>NC_135785.1:94740000-95940000 GCF_051106095.1 Pogona vitticeps
CTAATTTTGATTGTCTTTCTCTTGCAAATCAACTGGGTTTTATTTTCTGTCACGGAAAACATTACATTCTAAGTAAAGTTTGATGCTTTATTCCTACTTTTCCTTTGATAATTTTCTTCGTCACTAGTTAAATGGTGGCTATGACTCTTATAGTTTTATACAGTGGCCAGAATCCTAGTGGTGTTTGTGTTTGTTTTGTGTAGCTTTTTACAGCTTATTGTAAGTAACTGATGAGGTAGCAGGACATAACTCAGTTGTGCAATAGGGCCATGAGCGGGCACAAGATCAAGAGATGCTCCAGACTGTAATTAGCTGCAGCAGGTTAAATAAACCTTAAGGGATGCCTGTGGATTCCGGCTGTTGCCTTTTGTTTTATGCTAGTGAACGAAGAGGCAGAAATATGGAAGGCAAATTCTGCCAAGTTTGGCCCTTCCAAGAAATTGCTGGCTTGTCTAGCAGATAATTTTCTCCTACAAAAATTGTTTTCTGTTACCCCAAAGAGTAGGACAGATTCTGTGATCTTCCAATTACAAGAAAGGGAATTTTGATTTAACTTTCTAAATAGCTTAATCAAGCAGAGGTTGGTGCTTCATTCTGCCATTCTAGGATGAACCTTCACGCCAGCTTCCAGCATGGGATGCTACTGCCTGACAGCAGATGTTTGGCAGTGGAACACGGTGCCTGGTAGAATGGTGGATTCTCCTTCTCCTGGTGGCTGGATGTCTACCTATCAGGTTGTTCTGGCAGTGGATTTCCTGTAACGGCAGGAATGAGACAAGATGTCCTCCAAACTGTCTTCTGACCATATAATTCTATGAGAAGATAGGCTTCAGATGTTGGATTATATTATTTTGCAAAATTAAGAATTCACTGCTAACCCACCATCCAATACTGCAGATATAATTACATTACAGGGCTTGTGATCTGTGTGTACTACATCTGCTTTCAATAGTATTTTTAAACTGATTGGGAGAAAATGCAGTGTGGTGTGAAAGGAAAAGATAAATTATTATCTGTAATCATATAATGGAAAAAAGAGCACATTATAATCCGCTGGGAGCCTGGCGGCGGCGGCGGAACAAAGTCCAGGAGTCCGAGCATGGCCGGAATTGCCCAGCATGCTTTGGCTCCCAGTAGCGGTGGCGGTGGGGAACCTCTGGAGGCCTTCCCCGCTGCCATGGGAGGCCTCTCAGATGTCCTCCCACCGCCGATTGTGCTTCGGAGGCAATATCGGCGGTGGCGGGGGGGACCTCCAAGATGCGGTGGAGAAGCCCTGGAAAGCATCTGGAGGCAGATCGGCAGCCTACGGACTGGAAGGAGGAGGCGGGGAAAGCACCAAATTTGGATTTGGCTCTTTCCTCGCCTCCCCCTTCTGGTCCATAGGTCGATTCTCCGGCCGCAAGTCTAAGGGAAACTTTGCGGCCGGAGAAGTACGTACGTTGAAAAGTACGTAAGTGGAGCCGTACTTAAGTCGAGACTCCACTGTACTTTGAAGGGGACGACAGAGGACGAGTGTTACCGAAGCTACCAACATGAATTTGCCCCTTAATGGTACATTTGTTGGAATCACCATCTATCAGTGGAGATTTGTTGGATTCACTGTGTATCATTGTAGAAATAAAGATTATGTAATCAAATCCAGCAGAGATAGGGAATGTTTAGACTAATTTTAAGTGGAAGGACAACTCCTGTAATATGCAATCTAGTTTTCTAAATGGTAGTTACTTGACTTCCAACATCAGAAGGGTGCTGACAGTGAGAAGGGGGAATAGAATAGGGACATGGACTTAGACAGGTGCTCAACAGCACTGGATATTTGTACTGGCCATGATAATAATATGAACTTCTATTCCAGTTTAAATAGTTTACTAGACAAATGGGATATCATAGTATCATTTGTCCAGTGATCCCTCGGTAATTTTATATTCATGACTTTGCTGCCACATGTAATTTGCAGGCATCTTTTTAGGATGTCCGGGTAGTTCTTATCCAGATGAGGCAACATCTGGTTAGGGTGCTTTTTAGGATTTTCTTTTTTTTTTTTTTTTAGCCTTTCCAACTGTGTAGCATGAAGCCTGAATGAAAGTCCTGTTGACCCAGAAGCTTGTCTACTTTTCATCTTATCTGCTCAGTGGAGGCGTTTCTCTTAGCCCCACCTCTTTCACAGGTGTGCCTAATGGGGACACAGGAGGGGACATTCTTTGTTGCTGCTCCCAGACTTTGGAACTCCCTCCCACAGTTTGCTGTCCTTCCGCAAGCAGACAAAAATCCTTATCTTCAGGCAAACTTTTCCTCAGTGACTGGCTGCCTGAGTGGGGTTTTTTAAATGTATTGTTGTACCTTACTGCTTTGACTATGTTTTTGGTGTTACTTTTGTTTACCATTTCTCAAAATAGTATTTGTTTGTTCCTTTTTAATATTTGTCTACTACTATCCATTAGCTCAACATAAAAAAACTAAGATTATGGCCACAACATAAAAAAACTAAGATTATGGCCACTGGTCCCATCACCTCCTGGCAAATAGAAGGGGAATATATCGAGGCAGTGACAGATTTTACTTTTTTGGGCTCCATTATCACTGCAGATGGTGACAGCAGCCATGAAATTAAAAGACACCTGCTTCTGGGGAGGAAAGCGGTGACAAACCTAGACAGCATCTTAAAAAGCAGAGAAATCACCTTGCCAACAAAAATCCGAATAGTCAAAGCTATGATTTTTCCAGTAGTGATGTATGGAAGCGAGAGCTGGACCATAAAGAAAGCTGACCACCGAAGAATTGATGCTTTTGAATTGTGGTGCTGGAGGAGACTCTTGAGTGTCCCCTGGACTGCAAGGAGAACAAACCTACCCATTCTGAAGGAAATAAACCCTGAGTGCTCACTGGAAGGACAGATCCTGAAGCTGAGGCTCCAATACTTTAGCCATCTCATGAGAAAAGAAGACTCCCTGGAAAAGACCCTGATGTTGGGAAAGTGTGAAGGCAAGAGGAGAAGGGGATGACAGAGGATGAGATGGATGGATAGTGTCACCGAAGCTACCAACATGAATCTGACCCAACTCCGGGATGCAGTGGAAGACAGGAGGGCCTGACGTGCTCTGGTCCATGGGGTCACAAAGAGTCGGACACGACTAAACGATTAAACAACAACAAAATCCATTAGCTGCCAAAATTGTGGCTTCAGGACTCACTTGTCTTATTTGTGCAAAATCTCCTGTTTCAGATACCAAATTCTACGTAAAAGCTTGTCTCTGGTGCATTTGTGTGGAACATTTAAATATGGATTAAAAGATAGTAGGGAACATGGGGGAAATCTTATAAAAAGTCATTATGTAAGCAAAGGGGAACTATCAGAAGTGGTGTGCCATGATCCATCTTTCTTCCCATGTATTATTTAAAAGCATTTTAAATATTGCTTACTATTAAAAATCCTGAAATAGTTTGCAACATTGAAATATTTTCAATCTACTTCTACTGATTCACTAAAGAAGAAAAAAAAAGAAAAAAATAATCAGACTATATTCCTGCTGATCTTCTGACATTTACTTCTGGGGTCTGTTTATATACCCCCTTATCCTTAGTGATGCTTAATTAAAAAGTGAAATATTTATGCTTCCATTAATGAAATATATTTCCATAACCACAGCCTTTAAAAAAACATCATTATTGGATTTTGTATGCAGTGGCTCACAAAAGCCTGTGGATGGTACCGCATGGAGAAAAAAGTGACTCTGACAGGAAGGAAGGAAGAAATATTTTAGTAGTGAAAAGCTTTAAACCATAAATGCCAAACAATGATTTAATTAACTACTTATTATTGCGACTGATGTTTAATTACTGTAAAACCTGGACAGCAATGCAACGTGTTCCTAACATAATGACTTGTGCATTTCTCCCCATCCCCTCCTCCCTCAGGCAGGAGCGATTCACGCATAGCTCAAATGCTTGGTATCTATTTCCATTACTTACAGCCTATATATGGCCTTGGAGACAACAGCTGCAGCTTGTATTATTTCCATCTATTGCCTTGTCAGTGTTCGATGCAGTTAGCCGCTATCGTATCTCAAGTGAATTCTTAGATAAACTTTAACTCATAAATACCATAATCACTTAGGAACAAGCCTTGGATACTTCAGATACTGTTTGTTTTTAATCCGAAAAGGAAATTGAAAGATAGGGATTTGACATTTTTAATCTATTGATGACTATTACTCAAAGCAGACAAAGGCATATAAAGTAGCATTTCACTGAGTGTAACTGTGGTATGTAGAAGGGGTGTTTGAAAGCTTACCACATGGCCTACCACAAGTGTCAGTGAATAAGGTCTGCAAGACTAGCTGCAAAATTGTTGCATGGGCTCTTCTTACCTGTTCTAAAAGGACAGCCTATTAGTGGTAGCCTTCCGTTTATTCCTTTATGTTACTGTACATTCCTTTTGGGGCTTCTTGGTATATAACACAGAGTCAGTTATGGCAGTATATGTATATGCCTGTTAACAATATGCATATGACTGACAAATGTCTTTCAGGCATCACTTCTTGACTAGCTGGGTTTTTTTTAATTGCCTGAGATGAAGGATAAAATGCACACAGAAGTTGACCAGAGTGACAGTCAGATCTTACTTCAAGAGTAGCAATGGAACACAGTTGTCAGCCTGCATCTGGCTCTTTACACCTGGCTGGCAGACCTAGCTAATAAGCAGATATCCCCTCCCTTCTAGCTTCCCAAGGATACATTTTTTGCCAGTTTGACCTAAAGCACAACAATATTTTGTGTACTCCTTTCTTTACCAGACTGAATGCACACCAATGATTTAAACCAATCACTCCAGCTTCTAAGTGACATTATTCTGCTTCACATACATCTATGCAAAATAATGACTTTGTTATGGTTCAGGGAGAGGTCTCATTATGTTACAATTACATGCCAAGATCCAGTTGCATCTTGCAGTCTAAGATAACAGTCTCTATTTTTATGAGAATTTTGAACAACGCATCAAGATTCTGATGAACACCATGGGAAAGCGTGAGCTCCACCATCTCAACCCACGGCTGGGACATTGCTAAAATTTTGTAAACATTTTTTAAAAAGAAAAACAAATTATGCATTGAAATATGAAGTGAAAAACACATGGAATAGGAAGTTAAAACCACTCCTTAAATATCTCACTTACCTTGAAAACCCTATTAGGGTAGCTATATGTCGGTTTCATCTTGACAGCACAGAACACAGACACGCAAAATTATTACAGTTCGGTAGAATTGCTTTATGTAAAATGAAGATTTTTACCTAAGGTTTTTATTTATGATGCTGCCAATAAAAGATATTAGAACAAGGTTTGATGGATTGGCAGACTCTGATTAATAAATATTGTAATTGTGATGAAAGAGCAAGGATAAATTTAAAAAAAACAGAGCCTTTCCTATAATCCTAGAATTCCCTGGTTTACATGGCCTGGCCCAGTTCAGTTCTGTGGTCCAACTGGATCAGCTCACACTTCCTGACTACTTGTACCATCAGGCAACTCTCCTGGAGACCCTGCTGCCTTTCTTTCAGGTACTTTTGCCTCCTGCACCTTTCTTATGTTGCAGTAGGGGTTGGGTATTCAACTGGGGTTGCACATCTCAGAGGTGCTGGGCACCTGATCGAGGCTGGCAAAGAATCAATTTAAAAAAAACCTACCTTGACCCTTTCTTTGTGGGAGCCAGAGCTCAATGAGAACACTGTTCCAGGCATCTTTGATAAGGGCATAACGTAGACTCCTTCCCTGAGCAAGGTCTTCTTTTGTTCCTCCACCATGTTTCCCCTTCTGCTCTTGTGCTCCGAGCTGACCAGGCCTGATACAGGCCACTCACCCCCAGCAACTCTGACTTCTCCATTTTGTTGTCCCCCTCCCGTTATTCTCCCTCTCTGTTCATCCCCATCAGCTGGTTATAGAGATCTGCTCTCACTACCTCACTGGGGGGGCTCCCATCCCTCAGCTTCCCTCCCCCAACATTGAGCTGCCCAGACAGCCTCAGTACCCACCAGAGACCCAGCAGAAGAGAATAGGCTCTCAATATGGTGCAGGGTAAGATCAGATGACCTAGCAAGCAGTGCTGGAGGCAACTCCCTTACAGAGAGTCAGACCAATGTCCATTGGTTTATAGGAGCACAGGCTGCTGGTCTTTCTTGTATGGTTTGTACTGAGTTGCAAAACATAGTAGTGTAATAGGCCCTGGTACTCCCAGGATTTTACACCTGCGTAAAGGTTGAAGAGGCAGCTATTTCCTGTTCTGTTTTATTTTGTAAGCCGCCCCGAGTAGACATGGTCTAGAGGGGCGGGGTAAAAATCAAATAAATCAAACAAACAAATAAATAAATAAATATTTTCTGCTTTGCTTTCAGAGCATTCCTATTCTAGTCTTGGGATTCCAGTGATAAATCTGTCATGTGGTGGTGTGCTTCTCAGAGGGTGGTTATGCACTGAGAATGGCACTATGCCAGAGTTGAAAAAGGCAAATTTTTTGCACTGTACATACAACCTAGCAGAACTATCACAAGTTTTATTTTTAATATTGTTCGTTTTGTATCAATTTGCGTCTTTTGGAAGACACTCCATTCAAAATACACAGACGCTGAACTCAGCTTGGTATCAATTTCAGCTCAGTTCGGTGCCTTTTTCAACTTGGTGCTCAGTCATTGAGCTCGGTGCTCCTCTCAACCCAGCATGCCCCCAGCCCTCAACTTGGTGTCCTGAACTCAAACCCAAGGCTGGCCATGGTTAGAATAGATTCTAGTTAAAAAATAGGTAGAATAGACTGGGTCATAAAGAAACACTGGCTATGATTCTGATAGATATCCAATACATGAACAAGGGCTTGTGCATACAGAGCACAGCTATTCATATTTGTCTTTCAACCAGCACTCCTGCCTTCTCCATGTTACATTTCAAACAGTTTGTAAGAGGGAGTAACTATAACGACACATTATGTGAGAAATGCTCCAGGACTGGAACAGTCAAATTTGCAATATTTTTTGTTGATTAAATGATGTAAAAGTCCATTCAAATCAGCCTGGAGTTCCCAACTCCAAATCTGTAGTTTTTTCCACTTCTTCTGGGGCTTGCACTTTTTTTGGAATCTAATGCCTTCACATCAGCTCAGATGATGTGATCATTTAATCAATGTGGAAGGACTTGTAGCCATTTTATATGAAGCCGTTTTGCCCAGCTACAGCAGTAGTGAGAGAGGCAGGACAGCAGAGAAATTGGCTGTTGTTTGAATCCTCTCCTCCACATATCTGGTGCCTTGGTCTGCTTGTTTTCCTCTTCCTTTCCAATTAAGTTCCTCCCTCCCTTCTCCAATTCCCTTTTTTAAAAGGATGGTTGCCCTAGCATTATGACAATTAGGTGAAAAGAGAAAAAGAGAGAGTGATGAATCAGAAAAGAGAGGAGGAAGTTTTCAGTCAGCCTTGTTCCCAGCTTGTTAAGGTAGCTCTGCTCTGGCTGTCCAGATTTGTAGGAGATAGAGCAGAGAAACAAAACTGACTGATAAACTTCCTCCTTTCTCTCTTGGCCAATTCATTATTCTCCTTTTCCCCTCTAGCACTAGAGCAGCAAACCTTTAAAAGAAGAAAGAAAAAAAGAGAAAGAAATGGAAATGGAAAGAGAAGGGAAGGGAAGGGAAGGGAAGGGAAGGGAAGGGAAGGGAAGGGAAGGGAAGGGAAGGGAAGGGAAGGGAAGGGAAGAAGGAAACAAGCAAACCTGGGCACCAGGTGTGGGAAGGAGAGGATTCAAATGGTTAACAAGCTGCAAACAGGGTTGATTTCCTCCCTTCTCTCTACTGGCTCCTGTGAAATGAATTAACCCTCGGAAAAATGTCATCCTGGGTACAACTTCACAGTGTATCCATTCACATTTTTTCCCTGCCATGTACTTGCATCCAGAATACCTAAGTCTCAAAAATGTTTTACTGGATGCCATCTGGATACTTTTGTTGGGGTAGTAGTGTGGCTCATGGTCAAAATTCTGTTCATCGGTTCTTCTAAAAAATAAAATATGGAATTCACTGTATTTTGGCATACACTCCCAGGAATAAAACAGTGAGCAGTTGTTGCTGAGTCCAGATGTATAATAGCTGTGAAACCATTGTAGAAGGCAGCTGTGAATCCATTACAGGGGGCAGCTGGAGCATCAGATATCATGTACATAGATGACACTGCAGTAGTAAAAATAATAAAATTTCACTACTGCAAATGCTCCTTTTTTCATAGAGCCTGCCTTACAGCAAGGAGCTATGGGTTAGTCACAGTGTCCATCTGGACATTGTGGGTACACCAGGTAGGGGTGGCCATACCATGAAGATAGGTAAAATAGGCACTCAAGCAGTAGAAGGCGCTGCTATTTTCCCACCTTCCAAATTTGTGTGTGATTTAAAATAATGGATCAAGGATGAGTTTAATTTTGACTTCTCAGATGGAAAAGAGTCTAAACCAGGCACTTGATACCAGGAGATAACGAGAAGAGTTAAGTCACTTGTGGCTTATTCAGTTAAAATTGACTTTATCATGGGCATAGAGTCGAGAGTGAAAAATAGGAAGTGTGAATGGAACGAAGATGAATGAATAGAATGTTCTCTGTTGGAGTTACCCTGGCACTAAAGATAACTGAAGTCCAAGATAACCCCTTATTACCTTTCCTTTAATGGAAAATTCTTCATTCTATAAGGCTCACATTGCTGGAAAGCAGTGGGAGGAAAAAAATTGACAGAAGTGAAGAAAGACTTCATCTGTGACTTTATTCTACTTAACAACAGTAAGAGAATGTACAGGGAAATGAAAGTTCAGTTTCTCAAATATACACATTGGGATGGTAGAATTTATTTTCAGAAAATGGAAAATATGACATGACAACAGTAGGAGATAAGGGTCTGTCTGTTTACTAGTTTTTCTGTAACAGACAAATTGGTTGTTTTTGTTTTGTTTTGTTTATAACTCATTTTCCCCCTAGGAAGACCCAAGGAGGCTTAAAAGAATTTTAAAAATCTGGACACATTTGTTAGGAATAGTAGTATGGCTCATGGTTAAAATTCTATTCATGGGTTCTTTTAAAAAATAAAATGGAGAACAATAAAATGACAATAAGTCACTATACTAAAATGCAATTGAATATATTAATTATTAAAATTATTTTAAATTATTAAATAAAATCAGGAAGGCATTTTAAGGGCAGGTTTTAACAACTAAAACTATTGGCAGAAAAAGTTTTTAAAGGAGGAGTTGTATTTGTTATCTTTTAAATTGTGTTCACTTGTGTTTAGTTGGTGTGAAGTTAAGGTTAAAAGGTGCATGAGTATGCTAATGTAGTGATGTCTGTCCTACACCCCCTAAAGGAGGGGTGAAAAAGAACCCCCTCAGCTTATACTCAAGTCAATGTCAAAATTACATGTTCTCCCCCGCAGTTGAGGTGTTCTCCGGACTCCCCCACTCATCTACGGGCGCCTGCAGCCTCTGCGGGTGGTCCGATGACCCAGGTTAAGTACACTGCATTTCCGCTTCCAGGACACTCCCATCCTTCTCCTTCTGCATATTCTATGTAACCACCTTCCATCTTCCTCCTCCATCCTCCGTCTCCCTCCATCTTGTTATATAGCTGTAGAGCAGTAAATAAGTGCAGCATCCAGTATGAGTCCTCCCTCTGCAGGCAGTGAAGTGTGTCTCCCAGCTCAGAAGGGCAGTATCTTCAAAAACATTTAACCTACATATGCCTCAATTAATGTAATTTTATTGGTATCTATTTTTATTTTTGAAATTTACCAGTAGCTGCTGGATTTTCCACCCGAGGCTTATACTCGAGTCAATACGTTTTTCCAGTTTTTTGGTGGTAAAATTGGGTGCCTTGGCTTATATTTGGGTCGGCTTATACTTGAGTATATACGGTTTTGTTAAAGTGGGTTGTGCTGTTTTCCTTTAAAAAAACAAGGAGATTGAATTTGAGATTAAAAATCAAAACCTGTTTGCCCATGTTAAAATATACTTTTAGTAGTGGATGTTTTAATATAATGATTATTGTTAATTGTAGGACACATTCATTTCCCCCCCGGGATAAAATGGTCTTTTGCATCCTTCATTGCTTGTCTACATTTACTTCACAAAAGCTCAATATTCATGAAATAAAATCTGGACTTTGAATCACAATCAGTGCTCCTGTTCCTATTTATGTAGATAATCAGCCAACTAATAATATTATGAATGCATATATCACTCTGAAATCTACCATTTCATTAATCAGTGCTTGAGGACTCTTGTACTTTATCCAATTCACAAAATCTATTACACCATCTATTTTACACATAATGATAGCTCCATGAGAATGTAGCTATGTTGTGTAGCAGAGCAAATCAAAATTCTACAAGGCAATTCCAAAAATGTGGGCAGATAAAAAAATATAACTTTGAAGCTGGGCTTTGGATCAGCACTACATTTGGCACAATTCTAGTAAACAATCCTTTTCCCCTGTGCCAAATTTGGGGAAGTTTGGACAATAGGCTTTTATGATTTTTTTAAAAGTAAAAAAAAAACCTGTTTTAACTCTCCCATTCAGAAACAGACAACCCCAAACAACTCCAGTTTTAAAGCAGATCACATACATTGAAAAGACCAGTCTTGCTTATCTTGAAAGAGAATGGTTGGCCTCACCTACTGTTTTTATTTGGAATGAATCCAAGTTTCAGGGACTGAAATATTGATCCTCAAAAAAGGCCTTTCAAAAGGGAAAAACAGCCACTTTGTTATAACACCGAGCATGAATGCTACAGGATTGCCAGCAGGAACTTTATAAAATGATATATTGTATACATTAATAGGTGAGGAAGGAGATATATGGAAAGCTGCAGGGTGATTAAAAGTCACAGAAACATACAGGAAAGGTAGGTTTTATTTAAAGAGTAAAACAAAAACAAAAAGACCCCCAGATCTGTCAGTGTTCATCAAGCATGTTCAGATCAGGAGAGATTCATCCCCTAGGAGGGCAGTGTTGTCCTCCATTTTCTCCTCATGTCTCTTTTTACCTCCTCACTGGAGGTAACCTTGCTAGTCGTAAACCATATGTGTGTTGTCCAGAGGTCACAGTAAAGGAAAACAGGTTACTTCCATAAGGTTACTTAACTATTGTTCTTTGAGTGGTTGTCTGTGCTATCCTTCCTTCCATGTCAGCATATACAGAAATATGTTGTTTATAACTGCAGCTCCCATTGTGTCAGATGTGTAGAACTGAGGACTAGGCCACTGGACATGTGTATGAGGAGAACAGAATTACCGACCAAAATCTCTAGCAATGGAATGTTCCATAATTGTGCTCTGTGCAAGTTCAGGCCAATATATATGAATACACTGAAGATCACTCAGAGTACAATAGTTAAGAGGAAAGCAACATGTCTTTCAACACTGCCAAAGGGGCAGGTCTTCCAGCACATCCCAGGACAGTAGACTAGTTTAGGAGGTGCAGGACAGACATTGCTACACATACAGTTTTGTCCTCCAAGAAAACTCAGTGGTTCTTCATTTCTGGCCTTCCAGATATGTTGTACACCAGTCCCAGAGACTGTTACAATTGGCCAGGCTGCCTGAGACTTCTGGAAGTTGAAATCTAAAGCATCTGGAGGACCAGTGGTTGAGAACGACTAGACTAGAGAATTCTGGAAAAAATGGATGAGGGGCTGTGACAGCTGCCTTCCAGCATCTGCCACCAGAAGCAGTTGCCGCATTCTGCTAATGTTAGAGCTAGCCCTGTCAAGTGGTACTTACGGAGAACCTAAGGAGTCTTTGTTGAAGGATTATTTTCTTTTTATTCCGAAGAACAATCATAGTTGGGCATGTGGCCCCTTCATTGCAGTCCCACACTGTGTGACAAACACAGTGTTCTTTTAATCTTAAACTTCACTCCTTCTGTCTGTTATCATTCATTCCTGGATCATAAGAACTCTGCTATTTTGCATGCAGAATTAATCAGTTCTTTTCTCGCTTTCCTTCATATCTTTTTTCAGTTCCCCCTTTCTGTCTACCCTGCAGTAATAAATTCTCTTTGCCAAGTTAATCAGTTCTCCCTTGTCCCATTTTTCCCCTTCCTTAAATTCAGTGATTTTTTTTTCTGTGCCCAACAAATCTATTAGCTCTCCTGCATCAATTATTCAAAGCTGCAGCCAGCAGTTGCAGTACTTCTTCCCTGGCCAGGGAAATACAACTTGAAAACAGTCTTAATGTATTGATTCTTCTTTTATTCTTGTGAAACACCTCTATGAAAAAAAATAAATGTTTGGCTGGGGAAACTTGGGATAGTTTCATTCCCCCCCCCTCTGCTTGTTGTTGCAAAGCAGAGTTATTGAACAAATTATGATTCTCAGGATTGTAATTTTGCAAAGAACCAGAGGGTCATAAAATTTTACCCATCGTATAGGGTCAGACCATCTGTCATCCTTCTCCAGATAAACTGCTGCTTTATCAGTTAATGCATTGCACATGCTTTAAAGAAATCAGTCTACATTTTTAAAAATCCATTTGTTTTAGGAAGAGTCTGCAGCGAACCCCTAGCTAACAGTTTTTCCCTGTGGCATGCACTCACAATGGAAGGCCTCTGATTTCTATAGTATTGTTTGAAGTAGCCGCAACATCTGTAATTTACGGTGTGCTACAAGTGGAGAAAAGGAATAAGGGACCATTTGTTGAGTGATTGGAATGGAAAATTTTGGCTTTTCTCATGTTGTTGGACAATAACTGCCATCAGATTGAGAGTGGTTTAAGCTCTTCTAATACTTCAGGTAGGAAACAAACTGTTATTCCCTCATTGGCCACGGCAGCACTCCTGCCCCAACTAGTGAAGGACATGGCAGCAATTCCCTTGATCTTCTTGCCTTAGAAGGGAACAGAAAACATAGAAAAGAAAAAATGGGAGCATCCTATTGGTATAAATGGAGCAATATTTTTCAGTTTGAAGGTGGGTTTAGGTCTCTGTCTCCAGAGCCAGAGGTTGGGAGTTCAGTTCCCCACTAGGCCTGTATGACAAGGGCTGGACATGATTATCTATATGATCCCTTCCAGCACTGTCAGTCTAAGATCACAACACTGCTGGTAGCTCATTGGTTTAGGTCTCTGGCTGCAGAGGAAATTTCTTATTCTTTTATTGTACAGCAAGCACTTCTGAATGGGAAATTTGCCAGTGGTCAGTTATCATGTTGTCTTCAATGGTCCACTGACTGTTAACTTTAATCTGTGAAATACAGTAGGGCTATCAAATATGATTTCTGCATAGTTACTGACCTTCCCAGATATGCAAAAATATATTGTGTATTTTAAAGTAACAAATCATGGTACACTGAGGATCTATTATATACTCCTTGCTTTCTCGGGAAATACAGCCTCTTCTGTGCCTTCTTCACTAGCATGTTGGCATTTATAGTTCATGAGAGGTCCTCTGAGATGTAGGTGCCAAGAAATTTAAAACTACCGACTCTATCCACTTCCTCACCATTTATGTACAGTGGTAAATGTACATTTCTCTTCCTACTAAAATCAATTATGAGTTCTTTAGTTTTTTTAATGTTAAGTGTAGGATTATTTTCTTTACACCAGAGTATCAGCCCTCGTACTTCCTTTCTGTAAGCAGACTCATTGTTCTTATTTATCAGCCCCATCACTGTCGTATTGTCCGCAAATGTAATAATTGTGTTGGTATTATATAGTGGGGTGCAATCATGTGTGTACAGGGAATAAGGAAGGGACTTAGTACACAGCCCTGGGGAGCTCCTGTACTTAGAATAATAATAATAATAATAATAATAATAATAATAATAATAATAATAATAATAATAATAATAATAATAATAATAATAATAATTTATTGTCATTGTAAGTATATACACAGTATACCCATACGAAAAACATACCAAAACAACAACAAACAAACAAACCCTGCAAGACCCATCACAGCACAGAAACATAATCCCACCACCTAGCCCAAAACCATGCTGCAAAACCCACCCAGAACAGTCTTTAAAAAGCAGAAAGCAGCACCTTACCTTACCAGGCCGTCCGAAGCCTCCTCTGATCACACAAAAAGCTGTTTCATCCACAATTTATAACACTGTAAGCTCCCATTGCTAGTTGTCTGAAGTCTGCAACAATACCCCTCCTCTTAGTGCAAGACAGTAGGTAACTTTTTTTTTGCTGAAGGACCCTAGTTGTAGCAATGCATTGCAGTGTTTTGCTACCTTTGATCTCTAAAATCAAACTCCATGGCCACTGGGAATCTCATTCCAGAAGTGCTAGTTTTTTGTATTTAAAGACTTCCTTCTACCATCTCACAAGTGCCATGGCTTCCACATGATGAAATGAATTACATGGGGCCCATGAGAGCTGCAGGATAGATGTAGGAGTGTGTTTAATTTCCAAAAATTATATACTGGAGACATCATCATCTTTCCATAGGCGCAGAACAATTTCATGATTTCAGCTGATAGAAAAGTATCGACTAGAACATCAGAAGTGG
The DNA here is from genome assembly GCF_051106095.1 of Pogona vitticeps. Lineage (NCBI taxonomy): Eukaryota > Metazoa > Chordata > Lepidosauria > Squamata > Agamidae > Pogona > Pogona vitticeps. The sequence goes on from NC_135785.1 coordinate 94,754,522, forward strand.
TACTTCTAATCAGGGGTGAGCAACCTCTGAGGGTTAGGGAACTTGATGGGCTACAATCCTGAATAAAAATGTGCTTCTCCCTGGTAAGTTATTTCCTCAAAAGTCTCAATATGGCTTGGTTTGCCATTTAAATGTAGTTTTGCCCCCAGTTCTTTTTAAGGCAGGAAATGTTATTTATTTATTTATTTGCCACTCTCCTCCTAATAATCCATTAAAACTAAACAATAATCACAATTAAAAACTGTATAAGAAACTATACTAAAAACAGGCATCTAACAATCTTAAAACCATAATTGAAAAACCTTTCAAATATATTCACAAATCTCTAAATTCAAAATATACGACGCTCCTAAAAGCCCCACTTAAAAGCCTGCTTGAAAAGGAAGGTCTTTGCCTGATTGTGGAAGGACAAGAGGGAGAGGGGTCAACCTGGCTTCTCAAGAGAGTGCATTCCACAGTTTAGGAGCAGCCACCGGGTAACCATGATCAGAAACATAAATCTGGGAACGACTGTCAGATAGTATATAAACATTTTCTAGATTATTTCCCTGCCCCCCCATTAATTTATTAGCTTCTGAAGCTAGGGAGAACAAATGAAATTCTGAATTCTGGATCCTCCACAATATGTTTAGTCGTCAATTTATAACCACACCTGTTTTTCTGTACAGGATCAAACACAAAGAGACCGAACACCAGAGGCAGAATTTTCCTGTTAGTGCATATCTCCTTGGATGCAGTGCTATTCACTTGAAGACAGGTCAAGGATCAAATTCAGCAAGGAGTCATTACGTGTGAAGAATCTCCTTTCAGTCATAGCACGGCATCTCGGGCAGCAGATTCCAAATCACTTGTTCAATATTGATGATTTTGCCTTACGAATTTACTCATGGGAGGATGAAGTGCAGCATTTATTGTGTCTTTGTTTTGCAGGTGAAAGCCTAAAAACTGCAGCGAAAAAATTCACAGATGATCCTTGTTATTTGCCCAAAAGGGAGGCAGTTGTCCAAGTAGCACGTGCTCTCTTGGCTGCTGTTACAAGACTTCTTATTCTGGCAGATATGATTGATGTCTCGTACCTGTTGCAACATCTAACCACAGTGAGTAGTTGTGAAGGTTGACAAATGAAGCATACATCTCATTTTCTCGGTTGTCAAGCTTCCTTCCGTACTGGATTTGGGGTTATGTCTGAGTAAATTCTTAATTAAAATAGTCATGCTATTTTTAGCATGGAACTTGCAGCTACTGATCAAGAGAGAAAGAGAAATGGATTTGGAATCAACTCAGCTCAGACTGCATTTCATTTCATATCAAAGGCAGTGGGAATACTACTTTTATTTTAATAAACATGGGGAACAATCTACTAGACTGTTTTTCTGTGCATGCTTCCAGAGGATGAATTTGGTGGGTTTTGCCCTTTGAAACTAGCATCTTTTAATCCACAAGACATTTCAACTTTAGATTTCAGTCTGTATTAAATCCTGTTTAAAATTTTTATCCAAGCCTAGTAATATTTTTCTTATTTCAGTCCTTCTGATATCAGTTGCAGAGAGGTTTAGCTGCTTTTACTAACATAAGCATGCTGTTGTTTGAGAGTATAATTTCTGGTTATTATAGTGCACTGATTTCTATTATTTTTATTGTTGTAGATTGCATTGTGGAATTTGTTTGGGGAAAGGCTGAATGGGATTCCGAGCAAAAATGAATAAAATTACTCTTTGGAAATGCGAGTTAATACCCAGAGCTGCAATCTAAAAAAGTTAAACATGGTTAAGACTTAATGAAATCAAATGGGGCTTCAGCTGGTAATTGCTAACCTGTTTCAATGGTTTCTTTGTGGCGTAAATATGACTCAGGCAGAGTTAGGCTGTGGCCTCTGTCTGTTTATGAATTCAGCACATGGTGTCTCGAGGGAGCAACAAGCATATATATTGTTTTCCTTGTTTTGTATTTCATAGAAGTAATATTCTTGTTTCCTCCTTCTTCTACAACACATGTGTCAAACTCAAGGCCCGCCGGGCCATTTGATATACAATACACAGGCACTTACTTGGTCACCCATAATGCTCCACAAGGATGCTGGGAATCTGCCCAGCGGGACTTCTAATCCCAGCATTCCAAGCGGTGAAGAGTCAGAAAGTGCAGCTGCTTTACCATACAGCACTTTGGGAAATGTAGTCCTCGCTATTGCCCACTCCTGTTCTTACATTTATATAGACTTACAGATACAATCAGCCCTTTGAGGGCAACCGTAATGCCGATGCAGCCCAAGATGAAATTGAGTTTGACACCTCTGCTCTACAACAATCCTATTGCTACAGTTCCCGTTTTGGAGACTAGGAAATTGTAAAGCAGAAACTTTGGGGCAAAACTGGTGTTTGTTGTTGTTTAGTCGTTTAGTCATGTCCGACTCTTCGTGACCCCATGGACCAGAACACACAAGGCCCTCCTGTCTTCCACTGTCTCCCGGAGTTGGGTCAAATTCATGTTGGTAGCTTCGATGACGCTGTCCAACCATCTCATCCTTTGACACCCCCTTCTCCAACCCAGCTAATCCAGAAGGAGTTCTAGGAGCTTAGTGTGTGGATCTGATCATGGTGTAATTTCTATCTGTTTCCTGTTCTAACAAAGAAAAGCCAACAGGGTGCTGTCATTCCTCATGGGATGCCCAAACATGATTACAGTGTGCATGTTCTTCAGGGAGGTTTCTTCTGTATCCTCCAATACAGTACTTTGATATGTGCGGTTCATCAAAGTATTGGAGGATACAGAAGAACCTCCCTGAAGAACATGCAGACTGTAAACATATTTGGGCATCCCATGAGGAATGACAGCACTTTGTTGGCTTTTCTTTGGAAAAGATAGAAATATGGAAACAGATAGAAATATGGCTGGGTAAGCAGCTTATAAGCGGTAACACAATTTCCTCAAGAACCAGAGCTTTTGTATTGTCACTCTACTGACAAAAAATCTTGGCCACCAGAGGGTGCAAAGGAGCAAGCTTGTTTTGTAGCCACTACCTCCTCAACCAAACCAAACCAAGATCATAAAAGAAATATATTTGGAGGTCCACCAAGGTGCAAATATAGGCATGCATGTCCACAGAACCCTGGAAGTTGCACGACCTTCCTGTATAATAGCTCAGCAATTTGGATGGTGAAAGCTCACAGACCCGCTGAAACAGAAAAATTGTTCCTGTAAATTATAAGACTATAACTTGATAGGATATGTCTGTGTCAAAGGTGTTGGAATTATAGCAACCTGCATATTATGTCTTTAAGAGGTTTGGATGGGAGGAAGTTTGGGTTCTCATGTCACTCACACAATAGCAGCCAATTGTTCCCTCTCTACTTCCGATTCATTTTCAGTCTTTTTTTTTTTAAACTCAGGGCAGGGCTCTGCGTCAGTTAGCAAGTGTTCTGCTAGTATGTTAGAGTTTGACAGTTATGGAGTCAGCAATTAGATTCTGAATGAAATGCTTATGTAACCAATCAGTTAATCAAATAATGAAGTTAACCAGTTAGACCCAAAACTGAAATTGTTTGAGGTTGCTAGAAATAGGGAAAAATAGGCATGTTGACAGTAAAGAAAGAGCAAAAAAAGTATTCAGTGAATGGTGATTCTCAGTTTGCTACTGATGTACAAGGGTTTAAAAAACATAGTGGATCACCTCAGATTCAAACTTTGTAAAACTGAATTTTAACCAGAATTGGAGCTTCAGTTCATACTATATGTACGAAGATTTGTGAGTAAAATAGAAACATTTTTCATTCTTTTTCAACATCAGAGTCTCTGACTGAATCTATTGAGACTGTCGTGCCAGTTGAGGTAAAACGAACCAAACAATAATGGGTGGTGTATTTGAGGGTAACGTTAATAATTTGTTCTGCAGGTCCCTGTCTAGATTTTTTCTCCACTGTATAACTGGAGGATTTAAGCCAACAATTTTCACACTCTGGCAATAAAAGGAGGTTCATTTGGTCAGCTGCAGCTTTTGTCATAGGAAAATGACTGCTAGATTTCTCTGTCTTCCTATAAGAAATCTGCTAGCTGAATCTCTGGAGGTCAAACAGCATGAGTATGGTAGTTCTAGAACTGTGTCTGAAAGAGACAGAGAGGTTTCCTTTGCTCTTAGTGAAAATCAAATGCTGTTTTTCTGCGAGTCACTTAGAAATCAGCTGGGAACTATTTCTGTTGGAGTTAATATGGTGTGAACCCCACTCTTATGCTCTGCTTGATGTACGTGTAAATAAACCTTATTCTACTGAAGTTCTAAAAGTCTCCAGTGACCTTCTTCTAAGTAAATCAACCTTGGATTAAAATGCCTGCGGTTCTCCCATTATCAGTCCAGGCTTTTCTCTTGTTCCACCTCATGGTGCTAGGAGCAAATGTTAAATGTATAAGAAATAAAAGAGTACTTTGAAAATCAAGAAGAAGTGAAAATAAGCTTGCTTTCATCCCCTTAAATAATTCTCAGATAATGCATTTTTGAATGCCTTTATTCCCCTCCTCTGGTTTTTCCTAGTTTAGACATTATGCCAGTGATACAGTATGTGTATAAATTTCTGCTACCATGCAAGCTAGTCTTGCTGAGATCCCTTCATAAAAAGGCAGCCTTAAAGACCTCTAAGAAAGAATTTACTGCAATACAAAGCTAAGGAGAGCGCAAGCAGGTAGCTCTGGCCTCACACATATGTGGAAGGCAAAAAATCCTAGGTTTGAATCTGAATCATAAGATGAAAGGTAAAACTAGACATTAAAGGGATATATTCTATAATTAATCTATTTCCCACAGTGGGGTTTTTCAAACACCTGCCTCATCACCCATATTTACCATCCATTGTCCAATCATAAATGCAAAACACACCAAATGCAAGATTTGTAAGCGAGGGGAATCATATGCTATGGGAAATAGTTGCCTTCCACTAATTGAGGGGGTGTCTATTTGAAAAATTTACTAAACATATTATTTAGTTTGGCTGCACATCTGTGGCTAAAAAGCTAGAAGCTTAATCCGAGCTATCCGTGCAATGCCAAATGTGAAGGGATTTTTGTTTGAAAAATTATTTATATGTCGCCTTTCTCTGCATAGAGACCCCAAGGCGCACACAACAGGTAAGTGCAAAAGGAAGAACACAGAAATGTAGTATACTGCTGCAAAAGGTCATACATTAATAAGTCCCATTCCAAACACTCTTCAACTCCTTGTGTTGCTACAATTATTCTTTTAGACATTTAAACTTAGAATAGAATTATGAAAGGTCTTTTTAAAAGATAGAAAATATCTGATTAAAACGAAGACAACAAGCCAATCTTCCCAGCCTTCCAGAATGTCAGAACAAAAACTATAACAGAAATTGGCCAATAGTGACATATAAAAGGGAGAAGAAAGCAACAAAAAGGGGATCATTTAGTACAAAGGCATAATGCTTCATGTGAAAATGTTTTAAAATTAGACCCAAAATTGAAATTGTTTGAGGTTGCTAGAAATAGGGAAAAATAGGCATGTTGACGGTAAAAAAAGAACAAAAAAGTATTCAGTGAATGGTGATTCTCAGTTTGCTAATGATGTACAAGGGTTTAAAAAACATAGTGAATCACCTCAGATTCAAACTTTGAAAAACTGAATTTTAACCAGAATTGGAGCTTCAGTGATAGAAGATTAGGGATGGGCATCTATGGCTAGAAATACCAAATGTTGGTACAGGATGTATGATAATTTGTCATAGGATGTACACTGTGATTATTTTGGAAATCTGGATACTTTCAGTCGATTTTAAGTACAAAATTGCATTATATGGTGAAAAATATTTTTCACTGTATTGCTTACTAAGTAAATTGTATTTTTAAAATACAAATTACTTGGCTTTTGCATTGCAGGAACGAAAAGTGTCCTTTTCAGTTCATTTCCCACTAGTGAAAATTCATTTTCAAAATGACTACTGCTTTCAGCTTGTTTTTTGAAGGAAAAATTGAATACAAACATTGGCATGAAGTGAGAAGCAATTTTGGAAAGGTTTCTGAAAATGCTCAGGGTTATATTCCAATATATTTTTAAACATTTCTGTCCAAATGAAAGCTCAGGATTAGTTCAGCCAAGTCAATGAAATCAACTGCACAACACAAAATACTGAAATACGTACTTCAGTACATATTCTCTTCAGAAAATTCTCTTCAGGCTTTATTTCCCCATGTTTCCTCTTATGAATAATTTTATAATGGCCTTCTGGGACTCCCTGGCCAGTGTTGGAGTGGCCGGTGAGTAGATCTTTTTGGAGTTGTGGCAGGTGGTGGCACCTAGTTCCAGCTTGTTCTTGAGTCATTGTTTACCCAGTGGCTTGGCCAAGCTGCAAGACTAGGCCACAGTTGCCAAAACATCTATTGGACCCAAGTATGAAGGAGAAACTAAGTCGCAGGATGTAGGGAAAAAATGGGCTTATTCTGTTTCAAAAACTGGCCAAATCAATCTATGGTCTTCCTCATGGGCTAATCAAAAGAAGCAAGGAGTGGCAGTGCATTGGTTACCATTGTAATGCATTCAACAGACATTTTGTTGGACACATTAAGACCATTTATACAATACCCTGTTCCCCCGAAAATAAGACCGAACCTGAAAGTAACCCGTAGTATGATTTTTCAGGATGCTTGTAATATAAGCCCCACCCCAAAAAAGCCCTAGTTATGTGAAACCCCGCCTTCCACCATTGTGCAACAACCAGAAGATGACATGTCTGCATTTGAATAAATGTAGATGTTTGTACATGGAAAAAAATCCCCTGAAAATAAGCCCTAATGCGTTTTTTTGGAGCAAAAATTAATATAAGACCCTGTCTTATTTTCAGGGAAACACAGTACACAGGTACAGGCAAAGGTTCCCCTTGACATTTAGTCCAGTTGTGTCCGACTCTAGGGCACAGTGCTCATCCCCGTTTCCAAGGCAGAGAGCCACCCTTTGTCCGAAGACAATTCCCGTGGTCATGTGGCCAATGTGACTAGACATGGAACGCTGTTACCTTCCCACCTAAGTGGTACCTATTTATCTACAGTGGTGCCTCACTTTGATTGCCCCGCATTACGACAAATCCACTTTACAACAATCTTTTTGCGATCGCAATTGCGATCACAAAACGATGGTCTAAATGGGGGAATTTCGCTTTGCGATGATCTGTTCCCTGCTTCAGGAACCGATTCTTCGCAAAACGATGATTTTTGAACAGCTGATCGGCAGTTTCAAAATGGCCGCCGGGTAAATAAAAGGCTCCCCGCTGTGTTTAGGAACGGATTCCTCGCCATACAGGCAGCGAAAATGGCTGCCGTATGGAGGATCTTCGCTGGATGGTGAGTTTTAAGCCCATTGGAACGCATTGAAAGGTTTTCAATACGTTTCAATTGCCTTTTTTTTGCTTTACGATGTTTTTGCTTAACGACGATTTTCCTGGAATGGATTATTGCCGTTAAGCGTGGCACCACTGTACTTGCATTTTTACATGCTTTCGAACTGCTAGGTTGGCAGGAGCTGGGACAAGGGACAGGAGCTCACTCCGTTGCGTGCATTCAATCTTACGACTACTGGTCTTCTGACTGTGCAGCACAGAGGCTTCTGTGGTTTAACCCGCTGGCCACCACGTCCCTTTTACATGGTACATACAATGACATACATTATCATTTTCATTATTTACTGAGATATAATACTCATATTAGATAAATTACGAAGGATTTTAAATAACATTTATAATCCTTTTATTTAAGACAATGATTTAGCAATGCATGATGAAAACATCTTTCAGTCTGGGTCCCAGATCAGTTAAATGCCTGGGGGACCAATGTCCCAATATCCAATCTGTTTCTCTTTTCAACAGAACCTTCTCATTATCTGTGTAGACAACATCTATAGCCCCAAAACATAGATCTTTCAAAGAATGATTATAATACCTAAAAGGACGAACCAAAAGGTTTGGTAATCTTTTATTTCTGATATTGCTGAGTTTATCACCTATGTGCATTCTAAGGGCACATTAATGATTTTCCTATATAAAGCTTATTACAGGGCATCTGATAGCATATATCACACAACAGTGCTTCCTCAAAGTATACTGTTTGTTTTTGTTGTGATCTGCTGGCTCAGTCACTGTACATGTATATTGGTGATAAATGCACATGGTTGTTGACCATATGAGGGTGTTCCTCCTGCTAAGATGTCTTTGTTGCCCTTCCCTGAGCTCTCTTCTAGTCAGAATGTCCCCAATATTTTGTGTCCTTTTGAGAGGTATCTCTTGGCAACCATTAATCTTTCTTAAAATACTAATGTATTTTGTTGATGCTGCCTTGTAGCTTATTGGTTATATGACCAAAAGTTGAAACTCAATTGGCATGGCTTTCAGGTTTGCCGTCATTTCTAAAATGGATTAGGACGTGGAGACAGATCTCCCACCCCCCGCATGCACTCATGCCCCTGCACAGCCCCTTCGTGCATGCACGTGAGTGCACACCCGTGCCCCCTTCGCGAGTGCGTGCGAGTGACCCCAAGTGACCATACCCTTCGCATATGCGTGTCCGTGTGAGCGTACCCCACTCCTTCGTGCATGCGCACAAGCAGAGAGCGGTGCCCCGCCTTCCCCAACCAGTCTGTGGAGTTAAAAAGGTTGGGGACCACTCCTCTAGAGGAGAAGGGGAGGAGGATATAAGAACCAGGTGAGGTAGGAGGGAAGTCTGGAGAGGAAAAACCTGAGGTAAAAAAAATGAAGCTGTGCAGAAAGGGGAGATGGAGGAAGAGGAGTATGGGAGAGGCGCTGTAGAAGAACTAGGGTTAGAGTCCTGTCTGGTGGAAGCCCTGGGAATATATCTAGGGCGGGAAGACTGGGTGGATGTCCAGAGGAAGATCCCTGGACCAGAAGACAGTTTCCCTGAGGGTTCCCAAGGCAGAAGCTGAGTGCCTGCCTTATGCAAGTCCACCCCACAGATCATCTTTTTTTGGTAGGGGAAAGAAAGAAGAGAGGGGAGAAGGGTGCTTTGGGGGGGGAGAGGAGAAATCCCCTCATTTGTCAACCCTGGCTCAAATACCAGGAGAAGGCCTCACCTGGCGGAAAAGAGAGAAGGGAGAAAAGAAGATGATTGACCTCCCTCCCCAAGTATTATTACACTTGAGGCCATCCTTGTTGCTGCACCCCTTGTTTGGCCTACTTCAAGTTGTCAGTCCAGGTAAGCAGAAGAAAAAAGGTCACCCCACTGGGCCACAAGGGCTGGAAGTAGTTAATGATGACAGAGAAATCTAGTTTTGGCATAAAAAAAAAAGTTCTTTATCATTAAATGATGTTTCTGGTCCTCAGCTGAGTCCAATTTTAATAAACTCTGTTGTTACAAAAAATGTTGTGGCCCTAGTCATGGAACAAACATACAGAAGAGAGTAACCTAAAAAGTCCTATGGCAGGTGAGGGTGGAGGGAAGCACATCATGGAAAACAAACCATCAGGACAGACTCCCCCCCCCTCAATAAATGTTAAACAGCTTTGTAAACTTTCCTTAGAATGCCCAACTCTTTCATATAGAAGATGTGGTACATTTTTCATTTCTTTGCAGGGTTTGGCCATCAAAACCATTTTTAATGTCACAACAATTAGAAAATTGACTGAAAATAGCAGGTAACTTTAACATATGTGGTTCAATAATCATCAAGTTTTAATAGTATTTTGGTCACTGCTGCTCTAGGCCAAATTCTAATACAACTGCATTCTCTAATGAGTCCTGGCTTTACTTTTTCACTCCATCTCAAAGTCTTTAACTTTGATTATTATATTTTAGAGCTCCTTCAGGCAATTGAAATACCCTTAATTGTGGATCTGATCCCAAAAAAATGCATTTGATTTCCAAAGAGTGTCAGAAACCTTATGGTGTGGAGAGGAGCCTCTCTCTCTTGCTGTATTGTTTTCAGAATGTGTGCTAGTGCACATCAATTAAAAAGGCAATGTTTTTACATATGCTTGTAACGCTTTTCCCAGAGTGTGTTCTAGTACAATGGCAGTGCCAACACTGTACTTTTTCTTCATGAGGATCTTGGCTGCAAGACTTGCCATTAATCACAAGAGAGCAGATGAGGAGGTTTTTTGCTTTCCAGTCCCACGGCTCTAAGGTTTTACAATTTTCATAGAATAAAATAGAAGAGTTTGATCACTGAACTGAAATTAATTTTAAAGGTTATGTCATTCCATACAAAATGAAATTGCTGACCAAGAAAGAGATTTGTTAAATGTATGAAAATGGAGGGAGGGGGAAGAGAAAAGGGATAAACCCATAAATGGGTATTTTATCTCTTCAGTGTCAGAGACATTACTGTTTGGACTAGAACGTGCAGCGCATGAAATTGCACTGTACAGGATACCTTTATTGTGTGGATGACTATTAAAATTCACAGTTTTAACCCTTTTCTTCAAATGTACTCATAGCTGGCCAGAATAATGGTAAGAATCCAATTGTGTTCTGCTGACTGAACAGCTTTTTAAAGTGGTACCAACTATTCTTCCTCCCATTTGTAGTCTTGTAGATCCCTTCAAAATCTGCTCTAGAGAGCTTGGAACTTCTCTGGAGCACATTTTTGGGAGGTTATGTGGAGCTGGGTCAGGGTCGGGGGGTCAGAGAGAAGTGTATCATTGAGCTGCCAGAAGTCAATTAGCATGACATGGGATTTTCGCCTGTGAGGAAGCAGTGGCTGAAACACTTTGACACCTAGTTCTCCCGCTAAGACGAGACCCACATTGCCAAGCAATGTTTCGATGTGCTTTAAGTGCTTAGTTTTAGACTTTCAATTATAACATTTGCTATTTTTAATCTGTATTTTGCTGCTAATTATCTGGAACACTATTTTTCATGGAAAGGTGGGGTGACATTTAATAATTAGCTTCTCTATTTACTGCTGAGAGTAGTAAATGGTGTGGGTGGCTAAGTTTTAATTATATTTGACATCAAGAAATACAAAATGTGATTAATGTGATTAAACTAACCAACAGGCATTTTCTTACACAATTTTGAATACGAATCTGGAATAAACACTGCAAAATTAGTTTGTAGGGGAAAATTGTATCTCACATGGAGATAACAAATACATTATGTATCATTTATTTATTTTAAAGTTTTTTTACTCCCATTTTTTCATGTATTGGACTCTCAAGGCACATCAAGAGTTAGATTAGAAAGACAAAGCCATACAACTATAATTAAATACAGAGGCAGCCAAAATGATTCTGTAGCTTTGTTTAGCAGGATCCAATCCATGACAGTTATTATCACTGCATGATAATGCAGGAATGTTTTTGTGCTGACAGGCATTCACACTTGTTGAAAAATAGCCCTGACAGCTTCTTTGTGTTTGGGTGAGAAGTGGTTAATAGAAGGAAAAAAGAGTCAACTTCTGGGATTTTCTCTTGCTTGATGTAACTTTGTGAATGGCAGTAAGGACAAGGGGTTATCCTGTAGACCAGAGGTCCCCAACCTTTTTAACACCATGGACATGCACAAAGGAGTGGGGAGCGCTTGCGTGGGCGCGCTCACTCTCACACACATGCATGAAGGCAGGGGGTGCTCTGGGGGTACTCAGTGCATGCACTAAGGGGTGGGGGTGCTCACGCAGGGGCGTGCACGCTCATGTGCATGTGTGAAGGGGCTGTGCGGGGGAAAGTGTGTTCAGGGTGGGTGGGAGATCTGTCTCCACGGCCTGGTCCAGCCCAGGCCACAGACCGGCGCCAGGCCGCAGACTAGGGGTTGGGGCCCGTGTCGTAGTCATCTTGACTGCTGCCATTTATATGTTGTCAACATTCAGGCTGTCCTTTGCTGTGTAAATCTTGGCATCCTTTTCCTTGCTGGCAATGTGGGCATGCTATAGCGCAGCAGTATTAGGCAATTCCCGGCATTTTGAATTGTGGATATAGAACAATATCTCACATTCATAAACCAAAGGGGTTTTTTTAAGGAAGAATTGAGTCAGTAATAACAGAAGTATACCTGAGAGTTCTTTTTCTTCTTGCCAAAATCAAATAACAAAATGCAGAGAATTTTCATACTATGAATATACAAACTCCTTCTGTAAACTTCATCTCTGGGCAAGCTTTTGTCTTCTATTTCCAAACTGGAGGTAAATTATTTAGAATTAAGTTATTTGCTAGCATTTTCTACTGTAAAAATATGGCTGGATTTAAACAAAGAAATGTGCAGGATTTTATTAAATAAGAAATCAGTTTAAAATGTTTGTTGATCACTTACTAATGTATTAGCAAAATGGGTATCCTGCATACCAGTGTACTAGGTGATAAAACGTGTTCTTCTTTGCAATCTTTGTGATTCACGCTGAATATTCCTCAGTTCAAGCCCCCTATTCTGTTTTGTGTGCTGTCAGAATGAGAATATATAGAGTGCATTTTAAAGATACTGAACAGCAGGGATGGAATTTTTGGAATTAAAGAACTCCCATAATTCAGTCGGAATCCTTTAGGCTGAAGTAAGGGACTCAGAGACCCCAGACTGGGAGGAAGTAGAAGAGCTCCCTCACCACCAGCACCCCGCTGTTCCTATAGAGCAGGGGTCTCCAAACTATGACCCGCGGGCCACATCCAGCCTACCTTGCCTTTTTATCCAGCCTAGTCCAGGCTCTAGGACAGTGGTGGTGAACCTTTTTGGGCTCACATGGCCAAAACGGGGGGGGGGGGGAGAGGGAGAGGTGTGCCCCTGCTGGAGCGGCGGCAGCAGCAGCGGCAGAACCAGAAGTAGTGACAGTGGAACTGGAAGTGGCGGCGGAAGGGAGGATCCCGGGCACAGAGGTGCCTCGAGACCCTACTCTGGATCCGCCACCAGCACCAGCTGCTGTGGATCCTGACCCTGCACCTGTCTGGGCACAAGCACCATGGTTGCATCCGCCTGCTCAGGTTTGGCTGCCGGGGGGAGAGGGGGAGTAGCAATCCAGCAACTTATGGCTCACATGCCAGCAGAAAGGGCTCCGCCTGCCAGCTGTGGCATGCGTGCCATAGGTTCGCCATCGCTGCTGTAGGACTTTCCCATCCCGTCCTCACCTCCCTGCCTTCCCTAACAGTGCCTTGCAACAACTTTCCCTTCTCCGACTGGCTGCTCCCTTCCCAAACGCCAAGTGGCAGAGGGGGATGATGGGCAGGGGAGGCTCCAGGGGGGCACCAGTAACAGCTTTGCTCGCCTCTTTGTTCTGGCTTCTGAAGGCCCACAGCTTGCTGGTAGATGCCTCTGGAGCTCCAGCCGGCTCTGACCTGAGCTGAACCACAATGTCACGTGGGCGGGTGATGGCTGAGGTGACAGAACCCATGGTGGCAGGCAGGGCTTCTGACCACCTGAGGACTTCGCCCCAGGGCCAGGTGAGGAGAGCCGTCTGACCTCACTGCCTTCTAGCAGCCCACGCCCCTCCTCCTCTGCTCTGGAAAAGGCTATAAATGGGAACAGAGTGGGCGCAAAAAAACCTCTCCCTCTCAATCTCTTTTTCACATGATGGTGTTGGTGTGCGCGCGAGGAGGAAAGCGACAATCTGGAAATCCCACCAGAGGTGACTGAGGGAAAATGGACGTCTCCTTGATGTCCAGAGCCTTCTCTTTCCAGTGGTGTCCGCTGTCTGGTTCACAGAGTCTTTCTGTTGTTATGCTCATCACCAAGTTCATGTGACCAGCCTGCAAAGTGCCTAGTAGCTGTTACGAGCAGCATCTGTGAACCTCCCATTCTTGGAAAAAGTTGCCTTTTTGACTCTGAGACACTAGGCAGGCAGATTGTCAATTCCCTGTGAGCAGGAACAAAACACCCTCACACATCTTGATGTATAATTTGTATCTTTCAGTAGCCGTGCTATCCTTGGTGAACATTAAGGAGATTCTCAGCTGCAGGCTGCTGGGAACAGCCTTCTCAACATTTCACAGCAAATCACAGGATTGCATTCAGTTCTAATTACTGTAATATGAGGTTGTTTCCTGCTAGGTTGGCAATAGTGGGCACCTGGAGGAATAGCAACTTTGTTCAATTTACAATTGCCTTCTGTGTTTCCAGGCCACTTGATTTTCTCTTCCATGTTTTCTGCTTTCCACCAATAGAAAATTGCATTCTGTGTTATGACAGTATGCCAAAATATGGAACTGGGCTGGAACAGACAACTAGGTAGCCATAAAATGTTTTAAAACATTAAAAGAGAGCCTACCTGTTATTCTTTCCATTGACTGAGATTGAAATGAAGGGATCAGGCTTTCATAAAAAGCACACAAATAAGCAGGAAAATTGGTGGAAGTTACTAGGTATAGGATGGCTGAATGACCTTTTCAAGAATGAACTATGTCAAGTCCTACTATTGAGCAAATTTATCTGATGAGCATGTTCAGTCCATTTTAATAATTGGTTCGTTAAGCTTGGAACCTCAGTTCAGCGATATTTTGAAATTAAACAAGCAGTCCTCTCCTTCCCATTAATAATGTAGTATACAAGTACAAGTTTGTTGATCCAAATAAAACTTATTTATTCATGATAAAATTGTTCCCCCCCTTTTCCCCCTTCCCCCCTGTTTTTTTTTTCATTCAGCCCTGAAAACATGTTAAACACATGATATGGCCCTTATACTGTACTGAAAAGTTTGGAGACCTCTGCTGTAGAGTGTATGGCGGAAGCCTATGTTAGAACTTGTTCCCCCAGGCAGTTTGCAAAGCGCAAGGAATCCTCCCAACTCCTAAGGTGCATTGGAATGGCATGGAGCCAAGGGGGCTACTCTACCTCCTCCTGGTTTGAGGGCTTTCAGTGCCATAATTTGGTCTGGGGTGTTTTCATTGATTATGGGACTTGAGTGCACTTTAATTCTGAAAATCCCATCCCTAGTAGTAGTTGAGTAGTAGTTTTTCTGCTTTAAAGAATAACAGTAGATCTTCTCTTCTGTTAGGAATATTGGTTCCTTTCCTTTCCTCTTTTTTGCTACAGGCTTGTCCTGGTCCTTGTGGTCTCTAAATCCTTCTTTAAAAATGTTTTACCTGCAAGGAAAAATATCCTCCAAATGGTCATTCATAGTGTTCATTCTATGGTCACTTTTTCAATCATGCTGCTTGTGCAGGGAATTTACAAATCACTTGAAAGCTGAATTTGTATTGATTTTTGTGGGATAATAATTTTTTAAGGCTGAGCAGCTCTGAATCATCTGCGGCATACTGCCTTGGTTAAGATCTGTAAGCAGCATCCATATCATTTTGGCTTCACCTACTTTGAAGGACCCCTGCTCCTTTCTCAACTCAATGCAAACACCAGCTTCATTCTCTGCCTTGTCAAAAATGGAAGCCTTTGAAGTCTTCAGTAACATCAGGTTTGCTGAAATTGGTTCTCATGACAAAAGAAGACAACGTCACCCACAAATCAGTCCCAGGAAAAGATCTAGATATTCCCAAGTCTCAGAATGCTGTCTCCAAATATCCAAATCTGATCCTGGGCAAAATGTTATAAAGAAGTCTGAGAAGTCCAATAAATCTCACGGTGTCTCTTTTCCAGTTCCACCTTGAACTATGGACACCACCATGTTAATGTTGTTTCTTTTTGGTTTTGATGTCTCTTTCCCATCTGTTTCAGCCACTCAGCTGCCTCCTGATGTTGGGCCACACTAGATCTTGTGCCCACCTCCTTGGTTTCCTGCTGTTTTTTAACCTTATCTGCTCCTTCCCACCATACCATCAGAGGTCTCGCTACATCCTATGGTCAGAACTACCTGGAATTTAGATAACATAGCATGTGTGGACTCAGATTCAGATTCATACGTCTCCTGTCTGGTCTTGCCATCTTTCCCCTGCTTTCGTTCAATATCATTCTTGCTACTGATCTACACATTTCTGCCGTTCTTATACCCACTGTTTGCATTACGCTGGCAATGCTACTTCTTGGTGGGGTTAATCTTATGATTTTCATAGCTTCTGGGAACCAACACATGACTATCATAGATACCATGGTTGTTATTGGTCCCAACCGCCTTCCTAGGGCTTTGTGAGTTTCAGTGTTCTCCAGCTCCTAGGTCTTATTACTCTTGGCAATGCTTGCCACATTACCATTCACCCTGATATTTCCAGTTGCTATGTTCATGTCAGCAATTACCCAGTGGCTGCATATTAGGCATGCCCCCCCCAGCTTTTTACTACAAATCCAAGAATTCTTCATGCTGGGATTCCTATCTGACAGACAGACCCTTACGGACATCTAAATGTGGGACAAAAGCATAAGCTGAAAGACTTTGTGACCTGGCATAGGCTTAACTCAGCCTAGCTTCCTGTTCAAAAATAAAGCTGCCCCAGTGCTTGCTGGGACATTCAGAAAGTTTTTTGTGGCAAAATGGTCCAAATAGCAATGGACAACATGATCACCATTTGTAATATTATCAAACAGGGTAGCATCCAGTCCTCTATTCTACTTCACTCAGCATGTCTGATGTGGGAGTAGTTGTCCTCAGCATATCTGACAAGCAGTCATTTACTTTGCTAGTGTTGAGAACAGTTTGCAAATCCTTCTCTGCTTCAGTGCAGAAGTTGAAGCTTCATGATTTGAGTTTTGCTGATCTCATTCAGAAAGAGGCTCACCTGTCATAGACATGCTTGGTTTGTTCCATAACAGGAAAGGCCTCCACTTATATAATAGAGCCTGAATCATGACCAGCTCAGAGGGAGACATCTTTTTACTGTCATGTAAATGACCCTCCTGTACCTGTTTCTTCAGTTCCCCTTGCTTCTTTGAGTCATTGTCAGGGCAGGGAAGAATGGTTCTGCTTCCGTTATGGTGGGCCTGTCAACCTTGGTTTACAACTCTTTCCCAATAATCTCCCCATCAATATTTATGTTTTCCTCTGTTGCAGGACTTACTGATGTACTGTAACTGAGGGCCAGTTATGATGACTGTACCCAGACGTTTTGCATCTAACTGCTTGGAAACTTTGGTCTTGACTACTTCCCCCTGGAAGTCTCTGCCATTCTTTTACCTTCAAGCAAACCTTTTACTCTCTCTTATGATTCCTGCAGTGTCTCACAGATCTTATAGTTTATCTTGCTGTAATCTTCACCCAGTGTGGTTCTTCCTTGCAATGTCCTTCACTGTTTTTAGACTTTATGATGAAGCAATTTCTAAAAAGTCTTAGAAACACATGTCCAACGGCAGAGCCACCAGTATTAACTAGGCTGCTGTCTGCTGTCATCTTACAGTTGATGAACAAATCCTTTGAGCTGATGACATTATGTGATGTTAAGCTTCCTGTCATGGAAGACTGCATTTCTGGTTGCCATGATGTCAACAAGATGTGTGTCTGAACTATATGCACTTTCCCCTGTTTTATCTTCCTGAAGGCAATCTTCTCTTTCCCTTTGAATCAAGACATTTGTGTTGCCAGGTTGTTTTCTTTTAACCAAAACCCTTCCTCACCTTTAGAACACCTTCCACACTTCCTGGATGCTTATAGGATGCTTGTGCTTTATGTCTCTTGAACAACAGTTTTGTTGTTGTTCATCTGATCCATTTTTGTGCTACTTGGGACACTGCCAGAGCTCTCCATTGTCCTCAGAACATTTTGCATTTTGGATAGTCAATTGCATCACTTTGATGTATCAGGTGAGCTGTGATTATGTCAGCAAAGACTTTTTGAGGTATTCCTCTATGCCTAGTTGCTACATGTTCTTCTCTGGTAGGACAATGTTTGAGTCTGCCATATGTGTGTGAATCATAAAGATGATGGAGAATGACGTGGTCACTTATCTGTAACTGTGGTTCTTCAAGGGGTGATCTGTATACTCCATCTTGCACCCTCCTCCCTTCTTGGTACAGTATCCTGTTTCCTCCAAATTATCAATCTGTCAGTGTACAGGAACTGAATGGCTTTGAGCTCAGGCAGAACTGATTGAGAGTGGGGTGGGTTTCAGCCCCAAAATATTCAACTCTAGAGGATTCTGGGTGTGGCTCTGAACAGGTGCAAGACCCATATGTGTAAGTTCTTAGGTGACCATTTGATGAACCACAGGGAAGCGTCATTTAGCTCTGTGTTTCTAAGATATACAGGAAAAAAATTGCGGCATTGGGGGGAACAACTGGACGTTCACTGTTTTTTTGCTGATGCCAAATTTTGCCAGTAGCACGCATGCACTGGCTGTTGGCTGGGTCAGCTTTGGGAGTCTTGGAAGGAGGTGGCAGCTTATGACCAGCTTCCCTTCAGCTTAAGGCTTATGGTGGGAGGAAGTTGGACTCAGAGGACATGTACCTTTGGCATATATTCAACAGATCCATCTTTCCCCCATTCAGTATTTTGAGTCTGAACTGGGAGAGTGACTGTTCTTTCACTGGTTACAGGCCTGGTTTGTGATGATTTTACAGTGGACCCTTGACTTACAGACGGCTCCACTTGCAGACTTTTCGAGTTGCAGACTCCACTTGCAGGTTCGACCTGCAGCCGGATAATCGACCTACAGACTGGAAAGAAAAACCAAAATGGAACAAAAACGACCAGTTACGGATTAATTGGTTTTCAATGCATTGTGGGTCAATGGAGCCTTGACGTACAGACTTTTTGACCTGTATCCACCATTCCAATATAGAGTAATTCCATAAGTCGAGGGTCCACTGTACCTCAGAAAATTAATACCCCAGGTACATATCTCCCAAACCCATCTTCACTCCCTCTTTAGGAGCCCCAGCATCGTACTGCCTTTTAATCAAGATATTTTGTCACTCCAAGTGAAGGAGTTGTAGTAACTGAGCCCAGAGTCCAACTGAAATGAGATATCCCAATATGAGCAAGGAATCCATGTACAAATTTGGCTTTTGTATGTCTATAACTTCCCATAACACTTGGACAGGCATGTGACTTAACTTAATTTCTGATCCAAAATGCATTGTGAATGAATGAATAACATATTTGTTTCTCACACAAGGGCAGTTACAGGAAAAACATTAATTTTAATAATAAATACTGTGTTTCCCGGAAAATAAGACAGGGTCTTATATTAATTTTTGCTCCAAAAATGCAGTAGGGCTTATTTTCAGGGGATGTATTTTTCCCCATGTACAACAATCTACATTTATTCAAATACAGTCATGTTATCTTCTGGTTGCTGCACAATACTGCACAATGGTGGAGGGCGGGGTTTCACTTAACTGTGGCTTATTTTTGGGGTAGGGCTTATATTACGAGCATCCTGAAAAATCATACTAGGGCTTATTTTCAGGTTAAGTCTTATTTTCGGGGAAACAGGGTACCAATGATAACTAAACAAATAATAACTCTGCACTTGCAAAAAGACCTGTAGCAAATAATTTCCTTTACAGTATATTGTGGATGTCTTTAATGGGCTGCTTATGCAAAGCTAGTGACTCTTACTTGTAATTGATTTATTATAACCAGCTTACAAGCGACAAATAAAATAGACAAAAGGCCGACCAGTTCTTATTTTTAAAAGATCCCTCAGAAAGTGAACCCTAGCATCTCTGTATAAAGGGCAATGTACAAGACAATGTAGGACATCTTTTGCTTCCCCTGTGATATAAGTATACATGTGTAGTGCAAAAAGAATCCAACATAATTATCAATGGCCTAAACTCAACATGATGCTAACTGTAGCAGTGGGATTTCTGCTCTCCCTGTCTCTCGATGGGTGATTAAGAAGTTGCAATATAGAGGAAGGATCTTATATATCAGGGTTCTCAAACTCAATTTACCTGGAGGCCGCTGGAGTCAGAGGCTGGGTGAGGCTGGGCCACATCAGATTTTCTGCCAAGCAGAGCAAGAGCCTGAGGAAGCCACCCAGGAGTTTCCTTAGCCCACCTGGGGCTCCGAAGAGAAGGAGGAGGAAGAGGGGCATGTGAGCCCTTGTCGCCGGCCACGACCCCCTCCGGCAGAGAAGGGAGGGACTGCCTAGCCAGGGGGAGGGGAGGAGGGACCACCTAGCCGGGGCGGAGGGGAGGAGGATGGCACCACATATTTTTTTTAAAAAAACCCTGACAAAATCGCCTTGCCAAAGGAGAAAAGCCCCCACCGGTCCCCGCAAAAGTAAACAGAACGGGGCGGGGGCCGCCACAAGTGCGTGCACAAACATACATGCACAGATGCCCAGCAACCTTCCTCTGAGCGCCCCCCTCAAAAAAAGGCACACTCAGCAGCAGCTACTCTCACCACGACAGAGGAGCAAACTTTGTGAGGCGAGCCCAGGCAGCCTCCAGAGCCGAGGCAGCAGAAGCAGGATGAAGAGGAGGAAGAAGAGGAGGAAGCACTGCCGGGAGCTGAGGTGGTCACTGGCCGGGCTGGTGCTGGGGGTGCTGAGAGAGAAAGAGAGCCAGAGAGCCACTTCCCTGGAAGAGGTGGCGGCGGTGGCTGCTGTTGGCGGCGCTGTTGGAGGTGCTCTTTGAGGACAGGCTAGGAGAGAGCTCCGCTGTCAGGCATCACTCAGTGGCAGTTCAGGCGCTCGGGGTAAAGGGCTGGCAGCACGACTCGCTCTCCGGTTCTCCCCCAAGACAGCGCCTCTTGAACCCTCCATCTGGAACTGCAGCTTGCCAGCTGGCAGACAGGCTGGCTGGCAGGCTGCACTTCCGGATGGAAGGTGCAAGCGGCACTGTCTTGGGAGAGAGCTGGCGAGCGAGGCAAGGCTTGTTTTGACTCTTGACAGCAGAGGACGTGTGGGCACTTGTGGGGGGGACAGGCAAGGCAGGGGCCACAAACTGTCATATGGCGGGCCACAAATGGCCCCCAGGCTGCATGTTTGAGACCTCTGTTATATATAGTGTTCATCTTTGCTGAACTGTGGATTTAGACTTGTTTGCACATCAGTATAGTTTTTTAAAACAATTTAAAAGTTATATCTGTCAACATAGCCATTAAAGATTTGGCCTATATGAAGCACTAGAGAAATGAAGGTTAATGTTCTACCAGCAGACGCTGAGATACGTAGGGCCATTCTTGAACATTGCAGATCCAACTGTTTTGTTCTGAAAGTGGAATACAGGAATGCAACGCATTGAAATAAGATTATTCTTCAACCATACATACATCTTTCTTGAAATGCAGTTTTGACACAATATTGTGCATCAGTAAAATGAATTATGAGCCATAATGTGAAAATTTTATCAAAATATGCTCTCCATGGTTATAGATAAATTTGTAAATCGAGGTTATATTACTAGATAGTTTATAGGACTACTTATCGTAGTTCCATACACTAAGATTGGAGAATCATTAATCCTCCAAATGTTTTCACTAACATCTCCCATATGCTTCAGCCAATGTGATCAATGTTAGGGAACTGTGCAGGTTGTAGCCTTGAACACCTGGAAGGTAGAGGTTCCCAGTCCCTGATCTACAAGGTGGTCTAAAATTTGCATGCAATAATATACCAAGGCAGTCTTGGAAAAGTGCAATTGACAACTGATTTTAAAATGTGAATTATTTATGAAAATATGATTCATAAAAAAATCAGCATTATGAGCTTCTGCCACTGCTGCCAATTATGTAGCAGGCTGATCTTTGAACTGGAGAATTCAGAACAGAACCTTCTCTATCTCGTCCTGTATCCGGAGCTCTCCAGGCAGGGTACAAACAATAAAAGACAACAACTTTGAAACAAGAATCAAACAATTTAAACAATGTTATACAATTAAACAGAACAGAATAAAATGACAGAAGGCAAAATTCACAATCCAACAGGCCAAAACCAGTTCACTGCAATCAAATAGCTTACACGAATAGCCAGGTTTTACTATAGTTCTTACATGTGAGTGCACATAATGGCTGAAATCCAGCAGTAAGATGCAACTAGAATAGGACCACTGAATCAGTGGAACTTATTGAAGAGTCAACTCACCATATTGCCGCTGTTTTAATGGGTCTACCTTAGTTGCAAATTACTACTGAATTTCAGCCAGAAGTCCAGAAAATTACATTTTTCATAGATCTTGGTGTCCACAGGGCTGCTGCTGCTTAATCAAGCTTTAGCAAGAGTAATCCTTCTTTTAACTAGCAGGCAAATTTCAGAGGAAAGTTGCTGATACCCAGGCCTTATCATGGACTACATTGGCGAGGCAGCCGTTGAATGGATCCCTTTCAGGTGGCCTTGTGCTCCTGATCATTTACTTGTGGGGTGCAACAAGAACAGTCCAAAGAGCCAACTTAGCACATTTTAGGAGTGTCCATTCCCAATCAAGCACTTCTCAGAACATAAACACAACAAATAAGCCACAATAATGTTTGTCTCAATTTGTATGGCTACAGGTTCAAAGAACGCTTCAGTCTCTTCAAAAAGTGTCTAGTAAATCTGAGCTACAGAAAACATATAAAAACCTTCAGAAAGAATTGAAAAAGTTGGACGATTTGGCATACAAGCGACAACAGGTAAGACCACTGACATAAATTTCAGTTGTCCAGCTTGATTGTTTTTACTCTTTTCATTTGCATTGTCTTTGCAGAAGGAATGAATAAAGTAA
The DNA here is from genome assembly GCF_051106095.1 of Pogona vitticeps. Classification (NCBI taxonomy): domain Eukaryota; kingdom Metazoa; phylum Chordata; class Lepidosauria; order Squamata; family Agamidae; genus Pogona; species Pogona vitticeps. The sequence continues at coordinate 94,776,971 of NC_135785.1, forward strand.
GGTGATTCACGTAAAGCCCAGTTCAGCAAGAAGTACCAAGTGCAATTTCTAGTTTTGTTTGTTTTTTAAGCCATCTGTATACTGAATAGTTCTCATAATGTCTCAGTTAACTGTAAGCTGAGATTGGTTTGAATAGCTTCTTACCTTAGCCTTACTGTATTTCGGTGGGAAATATTTGAATACATCAGGTATTTTGCTTTATGTTTATCCCCCTCCCTTCAACTCCAGTGTTTTATGGGGTCTTCTTTTTTTAGCTCTGGAAGATTACATATCAATTTATTAGGCTTAGGACGTGTTTGCACAGAACAGTGTACTATGCATTACTCTTGACTGTTAAGAAAGATATGAAATTACATCAGATATTATATTATTATACACAACTTTTAAAAATGGTTTTAAAAATATGCTTTTGTTCCTGCTACAAAGGCCTATTTGGCTACCTTATGAAGGTGACTCTGGGCTCTCAAAGGCTGTGTCAACAGAGCACAAACTGTGGTTACTTCTACCAATCTGGTAGTGAAAAGCTGTGTGTGACCGCAATGTAAGCTATCTGAGTTCCAGCTTACCAAATTTAGTTGAGCTGTTTGTGACGGATCAGGAAAGAGATCTTGATGTGCGGGTGGACAACTCGATGAAAGTGTCAACCCAGAGTGCGGCGACAGTGAAGAAGGCCAACTCCATGTTAGGTATCATAAAAAAGGGGACTGAAAATAAAGCAGCCAATATTATAATGTCATTGTGCGAAACACTGGTAAGGCCACACCCGGAGTATTGCGTACACTTCTGGTCACCACACCTCAAAAAAGACATAATGGAACTGGAAAAGGTACAGAAAAGAGCGACTAAAATGATGACTGGGCTGGGGCACCTCCCTTATGAGGAAAGGCTACAGCCTTAGGGGCTCTTTTGTCTTTAGAGAAAAGGCACCAGAGGGGGGACATGATTGAGACATATAAAATTATGCAGGGGATGGATAAAGTGGATAGAGGGAAGCTCTTTTCCCTCTCACACAATACCAGAACCAGGGGACATCCACTCCAATTGAGTGTTGGGAGAGTGAGAACAGATAAAAGAAAAGGTTTTTTTTACCTGGAGTGTTGTTAGACTGTGGAACTCTTTGCCACAGGATGTGGTGATGGCATCTGGCCTAGATGCCTTTAAAAGAGGATTGGATAGCTTTCTGGAGGAAAAGTCCCCTGCAGGTTACAAGCCATGACGGGGATGTATAATCTCCAGGCTTCAAAGGAAGGTACCTCAAAATGGCAGATGCAGAGGAGGGGTATCAGGAAACAGGTACCTAGTTGTCTTGTGTGCTCCCGGAGGCATCTGGTGGGGCCACTGTGAGATACAGGAAGCTGGACTAGGCTTTTGGCCTGATCCAGCAGAGCTCTTCTTATGTTCTATGTGTGAAATACTTTTGATCTACGTCAATGAAAGGGCCTTTGAATTATTCTAAATGTACTATTGTAGTTTTTATTTTGGAAAGGCTGACCCCAAATTTTACATGTATTATGTTGTAACTTGTCAAAATGTTGCTCATGTTGTAATATATTTTATAGAACTAGACATAGTAAGGTTTTGATTATTTGTATGTTATGCTAGATTCATCTATTAGAGGTTATTATTAGCTCAGTAATAAAAGATTTTCTTCTCCTTAACACTATTTGCAGCTGAACAATTTTGATAAGAAATATTTTGTGCCCTTTCAGCAAATTCAGTTACAAATTAACACACATAACATTTCTTCTTCCACAGCAGCCTCTTCAAGTATGTGAATGAATAAACTGTTTTCATGAATAAAATTGTTAAATAGCTTCTAAAACATGTTGGGATATAGTATATTTATTTATTTTCACACAGTACCAAGCATTAAGGCTTCAATCTAGCTAAAACAAATAATATGTACTATTTAAGCTAATATAATTCAGTTAGATTAAGTCTGTTAACCTTCAACAGATTGCTCCATAGTCCATATAGATCACTCTTAAGACACAGTATAGAGTAAAGCTTTAGGTATTACTATTTTTAGGGATCAAAATCTGTATGTTAAAAACTTACTGTGTACTTTCATAAAATTTCTGTCCATTTTCATTTCATTTTTATACCCTGCCAGCAGGCTTTTTGAGAAGCATGGGAATATTTTGACTCAGCTTGTTTCAATAATTGTGTTCAAGAATAATAGCAGCTAGATTCTAATCATATTTCTTCATAAACAAGACCCAGTTTGTTGAATGGAAATTACTTTTAGTTTTGCATAGAGCCTAGAGTTTGGAAGAAACAAATTACAATTTACAATATAACCCATAAGGAATTTGTTTTTGGGGATAATGAGGGTATAGTGAGGTTACTTTTGCAAAAATATATAAATAGCAGTTATCATCTCTCTTTTTAAAATAGTACATGTTCACCTTAAATGGGTCATGATGATAGTATCATTGCCATTTTCTATTTGGTTTTACCTTATTTAAAAGAAGGAAAAAGCCAAAGAGGGTAGAGTCAAGGACATTCCATTTGGTGGCAGAGATGAAGGGGAGAAGAAATATAAAGATGCTGTAAAAACATGATTCTGTATTTCAAGTTCTGTTGAAAGGTTGATACCATGCTTCAAAGGATGACTGAGGATTACCATCTTATGAGAGGGAAAATAAGCAAAAATAGCACTTGTGAGGACATTATGCACTAATGCCTGCATTCTATTCAATTTCAGGAAAAGTACTACAGACCTAGTAAAAGTGGCCTTTTACAGGAGTTGAATGTAGAGATTCCAATTATTTCTTTTAAAAGGGTGATTATATCCCTTTGGTATATTTTATAGTGTTCAGAGTCACTCAGATCAAGAAAGAAAGTCTGAGGTTGGGCAATACATGGATCACGAAAAAGTCACAAACAAGATTAACTTCCATGCCTTTCAGAACTTTTTGTCAAGCAAAAATATTATAAAATGGTGTCAAGGCAAACATTGGCCCAGATATAATGTCCTTAGCTTATGAAACAAGATTGCCAATAAAGCAAAACGGAGTTTAGATTCCATGTGAGGCAGAGGTGATAGTTAGAACTACTTGATAGCACACATGTTTACATATCTGGCTATGGAGCCAAAGGTTGGGAGTTCAGTTCCCTGCTGTGGCTCCTTGACTGGGGCTGGACTCAATGATCCATAGTGTCCCTTCCAACTCTGCAGTTCGAAGATAATGATGATGGCAGTTTCTCTTCCTTTGCAGATGAAATCTGGCTCCCCCCTCCCCCGCAGGTTCTTGAGACTAATAGAAGAGTACCTGTATTTGTAATGGTCTCATATAAATATAGAATTAATTTCAGGCCTTCTATACTTCCTTAAGATGTAACCTTCATTGAATGCTTTGATGACTGAATGGGAATTTTTCAACATAGCTGTGTTAACAGTGCAATATAAGATGCTTTTGGTAGGAAGGTAACATCATAGTATGGGAACAGCTAGTTCAAAATCAAAATGGTAGGAGATTTAGAGCAGAATCCTATACATTTTTACTTGTAAATAAGTCTCATTGTACTTAACTGCACTTATTTTTGTGAAAAGATATAATAGGATTACAGCTTTCCTAAGGATACTGTCTCATGCCTAGTAAAGTGTGAAACTCTAAGAATATTTACACACCAGATTCTGGGAAAAGATCAAATGAAAACATTATGTCTAGAACATTTAAGTGTAGTTGACATTAAGGTAATGACATTTCTCAGTGGAAGAAGGAACTAAATGTCAAATTAGTTGAGAATTGGTGCAATTTCTTTTGGAGCAAAGAGCTATTGTCTTTCACTGGACATTGATTGCTAACTGTTTTTCCATGATTGAAGAAGAAATGGGACCTCATATTCTTCAAGTGACATAGAAGAATCTATTGTATATGTGTGCATCTACTAGAAAACATTAACCATCTGCTGAAATTGTCCTTCCCAAACTAGAGCCGATCAGGTATGTTGGAATCAGTGGAGGCTGTTTGATTAGGGCAAATCAGACAGTGACCCACCTCAGGCTCCTCTCAGCCGTTCCTCTCCTGCTTGTCTCCTTGCAAAAGGAAGAGGGTCAAAGCCCCATCTGCGTTCCTCTCCTGCTGTTTGTACGTGTGAATGCTCACTTGCTTCCTGCTTGTGTGCTTGTATGAATATCTGGTTTTGGCCCTACTCTGCCTGTTGTGCCTGGCTCTGCTCAACGGTGCTGTACTTGCAGACTCACGAATGACAATGGACAGCAGCCACCACTGATTCAAACAGAACTCTCAATTTCCTCAGCTAGCATGAGGAAGATTACTTGGGAAGAGAACAATCTTATATAACAGTGGTCCCCAACCTTGGGCCTCCAGATGTTCTTAGACTACAACTCCCAGAAGCCTTCACCACCACCTCTGCTGGCCAGGATTTCTGGGAGTTGAAGTCCAAGAACATCTGGAGGCCCGAGGTTGGGGACCACTGTTATATAGGAATGGTATCTGTATTTGTAGACATAGTTCAGGTCTAGAAAGAACACCTAGTATTATCTTATATGTTTCAGATGCTGTATAGGGTCTGTAATGTTTAAATGACCCCATGGACATTAACACACCTGTCAGGATGTAATATTTAGGTACCAGCTGATTCTGGAAATAGGCATGAAGGTAAATAAGTCCAGTATCTGGGTAAGATGAAACTGGCTTGCTAATAATGAAAACTCATTTACAAGGGGAAAAAAAACATAGCTTTTATTTCTATGCCTGGACACGCAGTAAAATGCACACAAGATCTATAGGAGTTCCGCCGTTGTTGTTTTTTTGAGGACTTACTGCCCGTATCTATTCCTGATAGCAAATATGGCATCTGAGGAGTTTTTCCAGATCTGCTGCTGTTTCTTGTGGACAACTCATAGGCAGTCCCAGGACTTACGGAACAACAAGGCTAGAAAAGTCATGACACTCTTGTTCCAAGTGGCACACCATGGGCCAAGTGTGTGATTCCACACTGCTCCTTTCCTCGTTTCCTCCAAAAGCTCTTGGTGGCCTGATGGTGTGCAAGGGCATCACATCCACAAACAAGTCACAAGTCAGCCCTTGTGCTAGCTGGGAGTGATGGAAGATCGAAGTGAATAAAGATCGGTTAAAAAGATATAATAAGTCAGTTTTAAAATTGATAAATAGGACTGTATAAATTTAAATCTGATATTTACATATTTATTCTTTACATTAATTTTTAGATAACCCTATATGGAAACAGGTTTAATATAAAATAAGCTGCAGCTCAAACATGAATTAGGGATTATTCTTAAAAGTTTAAATTTTTGTGAGCAGTTCTTTTGACTGGGGACTCAGTTTTAAGGGGTTCCAGAGATTATTTATAGATTATTTAGGTTAATCTTTTTATCTCCCCTTGTATACAGTATGGTAGTTATAGGAAAACTGTGAGGTTCTTAAACTACATTTCTGCTTCAACAACATTTGCTTGTTAACATTATTATATGGAGATGAGAAATAACAGGCTGGGTCAGCCCTGTTTTCCAACTCTGATTTAAATATTCCCTGAACCTCTGTTTTTGTTGTATGTTTGTTTCTGTCTCAACATGATATAATGCTGGAAGTCTTTGGAAGCCTTATTAAAATCTCCAGGATTGCTTCCCATAGTTTCCGTGAATAATGTAGATTCCTTTAAAATGACAATACATGCTATTGCCCCAGTGCTTTTGACTTACATGACAGGATTTATTGTGCTTTCTCTTTATTCTGTTTTTTTAACTGCCAATAGGTGACAGTGTTTTCAAACATATCTCTGTTTCTATGCGTTTATATTTTTCTCTTGTTGAAGGTTTAGCATAAAGAATTACATTAAATTTGGGCCTGCAAGCTTTGATAGGTTTATTTGGTAAGCCCTAATTTTAAGTGTGTGACAAGAATGACGTGGACATTGGTTTATTGTTTGAAAATACTTTTGTTCTTCTGTGTTTGTGTGACAGAGTATGAAAAAGAAAACATGAAGGTTGTCTCCTAATTGTGTACTGTACAACTTGTTTATTAGTTATACGTTATTAAACATTTAATTATTTCAAAAAGACATCTGTGCTGAACTATTAGTAATGCGAAAATTTGTTTAAATTTAATCTAATAATCAATTAATTGGTTGTGAAGTAGTTGACAAATAAGCAAACATATTTAATTTGTTGGACTTACTAATTGAATTGTTTAATTTTTAGAAAAGTCTTAGGCGGATAGTTTTTGAAAAGAGGAGGAAGGAAGGAGAGAGACAGGAGAGAGACAGAGTTGATAATTTCTGGAAATACATTTTGTATATGTATGTTCAGACACAAACATTTATATTTATCGGCTTTGCTTCATTTTGCAGCAGCAAATATTTAATAATAATAATAATAATAATAATAATAATAATAATAATAATAATAATAATAATAATAATAATAATAATAATAATAATAATAATAATAATAATAAGCTATCAAGTTAATTCTGACTTATGGTGACCCGTTTCAGGGTTTTCTAGGTAGAGGGTACTCAACAGTGGTTTTCCATTCCCTTCTTCTACAGCCTTCCTGGGACTGTGCAGCTTCCCCAAGGCCACACAGGCTGGCTCTACTTGCAGGAGGCACAAGGGGGAACTGACATCCCAATCTCTGGCTCTGCAGCCAGATACCTAAACCACTGAGCTATCCAGCCAGCTAGTTCTAAAAATCACTGCATTTTGCTATATGCACAATGAATAAGTGTATTATTATGGAAATACAGAGATGGCAGTTCTACAGGGTTGACACCAGTATTTGTTATCTGTTCCCTCAGAGTCCCCTGGACATTCGCTCTTGCTGAACATATAGCAAGCTCTGTATAATATACAGCCTGTACTATTCTCCTAACTACATTAGCTTCCTGTCCTCAGGTGATGTGGAAGATGCTAGTGCATTGCCAATAAAGAAGTAAGATTTAGCTGGTGGGTAAGATTCAGCCAGCTTCTGTTATATGGAATGGGGAAGAGAGAGAAATCTTGTCCTTCTGCTTGGGAAGCAAAATGTCAATGTCAATAATACGGAATGATCTTGTGCTGCAGGGAAAACACCCTTTATTTGTTCCTTTCCAGTGACCATGCAGGCCACAGGGGACTTTGGAGAATTAGTGTAAACTGTAAACGATTTACTTCCTGTGTGCATAGTCATTCTGCATTTGAAAGGTGGGAAATATGCGCAGATTGTGCCCACCTTTTGAATATCACAAAAAACAAACACTACCAAAAGCAGAACTGAGTGTGCTTTTAATCTGCGGCAGCATGTCATGTGTCATGAGCAGTATCGGAAGCTGCTTTCCATAAAGTCTTAGAGAGTGTGCAGCTGCCTCACTACTTCTTTTCGAGAGCTTGTTTCAAACTATACCAGATGTCAGGTTAGTCTGTAGATATTAAAATATATTTGTGACTTAACTTGGTTGGCTGACAAAATGAGTATCTGCTCCTAAGGTGCTGCTGAATTGAAATTGAATGGTTAATAACAAATCTGCAATAGAGTTACACATCTGAGATACTCCACTTCAGAGATGTGGCTGAAGTCCCTTGCTAGTTATGAACAATCTTACAGAGACCTCTTTTGACCCCCTGTGATAACTGATCCACTTTGGTGCACAAGAATTATAATTTAGTTGTAGACATAGGGTTGAATTGCTCCTTTCAGTTGATGGATTGGTGCTAGACTCTTAGTAAGGAAATAGAATTGCTGAAAGCCTTTAGGATAGAACGATTGTGGACTATGTGTGTTTGGTTTTATATTCATGCTACAGTTATAAGAAGCTCTAACCATTAGAATAAGTAAAAATCCAGCAATCCAGGAGACTGGTTTCTTTATCCCAGTGGCAGAATTTTCATCCCAAGAACATTTTTGAATGCTAAGCTCTTTATCTGGGGGATGGAAAAATTTGTAAGCATTGCTAAAGCAAGGCATATTGAGACTCCAGGCTTGTTCACATAAATGTTCTGTTGATTAGGAATAGTAGCTAAGCACCGCCATAGTCTGGCGATGGTGCCTTGGACTCAGATCTTGAAAATATCCATTTGTACCCTTGCTAGTCAACTCAGTGTTTCATTTGTTCTCGTCATTCTCTTAAACAAACACAATTGTGAAGATAAACCATGACAAAGACTGTAAAAATGCTCTATACATTTAAAAAAAGTGGTATAAATACTTAGGATCTTCTTTAGTACAGTGGACCCTTGACTTACAGACGGCTTGACTTACAGACTTTTTGAGTTACAGACTTCTCTGGCCGCAAAATTTAGGTTTGACTTGCAGACTGAGATTTGACTTACAGACCAGAAAAAAACCAAAATGGAACAAAAACGGCCTGTTATGGGATTAATCGGTTTTCAATGCACTGTAGGTCAATGGAGACTTGACTTACAGACTTTTTGACTTGAGAACCGCCTTCCAATACGGATTAAGTTCTCAAGTCAAGACCCCACTGTACCCAGTGTTCAGTTCAATAAACCCAAAAATGGAACTCCAAGTTAGCTAGGGTTTTTTTATTTTTATTTTTTTGAGTGGGCCTACCCTAGTTATTTTAAAATAAGGGCCCAGCCCAAATTATTATTATTATTCAATATGGACTGTTTTTATTCATTAATATTTGTGCACATGGAACTCCAAAAATAGATGTCTCCATGACCATTTGATGAGGTGCTGGTCACATACATTGTTGTGTTTTTACTACATCTTATTGGATTGTTGTGGCAGTTTCCAGACTTATAATTTCACATGCATGTAAATATTGAACAGGATACTACGTAGGTAGCATTTATGGTTTGGTCCGAATATTCTTCTTAATAGCAGATAAATTATTTATATTAATAGTTTAATATTATTATTAAAAATAATGCTAAATATTTAATAATAATATTATTAAATATTCAGAGAAATATTTAATATTAAAAAGTTTTCAGTGTATTGTTTTGATCAAGAGTATGATGTGCAGTGTGTGGGTGAGAATGTGTGATTGATTTATTGGCACTGCATTTATCTCATCCTTGTTTGTGGTTGCAGCACATTGTATTGTTTGGGTTTATGGTAAACTGGCAGCAGCAACTTCATGTTACCTTCTTGGCTTAGAACCTCTCCCTTAGAGAAAGAGATCTTTGCTCTGTAAGAGTTATCATTTTGTTACTTTTTAGAGACATTTTTGATAAGGCCCTTGACACTGTAAAGCGGATAAGCAGCTACTCCTATATGCAATCTGAATGTCTGAAATATGTTTTGGAACGCCTGGTAAAAAAGGAACTGTCACTTCATATGTGAATGGCTAGAGGTCTGTAACATTGTATATGTGCATAATGATACTTTGCTGCATTTCAAATACTGTAGTGCAGGGGTACTGTACCATTTCTCTAGACTCCCTCAAACTTCCTGCCTTCCAACCATAGTTTGGATATGACATTGCAAAACATTTAGAAGCTTCCTTTTTCTTTAAAAAAAGGGGGGGGGAGCTTTTGAAGCTTAATCAGGTCTAGGGGACTTATGTTTAATATGAAAATTAACATCCCTAAGGCATTGACAGGAACAATGCATAATTTCAGAATGAATTTCTTTAAGGGTATCTGGATGTTGGAGATAGGATGCAGCTGTTCAAGGTCTGAGGGAAATGGCCCCAGGACTCTGAGAATTTGCCCATTCCTGCTCTCATGGATTTCAGAAGCTCTTTTATGCCTCCAAACTATAACATTAGGAAAAAATCATGAAGAAGATTAGCTGAGGGTTGTAAGTTGTTTTGGCTAGTTAGTCAACTAGAAAAACCAGAAGTCTGAAAGATCATAAAATATGGCATAATAATAAGACTTATTTAAGTGGAACCCTTTCTTGCGAAATGACGAATTTAAGTGATTTAACCAGTGTTCTTAGTGTTGGCGATGCCTTTAGCATGCCTGTGGCACTACTGGCACAAATTCAAAGGCTGTTTTGCTTCTGCTTAGGTATCTCTGATAGTGTAGTAGCATAATAGCTGGCAACAGAACCCTAAAACATATAAAATATCACTCCACTCTGATGTAGATGTTAAGGTACTTGTTTGATTTTGATTGCATACCCTGAGGCTAATAATATGTGATAAAAGAGCTTTTAATTTGTCTGTAGTGAAATACTTTAATTGATCATGAATTATTTAAATAGTGCTATTTTAGTGCTGTGTAAGAATATGTCGTGACCATTTCTTTGTTCAGATTTTTCATTAAAAACCCAGACAATTATCAGTGGAAAGCTAGTAGAAATTTTAGAGCAAATTTGGATGTGCAAAGGCCAGCTTCCAGAAGATGGAGCAAGATGATCAATCTAGTTTTTGTCGTCTTCTAGGTTCTAAAAACATGCTCTTTTTAATAATATGTGCCAGATACAGATCCTAGTGGAGAGTCCTGTAGGGCAGACGCCTCCAATGGTGTGCTGTCCAGTGTGCTGAATACATTATCATTATGTACAGCTGACATGGTTAGTGTTCAGAAGTTGTAGTCCAACATATGTGCAGAGCACCAGATTGCTTATCCTTGTCATTGGGGATAGCAAAGCCTTGTTTTCTCCCTTACAGGGACACTTCCTTATAGTGGATGATCTTTTCTAATTTCTTCATTATTATTCTTCTGAATCTCAATCTTCTGATTTCTTGGCTACAGTCTCCATTTGGACTGATGATCAAACCAAGGCATAGAAAAGCTTTAACTATTCCAATTTCTTAATAGTCAGTATTAAAGTTGTGTAACTCTTCTGTAGCTGAGATTTTTTTGTCTTCTTAATGCTCAGCTACAATCCTGCTTGTGCACATTCTTCTATTACTTTCATCAGAAGTCATTTCAGATCATTTCTGCTTTCTGTCAGTAAGATGGTTTCATCTACATATCCTAAATCATTGATGTTTCTTCCACCAATTTTCATTCCTCCTTCATCTGAGTCTATTCCAGCCTTTTTGTCAGGCAAAAACAAAACAAAAACAAAACAAGAGGAGAAGTCCAGTTTCTGTATGATATGTTCTATGTACAGAGTGAGCAGGTAAGAGGATAAAAAGCACCCTTGTTTGACACCATTGCCTATAGGAACCCATTCTATCTCTCCATATTTTGTCCTCATGGTAGCTTCTTGTCCCCAATACAGGGTACGTTTCAGGATAAAGTTGCAGTTAGAGTAGGCCTAGTTGAAACTACTGGAGGAGGTGAATCACCAAATCTTCACTGATTGAATAGGCATACTCTAGTGTGATTTTACTATGCTAAACAACAGGCTAGTCTGATAAGGAAAATTTAAGAAATATCATTTACTTTTATATTGCAGTGCCCTTATCCCATACTTATATTGAGACATACACACTTTAAGTCTCTGATCGGGCAGAGTGGGAATGCTGATAAGAGATGTGCACACAGGCCTGTTCCGTGATCTGGCATGGCATGGTGCTGATACACCTGTCCAATGGGGACTGGAATGGAAGGAGCTCTGGTGTGGCTTGAATGTGCAGCCAGTATATAGACATATCAGTTTTGTATCAATTTTGTGGTGAGGGGTGTCAGATTGGTTTATTATACTTCGTTGGTATCAGTACAGATATTTTATTTATGTTGCAGAGCAATTCACATTTTTTTTTAAAAAAACTTGTGGCTACCCATAAGGGGCACAGTCATGCCCATGAGATTGCTATTTGCACATATGTTTGCATGTTTAGAAGAGCAGACATAAACATAGTGACAAGGTAACTATGTACTGTCAGAGAATGTCTGTGCCTACAAATTGGAATGTGTGTACCAAAGAATGTCTACTAAAGAATGGTGTGTGAATCTGGTTACAGAATAGATAGACTCCAATGTTGGGGAACCTAGAATAAGCAGATGGGACTGTTCAGAGCCTCGTGGTGCAGTAGTTTAAACTGCTGTACTGCAGCCAAAACTGTGCTCACAACCTGGGGTTCAATCCCAGGTAGCCGGCTCAAGGTTGACTCAGCCTTCTGTCCTTCCAAGGTCGGTAAAATGAGTACCCAGCTCGCTGGGAGGGGGGCAATGTGTAGCCTGCATAAATAAATTGTAAACTGCCCAGAGAGTGCTTGAAGTGCTATGGGGCGGTATATAAGCAGCACACTTTTACATACCAAGAATGGGCAACTCCGCTTTAATTTTGTCAATAACATGCTGTTGTAACTGTTGAAGTACAAAGCTCTAATTGCATTTCAACCAGCCGAGCAGGGAATACAACTAAGATGTCAGTTAAACATCTGGAAATCCTATTGAGAAATCCTATTTTAAAATCCTAAAAGCTTGAACATACTGTAAGCCTTAGCTTTTTAAAGAGGAAATAAAGCCAGTTTGTTCTAGGATGTAAACTACATGGACTAATAACTTAGAAAATCTGTGTTTGCAATTTATCTATTACAATAAGAATGAAAAAGAATGTGTGCCTGTATGTCTGACAGAGCCGTAACTCCAGGATCATAAAAAAATAGACTCTGCAACTTGGGATACTTACTAAGGCAACTTTGGGAATGCGTACCTGAGGGCCATTTGGTTTTAAAATCCCTCACTGTAAATTAATTTAAAGGAGTTTTTGTGTCTGAAATATGTCCAAGGGGCAGAGTTGTGCTCATCAATTCCTGAAAGGTTTTAGAATCTCTGCTCCTGCCCTAGAGGCTTCTCCACACTGTTTGTCAGATTCATGCAAATTGTTCACAAAGCTACAAAGATGTTGAGGCATCTGCCTTTTTTGGTTGTTTTGTTTAAGAACAGCAAACTTTAAAACCTCTCTAATCATAAATCTGATATCAGCACATGTCCCTGGAAAGGAATTACTATAAAAGCAAGTTTTCTCTAAATCTGCCAAAAATTGAAATTTATTGATTTTATGGAGAAGACATGTGATGGTCTAGAAAAGAATCTGGGATGGGTCGGTGGGTGGGCTGACTACCCCATACAGATGTCTACCAACAAAATATATTTGTCCTTAATATTTTATATGAAAAACATACAGTGGTGCCTTGCTTAGCAATGTTAATTCATTCAAAAAAAATCGCTGCTAAGCGATTTCATCGCTAAGCGAAACGCAGTTTCCCACTGAAATGCATTGAAAACCGGATAATCTGTTCCAATAGGAACGAATTGCCGTCCTTAAGCGAAAATCGCCATAGGAAACATCGCTAAGCGAAACGCGGTTCCCCAATTGAAATGCATTGAAACCTATTCAATGCATCTCAATGGGGGAAAAATACAACAACTAATTTAAAAAATTAAAGCAAAGTCAAATTTGGTTAACAAAGGGTTTGTTAAGTGCACTTTATGATTTCAAACATTTTAAACAGTAAACTTCAACTTTATAAATAACAGAAAAACATTTAAAAAACAGCAAACATGAGGCTGTTTAAACCATCGTTAAGCGAAACAGGGGACCCAAAATTTAATCGCTATGCGAAGCATCGTCCCAACCATCGCTAAGCGAAAATCGCCCATAGGGACGATCGCTAAACAAAGCACAAAAACGCTCCGAAAAAGTCATCGCTAAGCGATTTCGTCGCTAAATGGAGCAGCCGTTAAGTGAGGCACCACTGTATTTGTAAGAGAGTAATGTACTGCCATTGTGAAATATTTGTCTAGATGTCTGCCATTGCTCATGCTGAAAAGGCATGCCTAAATGTTCATTAAATTTCATAACCCCTGAATTGCTAGTTATTAACTAGAGATGAGTGCTTACTATGGTTCGGTGCCTGGGCAGATTGGGCCCACAGGTGTTCCATAAGCACCCTGGATTCCCTGCCCTCCCTCTTCCTGTGGATGCCTACTCAGAAGAAGAGGCGGGGCAGGGAAGCCTGAGGCACTGCTTCTGGCAGGGTGCTCGCAGGAGGACGCAGAGTGTGGAATCTAGGGCACCCACGCAACACCTGTAGCTGTTCTGCCAAACTGTGCTGAAGTGCCAAAGTGTGGCAAGTGCCCATCTCTATTATTAACCCATAATCAGTATATCATACAGTGATACACATTGAAACACATTAAAACCTGGTTAATGCGTTCCAATGGGCTGAAACCTCACCGTCCAGCAAAGATTCTCCATAGGGGCGGCCATTTTCCATGCCTGTGGAGCAAGGAATCCGTCCGTAAGCACAGCGGGGGGCCATTTTCTTCAGCCCTTTTGAAACCCGACGATCAGCTGTTTTTGATCGTCGTAAAGCGAAACTCAGTTCCCGAAGCAGGGAACCGATCATCTCTAAGCGAAATTCCCCCATTTAGACCATCATTTTGCGATTGCAATTGCGGTCACAAAAACCTCATGGTAAAGCGATTTCCTCATTAAGCGAAGCAATTGTTAAGTGGGGCATGACTGTAATTAAACAATACGGTTAATTTAAAATGACAGTTGATATTCTTAGGGAGAGAAGCTGGAGAAGCTTCTGGTGGAATTGATTTCAGAGATTTCACGATGTAAGGTTTGGTGGTGATTCCAAATCGTTGATCACTATTATTAGTGTGAGCAGAAAACAAGGACATGGTGACTAAGATCTAAGACAGCAGGCAGAAAGTAATTCTAGGATGTGATGCATGATCTGCAGATCCAGAAACAGTTCCAGTGCACAAAATGCAGAAGTCAGTGGAGACCATGATGTCTGTCCAGATTTTCTATGACACAATGGACCCTGTTTCCCAGGGCTATTGTTGTTGTTTGTTCAGTTTTTGTTGTTTTTCACCCAGCATTAATCTATAGATGTCAAATATTCATAATTATTATACTGTATAATTATAATTATATTTTCGTTCCATTTTCTAAGCCTGCAAAATATACTAAGCCTTCTACAGAAATAAAATGGACAGTTCAATGTGAAAATAGAAAACTATCTGGCTTAAGAAATTAGTATATGTATTTATCTGCAGCTTAAGTTATCACATTTGGCTTTGTCTTCATGTGTCTCACCCTTCCTCCATTATGCTAAATGTGAGGGTATTGTATTTCACATTCACAACAATTCAATAAGGTGGGTCAACTAAAAGGACCTCAAGGTCACCTGCTGCGTGACACACTTTCACATCATGATGTCTATTAGGATATGTTCCTCACATGTTATTAAGTATAATCTGCTAGTTTAAATGAGGCACTTGCAATTTTTGGTAGAAAGCTAGAAGCAGCCTTTTTTAAATGAACACCTGTTTGAGAAACAGTATCTCCATGCAGAGGACGGATGAAAGACACCTTACTTGTTCTGTACCACAACCTAATTCAGTTTTTGTGGAAGCCTCCAAAATGGGTCAAAAGGGCATCACAATACTATCCCAAACAATAGAGGGTGACAAAATGGGTACCATCTGTAGAAGAATTTACTCCACCGTAGCTCTTAGCATAAGGGTGGCTCACTACCAAGAGACCTTAGGAACGTATCATATGTTTCTGTGGGACAAGATACAACCCCTTTGAAAAGTGTGCCGGATGATAAAAGGATTCTGGCATTAACAGGCATTTTTGGGTCGCCCTGGGGAAAAAGAGTATGACATAATTGGAGGCTGTTGCAGTAGCAAAACAACGAATGCATCCAGTCATGCACACAGCCCACTGTGCAGCAAACAATGCCAGGTGAAGTAGTCCTCAGGTGCTATGCATTGCTTAGATCTACTGGCATATCTGAACACTCTAGGTCCAGAATAGAGGACCTCCCGTTTGACAGCCTCTTTAATAATAACAGACAGTAGAATGGACAACCTGTATAAGAAGTGAACAACAGCTAAAAAACCCCAAATTTGTAGTCTCAGTCCCAACGTAAAGAATACTGCCCCTTTTGGAGACACCCATACCTACTGTAGATACCTTGTGGACAGACAAAGACCTCCTTCATCAGCCACTTCAAAATACTATAGACAATTTGTCCAAAAACAGAAATACAGGTTCACAGATCCACACAAGGAGACAAGACAAGAAGTCAAAAGAGCATGCTGAACTCTGGAGCCTTTTTGTTTATTACCACCAGAGAGCCACACTGTGAGTAGCACCATATATCAACAACTGGTGCATAATTACTAATGATGCATTGCTCCTATCCATAGTCAAATATGGTTATGCGACAGAATTTCCATCCCCTTTCAACAGGTTGTTTCAAAACAACTGCACCATCTAAAGTTCTAGAAGAGGAAATAGCAACACTCCTCAAGAAGAATGCAATACGTGAAGTGGCTCTTGAATTATTGGACAATGGGTTTTATTCTTGTTATTTCGCTACCCTGAGAAAGATTGTGCTTTGAGAACAATTCTGGACTTGAGAGATGTACATTCAGGATAGGGACACTAGCAGCGATATTGGTCCACCTCAGAAAAGGTAGTCTGGTTTGCTAGAAAAGACTCAAAAGAATGCTTACTTTCACATTACCACCATCAAGGAACACCAACTATTCCTAGGCTCTGCTATGGGTACCAAAATCAAATTCAAAGCACTCCCTTTTGCGCTTCCTAAAGCACCCAGAGTTTTCACCAAAAGTCCCAGTTGCAGAACGTGTAAGAATCCATTGTATAACCATGTTTCCATTGCTCAGGGGATGTCCATGTGTACTTGCAATGCTTTCCTACTTTTCAGAGAGGCCCCTTCTATGTCTCCCATAGGCTAAAATCAATGAAAAGTTAACTGCGAACATCACAAACTATAAATATTGTTTCTGGCTTTACCCGTATTTCATATATGTCCATGCAACACTCTGAAAGAGAAAGTAAGAATTATATGGACACAGGATATGACTTTTTTTCATTTAGTTTTACTCAGAATTGCTGTGTAAAATAATTATTTATGGGGGGTAGGCAGGTACAAGGAAATGCATTCCAGTGTTGGAATTGAAATATGTGACAATTTTATTAGAATTGTGCTTAATGACTCCTACTTCAGAGGAGTGATCTAAACTCTACACAGCACTCTACAGTAGAAAGACTGTGGTTAGCTGTCTGCAGTACCCCCCAGCAGTCTGGCTCAAGCTGGTATGGGCCATCTCTATGTCCAAAGCAGTCGATTTATCAAAGCCGTCACAAAGAGAGCAGTACGACAGTGGAACCAGTTACCTTGGGAGTTGGTGAGTGCTCCAACACTGGAAGCATTCAAGAAAAACTTGATAATCCCCTGGCATATGTGCTTTTATTGCATTCCTGCACTGAGCAAGAGGTTGGACTTGTAGGCCCCTTCCAACTTCACTTTTCTATGATTCTATGAAATACAAAAATAAATCACAATCTATTAGCCCAAATTAAACCACATCCCTCATACATCCAAACAGGATAAGACTAGCCCAGGAATAGCAAAAAATATAATTTACTCAATGGCCAGTCTTAGCAGGTACCTCCTTACTGGCCCAAGGTATTCCTAAATATTTCTTTACTACTTACATGGCAGGACTGTGCTGCTTATGTAATCTAGACTATAGTGCAAAACAGGAACAAGTATTATAAAAGTGTGTTTCCCACCTCTTGCCTAATGTACAGTGATGGATTCTATACTTGCTGTCATAAGACCAGGCCAATCTAAAGACTTAATGTCCTTTGACTTGCACAGGATCTACATAAAACCCACCACAATCCTGCTCCCTTGCAGTGCATCTGTGGGGCATCAATCTGTGTTGTATGGGAGAAAGAGGTGTTTTCTTCAGGGCAGTAATTTGTATTGTCTAGTGTCTGGAAAACATAACATGTTAGATTTAGCGCTTGATCTTAACATCTCTCCAGGACTGAAACTTTTAACATAATTTAGTAGAAACACCGCTGAGTCAAGTATTAATTGAATATTTTCTGGGATTATATTGATTTCTATTTCGCAAAAATACTTGTCTTTTGCACATAGCTATTGCATATTGAAGAAGCAGTCACTCATTTTGTCATCCAACATAAAATTCAGTCTAGTTTGCTGTCTTCAAAATCCTGCACAGAAAGATACTCATTTTTTTAAAAAAACTCTCTTCAATAAACAGGGTAACTTTAAAATGAAGGCTTTTTATTAATCAAGAACCCCATATTTGTGAAGGATTTTCACAGTTCAGATCTTTCAGTCATTTCTTAATAAAAGCTTTAATACCTTTTCATTCAGACTTTAACAAGACAACAGATGCTGTCTTTTAAAATGTGTCAGTTCTGTTCCTTTCTCTAAATTTTCTGTAAAAGAATATTGTGTATCTGTTTTGATCAAAAGCTGTTAAAAATTTCATTGCAAGCTGCCAGTAAACAAATCAGTTTTAAAGACATAGACAGGTTAATCTATGGTAGTAGAGTAGAGAAGATACATGAACAATTTAAATTCACACCACTACATTCCATGGAAAACATAAAGGCACAAAGGGCAGTTGTTATAGAACTTGAAAAAACAAATAATGCATAAAGAAGTTTTTTTCTGACCCTATCCTGACTTCCACACTAGCTGACAAAGCAGTTTTACTGTGACCACAGCTAACCAAAACCTTGAGTTTCGCCTAAAAATGTAACCCATATTCCCTTCAATACACTGATTTTGCACAGTTGTAGAACTTTTGAACAAGGCTTCTACTACCAGCAACATGACATTTTGCTGCTATTTTACAGCTCATAATTTCCATTAATGATTTAAAAAACAAAACAAAACGGATGCCTTTCACATGGAGGCAAACTGCTTTTTATGGTGGGACTCCATCTAGCTTGGAACTGCTTATGAATTATGCAGCTGTATTGATGGGCAAATCACATGGGCCTTTCTTATACAATCAGCACTCTCCTTCCCTTTCACCCTTGACAAGGCATTTTTAATATAAAGCCATCACCTCTATTCTAAATATCAACAGGAAACAGATTTATTTAGTACTGAGGCATGAGGACCATTAAAAATTGATGTATGTTTATTTTGCATTTCAAGCCAAGGCATGCACCAGCATAACAGTTCCTTCTAGATCTTTTGGGAGATGGGGGTTGGGAAGGCTGGATAGTCCTGGCCCACATTTGTCTAAATCACTAGTTCTTAACCTTGAGATACTCAGGAGTTTTGGACTGCAACTCCCAGAAGCCTTCACCACCAGCTGTCCTGGCTGGGGTTTCTGGGAGTTGCAGTTCAAAAGCATGCGAGTAACAAAGGTTAAGAACCACTGGTCTAAATGACAGGGCAAATCCAGTTTGTTCTAGCTCGAGTAGCTGTGAGTGTGCACCACTATCAAAAGATATAGCTCTCTTCCACATACCGATAAATTGGAAGAGAACTGTAATTAGACTAGGACTGGAGAGACAAAAGCTCAAACCCTATTTAATCATCATGTTTACTGAGTATAATCAGAATTTTAATCAGGGTGGAAAAGTCTAGTATACCACTTGGACATCCTTGGAAGAAAGGCAGCAAATAAATAGTTTGGGATGTAAGTGCTTGACCTTGGCTCTGAACATAACATTATGGAATTTTCAGTAATTAATGACCAGAATATCATTATATGACATATCATCCTCTTTCCATGGACACCTTGGCTCCTCTCCTTCTATAGAGACTAGCCCATCCCACCATGTTTATATTTTTCTCAGCATGGAATCAACCCAATCAAAACTAATGCAAATTTCAGATTTTGTAACTAAAGTTAATTTTTAAAGTTACATATGCCAACAATGTACTTCAGTAGTTCTTGTTTGTGGTCTCTGAATTGCCCATATGTGTGAAATCACAGATGACCACTCCAAGAACTACAGAAACTTCTCTTTCCTGAACATTTTGGCACCACACCCCCTTTTTTACTTTTGAAAAACCCTGATGCCCTTTCAACTCTCTTCCATCATCTCCCAACTCCCTTTAACAACAACAACAAAATTAATTTGTATTTTAACATTTAAGATAAGTACAAAAAGCTGATGAAACTTTTTGACAATTTTGTGGTATAAGATTTGAAAATGAAAAAAAAATGTTTAACTTCATAAAAAATGGTCATGAAAATCTCAGGCTCATATGCCCTTTGGAATTTCTTCACACGAACATACCCTCAAAGAGACAAATTGCCTAATTTAAGACCTAGTGATCTACTTTATACATTTCCCTCTTTAATCAAATAAATTGGGGTATCCAGTGGAGAATTCTGTATCCTATTTGTTGGATAAAGAAATTCAAAGGGGCGTGGGAGTCTGTGTGTGTTTTATAGTGTATTGTATTTCAGATATGTTTATCATGGATCTTTGGGAAGTCAGTTTTGTGTGTACTTGAAATCCTTATTTCATGTCTGACAATAAAAAATGAATGCAGCAAGCATTCCAAACACATCGCTTCAGGCTATATTAAGTACCATGAACAAGTGATGTATGAACGTAGGAAGTACATCCTTAGCTAGTCACTGTCCTTTCACTTATGGACCAATATTTCTGGCTTACCTATAAGAAACTTTTATATGACATGATGAAGTTGTTGTAAGGTGTTAATGTAGGATTTCTTTGAGGGATAGAAAAGAATTTCATCAGATTCAACAGCCTTGATGGAAACAGTATTTTCATGTTTCCCAAAAGATACTGCAAGAAGAAATGTAGTTCACTACTGAAATTCACATGTTTACAGGGCTTATTGGGGGTGGGGACTCTGGACAAAAAAAGTACACACAAAACAGCAGTGCACCTATTTTAAAATTTATCTATAGAATTTTCAAAAATGCCCAAACAAGTCTTGGTCAATGGGGAAAAGGCATATATTTTGGTAAAAGTGAATAAACCAATGTGCACATTAGGAACAATGTGTAAAAAGTCATAAGAGTTTCAATGTGGGAAGAAAAAAAGACTCTCACAATATGACATTAAACAAGGATGGGGAAAATGTAACTGGGATTTGAAGGCAAGCCACAAAATCAAGAGGAAAGTTGTTTGCACCCATAGTTTCTTTAAACCACTGCTTTGGAGATTTTAAGTTTAAGTGCAAATTTTAGGGTCTTGGTTGCTCATAGATTTCAAACTTATTGTGCTGGTTTTGTTCACCCCTGAGGAAATGCAGAAAACATTGCTACCATTAACGATGCATGGTGCATGGTACAACTCCAAAGTTTCCCATTTGGTGTCATTACCTATCCTTTGTGAAGCAATCATGTGTTCTACCAGGGTCTTTCTGGCATATTTTGAATTTTAAAAAAGAAGAAGCCTTGCTCAGTTTTTTTTTTCCTGAACTATATTTATGTGTAATTACATTTTGTTTCGTAAATGGCTTTCTGCTTTGGAAAACAGTCAGGGAAGGCTAAAAGAATTAGATGGCTTAAATGGTTTTGAGGCAATTCTCTCACTCTTGAATCTCCCAGGACTGATTAAAAAAAATTCTTTAAAACATCCAACCACATTGGAAACTAATAAAGATGAAATATCAAGCAATCCTTTATATTTATGTTGTTTTTCTTCTCCAGAAATAATCTATATGACCTCAAACCTTCTGAAGTAATTTCCATTAATTGCAGTTAGCCCTGTTGCTTGGGAAGGAATTAGCAGTTATAGGCTTCCCTGGGGCAAAATTTAACCAAGACTGTTCCATGGGGACCCGGGACCCTGTTGCTTTGCAGATCAATAAGAAATTTGATGGAGTATGGCCTGAGCTCCTGATCAAATTGTTTCCATCCTCAAGACCAGCATAAAATAGGTCTTGGTTTCAATGATCGTAGGAAGAACAGGGCCTCAGAGGTCAGCTCCAAATGTTTTCTGTATGCTATTTTTAGCATACATTAATTAGTTGGCAGAGAGGACAACTAATAAGAAGGAATTTGTGCTGCATATTACCTTAGCTAGAGAGTATATTTATGTCAGATATACTGTTGCTTGTTGGTATTATAAGCCTGGAAGAAACACACTACTTCTGTTCAAATAGCTGATAAAATAGCAATCAATTTTAAAACAATTAATCAAACATCTCTATATATTTTGTCAACTATCTGATCATGCAATTAATTACTCTTTTCAAAACGTATTGACTGGTGAGGCTTCTCTTTCTAATAAGTCTTCTCTTTTTCCTTTTGTGTTCAACAGGTAACTTCTTAAGTGATTCTGAAATCTTTATTCCTTACCTTCCAGTTCTGGGGTTTAATGATACCCAAAATCAATCTCTTCCATCTAGAAAAATCTGGGATAGTTTACCCGTGGACTTTTCAGTAACAGCAAAGGCCACTCCACTAGTGTAAAGGCTATTAAAGAATGCCATTTGACTAGTACAAGTGATGTCATACCAATGAATGTCATCATGTTCTGGACAGTGAGTAAGGGGGGAATCCCAATAATGTTTACAGTTGTACAGCTGGTAGAGCTCTTGAGATAGTCACCAGAACAAATGGACTGCCATTTGCAGAATGGAAGAAAGTGTTTTCTCTACATTAATGAAGAGGTTTTGTTTTTTTGCTTCAGTCCAGGGTTGCATGCACCATCAGGTGACACAAGGTGACAGCACAGCTCCTTCATGGTATCTGGGGGCGTTTATGGTAGAGAAAACATAAGTTGCCTCCTCTTTTGCTTTTGCAAACTTTTAATGTGATCATATTCTAGCACACAAACTGTTTGCATTCTCAGCTACTATTTGAATCCAACTGATGGAGGCTCTTGAGTGGAGCACATCTCAAGGCTAATAAAGTTGGAGAATATGGTTAATTCCTTAGCAGAATATTAGATACAAACAATAACTGCACAGAGGAAATGTGAGATAATAGCTTAAGTCTCAGTTCCCCTCCCCTTTTCGCTGTCACTCAAATTTACATGTTAAAAATCAGTAGAGAAATAGACAAAATGGAGCCCTATGTGCTTGGAAGTCAGCAAAGAAGTGAGTAAATGAGTGAGACTAACAAACAAAGGAAGTGAAGCAAACAAACAAGCAGGAAGAAGGGAGGGGCAAGCCAGAGGTGGGAAAAAGAATTTTACCAATCAAAAAGTGGGAAAGGAGAATCCCTTTAGGCCCCTTCTAACTGGTACCCTGTGTTAGAAAGCATGCAAGATTGTTATTATTGTAACAGTTACATGCATGGTTAATTATGAAAGGAATAACAACTTTTAAGAATATCTCATGCGATTATTTTCCAGCTTTTTATATAAAACTATAATAACTATAGTACCCAGCATAATGGTCAGCTGTTTTCATGCTAGATGTTTTCTCTTTTTGTATATCCAATGCACAGCTGTTCTTGAAACACCATGATAAAGGAATAGAAACACAAGCCCTTGGTGCTTGCATTCTTCTTTTTAAGTAGTTTGGGTATTAAATCTGAGATGATAAATTTGTGGATTTAAGTTGAATGGATCTCATTTAAAACAGTGAACACGACTTTGCAATAGTTCATATACTTGTCAACATTGCTGTAGTCTTATTTGCATGGCGAAAGGGGTTTGTTTGTTTTTTGTCCCTACAGGGAGAGGCAGAAAGAGTGAAAAAGCAAGCCCTTAGAGGAACTGCTCTGAAAAGAGATGCATAATAGGATTGTTAACCCCCCCCCAAATGAATTCCTGTGATAAGACGAGGAGGAGGAGGGCTGGTGGGTGATGGTGTTCAACAGTATCTGGTGACAAGCTGTCCACCCTGATTTAGAAAAATTGCAACACAATGTGTAAAACTAGAAACTCAGTGTAGATGCTCCTGCCACTCTCTGTTCTTCCTAGATCACATGTAGCATCTGACATCACTATGGCATAATAAACTAGGAATTTACAGAGCAGAGGATCCGTGAAGACAGAGCATGTCTCTACCTATTTACTATTCCACAGATTTGTCAGGGCTAGGCAGACAATTGATGCTGAGATTATTTTACCAATGTCAGCAATATCTGGGAATTGGAAATACTCCCTGTCCTGTGCCTCCAGTGGTTTTCCCACAGTGAAAGAGATCTCCAGGAAGTTTTGGGGAGGAGCTGGAATTAGGATTTTTAGTGTCCAAAAAAAAATCACCATGCCTGATGGCCTGACATGACATAAGTTAAAACAACAGGATTTCAGGCACTATATGACTTTGTATTATAAGAATCTATATGACTCAGAAAACTGAAGAAAGATGCAATATGAGCTTTTCGGGGGGGGGGGGGAGAAGAGAAGCATTACTAGGCTGCCGAAAAATCAAAATGGAAAATAGAAGACAAAGCAGTGGATCTGGATGGGCTGCTTCAGAATTTAAGGAAATGTTGCCCCCTCACCCCAAATTACTGAAGCTATATAATTCAGTGACCAAAGAGAGTTAAATATTGAAAATATGGAATGAAGCAAAGATGATTCTAAAATTAAAAATGAAGAATCTTTCTCAAATTGAGACCTGCAGACTCATTTGTTAAATTTAACAACAAACTATTAATTCAAACCTTGGCAAAAGTCACAATATTAATACTAGGAAATGCATCAACTATACATGAGACAGAGCTTATTATGGGGAGGAAATTAGGTTCTAATGTTAAAGGACCTAAAATGTAATTGATGGCATTTCATGTCGCTGTGCCTCCATCCTTTTCTTAGCTACTGATAAAGAATTTGATCACACTGAAAGGTCATTTCTTGTGGGTTGATTGAAAGCAATCAACATTGGAGTATACTGAAATATTTAGATACAGTTGATTTATTGTACAGCTGCAGTTTTATTGTATTTTAAAAAGGAACTTTCTCTTTGATGTCTTGCATAAGACAAACCTATTTGCTATCTCTTGCTGTGGCTACACTGGCCCTTTTGAAGTGAATTGTTTCAATCTAAATAGGGTATCTTGAGGTTTTGGGGGGGGGCAGGAATGATAATCAATTTTTCTTCAATTGCAAAACTACGCTGGAATTAGGCCCTGGGGCAGCAGATTTTCATCCAGGCTCAAGAGGAAGAGGTCTGTATTCCACAGTGATGGTGCTGCCTCCTCTGTTGGCACTACTGGCTGCTTTATCTGAATCTGTGTCCACATCACTGCAGAACTCCAGGGTTGTGACAACATATGTGTATCTCTTTTGATTAAGAAGCAAGCTTTCATCAGCCGACATGTTGTTAGACTAGTTTGTCCTGTGGATTATTCAAATGTTTTTGTTGGGGAGGGGGCGATGATTACTGAATGCATATCTGTATAGGAATTTCCTTGGAAGTCCTGTGTGGGTGAACATACAACAACACTGCTTTTCATATACAAAGGTAAGAATCCAGAATGCATTTACTGCATGTGAAGTCATTCTGAATAGTTTTTACTTCTGAGTAAACATGTTGAAGACTGCACTGACGTGTAAACGCAGATGTACCAAGGCCAGCATTTATGGTGTGAAGCTAAAGATATTGGAAGTACTGTATATGGGTTATGTAACAGCAGTGCTCTTGTTTGTTCCTTCTTAAGTTTCCCAGTCATTCCTCTGTTAGTAGGTCTGGAATAGGTATGCTGTATACAATTATTTTGCTGTTAGACGTATGCAAATTTGGTTTTTTAGACTTCCAGAATTTCGCAGGCAGCATAGCTACCTGGGGAATTGGGGGAGCTATAGTCTGAAAAACCACAATTCTGCACACTTCACATTGCTGACCTCAGAGCAAGTAGAGGATGCATTATCATCACCAGTACTGACATCAGAGTCAACTACCGTTCTTCATTGTAGGCACATACATGACAAAGATATTTCTTTCATTTCAGGTTCTTTCGGAATATGTGTTTGCACCATTCATTTTCATGTTTCTTATGTAGCAGTCCTTTTGTCTGACACAAAAGGGAAAGTCTCTTTCAAGTGCCCAATTCAGTTTCTCCATTCATGTTTTCTGGCACCCCAAAAAACTGAAGGAACCATTTAAAACTACTGCTAAAAAGCAGAGACAAGGCAATAGAGAATCAGTGTACTTCAAAAGCAGGCAACAATACATGAGAAGTAAAAATCATCATCAGGCCCATGTAGGCAGCTGGAATGAAAGAGGTTTAATGCTCTAAAATTGCAGGTCATAATTTCAGGTGATTAATATGGGGGCCATTTCAAATAAGACATGCAAATTTTAATTGGCTTTTCTGAGATCAGAGGCTATTTTCTGCTTTTGCTATTACCATAAATAGGAAGGCAATATATGTTAGCCTATAAAATATCTTTTTAGTTTCTTGCACAGATAGGTGGTAAGGGAGAAGATTTATTTTTATTACTAGTTACATTTACTTGAAAAGTATGTTGGTATTTCAGGTTGCTCAATAGATGTTGTTGTTGTTGTTGTTTAGTCGTTAAGTCATGTCCAACTCTTCGTGACCCCATGGACCAGAGAATGCCAGGCCCTCCTGCCTTCCACTGCCTCCCAGAGTTGGGTCAAATTCATGTTAGTAGCTTTGATGACACTGTCCAACCATCTTGTCCTCTGACGTCCCTTCTCCTCTTGCCTTCACACTTTCCCCAAATCAGGGTCTTTTCCAGGGAGTCTTCTCTTCTCATGAAATGGCCAAAGTACTGGAGCCTCAGCTTCAGGATCTGTCCTTCCAGTGAGCACTCAGAGTTGATTTCCTTCAGAATGGATAGGTTTGTTCTCCTTGCAGTCCAGGGGACTTTCAAGAGTCTCCTCCAGCACCACAATTCAAAAGCATCAATTCTTTGGCAGTCAGCCTTCTTTATGGTCCATCTCTCACTTCCATACATTACTACTGGAAAAACTATAGCTTTGACTATGCAGACCTTTTTCAGCAAGGTGATGTCTCTGCTTTTTAAGATGTTGTCTAGGTTTGTCATTGCTTTCCTCCCCAGAAGCAGGCGTTTTTTAATTTCGTGGCTGCTGTCCCCATCTGCAGTGATCATGGAGCCCCAAAAAGTAAAATCTGTCACTGCCTCAATATCTTCCCCTTCTCTTTGCCAGGAGGTGATGGGACCAGTGACCATGATTTTAGGTTTTTTTTTATGTTGAGCTTCAGACCATTTTTTCCCCTTCACAGATTGCTGCCTTGTCGTGGCGAAGGGGCTTGAATAATTCAGAGAAGCTATGGGCTATGCCGTGCAGGGACACCCAAGATGGACAGGTCATAGTGGAGAGTTCTGACTAAACGCAATTCACCTGGAGCAGGAACTGGCAAGCCACTCCAGTATCTTTGCTAAGAAAACCCCATGAACAGAAACAGTATATGTTAGGTAGATGTAAACATTCCTCCCCAACAGTGATGTAAAATTCAATCATTTTAAGATTTTGCATATTACAATCTTGTGCATGTCCACCAGAACTGAATTCTACTCAGTCTGAATCCAGTTTGTCTTTCTTTTAGGTAATGGTATACAGCTACAGACTGACATTTCTTTCACATAGTAGCAGGTTTCTCTTGTTTGTCAAATTGTCTGTCACCTCATATTTCCTTCTGTATTTATAAAAACTACCTAAATTGAGGTTTCTATCATTTGCATATTTATTTGGATTTAATTCATTTTTCGATTAAAAGGCAGATAATTAATGAACTCTAATAAATGTAACCATTAATCAATTGACTGCACTGCAAAATACTGGGATGCAAGCACTTATTTCTGTGTCAAAGATAACACAAATTACCTCTTTTGATGTACAGGTGGCAGTTTATTGTTAAGTTGTGTTGCAACATTTAATAAACTCATATCTGCCCACAAACGCATATTGCAGAATCCAACCTGGACTTGTCATGATCCCACATGGAAATGTTCAGCCGTGGATTATCATTTATCCATGCCTTCAAACATTCACAACATTCAGCACCACGGGGTTGATGTCTAAGATGTGTAATATTTAAGAGTTCAAGAGAGAACCTTGACAGCTGTAGTACTTAACACATGGCACAGACAGCCGTAGGGCATACAGTCCCCCAGCTGTTCCATTAGGAATAGGTGAAGTTACAGAAATGTCACTTTATTAAAATGAGAAATCTGTTTCTATATCATTTGTCAGGGCTTAAGAGTAGACCTTTGGCATTTCAAAGCTGTTATCTTATGCTGAGGCTCTCACACCACAGTTAGTTAATTTCTAACATTTTATTAGGGCATTTATACTCTGTCTTATATATCATAAGCTCTCAGGTCTGGATACACTAATTTGATTTTTTTTAAAAAAATATAAAGTTTTAGTATTTGAATTGTTATGCATTTTGTGAAAGACAAAACACTGCAAAGTTTTTAACAACTGTGACTGCTGTTTGTAAATAATATGCAATATGTGTGAAAACATTTTATAAACCAGAGGACTTCATCATCATCATCATCATCATCATCATCATCATCATCATCATCATCATCATCATCATCATCATCATCATCATCATCATCATCACTTCCATGGGCACAGGCCTTGTTGAGGAGGAGGGGTTTGCACATTTCAATGAGGTTAAGAGCTATGCTGAAGGGTCTCCCAAGCCAGACAGATCTCAGCTGAGAAGGCAGACCAACTGTGTCCACCAACCATCAATTATGATGAGGGAAAATAAACAGAAATTCATGCCCCTGGGCATCTGGTGACAAATGGGTTACAGGGCTCAGCAGACCCTGTTGAGGAACCAGGACAGGCTGCTGCAAAGCTACTGGAACAATGTAAATGCAAAACTTGGGGTTTGTTATTGGAGAAGTTATTACAAGGCTTTGGGAACAATATCAAGAAATTTTACACAGTGCTATATGTAGTTGCAGATCTCAAAAATCGCACTGTCAGAGGTACAAAAAATGGCAGTATTAGGAACAGTATACATACGGTACCGATATTTAAGAGATAGGTTTTTGATTAAAATTCATATCTGTTATAGAATACCAGTCAATGTTTTTATAAAACATTGGTTTAGATTGACTGTGCCTGTTATTCTATAACAACAAACACAACAATTTTAGAACTGCAGAACTGAAAGGGACTCTATGGATCATCGAATCTAGCCCCTGTCAAGGAGATATGGTGAGGAATCATACTCCCAACCTCTGGTTCCACAGCCAGATATCTCAACCACCGAGCTTACTGTGTTTGTTTTGTAAAACTATTATAATTTCACATGAGACAAACCTTTTGTTAAAGCTAGCTTCAACAACAAAAAGAAAAGAAAAAGAAAAGATTTGCCAGAGCTAGTTGATACAGTTTAGTAGCTAAAAAGTGTTAACTACAAGTCAGGTGTTTCTAGTCCAAGGACCATCTTAGGCAGACTGCCATTGACACATTACCTATATATGACATGAAGATGGCAATGCAATCTTTAGGACTAAAATAATGAGGTTGGCCTTGAGTAGGACAGATTTTAAACTGCAGATGAGGTGACAAATGATGCTTCTCTGCCTCATGTGGCAACACATCTTGGACCAGCCTTTCTCAATCTTTACGAGTCAGGGAGGACTTGTAAATATTAAGAAAGGCTGGTCCAAGATGTGTTGCCACATGAGGCAGAGAAGCATCATTTGTCACCTCATCTGCACTTTAAGATCTGTCCTACTCAAGGCCAACCTCATTATTTTAGTCCTATAGAATATCCCACAGGCGCCTTTGCTTCTTTCCTGGGAGTGACACGTAGAAGAATATAACTTGGTAACAACTTGCTGTCTTTTCATAATACAGTACTAAAAATCCACCTGAGGCTAGTTATTTCAGTGTGCCTAATAGTGATATCAGCCCATATAATAATACACGTGAAACACTTTGAACACCCTGAAAATACTACATAAAACAGAGTTCATTTATATCTCCAGGTGTTATCTATTTGAAACTAATAGCTTTTCCTTCCCTGTTTACCTTACCAGCTGTTGCAATTGCGTGCAGGCTTATGCCCTGGGACTAGCTGATGGAAAAATTTCAAATGTAATCTGCATGTTAATACATGGCATCCTGAGCACTAATTGTTTGGAGGTTGCTTGCACACAAATTTCAGATTTATGAGTGGCATCATGCTGACAGGAGAGAGCCAGCATTCAGGGCATGAGGGGGTGAACTCCCCATTGACTGAAGACATATCCTTTCTCACAACAGTGTGACTGGAAACAAACCCTGTTAGCCTTCTATGTACTTCAGAGATGTGTTCAGCCCCAGTGGGTGTTAAGAAGCAGTTGAGTTGGCTGACAGGTAGTTCTTGTTACTCTATCAATTAACACAGCAGGATAGCTGCAAACTGCTGAATATCCAGTGGGAAAGCTGGAGGCTCCAAGATAAAACCAGAGCGCCTGTTGCAGGGATTTCTGCCAAGCAAACCAAGCTGTTCTGTTGTTTTCTTCAATTTTGAGTGCTGGAAAAGGAGCACCTGTTCCCCATGACCTTAGGTGAAATAATATTTCCCCCCTCTTTGAAAGTCCAGAGGAATGCCAGGTGCAGAAGGAAAGCTTAATGTTCTGTTTATATAAATCCTTGTGACATTATACTCTTTTTTTTGTCAGCTAAAGGCTGGTGATTTTTAACTTGACTTGCTTTTTAAGCACCTCAGTTCCAAATGGGAATGAGGCCTCTAGGTTCCAGCTGTGTGTTTTTAGTTGAGGGTGGCATGATATTTTGTTTTTGTTTTGTTTTTTTCATTCTAAAAACACTGATATTCTGGCTCCTTGATCTTGTGGTTCTTTCATAAAACAATCAGATGAAGAACAGATGATCAACTTATGGTATATACAAAGGACAGGATTTCTAGCCAGATGACCATGTTTGGTCTGCCTTGGAAGTCCTAATCAGTAGCATTCTTGTCAAAGTCTTAGTGAAGACTCTCCACTTTAAAAAATGCCCAGAGAATGGCAGCTGCCATAAGTTTATCATTATAACCTTATCTCTTCTTCTTGGCTTTAAATAGCTTTTTAAAACAGTAACTGAAACTGGAAATAATGAAATGGCATTTTATTGAAAAGAGTGGCATTTGAAGTTGTTGATATTTATTAATATGCTTATTGCATTGTTCTCATGCTCCAGGCTGCTGTGATAATATTACAAAAAGGAAGTGAGGAAATTCACCAAGTACAAAATATATGTGGCATTCTTAGGAGCCTTTCCCCCAGTTCCTCTGTGCCACTTTATCTTATTTTTATTGAAAGGATTTCTTTGCCAGCACCCAGCATTTTATTAGAGTGGCTGCATGAAAATATGAACAGAGCACCCTGACTTTTAATAAATGTGAATTAGACAATATACCATCATGTTTAATTTGTATGACAAGCTACACCTGTCAGAATTTCTTTTTCCATATACTGTTAAATGTACTGGAGTCCTATATCCCTCATGTTGCTACCCCACTTTTGACGTTAAAAACCTTCTAGGAAGCTTACAAACCAAATAAAGCCGTTCCAGCCATCTTCTTTGCTTCTGAAGAGAGTGACAGTCAAAGAAAATACTCAAGAGATTATTCTGAATTGTTGGGCAGTTTGTATACGGAAACTGGGCCCCTAGTTGGGTACCACAAATCGTAATTTGTTTTGTCTAAGGTAGAAATGGAAGAAGGTTATTTTATGGCATTCTCATTTCTATATTATGGGCTCTGCAGTGTTTGAATACTTTCTTTACTTGTGTGTGTCACTGCCCAAATGACAACCAATCGCCAGAAACCTCTGCACTAAATTTGAGGTTGCTATTAAACATGTGAACAGGAGCTGCTTCTCTTGAATAATACCTGTCATCACCAGTCTAGGCAAGCAGCCAATGCTCTCTTTTACACATGCTATACTTCTATTAGAAGTGTTCACTTTCAGTTTTTAAAAATTGCAATCCCCAGATTCCCCGGCTGCACTTCCCAGACTGGACTTCTCCAAAAATTCCCCAGGCAGAATTCTGAATCTCATTATTTCCAGGACCCGACCAAGGGCCCAGTCACCCAATAGAGAGCACTGCTATCACCTGAAGAGACCTGCTCTGTGGTGGGGCTGCTTTTTTAAAGCCTCACTCACAGCGCTGCAGGCACCATGGCACAATAGGCAGCATGCTCTGTCCTTCCTCACTAGAGCCAGGGAGTGTTCCCCTTCCTACCCAGCTGCATAGTAGTGGGCACATGGAAGAGGCATTTTCCAAGAGAAGAAAGACTCTCCCCTGGAGCAGGAGTATGGAAGAGTAAGTGGTAGAGAGTTCTGATTAACACAGGCCAGGCATAGTAGGCCTCTTCACAGGGGATAAATTATGTAGTTATTGTGTCTTTGTGCTGGAAGGGCTTAGCAAAGCTTGACTGCAGGCCTCATGATTCCTGACTAGAAGTGTTCTATGTGTCTTTTGTAAACAAGGAGAGGGCCCCACATTCTGCACCAGCTGACTTTGTTACTGTGGCGGATACCCACGTCAATCTTGTCAATCACATCCCATGCATGAACCAATGGGAGGACAGGGGGTGGAGGCAGAGTCTGGTGAGAGAGTTGTGTCAGTGTGTGTGTGTGTGTGTGTGAGAGAGAGATCTGCAGAAAGAGCTAGATAGTCAAAGTTAGAAGTGAGAGTTGTAACAAGTAAATACATAAGCTAGTTAAATTGCAAATAAGTAAACATAAGAAGACATTTCAATGATTGTGCTTCTGAGTAAATAAATAAAGAACATTTGTAACTTTAATAAAAACTTTCAATTGTTGGCAGCCAGTGTTTGAGTAAAATAATTTACATTGTGGATAAAAGAAATCCACTGGTGGCAGCGAAAGAATGTCACCAGCGAGGACCTGTGGTTTGTAGGAAACAAACAGGGCATGGGATGGACGTCACAGTTACCCTATTCAGAAAACAGTTTGTCAACATGCTTAGAGGGGAACACCAAGCCTGGGTTATCACTTATTTTGGCAACCATTCCCTGAACTGACTGAAGAAAAGATATTTCTGTTCAGTGGACCCTGATTTTTTTTAGGACAAGTGAATGAGAGCTGAGACAGTAGCTTACCACAACCTCAGAATAAAGTTCACCATTATAAAAGACTGCAGACCAAGTAACATAGCATAAATGTAGGCCAAAATGCTTGAAGAAATGTAAACCAAAATGTAGACCAAATTAGAAACTGAAAATTCAATGAAGATATTCTAGTTTCTCTCTCGGCTTTCTGTAGTTAAATGCACGATTCTAATGGTGACTTCAAAATACATAACTAATTTTTGGCATATCACCTTTGCAATAACCTTGATTTGTTAAACTACTGTCAAAAGGAAAAAAATTAAGATGTGATCTGCGTGGGTTTGAAAAGAGTTGCAAAATATGGAATATCTACTCTTTAATGATCCCCAGATACAGTAGGACTTTATTTTTTGATCTGGCTTTTTCTGTACTAGTGCGATTCTGTTCCGCATTAAAAAGTTAATTGCTGCATCTTGCTTGGGAGACAGTTGTCTGATGGAAATCTGAGGAAGAGATAACACTAGAATCTGGTAGGCAGTGTGTGGTATTCAGAAACATGAAGATCTGGATAACCATTTAAGAGACTGAAAATTGAGGGTGTTTTGCTAAGAGATGATAATTAGAGATGGAGGTATTTGTATAAGAATACGAATATCCCCCAAAGGTGCAGATAATGAGGGTCCGGGCCCCTGCGGCCAGACTGACCACTCACAATTCCGCCACTGCCGTCAGCTCTGAAGTCCCTTCCTATCGCTCCATTGCTCACAATAGAGCCACTTCTGGCAGGAGGCAGGATGATGAGCCTCTCTGCCAGGTTGAAGAGTGCCTAATCCATCACAAGCAACTGAGAGATAAGAAGGGACTGCGGAGCTCACAGCAGCAGCAGAATGGTGGGTGGTCAGTCTGGTCCCAGGGGCCCGTACCCTCATTATCTGCACCTGTGGGGGGGATATTCATAATATGAATACCACCATCTCTAGTGGTAATCATTTATTATAAATGCCACTAAGGGTTCTTTGCGACACAGCAACACTTAAACAACTGAAGTTGTGGTGAAGTGCTTTTTGACCCTGTTCAGTCATATTTTAACAGAGTTCTGTATTCTATGAAACTGATTATGACTACATTATTTATAAATAAATAGTTGGATTTTTTTTTTAAAAAAATCACTCCTTTTCACATAGAAATTCTTCAGCACTAGACTAACCCCAGTGGTTAGTTCCAACCAGAGGAAATCCACTGAATCCATGGAATTTGTCTTTGTTGATTTAAAGAGTCTACTTTAATTAGGCCTAACAATTGGATTTAGCCAAGAATTCTGGAAAGAAAAAAACCCGTTTGTCTTGATTTAAACTATTAAAACTATTCTGTATTTTCTTTGATATATATTTTTATAACGTTTTCTCCCTCTAAGGCTGAAACATTTGAAATAGATAACAAAGTGGACACTTAAGGCAGAATGTTGCTTTATGTACATTCCAACTTTCCAAAAATGCTTTTAGGCTATACTTTCTAGTTCTGTTTTCACTACACTTTGATAAGGAACAAGTTGTGTGTAGGACATCTTAGCCATTCTTTTA
The DNA here is from genome assembly GCF_051106095.1 of Pogona vitticeps. NCBI lineage: Eukaryota > Metazoa > Chordata > Lepidosauria > Squamata > Agamidae > Pogona > Pogona vitticeps. Next base: position 94,811,140 of record NC_135785.1, read on the forward strand.
GCTTATCCGAAAGAACAGGTAGATGTCTACATAAAACCACCACACTTAAAATGGTTCCAGTCTTCATGAACCTCGTATAAATTTCTCTGTAGGGATATTGTCACATTCACTGCACTCCTCATGCTAGTATTATACAAGCAGAAACCTATTGTTGAATCTGCAATTGAACTTGTACAGTTAATAATCGTTTCTAACACAATTGTTAGAAGTTACTCTAGTACAGCATCCTATGAGTGAAGTAGGTAATGGGAAACTGCAATACATGCCAGACTCTTCATTTGAATGGCCTACATTATAAGGCTGAAATGACAGTGACTGCCAGTTGCAGTAGCCTATATATTGGAAAGTCAATTAAAGTACTAACCCTCACAAGAAGATATTAAATCAAGATCTTTTCAGCCTGTCTTTGGTGGCTGTCCAGGAACAATTTTTAAATCTTCTAGTACTTCCTGGAATGAATTAAAATTAGTGATGACTTTATGTTACATTTTGGTATTCTTGTCTTAAAAGTGTCTTACATATATAGAAAATTAGTATTACATATGATCAAGAAGACTAATTATACAAATAATTTTATAACTAATAACATTTTATTGTACAACTGAGCTCATTTAAACAAGTAAATAATCCATAGTGCAGTCCTTTACTCACTTAACTAGAAATGAAGAACTACTTAATTCACTCCTGGACACAATCTTGCATACACATACCTGGAATTCATTTATTCATCCTGTTCTTAGCTCCATATCAACATATCTCCAGTGGGAATATAATTTAAAAAATCACCTGAAAAGAATCCAAAAATGATTCAAATACTTCTGAAATAATTTGAAACTTTAAAACAGTTGCATAATAATAAATAAATAAGATAGTAGAGATAAGTCACACTGAACTCAGTGAGGACAGACACACATAGGATTATGTTGTTGACTTTTACATCACCCTTCCCCCCCATAACTGAATAAAAAGGATGGCTTTTAACTCTCATGAACATTTAAAGTAAGCAAGAGAAGAAAATCAATGAGAAGATCGCTCAGCTTTTAAAACGGTGTTGCTTATTTTGTTCAGTGCAAAACCCTTCACACAAACCATTTTCTTGGGGTACTTTCTTAATCTAAACCACACACTCCATTCTCCTAATGCTACTGTAAAGTTTTGCTGTACAGTTCTTCCATTATTTTTTTTTTCACCAGCAATGCTAATAACATGAGAGAAGATTATTATTTTTTTAAATGTTGGGAAGGAGAAGGTAGGCATTACTGCTGCAATCAGAATACTCTTCTAAAGATGCTTGGAAGCATCTTTAGATGGGCAACCTGTACCCCTTGGTCTGATCTGTGCCTATCCTGGATTACTTTCCAAAGCTCCATGTGTCCTAGTTTGAGGCTGCAACTGCCAGACAAGTAGGATATGGTCAGTAACAGGAGTCCAAAGGTAGGCTAAGACGGTACACAAAGTTCAAAGAATAATCACAGTTCAAGGCGGAATCAATGTATAAATCACTACTCTATCAGGTCAGCAATCCAAACAGAAATGAGGCTGGTGGGAGATCGATCAGGCGGGGAGATAAGAACTCTGAAAAATTGGAAGGAGGGATCGAGAAATAGGGGGAACTTTTTCACAACTGTGCTGCTCATTCAATGATAGTGTGAGCAGCTCCCTCCCCAGCTGCAGCTACTCAGTAAATTTTTATAGCTGCGACATCCTTGATAGAACTGAGTTATTTGAAATTAAATCTCAGCTGGAAAAGGAGCTCTCACAGGTTAACTTATTTCTAGCCTTGAACAACTGGGAATCTTCTATGCCATCAATCCATTTCTGTACTATAAATCCAAGGCACTTTTCTTTTTATTAATTTTTGATGCAAAACCATGTCTGAAGTTGAAGAGCAAATCACAACTAGAGTGGATCCATTGAATCAATTGAACTTATTGAGCGGTTGACTCACCAAATCCCCACTGATTCTGTGAGCCTACTCTAGTTGCAACTTACTGCTGGATTTCAGTCAGCATGTATTTAAATCAACATATCAATCATTAGAAAGTGTTGTGTGTATCAGAAGGATTGAGAATGGGTCTACTTAGGAGGAGGAGCTTCGTCTTGGTGAAGCTAGCAGCTCTCGGGAATAGCTCCCGGGGAAAGCTAGAACCACTTCGGTCTGGGACCCTTCCAGAAATGGGGGGGGGCAAGGAAGAGTCAGGAGAGACCCTTCTGCAGCAGCTGGTGAGCCACAGAAGTTAGAAGATTGGGCGGCAACCCGATTTGTCTTTCTTCTGGAAATTCACATCAGCACAGACGAAGATGGGCGCCATTTTTGGCAACTAGCCAAAGACAGCTCCGTTCGCCGAGAATAAGAAAACAGAAGCACGGCGAAAGTATACATCAAAGTAAGTGGAAGCCCTTGTTCTATGAAAAACCTCATTAAATGAAGAACAAGTGACTGTGTGCAAATTTATGACCAAATGAGATAAGGAGCGGCATTCCTAGCATTCCAGCTTTACCCAAGCTGAAGGTCGGGTTATTTTGAAAGGAACAGCCAGGCAGAAATAGCTCGTGTCTCCATTAAAGGAGGAAAAATAACTCTTGAAGAATCAACTGACGGGCCTTGAAAAAATAAATTCTGTTGCAAGCTGTTCACTTTGGACCCCTTTTCCTCTGTGGTTATATATTTTTAGACTGTGTGGGACTCTGCTTTCCGTGAATAATATATTGCCGGGACTCTGCTGGATCACCCTGTTCGGGGGAGGAGAAGGAAGTCTTTGGAAGTAAAAGGAAGAAACGGACTGTGAGCTGTGAACTGGGGGCTATGTGGTTTGAACTGAACTGGGATCTTGACAAATGACATTCTAATAATAGAGTCTTGCCGGGTGAGGGTTAAAACAAACTTGGAGAAGAGAAAAGAAGGGAAAAAAAGAAGAAGCAACCGGTCTGAAGATATTAGCAACTACAAAGACACTTGAGAGATTTAGGTTTTAGATTCCATCTCTTACTTGAATGTACCTGCTATCTTATTGCTAATATGGTATAGTTGTAAGGTGAAATATTAGAAATATTGGATGTGTACTGGGGTAAAGGGGAGAGGGAATTTTAAGTGAAAATAGTGGAACAGAAAATGGAACCTCCCCCTGAGAAAAATACAGATCGGTGGCTAGACTGGAAAACTTCTTTTCAGATGTCACTGTTGCAAAAATTTATGCAGGTAAATTATTATATTGACCAGATGGAAGACGTGATTGGAGGCTCTAGGGGAGGGAAGGTAGCAGAGGTTAAATTACACCAAAAAGAGATCTCAGAACCGGCTGTATTGATGAAGATATCAGATAATATACAAGGGATGGAGGACCACCCAGTAAGAGATGTAGCGATTGAGGTTGAAAAGCAAACTTTGAACGATATTGTTTCCCCTTTTAAAATATGGAAGAAAAAAGAGTCGCAGAAACAAAACAAGCACAGGGAGGAAAGGGGAGGGGAGAGCAGGATTTATATTATTTTGAGTCTGCTGAGTGTATTCTCAAGAAAAAAGGAGGGTGAAAGAGGGGATATATTTCACAATTGGCCTTGGTGTTCTGATGCTGTGGGAATAACATAGATTTAAGCTGTACTACACGTATAAATTGAAAGCTAAAGAGGTTAATACATAGACAAAATAGTCAAAAGAAGAAGAAGAAAAAGAAGAAGAAAGATGAACCTTTATTGGAACATGAATAGATTAGATGTTTATATATTTGATATGTAAGATTGAATGATTATGCATTTGATGTTTTCTTATTCTCAAAACCCTTTTTCCATCCCCCCCACTGCCCTTTGCCTTTTGTATTCCTTCCCCATTACCCAATAGTTTTGAAAATAAAATTAAAAAATTAAAAAAAAAAGAGAGAATGGGTCTACTTTTACAGGCATAAATATTGTAAGAAGACTATGTGGGAAATAAATCGTTAGAAGAGTCTTATCGAGTAGTTACACCACCATAAGCACAATGGTGAAAATGACAGTAGGAACATTTTGATAGTCAATGTGTTGTTGCTTATATCCCTTCATTGTGAACCAACTCAGCAGACTGGCACACAATGAAGGATTTTACTAACAATAAACTAGAAGTATTCTGGCCTGTGTTTCACTGGGCAAGTGTTATTTGTCTTACCTGGCTAAGATTTTAGATTTGCCAGGTTTATTGAGACACCTGATGATTGTTTAAAGTCAGCTGCAAGAGGCAGCACAAGTGGATGTGTTGTTTCTGGTTTTGAAGAAACAGCTGCAATGTCATCTCCAAACACAACTGATTACACTATTGTAATTTTCTATACAGTATTTATGTCTTGAAGTGGGGATTGATTTTTAATTAACTTTCATAATGAATGAAAAGAGGAGAGAAAGGTTCAAAATGAAATCCCATATATCTGTTTTATTATATGAATTTAGAAAACTCCACTGAGATCTCAAAAACTGTGGTAGTGGCGAAGGATACTACAGTGCAATATTAAATACAACAATATTGTATGTACTGTAATGGTGAATCACATTAAAATTTGCTCCTGTTGTAAAACTTGAAATTAGCTTTTGTCTATGTAATACATTGTTCTGCAACAAGCAAGAGGAATGAGGTGTGTTATACATTATCCATTCCTGGTCGCCATTAAAGGAAAGCACCAAATAAATATAATACCACTGGTGAATGTAATAAGGTAATAGTTGCATGTTCTGTAAATAAGACAGCTGGATCTCAGTGCCATGAGGGAGGTATAGGTGATCATTCTCAGAAGGCTTGGATTGGCACATGATCTGAAACTAGAATGTTTCTGTTCTTGCCATCAAATAAGTACTCTTCATTCTGATTGCTGGAAATCAGAATATAGCCCCATCTAGAGTACAAAGGATGCCATCCAGGAAAAGAGGGACAAATCACTCTTTCCTGAATGACATACACGCCACAAATTAATCAAATCAAAATTCAGAAGGATTTTTGTTTTAAATCAGTAGCTGTGCTCAATTTATTTTCCCTGATGTCTCAGTCATCAGCCTGCATATTTAGATTTTCATGGAAAATAACACCACCTTCTTTAAATCGGATAGGTTCCAGACATATGTCTTGAAAGAAAGAGCTTTGTTGAGTTCGCTGAAATAAGAGTCAGTTTCTTCTGAAGATGAACCTCCCTCTAAAGTTTACTTAACTTCTGGAAGTTACTCATGGTTAAAGCACCAAAGGATATACAAGTAGACAGAGGTTGTATCCATGTGTATTAATATTTAGGTTGTAGATCTATTTGTAGATTCCATGCTTATCAACTGAAAGTGACAGCAGTTAGAAGAAATTGTTGCTATGCTCAATATTGATTGAACTTACTTCCTTCATTTCTGCTCCTTTGTTAGCCTTTCTGTTGAGGATGACATGAGTTCTCCTAAGGGGTCATCTACCTCAGGGCAATCCAAGATCTCTGCACTTGTCAATAATCGCATTAATACTGAATGCTCTTTGTTTTTGCTGCAGTGCTGAGTATAACTATTTTTCATTCCAGATGCAGGATGAACTTGGAAGAGTGTTCCCATCGGTAGCAACTGCTTCTTTCTCATTTTTGTGACATCTTGGAATAAACTGTTTGTGAATTGTTGTGAGACAAAGATTTGGACAGAACTGTTTGTTGTGGGTTTTCCGGCTTTTTGGCCGTGTTCTGAAGGTTGTTCTTCCTGACATTTCGCCAGTCTCTGTGGCCAGCATCTTCAGAGGACGGGAGTAGGAACTCTGTCCATTCTCTGTTGGTGTTTGTTGGATAGTATTTATTGCTGTGAGAAGGCTTTTTGTCTTTTTTCAGGAGATAGGGTGATTAGCATGTCTTTGTTGTGATGAGGGAGGGGGGAGAGGGAGAGATTATCTGTCACTGTGGTTGGTGGTTGATGGGTGTCGTTAGCTGGTCTTTTTTGTGAAATGATCTCTGGTCCTTGTGGCTGAGTAAGAGTTCGTTGACCTTTTGCAGGTTGTGTTTTTCAGAATGGGCCGCCAGGTCGGGTTTAGTTTCAGGCATTCTTCTTTCCTGTTGAAGTTTTGTTTATGTTTATGGGAAGCCATTGAAATCCATATAAGAGGTTTTTGTTTGTTTTTTAAAAAGGTGCCGAGATGATGTCCTTCTCCTTTCTTGCACAGATTTTGTGAAAATGTTGTTTAGGTCTATCAACCTCTTTCAACGAGGTGCACTAGATCTATAAGTGGTGCAACACCTGAAACAGAGAAATGCCCATCTGAATGAGCCATCAGTCTCAAATTCATTCATTTGTGTTTATTGTCCAGGAACTCTAAGTAAGAATAAAATGAACACTAGAAAGTAATAAAGGTTTAAACAATCTCTGATGCTGTACTCCCAGCTCTAAGTTTTGATCTACAGTACCAGCCAGACCAGTCAGTCTCCCTGACGGCTCTTAAGCTTGGTCGTTTGGAGGGCTGACTGTGTCTGCCCACTCCTTTCAGAGTTGCCCTCAAGCCACTCAACTGTTTCACCCACTGAAGCCTACTCTTAGTTCTTATGTTTTCTTCCCTGTCATGGGACACAATTCTGTTTGATGGACTGTGCTTTTGGCGATTTTTTTTTTTGTTTTCTTTTATTACAAAGAAAGCATCCAGTGAACTGTCTTTAGTATGTGTTTCTTCCTGGGTCAATCTGTCAATAAGTACTTCTGAAGTGACATTTGTATGTTGAAATTGGTATTTGGTGTTGAAGTAGTGGAGATCACAAGGTTGCAGAAGAGATGTGTGAAGGCCAGTTTGCAAGTATTTGGTTGAACAAGAAAGGCTTTGCTGAGAACATCATTCATAGTAAAATTGAGACTGGGGAAGGAGGGCATTCAATATCCAATATCTATCTTAATTTAATTTATGTTATTCAGCCAAATACCCCTGTGGATTTACTCACACATTCCTATGGGAGTTAGTGGGCTACAGCCAAAGCCTTTGCCTTAAACCAGGATCCTCTACTCTACATGGCATTAATGTCATGAATCATGCGACCATCAGATTATGTGTGCCTTTCTTCCTTCCCTCAACCCCCTTATTGCCACCTGAAGACTCAGATAATGAAACAACAATAAAAAGCAATTAAAATAATTGTGATAATAGAGTCACTGGTGAATAAAAGAACCATCAAATGCATATGAGCTAGCATTTAAAAAGAGAAGGCAACTGTTATGGCTATGCATGAGGTGCCATCAGGAAAACAGAAAGTATGCTGGGTACTAGACAACAGTCTGGTTGATGTGAAACAACAACAACAACAACAACAACAACAACAACAACAACAACAACAACAACAACAACAACAACAACACACTCCCGACCTCTGAGGCTGACCAGTTTAAGCCTGAGGCACTGTGAAAGGATCTGGGCACGTTGCACTGCTGGCTTAATGGAATTGAGACAAAGAAGAAGATACAGACAGCCTGGGGGCTGTGGGGGCTGGGTGTCCAGTGAGATTCTGATGAAAATCCCTATTATAAAAGTGTTGCTAGATTGGAAGCCTTCCCCCTCTTGCGCAGGTTTTCAAGGTGTACAGTGCCCACTGAAATACTGCTGACTCCCACTTCTCACCATAACGTACTCCCTCTGGTAAATTGCTGAGAGGGTATGTATGCCAACATTTGCTTCAATGACATCCTGAATGCTCCCCACTTCTAGTGAGTTTTCAGAAGACCTAAAACTGTTGCCCTTAACCACCCGCAAAAAGTCTTAAAGATTTTTCTCTTTGAATCAGAATATTGGAGCATAAAGAATGGTGGCCAGATCCTCTATGTCATGGGTGGGCACCTTGTGCTGCCCAGATTTGAGGCTCTTGCTGCCTGTCACGTTGTTCTCAATGCTGAATTTGCTGTAGCATTGGCAAAAGGAAAGGTACATTCTCTCTCTAAGTGAACAGAAGTGTATACTTTGTCTTCAGGTGGCCCATTCTAGTTCATTGGGTTATAGCAGAACCTGATTGAGAGGCTGTACATGTTGCCTACAGCGGTGACACTCAAGCTAACTTTTGTTAGTACTACACAAAAGGTGACAATGCAAAGCCACTGCTGAACTTTTCTTACCTGTGCAGGGCTGTTGAGGACAGGATATTTTGGAGATCACTCATTCATAAGGTCGCTATAAGTCAGAGGTGGCTTGACCACATGTAAGAACAACTGCAGATCTTGTTGATCCTTCTGTATGTGCCAGTACCCTGAAACAATCTATTCACATGCTTGGTTTCAACAGGGGATGGGTTTTAGCTCAGCAACAGAATAGATTTATCTGGTTCCAAGGTTCTAGGTTCAGTCCCTGGCATATCTATATGGTTCTGTGAAGGACGCTTGTCTTGTCTGGAACAGAGGGATCAATAGTCTAACTGTATGAAGGCACTTTCTCTCTTCCTATTGCTGAGAACATTACAGGCACAGTGAGCCAAGAAACAGTAATTGAAGTAGATGGAGTTAATTTCTCCTTGGTACATACTTCAAAGGGCAGATGATGCTTAAATATAGTTTATTTTCTTACTGACCAGATCATTAATTAAACTGTGCATGCAAACAGCAAACAACATGAAAGGGCTGCCAAAAGAAAGAGAATAAATGTACCCATTCTTCCATGCAGTAGCAATATAGAGAATAAATTGCGGCACTAATGGTATATGATCATACTGCTTAAATATTCTTCACTGAAACAGCTACTTGGGATGTTTATTGTGTGATAATGTACCAAATTTTCCTTGGCAAAATAATGTGCATTGATTTTGTAGGGAGAGCTTGGGTGAACACCCACTGCAGCAGATAAATTTTTATGCCTTCTCGGACAGGAATTTACTGCCTTCTTATTCCCATTATTTTTTTTAATGCTTCTCTTATTGCAAAAGTTCAGGGATCCTGGAAGTGTTATGTACATAGTTTGGGAAGATGCTTTTTCTGTGTTCAAATTAAGTAGTTATTTAAAAATAACATTTATATATAATAAAAGTAAACCAAATGAATGTAAGATAAGCTGAAGATCAAAGTGACAAACATCATAAGTCATCAGATGCCAGCGTGAATTAAAAAAAAAGTTTTCTGTGGTGTTTTAACTGTTTCAAAGCTGGTGAGCATCTTATTTCTGGGGGATGGTATTTATGTGGCCACCAATACAGAGAAATCCTTTCTCCAAGTTGTTGTTTGATGGCCATTTGCAAAAAGTGACACTACCAAGAGGGCTTCTGCTGATAATTGAGAAGCTGACCTGTTTGGGAGAAGGCATCCTCTCAGGTATATTGGTTCCAGGTTGCTTTGGGCCTTCCAAGTTACCACTCAAACCTTAAACTAGGCCTAGCAGGAAATTAGCAACCAGAGCAGTTCTTTCAATTATGTTTTAACTTGGCAGCAACTATAGGCATCATGGCATAATCTCTCTATTACTAGGATACAGTCCCAATATATTGATTTTTGTGTGTATTGGGTCCTTGTTTAAGAGCTGCATGGTCTTCTCCTAATTCAGAGTATCACCAGCGTGCTTGGATTCTGTAATGTCTCATCCTGTCTGATTCACATAGAAATTAAGTGGCATTGGGAATACAGTAGGTTAGTACCTTGTGCATGGCACAACTGCCAGAGAAATGAAAAATAATCACTCAGTCCTGCTCTCTAGGACTGGCTAGGCAAGCAGGAGTGGGACGAACAGTGCTCTATACCTTGTTTCCAGATATTCCAGTAGGATACTATGATAAGTGGGATAAAAAATCACAGAAAGACTGAGCAGTCCAGTGACAAACTAAGGGCATACCCATGGCTTCCAGCTGATCTAACAGTAACTGCAACATTGTAAGTTTTACAACATCACATTTGAGGTTGTTTTGTAGCGTGGTGGGCACTACACTACCAGCATCTTCATTTTTTTTCTGTGACCCAGCACTCAGTACATAAACTCAAATCCTAGGGAGAGGGATTGGGAGTGTGCTGGGTCCTAGAGTGTCATCCTAATGACTTCTCAGTTATGGAAGGTTTCTGTGTATCATTATATTTGTTCTTCTTGAAAGTAGTTTTACAAGCACTGCATTTTTTAATGTCTGTGTAATTATAGCACATGCATTTAAATCTTAATGTAATTACTACACCTGTATTTTTTGCATTTTGTCCACTCAGGCCTTACCATTTGCATTGCTTTCCTCACTATGCATATTTAACCTGCCTTACGTGGAATAAGACTTAATGTAGCCAATGAAATGGACAGTATTCCACAGCTTTTTATGCTATTAAAATGTATTAAGTTTTAAATTGCCTGCGTTAATTGCTTTTGCTCTAACAGATGAATATTTCATATAATTTGATAATTCTTTAGTAAATTAAGAGGATCTTTAAAACGCATCACAACTTGTCTCCAAGGATCTTTGTAGGGAAATGTTATTTCCTGGACTACATTAAGTGCAGCACAACTGTATTATGATTCTACTGGTTGGGTCCAACCAAAATCCTCACAGTGCAGAAGACAATCATAAGCCTAGTATGGTAGTGATACAGCTGTGATATCTGAAGCAACCCTCAGGGAATCTGCATGTATCTATGATTTCCCGCTGTGTAGAATTTTTTGTCTTACCGCACAATAAATATTTCATCCTGCAAGACAAATTGGGCACCAAACAGGAGATAACTATTGAGTATCTAAGCATTTTGGTTACTTTGCCAATAATGCTATGGTAGAATGAAACCTATTTTCTCATCTGTTCAGGGGAGATAGCTGAGAAGAATGAAGGTGTACAGAATGCTTTCCCTATAAAAGGACAAACCTTTCAAGCAAACCTTGTGCAACACTTCCATTCATTATAATCAGCAAGGGGAGCAGGCTAAATTCAATAGCAGAATCAGCGATCAGTCTGACATTGTTATCTACTGTAGTGGAAGCTTTAATCTTATTTAACAACTGTTTTGCAGTTGTCCTAGATGACTAATTCTTTTCCAATAGTCTAGCTGGTGGTTTTGCTGAGTACAGAAGAGTTCTCCGAACACCAAGGTCTACAAAAAATATATTTGATTTGAAAGTGATTCTAGTGTCCAACTCTGTATAGCATTTTTATTGAGGAAGGAAGGAAATATAAGCATGGACCAACATGGTAATAATTCTCACAGAAACAGCTTTTGTCAGTGGAAGGGGGGAAAGGGGGGCAAACTTTTTTCTCTTTGAGCTCCACAATACCACAAGAACTCTGAAAATTTGACTGGGAAACCTTCCAGAACAGAAGACAGGTCTTGGAATGGCCTGCAAGTGGAGACGCTGAACATTCAGAAGCTATATTTGTCTGTCATGTTGGATTTAGATCAGAGCACTTCCTGCTTCTAGTAATGCAAAAAGATTGTTTGAATGCTTTGCTGTGGAAAGGCTGGGATACGACAGTTTCTGTATAAATTTGGAAAATATTTGCTGAACCTCCATCCTGATGAGCATGTACCGCTTAGGATTTCACGCAAGGAGAACAAACTTAGAAACTTTTTTCCCATTAGGGTTACCATGATGTAAGAAGCAATATGTGGTGGATTTTTTTTCCTCCTGTACAACTCTGAAGAGATATAAGAATCCTGGCAAGGTGTGTGCTAATTTATTTATTTTTATTTATTTATTTTATTTCTATCCCGCCTATCTGGACATATTAGCCCACTCTAGGCGGCTTACAATAAAAGAAACAATGCAATTTTAAAACATTGCACCTAGACTAAGATAGAAATCAAAGAAAGATATAAGAAAGGAAAAATCGTCAGGAGTTTTCTGTTGGGAAAGCCTGCCTATACATCAATGTTTTTAGTTGTTTCTTAAAAATGTCCAGCGAGGGAGCCGCGCGAATCTCAGGAGGTAAGTTGTTCCAGAGACGAGCAGCCACCGCCGAGAAGGCCCGATTTCTGGTCTTCTCCTTCCGGGCCTCTCTCGGCGTTAGGCTCCTCAGCCTCACCTCCTGGCTCGCACGAGTGACACGGGTAGATCTTGGTGGGAGAAGGCGTTCCACCAAGTATCGAGGTCCTAAACCGTTTAGGGCTTTATAGGTAAGCATCAACACTTTGAAGTCAATGCGGAATCAGATGGGCAGCCAATGCAGTGCGGCCAGAGTGGGCGAGATATGTTGGAATCTTCTCACTCCACTAAGTAATCTGGCCGCAGCATTCTGCACCACCTGTAGTTTCCGCAGCAACCTCAAAGGTAGCCCCACGTAGAGCGCATTACAGTGGTCTAATCTTGAGATTACGAGCGCATGCACCAAGGTAGTAAGCGCCCCCACATCAAGGTAGGGGCGCAGCTGGGCTATCCGCCTAAGATGGAAAAAAGCGGTACGGACCACAGACGGCACCTGAGATTCCATAGTGAGCGCCGGGTCCAGATGGATCCCCAAGCTGCGGACCCCATCCCTGGCGGGCAGAGTCACACCCCCAAAAGTGAGGGAGTTTCCCAAGTCCCCAACTGTGGGAGCGCCCACCCTTAGTACCTCCGTCTTGTCCGGGTTCAGCCTCAGCCCGTTCTCCTGCATCCATTCCAATACGGTCCCCAGGCAACGCTGAAGGGACAGAACGGCATCTCCTGCAGTTGGAAAAAAGGAGATGTAGAGCTGCGTGTCATCCGCATATTGATGGCACATCGCTCCACACCCCCTGATGACCCGCCCCAGCGGCCTCATATAGATGTTAAACAGCATTGGGGAGATGATCGACCCCTGTGGGACCACACAATTGAGGCTCCACGGGGCCGAGACATTCTCCCCAAGCTGTACTCTCTGGGGGCGGTCCTCCAAGAAGGAACGGAGCCAGGCGAAAGCCTGGCCACCTATTCCCAACTCGGTGAGCCTCCCCAGGAGGATACCGTGGTCAATGGTATCAAAGGCCGCTGAGATATCGAGGAGGACCAGCAGAGACATTTTGCCCCTGTCGGCCTCCCTCAATAGGTCATCACACAGGGCGACCAATGCCGTTTCTGTTCCATGGCGCGGCCTGAAGCCCGACTGGAATGGATCCAGGGCATCTGTTTCATCCAGGAACGCCTGAAGCTGATCGGCCACCACCCTCTCGACTACCTTGCTTAAGAAAGAAACATTGGCGACAGGCCTATAATTGCCAATTTCGTCCGCCGCCAAACTAGGTTTCTTTCTAATGGGCCTAATGAGTGTTTCCTTGAGGGCAGAGGGAAATCTGCCCTCAAGGAAAGACCGATTAATTATTACAGTAGCCCATTCCGTTGTTGAAGGCCTGGCTGCTTTGATTAGCCAGGCCGGGCAAGGATCCAAGGAGGAGGTGGTGGCACGACAGCGGTCAAGCGTCCTGGTGACAGTATCGGACGAAACAGGCTGAAAGATATCAAAAATCACCGGACAAGACGGAGCGCTGGACATCTCAACTCGACTCACTGTATTCAAAAAAGGAGCGAGGTCCCGGCGGATGGCCTCCACTTTAGATTTAAAAAATGCTGCAAATTGGTCCGGTGTAAAACTAGGGGGAGGCCTATCACCTGGGCCAATTCTGGATAGGTCGCGTACTATACGGAATAATTCCGCCTGCTGGTTAGATGCCTCGCTTATCCGGTTAGCGAGGTAAGTTCGACTGGCAGCCTTTACCTTAGCCTGGTAAAGGTTGGTAGCGACCTTAACAGCTATACGATTGAAACCCGTCGGGTCCTTTCTCCATTTGCGCTCTAGCCGTCTCCTGACCCGCTTCGACGCCCGGAGATCCTGGTTAAACCAGGGCGCCGGGCGATCTCTGCGGCGGAGAGGGCGTTTAGGCGCGATCGTGTCTACGGCACTAGCCGCGGCGGTGAACCAGCCGTCAACCAGTGCCTCGACACGAGCGCCAGCCAGGCTAACTAAGGATGGGTATTTTTTTAGTTCATTTTTTAAATAGTAAGAATTAAAAATCTGTGAAGCAGAGTAGGGTTATACTTTGGTTCATTTTCAATTTACTAAAGTTGGCAAATTTCTTCATATTCAGGATGGAAAGAACTTGAGACTGCACTTCTTTTTCTGAAGTTGTTGACCAGTATAATTGGTTAATTTTACTGGATGATTGTTTCTTGCTGTGTTGGAGGGATTGATTTTAAAGATCACTCTGATATAATCGGTACAGGCTGAGACAAAAGTGATGCTTAGTCCGGCTTTGCAACCTGAAAGGCTAGCTGCTGTGGTTGCACATGCTTTTGGCATAGTGTTGACATCTCTGTCACAGTAACATATAAATTATTGGGATTTAAAATTAGAAATCTGTGTGCCTACTGCTGTGGAAGCAAATCTCCAGTATTTGTGAAACATAAAATAAAGTATAATTCTCACTTCAAGCACTCTCAGTCCTTATTGGTTGGGTGCTCCAAGTAGTAAGACATTCCTGTATGTGTGATATGATGGGACAAAAAAAGAGAGAAAGGATCAGGGCTGTAATTCTACACCCACTTAACTGGACATAGAACCTACTGCCTCTGATAAATCTTGCTTCTGAACAGACATTAACAGGTTGTACTGTAATAATGCAGTCCTATGCCTTTCTACCTTGAGTGAAGTTGCACTGCGCCCAATGAGGCTTCACTATTCCCATGGAGGTATGCATAGTAAAATGAGAAACTATATATAATAATAAATAATAAATGATCCAAGAACAGCTCATTCTTAACAGAAGAATCAGGTTTGAGTCAAACTGCTTTCGTATTCTCTGAAGCTGCAATTTAAAGTACACAGGAAACTAGCATTTTGAAACTAATTTCTGTTCCTGTTTCCTTGACTAAATTGTTTTACATCACTTCAACAACATTGGCAATAAGCAGCTACTGAGATAAATTAATGACAAGATCTGATGTCAATGTGATGCTGGCATTCAAACGCCAGTGCAATCGAACTTTTATCTCTTTCCTCTCCCTTGCAAACTCCTGTGAAATCTTGTTCCCATCTTTCTGGGGAGGTCTTTGGGAGGTGTATGATGATGAAAGAAGAGCTGTCAGTGGAGAAACACATTTTGCTTTGACCCCACATTTGTTGTTACTGTGATAATTGCTGTCATTCCTTCTTCCATTAAAGCTGAAAAATTCACGGCACACACAACATAGTCCTCTAGCACCTAGTTCCAGCTCCTTAGCATTTGCTGCCCAAGGCAGCCATCTCACTTTGCTTAATAGTAGAGCTGTCCCTGCTTGGTGTGTTTTTATAAGAGATGGCCCTTTCCCATCTCCTATTGTTGTGCTTTTTTCTTTCTAATCCAGTCTACAATCTGTAAGATTTTTCAGTTGCTGTTAGAGTGGAAGTCCCATGAATTTCCTATGCCAGTCATGTCAGTGTTCTGCTTCTGTAGGGTTACTGTCAGGGAGAACTCCCAGGAGGAAGGCTCCCTTGTACCGCAGACATTCCACATTTATTTTCCAGCAAGTATGCTTTGCTCTCTGCACAGTCCGTTCCGTGAGCACCTATCACTCCAAAGCACTTTATGGATCACTCAGAACAGCAGGCTCCCATGGGACTGAAGCAAGAGCATTTTAAGGGTTTTGTTTCATACAAGTGAAATGAATGGCAATTGTAAGGCACTTTTAGAAAAGTCATGCAAGTGGTGTTACTGCTCTTTGTTTGTTTGTTTGTTTGTTTGCACTTTGAAAGTGGCTAAAAGATTCTGAGAGGGAATCAAAATGTGCCAAAAATGGTGCATTTGGAAATTGTATTATAAAGAGATGCACTAGGCAGTAGATGATCAACAGAAAGCAGTAAGCATGGAAGTACAACATAAAGTTGTGGCAGATATGCATGTAGAAGGCCTGCGGAGGCCAAAACTACTTTAATCATCAATACCTTAGACCTGCAGAGCTGGAAGGGACCCTGTGGGATCATTGAGTCCAACTCCTGTTAAGGAAGCACACTTTCGTTCCTGCAAAAATGAGGAATAAAACCATGAGGCCCTTATTGACCTTGTAAGCGTCATCATCTTTATGTTGAAAATAATCAAGGATGGGGACTCGAGTTGTGGTACTTGTTGTCAACTCAGATTTAGGTTGTGCTGGTGACTCGACTCTGACTTGCCTTTTATTTCCCCAATGACTTGGACTAAACTTGTGACTTGGAACCCACCTACCCTTTCCTCTTTTTTTCTGGGGAAAATAGCTTGTTTTTAATAGGGACCTGGACTTGGGACTTGGGACTTGGGACTCAGGACTTGATACCAAAGACTCGGACTAACAGTTAGTAAATCTGATTTATTAGGCTGAATGTGAATGGAAAACCACCTGATAAACATGTGTGCATTGATGATATTCTGCCCTATGTATTAAAATGGGTCAGTGGTGTAGGCTTGATACATAGTATTCGGGAAGGCTTTCACGGCCGGGTTCTAATGGTTGTTGTGGGTTTTTCAGGCTCTTTGGCCATGTTCTGAAGGAATACATAGTTTTGAACTATTATGCTTTCCCTTACAACTTCATGGTGGTGCAGTGCTATCTAGCAAATGGATGTGGTTAGGTCCCCGCACTATGAGTAGTGTGCTCTATTGCTGCATTCTCCCAGTTTTTGGATCCTATCCTCCCTGCCACGCCCTCTTTCAAGAGGGGAGCAATGAGAGTTATAAGACCATATGCACTCGTAGCAAAGTAGATTCTGTACGTGCTTAAAATAATGATGAACACAATACTAAATCCCTGATAATCACAGATTTCTGCCCTCCCCATCTCACTGCTATAATTTTTTCAAAGAACTTTTAGCAGGTTAGTTAACCATGACCTCCCCTGACTGCAGCCATGTTCTCTCCCCTTAATCAAACTGCTTTCCCAGGTGTTCCCTGTAGATAACTTTCTGAGTTTCCCCTGTGGCTGATGTTAAAGTGGTTGCTGTATAGCTTTTGTCTTTGTTCCCGAATTGTTTCCTTTATAAATTGGGTTATGCTTGCTGCGCTCTAGTTTTCAGCAAAGGCTCCATTTACTGATGACAAATGGCTAATTCTATGAGGTAGGTTGAAGGAAACATTCCCCGCAGTTCAAAATTTAATTATAGAGAAGCAATGAATTACCTATATAGACTTATACATGTTGCATTCTCACATGCTGGCAGGACACTTCCATTCTTTCCATTGCATCTCATACGTAAAGCATGGTGAGGTCATCTAAAAAGAATGACACCGATTCAATACATCTGTGGAGTCCTAGAGATGCATGTTTTTGTTTTTGCACTACAACCCCCAGAATTCCCCAGGTAGCTTGGTCATTACTTGGGGAGTTCTTCAGTTTCTGACCTAAAAACACAAATATACACACCTTTGATTGACACCTTATTTTTTGGATCAGAGGGATAGCCACAGAACAGTGAGTGGCTATCCCATAGGCTAGATATAGTTCACTTGACCATCCTATGAATATAAAATGAGGGCCAAACTGCACCAAACATCCTGTTTACCAATGTGATTAGCAATTTCAAGAATCAATTGTTTTTAGCCTCTCGATCCCAATCAGAACCACATCACAGGGAGCAAGGGGTCAAACCATCCCCTTGGATCATTCTCTGTATGTGTGGCTTTTGCAAAAGTAAAGCATAAAAACAAATCATGCAACTCCTAATGGCAAGAATGGTATTAACATCTGTTATAGGTGGAAGGGACTGAAAGCCAGAAAATAGGTATTTAAAAGCAGGACATTCTTTTTATTGGTATTGGAGTATGAAAATATTTCAGATGGCAAAAAAACCAACAACACAAAAAGCCAAACCCATCTACACTAAACAGAATGCAAAGCAAAGGTACTGAATATGTGAGTTTCCATGGTCACCTATACAAAGGATATATTCTGGGGCTGCTCTGCCAATTTATTTTTTCTGATCATCCATCTATAGTATGCTGAGTATTAGAGTAGCACAAAATAAAACACTTTACCAAAGAAAGTTCAGATCAATGATTATTTACTGAAATGAGTGAAGGAGGTGCTAATCAGTAATTACATTTAATTCCTTAAAAAAAACCTGAGTTCTTTGATCAACACAATATATGCGGCAGAGAGAGAGCACCCTGAGGAATGTCTATCTTTGCTGTGTGCATGAAGATGGGGTAGCTGCATTTTATCTGTATCAGTGCCTGTGATAATCACTATTATTGGGAAAATTTATTTTAGTCTCTGATGCTTTTAGATATAGTAGCTATGTTGTTATTATCTTTTCCTCCATTCTGTGGAGAAGCTTGTTGCTTTGGCATTCTTTCCTACACAGCTTCTTTCCCTGCTGTGAATTCCCATTAAAGAACTTATGCGATGAAATTGTGCTCCAGGCTGCCTTATACTACTCAAGGGTGTTTTATAGGATGTGATAAATCCCCTTTAGCATATAAACCTAATGGCTAGTATTTGGCAGGCAGGTCCCCACTCCCACCAAGATCTTGTACCCTAAGGTGGTTTGATTCCCTTGCTAAAACTCTTCCTTAGCCTCAGTGTTTAAGTAATACAGATGGGGAAAGCATCTGTTAGAAGATCTAGGTCTTCAGCTTATTGACCATTTCATTTCTTAGAACAAAATGTTTGCTATTGTTGTGTGCTGTCCAATTGATTCCAATATATGGTGACCCTCTGGTGACCTCCTAAAATTCTTGACATTAACATATCTATTCAGTTTTGAAAACTAAAGTCTGTGGCTTCCTTTACTGTGACAATCCATCTCAAGTTTGGTCTTCTTCTTTTTCTACCACCTTCTAGTTTTCCTAGTAATAATGAGTTTTTTCCCAGCAAATCTTGCTTTGACATATCCAAAGTACAATAATTTTCAGTATTGTCATTTTAGATTCTAATGAGAGTACAGGCTTGATTTCATCTAGAACCCAGTTATTAATTGCTGTCTATGTAAAGTGTGTGCAACAGAACATACAAAAGTTAGTTTTTTGGAGGACACCTTCCATAACGAGCTGTTATGAGAGCTACAATCCAAAATGTAATGTTTCTAAGCTCTGATGTGTAATTGTGATGCCTACAGTATATCACATAAGTGAGTACATCCCTCACATTTCATAAATATTTTAGTGTATCTTTTCATGTGACAACACCGAAGAAATGACACATGGATACAATGTAAAGCAGTGAGTATACAGCATGTACATCACAGTGTAAATATGCTGTCCCTCAAAATAACGCAACACACAGCCATTAATGTCTAAACCGCTGGCAACAAAAGTGAGTACACCCCTAAGTGACAATGTCCAAATTGGGCACAAAGTGTCAATATTTTTTGTGGCCAACATTATTTTCCAGCACTGCCTTAACCCTCTTGGGCATAGAGCTCACCAGAGCTTCACAGGGTGCCACTGGAGTCCTCTTCTACTCCTCCATGATGACATCACAGAGCTGGTGGATGTTAGAGACCTTGCGCACCTCCACCTTCCATTTCAGGATGCCCCACAGATGCTTAATAGGGTTTAGGTCTGGAGACGTGCTTGGCCAGTCCATCACCTTTACCCTCAACTTCTTTAGCAAGGCAGTGGTTGTTTTGGAGTTGTGTTTGGAATAGTTATCATGTTGGAATACTGCCCTGTGGCCCAGTCCCCGAAGGGAGGGGATCATGCTCTGCTTCAGTATGTCACAGTACATGTTGACATTCATGGTTCCCTCAATGAACTGTAGCTCCCCAGTGCCGGTAGCATTCATGCAGTCCCAGACCATGACATTCCCACCATCATGCTTGACTGTAGGTATGACACACTTGTCTTTGTACTCCTCACCTAGTTGCCACCACACACGCTTGACACCATCTGAACCAAATAAGTTGGTGTCACTGGACCACAGGACATGGTTCCAGAAATCCATGTCCTTAGTTTGCTTCTCTGCAGCAAACTGTATGCAGGCTTTGTTGTGCATCATCTTTAGAAGAGGCTTCCTTCTGGGACAACAGCCCTGGAGACCAATTTACTCACTACTGTGATATACTGTATGCATGTAATAATCGTATCGATAACTGAATGATCTCTTCATGTGATTAAATGAATTTTGTGAAACATTAGCAATGTGGTACATATCAGGTAACTTGTTATTTTGTCTGTGTATCAAAACACCTTAATGGGAAGATGGTGGCCTTGAGGGAAAAGAACCTTGTGTCATTTGTCCATTTATTTGAATTAAAATGCCATCTATTTATTCTAAACAAGTTAAAAAGATGAGCCTTCACAATAATTTAAAACATTAACAAAGGCTGAATTTTACTAATTCAGCCTGTAATTTTAGCATATGTCTTTAAAGAGGTTTTCTAAATGTTGAAGTGTTTGTCATTCATTTCCATTGTAATTTCTCTAACATTTCACCCTATAGTCATTAGCATGCATAGCAGAAATTGAATTCACTTAGGTATCACAGTGTGATACTTCAAAGCCAACTGTAGAAAAATTAATTGCATTAGAGGGGCTGCTGTAGGTAGGGTCTTTGCTCCTCTCCAGTTTTCGTACACTGGCAGCAAACAAGGGGTTGAGTGTTATTCGTTCTTTTGTAAAGTCTTTGCTTATTGAGGATGATAAATTTCTGCATTATGCATTTCTGAAAATAAAAGCCTTCATTGCGATGAGGGTCATCCAAGATTATACTGTTTAAGAACAGTGGCTGTGCATTTTTAAGCACACCTGCTTTTGAGTGTGTTCTGAGAGTCAAATAAGAGCCGCCCAGAGTGGTAGAATATACCAGATGGGCGGGATATAAATCGAACAAATAAATAAAATAAATAAATAAAATAAATAAAAAACTCTGTTCAGTATTGAAATTACCTCATAGAATCCTAGAATTATAGAGGCAGAAAGGGAGCCCAAGGGTCATCAAGCCCAGCCCCCCTTCCAATTCATGAAAATGACATGCTAAAGCATCCCTAATAGGTGGCTATCCAGTGTCTGCTTAAAAATCTCTAGCAAATAAGAGTCCGCCACCCTCCAAGGCAGTTGATTCCATAGCTGAATGGCTCTGACTGTTAGAAAATTCTTCCTAACATATAGCCAACATCTCTTTCCTTGTAATTTGAGTCTTTCACTTCTGGCTCTGCTCTTTTGAGTTGCAAAAAGCAAGCTGGCTCCATCTTCTGCATAACATATCTTGGAATATTTGAAGATGGTTGTCATATTGCCTCTTAGTCTTCTCTTCCTCCACCTAAGCATGCCAAGTTCTTTCAGCCTTTCCTTATAGGACTTGGTTTCCAAACCTCTTACTATTCTATATATTCGCGAAGGCTTTCACGGCTGGGATCTAATGGTTGTTCTGGGTTTTTCGGGCTCTTTGGCCGTGTTCTGAAGGTTGTTCTTCCTGACGTTTCGCCAGTCTATGTGGCCGGCATCTTCATAGGACGGCAACCTGTGCTCTGATGTAGTTGGCTTGGGAGTGCCATCCTGAGTTCACAGGATAGAAAAGCATATAAGTAAAATATATAAATAAATGATGGACACTTTGCAGCATAGGCTGGGAAGAATCTGGGTTCAGGTCCCTGCTTAATAATCTAGCTTTTAGAAAGCCATTGCTAGGCAAGGCTTTGGGAGAAAAGGGATAGGCATGATTAAATAACCAAGACCCTCTTAAAATGAGTGTATAAACAGTGGGACCTTGTGCCTGGCTTAGTACAGGCCAGAACTGGAGGTGTCCACATACTTTAAAATACTGTAAATACAACAAGGATCTCCAGAAATCATAAAAAACAATCATGCTCAGTGCTTCTACTGTTAACCAAGTGTATTCACCAGATATATATAATCTTCTGAATGTTGATTCTTCTGTAGCTGAAATAAATTTCTGTTTACACAAAGAGGAATAGGAATTCAAACAACTGTAGGAAGAAAATAAAGTCAGAAATACACCATATAGGCATAATTATTGAGTGTATGCTCCATGGGCATGGAATGCTAGCTGAAGGTTCAGGGAAAAGGTGGGGAAAACAGAGAAGAGGAAAAAAAATAAACCTGGAATGTGTGCCTACAACCTAAAGAAGAGGTTTGCACACTGCAGTATATATATGAGGTGTGCGAGAAAATTAGAAAAGCCAGTTGGTAAACCTGATGCCTAATGTGAGTAAAAATATAGATATTTCATAAGATCAGGTTACCATAACTTACATTCTCATGAAGAAATGCTAGTTTTTCCTTCAATGTTATATAGTTCTATGAGATTATAATCAAATAAAGAAAGTTCACGTGTGTGTAGCCAGTGATAGTTCTTGGTGAACTTGAGCATCCTCAGTGTAGGGCCATAGTCAGATCCAGAGTTCTTTAATGTTCCTTTGATAGAACTGATAGCTATTGAAGGGGGAAATTGCATGCTTGTTATAAGGAAGCAGTTTGAGGCTAAATCTCAAGATCTCTGTGGGTATCTGAGCACAGGTACAACTTGGAGTTTATTCAAAAGTCCTTCCTTGAGTTTTTGTTCTGTCCCTTGGTGTCTTAAAAATGTCCTGTTGTTTCTTTGAAAGGATTTATTCAGGTGAGATAAAGATAAAAGTTACTATGACTTAAAGCAGGACATACTGGAATCAGACTCAGAGATGTAAGTGTCTAAACTGGAATCTAATTTCCAAAGATTCATTTGCTTAGTATTCAAAGCCGTTTTATGTTTTTTTATGTATGCTTTGAGTAATAATAAGGGCAAAGAAAAGCTAGATCATGCAAATGTACATCAGTATAATTAGCTCCAATTCAGTTACATCTCCCTGAATTTGTCGGCTTCCTTATGCAGAACTTCTTAAAGATTTGAACTACTTTGTAAGAAAAGCTTCTCGTGGACATATCTGCTCATTAAAGTTGATGCAAATTGTATTTCATTAGTCCCATAAAGAGCCAGCACAATTCATTAAAAGAAAAAGTGGAGAGGGGACCAGTTACTTAAAATATTGTTTATATTTTATTATGTCTTGCATGTCTTATTACAAATGAAGATCCAAACTATGAATAGCAACAAAATCATAATATAGCAACATATATTTGTGGTGTGAGATGGCAAGTCTTAAAAACACAGACACTTTTAATAATTTGTGAGCATATAATGATAGCTGGTTAGGTAGTTCAGTGAGTAAGGTAGAGATTGGGCATTCAATTCCCCACTGTCCCTCCTAGGAGAAGAGCCAGCCTATGTATCCTTCACAAGGATCCTTACTGATCCTTCAGTGTAATTTGTGGGGTGTGTGCATGATGCTGGTGAATGGATTCAATGATCCATCAGGTCCCTTCCAGCTCTGCAGTTCTAAGATTCTAAGAATGGGACTTCTCCTTTCTCTGACTTGCTCCTACACATACACCCTTCAGCTTATGTCTTCCTTCCAGCCCAGCAGACTGGCAGCAGAGGGACAGAGTCCAAACTGATAACTTGAAATAAACATCTGAAATTAAACCGAGGACTTTGTGTAGCCCTAGAACCAGAGTTTGCTCCTATTTGCTTTAGTTATAGTGAATGATGAAGATGGCTATAGTAGCCAGCTTCTAAAATTGGTCTCTAATGTTTGGAAGCATTATTGTTAATGTATCTTTACTGTTTGTGTGTGACTGCTTGCTTGTCTGAGTGATGACATCTGGGCAGATGGTTAAAGGCACTAAATTTAACATGCATTCACTGATTCAATTGAGTTTGCAGGCTTTTCGTAATAAGGCTTTGACTGGCTTGGGGATTTCCAGTATATATGCTAGAAGCAGCAGTGGCAGTAGAGTGAAGAACTTTTTTAAGATGGAAGAAACTGGTGTCATCTGAATTTTGAAAGATATATGAACATTTGAAAACTGATTTCTTTTTCTTCCTTTTTAAAAAAGCTGCTCTTGTAAGGTGGCATTTCTCTTGGACTTAACAATTTAGTCTTTGGAAAGACTGTCCTTGGTTGTCATTCTCAGTACTGTACATGTGAAATAAAAAAGATTTCTCATTAACACAGACAGAATGTAACTCTTTAGATGCTTGAATAAATTGTACTTTATTACTATGAGAATTAGTTTAGCCTCATCCCATACTCCCACATCTGTTTTTTAAGCAAGGCCTTGAGGATGAGTTTGGAAGTATGAATTCCTGCTTTCATTACCCACCGATGTTTCCTGTAAAATACAAATTGTATCTTAATGATGGTTTGCTCAGAACAGGCCAAATTCAAACAGTACTCTGCAAAGCTGGCTTGTTTCAACAAACCATAGTTACAATTAACTATAGTTTAGAATCCACGCATAGTGTTGAACTGATTTATAAAAATCAGAAAAAAGAGCTTTTGATGGCTATGTTGCAACCCTATCAGTGATCTCAATAAGAGGATAGACTATTTCCATCATAGTTTACAATGGCTGAAATCCTGTACTAAGTCACAACTAGAATAGGTCCATTGAATCAGTGGGGATGTGGTGAATCAGATTCTCTGTAGGTTCCGTTGATTCAGAGGGCTTGCTCTAGTTGTGACTAGAGCAGACCCTCTGAATCTCTGAATTTCTGAAAATAATTTCAGAAATTATTTAATTATGTAGCTCTTGGCACAAAATGATTATTTGAAGAACATACTAATGTTCCAGATGAAGTGAATGCCCAGATTTCATTGATTTGCTGTATAATTCTGGTTTCTGTCACAACACAGAAGACCAAAGTGCACGGGGAGGGCTGAAATGAAGAGTTCCCAATGGTAGCTATTAATAGATCTGTTCATTTTTTTTCCAGTATATCATTTCTGATAGTCTGCAAAGGGTTGACCTCACTGCAAAATATATCAATCTATTCATTCCGTTCAAATAGCTTTAAAACAACATTGCCCTTCCCAAATACAAAACCAGGATATTTTTTTTCCTGATTGGCTGACAACCTTACTCATTGATGAGATTACATACTAAGTCCTGCCTCACAGAGATCCCCACCATAGTGAAAATCTGTTTACTTTAGAAGGCAGGCAAAACAAAGCACTGTTGGATTTTTTGCAGCTTTGCACGCTGCCTGAACAAGAGATGGCTGGGAGGGAATTTTGGGGGGCTGAGGTGACTGTCAGTCTATCCAGCACTAACCAATCATTCCCTCCTGTCTCTGAATTCAAATGGAGCCACATATCTTTGCTCAGTACCTTTTCCCTTTCCAGAATCTCTTGTTGAAAGCAGTCATGTTTCTCTGTTTGCTGTTGATCTGTAAGTAATGAACGATTTTTCTTTCTACTATTAATGTTTTTATTTATTTATTTATTTATTTATTTATTTATTTATTTATTTATTTATTTATTTATTTATTTATTTATTTATTTATTTATTTAATTTATATGCCGCCCACTCTACCCAGAGGTCTCTGGGCGGCTTACAATAATTAAAGATTCAATACAATAAAATGATTAAAATACAATTAAAATACAATTAAAATACAATTAGAATTGCCATCATCAGGACCCACAGTTGTTATTTCAATTAAAAGCCTTCTGGAACAGGAAGGTTTTGACCTGGCACCGAAATGTTTTGAGAAAGTTATTAAGACTATAAGTGCCATTTAGTGGGAAAAGATGTGGACTACCCTGGGGGACTTGATGCTGTACTGCTTTGTGAATCCCTTCACTTCTATTGTGCAGCTAGAGGAATTTAATCAGAAATTCAGAACTCTGCAAGAAGCACAGCCCACCCCTCTTTCCCCAAAAAGACATTGTTTGCTTTGAAATTTTCTCTGCCCTACAGCTAAGCCTGGGAAGCTCATAGGGTCATGTTTTAGCACAAATACATAATTAAACCCCTTCCCTATTGCGGAATCTAGTAACAGAACACAACAAGAAGATCCTTCCCATTCTATGCCCCTATTTCCTCTGTTCCTGTGAAAGGCAAAGTTCAGAACATAGATTTTGTGAGACACTCAGCTGACAAACAAACAGCTCTCGCATCTTTGAAAATCCTTGATGGGAAGGATGTCCCTACCTGCCAATCAGATACTAACTGGAAACACCAGAAAATTGGATGGATTTTGAGTTACTTTTGTCTCAGCTTGTCCTGAAGAATACAACATGCTGTTCATCTTTGTAAGTACAAAATTGTTATAAAAAGAAAATTACTGTTTTAAGTTATTTTCATGCAGTCTTCTCTCTCTTCTTTGAACCACTTTGATCTTACTTTCTGCAATTCAAAACCTGGTGTTGTGTAGAGAATCCCTCCCCACCACTTTTTGCTCAGAATGGCTGACTGCTCTGCTTGAAAGCTACTTGAAGTGTTAGAAGGAGTAGACTCCATTTTTTTTAATTCTGTCTAAGATAGTGCAGATTTAGATGCCCTGTGCCCATATTTAGAAGATGCTGACATGGCGGCAATTATTCATGTGTAACAAATGCATAATATGCCCCTGTCCTGTTTCCCATTGAAAAGAAGATGGTTTCTGTTACAATAGCAAAGCGTCAACTCCCACTTTAACAGATGTGCTGAGCAGATGTCTTCAGCAGATGTATTTCATGTGTTGGCAGCCTTAATGCACAGGGTTCCCCCTTCCTCAAAAGAAGAAGAAGAAAAAGAAAGATTGCAGTTCTGGTAACATTTCAGTCAGAAAACAGATGAAGGGAGTAGATGTTCACCTCCTCTGTTCCTACCCTCTTATGCAGAGAGGGCTGGAAGGCAGTGGTTGCTCTTTACTCCCCCCCAGAAGAACATACCCAGCACTCAAATGGTTAATAAGAAAAGAGCATCATTTATTATATGATGGTTTGGCTACATTTATCCATGCATATATTGAGCTCTAAGAATAGGGTGAAATGCAGATTGGAAAAAGCAAAAATATGCATTAGTCAAAGAAAGATGAAGCAGATTGACAGCTGTCACACTAGCCATAAGATTCAGGACATAATTCCTGGGCCCGTTAGAACGCATTGGTGAAAATTCCAAAATTCCAAATTTTCAAATCATGCAGCCCAGTTAAGCTCCTTTAGCGTACTTGACTTCAGTTGATTTAAATGGGACGTACGTATGCCCAATGTTCAATGAATTTCATCCAGAACAGACCACAGAAAATGTTTGCTGCATTGTTTCTTGCAGGCAGAGCACCAGCCTTTATGTTTGATTTGTGACATAGCTAGATGGTGTAGGCAGGTTTTTTTTAAAAAAAAACAAACCAAAACCCTGATGTGCTGTGTAATAATATTCTTGTAATATTTGCAGCCCTAGTTCACACACCAAAAATATTACTCCTTAAAATCTTGTTAAATGCTTAAATAGGTCTACCAGATGATTTGTTTGAAGACTCCCCATCACTATCTATTGAAATTTTTGCATTTGTACTTCCTGAAGTACAACAGCACCCACCTTGACAGAATATGATATTTATAATGCTGGAAGTGTATTTCATCTAACCTTGCATGCTACATAAATTGTTAAGATCAAAACTGTAGCAACTTGGCCTCTCAAAATGACAGTCTCATCATTTAGCATTTATATAGTAAAACAAGTGACTGTGCACTTGGGTCAACTTTTTTTTTTTTTTTTAAATACTGAAATATTTAATTTGGTATATGCCAGAACAGTTGCTGCTTTCTGTGAGTTTTGTAGACCAAGCTTGTTGGCACTCCTGAATAACACTGGTGACCTGGACTAATTTCATTTGGGACTTCTTTAGTTGCCTTGGTAGATGATCTACACTGGGGACTGGATAAGGAGTGGAATCTTATTCTTTCTTCTGGACCTTTTAGCAGCATTTGGCACTATAGAGCATGATATCTTACTTGATCACCTGGCTAGGTTAGATATTAGGGGGTCTATGTCACAGTGGTTGCTACCTTTTCTGTTAGGACTTACTCAAAAGGTGGTGCTAGGGGACCACTGTTCAACAACATGACCTTTGGCACATGGGAGAGGTCTTTCTCCTGTGTGGCTCCCAGAATGTGGAATGCACTCCCTGCTTCCACTTTGACTATTTTAAGAAGGGAGTAAAAACACACCTTTTTAGCCTGTTGTTTTTAGCTTTAAGACATGTCATTACAAATACCAGCTCTTCCTCAGCCAGCCCCTATGTGGAGGCAGCCCTGGAAACAGCATATGCATGCCTAGGTGTTGTTCACCAGCTTCTTGGAGGGAGAAGGACAGCAAACAGACGTTACTGCCAGTGGAAGATGCTTAAAGGAGCAGATGTGCATAGTGCTCTTGGAAAGTGCAGCCGGGAGTATGAAACATCTGCTTACTCTCCCAAGTCTGATCCTTGCAGCTGCAGAAGAAGGTGTATGAAGGCAACATGACATGCAACATAAGGGGAAAACCTGCCTTCCAGATCATAGAGGGGAGTTTGAAAGATACATGTTGTTTATGTTTCTCCTGTACCCACTCCTGTGCATATTTACTCAGAAGTCCTGTATTTAGGAGATAGGATTGTTGAATATAGCATGCCTTATAGTAGGGGTCACCAAACTATGGTCCGTGGGCCACATCCAGCCGACCTTGCTGTTTTATCCAGCCTGGCAGGCACGCATGGGTGCGTGTGGGAGTGCATGCGAGAGTGCATGCACGTGGGAGTGCATGTGTGCAGGAATGCAGGTGTACATGCACCCACGTCTTCCTTTGGCCCTTAAAAATGTGGAACATATATGATGTGGCCCTCTTGCTGAAAAGTTTGGAGACCCCTGATTTACAGCAATGTCCCTAATTATACCACTCCATTTGCAACAGGACCAGGTGGCCATGTGAGATAGGAAAGGACAGTTTAACTAGAGATGGGCACACCACGAACCTTGAATTTAGACATTTTCCAGGAGGAACCACAAATCACTTTATTGATTTGTTCAGGATTTTTTTTTAGGCAGCCAATGACTGTCTTTTTTTTTAAAGGCCAACTGCCTCCCGACCACCACAGTCTGCCCCCCACTGCCTTCCTAGTGCCCCCATTGCCTCCCTACCTATTATTCAAAAACTCCAGGGACAGTCAAAATTATAAAAACATTGACTGGTCTTGTATAACAAATATTTATTTATTTATTTATTTATTTATTTATTTATTTATTTATTTATTTATTTATTTATTTATTTATTTATTTATTTATTTTCTACCCCTCCTTTTTAGACAAAGTCTACTCCGGGCGGGTTCCATTAAACATTGTGAACTAAAACAGTTTAAAACAGTTTAAAACAATTCAAAACAATAGTTTTGCTCAAGATAGGAAAACAGAAAATTATAATAAAGTCAAGTATTGACAGGAGGGAAGGCCTGCCTAAAGAGCCAAGTTTTTAATTGGCTCTTGAAAACACCCAGTGAGGGAGCCGGGCAGATCAGTGATTCAGGTAGATCTATGTGGGAGGAGGCGATCTGCCAGGTATTGAGGTCCTAAACCGTTTAGGGCTTTATATGTCATCATCATCACTTTGAAAATGCTGAAGTGAATGGGCAGCCAATGCAAGGCAGCCAGAGTGGGAGAGATATGCTGGTACTTTCTCACCCCACTAAGGAGTCTGGCGGCCATATTCTGCACCATTTGAAGCTTCCGCATCAATCTCAAAGATAGCCCCACGTAGAGCGTATTACAGTGGTCTATTCTCTAGATTACAAGCAGATTACAAATACAAGTTTTAACTGAAAATCTAAGTATCTGTTAAATATCAATGCTGTATGTATGCTGTTCCTAATATTGCCATTTTTGTAGCTGTTATGGTGTGATTTCTGAGATCTGCAACTGCTTTATTTATTTATTTATTTATTTATTTATTTATTTATTTATTTATTTATTTATTTATTTATTTATTTATTTATTTATTTAATATCCCGCCTATCTGGTCGTGTTAGGACCACTCTAGGCGGCTAACATCAAAAAGAATAATACAGTAATATACATATAAAACCAATTTACATAACAAAAGATACTAAACATAATAGGAGAGCTATAGGGGAAGGGAAAAGTGCTTATAGTACTGTGTGAAATTTCTTGGTATTTTCCCAAAGCCCCAGTGACTATGGGGACCACTGAAGTGTGTTTCTTCCAGAGGCAAGATGTTTCAATTGCCAAGTCTCTGTACTTTGTTAGTCTTTCCAATTCTTTATTTTCAACTCTGGTATCCCCTGGAATTGCAATGTCAATGATCCAGACATTTATTCATTCTGTTACTACTATGTCTGGTGTTTTATGTTCAAGGTGCCTGTTCGTTTCGTTCTGGAAATCCCACAAGATCTTAACTTCCTCATTTGCTGACACCTTCTCTACCTGATGTTCCCAAGGGTTTTTGAAGGCCAGCAAGTTATATTTTTGGCATAATGACCAGTGCATTAACTTTGCCACTCTATCATGTCTAACTTTGTAATCTATTTGTGCAGTCTTTGGAAATTCGCAGATGAGGTGTGACATAGTTTCATCTTTTACTTGGCAGAGATGGAATTTGCTGTTAGCACTAACTCCTTGGATCTTAGCTTCATCACGTCAGTTTGGAGTGCTTGTTCTTGTGCAGCAAAAATCAAGCCTTCAGTTTCATTCTTTAAAGACCCCCAGTTTTAGCTATGTCTATGTTGAATTATAATCATGCTTTCCATCAATTATCTCCTTACCCCAGAATAAGACATGAGACAACTGTTATGGAATGAACATGGGCCACACTTTATTAAATATTCAAATTTATCCTCAATGGAAAAAAGGGGGTCCTGCTGTAGTGCGGAATCAGGTTCTGCAGAGGGGATTCAATGGACCCCTACCAAACTATGGGTGAGTCCCGAGCCCCAAGATCTTGCAGTCATGAAGACAGTGAGAACCCGGTCGGCTCAAATTTGACCACCCCGGACCTCGTCCCCTTTTTCTTGTTGACTGTTGGTCCGGGTGTGGCCCCAGCAAATCTTCTCCCCCAAGCACAGGGGAGATCAGATGAGCTAAACCTTACCTGTGGTTATGAGGGGACTCACCGAAACCTGTTACATCCGCACTGCCTACCACGGCAAGGGGCAAGCTATTCTTAAGGCCCATGCCCACCATCAAGCCTCTCAAGCTCCAAAAGCAGCCCCCCCCTTGATGTCAAACAAAAATATTTCCAAACCTCTGTCGGAGAGGTGTACTCCATCCGGACGAAAGAGCTCAGGCCTTTCAACATGGATCTTCCGGTGACCAATCACTGATCCAAGGCCATCGCATACAGCTCCAGACACGTCTCTGTTAACACGCCTCCTCGCAGTGTTAACATGCTGGACCTGGCATTTGTTACGCCAATCAAACAGGGATAATCATGGACGCTCATCTCCGGATACGTTGCCCTCAGCCAACTGAGGTCTGGCCTGACGTCCAAAACCAAGGCCTTGCCGCCATGCTGGTCCAGGTCATTACCTCCCAGATGTATAAGTAGCACATCTGGGGGGTTGCTGCCAAATGCAGCCACTCTGCATAATTGGCCCCAAAGCAATCCACAGATCCTTCTCCAAACAACTTGGGCTCTATCTCCAAGACCCAAATTGCTCCCTCCCGCCGATGAGCAACGTACCTTGCTGCCCAGAAAATGAAGCTGTGGCCCACTATCATTACTTGATGCCGACTCTCCTACAAGAGCGGACCTGTAAAAACAAAACAGGCACCTGTGTAGACATGAGGGAGTCTTTGCACATATCTCCAATAGGTGGCAGAGGACCATTGCCCCAAATGCTTGGTGTCATTGGGATATTAGCCCAGCACAGCTGCCATAGAAGCTGCCCCAATTCTAAATGTGATTCCCGAACCTCATTCCTTGAACCCCTGTTTTGCTTAAAGTCAAGTCAGCCTTTTCCGATAACTGATATTTTGTCAAGGGGGTTCCATCCTCATGTATGAAAAAATATTCCTGGCCCTGTCCTCTGACACATAAATTGTTACCTATCGCTTGTACTGGGCAAAAGCTCACCACCGAACATGGACCCAGGGTCAGATCAGCTCCTTTACCCTGCTGGTCTGCCTTGGATTGGTGAATATGTACCCTTACCTTATCTTCTATTGTTACATCACGCTTCTGCAAAGCCAATTTTGATAGGTCCCCTTACCTGATGCTACCACCTTGCTAATCCATAGCATGCCAAAAATGCCTGGAACAGCGCATCCTCATATGTATTCCTGCAGATAATTGGCCACAGTCGACACATCTTCTCTAGCAAGGCTGGGGATATTGGTGTCCTCAAATCCCTAACACGACCCCTTTCTTTGCTCCATCCTTCAATCATTTTCTTTATACAAAGGTCAGAAGTGTAATCAAAATACCCTCGGATCCTAGTGTGAAAGGCTAAACCTGATAACCTACCCTGGATGGAACCTGGGGCCAAACTCTTCCTATGGAGGGACACTGGAAACCGCTGAAGGTGTTAAACAGGAGCAGGCCAGCTCTGGTCAAGCCCCACTGCCCTTCTAAACTCTTGGAATTCTATACTCACTGCCTGTCCATCATAAATTAGTTGTAAGTGCGAGGGTGGATGCTTCTTTGGGAGAGGAGATCTTTCTCCTGTTCTTGCTTGATATTGTATCTCTTCTGGTCCACCCATATGTATGAGTCACAGAGATCAGGAAGAAGAATAATGGCTTATCTGTAAGTCTGTTTCTTCAAATGGTTGCCTACGAAGTCACACAATCCATCCTCCTCCCGTCTCAGTGTCTCTCTGTCTTTATTGGTTGTGGGTGGTGGGCTTCAAACAGAGGGATTTTTGCTGAGGTGAATTTAGGTATATAATACAGAGGGATAATTTCTGTCAAAATACTCACCTCCACAATGTGCTAGATATTGCTCTACATAGCACAAGACCCAAATGTATTCACAAGACCACTCAAAGAACCATAAATACTAGCAAGCAACAAAAACGTCTTCCACATGGAAGAATTTACTAAATTTTTAAATCTTATGTCTGGGACCAAAAGAACATGATTTTAAAAAATCAAAAAAATGTGGGAGAAAGTGAAACTCATGATTTTCCCATGGATCTGCCCATTGTTTCAGGCCCCAGAACTTAAATCTAAAGTCATGGTGTGAAATTTAAAGACCCAATTCTCTGAAGCACATATCATTATAATGGGCCACTGTAATGCCCATATGGGCCCAAACTGGGAATCATTCCAACAAACCAATCATCATAGTTTGGAAGAACAGCTAAGGATCCTGTTACAAATATTCAAGGGAAGCTATTTAAGTGGCTTTGTAGGTTGGTCTCTACATTTTGAATGGCTATCAGAGGGAAAAGCTAATGGGTGAAATCACTTTTGTCAATCACATGAGTGCCAGCATATTCGATTACACTGCAGTCTCTTCATCCATGGTTAAGCTAATGACCTCATTCAGAGTCTGACTGGCTATAGATCAATAATATTGTAAGGTTATGCACCCATACACAGAAAAAAAAACATTTAAAAGCTCAATAACAATACCCTAATATGCAGCATAAAATATGTATATATACAGAATATACTAGATATATTTTTGCATGACCCACAGATATACCATAATAATGAAATCATTAGGGCTCCAAGTTGAAGAAATGAAAACAAATCAAGAAAAAGTTCCTGTTTCTAAGTAGCAGGATGATGAATTTCCCAGGGCTTTATCCTAGTGACTGTATCTGTAATTGATCTCAGAGCTGAACCTCATTTTGTTAGTGTGCTGAATAGATACTGTACATCTATTTTCTACACCAAAAACATGTACAACAAATTAACTGTACAATGACTTCCTTTGTAGTTTGCCAGTTCGGAAGATAAAGAATCATACAATCTCATTTAAAAAAAGAAAGAATCAAAGACAACTATGCTGGTTCTTGGGAACAAAAACATCTATAGTTAGGTAACATCTTTATTAAAACCAACCAAAATGGATTGTAAGTATGCAAGCTTTTGAGTTTCCTAGATAATACATGTTGCATACTCCACTTATACTGTACGTCAAAGAACTACATATTTATAAACAAAAAATAACATGGCTTAAAAGAAGAGAAACAGAGCTGAAATACAGAACTATCTTGCAGGACAAAGATGGTATCTCAAGCAAATTGCTTAGAGGAAAAAGAGAACATTTATTGAAAAACTGCCACTAGAAGGATGGCTTAAAGGATGAAGCAAAGGGAGGAAAATTGCTACATTTGTAGAGGTGGCTCAGTCTTTTTCCATGAATGAAGCAGTTCCTGGGTAGAATAGCTACTACCTTGGGAGACAGGAACAAAATTCAAAAAGATCTTGATAGAGTCAAGCACTCGGCTGAAAACAACAGAATGAAGCTTAACAGCATGAAGTGCAAAGTTCGACATGTAGGAGAAAAAAACCAAATGCACAGTTACAAGATGGGGGATACTTGGCCCAGTAATATCGTGTTTCCCCCTAAATAAGACAGAGTCTTATATTAATGTTTGCTCCAAAAACACAGTAGGGCTTATTTTCAGAGGATGTTTTATTTTTGTCATGTACTGTACAACAATCTACATTTATTCAAATAGAGTCATGTTATCTTCTGGTTGCTGTACAGTGGTGGAGGGCAGGCTTTCACTTAACTAGGGCTTATCTTGGGGGTAGGGCTTATATTACAAGCATCCTGAAAAATCATGCTAGGGATTCTTTTCACATTAGGTCTTATTTTTGGGGAGACAGGGTAGTACATGTGAGAAGGATCTCGGACTTATTGTAGACAACAAGCTGAATATGAGTCAACAGTGTGATGTAGCTGCAAAAAGCAAATGGTATTTTAGGCTGCATTAACAGAAATATAGTCATATTCCATGAAGTACTTGTTCCTCTATTTGGCCCTGGTTAGCCCTCATCTTGAGTCCTGTGTCCAATTCTCGGCACCACACTTTCAGAAGGATTCAGACAAGCTAGAACAAGTTCAGAGGAAGGCAACAGGGATGATCAGGGGACTGGAAACCAAGTCCTATGAGGAATGACTATATGATCTGACCATGTTTATCCTTGGAAACAGAAGACTGAGGGGAAATATAATAGTATTCTTCAAATAATTGAAACGTGGCCATACCAAGCCCTAGAGTGGGCTAATATGTCCAGATAGGCGGGATAGAAATAAAATAAATAAAAAAAAATAAAGGTGGGGCAAAATTAGTTTTCAATCATCCCAGAGTACAGAGCATGTAATAATGGACTCAAGTTACAGGAAGCCAGATTTCAGTTGAATCTCAGGAAAAAATGTCCTGTTAGACCAGTATGACAATGGAACCAATTACCTGAGGAGATGGTGAACATTTTTTTAAATTGTGTTATTTGGTTTATGTGAAGCATTTGAGAGGAAATTAGACTGTCAGATTTAATTTTATTTGGATTATTTCACTGAGCAGAGGGTTAGACCCGGTGGCCTTATAGGCACTTTAAAATTCCATTATTTTATGATTCTCTTATATGCCCAGTTTATACACTGCATTTTTAGGTACAGATTTCTAGTTCTCCTTTATGCATCTCATCACATTGTAACTTCACATTTTTAATTGTGCATTAAGGATGTGCACAGGGAAAACTTTGGGGTTTTATTCATTTTGGGTTATTTCAAGGGTGTGTTCCTCATTTGTTTATAGTCTTTTGAGTATTATTGATTTTTTTTAATGAAAAAGGAACTGTTTTTTTAAAGGGTCTTTCATTTTGCTATTCCTTGTGAGGCACTCATTCAAAACCCTTAAAAACCCCTTAAAAACCCCTTCTAAAAAGCAGGGGTGAGGCAGGCAATCCACAGTACATTAACGAAATGACACAATTTTTAAAAAATCAATCTAACAGGAATCTGCTGTCACAGAGAAAAAAAATAAAAAATAAAAATGCGCACAACATCCCTTCCACCAGGAATAAAGAAAAACAAGGAAGCTAATGAAGGCAATAATGCAGCCAAAGCTGCTACCCCCAAATAACTAGAATCTTATGTCTTCCTTGTGTCCACTACCACTGCACACTAGCAAGCAGCAAAAATAATAGGAAGGGAAAGTGGTGGGGTAAGGAAGAAACCAGAAAATAATTCCAAGTATATCACAGGCAAGCTGTTCGGTGGCAGAAAAAAAAATCTAGGAAAAAAGGCAAAAAGGACCCACAAGGATGGATGAAGAGCATAGTCAAGATGGAGGGCATCATAGAGTTCAGCAGCACAGAGATCCCACCTTCAAGAAAGGACTGAAGCAAGGGGAAAAATATTTTCTGTGTTCCAACCAATCCAGGTTCTTTACAATTAAAAATTATCTCTCCTCAGTTTTGGACATTTGGACTGGCTACTAACAATAGGCCTCCGTACATTGTTCAATTAAAGTTTTGCTGGGCAATTGAGAGATGAGAGGTGAAGGAAAGGGCAAAAAAGAGAGGGAAATACAAAAGAATAAAAACTGTCTTTATCCTTTCATTCGTTAAAACAAAGCATTGAGATTTCAGAGGCTCTCTTCTGCAAACAAACTTCAGAATCCAAAAAGAAAAGTAATTTTCTCTATCCTGTCCCCCTCATTTGTGTTAATCCAAAGGTCCCATCCCTATTGTACAGTTTAACTTAATTCAATTTGCTTATTACCAGAGATGAGCATGAAGTACTTCGTGCCCCTTTATCATAAGTCATCTGTGTGGCAGCAAATCAAGAACATAAAATATTGGCTAAAATCTGATAGCTGAAAATAGAAAATTGCAATGAGACTAGTCCCACCAAATACTGTAAGTGGGGATTGGGTGAGTCAACTCCTCTGTAACTTCTATTTGATTCAATGGGCCTACTCTAGTTGCAAGTTACTGTGCTAACCAATACAGTTACAGCCATTAAGTAATTGTATATTCAGTGCAGTAAACAGAGCTTTATTCCACATACCAAATTATGTGAAATCTATTCATTTTTGTTGTCTTTAAGTAATTTAGTATAAACTTTATTGTCAGCTGGGCACGTGGTGGCACTGTGGGCTAAACCGCAGAAGCCTGTGCTGCAGGGTCAGAAGACCAGCAGTCGTAAGATCGAATCCACGTGATGGAGTGAGCTCCCGTTGCTTTGTCCCAGCTCCCGCCAACCTAGCGGTTTGAAAGCATGCAAATACAAGTAGATCAATAGGTACCACCTCGGTGGGAAGGTAACAGCATTCCGTGTCTAAGTCGCACTGGCCATGTGACCACGGAAGATTGTCTTTGGACAAAAACGCTAACTCTATGGCTTGGAAACGGGGATGAGCACCGCCCCCTAGAGTCGAACACGACTGGACAAAAATTGTCAAGGGGAACCTTTACCTTTACCTTTTTATTGTGAGCTCCTAGTATCAGGAGACTTAGAATCCAATTCTTGATAGGAAGAGTAGGATTGCTTGTTAATTCTGTGTTAGATTTATCTCCATGGAATATAAATTATGGTGTATGGATTTTTGAATGGTTTTGCATATGCATATATTTATTGTTTAAAGAAGAAATAGGTTTGTACTATCGCCCCCAGGGACAATAAAAGGACATAACTTACATTGGTGAGAAGAATTTGGAGAAAAACAATGATTATTTATTTCCAATTAAAATAAAAATGTCCATCCTCTGCTCTGCATTCATGCATCCTTCCACCTCACAACTTTCATTCTGTCATTTCCAGTAATGATTATTTATCATTTCCAAAACACACAAGTCAGATTCACAGTAAATTCACGGTGAATAAAGTTACTGAAAGACATTAGAAGAAAAATCAATAATATTCCCCACATTTGTTCAAATATCTGGAGCATATATTTAAAAATAAACAAATAATGGCTGACTTCGAAATCTCTTTTAAAAACACCTAGCAGTTAGGTAGACTGATGGTAAACAGAATGTGTTGATTGTTATTAGTTCGTACAATTTTTTTGGTCAAGCTGAATGAGTACCTGAAAGTTTTGTTTTGTGCTCTCTCTCTCTCTCTCTCCCTTGCTCTAAACATAGGCAGTACAATATGCATCTGAACATGCATCTTCTACAGCCTCAATAAATAAAATGTTTTCCAATTTGCCAGATTTGTTGCAGATTTTGCTTGGATGATCACAGAAACCTTTAGGGATCTAGGGTTATGAGAATGTTTTGATCCCAAAAGCCAGTGAGTTCAACATTACATTATATCAGATAATACCTTCAGGGACAAACCAAAAATAGAGAATAAGATGAGGAGCAATATTCTGCTGGTGCTGTTTGATCTGAATAAGGGTGGGGGGAAGGAATCAGTGCTGGAAGAAAATGTTTCTTCTCATCTTGTTTCAAACCTTCATTTAATAATAAAAATAATCTCTCGACCACAAAATTATTCTGTAGGTTGTGCATATCTGGGCTATGTATTTTCAGAGGTATGATGGACTTTTCTGCATAATAATCTTAGTGTTTTTCTTGAATTTGTAAAACAAGGTTAGTTTATTTTCATACATTAGAAAAATAATATTATGATGCAGAGCATATCTGAAGGATTTTATCCATTTTTAATATGTTACATTTCTATAGAAATGTCTCTGTTATCTCTTAGCAAGCTGATATATCTTGAGTTAATGTATTTTTATGCCAGTATGATAACAGCAGAACAGTCCTAATTATTTCTTTATGTTGTTTACAAGGTAGATAAAAAAATTGTACAGGAGACTTTGGTTCAGAACCTACTTTGGTGATTTAGAATCAGCCTCAGTTTAGTGCAGACTAATTCAGACCTGATATGACCCAATTTAGATCCCAAGTCATATTAAAATTTGGAAATCCAAATCTTTGTATCTTGTTGTCGTTGTCGTTTAGTCGTGTCTGACTCTTCGTGACCCCATGGACCAGAGCATGCAAGGCCCTCCTGTCTTCCACTGCCTCCCGGAGTTCTGTCAATTTCATGTTGGTTGCTTCGCAGACAATGTCCAGCCATCTCATCCTTGGCCGTCCCCTTCTCCTCTTGCCGTCACACTTTCCTAACATCAAGGCCTTTTCCAAGGAGTCTTCTCTTCTCATGAGATGGCCAAAGTACTGGAGCCTCAGCTTCAGGATCTGTCCTTCCAGTGAGCACTCA
This sequence comes from Pogona vitticeps, assembly GCF_051106095.1. Taxonomy (NCBI): domain Eukaryota; kingdom Metazoa; phylum Chordata; class Lepidosauria; order Squamata; family Agamidae; genus Pogona; species Pogona vitticeps. The sequence goes on from NC_135785.1 coordinate 94,849,873, forward strand.
GGGTTGATTTCCTTTAGAATTGATAGGTTTGTTCTCCTTGCAGTCCAGGGGACTCTCAAGAGCCTCCTCCAGCACCACAGTTCAAAGGCATAAATTCCTTGGTGGTCTGCTTTCTTTATGGCCCAGCTCTCACTTCCATACAGTGGGGTCTTGACTTGAGAACTTAATCCGTATTGGAAGGCGGTTCTCAAGTCAAAAAGTTCTCAGGTCAAATCTGCATTTCCCATAGGAATGCATTGAAAACCATTTGATCCGTATCTGCTCTTTTCCGTCCATAGAAACTAATGGGAAGCTGCTATTCCGCCTTCAACCACTAGAGGGGGATATTTTGTTTCTTTTTTTCTTAGGTCAAGAAAGGTTCAGGGAAGGCAGGGAAAATACAGTCCAGGCAGTACCAGGTAGTCTGAAGACTCCCAATCCACTCTCTAAACGCTGGGAGGAGTGAGGAAGCAGACAGGCACCCTTTTCACTGGCCAACAGTTAACTGAAAGTTCACATTTTGCACTTTCCCTGCCTCCCACGTGGTTTTTTTTTTCAGTTCTTAACTCAAATCTAAGTACTTAAGTCAAGTCAATATTTTCCTATGAGAGTGGTTCTTAAGTCAAAATGTTCTTAACTCAAGCCGTTCTTAAGTCAAGACCCCACTGTACTTCACTAGAGGAAAAACCATAGCTTTGGCTATTCGGACTTTTGTTGGCAAGGTGATGTCTCTGCTTTTTAAGATGCTGTCAAGGTTTGTCATCGCTTTCCTCCCCAGAAGCAGGTGTCTTTTAATTTCGTGGCTGCTGTCTCCATCTGCAGTAATCATGGATTGTATCTTGTGTTGAGAAGCAAAAATGATCATACTCTGAATGGAAAGAGACTTCCTTTTAAGGAAATGTGTACTACTGCATTGTGAATGAAACTGAACCCCATGCAGCCTTCATATCTGTAGGGTTTTTCCACTAGAGTTGGGTGACAGAAAGCTCATCTCACCTTTTTGTGAAGCAGAACAGCATGAGACACACTGGGGAGGTGGAAGGCCAGCCCTAACAACAATATGGGAAATAAATTGCCCTCCTTCCTGTTGAGTGGTTGCTGGTGAGCCTCTGATAGTTTCCAATTTTGGAAGCATCATACAGGACCCCCTACTCCTTCCTGTATGAAAAGCTACTCCAAATTGTTACAACCTTCTTCTCCTTATGGAGAATGGGAAAACTGTAGGAGTTACTTGAAGTTTCCATACTGATATTTACATCCTCATCAAGTTTTTTTTTATCAGCTTAATTTTAATGGAAAGTAAACTTCTATTTCTGCTGATCATAGCACATGATGAAATATCTGGAAAAAGAGATATACATTTAAGGATACCATCATATAATGGGATAAACATAACTTACTGAATATTCTAACACCCATTGGCTGATATCCTGTTGCTTAGTGTAGTAAGTTGCACTGGAGTAGACCCACTGAATCTGTGGAGATTTTATGAGTCACCCCTTTGTAAGTTCTGTTACAAAGAGGGGTCTCCTCTAGTTTATGATTTATGCTAAGCCATTGTTACACTTGTTTCTTAGTGGTAATATGTACCTCAGAAGATCTTCATAACAAAGAAAGGTTTACAGAATAGGATGAAGATAGTTATTGAACATCATTGTCACCAGTTTTGTTGGGACTTTGTTACAAAATCTCTTGATTGTTGAAGTCATTGCACTCATCTCCATATTTCATGCCATGTAAACTGAAAACTGCAGCAGAGCACAATTCATAAACAACTAATTGATAATAACTAAACTGCTTTTGGGGTCTTGAAACTGAGTGTGAGTTTCTTTCAAGTATAATGACCTTGTATTAAAAGAAGAACATTTTAATAGATCTACTCCAAAACAAACATCATTATTTGATGTCATGATATGCAAGAGTTAAACCGTAAAGCACTAGGACTATAATAGAATCCAAACTCAGTTATAGGTGAAAGTGTAGAGGTATATCTTTATAGCTTCCTGTACTGATGAGTCCTGGTGGATATAAATCAAGGCAAAGTTCTGTAAGTATGAGTCCACTATCAGCATAACCATATCTTTGTGTTTGCAAGCATACTTGCTCTTAAAGTTGAGAACACAGATAGGGGTTCTGATGCAATTTCAAAGTCCAAGTGGATTGACATGGGGGAAGTTAGCAGTTCTTGTAATTTAGATCTGATATTTCAACCTTTTAAAAAGCAATTCCAGCACTCCGAATGCAGTCCAGAAATGCACTGGTCACTAAAAGAATTTAGGTGGCATGTATTCCAGAGCTCAAATGTCTGTATTTTGTACTAGCTCAAGTTTCTGAAGTGTCTTTAAAGGCAGTCTCAGATAAAGTACATGATAGTAATCCAGTCTTGATATTACTACCGCATGAATAACTGAAGCAAGATCCATCTTCTGTTAAAAGGGGCACAGCTGGCATGCCAACCTAATACAATAAAATACAATCCTGGCCACCGGATTGTAGAAGCTGAAATTAGTATGTTGACGTGGTAGTGGCAGTCTTGACTATGTCAGTGGCGGGTATTTTGTAGGGGGTGAGTTTGAAGCCATGATCTCTGATTGGCTTATGCTAGGTCTGATAGCGTGAATGAGTCTACAATAGTCTTGTTTATGTGGACAGGAAGATTTAAGTTCACACTAAATGCTTTGTTTATCTAAAGCAATGTAGTTGTCACCACTTCTAGAACTGTCCTTATCTTCCCCTGCCACCATTATGGTTAGAACTGTATAATTATGGCCTCTTCCCAACATAGCATTTGCACTCCTTAATGTACTGAGTTCAGTGCTGATTTTTTTTTTTTTTTTTTTGCATTTTCCCCATATTCATACAATATTCTTTCTAGCCTTGCTTAGTACACTGATCCTTTCTTGTGGCTTTCCACATCTTTTCATCCTCCCTGGCAGTAAGATTTATTTTAAGTATCACTTTATTCTAGGAGGTGAACTTCAGCACTGTGCCACCTTCCATTTCAAGTCCGGTGAGAACCTCCTGGTCGGAAGCATTCAATTATTCCCCAGGTAGACAAACAGTTTCACAAGAGAAGCTCCAGCAGAAAAATAGTTTTCTTAGGCATTCTATGAAAATTCCTTAAATGAGGAATCCATTCTCTTTCTCTTTCCCTAACAATTTTTTTTCTAGCAGCCTTTGGCAACCATGAAGGCTCAAGGGGTCAAGGGACAGGGCAAGACTGGTAGAACCAGCCAAGGTCTTGATGGTAGCTCCTGCATCTTTCTCCCCTGGTTAGGTAACACTACTGCAAAATCCTTTTAGGGATTTGAAGAATTTCCACCTCACATTCCACATGAAGTGTTCTTGCTGTGCTAGGTAATACGAAAGCCAAAAAGAATTGAGAAGGACATGAATCATTCACAGCCACTCATTTTGAGCATGAGAAGTTACGTTTGTTTTGAGAGGCAACCAAGTGTCATGTAAACAGGCACCAGTTGTTACATCTCTACTTTTGTCACTGCACTGCTCTGTTAAGAATGTTTATGCTGCTTCTCACAGGGATAGGCCTCCTTCCATGCGGAAGGAAGTAGCTGTCTCTTGGCGGTTTTTCCTCTCCCAATTCTTCCCACCTCTAGTAGATGCAAGAACCCTTTAGAATGTAATAAGACAAACATATATTTCTAGGGGAATCCACAAGCAGAATATGAGGGCAACAGTACCTTCCTACTTATATTCCCCTACCACTTGTATGCAATGACATATTGCTTCTGATATTACCAGAGCTAATATGTAAGTCATTTTGATCAGTAATATGGTGCTGTTTTGGACTACACCCCCTATATGACCTGGATGCTTGGAAGAGAATAGAGGATTATGGGTGCTGTAGGTCAAAATACCCATCCCATGGGGAAGACTGACCAAAGACTGCAATCCTAAATACAAGTAATGCAGTATTCTCTCTTCTAATTGTTTGTTTCTTTGCCTAATGACTCATATTTTCAGATCTGACTTCACCTCTATTTGTCTTTCCTCCTCTGATGACCCCATCATCCTCTGTCTTCTCAAGTATATAATCCCTCTAATAAAAGGAAAATAGTCTTTAACACTGATTCCAAGAAGCCAGTTTCCACATAGGGCCATCCCTTATGTGTAAACATGTAATACTAGAATTTCATTAGAGGAAGAGAACACAGTGCATAGATCTTTCTTATTTACTCTCCTTGCAGATACGCATTAGTGCAGGAACCTCTGATGAACCTGAGATGCTTGTAGTGATGGTGATTAAATTAAACCCTTTTGTCATTAATATTGCTTAAGTATCCCTGATAGAGATATATTTCCAAGCAATTACATCATGTGGACTATTAAAATGTATCAGAGATATAAAAAACCAATAACAGCTGCAGGTGAACAATGAACAGAATAACAAGGCTGAGAAACCTTGCACAAATTAATGCAATGTTTTATCATTTGCTAGCGAGAGTACAGATACAGAATTCCTCAATCATAAAATTATAGAGGAGGATGCAAAGGTGGTGGCAAGAGAGATGGCTTTCTTAGTCAAGCAAAACTGCCATCCTTGGAGGGGGGGGATTTCTGTTGTACTTTATAAAACACTGGATGGTAATTTAAATCTGGAATACATTTAGATCAATTCTGTGAAGCAGTGACCCTCTTCCTGCAGGATAGCATTGACTGCAGTGATTTCTTGGTTTGTTAGAAACAAAAACAAAGAAAGCCATGTGGTCCTTACACAATAAAATACATGAGAAAGTGATACCTTTCTTAGATCACTAAAAAACAAATCCAACAACCAGCACAGGCTTTCATGGTTATTTTATGCTTAATAATCTGCAGGAGTGTTGTTGTTGTTTAGTCATTTAGTCGTATCCGACTCTCCGTGACCCCATGGACCAGAGCACGCCAGGACCTTCTGTCTTCCACTGCCTCCCAGAGTTTGGTCAAATTCATGTTGGTAGTATATTTGTGAAGGCTTTCACGGCCAGGATCTAATGGTTGTTCTGGGTTTTTCGGGCTCTTTGGCCATGTTTGCAAGGTTGTTCTTCCTAACGTTTCGCCAGTTTCCGTGGCCGGCATCTTCAGAGGACAGCAACCTGTGCTCTGGTGTAGTTTGCTTGGGAGTGTTGGTAGCTTTGATGACACTGTCCAACCATCTCATCCTCTGTCGTCCCCTTCTCCACTTGCCCTCACACTTTCCCAACATCAGGGACTTTTCCAGGGAGTCTTCTCTTCTCATGAGATGGCCAGAGAATTGGAGCCTCCGCTTCAGGATCTGCCCTTCCAGTGAACACTCGGGATTGATTTCCTTCAGAAAGGATAGGTTTATTCTCCTTGCAGTCCAGGGGACTCTCAAGAGCCTCCTCCAGCACCACATTTCAAAGGCATCAATTCTTCGGCGGTCTGCTTTCTTTATGGTCCAGCTCTCACTTCCATACATCACTACACCTCAAACAGCAGGAGACTCAGTAGGAGTGAAAGATGTTGCTTCCACAGCAGCAACAATTTTTCAATCTTTCCACCATCTTTGGTGTCAGTGTTCCTGGCATTCACCTCATTCAGGCATCTTTGAACCGGGCTAATATTTGGGTCCAAAGGGCTGATGTCAGTCCTCCAAAGGTGGATACAGAGGAGCAGAGAGAAGCGAGCAAGAATGGCTTTTTCAGAGAGGGTATGATTAGTGTGCATGCAAAAAAGGAAAATATACCTAATATATACCTAAAGGGGTTCAGAAATGACTGAGAACTTCAGGTTGCCTGCTATTCCGGTTCATATTAAATTTATCTATCTATGGACCAAGAAGATTAAAATAAAACAGCATTGTGTATATCATATTTAATATAATAAATATAAAAATACAGTGGTGCCTCGCTTAGCAACGTTAATCCGTTCCAGGAAAAACGTTGCTAAGCGATTTAATTGCTAAGCGATTTTAAAAAGCCCATAGAAACGCATTAAAACGTGTTTAATGTGTTCCTATGGGCTTAAAAACTGACCTTATGCGAAGATCCTCCATAGGGGCGGCCATTTTCGGTGCCTCTAAAGCAAGGCAAAACAGCGGGCGGCCATTTTGTTTTTCCAGCGGCCATTTTAGAACCGCCGATCAGCTATGCAAAAAGGGTCGCTTTGCCATGATCACTTCCCCACAATCATCGCAAAGCGACTTTTCCACATAGGGGCCATTGCTAAGCGATTGCTCTGGCGATGGCCAAAACCCCATCGCTAAGCGATTTCATCGCTCAACGGAGCGATCGCTAAGCGAGGCACCACTGTAATAGTAACTAAAAATAACTGTGGTGACTTCCACCAGATATTAAACACTTCAAAACCTCCATGGGGGTCAAGTCCCCCAGGCTAACCCATGATCTAAGTACTTGGGTGTACACTCACATCCGTTTTATTTTGGGGAGGAGAGCACTGGGTCATCAAACACTGTAGGCATCTATAACACTTGTCTCATTTTGATGTCTCAGGCAGTTATTTTTCAGACTAATGAAAATAGACAAGGAGGAATAAAATACATTTAAAATTGTTAGCCTTTTCCAGATTATGTCACGACGACTTGGATGGCTGTCTGTGTTAACAATGGTAAACATTTTGAATAGCCTAGAAATAATCCCAGAGACTAAAGACTTCCTTTCATGAATGACCTTTTTTGTATCTGTACTTGACCTGATCTCTTCCAACATTTCATTCAACATAAAAAAAGTTTAATTTGTGTTCCTTGATAAAATACATCAAGGTTACATTTTCACACAAAGATTAGTAGTAGAAGTTATTAAAAGAACATCTCCATTCTATCTGAATGACAGCTGCTGATAAATTATTAGCAAAGTTGAGACAATGTGCTCAATAATCATATATTGGATGCATCCTAATAACTAATCACCTTTTCTAGAATTTTAAGTGAGAAAAAGATATTGACTGACTAAAACTTCTATCTTATTACTGAATTGATACAACTAATAGTTTGTCTGTAGAATAGTGATATATCCAAATACCATAGAGTCTAATCTATTTATGGAGAGAGAATAAGTAAAATCTCAAATGTCTCAATTAGCAATTGAAGCAAGGGGTAGCTGTGTGGTCAAAACAAAATAAAATCCAAATGCAAAAGTAGGTAATACCTTTATAGACTACTTAAAAAAAGCATACAATACACAAGCTTTTGTGGATTAAAACACCACTTCATCAGGTTTGTACCAATGTGAAGAACTTAAAGTCCAAAACTTAAAGTCCAAAAACCCTGGCAAGATGGGTTTTGCCAAAAAATTTACTCTTGGATGTTAAGTCCAGCAGTTCTTGCCAAGATGGATCTAGCCATGTCTCTTAGGTGGAAGTCAGGAGTCTGCTGTTTTATGGCTACTTCTTAGGCCTCTGTGGATTGAGTGTAACAAGCCAATTCTCCAAAGAAGCACAGGCCATGTGTGTATTGACATTTATTTTGTTTTGACCACAAATACCCTTAACTTCAATGGAATTACGAGGATACCAAGAAACCCCCCCCCCACTGTATCAACAAGAAGACCCATGGATTCTCAACATCAGCAGAGCAGGACTGCAACCAATAGGTAACATCATTTTGGATTTAATTTGACCCGAGTTGGCTAAATCTAGTGAGTTTACTAAATTATCACCACAATCCTCTGATGGAGGAGTCAGGTTTTCTGTGTCACACACACTCACACTGGCCAAGCAGAAACATATCTGTTTCAAACAAAGGCCAAATGGACCACATACTGGGGCCTGAGTAGGGTTGCGAGATACATGGGTACTAAAAGGAGGACATAGAAAGACAAAAAGGAGGACAAAGGAGGACATATTGAATATTTCATTTGAATCATTCCAGATTAAACCCACAATCAATACAGTTTTATTACATTAGCTGCCAATAAATGTCTCTTAGTGAACCGACCAAGAAACAGTCATGTTAAAAATTAAAAATAAATTCAATGGAGGCTTTTTTTCAAAATACCGGGGGTGGGCGGGCAGGTGGGGGTGGGGAAAGCCAGGGGGAAGGGGGTCCCTCCACCCCTTCCCATCCAAAATTATAACATAAAATATACAAAAGCCTGACATTTTAAAGGTTTTTATCCTTGCCTGCCTGACGGAGGACATTAGGCTAAAAAGGAGGACATGTCCTCCTTTTGCCTGACATCTGCCAACCCTAGGCCTGAGAGACTTAGAGAAGGGCCTCCTCAAAGATCCTAAAAAGCAGATGGAATTGGTTGTTATTAGCACACTGATGGTATCAGAGCACCAATTTGGGATAGTCTCTTTCAGGTTTTTCAGGCGTATGTGAAATAGCATGAGGAATCATGGAACTCTGTGCCACTCCACTGGCTAGTGGTCAAGGTGTTGAACAGGAGCCCCCAGCACCAGTACCATTCACAAAGGGACACCTCACAAGGGGAAATCCCCTTTTTCATCAGTTAACCACTTCTCACCCAAACAAAAAGTAGTTGTCAGGACTGGTTTTCAACTAGTGTGATGGAAGGGAGCAGGAGAGGGTATCCTGTAGGCCACCTTGGCTGCTGCCATTGGTGTTGTCAACATTCAGGGTGCTCTTTGCTATGTAAAGCTTGACATCCTCTTTTCTGCTAGCCTCGCAGGCACAATATTGTGCAGCAATATTGGTGCATTTCCTGACTCTTTGAATCATGGGTACAGAAGCACAGTATCCTGCATTCATAAACTGGAGGTTTTTTTGAAGAATTAAATAATTTTTTAAAAGCACCTTGATTAAATTGAGCTTTAATACAAATTGGAAGCCTGTCCAGTTAAGTGCAGACCTGCTGCATTTTGCAATCATTGGAACCTCTGAAACAGTTTTCGGGGGCAGCCCCAGGTACAGTTCTTTACAGTAACTGATTTGGGAGGTCATTAAGACGTGTCACTGTGACGAAACCATTATTTTCTAGGAAGGGGTGCCACTGACACACTACGTGAAACTGGGCAAAGTCATTAATAGCCACAGCAGCTATAAGGGATTGGACTTTTGGATTTTTAAGACTCCAACTCCCAGAATTTGCTTCCCCCAGGCAGAATTTTGGGAGATGTAACCTAAAACCAGAAGCCTACAAACCATCTTTCTTTCCCTGCATTTGGTATGATTCTTATTTCACAAAACAAGGAAATTGCCCTATGCTTTCTGAGAATTACAAAACTCCTTGAAGTGGGTAGTTTCAGTGTCCATTAACCTCTAGAGAGGCTGCCTGTCAAAAGAACTACCCCTCCCAGCCTTACAACTCCTAGGAAGCATTGCGTCAATTTCCTTGTGTTTAAAAGTAGAATCATGCTAAATGGAGGCAAGGGAAGCTGGTCTGCTTACTTATGTTTTGGGGCTGCATCTCCCAGAATTTGACCTGGGGAAAATCTTAGCAAATTCTGAGAGCTAGAATTAAAAAAAAAAAATCCAAAATTTCCCATCCACAGCAGGTGTTTGGATTTGCATGAGCAATGCTGGGTCCAGGAAATCCACTCATCTGTAATATACAATCTTGCAATCACAGACAGCTGGATATTACTAAAGCTGCACGTACAATGTCTTGTACAATTCCATGAAAAAAAAGAAAAGGCTAGAAAGTTTTAATTGGGTTATGGGAAAACAGGTAGCCAATTTCCTTGATATATTTAAAAAATCAAACTGCTTTGATGATGTTATGTGAGAGGCCTATATCTGTGTGGGCCCAGAGTTTGGGGCATTTGATCTTTAAAAAGATAGAGGAAAAGCTCTACCTCTTTTTGCATGTCTCTTTATAGCCCATCTTATAGCAAAATTTGTCAGACAAAAAAATCTGATTAAAAGCAATAAGATAAAGAGGTGGCAAACTTTAAAGCCCTTGGAATTTTTAAAATTAACATCATGATAACAAAATGCTGGGAGAAGCGAAATGTCCTTTGATATGGAAACAGTGGAGGTGGCAGGCAAGCCTCATGGGCCTTCTGTAAATGAGAGGTTACCATTGCAGAGATACTCTCCCTTGTAGCCTGGTGCCTGGCTTCAATCTGCATGGGCTCAAAGGATGACCTGCCTGAGTTTCTTTTGCTTTAAAATATTACAGCATTTAGGGCTTTACACAAAATTGGATTTAGGTGTAAGGCAGACCTTGGAAAAGCTCTGATGTAAACTGTACATTGTGGCCAGTGTATCATTAGAAACTGAAATCTGTTACTGTTCCAGACCTCAGACTGGGCCATGCCTTTCTGCCTGAGCAGTCAGACTTGCACATGAAGACTGTGTTTACCTCCCTATGACCAATCAATAAACAAAGCAACCTAATTTCTAAACTACAGGAAATGTAAGAGGTTCCTGCTGTGAGAACAAGCACCTAAAGAATTGTCTTTGTAAAAATCCCACTTTTTAATAATTGATTCCCTGTAATGTGTAGTTTAGCCCGGAGATAGCCTGCATCCAGGGATCTATTTCTGATGCACGCAGAGAAAGATTAAAAGGAATAGAGGCAGATGACAAGGTTGAAATACAAGCAGGGATATGGCAGGGGATTTGGTCCATGTTTCAGATCAAACAGACAAAGAAAAACTGGGTCAATATAAGGAAACTTGTATCTGTGTCCTCTTCATGCTGCTATGTGAATTTCTGGGATGGAGCAGCCAGCAGAGATACTAAAAGTTTTACAAGATTTGGTGTGTCCCATTTCACTTGTGGGTCAGCTGAAAATATTCAGATTATAGGGAGTCAACTAATGATGTTCAGGCTGGACCTGCAGTGTGCAAAGTCTGTGATGAACGTACTCTATTGGCTTTCTGAACAGTTAGAGTGCTGGTGAAGCAGAAGAGGAGGTATTACTAGAAAGTGATCGGTAGAGGCCCCAATCTGAGCTCTCTCTTCACTTGCAACTTGAAGTATAATGTTGTATAATATGAAGATTGGAGACATATTTTGCGGTGTTTAAAATTTTGGCTGCCTTTATAAAACCTGATTAATGCTTACTTGTGTCAAACAATAACTGTTTAAAAGAACAGGTGGTATGTTGTATAGAATACATTTCTGTTTGAAAAAGAAATGTAGTCTATACAATTTTATTAATCCATCTTGACTGATTCATCAAATCATTTAAATCATGCTATCAGCCAGTGAAGTTTTAATGAACTTGTTAAATTAATGATCATTAAAAAAAATCCACCATCTTATGATTTTCCTGTAGGAAGAATTGGACAATACTATGGAGGAAGATGCTGAAAAGTAAATAACAATGCCACCAGCTTTCACTATAAGGCCACCACCTCTTGGTTAGAACCATGCTCATCCTGGCTTCTGAAATCAGCCCAGGAGGTAACAGTGTTGCAGTTATATTTTACAAAGAGCATTTCTGCTCAATAAAGTTACAAGAGTGAAAGACAGGCAGGTGAGATTGATGAGTTGATTGACCTTGAGAAACACTGAATGCCTCTGAGTAAGATCAGTATAAAGGCAGCAACAAAGTATGAGTGTGAGTAGCAGACCGGCAGGAGAGAGGAAGAAAGCTACAGAATGAAGCAACAGAATGAAAATACAGTGGTGCCTCACTTGATGACAATAATCCATTCCGTTCAAATTGCTGTTAAGCGAAATCGTTGTCAAGCAAAAGTTAAAAAACCATTGAAATGCATTAAAAACTGGTTAATGCATTCCAATGGGCGAAATACCTCATAGTCCAGCGAAGATCCTCCATAGGAGAAGCCATTTTCGATCGCTGTCTTCCGGAAATAGGTCCGGAAAACAGTGGGAGGCCATTTTGAAAACCCAACCTTCAGCTGTAAAGATCGTCGTGAAGCGAAAAATCGGTTCCCGAAGCAGGGAACTGATCGTCGTAAAGTGGATAAATAACTTTAACTTTATTCAAGTTAAGTCTTGGCTGTGTACTCTGCTATATACAAAGGGGACTAGAAACCCCATCAAACAGTACAACGGGTTGTTTAGATTGTAAACTTCTTCTTTTAGGAGGGATACATGCCCTCCTGTCTGAAGGAGACAATGATCCGGCCCCTTCTTAAAAACTTCAACTTGGTGACAGATTATTTAAATGGCATTTGTCCTGTTGCCAATATACCATTCATGGGTAAACTGAGCAGGTGATGGCTAATCAGATCATGTAGGTGTTTTTAGAGGACACTGATAATCTTGATCCATTTCAGTCAGGCTTAGACTGTGGCATGGGACTGAGACAGTTCTGGTCACCTTGTTCGATAATATGTTGAGGGAGGTTGATGGGGGAATGTAACCCTGTTGGTCTTCCTGGATCTCTCAGCAGCCTTTGATACTGTTGACCATGGTATTCTCTCTCTCTCTCTCTCTCTCTCTCTCTCTCTCTCTCTCTCTCTCTCTCTCTCTCTCTCTCTCTCTCTCTCTCTCTCTCTCTCTCTCTGTGTGTGTGTGTGTGTCTTGCTTTAGGCTGGTTCTGGTCCTTCCGTGAAGGCCTTCTCCAGAGCTTGAGGATGCTGTCTCGACCTCAAGGGTTTTACAGTGTGGAATCCCACAGGGGTTGATCATCTCTCCAATGCTGTTCAGCATCTATATGAGGCCACTGGGAGAGATTATCTAGAGATCTGGAGTGTGTTGTCATCAATATGCTGATGACACACAGCTCTTTCCTTTTCATCCTCATTGGAGGAAGCTGGTCAAACCCTGGAGTGCTGCCTAGTGTTGGTTATGGGTTGGACAAGGGTTAACAGGCTGAGATTGAATCCTGACAGGATGGAGATCTTGTTGTTAGAGAGAACCCTTATTGGTTATGGGGTGTCTTACCTGGCCTGGTCAGGTTTTTACTTTCCCCAAAGGACCAGATCTGCAATGTGGGTGTGCTCCTTGACCTGACTCACTTGGTAGAGTAACATCTTGGCTGTGGCCAGGTCTGCCTGTTTTCAGCTTGGGGAGGTTGCACACCTGCAGCCATAGACAGGAAGTCTTAGATAATAGTTCATGTGTTTGTAATCTTGAAGACTGATTATTTCAATGCTCTCTACATGGAGTTACTGCTGAAAGCAGTATGGAAGCCACAACAGGTGCAAAACACTAGGCTGGTTTGGGGGACTTTGAGATAGGACCATATCCCCTAGGTCCTGGCCTGTCTGCACTGGCTACCTATATGTATGCCTCTGTGCCAAATTCAAGGAGTTAATGTATAATACAAAGCCCTTCATAGTTTAGGACCTTGTTATAACACTCCCTGCAATTTACCACCCATACCATCCACACTTCCCAAGCTTTAATGTTATGGCCACCATGAGTGAGGCCTGGAAGTCTGTGATCAGGAACCAGGCCTTCTCAGTGGTGGCCATCTTATTATGGAATGTGTTTCCGGGGAAGGTGCACCTGGCCCCTACCCTCCTAATATTCTAAAGGCAAATGAATACACATAAAAACATCACTCTTTAGAGAAACTTTTCAGGATCTCCTAACCTTATATCAGTATCTAGTTACATTGTACTTTGATTATCTTTGGTTTTGTCATCATCATCCTAGCTTTTTAATGGGGTTATTTTTAAGTCATTTAGAGCTGGGTGGGGGTTGTGTTGCTATGTCATTTTTCACATTTGTAAATCGTCCAGAGTAGTGGTTTGCCATTAAATGGGTAGTATAAAAATGTAATAAATAAAACAAACCCCAAGAAAAAGTTAGGAATCTGATGTTTAATGAATTTACACAGCTGTCGTCTACCAAAATGAACCAGGCTTGGCTCATCATGGATGTATGAATGCTTCAGTTTGTGTTGGCATTTTTACGACAAATTGTGTATGAAATAAATTTGGTAATGGAATATTTGTTTTGTGGTGAAGTGTTTGCTTCTCTTGATGGGCTTCCCACTGGCAAAATCCTGTTGGATATTGACATGCAGGCAAGAGGAACTGTAGAAACAGCTGCAGTCAATCGTGGCTGATTGACAGGGTATGAGAAGCATGTGTGGTTTGGCACACTCAGGTATGTTGGTGACATGTGAGTCATTGCTCACATTGCTGTTGTGCATGTTCAAATATCCTATAGGATTCTGGCCACTGTGCATATTTTTATTAGATTGGTTTAAATCAGTATGCAGTGCAAGTTTACTGTGTGCTCACACAGTAGAATTTTCCTGATGACTGAGTCACCTTTCTGACATAGAGCCTCATAGGCATCCATATATATGAGTATGCAGCAAATCTATTTTCACAGCTTTGTACCATCTCATATTTTAAACCAAGTGGGCATAAATACATACATAAATCTGGTTTGAATTAAGCCACCACTCAGGGTATGTGGCATCCCTTAGGTGTTTATTTTATGTTAAAATCTTATTGCAACAACACAGATGCAAAAAATCTTTATAGTTTGATTGTAAATTGTAATTTTTTCTACCCTTCAGAGTGGAAAATTCCATTACGTATGGTTTTAAAAGTGTGTTCTCAACATTAATCAAAAATAATAGATCACAAGCAGCCTTTGTATATCCTGAAAACTGGCTTCTGGCCTTTTAAATGTAATTTGCTACACTTTTGGTGTCTTTTAGAGTAGAACTAGACACTGAGATATTGATCTGGCACTTTGTGGTTCTTCCCTTGCCTACCTCATGACATCATAGCTGCACAGTAGTGCATCTAGGTTAGTGTGTAGCAGAGCCGATCAACATTCTACAAGGCAATTCTAAAAATTGTGGCATCCCAAACAAAAAATAACATATTTGAAATTGGATTTTGGATCACCATAAAATTTGGCACATTTGTAGCAGACAGTCTGCTATTGCTCTGTGTAAAATATAGGGAAGTTTGGGCAAAGGGTTTTGAGGTATGGCTTTTTAAAAAGTAAAAGTGTTTTAACAACTCACCGTGCAGAAAGAAGTGACCCTGAACATCACCAGATTTAAAATAGCCCATACAAATTGAAAATGCCAATCTTACTTATATTGAAAGAGAATGTTTGATCCCACCTACTTTTTTTACTTGAAAAAAATCAGTCTGCAGATGCTGTTACTTAAAATAATTATATTTAAAAATACCCTTTCAAACCAATTAGTTGTAAGACTGAACATGGATGTAATAGGCTTTCTAGCAAGAGCATTCCAAAGTAGATACCTTGTTGCAGCTTCATGGGCCAGTAAGGGAGATGTTTGAAGGGCAATGAAAAGTCGGAGAAACAGTACAAATACAGTTTTTTAAAAAAAAGAAAAGTAAAAATGCAAAACCAAACCAGGCTTGCTTTAAAGAAAATAATAGAGTGACAGTATTCCAGAAGATTTCTGCATTAGAAAAGCACAGAGCAGTTCTGTTTGTCCCAGCACTTAGTTCTTTCAATAAATATTATCTCGGTATACCTGACACTATTTTTCGTAGGAGAAATCAGCTCCGAGTCTGGGACAATCTGAACTTTTGACGCTGTACAGTCAGGACTCAATTCACTGACTCTCAGAAGGAGAGATTTTTAACTCCTTCCTGGCCAAACAGACATTGGTGCTGGGAAACGGATTCTGTGTCTGTTTGTAAAAATATTTTAAAATATATTTTTAAAAGAATAGAGAACAAATATTCAGCAGCTCACTTGTTTAAGCTGTGAAATAACTCTTTTATGCTTTGTGGCTGGGAATAGTCTTACTCAGTGTTAGTAAAGCTTTGGTTCCTGTATTCTGTCACAGTTCAGCCATGCACCCATTTTGTCACTACGTATACAGTTTTCTGGTAAGTAAGAAAATAACTCAAAAATGCTAAGTGCCATCAAGTCATTTCTGATGTGTGCTGACTATGAGTTAATGATCTCCAAAAAGTCATGTTATTAATAACTCTGCTCAGACCTTGCAAACCAAGAGCATATTATGTTAAGTTGTTCTCTCTTCCTACTGCCCCCCTTCCTAGCAATATTGCCTTTTCCTGTAAGTTCTTTTCAGGTCTTGCAAACTAAAAACTATAGCTTCCTTTATTGAGACAATCTGTCTCATATTAGGTCTGATCAATTTTGTATTTTCATTATATGGGCATGGTGAGATACCCTCAGTTTATTCATTTTGCTCTAGTGAGAATTCAAACTTGACTTGATTGAGCACCCACTTTTCTACCGTTCCGGCTGTCTGTGGTATCTGTACATCACCTCCAACACTACATTTCAAATGAGTTGATTTTTGACCCTGACTTTCTTCTCTTTCTTTCACATAGTATGGATGATTTTGACCTTTATTTTGAGTGACAAGCTTTGCTATCTACCAGCTTCTTCCTTTTTTAAAAAGGTGAGAGGACATCTTTTGAAAAACACAAAACAACATGTTTGTAGAGCTTTTGGTCCCATATAGCTTTTCTTCCTCAAGGAAAGGATTTGTAAATTGGAAGATAGCTTTCTAGTTTGCATTATGTGGAATGGGCATGGCAGCATTAGTTTATCTGAGAGGTTAAAGAGTGTACATGTTTTTCCACTATATGTGTTGCACTTACATATACCTTTGCTTCACAATTTCATTAAACCCAAAAACAGTCCTTCAAAATATTTTAGCATATAGGGAATATAGCCACATACCAGCTGTTCTTTCTCTGCCCCCTCCCGGCAACTGTAGTACAGATCCTCATCTTCTGGGATCCTCTATCTGTTGTAATTTGTGCACACTGTATGTATACTTAAACTTCTGTTTTAAAAAGCCGGGACATTCAGTTCTTCAAACCAACCAACCATCCCACCCACCCCGGTTTATAACTATGAGATATTGTGCTTCTGTATTCACGATTCAAAATGTCAAGAGAAGGCCCATTGCCAGCAGGAAATAGGATGCCAAGCATTACATACCAAAGATATACCAGAAGATGAATTTTTCATCAGTTAAGTACTTCTCACCCAGACACAAAGCAATTGTCAGGGCTGTTTCTCAACTAGCATGAATGGTAGTGAACACAATAGGGTATCCTAGACCATCTTGAGTGCTGCCATTGTCAACATTCAGGCTACTCTTTGCTAGGTAAAGCTTGGCATTCTTTTTTTGCTTGCAATGTGGGCATGATATTGCACAGCAATATTGGACCATTTCCTGACATTTTGAATCATGGATACAGAAGCACAATACCCCATAGTCATAAACTGGATTTTTTTTTTTAAAAAAGAATGTTCTTAGACACAATGCATGCCTTGTGGTACCATGTATTTACACTGCACCACTCCATTCTGTTGGAGTTGAGACAAGAATGAGACTTAACAATGTTGTATCTCTCGTTAAATGTCTAATTCCACCCATGTTTTTCTCTTTCTGTGTGCCTATATTGGCTACCTAGCCTCTAATTGCAAATGGATACTCTCTCTGTCACTTTCGTTTTATTACTTTCTGGAGGGGGGGGGAAGGGATGTGTTCAATATGTGAAGAGTCCAGCTTCAAATGTCTAACTTGAACAACGCTTTATCATAAATAAGTATGGACAACCTGAATATTTCTGGCATGACATCATTATGCAGATTTCATTTTCTCTATAAAACTGCCATACTTAAGAGTGGATATATCTAATTCAGGAGGAGGAAACATGTGGCCCTAAGTCTGCATGTGTATCTCCAAGATCCCAAATGTGACCCTGCACACTTTTAGCTCTTCCACACACCCCTGTTTAAAAGTTTTTCTTAAAAGATACGTGTGCCCTGGGGGTGGGGATGCAATTTTGCCATGTATTACTCCAGCACATCTAACCCCCCCCCAAATATGTTTGGTCACTAGAGATTGTGAAGAGGACTTTGCAGTAAAGGAAACGGGGTTTTTAAAAACAAAACATATTTTGAGGAGAGTTTCTGCCCTCCAAGTTCCCAGGTGAATATATGCAGGTTTCAGGCCTCTGGAGGCTGCCCACTCTGGTCTAATTCTATTAAATTATGAAACATATAACCCTTAATGTTACCCAGATCCATACTGTGATGAATGTAATATGTTCTCTAGTGTTTCCAAGGTCATCTGGTCACTATCCATTGATTTCAGAATGTAGCAGTTCTGAACAACTCACTGCTTCTGTTACCATATTTACAACTGGTTGGTAATGTCCAAAGTGCTTCTCAAACTGCTGGGTGAATCTCATTAATTTTCCCTGAAAAAGCCAGAACATGTTTGTGAGGAAGACTGTGAATTATAATTTCTTCAATGAAGTTGTCTCTATTTA
This sequence comes from Pogona vitticeps, assembly GCF_051106095.1. NCBI lineage: Eukaryota > Metazoa > Chordata > Lepidosauria > Squamata > Agamidae > Pogona > Pogona vitticeps. Next base: position 94,867,933 of record NC_135785.1, read on the forward strand.
TAAAAAAGAAGAACCTGCTGTAACAGTTGTTTTAATCTTCAGCTTCTGATTATAATGGTTATTTACCTCTTGGACCAATCCCTCCCCCCCTTCTGATAGTTCTTGAGATGTCATGGTACATGATGATGATGATGATGTGTCATCAAATCAATTCAAACTTAAGGTGACCCTTGTCATGATTTTCCACGTAGAGAATACTCAGAAGTGGTGTACCATTCCCTTCTTCTGGGGTCACCCTGGAATTGTGCAGCTTGCCCAAGGTGATGGGGGCTGGCTGTACTTGCAGGAGGCAAAGTGGAGAATTGAACTCCCAACTTCTACCACTGAGCTATCCAGCCAGCAATAGGGACGTACAAATCTGTCTGTTTCTCAGACTATAGCAAGACACTGTTTTGGTTCTAGATGACTGCAATATGCTCTTTAGAATATAGTTTGTTTTGTTCTAACAGTGCTTTTTAATAGGCCCTGAGAAACCTAAAAAGTTTTTTGGGGAAAGGCACATAGAAATGGGGAAATAAATGTCTGTGAACATTTGCAGCCATAATTTGCAACTTAGTTTAAAATATTTTCACCTTGTATTCATGGGGTTGAAGACTGGCTGGGCCCTTGCGGCCAGAACTACACACAAACCACATGGCATCTGCAGCAACATGTGCATGATACAAAACCCTATTGTGGTTTGAAAGTGGTGCCCAATTGCACTTTTCTGCTCCAGTTTTTACATATACTCAGAAGAAAAGGCTGTGGAGCAGGGTGAAGTGAGGTGGATGATGGGGAGCAGAAAGGCGATGGCAGTGAAAGAGTGAGCTGCCACCAGCAGAAACAGAAAAGAGGCACAGGATGGAATAGTATGATTTAAAGTGGCTTGTGTTGCAGGCAGGTTTGTGTCTGTTTGTAGCTAACCCACAGTGAATACATTTATTCCAGATTATTGCAAAGGTGTATATCTAGTATAAAGCTCCTACTCCTCTAAGTACCTCCTCCTCTACTGGAGCCTTATGACCAGTCTGGAAGGTGCACCATAACTTTAGCAAATGCAGAAGTAGCAATGCTAAAATCCATATTGTGGCCAGCATTTATTAGGCTGACCAAAAAGGCACAACAAGCTTATGTTCAAAACTCTTCTTTACCTAGGCTGTTTAAAAAAAGGGAGTGGGGAAAATGAATTGATATTAAAGTCATGTTGTCTTAAGAAGTAACGGCAAGGAAGAATCTGTAGTTTCTTAAACTGGGTTTATTAAGCATTAAGTTTCATCTTGTGCAGCCCCGAGACTTACTGGGATCCAGAAAAAGCAATAAAAGCCAATATATTTTGAGTCTTGATCAGTAGTAGGATAGTGGTAGCTTTATTCAATCTCAATTTTGACAGGTGCCACGCCCCCTTTTGGGACCCTGGACCGGAAGGGGAGGGACTTCCGGCGCCTAGGCTGGACCCAGGCCCCTTCCGGCGGAAGGGGTGGTCCGAACGGTGACGTCAGGGGTTGTGGGGGTCCCCGTGGGCCTATAGGGGTCTTTCCCTAGAGGCCGGGGTCCCCCGTGACCCTAGGGGTGCCTGAGGATTGGACCCCGAGGGGTTGTGCCACCCCACGACCCCGTAGGCCAATGGGGAGCGGTTGGAGGTCCTTGGCTAGAAAAGGGGTGGTCGTAGACCATGTCTCGGCTTGCCCCAGCCCCCTGCGTGACGTCAGGGATTTCGGGTGGGCCCGTGAGCCTATAGGAGCCTTTTCCTAGAGGCAGGGGTCCCCCGTGACCCTGGGGTGGCCTGAGGATTGGTCCCCGAGGTTGCGTGCCACCCCACGACCCCGTAGACCAATGGGGAGCGGTTGGAGGGCCTTGGCTGGAAAAGGGGTGGTCGTAGGACATGCCCCGGCTTGTCCCTAGGCCCTGCAAGGGTGGGAAAGCCCCGGGGAGTTTGCTGAGAGGCTATAAAAACGTGGTTCGGGGACACTTCTGCGCGCTCTGTCAGCTCTTTGCAAAGGTCCTGCGGTTTTGTAGACATGGCGGAGAAGGAGAACAAAGTTCCGGAGCCCGTCCATAAGCCTGCGGGAAAAACCAGGAGACGCCTGCAGCCCAAAGCTTATTACAACGGACCGGTGGGGTTCTCTAGCCCCTTGTGTCCATTAGGAAATCCGGCAAGCCTAAAGAATAGCCTACCCAAAGACCCAGAAAAGTTAACAAGAGAAGTCAAGCCTGCAGAAGACGTTTTTGTTTTTTCTGCAAAGGCGAACCCGAAGCAGAAAAACACAAGAAAACTGGCCTGTACCATGTTGTGGGGCGATGAGGAAGATGATGAACAAGGTATAAAAAGAGATTTACCGGTCCATGGCAATGGTCCTGAGCAGCAAGTGTTGGCACAGCCTCCTGATGAAGGTTTTGAGAGTGCTGAAGAAAATCCAAGCTTTCTGGTAAGAACAATTCTCTTTTTAAAAGATGGACATTTAAACCTCTGTTATAAGGGGTGGTGGGGGGGTGGTGGGGGGGTGGGGGGGGTGGGGGGGGTGTTTTAAAACCGGTAGTTATGGCTATGTTAGTGATGTGGCTTTAAGTTATTTTAAAACTTACTGAAATTATGTTTCATTCCCAAACACAGGATAAGACATTTATCTTGGAAGATGGCCTTGAGTGTGATTGCCTTTATGGTCCCACGGCTCATCTGGAATCATCAGGGTTCATTGTTTCAAGAGAGAAACCATCCTAAATGAATATATAACCTTTAAAAAGCCTGTATTGTGTGTTTCTACCTTCTGTAAAAACTAAAATGCCTGTCCTATATTTTCTGTTATTTAGATGTATGCTTTTAATAAATATGCATTGTAAACCCTCATCGGGGGTAGTCAAATGATGTAACTATTGCATTCTTAGGATTTGAGGTATCAGAGAATGCAGATCTAATGCACTGTCATGTCCTTCTCTGCTTCAGGAGGGAAATTATTATTTCTCACAACATAATAACCAATAAGATATATACTGTATTGTGCTTTTCTGCAAACATTGAGATTTAGATGTATGCGTTACAATATGGACTTTACTGTATATCATAATACTCACTTTATTGTGTTCATAACATGTATTGTGTATTTATACAAGCACTGTGATTTAAAAAAAAAAAAATGTATGCGTTACAGCCTCCTTTTAATAAAGATTTTTATCCGGCATACACTGTTCATTTATTAATTTTCCCTTTCTGATTAGCTTTCTAATATCAAAATATCACATTTTTTGTATCTAAATACCCTCCTAAAAACTGAAATCTTTAAAAACAGGGGTCATCCTGCTGACCTGTAAAATAACAGGACCTCTGTGGCTTAGATAAGCATAGTTCTGACGGCCTGCAAAATACAGACACATCTGTTTGAGTAGATAAAAATAGTAACAATCTTAGGATGTGTAGACACTTCCCTTTGTCGTGTTCCCTTTCAAATTAGGTGCCAATGAGATAATGGGTAATCACTGTAAATCATGAAAAACAGCAGGGGTAGACTGCTGTTTCCCTCAGCTAACCACACAGAAACACAGGTCAGCTATTTACAGGCAGGGGTCACAGAATAAATTTATGCCACAAATGTAAAAATGCTTGAATTAAAAAGCAGATGATTTCATTAGAAGTATACAGAAAATCACCCTTAAATGGACTGTAAAGATCATGGATTTTCGCAAAATTTTATAACCAATAATTAAAAGAAAAGAAAAAAAAAAAAGTTATGATAAATGATTAACAAGTTGCCCCTTTTTAAAAATACATGTGAAACTAAATTTCAAAATACAGCATTTGACTCCAAACGAACTCCCCGCCATATTAGGCGGTTGGATCGGCAAACAGACGTTATAGAACCTCAAAGTCACAGCAGCAACAGTTTATGTATTTGTATACATTTAGAATAGTATAAAACATTTTATTTATCACAAGGAAGCAACTCAGTTTGGCTGTAAGGTGAAAAAATAAGTCATTTCTGTTTCCCAAATGAAAATTTCAGACGCTTGAAGGCAGATTTAGTAAGTAAGCTAGAAATAGTGAAGAGCAATAAGTTGAGCAGTAAAAAAAAAAACCCATGTTTTAGTAAATGTCTTTAATACCATTCAAAGTAAAAAAGTTTTCCACGTGTTTATACCCAAGGAAGATTCCTAGAACCTCTCTCTCTGTGTGTGTGTGTGTGTGTGTGTGTGTGTGTGTGTGTGTGTGTGTGTGTGTGTGTGTGTGTGTGTGTGTGTGTGTGTGTGTGTGTGTGTGTGTGTGTGTGTGTGTGTGTGTTGGGGGTTTTCAAAATTCTTTGAGATTATTATTTCTAAAAGCCCTGTGATTTAAGAATGTATGCGTTACAGCATCCTTTTAATAAAGAGCATAAATCCGCCATACACTGTTCTTTTATTAATTTACCCTTTCTGATTAGCGTTCTAATATCAAAAATATCACTTTTTTTTTTTTTTTTTGGATCTAAATGCCACTCCTAAACTGAACTCTGAAAGAATAGGGGTCATCCTGCTGATCTGTAAAAAATACAGGACCTCTGTGTCTTAGATAAAACATAGTCCTGACGGCCTGCAAAATACAGACCCATCTGCTTGAGTAGATAAAAATAGTAACAATCTTAGGATGTGTAGACACTTCCCTTTGTCGTGTTCCCTTTCAAATTAGGTGCCAATGAGATAATGGGTAATCACTGTAAATCATGAAAAACAGCAGGGGTAGACTGCTGTTTCCCTCAGCTAACCACACAGAAACACAGGTCAGCTATTTACAGGCAGGGGTCACAGAATAAATTTATGCCACAAATGTAAAAATGCTTGAATTAAAAAGCAGATGATTTCATTAGAAGTATACAGAATTTCACCCTTAAATGGACTGTAAAGATCATGGATTTTCGCAAAATCTTATAACCAAGAATTAAAAGAAAAGAAAAAAAAAAAAGTTATGATAAATGATAAACAAGTTGCCCCTTTTTAAAAATACATGTGAAACTAAATTTCAAAATACAGCATTTGACTCCAAACGAACTCCCCGCCATATTAGGCGGTTGGATCGGCAAACAGACGTTATAGAACCTCAAAGTCACAGCAGCAACAGTTTATGTATTTGTATACATTTTAGAATAGTATAAAACATTTTTATTTATCACAAGGAAGCAACTCAGTTTGGCTGTAAGGTGAAAAAATAAGTCATTTCTGTTTCCCAATGAAAATCTGTGGACATCAGGATCACTGAGATTTCAAAAACAGCAGCAACAGTTTATGTATTTGTATACATTTAGAATAGTATAAAACATTTTATTTATCACAATGAAGCAACTCCGTTTGGCTGTAAGGTGAAAAAATAAGTCATTTCTTTTTCCCAATGAAAATCTGTCAAGACATATTGAGGCTCCTAAAAATTTGTACAGCATCCTTTTAATAAAGAGCATAAATCCGCCATACACTGTTCTTTTATTAATTTACCCTTTCTGATTAGCGTTCTAATATCAAAGAATCACTTTTTTTTGGATCTAAATGCCACTCCTAAACTGAACTCTGAAAGAATAGGGGTCATCCTGCTGACCTGTAAAATAACAGGACATCTGTGGCTTAGATAAGCAAAGGCCTGGAGGCATCTGTTTGAGTAGATTAACATAGTCACATCCTTCAGCAGGTAGCTGAATAGATAAGACAGCATGTGTATTCTCTTCCTTTCCTTTCAAATGGGTTGTTAATGAGGTGCCATTGTTTCACGGTAATTGTGTATCTTTCAATCCACATCATGATCGGCTGTTGTTTCCTGAAGCAGCATGAGTCGTGATCAGAAAAACTTTTGCTTCCCTTTCAAACGGTATATAAACTAGAGTTTTGAGCTGTCTTTTATCCGATCTTCTCTGTCCCTTGCCAAGACAAGCTAATAGGTGAGTAACTTTATACATCTATGAGATTTAATTCTTTTTAAAAATAGACCTGTCCTTTTTAAAATATGTATTCATTATGTGACTTTTTTTTTCCCTAGGCTTTCAGCATTAATAACTCAACACGCCGAGATGGGTAAGAGATTGTTCTTTTAAAAAAACTTATAGACATTGCGTAGAGTTTTAAATATATATTTTATTTACTGCATGGCAGAGAATATTTTTTTTTGTATTGCAAGCAGCCAGCTGAATAAATAATACCATCTTGATGGCGTGGTCAAAGCTTGTCTTAGAAAGGTATTTAAACTTCTTTCCTGCAGGAGACAGAAATATGAAGCATTTTATGATTTTATAGAATAGATATTTATAAGCTGTTATTAAATTTGAATTTAGGAACAATACTTACGGTTATGAAATTCAAATTCCCTTGTCGCTGAGTTACACATGTCATGATATGCCGTGATAGAAAATCCATTTCATTCTCTGCCAAAAGCCGTATCTTCTTCTGAAAAAATCTGATTATGTATGATGCAAAAGATAAAAATGTAAAAATTCTTCCATAATTAATTTTATCCTGAAAAACGTATTGTCCAGTTAAAAAAATTGCAGAATTAACATCTGGCAGACTGCTTATCTGTATTTTCGCCAAAAATTCTTTTATGTCTCCTTCCAATTGTATTTGAATCAAAGAGTCTAGATTTTTTAATTGAAGGCTCATTTCTGATTTAGCCTCTGTATTTTCAGATTCTCTGCAATTAATTTTGAGATAATTTAGAACCAGACAATACAGCTGTGATTCAATAGCATCCATCTTGCAGTTTTTAAAAACAGGGATGTCAAATGTTCATCAGGCATGCCCTAACATGTTTCTGTTCTCTACAGCCGGGAATTCCAAGGAAAATAGCCCAGCATCCGATGCCTCCCTGGGTAAGCTCATTAACATATTGGGGGTTTAAGGAGGACTTTTTTACTTTTAAAATCCCTAATGATTTAGAAATACTGTTTCTTTTTCAGAGAAATATTTTCGCGACTCTGATGATAATGAATTTTTTACACAAAATCAAGCTGTGGTGCCATCGACTAGCTACAATATACCAAGGACAGACAGGGCCCAGTTTCATAGATATACCTTTAAGAGAAGTGCTAATCAGAGTAAGTGTACTTTTCATGGCAGACCCTTTTTTTACACAGCAGCGATTTTAACAGGGGAGGGAAGGGGAGGCAGCATGGGGGTCATTCCCCTTTAAAACAAGTTTGTGCGTGTGTGTGTGTGTGTGGGGGGGGGGGGAGGTGGGTTGGTTTGTTAGAGAGAGAGAGAGAGAGAGAGATACAGAGAGAGAGAGAGCGCTGAAATGCAGCCTTTACAAGACCCATTATTTCTTTTCTAGGCCTCAATATGACGATCCCCCCCAAAAGATACAAGGAAGCTGAAAGACCGGTTCCTGGAAAATCAGCCAACATCCCAGCCTTGAAGGGGGGCAAAGCTGCCAGCGGGGGTAGGGGCAAAACCCCAGCGATCCCTCAATATGACGATCCCCCCCAAAAGATACAAGGAAGCTGAAAGACCGGTTCCTGGAAAATCAGCCAACATCCCAGCCTTGAAGGGGGGCAAAGCTGCCAGCGGGGGTAGGGGCAAAACCCCAGCGATCCCTCAGATGACGACAGATCCCAAGATACATGAAAGACCGGCCGGTATCAAATCCGCAAACCCACAGGTCTTGAAGGGACCCAAGCCGGTTGCTGACGGGAATGGTGGCCAAAATCCAGCGGCCCCTCAGATGGCAATGGATCCAAAGTATGGCGAAAGATCAGACGGCAGCAAACCGTGGAGTCCCCAGGCCAAGTCAACTAATGGAGATGGTAGCAAAAAGCTTGCAAATCCTCAAGCTGTGGAGGGTAGGAAAAAAGAGGGCTTGGTTGAAATTGATGGAAAGGCTTTAGCTGTATACACCTCTAAAGTTGAATGTTGGTTTAAAAATTTTATGATGATTTTCAATGTGGTTAATGCGGCCAGAGCAAGTCTAAACCAAATTATGGACGAGGTCCCTGATATAAATGCCATTTGTGATGCTATTAAAAAAATGGATCATTTTTCTTGTGCAATGTCCTTTAAAATTCAAACAGGCCTAGGCTATCCTGATGTTAAACAGACAAACAGGAAGTATACAATGAGAAGGGCTCACCCTGGCCGTCAGTCTAGGGGGAGAAAAAGAAGGAAACCAAGCACAGCTAAACTGTACTGGCACAATAGAGTTGTTAAATTGTTACAAGGGGCCAAGAAACTGCTTGCACGTAGGAAAAGGTTATCTTTGCCTTCTAGCTGCACACAGTCTCAAGAACAATCTCCAAACGCTACCCTGCAGACACCAGAGAACTCTGGGGCGATTGGGGTTAACAGCCGAGAGTCGCAGGAATACCCACCAGGGTGCTCTTTACCTTCTAGCTGGGCCCTGTCTCAGGAGCAATCTCCAGACGCTGCCCTGCAGACACCTGAACATGAGGCAGAGAACCCTCCGGTGTATGCCGAAGTCACAAATAGGTGGGAGTGGGAAAATGAAAGATATAGCACCCTACACATAGCGCAAGAATTCCGGTTCGTAAATCTAGAACATGTGACCAGCTATGCACAAGCCGTTTCAGCATTACATTTAGCTGTTCAAGAGGTACTGGATCATGTTAATGAAAGCTTGGAGACGGGGGATTGTGTGCAGCTGAGATTTGAGGGTGGGAACATGCATAAGCCTCTCTTTTCAGTGAAAAAGGTCAAGGGTGCTCTAGACGCTGACGAGTTTCTCTCCAACTTAGCAAATCTTTTGCAGAGTAATATGGAACTTTGTTTAGACGGTGTTTTACGATTAGTTGTAACCATTGTGAGACCTCCTAGGGGGGGCAGCCGCCCAAGAGCCTTACGCTCTATCCCCTATAGTGCAATTATAAATAAGAAAAGGAAACATCTAATCGATTTCACTGATGTAAACAGTAAACTATGCTTTGGAGCAAGCTTAGTTCGTGTAATGTCTAAAAAGGTCCCAACAGATGCAGAGTTGGCACATGGAGCTCTGCAATTGTATCAGGCAGTCCACTGGCCTGTAGACAAAGAGGTTTCTTTGTCTGACATCCCTCTTTTTGAGGACCACTTACAGGTCAATATCCAGATTGCACACTATGGCGACAAAGGCTGGGGCTTGTTTAAACCACAAGGACACAAGTATACACAAACGTATACGTTGCTTCTCCATGATAATCACTTTTATGGAGTTCTTAATATAAAGGGACTCTTTGGGGCTCGTAATTACTGTCAATATTGCCACAAATTGTACTCTCATATTCATGACTGTATATTTTTCTGTAGACTCTGTCTAAGAAAAGATTGCGCTTCTAATGTGAACATCATGAAGAAGTGTAAGTGTTGCAAAATGAAATGCAGGTCGAGAGAATGCTTAGAATTACACACCAAGCTGGCGGCAGAGAACAAGGTACCCTGTACTTATAGAAAGTTTTGTGAGGACTGCGGTCGTTTTCAAAATGCAGAGCATTTCACAAAGGACTGTATAGGCAGGGTATGTAATATCTGCTGGGCTCCTAGGGGAGAAGAGGTAAACCACTTCTGTTTCATGCGCCCACTTAAAGAGCCAAAGATCTCAACCCATTATATATTTTATGATATAGAATCAAGACAAGACACGGGGTTACACATCCCCAATTACTGTTATGCCCGAGCCTTTTGGGGTGAGACTGTGCGGCATTTTAAAAAAGATGCTGCTGTGAAAAGCAGTATGCCCGATTGGATAAAGGAGATCCTTGAACAGGATGCTGAGGAAGAGGGGGTGGAGGATAGTGAACAATATGATGAGGACGACGGTTCATGTAGCGAGACTGGCTCTGGGAAAACTAAGAAAAAAGCTGAGGAGAAAAAGACATGGCCTTATGGGAAATCCTGGGAGTTTAGGGGTGAGGCTTGCATTGAGGAATTCATTCGGACTTTCACAGAAGGGAGTGTTTTCGGGGGAACAACGTTCATAGCCCATAATTCAAAAGGTTATGACGGTTATTTCATTCTCAACCAGCTAGTCAAAGAAAAACTGGAGGTAGAACTTATTACTCAAGGGGGTAAACTCATAACAATATCCGTGCCGGCTCTTGATATAAAATTCCTGGACTCTCTATGCCATCTCCCCATGGCCCTGGCAAAATTACCCAAATGTCTAGGGCTCAATCAGGAGTCTAAGGGATACTTCCCTCATTACTTCAACACCCCTGAAAACGAACAGTATGAGGGACCCTTGCCACCCCCCGAAGCTTATGGAGTGCAGCACATGATGCCTTCTGAGCAGAAGGCTTTCTTAAAATGGCATGAAGAGAATAAGACAAAAACCTTTAACCTGCAGCGTGAATTGGCTGCCTACTGCCAGCAGGATGTTAATATCCTGGAACAGGCCTGCACAAAGTATCGCCATGAAATTATGACCCTGACAAAGAAGAAGGTGAAAGTGTACGATGGGGGACATGATTGGTTTGCCATAGACCCTCTCCAATACCCCACCCTAGCGGGTGTGTGTCTTAGCATGTACAAGTTCAAATTTCTGCCGAAAAATAAAATAGCAATCCCGCACCCAGACAACTATCATCGCCAGTGCAAGCGCTTCTCATCTGCATCGATCCAGTGGTTGTCTTATATTGCACATAAAGAAAAAACCAGGGTTCAGCATGCTTTGAATGGTGGGGAATTTTGTATCGGTTCTCTTTATGTAGATGGTTATATGGTTGTTAATGGCAGGGGCATATGTTTAGAGTTCCTGGGGTGTTTTTTCCACGGCTGTGCCCTCTGTTACCATTCTGAGGATTGGAATCCTCTGTTAGGGAAAACCTATGGGGCTCTTTTCAATGCCACACAGGAAAGGACAGCCGTTTTGAGAAGCAAGGGCTTTGAAGTCAGATCAATTTGGGAGCACGAATGGAAAGAGATGGTGAGAAACGACAACGATGTCAAAAATTACCTTGCTACAGCTGATTTTCCAGATCCCTTAGCACCTAGGGATGCTCTCTTTGGTGGTCGTACAAACGCGATCCGTTTGTACTACAGAGCTAAACCGGGAGAGCAAATTCTTTACTATGATTTTACCAGCCTTTACCCCTATGTCAACAAAACTAAAGAGTACCCTCTGGGGCACCCCAAAATCATATATGAGAATTTTGAGCCTGTGACTGCCTACTTTGGTATCGTAAAGGCAAAAATCTCACCACCTAGAGGCCTCTTTTTTCCAGTTTTGCCAGCCAGGATTGGTGGAAAACTTATGTTTGTGCTGTGTGCCGCCTGTGCAGAAAGCAGCCAGAGAACCCCTTGTGAACATACCGATGAGGAGAGAGCTTTGACGGGGACCTGGTGTACTATAGAACTGAATGTAGCCATAAATAAGGGGTACAAGGTTGTGAAAATCTTTGAGGTATGGCATTTTGAAAACAGATCGGATGAACTGTTTTCAGATTACATGAAGCTGCACCTTCGCCACAAACAGGAGGCATCAGGCTATCCCTCGTGGTGTGTCAGCGAGGCAGATAAAAACAAATATATTGCTGATTATGAACAGAAAGAGGGTATAACCCTACGTAAAGATAAAATTGCTGTAAACCCCGCAAAAAGACAGATTGCCAAGCTGTTTCTAAACTCTCTGTGGGGTAAGTTTGGTCAGAGAACGAATCTGCCTAACACTCAGGTGGTCAGAGATCCGGATGAATATTTCAACCTCTTATTTTCAGAGTCTTACAAAGTGTCCATGTTTGAATTTTTGGCGGATGATGCTGTCTGTGTGTCATGGAAACATGCGACTGACAGATTAACCACCAAGGGTAGGAAAAATGAATTCATAGCCTGCTTTACCACAGCTTATGCACGTCTTGAGCTTTACAACCTGCTTGACAAACTGCAGGATAGAGTTCTTTATCACGATACTGACTCTGTTATTTTTGTACAACGGGAGGGTGAATGGAAACCCTCCTTAGGGGACTACCTGGGGGACCTCACGAGTGAGGTTCCTGAAGGCATGCATATTACAGAATTTGTGTCCGGAGGACCAAAAACGTACGGGTATAAAATCTGTGACGGTAGTGCGTGCATGAAGGTCAAAGGGATCACACTGAATGTGACTAACTCTGAAAAAATTAATTTTGACAGTCTCAAGGATTTGGTTTTTACGTACGCTTCTGACAACCGAGATGGTTCGCTCCGTGAAATAGTGGTAGAGCAGCCAGGCATTGTCAGGGATAAGCGGCAGTGGTTGATTCATACAAAGCTTTTAAGGAAAACTCAAAAGGTGGTTTATGACAAAAGAGTGATTGTCGAAGACTTTAAAACCCTACCTTATGGCTACTGAACTAAATACGTTGTGGGTTCATCCTTTTTCAGCTATCCTAGCAGGACCCAGTGGTTGTGGAAAAACATTTTTTATTAAGAATATGCTTGACAACGCGCGCAATGTATTTTCTGACATGCCTGAAAATATTATCTGGTGTTATGGATGCTGGCAACCTGTATATAAGACTCTTCTCTGTAAATATCCCTGTATTCGTTTTGTAGAAGGCTTGCCGGAAAAGTTTGATGATGATGTTCTGTTACCCCCCACTAAAATAAACTTCTTGATTTTAGACGATTTGATGCAGTCTGCCTCTGATAATAAGGAAGTGGAAAAGTTATTTACACAATATGTGCATCACAGGAACGTAAGTGTTTTTTTAATTACTCAGAACATTTTTTCCCAGGGAAAATCTGCCCGATCCATTAGTCTGAACGCAAAGTTTTTAGTCCTCTTTAAAAACCCCAGGGATAAGCAGCAAATTGCCACACTAGCCCGTCAGATGTATCCGCGAAATGTACAGTTCTTCATGGAAGCTTTTGCAGATGCCACAACTCCTCCTCACGGTTATCTGTTGGTAGATTTAAACGCCAATACCCCTGAACCTTACAGACTGAGAACAGGCCTTTTCCCACCGGACTGGCCTGCTGTGTATACCTTGAAGAAATCTGCTACAGGCAACAAAAGACGGCTGCTTTGAAACCCTTTTCTTCATTGAAGCCGATTCAGCAGTCGGATAACATGTCTGAACGTATAAGGAGAAACCTGCCACTTTTGAAGCTCCTTATTAAGGCCCCCCTGCGGCAGAGAAAAGCCATTTTATGTGCTGCTTCGGATGATCTGGTCACTGCCATTTCAGAGATTGCTCTGAATACTTTAAAAGGAAAGATAGCTCTAACGCCTAATCAGGTACGTGTTTTAAAGAAGAAACGAACACTAATTAAAACCTTGAGTAACAAGAGGGTACCCCTACGGCGGAAAAAATACCTGGTGAAGCAGTCTGGAGGTTTCCTGGGACCCTTATTGGGTATCGCTGTCCCTCTAATAACCAGTCTTTTAACTAATAAGTAATGGATTATGCTGAAAAGATGTATCTGGTCCCCAGTGCTCAGCTACAAGAGCTGAGGGGTGTACCAGAAAACATCAGGGCCACCACGGTCAGACGCTTGGATTCTGAGATGAGAGAGATTCTCTTAAGGTCAGACTTGTCAGAGTATGAAAAAGCTAAGCTTTACAATGGCGTTCTACAGAGGTTTTTAACGCTGACCAGGCAGGAGGATATGGAAAAAACAATGCAACCGCCCCCACAGCCCGCCGCTCCTCCCCCCTCGTCACCGGTCCCTCAAGAGGCCCTACCCGAGGATATTCAAGAGGTGTTAGACAGTCTGCCCAACCGTTACAAGAAAAATGCAGAGATTTTGCTAAGTAAATTAAGGCGACATCAAGACATCTCTTCATGGGATGACAAAGGGGCCTTCCGGTACCGGGGGGAGCTCTTACCTGGCTCTAATATTCTGGACCTGGTCAGAGGCATCACCCAGTCTACAACCCTTTCTGATAAGAGAAAACCCAAGGGGTGGGACGTTTTTCTTAAAGCTCTGGCCGAACTGAACATCCCCACATCTATCGCGGGAAATTCAGCCGTTAGAGAACAATTAGAAGCGCTGAAAACAGCACCGCCGTCTTCTTCCTCCCCGCCTGCCACATCCGCTGTTGTCCGACCCAAGAAACAGTTCAAGAGACCGGAATGGCTGCGCGTCAAGGAGCTTCCAACAACCCCTTGGAGACCCGTGGTCAAGAAGCCTGAATGGCTCACTTTATAAAATACATTAATAAAAACCATGACAGATAAAACATTTAACGTTTGTCTTTTATTTTATTTATGCACAGCTTACATTTTTTATGTTTTACACAGGGGTCCGCAGGCTTGAATATGATGAAACGGGTGGCATGCGGGGGGTGCTCTTTGAATTTTCCTGTTCTTGACAAACTCTACAACCATGCGGTCATTTTTGGTAGTATCATCCGAGTACAACTTTAAAATTTGATCAAACTTCAGGCCTTTTGTTCTGTTCTGTAAAAAGAACACACAGTGATAGCCGCAGGTCCCTGCCGAAGGGTGTTGTAGCTGTCTCTTCTGGAATATTATTTCATTGCCCTGACGCCATAAAAAACCTGTAATTGTTTCAGGTATCCGCGGGTTGTCCGGGTCTATGCCGTATGAGTCAAAAAACTCTCCAGGACCATTAACTGGTAGATAGAGGGCCAGCCAGTGTTCCCCAGGCATCGTGTGGGGGTGTGTGTTCACCACTATTCCGGTAGGTCTTTTGGTAACAAGGGCCCTTGGTAAAAGGTCGCAGGGATAGACATCTAGAAAGGTCTTATCTCGTTGTAATACGCTTAATAGCTGCAGCGTGTTCATGTTCACATATAATCAAAGAGGACGTTTCTGCTATGGTTGATTTCAATCACGTTGTCAAATACCCCGTATAAGAGCATGTTAATAGTTGCCGCTAGGGGTTGGGCAAAGCGGATCTCTGCTCGAAGATTTCCAGTCTTGATCAGAGAATAATGTTCCGAGCAGCCATGATCCGGTGTCAGATCAAAGGCATATAGGGTGTATCCGTGTCCAAATTCGTTAGGGGTGATGAAAATGTCTTGGTCCTTCATGGCTTTTCCGGAGGTTTGTACCAACTGCATGTACTCTCGGACATAAAGGCCGTTTGCATAATCCGGCTGGAGGGGCTTTGCTGGAACTTGCACCCCATCAACGTACAAGGCGATAAAATTAACATTGAAATGTTGGAAATTGTAAGGGTTTTTGTCATAGGCTCCGCTGAAAGCATCATTGTCAACAAAAGTAATGACGAGCTGTTTCGGCAACTGTCCCAGAAAAAGGTTTTCTTGATTGCACACAAGGCTTCCTGCCGGTATACTGAACACTTTCATTCCCACGCGTTCAACGGGGTATTTTGCATTAGATGCAAGAAGAGCCTCTGCGTGTCCTATGCGAACCCCCGGGGACACTTTCACCCTTTTGACAAACAGAGAGGCGTTTAAAATATCCACTTTGTACCTCTCTCCATCATCACCACTCATCAGGCAGAACGTATCCTTGCTACGGGTAAGTTTGATTTTCACATCTACACCGTTCAGTAACATTTTCTCCTGAAAAAATAGCTCATTATGCAACGGCCCCATCAGATTCCATTTCTTGCTGTTCCCTGTGTGTTCTGCTCTCATTCTAAAGCCCCAGTTTCCAGTGTTGTTGGCTACGGTGGTTTGTTCCATGGCTGTATAACCATCTCTATAAAACCCGCCTGCCGCGAATTGGGTACTCATGCTGTCGGAGCCGTAATTCATAAGCAGCTCTATCATGGCCCTATAGGGGTAGCAGTTGTTACTCTGACTGATGAGCCGGTCCCCAAGGGTGACGTCCAGTTGGCTAAAGAGCGCTGCAATGGGATAATTTACAAAACCCACTTTAGCATCCGCGGCGATGTTTGTCCCATTTGCTTTTGTGATCTTACACACCACGTAGAGCAAGGTATTGTTTAAATCGAGATAATCTTCACTGTTGCCTGTTACATAAAATTCTATTTGACCGTTGGGGGTTATGGCCGCTAGAGGGGGGACTTCTATATACATACAGCTTTCCACGCTGGTTTGTGTAGGCGATAGTTGAAAAATATCCAATTCAGATTTGGCACACTCTTCGGAGGAGCTGTGAATGAAAGCCATTTTAAAAGATGTCTCCGCGGACGCGCTTCAGACCCCTAATCTTACGGCTTGCTTTCTTCTTCTTGCTCTCAAGCTTCTGACGTTTTTTGGGTGGTAATCCGCTGTTTAACCGTTTAGGAGGACCTAGGCGTAGATGACCCGCTTTTCGCTTAACTCCACCCCTTCTTTTCAGGTATGTGAGTCCTGAGCCTTCTTGGGGTCTCACTTTTTTCATAACATGACCCACGACGTCTCCGGCTATATTATGCACGGCGGTCTTAAGGTGCGGCTTAATGAACTCAAAGCCTCTCCTCAAGAGGGGAACAGCCTTTCGGAACAATCCACGAAAAATGCCGCCCAGTCCCGCCCCGTACATGTTTACAGATCCGTGAAAGCCAGGGATGCCCCGCCCTGCCTGGGCCTTATAGTACGCCCTATAAACATTGACATCTCCGTAGTCTTTCAGCACCACCATTTTAACGTTCTGCTGTTCTCTTTCTAAACACAACCCTTTCGGGGGCGAATATGCAACCGCACAACAACTTTCCCCAGAGTGAATGGCACGGGTTGGTTCTGGTCCGTCTTTATTTCAATGGTTATTGTGTTGATGTGATTCTTGCTCATCAGCACGTAATGCGGCTTGTCGTAAGTAATTGTAACACATTCGTAGGTTTCTCCCTTGACGGGGATGCAGCGTAACAGAGGTACAGAGTGGTCTCCCACGATTTGGTGCTCGATGATATCTGTATAGACGTACAAGGAGCTGAAACCGCCGTTAATGTCTGCAGCATGCGGTATTTTCCTGACAGCCACATACGGAGGGGCCCCCAAAATGTGGGCTAACTCCGTCCCCGCCGAGAATAAGTAATTTTCAGGGCCTGTGAATCTAACTTTGCCCATGACGGTGTCGTAGGTCAACCACGTTTCTTGTAGGTCTATAGCTTGTTTTATCGTATCATTCATGTTCTTCAGAAGATCAGGAATGTCCTTGTAATAGCCCCTGTGTAAATGAAAGGTCCATTTCTTTGGCCCCTCAAAAATTGAAAACGGTGTATTTTTAAGGAGTGTGTACCAACTCCGAGGATACTGTATCTCTGCTAGACCAACTTCCCAAACACCGATCAAATCTAAGGGTTTGGGCAACATTGTCGTATAACAGGCGTTTGTATTTTGAGGAAAAACCTTCTTACAGGCATTACTCGGGAGTGTGATGTAAAAACCATGATCCCCCATTTTGCTTCTCAGCGCCTAAACAACCTTAGAAATCTCTGAGGCAGACACCCAGCTGTTAAACTTGCTAGGCCAACCTAACCACTTCACTAAGTGGAGTTTTCTTCGACCACGGCCTTTTGTGTCCAAAATCTTTTCAATTCTGTACAGTCGATCTTCCCGGTCATTGATCTTCTGCAATTCTTCAGGATAGAAAGTACCGATTATGGCATCCCCATCATAATCCGTCAGATGGTATACAGGCCTCTCTTTACCTTTGACAACACGATCTACGATAAATATCTCGGTGGTGAAATTCTGCTCATACCCCTTATCAAATACGCCTTTGCTTTTAGAAACCCTCACAAGGTCCCCTTTTCTGAGTTTTGAAACTTCTTTTTTGGTTCCAACAGAGGGCTCATAGACTCTTTTCCAGACCAACAGGTCATTATGATGATTCACATCTACAGGCCTACATTTAATAGTTCTATGAATGCTATGATTGTAACTTTTAAGGATTTGCTGCAATACATCCACATACCTGTAGGTGTTTTTAGCCGTGAAATACCTCCACATTTTTGTTTTTAATGTTCTGTTAAACCTCTCAACAACCCCCGCTTTGACCTCATTATTGGTGACAAAATGCAGTATTCCATATTTCTTGAATAAACCGGTTACAGGTTTGTTTAGAAATTCACCGCCACGATCCGTCTGTATTTTGTCAGGTTTTCTCCCGTCTTGTTTGAAAACGGCTTCAAAGGCGCTGGCCACTTCTTTGCCTGTTTTACCTTTGAGCGCTTTTACCCAGCCGTACTTAGACAGAATGTCTATACAGACCAGAATATACTTGTAACCATTGTTGTGCCGGGCATATTGTTGCATATCAACCAAATCTGCCTGCCATTGAGCATCTACTTTGGAAACCACGGTCTTATTTCTTTTAAAATGAATTCTAGCAGGTCTATGCAACGTATAGGCATCCTGATCAGACAGCCATCGTGAAACATCTCCGAGCTTCAAGGTTTTGACCTGTTTTTTGGCCTCCCTAAAGAGAGGCTTGAGACCTCCAAAACTCCCCGCTGCTGAGGGTGTGTAATAGATATTGTGCAGTAATTTTTCCCGTGCATCCTGCTCAGCCATTAGCACTAATATGATCAATGTATGGTACAATAAATGCTCTTTATTAAAAACAAATCAGTATATTACAAAAATTATACATTTTTTGTTTTTGTTTTTATTCAATCACGCATGTTTGGACAACAGTAAAAATGACAATCGTATACTTGTTGTAGTGTTCGTTTAACAATGTCTAGATATTGTTCATCTGTCGACCTCAATAGTCTTTTTAAAAAGTTATATGACTCGTCAGAAGCTGTTAAGCTTTTAATAATCTTGTGTATGTAGATCAAGGTTCGATTTGTCATGCAGAGCTTCTTAGTTTGGAAAGCTGTAATGGTGATAACAAGGATAACTTTTTTATAGCAAAGTTTCGAACATATCTCGTTCAACATCTTGGAATAGTCAGCATCGTTCCAACCTATGCACGGGTGCGCTTGTTGCCCACACAGATCTTCCTGGCATCCATAGCACCTTTGAATCAGATGTTCAGACAAAGCGTCTTTTAGCATTGCGAAGAGACAGGCCCTTGTAAGGGCCTGCATGTCCTTGTGTTTTTTCAGAGAATAGCCTCCGGCTTGGAAGTACCGCATCTCCTAAAAAAAAAAAAAAATTCAAAAAAGGGGTTTTTAGCACACGTAATAAACATCTATAGCGCTCCTCTATCAACACCTTACCCCCAGGGGTTACCTACCTGCGTTTCAGAAGTTTTCTCATTATAACATGATGTTTTCCTAGGATGACACTGTCCGTCGGGTTCTTCAAGCCGTTTTAATGCTCCTGGAGGGCCGTTTTCACTGTCGGAATCTGAACTCATGTAACGCTTTCGGGGTTTGGAAAGGGTCATGCAGGCCGTGACCTTTTGCTCCTCTGGCTTATGGACGGGCTCCGGAGCTTTGTTCTCCTTCTCCGCCATGTCTACAAAACCGCAGGACCTTTGCAAAGAGCTGACAGAGCGCGCAGAAGTGTCCCCGAACCACGTTTTTATAGCCTCTCAGCAAACTCCCCGGGGCTTTCCCACCCTTGCAGGGCCTAGGGACAAGCCGGGGCATGTCCTACGACCAACCCTTTTCCAGCCAAGGCCCTCCAACCGCTCCCCATTGGTCTACGGGGTCGTGGGGTGGCACGCAACCTCGGGGACCAATCCTCAGGCCACCCCAGGGTCACGGGGGACCCCTGCCTCTAGGAAAAGGCTCCTATAGGCTCACGGGCCCACCCGAAATCCCTGACGTCACGCAGGGGGCTGGGGCAAGCCGAGACATGGTCTACGACCACCCCTTTTCTAGCCAAGGACCTCCAACCGCTCCCCATTGGCCTACGGGGTCGTGGGGTGGCACAACCCCTCGGGGTCCAATCCTCAGGCACCCCTAGGGTCACGGGGGACCCCGGCCTCTAGGGAAAGACCCCTATAGGCCCACGGGGACCCCCACAACCCCTGACGTCACCGTTCGGACCACCCCTTCCGCCGGAAGGGGCCTGGGTCCAGCCTAGGCGCCGGAAGTCCCTCCCCTTCCGGTCCAGGGTCCCAAAAGGGGGCGTGGCACCTGTCAAAATTGAGATTGAATAAAGCTACCACTATCCTACTACTTTGATCCTCTATTGTCTCTATCTCGACTTAAACAAGAACAGAACAGGAAATGGCTGACTCCATCTAGCTATGATTACATCCTGTGCCATGTGGCAACTAATCAATAATGGTAGTATCCACACATGTACAGAATAGTGAAATGAAATGAAAATAACTTGTGTAATTTTGCAATAAAGTTTTAAACAGTAAAATATATTTATTCTTAATGGTCTCCATTAAGGATGTAAAAATTGCAGGGTTTTTTTTTAATCCCAGGAAATTTTGACATTCCACCTTGTCAAGGAATCACTCAGGGAAATCCTAAGCACAGTTTTTTCTTCCACTTGCTTGCTGATTTCTTGCACAAGATTCGTTTTGACAGTCTCACACTGCTTGTGCCTGAAGTATTTTCCACTGCAGGATTTTTGCTGCTCTTTTCAATTTCAGGCTTTTACAATGGTTAGTTTTAAATAGTTGTGTTCAGAGGCAACCACATTGATTAAAAAAAACAGGAAATAAACTCTCTCAAACAAAATAAAACAAAGCAAAAACCCTCCCTCCCAAGACTCTTCTTCTTTAAAATAGAATCTCCTTATGGGCAGAGCTCCTGTATTTTTTTAACTGTGTAACTATCCATCAACAAGAGTTTTCTTTTAAAAAATGATAAGATGAGGAAATTGAGCAGTTGAGGAAGGAAAGCCTTCTTGAGATAGCAGCAAGCCTTTTCCCTATCTATCTGTGTGGCTACTTAAATTAAACAGACCCAAATTTCCTGGTTTGATTTCAGCAAATGAATTCACATTTTACTTACTGTTTAGTCACATGCTGTATCTGCTCTACAAGGGAGGTTGCTCCTGTCAAGTTTTAATTTCTTGTTAAACTGGTCAGTTTTAAGTGGCGGTGTTAGTTATTCTAGGAGCCTGACATTGACAAAAAGTATGGTAAGGAATCCTGCAGAGAAGGGCGTATGTTCTTGTGGAGTATCTGAGGAATAATTTGCAAGGTTTCTTGGGAAGAAACAGAAGACGTTTTGCTGACCAGGAAATCCCAGGGGAGTTGAAAAGAAAAATCAGAAAATTCTGTAGAAAGCGGTGAGATCAAGAAGCATTTAGATTCACAATTTTGTTCTTTGTGAGTTAACACATAAGGAATTTTGCATCTGTACAGAGCCACAGCCAGAGTATATCTGCTGAGTATATCTGCTTCCCACACCTCATTTCTTTAAGCGTGACTCAGCAGAAGTCATTCAGTTCTTTTCATCCCCTGCAAGAGCAACAGTCAGAACATTCTCTTCCCTTTGAAAATGTTTCTTCTGCTGAGTAGTGTTTCTTCTGTTTGTAAGTAGTTGAAACTAGTTCTGAGGTTTTTCATTGTTGTTTGAACTGTTGGACTCTTTGAGAAGCTGTACGACTACTACAGCTTTGTTTAAAACTGCTTTGACTGTGCAGAAAAGGTCGACCCTTCAGAATTGGGGGAAAAAGTTGGAAGAGCTATATCTTGGTTCAACATAGTTTTGGTTTGGCTGAAATCCAGCTGGTTCAGCCAGACATTTCTCAGGGCCACCAACCAGGTTGCTCTTGATAAAACTCAATTTATCAGCTATTTCTAAGGTCTACTGCCTTGAAGACGTTGCTGTTGGCCTCATTCTTATCTCTTGCCAAGACCACTTCTGTAGTCAAAGCTTTTACTTTGTCAAAGTCAGTAGATGCGCTGAGCTATAAAAAGTTTTTTGGATGTTTGGTGTCATAGAAGTCTAAAGAAAAGAGACTAAGAAGAAGGCAAAGAAACCTGAGAAAGAGTATCATACACCACTGATGGAACAAGTACATACAGTTTCACTACCACAGGTGTGGTCGTTGCTGCTGCACACCTTTATGTGACTTTCTGCTGCTATTTCTTCCAGTGCTAGCAAAATACCATGTGGTATCTGCTCATGACTCCAAGGATCCCGTAGTACCTTTGGGGTCTTTCTCTGAATAAGAAATAAGAGGTGTGAGCCCTCTGCTGAATGTGGTGCATATATAGTAGCTTCCCAGCCTCTTGCTCTCCCTCATATTGAGGACAGATATCACATCAGTGTTGAAAGTGTTTGTCTCATTGACCTTGGCATTGGTGCTGCTGGGACAACAACTATCCAATCTAGTTTCACTCTGCTTGATACTGTAACAGTTGATCTCTTTCACTTCTGAACAGATTATGGACAGGTGAGGCCTCCATTGTTTATTCCTATGGGTGACCTTCTGAACTTCTCTTGTCCTTTGGAACAATTATTTCTCCGCCACTTTCCTGTTTAAAGGTTATCTGAAGAGCCACTGATTTCCTTTGGAACCGGGGACTACAACACTGATGGTGCTCACATCCTAACCTGTATTAGGTGCAACTTCAGTAACTGCACCGCCCATTTCTGTTTCCTATGTGATGCTGCCCTTGGCCTTGCTGCCTTGGCCATTCTCACCCTAGCATCCAGAGTATAATACCAGCTTATCTCTTGTGACCTGATTGCCACTGAGGTTTTCACTAAATTCTTTTTGGAGACCTTACATAATTTTTTTTCTTCTTTTTGGAGACATAATTTTTCTTCTTCTAAGGATATTCATTCTTATGTGGCTACATTGTTGGAGGCTGAGAAGTTATCACCAGTATCAGATCCTGTCTTACATAGAATCAGAGAAGGCCACAAACTGGATGTATTAGGCCATCGCCTCTACTCTGTGGCTTCTTTTGTAATGAGAGTTTCTAACTACCAGGCAGCCATGAGCGCCTGTCAGAGGCAGTTAGGGAACAAGGTTTTACCAGTTTTTCAAGCCTCTCCTGAAGAAACCAGGGCTGCTGCTCTCAACACTCACCTGGAAGTGATGACGCTGGCTAAACAACAACATTTGGTGTCCTGTCATATGGCCAAGGCCATGACATCAGCTATTGCTCTCACTTGGCTGCGCTCAGCGGGAATCAATGACGATGCTAAGTCCCGTATTGAAGAACTCCTGTTTGATGGCGTTGGCCTATTGAATGAAAAAAGGGATGAGGTGATGGACAATTTACATGCGATCCGAAAGACAGCTCACTTGAAGGATTTCTCCTTGAGCTCCTCTCATGAATTTCAGAGGGTCTGTAAGTCTTCTGGATTGACACTGTTAAATTAAAATGGTAGGGGAAGGCTGGCAGAGACACCTCTAGCAGGCCATATAGGAGGGAGATGGTACTTGGCAGAACAGGGCTAAGGATTGCGTAGCAGAGACTGAGGCATGGTTGATACTAATAACTGCAGAGTTCCCTGAAATAGCCCAGGGCCCCCAGATTGTGCAACACAAGACACAGGAAATTCCTGCAAAACCAATGGGGGAGAACCTGGGAGTTGCCCCCTGCCATGCACCCCCAAGACCAGTTCTCAAGGGCCTGGAAATCCTCTGGAATCAGTTTTTGGATGGTATGCAAGGGTGCAGAAGAGGGAGAGGAAAGTTCTCAAAGCTCCACTCGCAGGAAAATCGATTTAGCTATTTGTGAATACGTGTTGGTTCTGCCATGGGTGATTCCATGGTCAGGGCAGGAAAAAGGACAGGAGGCTGTTCTTCTTTTCTAACAGAATCTGTTTTATTAGTAAATAAACTCAACTCAGCTGGCTCAAATGGGTCCATTAAACTTAACTCTGGTAACAACGTATAACTCCAAACTCGTGTGTTCATTTCTTTATCTTTTCTTCTTCTTGGGGGGCTGGCCCAAATCGCTCCCGGTCGGTCATAGGCCGGATCGGTGTGGTTCTGACAGCACAAACCATCCCACAACAGGGGTGTCTCGCCCAGTCCCCCCCCGCTGACTCTGGAGTAAAGAGGGACTGGGACGGATCACCCTCCTTCCCCCACGCTGATTGCGGGGGTAAACCACCACAGTCCATTCAAAGGGATCTACCTCTTGCCCACGTGTGAAGAAATCAGGAGGTCCCGGCAGTAATCCTCCATCTACTTGTAAGTTCGGGAATTCTTTAAGCAGCTTGAGGAAACTCTCCTGGCCCATAATCCATTCCGTCTGCACTGATCTATCTTTCTTATCAGCCGGCTCACTTCTCACAACTTTAAAACTTCCCGCATTTTCGTCCTCATTTATATCTTCCCATATAATCAAATCAAGCTCCTCCCCCCCTCTCGTCAGCCAAACACACTTCTCTAGGCTTCTGCACCTCCCTATCATGTGGCTCAACCTCCACATTAATATGCCCTCCACACACTCAGTTCCTCCTTCCACTCCTCTGACTGTGGAGGATGGCTCACTCTCTTTCTCTCCTTCACACTATTATATTTAGTCATTATACTTATAAATGTTCTGATCCAGAGATTATAATAATGTATTTGCTTATTTCAACTCTGTTATCTGATTTCTAATACAGGACACAGTGAACTTCTCTGCCATAGCTAGAAAATAATCTGCAGCATGCTCTGTGTTTCGAAAGTAACTTTATATTACTACTAGTATTAAATATTTATATAAGGAACTGACTCAGTAACTCTGAATGATACTCAGAATCTATTTTTATAAGTAATATAGCATTTGTGAGATAATAGGGTTTGCTTAGTTTAAAATTACAGACTAGAGTCTTGTATTAGTCTGGCCAATAGCAAGTAGTCCTTGAGATTTTTGGGGCAATGGCAGGGAAGAATTAATTTTATCTCAAATAATCATATTTGTTGTGCAAGACAAGAAGCTTAAAAATCTCCATCTGAAATTTAAATTGTATATATTTCAGAGGGGAAGGGTTAAGATGCCAGAATCTTAGGTTCTGAAGATTCTGCCATTAACAAAATGGTGAGGGGGGTGTTGCAAGTTGATACACAATTTGAACTTCAAGAAAGAATAAGGAAACTGATGAGAACATGAAACCTTCAAGTGTCAGTTTGACAGAAATGACATTTCAGATACATGGTCTTTCTTAGAAAGAGATTTGGCATTTAATTAGCTTCCCATAGCAAACATTGTTCGTACTGTAATGAATATCACTGGAGATAAATTAAGACTCCTTACTTAGCATATGCTGAAATAAAAGAGAGCCGTATTGTCATTAAACAATACGAATGTAAGAGAAAGTGATATTTTATAGACCACTATACGTGGTGGATGTGGTGGCGCTGCCACAGAAGACCAGCAGTTCTAAGATCGAATCCACGCGACAGAGTGAGCGCCCGTTGCTTGTCCCAGCTCCCGCCAACCTAGCGGTTCGAAAGCATGCAAATGCAAGTAGATAAATAGGAACCACCTCGGTGAGAAGGTAACAGCATTCCGTGTCTAGTTGCACTGGCCATGTGACCACGGAAGATTGTCTTCAGACAAAATGCTGGCTCTATGGCTTGGAAACAGGGATGAGCACCACCTCCTAGAGTCAAACATGACTGGACAAAAATTGTCAAGGTGAACCTTTACCTTTAAAGAAATCATACAATCTGCTAGCTTTCATGGATCAGGGCCCCTTCGTCAGGCTTGCATCTTATCATTAGTGCAAAGAATTTAAAAGAGTCCCAAAAGTTAATGGCAGATGGATTTTGCCAGTTAAGAAAGATGCAGGCTGCACTGGAGGTATGGTTTTAAAATTACAGCCGAGGAAGCTGTTCATTGGATATCATACCCAAGTTCTTCAAACAAAGAAGCTCAGGTATTATACATATACAGTACCTCCCCCTCTCTTTCTTTGAAACTACAAGTTTCTATTTGGCTGAGGATCGTCATTGTTGTTTAGTCGTTTAGTTGTGTCCGACTCTTCGTGACCCCATGGACCAGAGCACGCCAGGCCCTCCTGTCTTACACTGCCTCCCGGAGTTGGGTCAAATTCATGTTGGTTGCTTTGCAGACACTGTCCAGTTGGGGCTAAGTGTTTGTCCCACAATCCTCTAGTGCACAGGTATTAGCATAAGGTATTAGCATATGTTAATTGTGGGCAGAACACCTAGCATTAGCTAGGTGTTCCTCCCACAATTCTCTAGTGCACAGGTAATAGCATATGCTAATACCTGTGCACTATAGGATTGTGGGAGGAACACTTAGCCCCTGATTGGGGTCCAGCAGGGCACCCCAAAACACTGAGGAGCTCTCTTGGCCTCTGGCAGGACTGGGGCTGTGCAGCCCTGTACTGAGTGGGAGGTGCAGCCAGGGGGTCACCATGCCTTGGGGGGTTAGGGGACACAATGGGCTAGGAGATGCAAGGGCTATTCCAACTCATACCTTGCAAGAGAAATACCATGTCATAAAAATGGTTTTCTCAGGGGGAGGTTCATCCATTGCACTTGGGATGTGCTGCTGATCCCTGTGATTTCCCCAAATGTGGGGAGCTCAACTGCATAATTTATGTTAATGAGAGATTGCACTTGTGATTAACCTTGTTCTAAATTCCTTTTTATTTCTATTTTTTCTCATCAGGACCTATTTCAAAAGCAACAAGTCTTGATAATGTTTTATATTCCATTATTTCTCTATTTTTTCTCTGTAGTAAATAATCAGGGCAAACAGAGTTACCATTGTCAGGTGCCAGGAGGCTGCTTTGACTCCTTTTATTCTTTTTCTTTGTTGCTGGAGAGAGAAATAGGGGTAAGGCCATCTGAAGCCCCTTGAATTTTCAAAGGCAGTGCAGGTGAGGGGATTGCTTTTCACCAAGATGGTATGGGGAACTGTGTTTGTTTTTTTACAAGACAGTGATTTTTTTTTCCCAATTGGAATGCATTAAATGGATTTCAATGCATTCTAATGGGAAACTGGGTTTCACAAGATGATGTTTTTGCAAGACAGCAATTTCCATGGAACGAATTAAAATCATCTTGCGAGGCACGTAGTGCAGCAATGGCGAACCTATGGCATGCGTGCCACAGCTGACACGCAGAGCCCTCTATGTGGGCATGTAAGCCCTAAATTGCTGGATCCTACTCCTGACAGCCAAACCTGAGGAGGCGGCTACAGCTGTAGTTCTAGTGCCCTGACAGGTGGTGGGCCAGGATCTGGAGCAGCTGGCGCAGGCAGCGATGGGCCAGCAGATCTATAGGCAGTGGCAGGCTTGGGAATGACTGGAGGTGGATCCGGAGTGGGGTTTGGAGGCACCTCTATGCTCGGGATTCCTCCTTCTGCCACCACTTCCGCTGCCACCCACCACCTGCTGCCTGCTGGGTTGCTGTTGTTGTTTTCAGTTTGGGGACTCGGGCTCAAAAAGGTTCGCCATCACTGACCTAGTGGTTGCAGTCCTGCTCAGATGATGCTTGTTTGGCAAGCATCAAGCTCATGCTTAATTTCAAACAAGTACACTTCTTATTCCTATTACAGAGACTGAAATGTGCATGACTTTTCCCTTTAACATGTTAAGTGTATACTTACTTTAGAATGGGCTCAGATATTTTATTTTAAAATAACACAGGCACAGATAATCCCTGTAGTCCGTTGAGACCAAATTAAGAAAGAAGTAAGGCACAAATTAAGACTTTTTTTTGGTCACATTCCAAATTTCATTTTAAAAACAATTACTTGGAATAATGAAATCTGATGTACTCTGGGTCTTACTCAAGCTAAGTACTGTACTGGGATCATTCATGATGGCGAATTAATTAATAGTTATAAAAGACATTTTCAGAACAGTTCTACTTCTTGTTCAAAACCTTGTAGTTAATGTATATTATATTTGAGTTTCAAATAAATTTACTGAAGATTCTGCAATTTAATGTATTTTCTTTCAGCACTAGGGCACAGTTACTATTAATGGGACCTTCACTCAGAAGAAGTTTTTCAGAACCACTTTAACCACTGTAAAAATCTAGATTTACCAACATACGGAAGAGGATATTTCTTTTATATTGGCTAGAGTACTTTCAATAGACATTTTTTTTCCTTCACAGTGGCTATTCGGTAGCAATAAAATAGTTGTGATTTGTAGTCAATTTACTAGAGTTAGTACAAAACAGGGAATTATTTGTCTTTCTATCTTTTTGAGGCTTTTAGAAGGGAGTAATTAAATGCCGTGGAAGGTAGAAGCAATAGTAGAGATAAGTAGTGTTTGTGGCTTTTTTGCTTTTTTCCCCCTACAAAGGAGATGGAAAGAAAAGAGTCCCAAACAGTAACATTACACTTTACAATGTTCTCTTATGACTAGGCTATGGATTGCGGCAGTGTGTAATAGTACCTTAATACAGTATCTCCTTCTTGCTTCCAGAGCAATTTCACCATCTATCTTTCCATGGCATCCCCATTCCCAGTACCTTTCCTCTCCAAGCAGAGCAAAGCAACTGCCTCTGGCAGCAGCTTTTAGGGGGCAACAGCAGAAATCTCTGTCGGTTCCTCCTAAGGCACCAGAATTTCCCCACTTTGGGGGAGGCGGGATAGAGCTGTGTATGCTGCACAACTTGTCCTGTGCTCCCTGAGTTAGCCTGTTGCTATAGGTATGATAGGGGACATTATCACATCACATGTATAGAGATTGATTCAGTCTGTGGGGGAGGGGCACTATGTCATCCGTCTCCTCTGATAGCAAATGACTTGTTCTCTCTCTGGTGGGTCTGGAACACTGTGGAAGAGAAGCCAATTGGGGGGGGAGTCTTAAGGGGATGATGGCAGGGAAGGGTCAACAACCTTTCCTTCTCTTCATGAAGCCTCCTGAGGATGCTTTGAAATACAGAAGCAGATGTCATGTAGCATTAAGTTTATGTGTTGCATTTGCAATATAATGCACCCGTAGACCAAGCCTGAATTATCCAGGAGTTATTTTACCTGAATTTGTATTTACTTAGTTTCAATATATTAGAGATGGGATATTTGTATTCATCTCCTGGGGGAGACAAATATGAACATTGCCACCACAGGTTGCCAGGCCCATTTGACTCTCCCTCCCCAGAACTGGGCCATCCACTTCCCACCTGCATTGCAGGTTCTTGGGGGGGGGGGAAGGGTCAAATGGGCCTGATCACCTGTGGTGGTGATACTCATATTCGTCTCCCCCAGGAGATGAACACAAATATCCCATTTCTAATTTATATGCCTGTTTCCAATGCCCACTGCAGCTTACCTAAATAACTGGAAAGGTAAAATGATACCAAAATAATTCCATTCCATCTAGAAAACAAGGGCCTGTATCTCACAATGTCTTTGTGCTAGCACAAGATCAATTGTGCTAGCAGATACATATTTTCAGAATCAGCACATTGATAGTATTTACTACAAATTTGGGCAAGCATTTGTGCAAATGCATGTGCAACTGTTTGTGCATCTGTTTGTGCAAGGGTGTAATCCTAGTGTAATGCATGAGGAGGGCATTTCAGTCTGTTACTGTGACATTGGCTATAGGACTAAAACATGAAGCCTAAAAACAAGCCAATATACCAATTTAGATAAAATAGACCAAAAAGGGGAGGGGGGAAACACATCAAGAATATAGCTGGTCTTTTAGTGATTATAGCATAGATTTATAGAAAATATTTTACATTGTCCACTGAAAGGAAAATGACTTCGTTTTTAATTAGGTGTTCTTATTTGTGAGTGTTTTGCTTACAATCTTATTTCAGATGTCCTCGTTTTCCTATTTTGGCAAACACCTTGTTGGTCTTGACTAGATATGAGGGTATTCTTATTTGTATTTGAATATGAATATCCTCCCACAGGTGCAGATAACGAGGGTCCAGCCCTTTGGGGCCAGACGAACCACTCCTGATTTTGTTGCTGCCATGATCTCCGTGGAGCCTTCCTATCGCTCCGTTGTCCACAATGGATTAGCCACTCTGTGACCTGGCAGAGAGGCTCGTCATCCCGCCTTCTGCCAGGACTGGCTAATCTATCGTGAGCAACGGAGCGATGCAGAGCTGGCGGCAGCAGCGGAGTTGTGAGCGTTGGTCTGGCCCGAGGAGGCTGGACCCTCGTTATCTGCACCTGTGGGGGGATATTCGTATACAAATACCCTCATCTCTGGTCTTGACGATACACTGATAAAGCATTCCACTTTCTGTTTCTCCTGCACTTCTACTGTATAGCAAAACCAAACCAAACCAAAAGCAACAAACAACAACCCCCCCCTCCCAATCAGGTATGGGTGGTGGGGCAGTGGTGGGGATGACAGCTAAGGTAGGGAGAGGAAGGGGATTGAGGATGGGCTGTGGGGGTGGCTGCCTATCGGCTCGCTGATCAGCTGATTGGCGGGTCGGTAGGCAGAATGGGAAAGCCATAGGAAGAGAGGAAAAGTTAGCCTTCCCTCTTTTCCTATGGGGGATGAATAAAAATGGGGAAATATTCATCCCTTCGTGTTTGTGGGGGGGGGGTCTCTGGAACCCACAAATATGAAGAGATGAATATTTAACAAATCAGTGATTTCTGACGAATATCAGACACGAAACCGGGCCTTCTCGGTGGTGGCTCCTCGCCTCTGGAACATTCTCCCTCTTGAGATCTGCGCGGCCCCCACTTTGGGCACTTTTTAAAGTCAATTAAAACATGGCTATAGATTCAGGCCCTCCCTCCAGTTAATATCTGACTTTTCTGTTTATTCTCTCTTTATGTATTTTCTATTTTATTGTTGTATTCTGTTTATTACAATATGATTTATGTAATTTTGGGGGTTTTTTGTATTATTTCACTGTTTTTTCTATGGTCTTTTAGACCAGATGGGCGGAGTATAAATAAAACAAAATTAAACAAACAAACAAACAAACAAGCAAACAAACAAATAAAAATAATCCCTTTTTTAAAAAAAAATCATCCCCATGTCTAGAGACAAGAAACATTCAGCATTCACTTCTCCTATTGCAGAAAAAAATGGGGATTTCCTCAGGGGAAACTCAAAACATTTTGCTGCCTGAAGTTAAGGCTATGATATGCTCCTTTATTCTATTTAGCAGAGCTGACAATAAGATCTAAAAGGAAGAGACACTTTAGATTCAGAGAAGTGGGAATACTTCCACTGTCTTTATAAAGACAGAACTTGAAAGTGGATTGGTACTGTACAATGTACAAACAGAAAAAGAAAGTAACTAAGAGATGGGATTCAGCTTAGGAAGTGCCCCTAGCGTATAAAGAGAAAGAAGTGGGAGATGGGGATTTTCCCAGAAAGAAACAGGAACAGACCTTGGGTGTAAATAGAAAGAGTGATAGTTTAGGGATAGGAATATATGGGAGTAGCTGCTTGAATAATTCAGATATGGTAGAAGCATGTAATTTAGAGGTGAACTTTAATTCTCAAATGTTGGGACAGCTGATTTATGAGAACACAGTATGTGATGTAGGGCTGTCTGTGAAATAATGGATGGAGAATAGGTTGAAAGAAACTGCCATCAAATCTCTGCTTTACCTATTAGCTCATTGTTTTGGTGCAGTCTGGAACTGTGTGTGTGCAAACAAAAAATTTGACTGGAGTGAAACTCTCACAAAGTATGATAAAGCAATTGGTAGTTAATTTTTACATATAAAAATTGTACATTAAAACAGGCATGGAGTTTATGTTTTTTAAATTTCACTTCAATCTGGTGAGGGCTAAAAAGGATGATGCACAGCTTAAACTATAATTTGAAAGCCAAATAATATATTTATACAAACAGGCATTTTACAAAGATGGTTGCTTTTATTTTATTTTTTCTTTGAGGACTCTGCTCTCTTAGACTGAAAAAGAAGGACCTGTATTCTTGACGAATGCTGACGTTGTAAATTATACAGCTGTTCTTCCTCTGTATGGATTTGGCAGCACCAGGAGCGATTTATAGGCCTAGAGTGCAGCTGCTGAATGGCATTTACTCGGAGTTCTTGTATTAAATCTATCATATACAAATGCATTAACATTCAGTACAGAACTCAAGGGCTTAAGACACTTTCTTTCCCTTCGTGGTCTCAAGGCTGCAAATATTTAATGGTTATGCAAAAATGCATTTTAAAAATTGTAATCCAATAAACCTGGGTTCCCCCCCCCCCGTTTTCCAATGCAAAATATTTGAGGCTTTTTGCCACGCATTATTATTTTTAGAAACCTCATTGATATATTCACTTCATAAGCATGTGGAGGTTAATTATTTTGCTTCGGTTTTACTATTCATCACTTCAGAGTGTGTTTAGATTTCATGAAAGATACACCTTTTAGCATGTGCTTCCTTTTTGATTGCTTTTTGATATTTTATTTATTTATTTATTTATTTATTTATTTATTTAATTTATATGCCACCCACTCTAGGTAGTAAAAATGAGAACACATTATACAGAGTGAGAGAACCCACTGAGGCAGTAGATGCTGAGAGAGGACCTTCCTGGCCGGTCCTCATGAACATCTTAAGCATTCCTTTTTAGAAGTTTTTATTTATTATTTTTAAGAGAACAGAGTTCTTAAATGCCACACAGCCTATCTTGCACCCACTAAACAATGTTACTCTCACCTCTTGTATTATGTAAATAAGTTTTCTTTGTGTAGTGGTTAGTGTTCTTGATTTAAGCCTGCAATTCCTCTGAAATTTGATTTCATCAATATGGAAAAGAATGCCTTAATAATCTCTCTGCCACATCAGTATGCTTTTAGCCCTAATAACAGGCTATCTTTAAAATTTCTTTCTGGCCTCAAAAATCTCTTTAGGAGACCTTGAGTTTCAGTTGACTCTCTTGCTCTTCCTGCTGCTACTGTTGTTTCTGACTCTCTTTAGTTATCTCTACTCAACTTCTATTCCATCTTCTGTGCTCTTCCACCTCTTTCATTTCAGCTTTTCCTCACTTCTCTTCAACTCCAGCTCTTGCCCTGCATTGGCTAGTAGCATCTTGATATTCTTTTCCTTCAGACCTCTGTCTGCTCAGAAAGTCTGACACTTGAACATCTCCTTAAGAGTCCTGTAGAATTTAATACACCTCTAGGAAAAATCAGAAGCTTGTGTTCATCACAGCTTGCATTTCTCTCAGAAAAAGAGTTAATTCCAGACTGAAACCAGATAACCGTTTCCAGTCATATCAAAATTCATCTGGCCATCAAGGTATAAGTATTTTCATTCTTTCAATAATTCCGGGCAATGTTAGCATGTCTATTTCTACTAGCTTTGTTCATCTACATTGCTCCTACTGTCCAGAAGCATTAAAATACTTCAAAGTTGCTGAAAACATCCAAAGTCTTACTGCTATGGAAAACTGTAGATACAAATATTTAAAAATATATGAAAATAAATCTTAAATTACAGGCAAATACCTAAGATTCCAGTCTAAAACACTGGAAATGCCAAAAAGAGTTAATTACATTCTGAAAATGAAGAGCTTATAGCCTAAAAAGACACACACACAAAAAAAAACTGAGAGTACATCTCTTAAAATATCGAACTTCTTAAAAGTAAGAATACAGAAAGTAAAATATATTTCTTAGCCTCAAGCATGTTAAGACCCCCATATTTGTCATGGGCTCAGTATGTTCCAGTGACTTAGGTCCTCTCACTGATCTCAGAACCCCTCACTGCTATGTGGCAGGCAGTGATGAAGCACCAATGGCGAGGGCAGAAAATAAGATGTGAATATCAATGTAGTGCCATATAGAGAACTTCTATTTTACATTTGTGTATTATTTTAACATGAAAATCATGTGTAAGCTTGCTTTGCAAGCATCTTTGGACTACTAGATGACAGATAAGTGCTTTGCAATGAAGATCTGTAGTTATTTTGATACACATAGCCCCTCCAGTGATATAGCTCATAACCATTATTTCAGCATGCTGGAGGCTCTCTTATGCTCTTTTCACATAACATAGGTACCAATGAAGTATTCATGCTATCTTCCAGTGTCTCTTTCTTGTCACATCAGTAAAAGACAACTGGTAGACAACACAAATGGTCTGCATATAAATATTCTAATAAAATAATAATAATGCCCCTTCAAATAGGTTTCACCTTACGTTGACCCTTCTCAAAGTTTTCTAGTTGCAGAGCACTGTACTGAGTACTCAGAGAAGTAGTTTCCCATTTCTTTCTCCGGAGGGCATCTGGGACTATGTGGGTTGCCCAAGGCCACTGGCTGATTGACAGCTCTCCTGGGAGACTGCTGCCTCCTCCACCATATTCTCCAACTCACAAATAACAGAAAATCAATATGTCCTCTGCACATGTACTTTTGTCTCTCCCTGACAATTTTATTTGGATCTTGATCAAGTATTAAAATCCGCTAATTGAACAAAACTAAGATTAGAGTTTCCTTTGTACTAGAAGAATCTGAGCTGACTATGGCAGAGTGCTTCAGGGAGCTATCAGGAACTGTGACAAGAACAAATACAAAAGAAAAAGCAATTTGTTCAGTTCGTTAAGAGGCTGTTAATTGGACTTCTTAAGTAGAAAGTAACTGAGAGCAAGCCTGGATACGTAAAGTGACTGAAATTAGAGCATAGGATGGTGAAAAGAGAAAGTTTGACAGATACTATGTTTTTCTCCAAGTTTTGTAGAAGTAGTACTTACAAAAGAGTAGAGATAGGCAGCAAGTGGTGTGTGTATCAGAAAATGAAAAATTCAGAGCAGTAATACATTACCAACTGAAGTATGGAGCCACAGGGGACAGCAGCATATTTTGAGAGGGTGCTTCTAGGAACTCATGAAGAATAAAATTAGGAGGAGATTTTGTGTCAGTGAGGCTCAAAATATTAATGCATTTTAAAGGGGATACAGCTGTAGAGAATGTCTTTAAAAGTGATCAGGTTTTAGAACAGGCATATGATTCATTCTTCAGAGATTCTTGGACAGTAACTGAATTGCTGCTTTGATATTATTTTTAAAACATGGCTAAGCTATCACTGAAGCTCATCTTATACATGGCTACCCTTGTCTTTTACATTTATGAAGAATCATACCTCTGTACCATACTGACTTGTAGCTGAGCAGCAAACAGGTGCCAAAGTGGCTGCAATCTCATATCTCTAGACATATGCACATTTTAAAAAGGATTAGTTGAAGTATAGGTGAGATACTACTTCATTTTACTGAAAGCATCCTAGTAAATATTGACCATCCATGCATCGTCTTGAATACATCTCTTAGTATTGCTGATGATTTGACTAGTGAATCTAGACTGTGGTTTAATGGGACCTTGCATATTCATTTCCATAAAGTTGGCACAGATACTTTTCTAAGCAACTGTTTTTGAGTGATCAGTGTCTTCTTTGTCATATCTTGTTGTTAAACTTTCCTGGATGGAGGGTGTATTAAGAGAATATAGCTCCTATGTAATCACCTGTCCTTCTTGGATATATGATTACAATAAATTATATGTTTCTTAACTGTGCTGCAACTATTTGCTGATATCACTCATTTATACTGCTGAAAAACCTACTGAAAAGCCATTCTCTGCTCTGTTTTAGGAAACTCTTCCACAAACAGTTTTCCATTCTACCCTGGCATGATCTCAAATGGTCGCCATCAGAAGGTTTTGCTTCCAGAATGGTTTTTGGTTTTTTGTATCTGATTTCTTTGTGAGACATAAATTCAATGGGTCTGCAAATTTTAGACCGATGAAGCCAACAGGACATTTAAGAATGATAACATTTTAATCTGTAACATATTTTCAATCGACATGTTTGAACAGGTAAACATTATAGGAGACAGGTCATAATTAAGATATGACATGTAAAGATCGAAAGTATGAAGGTTATTTAAATGGCTGGGATAAAGACAAATCAAACTGGATATTCAGTCATGAGGTAGGGCTTTCAGGCAAATGGTCTTTAAGAGTTTGTTACATATGAGGAATGTAAATAAGACCCAGCATCCTTTTGAAGTACTAGGAGCCGGCATGAAGGTGGCTGACAAAATGCATATTAATCATTTATAAACTGATACAAAACAAATGTAAAAAGAAATGAATGGCTGAAAAACAGCAAGGGAATGTCAGGTCAAATTACCGATGTAAATTTTTAGTTGATTAATCCACATGTGATATATGAGAAACTTCAAAATATTTCTCTTCGATGGATGCCACTACTGTTGGGGGAATCTTGAAGAAAATCTATATATTTCTGTGGAAGCGTTTATGCATTTCTGTACAATAATGTACCTGTTACCTAGTTTCATGTAATAGTAAAAGTAGTAGCATTGAATCAGTTGTTTGTTTCTTTCTAAACCGTAACTTTTTTCCCTCTGTGCTCATGCAGTGTGTGTGTTAAGCTTTATCTAGGGTAAAGACATGAGTTTTGTGCAGAAACTGGAGTTTTATATAAATAATATAGAAATATTGTATAAATAATATTTTGTCCAGTTTGCAAAAGCCATGGTGAGAAAACCATCTGATATAGGAGCAGAGATTTCTTGGGGAGGCTGGGGAATCACTGGATTGCTGTTTTGCCTTTTTGAGATGGACAACCTCCACTACAATCTTAGCAGAAGTGAGATGCATTCAGACTCCTAACTGAAATAAGAAGGGTAAGGACTATTACATATCAAATCGGTTTTCTCACACTCAGTTCCTTCAGAAAGAAATAGAAGGCAAGGAGCAAAGGACTAGATGAACTTCCAATAGATTTTTTAATTTTTAATTTTTTGTTTTTTTACAAATCTGTGTTGACTTCTAGTTATTACTGCATTGCTTTCAAGGTGTTTGCACTGCTTTATCATCTGCTCTAGAATTGTCCTCAGGATTGATGTGAGCCTGACTGGTCTGTAATTCCCAAGTTCCTCCCTCTTGCCCTTTTTGAAGACCAGGACAATGTTAGCCCTCCTCCAATGATCTGGCACTTCACTCGTCCTCTATGATTTCAAGAAAATAATAGACAGTGCTTCTGAAAGTTCTTTAGCCAGTTCCTTCAATATTCTTGAATGCAGGTCATCTGGCTCTGAAGATCTGAACTCATTCAAAGTAATAAGGTATTCCTTGGCTATCTGTTTATCAAACTCAAGCAGCAGTCCTGTCTCCTATTGTACTTCATATTTGGCTGAAGGGTCATAGACTGTCTTTGTTGGGAATGTTTGCAATTCTTAATGCAAATATAGTGAGTATATGGCCACATGAGAACAAGGAACTTCTCATCTAGCTAGTTTGTCTGATTCTTACTGACTAATTAAAAATACACTCTTGTTTGTTGGGCTAGAAGACCACTCCTATTACTTTGGCAAATTAGAATTTTTTTTCTTTTTCTCGGTGGCTGGTATAGTTCTTTCCCTTGCAACTGGCATATCTAAGATCACAGACACTTGCTAAGCATCTCTATATGATGTCCACCATTTTGCCTTCAGATATGTGGTTTGAAAGGACCCAATTTTTTCCTTCTTTTAATTTCTAAAATTCCTTCCATGAACCCCTAGAGCTCTTTTTAAAGGCTTGAGATAGCAGTGAGTAAACATATTTTCCCTTTTTACTTTGAAGCAGTGTCTGAGTGATTATTAGTGCTGGTGAATGCAACGGGATGTGTTTGGGAACTTGCTGTTTAATTCTAACTCCTAGATTACTGCACCTTTCATTGTGCAACAAAGAGGAATTAAAGATATTCTTACTGCTTTTATAAATTCTACAGACTCCATAACGCCCACAGTCTTTCGGGAAAAGACCAAGCTAAAATAAGATTGAGCATTTTTGTCTTTTCTTTTTCATCCATTATCATTTTGCCATCCCTACTGAATAGCTGAGACATAATTTCTTTTCTCTGTCTTTCATGATACATTTACCTGAAGAAAGTTTTTGTTGCTGTTGCTTTTAGTGTCTCTTGCTAACCTCACCCCATTCTCACCTTTTGCCTTCCTAATGCCATCCCTGTAGTTCTTTGCCACTTGTGTCTACTCTTCCTTTGTGTCCTGGTCATCCTTCCACTTCCTATATGTGTTCTATATGTGTTCTTTTAATTTTCAGGTCTTCTCTGAGTTTGTTTTTGTGAAGCTACATTTTTAAAATTTGGTTTTTTTTTTGTTTTTTTTTTTTTTTTGCTGTTTTCCATTGTTTTTCCTTGTTGGACTTGTTTGTAGTTGTGCCTTTAGAATTTTCTTTTTAATAATCTTCCACCCATCTTGAATAGTGAAAGTGTGAGTCATGCAAATGTCACATATGTTTCCATTCTAATTGAATAGCTGGACCACAATTTATTTTCTCTGTCTTTTGCAATACATATATCTGAAGAATGGTTTTTGTTGCTGTACATTTTTATTATTGAGCTCCATCAGAGCTGCTCGCTCTGTTCTTCTTGGGCATAAGCCTTCATCTGTCTTTACCTCTGTCAGAAATTGGGGATGTGGAGATGGATCTGAGACAAGTCAGTCTTCCAGGTCAGCAGCAAAGAGACTTGCAGAGACGGTAGATTCCTTCACCAGCAGTGTGTGTACAAAATATGTACAGCAGAACTATGTACAATAGTCAGCAGAATAAACAATACTTATCAGTAAAATAAATGGACAGCACCTCTTGTAGCACCTCTCCATGCAAAGCTCCATATTCCACTATAGTGTGCAGCACTTACATAGTGTGAACAACCAATCACTGGCACATCACCTGATGTCTTCTCCTAGACATTACATCATGCCCAATACACATTTCAAGGATTGCATCAGCTACATGTGCTGACCTTGTGGCTGCACTCCTGTTATAAAATGGATGCCTTACAGAACACTCTGGTTCATACACTCTGGTTCATGTGCAAAGAGTAAATTCTACTTTATGGGCCACAGTATCTTGATAACTTCTGAGTTTGTTTTCCACACCGCTTTCCATTTCAAAGCCCTCCTGATGAAGTTTTTCCTGCTGTGGCCAAACATATTATCCCCAGTTCTTGAGGTGAGACCCATCATTTGCCAGCAGTCCATATTCCAGGAAGTATAGCCCATGATCCCAAAATCTCTAAATCCTTCATGTTGGAACAGCTTTGTAGCCAGTTGCTCATCTGCATTACTTGTTTGTTTGCTGTTGATCTGTTAAGTTGGTTGCTAAGTATATGTGCAATAAAGAAAGCAGCACACAGAAGTCTGTAATTTCAAGCAATGTAGGTAAGATATTTTTATTCTTTCCCCTACAAATGCCTCAGTGTGATTTATTGAGACTTTAAGTGCCAGTTAATGAGAAAGGGGTGAACTCTGGGAAATGGGTTTAAACTGTGCTTTTTAAGGAGGCCTAAGACCCATTACGTGTGGATTTTATCATGTTGCTGTTGTCTCTGCTGTTGTGTTTTTTTTGGTCATTGTTACTTTATTTGTTCATTTGCATATGGAAGGTAGGTGGGGATTTTAATTGCAGCAATCCACCCAGAGTTGATGGGTGGTATAGAAGTGCAATAGACAGACAGACAGACAGACAGACAGACAGACAGACAGACAGACAGACACAGAGAGAGAGAAACTTGTAGCTATTCTCCTTTGAGAGTCTCTGTACTTCTATAGTGTAGAAAAAGGAATTTTACCAGGAATTTAAAACTCTGAACATTATTAACTCAGACATTTATGCTGATTAGATTACTGGTACTTCCTGCACAATTTGACCACCATGAAGATCATCATATGCTGGTTAATCAGATACCCAACCCTGCCTGATCCCAGTTCCTTAAGGGAGGTCAGTATTGTTATCCCTTGTGATCGGGTTCAGCTTCAAATTTTGACAACTTCTAATTTTGCATGGGAAATATCACAGGAGACGTCTTCTTAACTCTAACATATTTATCTTTATTGCTTACATAAGCATCAATATTGTTCATAATCGGGTCGGAACAACTTAATTCTGGCAACAAGCTATAACTGTCAGATGTGAACTCCGGCCCAAAGTCTGTTACACTCACAGAGGTGCTGGGCCAAACTTCTCCACATCGGTGGGTTTCCGGAGGGGAGCACTCCTCACTGCGCAAATGGTGCCGCAGCATGGGTGCTGGGCCCAATCCCCCTCAGGTGGAGGAGTATTAAATCTTGAATCTGGTCTTATCACCTGTCATCCTCTTTCCTTTCCTTTGGGGAACATGATCACCGACCACTCCAAGGTTTCATTATTTCACTTCTCCTGATTCTTTAAGTGGGGGCTCCGGAAGCAAACCCCTTAGCTTCAGATTGCGAAAGTCCCTCAACAACTCCTGGGTTTTTACTCTCTCATACTCTTGCAGTCTCTCCAGCTCTCTTTTGCGCTTCCACATGTCTGATTCTACTTTAAACCACGGTTCGCCTTGGCTACTTATACTCTCCTCCCAAACTGACAGTTCTTGCTCCTCCGCCTTCCAACTCCTGCTCTCCTCTACCAGACATATTCCCACCTTCCCCTTTCTTTCAACTCCTTCTCTCTCTCCTTCCTTAATCATGTTCTCCCTTGAGTCCGGCTCTACACCAATACTCTCCTGCTCCGATCCTCCCACTACACCCTTTGTCTCATGAGATGGCACACTCTCCTTCGGACCTCCTTCACATCCCCTTATTGGCAGATATTGGAGCTTATGTAAGCCCACTTAATAGCCTTCTGACTCAGGCAAGATTTCAACATGAAGCAATTGTACAAGTAGCTGAAAATGCAGTGATACCTGAGTAAAAGTTATATAAAGATAAAATGCTGAAGAGGAAAGATAAGGCTAGGAAGATGTAAAAAGAAACCAACAGCATTTTAAGGTGAAAAAAAAAACAATCTGGCTTCCTTTATATGACACATTTCATCAGGAGAAATAATACAACAAAACATAATTTTCAGAAGATTTCTGGGGGGAAAAAAACACCCAAGGCAAGGACTTCTAAGTCCACAAAAACGTCCTGAGAGGTATAATTACTAACTAGAGCATGCTGGCATCTCAGTCACAGATAAAAAGCTCAAATTTAATTTTCTTAGTCACACCAAGAAAAATAAATGAATTCGCTCAACTTATTGGTTTGCAATTCAATACATTTTGCAATGTAGCAAAAGGGCAGAAAAGAGGTGAATTTGTCTTTTCTTCTTCAAATGCACAATTACCATCCGGATTCTTCTCTGCCATTTCTATCCTCAGCTCTAATAATAATAATCATCATGTGCCATCCAGACAATTCTGCTTATGATGACCCTTTTTAGGGTTTGCCAGGTAGAGAATACTCAAAAGAGATGTTCAGTTTCTTTCTTCTGCGGGTGCCCTTGGACTTTGGAGCTTGGCCAAGGCTTACATAAGCTGTCTCTTCTCTTCAGAGGCATAGTGGGGAATTGAACTTCCAGTCTGTGGCTCCGCAGCCAGATATCTAAACCACTGAGCTATCAAGCCAGCTCCTCAGCCATAAAACCTCTCATAAATGCAACTTAATTACTATCTAACAATACCATTAAGGTTAATGACTTCTGCGTATGACTCAAGATGAATTATTATTTTTTTCTTGCTGCTTCCATATAATTTTTTTCCTGGTTTTCCATATAATTGATTCATTCACATTTCGAGGAAATTTGTTGTGGGCAGTGTGAATAATAGCTAATGCAATCAGCTTCAACAACAAATCCTTCCCCTGTGGAGCTGTTCAGGATTTCTTATGTTGGCTGCTCAGTTTTCAAAGCTCCGGGAGAATCATGGCATCCCTTCTTCAAGATCCCTGTATGTTAATGAATCTTTCAATTACTACTCTTGTCAGCTGTGTTTATCTGGATTACTTTCTACATTTGATTCACCTATGATGAGGGTTTTAAAAAAAGAATCCACAAAGTTCGCAACTCTTCTATGAAAATACTGATTTGGTACCTCCAAAGACTACTTTCCTAAGGCCCATGGTAGATTTTGCTCAAGAAAAAAAATCACACAAACAAGGAACACTGGGCAGGGGTGATGCATGAGGGAGCAAGGAGGAATCTCAAGCAGTATGTTTGGTAGTATATTAAATCAATTAAAAAAACATACGTATGTAGAACTGGAATGGAACAAGACTGCTAGTGCAATTCCAAGAAACACAGTGACAGATTATAATCTAATTTTTCCCTGATCCTAGCACTCAGCTTCATCCCACCCACCCCCTTGCTTTGCACTTGTGACCTTGGATGTCAAAGTGTGCTGCTTATATACTGCCCCACAGTGCTGAAAGCACTCTCTGGGTGGTTTACAATTATGCAGACTACATATTGCCCCCCATGAGCTGGGTTCTCAATTTGCCGATCTTGCAAGGATGGAAGGCTGAGTCAAATTCAAGCTGGATTGAATACAGTTTGTGAACAGTTCTTTGGTCGTAATGTTATTGTTTAGTCGTTTAGTCAGGTCCGACTCTTTGTGACCCCATGGACCAGAGCATGCCAGGCCCTCCTGTCTTCCACTGCCTCCCGGAGTTGGGTTAAATTCATGTTGGTCGCTTGGTTGTAATACTGCAGTTTAATAGTCTTCATCACCTGATGCCTCAGTTTGCTGTTTCTAACTACAACTCTATAGGAGGGAAGTTTGGGTTGTACAGAACAGAGACATATTTCACTATTTGCATGGAACTGATGAAAAAGTGAATTTGCATGTCTCCATTTGCCTTTTCTCTGAATGTGGTTGCTATGGTATAGTCAAAAAATATGGGCTGAAAGTCATGAGCTCCACCTAGTCATGACCTCTTGGCTCTGCCTACCAGTATCTTCCCTGCTATCTGCCCCCCCCACTCAATGGGCACCAGCCTGTACTGGATAGTTGGCTCCACCCTTTCAATTCCTAGATGACCTGAGCACAGGTTACATTACAAACCACCTACTCCTTTATGAATCAAGACTAATCTTATCTCAAACTTCTATTGCATAAACTCCCTGATAGACAGTGGGAATGCTGTAAACGTATTACATCTTGACTTCAGCAAAGCATTCGTAAGTGCCCCGTGATATTCTGATTAGAAAGCTAACTAGGTGTGTGCTGGATAGAACAACTGTCCAGTGAATACACAGTTGGTTACAGAATTATACTTACCAGCTTATCGGCAGCTCTTTCTCAAACTGGGATGAGGTAACAAGTGGGTAGCACAAGGATCAGTCTTGGGCTCAATTGGATGAAAGGGTGCAGGGTATGCTTATTGAATTTGCGGATCAAGCAAAAAAGGGTGGAATAGCTAATACCGTGGAAGACAGGAACCGGATTCAAAAAGATCTTGATAGGCTTGCACACTGGGCTGAAAACAACAGAATGAATTTTAACAGGGATCAGGTTCTACAGCAAAATTCCACACCTGATGGGGGAAAAACAAATGTACAGTTACAAGACGAACGGAGGAACAGTACTGTAAACGTATGGGCATCTAAAGGTGTAT
The DNA here is from genome assembly GCF_051106095.1 of Pogona vitticeps. NCBI lineage: Eukaryota > Metazoa > Chordata > Lepidosauria > Squamata > Agamidae > Pogona > Pogona vitticeps. The sequence goes on from NC_135785.1 coordinate 94,910,844, forward strand.
TTGTGCCTAGAATCCCTTGGGCCAGGGTAGTTGCACTAGTTGGACTTTGCTGACTGCAGATAGAGGGGGGCTTTTAGTCAAGTAAAAAAAAGGCACCAGTTTGAGAACAAAGAACTAGCTGATCCAACAAGGCAGTGTAAAAATGTTCGCAAGGCTGTTCAAATGCTCACAAAAGTAATGACTTGTTTGTTTCTTACATTTGCACCCAACCATTGCTTCTGTGAGCTCAAGCTATTGTACATGGCTCCCTCCCCCCCCACATTAATCACAAAGTAATATCTTTCAGAGGGAACCTCTAAAGGTCACTCAGTGAGTTTTGTCAAGTTGAAACTTCCTCATGGGGACTAGAACTTGGATCTTTCAAATCCCAGTGCAACACTCAAACTACGATACCTATTCTGGGCACTTGAAAAACCACATACAACTCCTTATTTGCTTCCTTGATGACTTCTTCATCCAAGGCATGCTCTAGATGAGCACCAAAATCTACTATTTTGTATACTAGATTCAGGAGTGATAGCAAGAATGTGTTGCTGTTTTACTTGTCCCAGCCTGTCACTGTTCAGAACAACAGGAATAATAATACCGATGTATTATACAGAGACAAATTTGTGCTTTTTCTGGCAGGATTTAAAATCCCACCATCAGCGAGATGACATTGCAGCTGCACGTGCCTGTCTGAAGGAAAGGTCACCTCTTCTTCATTCAGTTTGCTCTGCTTGTTTGGAACATTCGGACATTGCGTCTCTTAAAGCCAGCAAGGATTCAGTTTGCAATGAAATAGAGAATGCACTCGATGCCATTTCTAATGCTTCTCAAGGAATCGGTAATCAAAAGGCTGAGCCCGAATCACAGGCAGCTACCCTTGGAACTGCACTTGATGAACTTGAGGTAGGTGAATGTGTAGCAACATGGCACTCTCTGTAAAACACATTAATTTGTTTAAAATGACTTGTGCTTTTGTAAAGTGGCAACTCAGAGTTTATTGATCTGATGGCTGATATCATGCCAAGAGTCTCAAGATCTCCTCCTAGATGATGTATTGCACTGACCAATTAGTTAATTTGGTATTCATGCATCTTTAATTGGGGAGTGATGTATTTGCTTTGTTTCCTGTAGGAGAGGGACTGAATGTACACGTGCAGATTTTGTTAAATTACTTTTTAAAAAAGCAAATAATAAAAGCTATAGTTTCAAGGTATAGTTTAAAATCAAACTTTTAAACATTTTAAATTTACATTTAACATTTCTTTTAAAAATTATAATTGCATTTTTTTAAAAAAATAACTCTTCAGATTCCTTCTACTGCAAAATAGCTAAAATAACTTCAGTCACTCTAAAAAATCTGACTGATACAAGTCAAAGTTATAGGGTAGAAAACACATTCCCCTTCTACTCACCTTGTCATCATCTAAATACTCACAAAAAAACCATGGAGAAGCAGTATGACACACCGTTTGAATCATCATTTGAGCCATGTGATATTCCCCCTACATTAAGTATGATCACCCCATTAACCATAAAAGGAACTAAAAGTTGCAGTTACCTTGCAAAAGGAGTGAAATTATCTTTAAAGTTCTCATTGTCACCGTTATAGTTATTAGAAAAACAAATGGATTAAAAGTAGTTAGTTATTTCATTCATTATGGTTCAAATCCCTGCTTGACCATAGAAACTCATTGAGAAGTGGCAATGCTAAATCACTCTGTAAATTGCTCATATACAGTGGTGCTTTGACTTAAGAACTTAATCCATATTGGAACGGTGGCTGTAAGTCAAAACGTTCTTAAGTCAAAGCAGCATTTCCCATCAGAATGCATTGAAAACCGATTAATCCGTTCCGGCTGTGTTTTGTCCTTATGTCAAGGCACGGTTCTTAAGTCAAGGTATTAGTTCCCATAGGAACTAATACAAAGCCGGTTAATCCATACTCTACCACTAGGGGGAGATTTTTCCTTTTTTTCTTCTTTTGACCTAAGAAGAACTTAGGTCAAAAAAGGGGCAGGAAAGTTTTTTTGTTCGTAAGTCAAGACACGGTTCGTAACTCAAAGCAATATTTCGCATCCAGAGCTGTTCATAACTCAAAACATTCGTATGTCAGGGTACCACTGCACCTTGAAAACCTTATTGGAGTCACCATAAGTCAGAAGCAACTTGTCAGCATATAACATATAGAGTTAGTTCTAGCTTTTTTGATACTCTTAATATCGATTAGAGATGCTTTGACATAGCCATTGGGTCATCTTATAACCCAATGCACTCTATAGCCAGTAGCAGGCCTCCCGTTGGCAGCTTCTTTTACAACATTAAAAGACAGAAATAAAACCACAATAAAAACAGAAAAACAATCCATCAGTTAACAAAACAACCACAGAAACTAAAAGTGGCAAGAGATGATTTAACAACACCTGACGTAGTCTTAAAATTTGATAGTACCAAGTTCTTCTTCCCTGAAAAAGCTTATGAAAAAGACGTTTTTAGTTTTTCTACTGGAAAGAATCAAGCTAAGTCAGGGGATTTCTTTGGCGAGAAAATTCCTGCAATGAGGGTGTCACTGGCATGAAAGCCATACTGCGGATCAGTGTCAGTTGATGATCAGCTTAGAGTGGGAATGCTTCCTATGAATTCAGTGCACGGAGGAAGAGTCATCTGAGAAAGGGTTTGGTAGCCTCTAAGGGCCACACAGACCTAGCGCTGGACCTTGGAAGGGCTTCATCCCCTTTTGTACCTCATCCTCTCCAAAATACCCTGTTTCCCTGAAAGTAAGACCTAACCTGAAAATAAGCCCTAGTATGATTTTTCAGGATGCTTGTAATACAAACCCTCCCCCAAAAGTAAGCCCCAGTTAAGTGAAACCCCACCCTCCACCATTGTGCAGCAACCAGAAGAAGATGACACAACTGTATTTGAATAAATGTAGATCGTTGTACATGAAAAAACCAAAACATCCCCTGAGAATAAGCTCTAATGTGTTTTTGGAGCAAAAATTAATATAAGACCCTGTCTTATTTTCGGGGAAACACTGTATTTTTCTTTTTTTAAAAAAATGCTTTTATGGGGCAGGGTTAATTCATATCCCCTAGTGCGGTTAAAAAAACCCAATTTGGGGAGTGTGTCAGGCAAGGTTTAGAGGGATGCATTTATCTATCCCTGATTTACGAGGAGGCCATTTATGAGGCTTTTAAAAGTTCAAGCCAAGACTTTGAATTATGCTTCAAAACAAATGAATAAGCAGTGCAGCTCTTCAGCATAGCCCTTGTATTCTCCCATCATCATGCCCCAACTAGACCAAAATCTCCAAGTGATTTTCAGAAGTAATCCTGTATGGACCACAGTTCAATAAGACAGCCACAGGAAACCCAGTTCTCTGTTATGGAGGCAAGATCATCCAGCTTCTGGGGAAGGGCCACACAGCAGGTGTACAAGTCTAATGGGGCAAAGTTCTTTCTGGCCATGGTTACCACCTAAGGCTCCAGGCACAACACAGGGTCAAGAAATAATCCCAAAGTGTACAGATGGACTAATTGGTCTAAAGTACTATATTTTCATGTGTTCATTTCTAACTCCGCTGCATCTTTTCTGCGTATTGAGGTGCAATGAAGAAAAACTACATAGAGGCTCATGAAAGGAAAAAGAAAAGCAGTTTTTGCCCGTTCATTGTCTCTGAGATCAACATTGTATCACCATATCCTGCCATTCCCCGTATTTAACATATGTGGCAGTAGCCACACTTTCGTTTGTTTAAATGGGAAGTTTTTTTTTACGTAATAAGCAAACAGCCTTTTAACCACCTCCTAACATTTCTTGCAATCTGGATCTTGAAACAGATGTGTGCTTTGATCAAATCCTAGGGAAACTAGTATTAGTATTTTTAATCAGGCAATTTTAAAGTGTTTTAATTTTAATTGTATTTTAACATAATGAACGTAATTAGTATATTTTGATGTTTGTAATTTCATTGTATGATATTTTTCTACTGTTTTTAGACTGTTTGGTATGCTGCCTTTGATCCTGATTCTGGAAGAAAAGTGGCATATAAGTAAAATCACACATAAATAAATTGACCCACACAATTTGCTGTGTAACAAATTTGATCCAAATGTGTTAATAAATAGAAAGCAAGCATTTCTGAATCTGTATACAACTCATGAAACATTTGGATAGCTGTAGTTTTCTATGAATGATGTTCTAAACTTTTCTTTGTATTCCTTTTCTAACCGCCATGCCACCCTAAAACATGTCAGATAATTTATGGGCTCAGCCTCTGCACTTTCTAAGGAGCTGTGAAAGAAGTCATGTGGTTTGTTCATACACTTCCAGAGCCAATAATCCTCTTTTCATGGCAGTGATAGAGCTCGGAACTCTTGCTTTTCAAAGGAACTCAGTACACATCGGCCATTTATTTTTAAAAGTAATATGCTTCTTGTCACTGTCAAATTTTGTTGTTGTTTTTCTACACCTCTCTAATGTTTGCTTCTTTTTGTTGAAACATTTAAGAGTGACTGTGTCAGCCCCAATTACTAAAAACAGAAAAAGTAATGAGTAACAAAGTGCTGTTTCCAAACAGCTGCTGAGTCACATTATACATCTCTGAGCGCTCAGTGACCAAATAAGCCGAGACCTGCTTTATGCATTTTCCCATTAAAAACAGAGGATAAAGGAGATTACACAAATCAGATGTCTTGTGTATTGAGGGGGTGATGAACCTGTAATTATCCAGATACTATTGGACTAGACTGCCCATCATCCTTATCTATTGGTAGTGCTGGCTGGGACTGATGGGAGTTGGAGTCCAAGGACATCTGGAGGATCTTGGGTTCCCAAAGCCAGTGTCAAAATAGGTAAACAAATGTACAGAAAACAGTTAAGAGTCACATGCTGCTATGATATGGGGAAGGGACAAAATCTACTTCTGGTTATGGGTCCTCCTGTTCAAGGAGGTACTTATCCAATGAATCTTCTGAATTGGGATAGGTAGGGCTTTTCAAGAAGTGGAGGGATGAACACCCATACTTACATTCTTGACTCTTGCTCTTGCACTGTATTGTTCAATGTCTTTTATGTACATAATTTTCTGTGTAGCTTTTGCCTAGGTAGTACAAATGACACCTGAGGCTGGGTAGCTTAGATAAAGAAAAATTGATCGCCTATTTAACCTTTTAAGAATGCTTTCAGAATCAAATGGTTATCATTTTTCTTTATGCATGGAAAAATGGCACTGGATAGGAACCTGAAATAACCTTTGCTCTATCTTGCTTCTGCATTGCAAATAAAGTGCCATGAAATAAATGGATAGTAGTAAACAGTCTGTTGGGAACCAATCTCATTAAATGTTTATAGTGTGGAAATGTGTGAAAGAGCTTACTCAACAAGTACTGTCTAGAAGCTTTCTTAATAACTTTCATACCAAGTAAAATAGAATTTATTGTAGTGTAAAATCTGAAATCTGAGTAGTTAAAAAAAAACCTCAAGACTTATAACACATTTTAACAATTCCATATGCTTGTGGCTATAGTTATTACCAGTAATTACAACAGGTAAAATAAAATCTGTGAATAATTAAAATAATAGTTAAAAACCTATAGTATTATACTATAATTCAAAGATGTTGGCAAGTTTTGGGGGCCAAGTTCCAAGTCGCTATCTGCATCTTTAGTACAGTGGTGCCCTGCATGACGACGATAATCCGTCCCGTGAAAATCGCTGTTTAGCGAAATCGTCGTCATGCGAAAACCCTTTCCCCATTGAAATGCATTGAAACTCGGTTTAATGTGTTCCAGTGGGGAAAATACCTTGCCGTCCAGCGAAGATCACCCATAGGGAAGCCATTTTGTGAGCACCGATCAGCTGTAAAAATGGCTGCCCTGCAAAGCATGGGTCTGGAAAACACAGGGCAGCCATTTTGCGGAGCTGGAAAAATCATTGTCTTGTGAACAAACGGTTCATGAAGCACGGACCTAATCAACGTCCGGTGAAAATCCCTCATTGGAATGACTGTTTTGAGAATCGCTATAGTGATCGCAAAAAGTTATCGTAATGCAGATTCATCATTCAGCGGAGTCATTGTTTAGCAAGGTACCACTGTACGTAGTCCCCAGTCTCAAGCCCAAGTGCCTATTAAAAATAAGCTCACCCCAAAAGGGAGGGGATGTGTGGGTTCCAAGTCATGAGTTGAGTCTGAGTCATGGGGGGGGGAAACCAAGACGAGTCTGGATTTACTCACTAGTACAACCTAAGTCCAAATTGACAGTGAGTCCCATGACTTGTGTTCCCATCCCTGCTATACCTGTGGTAAAATATAATAGGTTATAGAATAATCGACATGGTCTATTCATATTCATATCCCTAGGGATATGAATATGAATAGCGGCACCACAGGTGTTATGGAGGCTCATCGCCCCCACCCAGAACTGTCTGGTCCCCTCACCAGTTGCCATGCAGTGCTGGGGTCCTTTGTTGTTATCGTCATGGCAATACAGGAAAGAGCCAGGACTCCCTGTCCCACTTCCTTGCCAGAGTGGTCAGCTACATGGGGAAGGACTGGCTGGGCTCCTTCGTGGATGGGTGCAATGATTATAATGAAGGAAATGGGCCTCTGTGGTGCCACTGTTCGTATTCATTTCCCTTGGGATTCAAGTACAAATAGGTTGTGTTTATAGTATAATGCTACAGGTTTTTAAAATAAAAATAAACTAATTATAATGCAAAGATAGATGGATCTAGGAAGTTCGAATTAGACACGGATACCTTCTGGTGCCGGAAATACGTCATGATATCTCAGGAGAATGGTTCTGCTGCCTAGGACCTGTGAGAAGCATAATGAAAAGGGTGGTGAAATAAGTGCTGATTTCCGGGAGGGTTCCAGTTACTTCAGATCCAAGCCTTCTACAGGTCCAACACTGGCACAAAGTTAGTCCAAGACATCATGAATGCTAAGTAATTTCTAACATCCCTAGGCAAGGAGGGGCTTAGATTCAGTCCAGCTTCAGCTGGTTTAGGTTTTGACTTGTCTGGTCCTTGATCATTTTAGCCAGTTAAGATCACACTGCAAGAAGGATGGACAATTATTCTGCTGCATTCCAGCCAGTTGCATTAAAGGGGATCCTTTGGCATAGCTAGAAGTGTTTTCAAGATATTGTTTTACTCATCCTTTTTGAAGAATCATGGATATATTCTAGCTCCATTGATGGATGGTTTGGGATGTGACCTAGTCTCATTTTTAAAGCTGGGCATGTATTTAGGAGCATACCTGCTTTTAAAAAACTCTGTAGCTGTGGTCAGATTATTTGACTAATATTGAGATATCTGTGTGTCACATATAGGGAGATAGCAGTGGCCTGCCCAACGTTATATCAACTCATCTGATGCAGTACATAGAACGAGGATGGTCAAAGTATGGCAGTCAAAATATTTTCAGAATACGACAGCCATCATCCCTATCTAGTAAAGTCAACTCTGGGACATGATGGGAACTGCTGTTTGAAACACCTGCAGCAAATTTCTCTCACTTGATATGAAAATTAATCTACTTGCTTATCAGGGTGTAGATGTTGGGATGAAAGAGGCAGGGCGCACAAGGCAGGGTGCACAATCCCATTGTACTGATAATGTGCTGGTATCTCTACATATGTTGATGACTTTGGCTCATGATAGGTTGATATAGGCTCATGATTTTAAAAAAATGCAAAACCACTACAAGAATGCATTTTCGGAGTTACAGAGTTTCTGCCATTGATATAGGTAGAAGATATTACCTTCCAGAATTACTTTTATTTCATGTTTGTTTCAGCTGAGATACAGCGTTTACTTGATTTCAGTGCCCTGGAAAATGGAGGGAGAGTGATTTTGCATTTCTAAGCAGGGCCGGACTGGCCATCTGGCACTTCTGACAAATGCCAGAACGGCCGATGGTCAGAAGGGCCGGTTCCTGCCTCAGCGCAGGGCCAGGCTGAGCCCCCCTCCCCAAAAGAGAGCAAGCGAGCGAGAGAGCGAAAGGGAGCCTTCCCTCCCCGCCCCCTTGCCTTGCCTTGCCTTGCCTCCTCCTCTTCCTCCTCCTTCCTCCTCCGCCCGCCCCCTCCAGCTGGGGTGTCCCCCCCCAACCTCCCCGCCCGGCCCAAGAGCGCACCCACGCCCGAGGGGGGGCAACGGCGAGGCCCGGCTCCTAGTGTGGCGGCGAAGGCGGGCTCCGGGCAGCGGAGGCGGCGGCCATGGTGACGCGGCCGCTCTGCCTCCCTCCCTCGCCCGCGGAGCCGGCGGCGGCGGGGGGCTTTGTTTGAGGCTAGCGCGGGCAGCCGAGACGCCGCGGCTTCCCGGCCCTGCCTGCCTGCCGGCTGCTCTTGGGCCACGGCTGGTGCTGGTGGCCGGCCGGAGGGTCTCGCCGGCGCATCCCCCGCCCCGCTCGCTCGCTCGCTTCCTCGCCCTGGCGCGCCAGGGCCGGGGAGGGCCGGAGGGCGAAGCGGGAGCGGCAGCAGCAGGAGGAGGAGGAGGCAGCCTCGCCTCGGATCCTCCCCCACTGCCCGCCCACCCCGGCCTGGCCAGGCCCGCTGCACAGGCGCCCAGGTGGCCGAGAGCGCACGGTGCCCGGGCGCGTCGCCTTCGCCGGGCACCCTTTGCCTCTCCAAAGGGAAGCGCACCGCTGGGGGACGGGAGAGGGAGTGGGCGCCTCGGCCGGCCTTCCCTGGGTGGGCGGGTGAGGAGGGAAAGCCGGGGGGGGAGCCCGGAGAGGGGAGGAGGAGGAGGAAGGGGGCGAGGACGGGAAAAGAGCGGAGGGGGGGACTGGAAGAGGTGAGGAGGGCCGATTGGAAACTGGAAGCCGAGGAAGCCTCTCCTCCCGGGCAGGGGTGGCCACGCTGCCTCCCAGGAAAGCCCCTCTGACGAGGCTGGGCTGAAGTTTCGTCAGCAAGCCCAGCCTCGACCGGAGGGATCCTGATCCGGTCCCGGGAAGATCAACTTTCCTGGCCAGTTTTTTTTTTAAGTGAAAATTTCCTCATCAGAGCTGGGCTACGCTGTCTTTGTTTCACCGTCCCCTGAGAATGTCACAACCCCGCTTTAGATACGAGTTGCCTTCTTATCCTGCTCCTTAGGATGCGCTGCGGCAGAAAAGATACACTCCTCTTGCACAGGGAGGTTCTGTTTATTCGTTTCGTTCATATCCTCGGCTCCCTCCCAAGTTTTATCCTCCTCCCTACAGCCCTGTGAGGTAGGCCAGGCTGATGGCGAGAGCACCTCGCTCAAAATCCCCCCGGTGCATTTCAGGGGTCCATAGGGCCAATCCTGGCCCAAAGCCAGGTGGGCCTGTGTCCCCACAGCCGGTGGGCCTGTGTGCTCTAAATGCCAGGGCCGATTTTTGGTCCCAGTCCGGCCCTGTTTCTAAGCAATGCTTTCCTTCCACTCATGGACACCAACCCAAAGAACTGTAAGAATAAGTCGGGCTGATCTCTTAGTCACAGGACTTCACTACCGAGCCACTTTTCTTCTGTGACTGCTGATTTAATCTTGTCTGAAGGCAAAGATACCCCTTGTGAGAATGCAGTGATGTAGAAACCCACCTGTTTTCAAGGCATGCTTTAATGATCTCACCCCTCCATACTATCTTTGTCCAGTTCTGGGGAACTCACAAGCATTTCTAACCTAATGTGAAGATTTGAGTAGAGGTGTGATGACCATTTAAGATAATGCCATCCCTTGATGCATAAAACTGGAAAGTTAGTGGAAAAGAAAATTGGGGCGTAAGCATTCAGTTATCAAGTCCAAACCTTTAATCTTCTTGCAACTCCATTAACTTCACTGGAGCGAGACAGGAAGCACTCAGACAGAGCACATTAGAAAATCTGTTTCATTAGATCTGTCAGCTGCAAATGCTCACTCATTTATATTGATTTCATTACTGTTTCTTTTAAACTGATCAATGCAGAATTACCCAACATTTATCAGATTCCTATTGATAAGCTCAACTAGATAATGAAATAACTCTTTATCTTCAGTCTTCCTCATCTCTCTCTCTCTCTCTCTCTTTTTTTTTCCAAAGAAATCATACTACTTAATAGGAGTTGCTTTTACAATTGAAGGCACCCCACTAGGAATCAAACATAGGGCTATTTTGTTGAATCCTTGATCTACATAGTTTATTAAATAAGAAAGGAATTTATTTATACAGTATAGCTGCCAATACACCATGTGGTGCCACTTTATTTCTAAAACATGTAAGAGTAAGTTAATCAGTTTGCAACCATTCTTGCAGAACTTCATCACTTTATGCATATGATACTTACAGGCACTTGAGAATTCCAGAGTTAGGCAACCTAATGTTCTTGCTTTCTTGGTAGGAGATGAGCATACTTTGCTCCTCTAGATATTGCTAGACAGCAGCTTCTGTTATCTCTCTTTGTTGGGTCTGCTGGGAGGACTTACAGGAGGTGCAATCCAAAAGCATCTAGAGGGCTGTGAGTTGCCCATCCCATCTTAACAATTCTGTCTTGGAAATTGTTGTTATGTGTCATCAATTCTGAACTGACTTCCATTGACCCTAATATGCAGGGCTTGATGTCTCAGCAGTCAGTCAAAAAATTTCACCAGTCAGCATGAACGGACTAAGGTAAGGCATCCTTCAGTCTTGAAAGACTATGGTAACATGCTCTGTATGGAGGACTTGGAACAGCGTCTAGTGTGGCTGAGAAGGCCAATTCGAGAGTGACAATCCCTTCCACACTGAACACAAATCCAGCCTGCCCCCTGTCCAGCTCCCTGATTTTGCTTTTGTGACTTCCTCTTTGCCTCGGCCTGCTGGACAAGGGTATCTTCAAATTGGGAGAGGCCGTGATGCAACACCTGCCTCCAGGCTGAATGCTCAGATGTCAAGGTTTCCCATCTGTTGAGGTCCATTCCTAAGGCCCTCAGATCCCACTTGCAGATGTCCTTGTATCGCAGCTGTGGTCTCCTTCTGGGGTGATTTCCCTGCACTAATTCTCCATACAGGAGATCCTTTGGAATCCAACCATCAGCCATTCTCATGACATGCCCAAGCCAATGTAGACATCACTGTTTCAGTAATGTATATATGCTAAAGATTCCAGCTCATTCTAGAACTATTCTATTTGGAACTTTGTCCTGCCAGGTGATACCAAAAATGTGTTGGAGGCAACGCATATGGAAGGTGCTCAGCTTCCTCTCCTGCCATGCACAAAGGGTCCAGGACTCACTGCAGTACAGGAGTATGCTCAGGACACAGGCTCTATAGACCTGGATCTTGGTATATGTCATCAGCTTCTTACTGAGCCATACTCTCTTTCTGAGTCTAGAGAACATGGTAGCTGCTTTGCCAGTGTGTTTATCCAGCTTGACATCTAGAGACAGTGTGTCAGAGATCATTGAGCCAAAGTACGCAAAGTCATGAACAGCCTCCAATTCTTGTGTGGAGATGGTAATAGAGGGAGGTGAGTCCACACCCTGGCCCATGACTTGTGTTTTCCTCAGGCTGATTGTTAGTCCAAAGTCTTCGCAGGCCTTGCTAAAATAGTTCATGAGTTGTTGGAGGTCTTCATCAGAGTGGGCAACAATGGCTGCATCATCTGCGAAGAGGAAGTCCCATATGCATTTCAGCTGGACTTTGGTCCTCACTCTCAATCTAGAGAGATTAAAGAGCTTTCCATCTGATCTAGTCCGGAGATAGACACCTTCTGTTGCAGTTCCAAAGGCATGCTTCAGCATGACAGCGAAAAAGATCCCAAAAAGTGTTGGTGCGAGGACACAGCCCTGTTTCACTCCACTCCGGATGTTAAAGGGATCTGATGTTGAGCCATCAAAAACTACTATGCCTTTCATTCCCTCATGGAAGGACCTGATGATGTGAAGAAGTTGAGGTGGACATCCAATCTTGGGAAGTATTTTAAAAAGGCCATCCCTGCTAATCAAATCAAAGGCCTTTCTGAGATCTATGAAGGCCACAAAGAGTGGCTGTTGTTGTTCCCTGCATTTCTCCTGCAATTGTCTGAGGGAGAATACCATGTCAGTGGTGGATCTATTAGCTCGAAATCCACACTGTGATTCTGGATAGACTCTGTCTGCAAGCACCTGGAGCCTCTTCAGCACAACACGGGCAAGCAGCTTCCCTGCAACGCTAAGAAGAGAGATGCCACGGTAGTTATTGCAGTCACCCCGTCTCCTTTGTTCTTGTATAATGTGACAATGTTTGCATCCTTCATGTCCTGTGGTACTCCACCTTCCCTCCAGCAAAGACGAAAGACTTCATACAGTTCGGTGGTAATGATCTCTTTACAGCACTTTAGCAATTCAACAGGGATGTTATCCTTTCTAGGTGCCTTGCCGGAGGCGAGGGAATCCAAGGCCGCATTTATTTCTGCTAAGGTTGGTTCGCTGTCCAGCTCTTCCAAGATAGGCAGGCACTCAATGTTATTTAATGCTTCTTCGGTTACTACATTCTCTCTGGAATATAGCTTAGAGTAGTGCTACACCCAGCGTTCCATCTGCTGTGCTCGGTCCTGGATGATCACACCTGTACCAGACTTCAATGAAGCAGATTTCTTCTTTATTGGACCTAAAGCCTGCTTGATACCATCATACATTCCTTTGATGTTACCTGTGTCCGCTGCTAACTGTATCTGAGAGCAGAGCTGAAGCCAATAATCATTGGATCATCTGCTGGCAGCCTGTTGGCTACAAGCAGCTCGTAGGGTGAAAATTTAGATTCACCATCATAAAAGGTCATCTAAGCTTTCAGTCTCTAAACATGATCTGAATTTATTTTTGATCAGATTCATCTGGCTGAAACCCCTTTCACACCCTCAGACTTGGGTTGATGTATTACCTGCTTTATTACCTGCATATCTGTGGCGTCATGAAGCTTTTATTTTGAATGCCTTTCTTTTGAATGTCTCCAGCAAAAATTAAACTGAAAGCAAAAGCACCCAACCTCTTAGGGAGCCACGGTTTCCTTGGACCCCAGGATGTGTCCTCGTTTGGGTTGAAATTGGGATCAGGGAATCTTCATATTCTCCAGCATTGGATTACTCTACCTTCTCCTGCAGAGCTGTATTTCTATGTGCCACTTGAACTCTCTTCTCACAAGAAGAGGGCAGTTTTCCTTTTGCAGTGGGAGGGGGAGGGGAGGACTGCAGGATTAGAGAGAGAGAGACAGGAGGAGGGGAAGGAGGCAAGGAGGAAGGGAGCTGTGACTTGTCCAGCAACATTTTTCATTCATCACAGAAGAGTGGACGAGTGCATTTTTCAAGTCCTGCTAATATGGTTCTTCAAGGTGAGTGAGAGATTTAAGGAGTGGTTTTAGCAGTGTCACTCTATGCCCCACTCAGGAATTTCTATGGTTGAGTGAGGATTCAAATGCAGTCCCCCTGAATTCTAGTTGCTCACCCTATCACTGTACCACACTGGATGTCCTGTTTTGCCAGTTGTTCTTGTTATGTGCTGTCAAATAAAAACCGATTTATAATAACCCTGACAGAATTTTCAAGGGAAGTATAGAATTTAAGGAGCCCTGTTACCAGTTCGACTTTCCTAGTGAGTTTCCACGGCTGAGAGGGGAATCGAAACCTGTTCTCCAGGATCCTAGTCCATCACTATATCCGCTACACACCATACTGAGCATACTGTTTTGCCATATATTCCTCCAGTAAGAATGTTTTCTCTTTGAATTCCAGTCTGCTTTTGCATCTGGTGTAAAGAAGTTAACATTTATTAATCATTCTACCCCTATTTATGACTTTATTGGAAAATATTTTTTTTAGAAGCGAGGCAATATATGATGTGGACCATTTTGTAGATTTTTTGGGGAAAACAATTTAATAAATTATAATTACAAACCCACCCACCCTCAGTAGTTTGGTATTTTGTACATAACTCTTTATTTCCTTATTATCTCAAAGGAACTAACATTGTTCCTTTCTGTTCTGTTAAAAAAATGCTGCAAACTACTGCCTCATGGTAGAAAACACACTGAAGAAATGAAACCATATGCTGTATCTATGAAAGTAAGTGAAAACAGGTTCAGTTACATAGCCAAAGATGTGAAGTTTTTCCTCATTATATTATGATTGCAATTGTAGGTTAATGGTACCTTGGTGATTGAAGAAAGGAATTGACTGCAAGGAATTCATTGCTTGCCAGCTCCAAATGTAAAGTAGGGTTACTTTACTGTACTGCACCTCAAAAAAGACACAATGGAACTGGAGAAGGTGCAGAAGAGAGTGACTAAAATGATTATTGGGCTGGGGCACCTCCCTTATGAGGAAAAGGTACAGCATTTGAGGCTGTTTAGTCTAGACTCAATCTCAATTATGTCTCCCCTCAAGCGCCTTTTCTCTAGACTCTAGAGAAAAGGTGCCTGAGTGGAGATATGATTGAGACATATAAAATTATGCAGGGGATGGATAAAGTGGATAGAGGGAAGCTTTTTTTCCTCTCACACAATACCAGAACCAGGGGACATCCACTCAAATTGAGTGTGAGAGAGTGAGAATAGACAAAAGAAAATATTTCTTTACCCAGCGTGTTGTTAGTCTGTGGAATTCCTTGCCACAGGATGTGGTGATGGCATCTGGATTAGATGCCTTTAAAAGGGGATTGGGCAGATTCTTTGAGATAAAGTCCATTGCAGGTTACAAGTCATGATGGGGATGTATAATCTCCAGGCTTCAAAGGAAGGTACCTCCAAATGCCAGATGCAGGGGAGGGGTATTAGGAGAAAAGTACCGTATTTTTTGCACCATAAGACGCACTTTTTTCCCCTCCAAAACGGGGGTAGAAAGTCTGTGCGTCTTATGGTGCGAAGGTGGTGACTTCGCCCCCACTGGCCCTGTGGGGGGGAGCGTCGCAAGGGTCCGAGGGAGCCTTCCAGGAGCCTTGCAATGCTCCCCCACCCCCCCACGGGGCCAGCGCAGGCGAAATCGCCAGCTTCCTGGTGGGGGGAACGTTGCAAGGGCCCTGGAAGCTCACTCAGACCCTTGCGACGCTCCTCCCACCGGCAAAATCGCCAGGTTCTGGGAGTGTTTGGAGGCTTGGGGAGCCTCCAAACACTCCCAGAAGCTGGCGATTTTACCCCCCTGGCCCCGTGGGGGGGGTGGAGGTAGCGTGGCAAGCGTCCAAGGGAGCCTCCCAGGACCCTTGCCAGGCTGCCCCCACCTCCCCACGGGGCCAGCCCTGGCGAAAACGCCAGGTTCTGGGAGTGTTTGGAGGCTTGGGGAGCCTCCAAACACTCCCAGAAGCTGGCGATTTTACCCCCCCTGGCCCCGTGGGGGGGTGGGGGGTAGCGTGGCAAGGGTCCAAGGGAGCCTCCCAGGACCCTTGCCAGGCTGCCTCCACCTCCCCACGGGGCCAGCCCTGGCGAAATCGCCAGGTTCTGGGAGTGTTTGGAGGCTTGGGGAGCCTCCAAACACTCCCAGAAGCTGGCGATTTTACTCCCCCTGGCCCCGTGGGGGGGGGTAGCGTGGCAAGGGTCCAAGGGAGCCTCCCAGGACCCTTGCCAGGCTGCCCCCACCTCCCCACGGGGCCAGCCCTGGTGAAATCGCCAGGTTCTGGGAGTGTTTGGAGGCTTGGGGAACCTCCAAACACTCCCAGAAGCTGGTGATTTTACCCCCCCTGGCCCCGTGGGGAGTGGGTGGGGGGTAGCGTGGCAAGGGTCCAAGGGAGCCTCCCAGGACCCTTGCCAGGCTGCCCCCATGTCCCCACGGGGCCAGCCCTGGTGAAATTGCCAGGTTCTGGGAGTGTTTGGAGGCTTGGGGAACCTCCAAACACTCCCAGAAGCTGGCGATTTTACCCCCCTGGCCCCGTAGGGGTGGTGGGGGTAGCGTGGCAAGGGTCCAAGGGAGCCTCCCAGGACCCTTGCCAGGCTGCCCCCACCCCCCCACGGGGCCAGCCCTGGCGAAATCGCCAGCTCCCAGGACCTTTTGAGAGCCTGGAAAGCTTCTCAAAAGGTCCTGGAAGGTCGCTATTTCGCCCATGCTGGCCCCGTGGGGGGGGTGTGGGAGTAGCGTGGCAAGGGTCTGGAAGGCCCCCTCAGACTCTTGCCATGCTACCCCCCTGCGGGGCCAGCGCAGGCGAAATCGCCAGCTCCCAGGACCTTTTGAGAGGCTGGAAAGCTTCTCAAAAGGTCCTGGAAGGTCGCTATTTCGCCCATGCTGGCCCCGTGGGGGTGTGTGGGAGTAGCGTGGCAAGGGTCTGGAAGGCCCCCTCAGACTCTTGCCACGCTACCCCCCCCCAGGGCCAGCGCAGGCGAAATCGGCAGCTCCCAGGACCTTTTGAGAGGCTGGAAAGCTTCTCAAAAGGTCCTGGAAGGTCGCTATTTCGCCCATGCTGGCCCCGTGGGTGGGGGTAGCGTGGCAAGGGTCTGTAAGGCCCACTCGGACCCTTGCCATGCTACCCCCACCCCCCCACGGGTCCAGGGGGGCAAAATTGCCACCTTCTGGGGCTCTTTTGAAGCTTCCCAAGCCTTAAAAGAGCCCAGGTGGCGATTTTGTCCCCTCTGACCCTCGGGGGGGCAGGGTGAGTCTCTAAAGGGTCCTGGAACACACTCTAGGACCCTTTGGAGGCTCACCCTGCCCCCCCACCAGGTTAGAGGGGGCGAAATTGCCACCTTCTGGGGCTCTTCTGAAGCTTTCCAAACCTCAAAAGAGCCCCAGAAGGTGGTGATTTTGCCCCCTCTGGTCTTCAGGGGGTCTGGGTGAGCCTCCAAAGGGTCCTGGGTTGTGTTCCATAAGACAGACCTCTCCATAAGGCTCACCAATTTTTAGGAGAAGAAAACAGATTTTTTTCCTGTTTTCTTCTCCTAAAAATTTGGTGCGTCTTATGGAGAGGTGTGTCTTATGGAGCGAAAAATACGGTATCTACAAGTTGTCTCATGTGGTCCCAGAGGCATCTGGTGGGGCCACTGTGAGATACAGGAAGCTGGACTAGATGGGCCCTTGCCCTGATCTAGCAGGGCTCTTCTTGTGTTCTTATGTAGTCTGTAAAATCTCACCCATGAAATATACACATTAGTAGAGGCTAAAATAATTATTTAAGAACCAACTAACAGAAGTTATTTATTATGTTTGACTGGAAATAAGGAGATAGAGAAGGCTATAATAACTCCTGTTTTGGGAAATTTAGATTTGGATTTTAATTTGTTCTTTCATATGATGGCCAAAGTCCTGTTGCTTAGAGTAAGCCAAATTGTGACAACCAGTTCAATCCTCCAGAGTAAACAAACTGTTGCTGTAATCTCTGTGTATGTGTGTGGAGTCACACTGGCTTGATGTATGTTGTGTACATCCCTGAGTATTGTGGCAGGAATGCTTTGTCTGCCAGGAAAGAATCAATGGGAAGTTATAATTTAGTTTATGCTAATCAACAGGAATTCAGCTGCTATGTATGATACAATGTGCATATTTTCATTATATCGCTCTATGATATAGCATTCCTCGAAATACTCCTTCCGCAAAGGAAGGGAATGTTGTGGTGCGCTAGCTCCTTGGATTTCTTTGATGAAAAAAGACACAAGGAAAGAGATACCTTGTTTAATTAAATATTGCTAATTTTTATGCATTTCTACTGTAGTTTGGAAACAGTCCCAAGGAGATTCCTTTCTGGTGTGCAACTTTCTGTTAAAACCCTGTATCATTCCCTTGCTGGGTACAACAACAACAACAACAACAACAACAACAACAACAACAACAACAACAACAACAACAACAACAACAACAACAACAATATAAGGAGAAGGAGAAGGAGAAGGAGAAGGAGAAGGAGAAGGAGAAGGAGAAGGAGAAGGAGAAGAATTTTGGGGTGGGTCGGAACAATGCAATAAATTGATGAATTTCTAATGCTATCTTCATTAGTTTAGAAGCTAGTTTACCTTATACACTAAAAATTGGCAATGCTTTTGATAAGCAAAACAATATTATTTCATTTTGCAAATTAAGCAATTTGACTGAATGCTGTTCCTCTCTTTCGGAAGAGAGGGTGCCTCTTGATATGTGATTTTCACCCAGAAAAAAGAAATCTCACTTTACAAAATGCATAAACTGCTTCCTTATTTATTTATTTATTTATTTATTTATTTATTTATTTATTTATTTATTTATTTATTTATTTATTTATTTATTTATTTATTTATTTATTTATTTATTTATTTAAAATTGCATATTACTTTTCCATCAAAGTGGCACTCAGATGACTAACTATAGTAAGCCCAAGGCAGAACAATTACAGATAACACCTAAAGCCGAATTAAAGAAATATATCAATAAAAAAGAAACAACAGATCAAATCAGGGAGAGCTCCACTGAACAGTACTCTCAGTTTAAAACCAGCTGCTATTACCTGACATGCCTCCAATAAGTCTCAGATGACAAGGATAACTAGAGAATGGCACCATTCTTTTTTATGCGAAGCTACTCCATTAACCCCCATCAACAAAGAACATTTCAAGCATCTTCCCCATTTGGCTGTCCATTAGGACAGTGAACCCTAAGGTAACAGTTGGTGGGCTTTATAAAAGTGTGTATGGTAAGCAGATCCTTAATACCTATGGGTTCTTCCTGATAGCAGCCCCACCATGTTGAAAAGGAAAGCTGTATTAAGCAGATGCTGTCTCAAGTCTTGTACTGTCTTCCACTAAAAGACAGGAAATGTTAAGAGACTGAAAATAATGAAACATGTGATTGTTTAAGCAGCTATTCAAGGGGTATGCTTTTTGTGGTTTTCCTTCTACCAGAGACTGGATTGATTATTTCAACATTGGATGTGGCAACTGTATTGTGTTGCATTCAGACCAGTCTCCTTTGTTATTCAGCCAATAAGGTCTTCTCTTTCCTGTCTTTTCCTATTTATTTTACCTTGAACAATCAGCTGTAACAATCTGCTCTTTTTGATTCCCATTCTGTGGCTAAAGTATTCTAGCTGTCTGCATTTGATGAGTTCTCTGATTTTGTGGTTATTGTCCACTTCTTTTCACGTGTCTTCATTGGTCACTCCTCTTAATAGAATAAATTTTTTGGCATCCTTTGATAAGGTCACATTTCAGATATTTCTATCTTTTTCTTTACTACCCTATATTAAAGTCTATGATTCCGGCAGCAGCTATGAAGTTGTCAGTTGTATTATATTTAAGTACACTCTTTTGGAATGGTAGTGGTGGTAATGAATGTTTACTTGTTATGAATCTAAGGGATCAGATGAGATTTTTAGGCTATACATGGAAAATATGAAGCATTACATCTTGTAGACAGATATCTTCTGCTATGTGACAGTCCAGTCTGCTCCCATATACAGTAATTATGCAATATTGTTTTGTTAATCTATTACTATGCATAGGGAACATTAATGTTTTGCAAGTTACATTCATGAGGTATTTTAATGTGCCGTGGCATGTTCTTCCTGTGAATGCTGAATACAAAACAGTGCCACAACCTCATATTAGAATACATCATGAAAATGTGTGCTTACATGAATGTAAGGTTGTGTAAAAAGACTTTGTGAATTTCAATAAGATCTCTTCAGACCTTGTTTTCAGGTAAACAGTGGGACAGGACTATACAGCTTGCTTCTGCTTCTACTAGCACATATTCTTTTGAAGAGGAAGGTAGACACAGCAGCGGTGAGAAAGCGTGTTAATGAAGTTATAATTATCTCCCTATGTTCTAATATTTTTTTATGTAGAACAACCTTCCTCAACCTGACTCACCTACCCTTGTGTTTTGAACTACAGCTCCTATTAGTCTTATCCAGCAGGGCCAGTGGAAAAGGCCAATGGGATTTATAGTCCAAAATATCTGGATGGGCTTTTGTTGGGAAAGGCCAAGTTAAAACTATTTTCAAAACTATTTATTCTTATTTTACAGACCGAAAAGCATTTTAACAAGGCATTGTGACAGGAGTTTCTCCTCAGTTCAGTTCCTTCTTACTAGGACAATTTGTACTGAGTGGTAGTGTCCTCTGCTCGTCTCCCAAAGGACACGTGATGTTATCTGTCACATGAACTAAAATTTATGAAGGAGATTTTTGAGCTAAACCTCTGAGTTCATTATTTCTCCTTGATTTGTTGTTGTTGTTCCCATTCAGAAGGGAAGGTTAAAGATGCTCCAAACCAGCAGGAAAGATTCATACAGGCAGGATGGCTATACTGAATACCAAAATAATGTAAATATGCCATTTATCTATGCAAAATGGCTAGAATGTCCTTGCTAATTTCCTTTCCCCTCACCCATTTCATTCTTCTCCCCTAGCATTTGGTTGCCTTGGATCCTCTTACGATGAATGAAGACAAAATAAGACCATCACTGGAAAAACGTTTAGAAGGAATTATCAGTGGTGCTGCTTTATTAGCTGATTCTTCGTGCACACGTGATCTGCACCGTGAGCGAATCATCACTGAGTGTAATGCTATTCGCCAGGCTCTCCAAGATCTCCTTTCAGAGTGCATGAATAATGTGAGTGATATATATTTTTTTGCCCTTCTTATTTGTTAGCCTGTTTTTCCATTGCTTTTTCTGTGACATTATTCCACAAGGCATTTGTATCTTTTGTCTTGTACTTTGATAGTCAAGTGTAGTCAAAAGTTTTCTGAGAAGTGTTTAGTTATTTATTGTCTGTTCTCAGAATGCTTGATGTGTTGTGCAAGTGGAAAATCAACATCAGTTGTGCAAAATGAATCAAGGGATGCTGTATTAATTTTGTCCTCTTCTGCCCACCCCAGCTACCAACCTAAGATGGCCATTGGGTGGGACTGCCTCCTTTTAAAAATCTTGTCCTCCTAGTCCAGAGGTTTTAGGGTCCAGAGCAGTCCAGATAGATCCCTAGGGGAAATCCTCAGAACCAAGGCATGATGGAAAAGACAGTTTCTGAGTTCACCAATGTTCTGAAACAGATGGACTCAGAGGCTACCTTCCTATCATGCCTTGGTTCTGAGGGTCTCCCCTTGTAGTTGGCATGCAAGAAAAGAAGGAGGGGCTGCAGAGGAACACCTCTTTGATTCAGTGTGTGTGGCTTCTGTCACACGTTTCTCTTCTGATGTTTTGCACTGCAGGGACAGAAGGTTTGGGCTTTTTAAAAAGCCATTCAATGTGTAGGAGGGTCCACTGAGGTAGTGGCTTAGCCATGGAGGTCAGTGCCTTTGTGTTGAGTTGCCCTATGTTGTAATCCTAGCTTTGGGGTGCTAATTTTGGCTACCAGTAATTTAAAAAATTTGATGGGTTCAATAGTTATTATCTCCAGATGTTTTTGGACTTCAGATCCCAGAGGTCCCAGTCCACATGACCCAAGAGAATTATGGGAGTTGTAGTCTAAAACGTTTGCCTCAAGCAGGATTGAGACTGTAAACTAAACTTCTATGAAGTGGAAGTTGCTGGCAATAAAAAAGTAGTAGAAAGACAGCTGTCAACAACTTCAGTAAATGAAATCATTCAGTGCAGTGTTTTATCTGGAGACCTCTGCATTGAGCAGATATGTTATTTTAATCTAAAGGCACTTAAGAAGTCAATTTGCCAATTAATTTTGTTGAGAAAGTATTGTTTTTTGTGCTGCGAAAAAATGTGAGGCTTTCTTGTTTTTCAGGAGCACAGACTGTTACTGCTAAATTTGTTTGTGTGTTGTCCCAGATATTTTCTTTTTCATAGAAAAATCATGTAGTGCTTTCAGTATTTATCAGCCAACATTTTGTTGGATTTTTACATAAGATTGTGCAGCTTGTGTGGTTGATGAGGTGACGGACTGCATTTCATCTGTGCAATTGGATGTGTGACCAAGCGTGCAACTGAAATGTGCCCCATCACCTCATTAGTTAGCCATAATTAGCCATAGCAAGTTACACAAATCTTCCACAAATATCAATAGGATTCTGGCCATCTTATAACTGTGTAAGTCAGCTACATCTTTTTTTTAATACTCAACATGACAACTTTGTATTTAAAAATAAAAAGTATTTTTCCTGTTGATCCTTTTTTTCCTTTTGAGTCAAAGAAAGTGATTTTTTTGTGAACCATTATTGTATTGCTGATTAAGTCACATAGGTTTTTTTTAAAAAAATAAGGTGAGTGATCATAGTTTTAAAGTACCTTTACAACTTCCATATCTACCTCAAAATACATCTACAAACGTTTTCCCATTATGTGATTCATATTTAACAAATATACTACTGACCAATTGTTATTATTGCCATTGTGTTTATTTTGTTAATCAATTTTCATGCTGCCTGCCATATTTAAACAATATATCAGCATCTTAGATAATATTTATTACTTCTCCTGTATTGCTCTCAAGATGTGTGACATTTTGTGGGGTCAAAAAGGGCATGAAGCTGCCCCAATGGACTTACAATTTAAAATTCAGCACAGGAGAAGCAACAAACAAGAAGAGGGCATGGGTTAAGAGGAAGGATATGTATTATTATTTTAGCTGGAATTGTTTTAACTGTTTCTTTCCCTGAGGGTTGAATTATACATGAATTATTCATTACATACATTCCATAATGCTGGAACTGAATACAAGGCTTTGTTTGTGGGTCTGATTTCTCAGACACGAAGGCCTGTCTGAATCGGACGTCTGGAACACTAATATCATTTGAACTCATTGTCTCTGTAATCTATAGTTTGTGTCTGTATCAAGATACACTTCTTCAAATAAACACTTCTCAGTTCTTTGGAGACAATGACCAGAATCTTATTGAGTGTTTAGGCTGGTGTAAATGTAATAACATAAATTCCAGTAGCTAATTCCTGGTACTTAACATGTTGTCGCTCCCTTTCCTGGAGGCATGCCCATTGTGTGATTTGGCACATGCCCAGGAATGTGACAGGCAACTTATTAATTGGCGGCATTTCATAACTGCCATTTATGTAGTTATACCAGTGTAAATCCCCAATAGGATTCTTGCCACAACTTAGGATATTGGGATTCCTTGCCTTCATAGTGCCTTTGTTGTTAAAGTAGCCGAATGAATTGCAAAGGAACTTATTTAGTTTTCTGTGACGGTGAAGATACTACTACTTTGTGCTGATATCTGTTTGTAACCTTATTTTTATTTCATTTTAATTTATATGTATTTGTAATTCGAAGTGTTCTTAGTTTGCTGTTTTGCCCACTGTGGGTGCTCGGAGCAATGCACAATCAACAATTAAACAATACCACCTACCCCAAACAACCAATTAAAAGCCAAACATAGAGTACAAGTAATGTTCACTTTTATGCAAATAAAAATGCTGTTACCGTCTCAATGTTTGTCAGAAGATGCTACTGAAGAATTGCAGCTCTCTTTTACTGTTGGTTTTTAGAAAGCTAGTCAGGGGGATTCGCAAGCAGCAGGATGTAGGTCTTCCTGCATTGCATTTCAGGTCATGCTACTTCTCAGCATTCACGTGTTGGTT
The DNA here is from genome assembly GCF_051106095.1 of Pogona vitticeps. Classification (NCBI taxonomy): domain Eukaryota; kingdom Metazoa; phylum Chordata; class Lepidosauria; order Squamata; family Agamidae; genus Pogona; species Pogona vitticeps. Next base: position 94,934,210 of record NC_135785.1, read on the forward strand.
TGTAGAGCATTTGAACACTCACCCAAACCTCCTGTCAAGAAGCAACACTGTATTGGCAATGCTTTCATAACTAGGTTTCTTCCCCCCAGTTGTGCATTGCCGGAAGGCTCCCTCACTAGAAGGCTTTGTGGAAAGAACAGAAGGAATGCACTTACATTCTGAGAACAACCACCAAATTTCGTGTTTCTTCAACATCTGTGTTCCTGGCAGTTTTAATGAGCAATCCTACTTGAGGATATCTCTGTTTAGTACTTCATCTGTGTACAATCTCAGCCATCCACTACATTATTAGGGTAAACCAAAGTAGAATATTTAGAATAAAATTAATTTTTGAACAATTGTCTGGTATAATATTATTATTATTATTGGTAATCTTTTAAAAATTATCCAGCTATATGCCACAACACGGTTTTATTAATATTATCAAATATGTTATTCATTTTTGATGGTAATGCATAATGAATTTGTACATGAATCTGAAACATCTACTGTAGGCCTGCATGATATTTTCTTGGAATAGCATGGCACAATATTGTACAAAGATTAACTGAAGGTAATTGGGAGGAAAAGTTTATTTGCCCCACATCTGACTAACTTTGAAAAATGTTGTGTACAGACTACTGGTATAAGCTGAGAAGTGCTTATTACTTTGACACTTACTGCACTTTTGTTATCTGTGGAAGAATTTGAAAGGTAGTCTTATGTCTTAATTAGATGGTCTTTTCATCAGCACACACCTGTGTGCCTTCGTACACTTGGATGATCTTCTCTTTGCATACAAAGGCATTACTCAGTATTAGTTGTTGTTGTTAATCATTAAGTCAAGTCCGACTCTTTGTGACCCCATGGACCAGAGCACGCCAGGCCTTCCTGTCTTCCACTGCTTCCCGGAGATTGGTCAAATTCATGTTGGTAGCTTTGATGGCACTGTTCAACCATCTCTTCCTCTGTTGTCCCCTTCTTCTCTTGCCTTCACTCTTTCCCAACATCAGGGTCTTTTCCAGGGAGTCTTCTCATGAGATGGCTAAAGTATTGTTGCCTCAGCTTCAGGATCTGTCTGTCCTTCCAGTGAGCACTCCGGGTTGATTTCCTTCAGAATGGAAAGGTTTGTTCTCTTTGCAGTCCAGGGGACTCTTAAGAGTCTCTTCCAGCACCACAATTCAAAAGCATCAATTCAGCCTTCTTTATGGTCCAGCTCTTACTTCCATACATCGCTACTGGAAAAACCATAGCTTTGACTTTGTGGACCTTTGTCGGCAAGGTAATGTCTCTGCTTTTTAAGATGCTGTCTAGGTTTGTCATTGCTTTCCTCCCAAGAAGCAGGTGTCTTTTAATTTCGTGGCTGCTGTCACCATCTGCAGTGATCATGGAGGCCAAGAAGGTAAAATCTGTCACTGCCTCTATATCTTCCCCTTCTATTTGCCAGGAGGTGATGGGGCCAGTGGCCATGATCTTAGTTTTTTTGACGTTGAGCTTCAGGCCATTTTTTTGCGCTCTCCTGTTTGACCCGCATTAAGAGGTTCTTTAATTCCTCCTCATTTTCTACTCAGTATTACTCAGCATCATTTGAGCACAGTGGCTCTGGTTGGTCAACGGGGAGACGGGAGAACTATAACAGGTCAGATGGCCTCAACTTTATTTGGAACAAAACTGGCCACAACTTTATTGATTACAGCTCCCCAGAAGTCCTGATAGAGTATGGATGACCCATCAGGCAATCTGCTTACTGGCTTATGATAACTTGAGTAACAGAATTGGAGTTAACCATGTGAATTTATGTCACTGGAAGGTGATGGAAATGTGAAACATCTCTGAGCCAATAATGAAAGAGGCCAGCTCGGTGACTCTGGCTCTTTTTATACCCTCCAGATCAAGCCCTGCCTACTAGCTGGCCCTATTGATTGGCTTTGGAAGTGTAGAAAGCTCCTCCTTCCACGCAGAGCTTGCTGGGTCAAAGAAGGCAACCCCAACATGGCAGCCATCATGCCAATTTAGCCCTCCAGAGCACTGATAACAACAAAACTCAACTCTGATAAGTTGGGGACCACTGCTTATCAATATGTGTGGAAAAGTGTGACTAGCCCCTCCCTTCTCTGTCCCTGATTTCTCCACGTGGAAAGTATTCTGTCTGAGGAAGAGGAGTTCCTACTCTCCTGTAGGCTCTACGTACAATCAGACTCTCCAGTTTTCGAGGATTCTTGCTCATCAGTACAGCCTGCTTGAGAGCAGGAGTTTCTTTTCTTCAAACTTGCTGCTGTCTTCATGGAGGAAGGGAGGACTGAATGCTCTTCTCTCAGTGAACAAATGTCTTTTGTACTTTCCAGAACAATATGCCAATTCATAAGTTATTCTTAAAGTTCTACATTTCTTTAAAAATTGAGGCAGAGATGGCTAAAATAAAATAAAATGACAGTGTGTATTTTAGGCTAAAATGCATATAAAAGCATGCATTTAGGATAAAATGCATATTTTAGGGCAAATGCATGCACAAATACATACAGTATTGTGAAGAATGTGGATTGCATAAAAATACATTGAAGACTAAGGTATGTATGCAGTTTCTTAAGAAACATTTGGAGGTCGATGTGCGTGTATGAAACAGATTCCCCTGTGAATTCATGCGAAAGTGACAGGAAAAAAAAGCCCCAACAGATTGGTCCATCCATACCACTGAGAGCTATATCAATGAGAAATGAAGAGCCCCGAGCATTTCAGTGTGCTTCTGCTAAGCAAGCAGTTCTCTTCATTTCTTGGCGTACTCTCATCCTTGTAGGAAGAGTAGGTCAAGCTCTGGCAGGTTAGAAAGGGCATCTTGGGACTTGAAAATATTGGCACAGCTTCTATAAGTCCCTGGGTGGACTGGGTGAGTCATATTCCAAAAAAGGAGCTTTTCCAAGCTTGGGATCTGTTGTATCTGTGGGAGGCACTGAACCCCCAGAGTTATATAGTTGTTCAAACCTCAGTTACCAGAAGACTGAAGCCTCTCTCATATTTCCAAGTTGCTCTAACCTAGTTTAATGCCACTTGCTAAGTCTTCCGTCTACAATGATGCCTGCAGTATTATTTCAAAAAATGAGCTTCTGCTGCTCTACATGTTAATTCCTGTGTCTTTGAAGTAGCAACTATGTGAAAAGTTTAGCACGCAGTATACACAAAATGAAAGTGAAATGCGGCTGAAGCACAGAGGAAGGGGTGCCTGAATCAAAGGAGAAGCTGCCTTATACAAAAGGGTGAGCAGGCAAGACATTGCATTCTTGCTGTAATTTTTCATCATGATGACTGCCAGAGCCTCATAGAGGTTTAGAATTTGATTGTCACAAGCCACCGAGCAATCAAGTTTCCAGAAGCTGCCACACACCCAGGATTCATTTGCATAAGCACTAAGATGATTGCTTCAATCAGCATAATAGTCTTGAATGTCCTGGCAGAAGCTATTCTGTGGGGGAAAAAGTTAGGAAATGTTTTAAATAATGTCTAAGTTATGATGGTTGCATACTAAGAGATATGGCTGTTGGAGGTTGGGAGTCCAAAATTGTCAAAGGACACAGTAGAGTGATGACAAGAAGAGGCCCCAGCATCACACTAAGAATTATAAGATTGCCTTTCCACACTCTCTAAGGGCACATCTAATTTCCTCTTGTCTTACAGCTATGCAGCTTTATTGCAGAACATGTTTCCTATCAGAAGACAATTTATATTGTTCTGCTGAAGATATGCATGCACAAGGTGAACAAACAGATTGCATGTCACCATAACCCAGACTGGGATATAGTTTTGTACATTAAAATTTAATCTCACAGCCAGAAGCATAGTGACAAATTCAGAAGTGCAGTGTCCCTCCATGAGACTTGCACCACACCCCTAGCAGTCATTTTCCTCCCCTTCCCCCTGCCCCCGTAAGATTTACAGGCTTATAAGGTTATACATTAAAAATGAGTTTTCAGTTTCTTATTTTGTTTTGAGTTCTGCTGAGTGATGAATGCAGGGCGAGGCTAAGTCTTTTTTTGAAATTCATGAAGAAGAGTGGTAATTTGCAGAAGTTGATCAACGTCAGTGTCAGAAAACATGTCATATTTTCCCAAGAGCTGCAGTCTGGTTTTGCTGAATACTACATTCAACTCATATACTAATTTGTATACAAATTGTCCCTACATTCTCTTATCCCATATGTCACAAGGGGCACTTATTTAAATGATTGAAGATACATCCAAAAGTCTGTATTTAATGTAGGAAGAACGTAAATTTGGGTAGGAAGAAGACATCCTCAAAGAAGCTGGTCATGTCTGCATAAGAATGCAGTCACATCCAACTGTGGCATCAACGGTAGAGTTTGCAAATATTTTATATTTTACTTTAGCTTTGTCAGACATTGAATTCTTGAAGAATTTTGTGAATAATCCAGAAAGGAGTTGGGAGAGAGCACCTGCTCTTCTCATGCCACCTTTGAAGTAAAAGAGTCAACAGTTTATTCATGTTTAAACTGTCTAGACACTGTACAGAGAAGGCCTCATTTCCAAGTATGAAAGTTTTATTTTTCTAGATCTTCTGGTGAAGAATGGAGAGAGAGACATTGGTCAATTTTAATAGCAAGTAACTGAACGTCTGGAGTGTAAAATGGGGATCGACTGTTGTCCTTTGAACTGCTGGGCCTTTCCTTTCAAACACAAACTTGCACAGGACTTGGAGGGACTGCTGCTAGATTTTGGGCAGGGAGTCCGGAAGAGGTGGAGCTGTGCATGTGAGGACCATGTGGGTATGGGGAATGGGAGAAGAGAGAGACACACGCCTTACCTCCCTGCATGGCAGGGACCACCAACTTTGCTCAGTTTAAGGGAGGAAGAGGAGACCCCCCCTCCTTCTTGTGCTTTCCCATTGTGAGGGGATCCTCAGTGCAGCAACCAGCCTGATTCTGTCTCCTGCCTTTCCCCAGACAGGAGCAGGAGCAGGAGCAGGAGCAGCATAGAACAGCATGCATATCTCCCACTACACTCACACTTGTTCCCATGCTTCTTTTACCCCACTCTTGTCAGTCTGGGACTTGGGAGTTGACAGAAGCAGGAATGGAAGCAGTGGTAGCGGTGTCTCATGTCTCAGAACCTAGAGAGCAGCAGCAGAGATGGAGTTGGCCTCAGCATGCCCTGGTGCTTGGAGTGATCTGAGCTGCTGCTGCAATATTAGCTGCTGCTTTAAGTCTTCTTTGCACCTCACCCACCACCCACTCTTTCTCCTTGGGTCCCCAATAATGAACCTAATGAACCATCTTCAGTGGCAACCCCATTTGCTCTCTTTCGCTCCCAGTAAGGAGTGATGTGTGAAGGAGGTGGGAACTGTTCCTCCCCCATTCCTGGGATAAAGCAAGTTGAAAGCCAAAGTGGAACATTATTACAAATAATAAAACATTATTTAAAAAATAGTAATTAACTAAAGGTTAATTTGGTTTAGCCCAAAGAAAGAGATGCACACCCTGTCATTTGCAGGATGCAGCCTTCCTTCATAGCCATGTGCAGTGATGGAGTGGAACTGAGGACAGATGTGCAGCTGAAGGGTGGACAGCAATCCAGCGGGGGGGGGTCATGGCTGCCCCAGAAGTACTGGGATGACAACCTGGCAGGACCTGCTATCACTGCACCACTGATCACAGCTGCCAACACTCTATTCTTCTTTTAATTTAAAGAAAAATAGATTTGTCTGTTTGCTCTTCACAGCTCTCCCTGCACAGAAGAAATATAAAAAGGCTCCCTATGTTATACAATGGATTCTCAATGGATAGAGTGACAGGCAGACAGAAACCTTTATTGGCATACTGTACAAAATTAAAACACACTAAAATGCAAATAAAACATTCAGCAGTTAACATGTGGCAGGGAACAGCCAAATAGCATCCTTAGGGCTCGGCATTCAGTGACAACACAATACGTCACCTCTGCATGATGGAGTGGATGTATTCTGGCTGTTGTCAGGGTAAGTTCCTTAATAGTGTCACCTAGGAGGTGTCAAATCTTTCTTGGGTCGTCCCATCCAGAATGGAAGGAAAGGAAGGTGCTCAGATAAGACAGGCCAATATCCTTATACAAGATACAGTAAAACAACATATGCTGCAAGGATTCAACCACTCCTTGACCACAAAGGCAGCCTCTCATTCTGTGGGTAAACCAGTATACAGTATCTGCCCTGTGCTAGGTTCGAAGGTGCAATATTGCACCTAGCAAGGGTGAATGCCCATCCATATTGGGGGAAATCTAAAAGATAGAGGTAATTCGGTCTTCTGCCATGGGAGAGGGGCAACTGAAAATATAACAGGGAGCAGACCCTTTGTGCAGCGCTTTGCAGGGTTTGTCACTCAATATCCCTCTGTTTTTTATTGTACGGAATACCTGGGATAGGGGTATTGAGCCCAGCAGATCTGATTTTATTGATAAATAGGGCCAAACCTTTTGGAAGTACACTTTCAAAAAGCAGTGCTTGGAATAGGATGTTCTGGGCTGAGATGAAACAGATTCTGACCCAGTATTTAAACAATCTGAGCAAAGCCAGGGTCTCAATCCTGTGTCGGCCACCTTCAAGGCACAGGGTTGCACAGGAGACACAGCAAGGCAGGCCAAAGATTTTGTACAGGAATGTTGATTGGACCCTTTCCATGGAGCTCCATCCAGATGGAGGCATCATAAAGAAGCTGTGCTGCAGATTTGGCATTAAAAATCTGCAGCGCAGCAGGGATGTACGAATGGCCCCAAGTCCGATGGAAGCATAAGATAGCCTGCGCTGAAAGCTTTGCTGACTGAATCATTGTCTGCCAGTGCGTCGGCCAAGTGTATCTATAATGAAAAAAGACACCCAAATACTTAAACTCTCTGACCTGCTGGATAGAGTTGCCGTTGAAAGACCAGGAAAAGGGTTTCCATGCTTTGCCAAAGACTATAATTTTAGATTTTTCAAAATTTAGTTGGCGCTTGTGATGACCAAAACTCCCTAAGGAGAGTATGGCATTCGCTTTGGGAGCCACTGAGGCCACAAATATATCACTTTGCACTGAGGTAAGTCCTCAGTAGTGCATAGCACCTGTGCCTTGGACAATCCTGACCTTTGCAAAACACCTCACTTTATCCAGTACTTTGAAAGTACTTAAGCATGGGTTTTGTGGTTCCTCAGAACTCACAACAGCTCAGATAGATAGGACTTCTCTGTAGTAACTAGTTAGTGGCCATTCCACTCCTCTGGATTTAACCTAACCCTGCTTGATCCAAGAGACTAGTCCTCAATGAGGTTTTGAATAATTATTTTTTATTAAGAAAATAACGATTCATAGAAACAGTTTGTTTGCATAAGCAATAGCTTAATAAAAGGTTCAAAGGATACAATAGTAAAATAAAGCTGTTATTTCTTATTAAAAATAAGAAACACTAAAATCTAAGCTGTGGTGGGCTAATCCCACCCCTCCTTCTCCTTACCATTCTACATTCTGTAAACATCCAGGTAGATAACACAATCCATCATGAATCATTCCTAGCTTGGCATAAGCTAAGAAAAGCTCTCTACACCTCCTCTCCTACATCTTTTCCTACATTCCTAGGACCTCCTCCTTTATGGCTGTAAACCAATTACTTCACAGAGGTGTAACACCACTCTCCACCCCCCAAGTCTCATGAAGATGCAGGTGTGTTATCCTTTTGCTAATTAGATTGGAATGTGTTGAGTCTTCACACTGGCCTCTGTCGTCCTTGCACCCTCATCAGGAATTCACTCAGCCTAGCTGTAAATTAGGGAAAAAAGTCTCCCAGCCTTTACGTACTGCATTCCAATGCCTTCACTCATTCCACTTCGAACCTAACAGACTCCATTTTCTTCAGACTACAAATCCCACTCTTCTTCAATATCATCATGTTACGTTTCAAGTAGTCATGGCATCTGCTAACTAGCCATTTTAGACCGACCCTTGTGTGGGACAGGAGAACCATGTCATCTGCATATAATAGGATTGGAATCTGTATAGGGCCTAGTTTGGGGCTGTGGCTGTTGATACTATGTGGGGCAAGAACATTAATAAATTAAACAGATTTGGCGCCAGAACACGGCCTTGCTTCACTCCTCTGTTGGAGAAAATCTGACTAGAAAGGGCCCCCTGTGTCAACATTTTTATCCAACAGGTAGAGCCCGCATGGAGTTTTTGAATCAGAAAGAGGAGCCTCCTACCTATGCCCAGCCTCAAGAGCTTTAGCCATAGGATATCTCTGTCAACGGATTCAAAGGCCCCTTTTAGGTCTAAGAAAGCTGCAAATAGACGAGTGTTATGCTGCAAAGCATATTTGGAGATCAGATGTGATAGGATCATACAATGGTCTAGTGTAGACTTTCCTGCCTTAAAACCCGCTTGTTAGGGCCCAGGGTGTCTTGGTCTAGAAGTCAGTCGTGTAATTTTTTAAGTAGGTAGCTGGCATACAACTTTCCAGTGATGGCCACAAGGCTTATTGGTCTATAATTTGCAGGGGAATTCTTATCACCCTTCTTATGGATGGGAATCACTGTGGCTTGCATCCATGCTTTGGGCATGATACCAGATCGGTTAACAGATGTAAATAAAGTGGCGAGAACAGGGGCCCACATCAGGGTCAGCCTTTAGCAGTTCTGGAGAAAGGGCATCCAGACCTGATGCTTTTCCTATTCTAAGATGTCCTATGAGCTTTTTAATTTCACTAGTTGTGACTGGGGACCATTCCGGGAGAAATCTGGGTAGAAGCAGATTAGTGGCACTGTGGACTTGCAGCTATCATAAAAAATGGCCATGTTCCCATGTCCCAGCTGGCATATAGGGAAGGCCCTGTGATTTCTTATTAAAAATGGAAGAACCTGAAACCACCTCCCAATTTTTTTTGTTATTACCTGAGTTGATAGCCTGGGCTAAATGAGACCAGTGGTCCAGAATGAAACGGTAACGGAGCTTCTTAATGGCTATTCTGAGGTGGTTTTCTAGCACAAAATAATATGTAGGGAGCCTGAGTGTTCTCTAGTTTTCTGAGGCACTAATTCAGATCTCCCAGGCTTGTGAACATATATATGTGGCCACAAAGTCTGCAGAGCCATGGCAACAGTCCTGTCCATGGACTGGTTTGGTGAGGTTTACTTATCCACCCTAATCCAGTGAAGATTATCTGTTTGTACATCTTCTCTTTCTGAAACTATGCCATTTACCTCTGATTAGTTTCCCTAATTTTTCTCACTATCTTTAAAATTTCTAGTGTGCATAGGCAGCTCATGGATTGAAGACAGGTTACTTTAGCACCCTTATCTCTGACAGTTGGGAGTGGTGGACTGCTGCGGTCACAAGTCATCTGTGCTGGATTGCCTTTTGTATATATTCCAACTTGCTATATCTTTTATTTTATTTTCCTTTCTGGAGGGCTACACAGACCTCCAGGCATCTCTGGAACAATTTCTCTCGCGCTTTCTGTTCCTTTCTTTATTATTTATACATTGGTAATCTTTAGAATAGTATGCTATGAAGCAACTCCTGGACTGCTATCTTTATCTGTTGCTCTATTTTTGGACATGATTAACCATGATCTGCAAAGGTTTTTTTCTGAAATGACATGCAAAAAATAGTCAATGTTGAAAAGTCTCTGAAAGTATCTGCTCATCAGAATTAATTCTGAGTCATCTAGAGCCTAAAAATTATCTAGAGTTCAGGTGCTTGTTTTTGTGAGGGCATCTAAAACTGTTGCTTATAAGAATTACTTATAATTAATTGCTTATAATTACTTAGATGAATGGTTTTGAGATGCTCCCCAGAAATGCAAAGTGGCAAATATCTGGATACTCTTTGAAACTGCTGCCCATGTTTTCTTCTGAGTAATTAACTCCTGTTTATTTTTGAGGAGACATGCATAACATGCTTTTCCGGTAGTCGTTGCATGTCATTCTTTCCAGTTGTACCTCTGAATAAGTAATAGCTGGCCATGCCCACATAGTTTTTGTCTTGTCCACCACTCGAATGCAGCCTCAAGGTCTCTTCCTAGATGCAAATTTGGCCACAGGCATTTCTCATGTTGTACCTAAAGCTTTCTTGGTAGTGGCACCATTTTATGGAATGTGGTATTAACAGATATTCAGATTAGCTTGATCACTGTACAGCCATGTTCTACAGAATATGTAAAAACTTTCCCCATTTAAAAATACATTTGATTAAAAGTGTGAATAGCTCCTGAGGATATGTTTAGCCAAATGTAGCTGTGGTGTTGTTGTTTTAATTTTATTATTATTTATTAATGGTGGTGGCGCTGTGGGCTAAACTGCAGAAGCCTGTGCTGCAGGGTCAGAAGACCAAGCAGTCGTAAGATCGAATCCACGCGACGGAGTGAGCGCCCGTTGCTTGTCCCAGCTCCCGCCAACCTAGCGGTTCGAAAGCATGCAAATGCGAGTAGATAAATAAGTACCATCTCGGTGGGAAGGTAAACAGTGTTCCGTGTCTAAATCACACTGGCCATATGACCACAGAAAGATTGTCTTCGGACAAAACGCTGGCTCTATGGCTTGAAGAGCGGGATGAGCGCCGCTCCCTAGAGTCGGACATGACTGTACAAAAATTGTCAAGGGGAACCTTTACCTTTTATTAATGTAATTTCTAAATATCAGTTTAAAATACCGCTCATCTTCTCTTTACCAGCTTCAATTTCTGGTCATAACTCTTACTAAAAAAAGAGAAAAAAACATTTTGAATCCCCAAGAACGTATTCTGGGAATCATGAGGGAGATTGTTTAGCCCTATAAATTTTGGCTATACTGTACTTCAGTGATTCATTTAGGAATGTTGTCACTTTGGTCTTAAACAAACAGGCATTGCCTAGCAGGTCTGTTTCTTACATAAGCACTGAGCTAAGGCCACCTTAGTGAGCAGCAGTTAATAACATGTCTGAAACTAAACTCTAATTAAAATGTCCTTTCAAGGATTAGTTCATGGGTCTCAAGAGAGAAAGGAAGTGAAAACCATAAACTCAGAGAAAACTAGATGAGAGGTTCAGCTCAAGAACTGCAGATAAAGAGATTGTATCTCAACACCAGCAAGAACCCAGAGAATGTCCTTTATTTTGATAAAGACAGTTACTGTATTTTTCAGCTTCTTTGCTACGATCAAATGTAATTCATGGACTGAGAGGGGAGTCTAAAGCACCCTTTCCCAACCTTGCACCCGTCAAGAAGCCTTAGTTTTCAACTCCTCCTTCTCTAGCTGGCCTGGCTACTGGTCAGCTGGCTAGGGATGAGGGAGACATGATGCAGAAAATCAAGATGATATATAAGAATAATATAAAGGATATGAAATTGTTCCTGTATTCCCCCCAAAAGAATATGAGATTGTACTTCTACTTCCATTTCAACCAAGAAACTGCTTCAATTTCTTACTTACATGGTCTGTGCACAATAGATTTCATGCCCAGATTAGCATGGAAATGATAGATTATGGGCTGGAAGTGGAGCACAGATTTTACCAGTCTGCTCAACCCACTTTTATTTTTATTTGGAGTCATCTGAAATGGCCACATTTTAAAATAACGGTAGATGCTGTTGATTTATTGATGTCTCTCCCATCCATACTTCTGTCTTTCTGATACAAAATTCTTCTAAACAAGCTGTTAAAATACAGTCCTTCCTAGTATATGAAAACCCTTTATAGGCTTGGGTGAAATGTTAAGTCCTCTTGTGCAAATGCACTTGTGAGTTTAAAGGTGGTAGAGTAATAAACTGACATTCAATATGAATAGAGCAAATGTTAACATAATACTGTATATTTTATGATGAGAAGCTAGTCATGCTGTGTTCTTGCCAGCAAACCACACCCGAGGGCTTCCATGCTGTGTTTTGCCAGCGCCAGGAACTTGATGGAGGCAAATCATGCTTCTGCTATTTGAATCTGAGTACTATTCCAGAATGTAAAAGAATCTAGGTGGGGATATTAGTACTGAAGTAGAGGCATTACGTGAGGCTTCATGAGAGCATTTCATGGACAGAATGGCAGTCTTTGAATTTACCAGACACAAGTCAAAACCAAAAGCCAAATTTACAGATAACCCTTGGTTGCAAGAATAAAGTCCTTAAAGTGGCTGAGTCTCACAGCAGACTCAGTGGAGATAATGGCATCACTAAGAGTATCTGAGGAGAAAAGGATATAGAATATTAGCAGGATGCCCATTTTTAACACAGAACAATGGGAAGAAAGTAGATTCCTCTTCTCATAAACCTGGGGAGGATATGCAAATTAGTTTGCTTTGATGACTGATCTTTAGGGCATGAGCACAGGATTCCTTTGAAGTCGGATTTTGCAAAGAGAGACTACCTTAGTTATCTCTCCAATGTTACTCTAATTATGGGCTTTCTGTAATAGCTAATTCTGCTCTGAGAGACAAGGTTGAGAAGCAGAATCCAAGGTTCTTACCATAGCAGACCCTAAGCACAAATAAGTTAAAAACAGAACCTTTTCTCAGGCATTGGTCGGCTTCAAAGTGGAAAATCTTCAAGTACCTAGAAGTCATTGCTTTGGATCTGCCCTCTTCCACTTGTTTTGTTCACAAAGGAAACCACCCCTGTTCACAACCTATCCTCATTTCTGAAGGATCTCTTCATGTGGCTTTTGTCTCCAGTGAGCTTATTTGAGTACTTTATAATTTATATACAACCTTTCCTCCACACAAGTTCAAAGTGGCATACACTTCTTGTCTCCACTTGACACTCACAATACTCTGTGAGGCCGGTGTAGCTTAGAGATAATGACTGGCCCAAGATCATCAAATGTCTTTTATGGTTCAGTGGGGACATGGACCTGAAGGTCCCAAGGTGCCGTCTCACATTCCATCCATTACAGATTATTGGCTTTTGAGCTTGCCTGCATATTCGACTCAGCCACCAGTTCTTTGTGAAATACTAGCTTGCCATCCCTGCAAGGTAAATGAGCCTTGGCATTCCTCTCCTAGGGCACAGTTTCATCTTACTTTCTCTGTCTGCCTGTGAAAGGATGATGGCCTTGTTGGTGATAGCATGGTGAGGGAAGTTTCTTAATTGATTCATATTTCTCAAAGTGGAATCAGATGGATCCCTTTATTTACAAGATGGTCCTGAAAAAGGAATGTCCACATTAGAATTGTAGTCACTCTTTGAGGACAAGTAATCAAACACCAGTCTTAAAATTATGACTGGTAAAAATATGGAACCTGAGAAATGTTTTAAGATTATGGAATATATAAAATTGGAAGATGAAAACAGAATGAAAATTTTTATGGTAACTAGAGCCCTCCCCCCCCCCAGTGTATGACATTAAAGATAACCTGGATATTAATGGATATAACTTTTTGGAAATGATATAATGATAGCAATGATATAATGATAGCATAATTTGCAGTTTTAAGACAGGTCTGTGAAGAAAACATATTTTAAATTCAATGTTAATCACAGTGCACTCAAAAGCTCTTTATAGTCCTATACGCCCAATACTGTGTGTTAACTGGTAAAACCACTCCTTAATTATCTCGCTTCAAAAAACCCTTTTAAGGTCGCTATAAGTCAGTCCTGACTTGGTAGCACAGAACAAGAAAAACATATGTATATAGACTGATTCAGTTGTGGGATATATAATATTTTTACAGAGATTTGTTTGGAACACAGAATGTGCCATACTGGTGGTTAAACTATTGTTTTGGTGATTTATAAAGGCATATTATTAATCTTGGAATTTTAGACATTATTTATTATACTGACACTGACTTAAATTGTTATACAGTGTATCCTTACATTTCCATTTAAAAAAGAGAAAGGAAATCTTCTGATTGTGACAAGAGCTATTACGTTACCATACAATACACATAACTGAAGAGTGGAAATGTTTGAATGACTTTGAATTCTTCTTGAATAATTTAATCTTCAATTATGGAAATTCTTGTATCCATGACATGACATTGCCCCCCAACCCCGGAAAAAAGATGCGAGACAAGTATTATGGATTAAAACACAGGCCACACTTTATTGATAATTATTCAGAGAATTTTTTGCCGATCAATTGGAAAAGGGGGGCCTGCTGTAGTGCGGAAACAGATAAATCCATAATCATATGGGCAAGTCTCCAGCCCCAGGTTCTCGCGGTCTTAAGGACAGCAAGAAGCCGGCTGGCCGCTAATAAACACCCCCCCCCCGACCTCGAGCCATCTTTACTTGATGACTATTGGTCCGGAAGTGGCCCAGCGCATCTTTCCCACCCAGGTGCTGAATCGCATGATTCGCAGCCCTGGGAAGTCCAATGCGCTGTTAGCTTACCTGATCTTAACGTGGGACTCACCGAGAAATACCTGTTTTTTTCCGCACTACCCGCCAGTGTGACCAGATTTTCACCATAAAAGGCCAACGACCCTTACCAGTGGGGGATAGGCAAAAAACACCCCCATCCACGTGCCAATCAGGATGAAGATCAAAAATTCCTATCCAGCCCCTAAGAGGTGACCAGAAAAACTCACACTAGTATAGGGTGGGTGGGTGCCAGAAAAAGAAGAGAATGATTAGTGAGGAGAACACCCCTTATATAGCCAGGGGCATTCTCCCACTCTCTGAACAAGTCTCATGAGACCCTGAAGGTCTCGCGCCTTCTGTGGAGGTGCGGCAAAGCGCAGTCGCACTGTCAAGCCTCGCCAGCTTGTTAGCGACTTTGTCATTTTCATCACAAAAGGGAAGTTTTGCAAAGACTGAGACCATGGCTACATCTTTGGAAGTTTGTGCATTTTGCAGAAAAGGGTAGAAAAAACAAACCACTTTTTAAAATCTTTGTCATCAAAGAAGTAGAACTTTTCTACAATAACTAAGATGAAGCCAAAAGTAATGCTAAATATTAATGTGTACTATTTGTACACATTTTCGTGACAGACGAAGTAACTAAGCATAATTGTATTGGTTTAGCACTTAGAAATAATGTATTATAAGGGGCATTGTAACCTATAATATGTTGCTTTTGGATAATACTATCAATATTGTTACTTAAAAAAAACAATGTAATGATTAGTAATGCAATTATTTCTTAGAGTGTCACATGTGATGTATTAAAGCAAGGTAAAAGCAAAGTGTGCTGCTTATATACTACCCCATAATGCTTAAAGCACACTGTGGGTGCTTTACAGTTTAATTATGCAGGCTACATATTCCCCTCCCCCCAGCAAGCTGAGTGCTGAGTTTACTAACCTCGAAAGGATGGAAGACTGAGTGAACCTTGAGCCGGCTACCTGAGACTGAACCCAGGTTGTGAGAAGAGTTTTAGCATGGCCAGGTAACAGGGTGCTGATCTCAGGGAACTGCTGTGTGTCTACTGGCCTCCAGGTAAGGGAAGAAACCACACAGACTGTGCTGGAGGAGAAGGAAGTTTGGTTTTATCATGGGTGGTGGCTTTAAAGCTTAAGTCCTCATCTCCCATTCCCAACTGGGGCTGGCATTTGCTGGCTCAGCACAAAGATGCTTCTATTTATTATTTATTTATTTATTTATTTTCTATTTTCTATTTTCTATGTTTCTTGCACATATAGTCATGGCCAAAAATATTGGCACCCTTGCAATTCTGTCAGAAAATGCAACCCTTCTCTCAGAAAATTGTTGCAGTTGCAAATGTTTTGGTACTCACATGTTCATTTCTTTGGTTTGTGTTGAAACAACACACAAAAAAGAAGAAAAGTCAAATCTGATACAATCCCACACAGAAGCCCAAAAATGCACTGGCCAAAATTATTGGCATCCTGTCTAAATTGTTAGAAATAATTGTTTTTCAAGTATATGATGCTCCTTTAATTTCTATTTAGACACACCTGCCGCAAGTAAGAGGTGTGGCCAATATAGTAATCACACTTGCAACCAGTTAAGATGGAGAGAAGTTGTCTCAACCTTTGTGTTGTGTGTGACTCTGAGCATGGAGAAAACAATGAAGTGTAAAGAGTTGTCTGTGGATTTGAGAGCAAAAATTGTGGGAAAACATTGACAATCTCAAGGCTACAATCTCCAGACATCTTAATGTTCCTGTGTCCACTGTGCACAATAACATCAAGAGGTTTACAGCCCATGGCACTGTAGCTAACCTCCCTGGACGTGGACGGAAGAGTAAAATTACTGAAAGATTACAACAAAAGGTTGTTTGAATGGTGGATACAGAACCCAGATTAACTTCTAAACAACTTCAAGCTGCTTTGCAGACACAGGGTACAACAGTGCCAGCTCGCACTATCCATCGCCATCTGAATGAAAAGGGACACTATGGTAGGAGACCTAGGAGGACACAACTGCTGACACAAAGGCATAAAAAAGCAAGACTGGAGTATGCCCAATCTTATATGAAAAAACCACAATCCTTCTGGGAGAACATATTGTGGATATATGAGACAAAAGTAGAGCTTTTTGGTAAAGGACATCATTGCACAGTTTACAGAAAAAGAAATGAGGCATACAAAGAAAAGAACACCGTCCCTACAGTCAAACATGGTGAAGGTTCAAAGATGTTTTGGGGTTGCTTTGCTGCTCCTAGCACTGGATGCCTTGACTGTGAACGGTATCATGAAATCTGATGATTACCAAATAATTTTGGGGTGCAGTGTAGTGGCCAGTGTCAGAAAGCTGCCTCTCCACCAGAGGTCATGGGTCTTCCAGCAGGACAATGACCCGAAACACACTTCAAAAAGCACTCAGAAATGGTTACAAATAAGCGCTGGAGAGTTCTGAAATGGCCAGAAACAAGTCCAGATCTGAATCCCATAGAACACCTGTGGAGCGATCTCAAAAGAGCAGTTGGGAGAAGGCATCTTTCAAATCTGAAGGCCCTGGAGCAGTTTGCAAAAGAAGAGTGGTCAAAAATTCTACTAGAGAAGTGTAAGAAACTCATTCATGGTAACAGGAAGTGATAGATTTACGTTACTTTGTCCAAAGGGGATGCTATCAAATATTAAGTTAAAGGTGCCAATAATTGTGGGATTTTATCAGAGTTGACTTTTCTTCTCTGTTTTTTTGTGTTGTTCCAACACAAACCTAAGAAATGAGCATGTGAGTTCCAAAATATTTGCAATTACAAGAATTTTCTGAGGGAAGGGTTGCATTTTCTGACATAATTGGAAGGGTGCCAATATTTCTGGCCATGACTATATATTTTTGTTTAGGAGGTGGTGCAAAAATCCATATTCTCTCTCTCTCTCTTAAGTACACATCTGCATAAAATTGTTTTGCATCTGTTACACAAATATCTACTTCCCATGATATCAGAAGGCCCATCCACTGTGACATCAGATATGCATACCCTTTGTTTCAGGTGTTCGCCCTGAAAGCCTAAGGAATGGGAAATGCTGACCAGGCACTCTGATCACTGCATCCAAACATCTATCTCTCTGTCTGTTTAGTAATTTGCCTGGCCATCTAAAACATAGTATTGACTAGCAGCATTTAGATGTCTGTCTCTCAGGCAGAACTCTGGTGACTTAGAATTATCCTATTTGTAGTCCAAAAATTCAAAATGGCACATCCCTGCTATTAACCAAAGGGACATACATGAACAAATGAAGGAAAGAAACAACTAAAACATCCAGCAAGCCAGAGGCCTACTAGATCAGAAAGAACTTTAGTTTAAAGCAAAAAAAAAAAAAAAAAAAAAATCACTTGACACATGGGGATGACTCTCTTAGCCGCAGGTTTTCCTCTTAAGTACAATAACACAGAAGATATTTGCTAACCAAATTGGATGGAGGTGGGGTATGCCACAGGTTTTCTCCAGATGGGATTTAACTTGATACAGGAGGGTGGTCCTTGAGTTCTTCTGGTTGTAATCTAGGTGCAGCTTTAATAGCAATAGTCAGTAGTTTGAATTAAGTCTGAAAACAATCCAGAACTGAATAAAGCTGATGGAAAAGAGGAGGTACATCCGCTAAACCAGTGGTCCCCAACCTTTTTAACTCCACGGACCAGTTGGGGAAGGCAGGGAATACTCCCTGCACTTGCACGTATGTGAGAAGGAGCAGGTGCTCACTTGCGCGGGCGTGCACAACTCATGTGCATGTGAGAAGGGCATTCAGGGGCACTCATGCGCACTCAAGAAGGGGTGGGGCGCTCATGTGTGCATGCACTTGCACATATGCACGAAGGGGCTGTGGGGGGGGCAGGAGTGCATGCGGAAGGGAGATCTGTCTCTGCGGCCCGGTCCGGCCCAGGCCACAGACCAGCTCCAGGCCACGGACTTGGGGTTGGGGACCCCTGCTCTAAACAACTGGTTGCAATGAGTGGTCTGACATATGTGTTTTGACCTAGTTATGCTATGTTCTCACATTCTTTACAGCACAAATTTCTACTAAAGACCTCCATTTCAAAGACACTGTAATCACAGTGTTTAACACCTACTGAATTTCTTACCAACCAACAACAACCATGATGCCATATATAAATATTTGGCATGTTATATCTCCATCTCCTTTGTCTGATGAAGTGGACCCGTCCATGAAAACTCACATTGAAAAAAATTTAAAAGTAGTCTTTAAAGTGACACCACATTTTTGTCTTTTTTTTTTTAACTCTTTAATTTTCCCCCGCTCTGTAATGCTTGCACAGACTAACATGGTGTCCTCTTCTACAAGTATAAGCTATCTGCTTTGGCTTAAAATAAAATAATTTGAGGGGGGGGAGGTGTTTTTTCTTGCAAGAAAGAGACATTAATTTTTATGTGTTTGTTTATGGGTTATTTCCTCTTTCTTCTTTTCCTAATGTTCATTCTTGGGTTGGGGGAAGTTAGGGAAATTAACAGAAAAAAGAGGCAGGGCAGGAAAGGTGGAGGAATTGTTGTTAGTTCATAATGTTATGTGTGCATGCGTAGAATCCTGTGGTGAAGACAGAGAGAGAGAGAGAGAGAGAGAGAGGAGGAAAATACACTCTTTATAATTACACCAATGTATCTCATTTATCTAATATGTGTGGCATCAATAGATAACTATATTTTAAATAACATAAAACAGCAGAGTACATAAAATACAGAAGGGAGGATTCTCTGCCGTCTGTTTCAATATCTCAACCCACCAAATATGTCACAGGATCACGCCAAATCACTGCAACTTGAATTCTGGGTAATGATCTTCCCCTATACCTACCAATAATTAGATGATAAGTGTGAGAAAAGAACTATACAAAGATTGGCATTCCCCTACCATGAGATAATCTGGCCTATATGTGTGTGCACGTCTGCATGTGCCTATATGTATATATTGGAAAACTGTTTTTCACAACAGTTTTGCATATAGTGAAAAAAAAATCTTTTCTTTCCTTTTGCAAAACTCTTGGCTTAGCAAACCAGTACTGAACTCATTGCTTCACCACTTCAAAGGCAACAGGTTAACATTGTGCATTAACCTACCAACATTTTGCATTAGCTAATTACCCATAGTTCACATATTTTTGTAATCAACACTTTAAAGTGCCTTGGCCAGTGATGAGGAATATACTTCAACTCTTAAGTAGTGATAATTTGCCATTGTACTTATGCCAGCCTAAATGATCAGTAGGATTCTGGCCTGTTTAGAAAAATCTGTGGCCTAAATACTATAATAATCCATTAGTGTTCAAGATACCACAGTACTGTTTTTCTTATTTCTTTTTTTAATGCATGCTGAAACAGAACAGGAGAGCTACCTCTTTAAAAATTACTGCCTGTGACAATATGTGATAATTAAGTTCTGCTTCCTTCCTTCAGCCACTCAGCTTTGAACTTTGCCAATACAAGTCCATCAGACATAAGAGTCAAGAGGTGTACAAAGCTTGTTAACAATATAGCTGACAGCGCTAAGTGCTCATGCTTAATGTGGTTTGTCTCCTCCTGTGCAACATGGTTTAATTAATCTGCAATCTACACATTAAATCAATTAATGAAATAGTAAATTAATGATGCCAGTTAATTAGCTAATCCTTTCAACCCTATTATCAACCACTATGTGGTTTTGTAGAATTAATGCCAATGTTTGAATGCAGGATAATTCGATTGCCCTGATCAACTGTCATATTAGTAGCATTTGAATTCACACCTGGATTTCAGTGTATGCATCTGGGGTAAATCTGACAGCCAGTTGTTTTTAAAAGGATTTGTAAAATAGAATGAGAGTTGGGCAACAATCATGATTAGTGTATTATCCTTTGTTGTTGTTGTTTAGCCGTTAACCTGTGTCCGACTTCGTGATCCTATGTACCAGAGCACGCCAGGCCCTCCTGTCTTCCACTGCCTCTCGAGTTGGGTCAAATTCATGTTGGTAGCTTCGATGACACTCTCCAACCATCTCGTCTTCTGCCTAGAGGCAGGCAATAAGTGGTGTGCCTCCATTTACTGCAAATCTTTATGAATTTTTCATTTACCAGAGTCGGTGCCCCAATGTAGAAAGCTACTTTCCTAATAGAACTTGATGATTTCCATGGTATGAACAGGTAGCTTTATGCATTAATAGACTGCAAAAATTGCCTTTTTAAACTTCGAGCAATGAAATACAGCTCACTTGTATGTTCACACTTCTCAGAGACTTGGCCTGTAAGGTTGCATACTGTTCTGCAAAATTCACAGCCTTTTGAAGAGAGAAATATAAAATCTGATCCAATAAATATATAGTTATGGGCTATTTTCTTGATATATACATTACAGCTTGCAGTTTACGTTTGAGCTTCATAGGTTGTGGTTCATAAAATCTGAGAAATCCTCTTTTTTATGTAGAACAAAATAATTTTTTAGGAGGGACAGAACATACATGAAGGAAGAATAATATTTTGCCATCATGTGTGACGATCCTCTCAAATCATCCAGCTAGAGATCATATGGCCAAATTATTTATTTATTATAATTTGGCCAGAGTATTCTGCCTATTAGTGAAATGCACTATTCTAGGCAGTTTATAAATAAATAAATGGCAGAATATAAATAAATGGTTAAAAAATAGAACAATAAAACAGTTGCCAACTTTTTCACTGTAAGGGATTCTGTATCTAGAGTACTTTGACTCTCCAAAAATTAGAGAAGAAAACTAGAGCAGCCTTTGCGAATACATAAAACTAGAACACTTCCTAGTTTTTTTTCAAGTGTATATAGAGGTGTTTGTGTGGTTTTTTAAAAATTCATTTATTCCCCCACACTCTGAAATCTTATACTCTAACTGTGTGGCTTGTGTTTTGAGTAGACTACGTGTGAATTCTAGGGATCCATCTCAGGTGGTATTAGTCAGGGTAAAGGCTGTCTCAGTTGACATTTGCCAGGATAGGAAGTACTCCTCATCAGGATGCATTGCCCACGTTTCTGTAACCTGCTACTATGCACTTACCTAAGCAAAAGCACTTCACGGGGCAAAACAAAGAAGAGCAAAGGTCACAGCTGTGAATCACTTTACAGATGGCCAGAACTGGTCCAACCATAAGGCAGGATGAAGTGGCTATCTCAGGCAGCAGACTTTGTATGAAGTGCAGCAAAAATCTTGTACAGTAATTCCTTCCCTTCTTCTTGTGAGCGGTGCTAGACATACATTTTTGGGGCCTTGAAGCTTGAGCTGCTATGGGGGCCCCCTTTGCAACCAGTGACAACATTCAGGTAAACACTGCCATCTTTTTCAGTGGGGTTGTTTCATAACTGATCACCACAACTTGTTTTCAAATGTGGACTACAGTCACTTCTTGTGGACTACAGTTTAAGCTTCGTTCATTTCATAGTAGATCTGCTCCTGCTTGTGAGATCTTAGAATCATGGGATTCTGACATGACCTGGTCAGGCTAGAATACCGAGTAGTGTGCTGGGGGGAGGTGTTTGGTTTTATTTTTGTTTTTTTTTGTTCCATTTTTGATTTTGAATACTGCACGTCAGACAGCGGTGTGTTTTGGGCTGGCTAAAGAGCTTGCTTTGAGAGCCACGGCTGTTTATAACAACCCATTAAAGAACCCCATCATGTACAAGATGATTGTTCCATAGATGTACTGCGTTGCCCTAGCCATGTTTGCTTGGTAATATATCCTATTGGTTTTAATGGGATTTATTTCCAGGTCACTCTGCTTAGGATTGCAGCCTTAGGTAGGAAGAAGACGTGCTTAATAATGCCAAACCTATTGGTCGTGATTGGTTTGTGTAACTATACAGTTCCCAGAGGAAGAGAGCCAGTGGCAGGCAATAAAATCATATGCAGAACATGTGCTTCTGGAGGTCAAACATTAATTACATTAGAAATGCTTCCTGGTTGTACAGTGGATTTAAAAAAAAAAAAAAAGAATAGGCTTCCCTAGGCTGGAGTCCAATTTTATTCTTGTGTTGACCTGTGCCCTTTATTGAGACTCCCGTTGTGGCCATTATTTACCTCAAACAAAAACACAGAATATAGTAGGTGGAAAAATATTGCCCCGCAAAGGTGCAGCTAGAAAGCATCATTAAATGCTAAGATTATATTTTATGCAGCACACTGTATATAGAAATATTAAAGATTTATGGGATAAAATTAGTGATACTTTGTCACTGTATAGACCTGGGAAATAAATAAGCAAGGAGCACAATCGATGCCTAGCTCTGTACCTTGTAATTTACTGCTTAGATTTGCTTCCTATAAGGCCGTCTGACTCCTAGGCAGCGCCAGGCATTGATTGCAGAGTCGCCGGGCTTAGCATGACGAATGATTCTTGATACTCTATCTGTCTTAAAGGGGGTGGATGTTACTTATACAGATGCAAAATGGTCCCTGCTCCTTATCGTTAACCACCCTGGCCTTATGTAGTCTGCTACAGATTGCGTTCTTGGCCCTTGCATTAGTTAGGCAAGATACATTTTGAATGCCTTGATAAGCACATAAATGAAGGTACTGGTGCACCTAGCCACATTAGATATTTAGATAATAAATGAAATTAAAATTAATGAGGCACTGTCCAAAATTCTGTTCTCCCCCCCCAGTTGCTAGAAAATCCCCCCCTGAGCTTCTGATGCTGTGTGTGCATGGACACAATTATGAAGAAAAGAGCAAGGCAAATGCAAATAAAACACAGATTAATTGCAAATGCTCTTTACTATTGTGCCTGTTTCCACACTAGCCTTTTCCCTCCTGAGAATGCCATAATTTGATTTCACAGTTTTCATGAAAAATCCAGGTGACATCATTATGAAACCATTGCCATCACATGTTGTGTTGTCCACTTATCCAGTAGTTCCCAGAATTACTGGACTACAGTTTATAGAATCCCTAAGCATGTACCATGCTAGCTATAACTTCTGGTTAGTTGTAGTCCAACAACCTGTCATAACCTAGTAGTCCAAGTCTGGGAGCTACCACTCTGTTTTTCCTAATCTGAACACAGTTGTAATTCTAGTTGGTCTAATATGGAGTGGCAAAGCACCCTAGATTTACCTAATGTGAAGGTGGACCATGAGGCAATGGATAGCTGATGCGGAGTTCATCCCCAAGCTGAGCTCAGAAGTGGAGTGGTCTGAATTTTCTCTGCCATAGTCAAACAAGAGACAGCGGCAAGGATAACACAGGTAAGCTTTCCCTTAAGGACTGGCTGCCTGAGTAGGATTTTTAACTGGATTGTTGTACTTTTCTGCGTTGAGCAAAACAATAGTCTAAATGGGGGAATTTCGCTTAGCGATGATTGGTTCCCTGCTTCGGGAACTGATTTTCGCTTTACGACGATCAAAAACAGCTGATCGTCGGGTTTCCAAAATGGCCACCGGGTGCTTAAAATGGCTCCCCGCTGTGCTTAGGGACGGATTCCTCGCTATACAGGCACCGAAAATGGCCACCATATGGAGGATCTTCGCTGGACTGTGAGTTTTTAGCCCATTGGAATGCATTGAACGGTTTTCAATGCGTTTCAATGGGTTTTAAAAATTTCGCTTTACAACATTTTAGCTTAATGGCAATTTTCCTGGAACGGATTATTGTCGTTAAGCGAGGCACCACTGTATTGTCTTTTAATGATGTAAGCTACTTTGAGTCTTTTTAAGCAAAAAGGCAATGTAAAAATGGAAGGAAGGAAGGAAGGAAGGAAGGAAGGAAGGAAGGAAGGAAGGAAGGAAGGAAGGAAGGAAGGAAGGAAGGAAGGAAGGAAGGAAGGAAGGAAGGAAGGAAGGAAGGAAGGAAGGAAGGAAGATGCTAGACAGGGAATCAATCAGGGGGAAAAGCCTCCTTTGCACTGGTCCTACACTGAGAGACAATGTTCCATGCCTTCAACTTTTCAAACCTCAGACTCCAACCATCAAAATCTATCCAAGTCTAGAAAACAAGCATTTAGGAGAAAATGCATATTTAAGGGAAATGCATGTGTGTATTCTGTGCAAAAAAATACATCCCAGAGTAATGTGAATATTCATGCAGTTTATTAAGAAAACATTTGCAAGTTGATAAGGAAACAGGATGGAACAGACATCTCACTGAATACATGAGAA
This sequence comes from Pogona vitticeps, assembly GCF_051106095.1. Taxonomy (NCBI): domain Eukaryota; kingdom Metazoa; phylum Chordata; class Lepidosauria; order Squamata; family Agamidae; genus Pogona; species Pogona vitticeps. The sequence continues at coordinate 94,958,622 of NC_135785.1, forward strand.
ATTGATGTGAGCCAGAAATAGACTGGTCCATCTGTCTCCATTGAGAGCCTTATAAAGGAGAAATGGAGATTCTCAAATATTTCATTGCGCTTTTGCTAGTTGAGCAGGTTTTTTTTTTAATTGCTTAGCATAGTCACGTCCTTGTACACACAGCTGATCAGGCTCTGACAGATGACAAATAGTATCTTTCAACTGGGAAGAGCTACTATTGGACTGCAACTCCCCAAATCCCCCTGTTACTATCACAGTTTTCCAGGCTTTAGGGGAGTGATTCCCGTCCTGGAGTACGAGTACCCCCAGGAGTTTGAATCAGAACATTTAGGAGTACATTAAAAAAAAGAATGGCAGAAAAAGACACATACATCAACAGTGTAAATCACTTATTTATATCCTGAGCAACAAGAAACCCCTTGGCTTCTTCTTTTTCTCCATGCCCATCATATAAAAGCCCAGCCTTTTACTGGAAGGCTTTCCCTCCAGGTGGCGTTTTTGTTCTGCCACTAACCTGGGGGTTTCTTTCCTATTGAGAGCAATTTATATGGGGCAGAATTATTTATGGATTTTAACCCCTGTCCTGGCATGTTTGTACATACTATGAGAGGTGATGGGGAAGTGGACTGAAGAGAAGACGGCATAGAGGGGCCCCCTAGCCCTGACCCCCTAATATAAAGAGTGCAGTTTATGGAAATAGGCTGCCAAGGGGTACACAAGTGAAAATAGTTTGGGAACCACTACTCTAAGGTAAAGAGACAGGCTTAAGACAGTTTGTGGAAACCTGAAGTGCAAGAAGAGAGGACTGAGATGCTAAATACCCTTGGCACGCACCTGTCTTTTAAAACTAGGCATCCAAGAATAACATTTGTTCTCTGTGTGTACTAATTTTTTTTTCTAGAGTGGACATGACACCTCTGATGCCTTCCATATGTATTAAATTACAGTAGCTATGGCATCAGGAGACGATGTGAGTTGTAGTCCAGCACTTCTGAAGGATACCAGTTCAAGGAAGACTTTTGTACAAAGTTACAGTAATCACAAATATTCATCTGATGTGCCAACTCCAACAGGGATGGATGAGATTTTTGTTTAAGTTTGTATTTGATAATAATTTCACAAATCTGCCAATGTCTTCCTATTGAGGATGGAAACAAATTGGTATTTTAAAAAAAACAGAATATGGGAGAAAACAACTGGTAGGTTCCTCTGTCCAGGCTGAATACTTTTAGAAAGTATAGATTTGGCTCCATATGTATTCAGCCATGTTGGCGGTGAATTAGGGCTGCCACTTTCATCCTGCGATGCTTCTTGTCTTTAATACCTACATGCTAAGCAGTTATGATATGGCACACTCCATAGTGTTGTGGGCCATCCGTTCTAACCTTCTGCTGGCACAGAGCTAAAGTATTCCCAAGAAATGGCAGACCAACCTCTGTTCAGAAAGCCCTAATGAAAGAGAGCAAACCTACCATTTAGTCAAATGCTCCCATGGCCAAATTGCTCTTGTTTTGCTCTCTGAACATTCTGCTGAAATCTGCCTACTGGAAATAGAAGCTTATTGGAGCTGGTTCTGTTCTCTGGAGCAACAAAGACAAATTCTTACCCTCTCCTATGTAACAGCCATTTGGATATGAAGAGTGACAACACATTCTCCACAACCATCTCTTATCCAAGCTAAACATACCTACCATATTTTTCCATTTATAAGACACTCTCACTTTTCTAACCCCAAAATTAAGAACTCTTAACTTAGCTATGAGAATTCAGCCCCTGTGCTCAGAACACTCGGACATTACGATTCTCTTTTGTATCTGAACTTACATGCTCTACCTCCAACGAGGTGGTTTGTTCAGCATCAGCTGATGTCAGTTCCATAATGATCATGATTGGAAGAAGCTAAGTCTCCTAACTGTAGGAAGCTAAGCCTCGTGATTGAAGGAAGCCTGTTTACAGAGGCAAGGTACAGGCAGTTTTGTTCTCTCCTCAGCTTACTTCCATGACACCCCTCAATTTTTAGTGTAATGATTTTAGGAAAAAAGTAGCATCTTATATGTAGAAAAATATAGTCGTTCCTGCTGCCTTTCCTCACAGGTTATTCTTTTTACTGTTGTTCCCTTTTTTTGTTCCTCTTTTGCCACCAGGGCAGCACAGTATGTACTAGAGCTGGTCTGTAACAAAGATTATGAAGAGTACTTAATTATGAAGGATAATTTTCACCTCAGAACTTGAGCACCAACTTCCCAAAACAAGCCAGTCTGAGCACATGCATTTCCTTACCTCTTTAAGGTGGTTAAAATGAACTGCAGCACTGAAACTAGGAGATGCTCTTCAGTTACATATGGGCGTATTATATTCTCTCTAAGATACCTTTAATGTCTTAGCTGCCTTTGTAATATTTATTTCAAATGAGTCAAACTCCTTGTTAAACTGTCTACCATGGCCCCTGGACCTTTCCCATAATGATTATAGCTAATTTGAAATCCGCTAGGACATAAAAATGGCATAAAGTGTCTTCTCCCTCTGTATTCATTACTTTTTTTCTTTTTAATGTTCAGTCTGATCAACTATTATGTATCACAGTTATATTGTTTTGCCTGTATCCTTTGGGGTCCTTCACAGTCTTCAGCCACAGGGTCACATGCATCATTAGCCACTCATTTTTTCCTGTCACTCATTTGCTGAATTAAAGAAGCAGAGTGTTCAGTGGTTAGCTTTTTCAAACAGTCCATGGTGATGGAATTCCCTGTTGAAGAATGTTTGAATTATTCCTGACTAGTTTTTGGTCTCATGAGTATTCTATAGAGCCCATAAACCATACATTTATTCCCGTACAAGAATTTCTGCCTTTAAAAAAAAAAACTTCGCTCCAGTACAGAATACAGGGTCAGGCATACAACCCTCTGCGTATGCCTCCAGGCTAATGAAATGCATGTCTTCTCTCAGAGGATGTATAATGTGTGGCATTCAGGGACTTCTATGAAATTATCAAACTCAAGATCATTAGATCACAATAAATGGCAATCAACTTCATGTATTTTAAAAAGGGTGCATTTTACAATTTGCAGTACAAGGGAGAAAGCAACATCAAAATAATTATACTAAAATAAAATGGTTCTATTTGTACATGCCTCCAAAAGATTATAAATGGTAACCAAGCTGCTTTATACCAAAAATTTCCTCCTCTTCTATCCCTCAATTGGACAATATCAGTAGCTTTGGTTAATTTTGCCTATAGACAGTAAAAGTTTAATCATATGGTTTTCAAAATATAAAATGTATGGTGCAGATGTTACCACATTACTGACAGAAATCAGTAGTGACTTGAAATGACTACAAAAAAAGTGAAAAAAGAGAACACGAAAGCAACATTGCAGTTGAAAATTAAGAAGACAAGGCGCTTGATCGCTGTCGGGCCACCACCTCTTCTCTCGACCCTTGCCCGGCCTGGCTAATCAAAGCAGCCAGGCCAGTAACAACTGAATGGGCCACTGCAATAATTAATGGGTCTCTCCAGGAGGGCAAGGTACCCCTTGCCCTCAAGGAGACACTCATTAGGCCCATCAGGAAGAAACCAAATCTGGCGGCGGATGAAATTGGCAATTATAGGCCCGTCGCCAGTGTGTCCTTCCTCAGCAAAGTGGTTGAGAGGGTGGTGGCAGACCAGCTTCAGGCGCTCTTAGACGAAACCAATGCTCTAGACCCATTTCAGTCGGGCTTCAGGCCACGCTATGGTACAGAGACGGCACTGGTCGCACTGCTGGATGACCTGTTGAGGGAGGCCGATGGGGGCAATGTGTCCTTGTTGGTCCTCCTCGACATCTCAGCTGCCTTTGATACCGTCGACCACGGTATCCTCCTGGGGAGGCTCTCCGAGCTGGGAGTCGGCGGCCTGGCACTTGCCTGGCTCCGCTCCTTCCTGGAGGACCGCCCCCAGAGAGTGCAGATTGGGGAGAATGTCTCGGCCCCGTGGAATCTCAATTGTGGGGTTCCACAGGGGTCGACCATCTCCCCAATGCTGTTTAACATCTTCATGAGGCCGCTGGGCGGGGTTCATCAGAGGACCGCCCCCAGAGAGTGCAGATTGGGGAGAATGTCTCGGCCCCGTGGAATCTCAATTGTGGGGTTCCACAGGGGTCGATCATCTCCCCAATGCTGTTTAACATCTTCATGAGGCCGCTGGGCGGGGTCATCAGAGGGTGTGGGGCATCGTGTCACCAGTACGCTGATGACACACAGCTCTACATCTCTTTTACGACCCTTGCCACAAAGAGTGAGGTCCGCAGCTTGGGGATACATCTGGACCCGGCACTAACCATGGAAACCCAGGTGGCGTCCGTGGTCCGTTCTGCCTATTTTCATCTATGGCGGATTGCCCAGCTGCGGTCATATCTTGATCAGGGGGCCCTCACTACTCTAGTCCACGCGCTCGTAATCTCGAGACTAGACCATTGTAACGCACTCTACGTGGGGCTGCCTTTGAGGCTCTTGCGGAAACTTCAGATGGTCCAGAATGCAGCAGCCAGGCTTATTAGTGGGGTGAGAAAATATCAGCACATCTCCCCCACTCTGGCTGCGCTGCACTGGTTACCTATTCGTTTCCGCATTGACTTCAAAGTATTAATGATTACATATAAAGCCCTAAACGGTTTGGGACCTCAATATTTGGCAGATCGCCTCCTCCCACCCAGATCTACCCGAGTCACCCGACATAGCCAGCAGGGACGGCTGAGGGGACTGACGCCGAGGGAGGCCCGGAAGGAGATGTGACAAACCCAGACCTACTGGGATCTGCCACACGTTAACTAAGCTGCCACCAACCATTCCCTATAAGAAGTCACACAGACCAGGGATGGATTTTTAACAAATAAAAGAATAAGGTTTATTTAAAACAACACACAGGGAAAATAAAATGATCAGGTGAATAAGATAAAGTAACGTGGCTTATTCTCATTCATACATGCATACAGTTTGGTTCACACAGAACCCTTAACTTGAAGCACAGACCCTGAACCTATCAGTTCTGGCTAACCAACAGACACCTGAACCTATCAGGTTGGTACTGACACACAGTAGTACCCTGTCTGACACACAGACTCCCACACCAGCTTCTTCTTCCCAGCTGCTGCTTTGTCACATCCCAGCGTCTCCACACACGCTCCACATATATATACAGTACAGCCCCTCCTCCTGATGTCCCGCCTTCCACTCCCCATAGGATGGAACTTTCCCTCCAAACCCATGACAGACAGGTAACATCAGTGCTGTATGTAACACCTCCCCTCTTTATAAGTTGTTTTGTAGGGGGAAAGCTAAGGTGCTTTTCACCAAAAAAACAACCTGGATAAACACACAAAACAGTTATACATACAATATCATACTTACTTATACTTACATTCTAAGTTAACCATATCAATTAGGCATTTAAACATTTACCATATACATTACATCAATTTACCTTTATTCATACAAACCAAATTCAAAAAATAGGTACATTTAACTTTTTGTCATCAATATATATACATAGTCCATGTTCTTTCGCCGTCTTCAATCTTCAGGTCTTCTTGACAAGGCGTCAGCAACACAGTTCACTGACCCTCTGACCACCTTCACTTCAAAGTCATAGTCCTGTAGGTTTAAAGCCCACCTCATAAGTTTGCTATTGTGGGTTTTCATTGTCTTTAACCATTGCAGTGGTGAATGGTCAGTGCACAGAGTAAAATGTCTTCCCCAGATGTAAGGCTTGGCCTTCTGGATCGCGTAGACTATGGCCAAACACTCCTTCTCCACGGTTGCCAAATGTCTCTCACCTTTTTGAAGTTTCCTACTCAGGTAGGACACTGGATGCTGGTCACCATTCTCATCCTCCTGGCACAGAACTGCTCCTACCCCGCTGTTAGACGCATCGGTGTAGATGATGAACTCCCGGTCGAAGTCTGGAGCACGCAGCACTGGATACTGGACGAGCGCCTCCTTCAACCTCTGGAACGCCGCCTCACAGTCGCTGGTCCACGGGATGCGGTCATCAGCCTTCCTCCTCGTCAGATCGGTCAGCGGAGCCGCAATCTCGCTAAACCTCGGGATGAACTTTCTGTAGTAGCCCACCAACCCAAGAAATGATTTGACTTTTTTCTTGGTGTTGGGTCTGGGCCAATCACGAACAGCTTCTATTTTGGCCTCCAGGGGTTTTATCACTCCTCCCCCTACCATGTGACCCAAGTATTTTATTTCTGGGCTACCCAGCTGACACTTGCTGGCCTTTACTGTTAGCCCTGCTGCACTTAACCTCTGCAGCACTAACTCCAGGTGTATCAGGTGATCTTCCCAGGTATTACTGAAGATCCCTATGTCGTCAATGTAGGCCACTGTAAAGTCACTGAGCCCTGCCAAGGTCTGGTCCATCAGCCTTTGGAATGTGGCTGGTGCATTTCTGAGACCAAAGCTCAGGACTCGAAATTCATAGAGACCAAAAGGGCTGCAAAAGGCAGTCTTTTCTTGATCCCTGGGATCAATTCTTAATTGCCAATATCCCTTTACCAGGTCCAATGATGAGATGAACCGACAACCCCCTATGGTTTCAATCAGGTTGTCTAGCCTGGGCATTGGGTAGGCATCAGGAGTGGTTACACGGTTTAATTTCCTGTAATCGACACAAAACCTAATGCTCCCATCAGGCTTGTCCACAAGGACTATCGGAGAGGACCAAGGACTAGAAGAGGGGACGATTATGTTCTCCCTCAGCATCTCGTCCAGCTCCTTCCGCACCTTGTCCCTATAGGGTCCCGTTACTCGGTATGGGGATACTGCCTGCGGGGGTGCATCCCCTGTGTGGATCCGATGCATCACTCCCTTCACTATCCCCGGCTTGTTGGAAAACACCTGTTGATATTTAATGAGCAGCATTTTTAGTTCTTGCTGCTGGTCTTGGGTGAGTGCAGGACTGATCTTTACCTCCTCTGGGTTGTATTTTACTTCCCCTCTACCCTCCCAGAAAGGTAATTCAGCTTCCTCACTCTCAGCTGCTTTTATTGCGAATAAAACCCTCTGTTCCCCTCTGTAGTAGGGTTTTAGGGCATTCACATGAACCACCCTCCTTGCTTGGTTCTCCTCCTGCTCTATTAGGTAGTTCAGGTCTGACATCTTGGAAATGACCCTATATGGTCCTGCCCATTTGAGCTGCAGTTTGTTCTCTCTGCAGGGCCTAAGCCAAAGCACTTCCTCCCCTGGGTCAAAGTGCCTCTCTCTAGCTTTGCGGTCATACCATGTTTTCTGTCTGACCTTCTGAGCTTGCAGGTTTTCTGCTGCCAGCTCTAGATTTCTCTTTAGGTCATTCATCAAGGTGTCTATGTATGTCACAACGTCTTGTGGGTCATCCTGGGTGATCTGCTCCCAATTTTGTTTGATCAAATCAAGGGGCCCTTTCACCCTTCTCCCAAATAAAAGTTCAAATGGACTGAACCCGGTACTGGCTTGTGGCACTGATCGATAAGCAAACAAAAGGGATTGCAGCTTCTGGTCCCAATTGTTTGGATTCTCTGCCAAGTAAGCCCTAATCATGCGCATTAGAGTCCCATTGAACTTCTCAGTTAACCCATTACTTTCAGGATGATAGGCAGTGGTTTCCTTGTGCTTAATTCCACAGATTTGCCATAAGCGTTTCATGAGCTTTGATGTGAATGATGCTCCCAAATCTGTGATTATTTCTGAGGCAAATCCCATCCTGGACATATACCCCACCAAGGCATCTGCCACTGTGTTAGTTTCAATGTTAGTCAAGGGTATGGCTTCAGGGTACCTCGTGGCATGGTCCACAATGGTGAGAATGAACCTGTTCCCCCTCTTTGTGGCCTTGGGCAAAGGTCCCACAATATCCACCCCTATGCATTTGAATGGAGTGTCAATCACAGGCAAAGGGCACAACTTTGCTTTGGTCCTGTCGCGGTTATTCCCCTGCCTTTGACACACATCACATTTTTTACAGAACTCCCTGATCTGCTTCCCTATGTCAGGCCAGTAAAAATTCTGTGTAATTCTCTGCTGTGTCTTGTTCACCCCTAAGTGCGCAGCAAACATGTCAGAGTGCCCCCTTTGTAAGATCATGGGGCGATACTTTTCAGGTACCACTAGCTGACTTTTGATCCCATCTCCCCCTTTTGAGATATTCCTCAGGGTCTCTCTATACAAAATCCCCTTTTTCTCCAGAAATCTCACTGGGGTTTCAGGTGTTAGCTGGGTGTCTGTCACCTGTTCAAAACACTTTTGGAGAGTGGCGTCTGCCTTTTGCTCCTGTCCAAATCTGCTGTCTGTGGTTAAGGTTTCCACCACAGCTTCTGAACTCCCCTCTGCTTCCGTCTCTGGCTCATCATTACCCCCCTGAACTGTCCCCATGGTGGCTTGTGAACGTGTAATCACTAGCACCCGTTTCACATGTTCAGCCAGGTCATTTCCCACGAGCACGGCTGCTGGCAGAGTCGATGAAATTGCTAGCCGCCAAACTCCCCTCCAGCCTTGAAAGTTGACAGGTACCTCCGCTACTGGCAGAGAGATCACCTGCCCCTCAATCCCTGCCACCTTCATGCTCACATTTGGGATTACATACTCCCTAGGAATAATATCTGGATGGCACAGGGTCACCTGGGAACAAGTGTCCCGCAGCCCCCGATACTGACGGTCAAGTATTCCTACGTCCACCCCTGCTGTCTCAAACAACTGAGAATCTGTTCTCACCAGCAGGCAGCGCCTGACCTCTACAAGAGGACCATTTTCCTCAGCCTGATCAGCAGATGTAGCTGTTCCAGATTGAGTAGCCATGGCAACAGGCTCCCTCAGTGACAATGAGCCTTGCTCTTTCTGGACACAGAACACAGCTTTTGGCTTAGTCCCACTCGAATCCTGAGGCACAATTCCTTTTAGCTGCTTTAATTTCTCACACTCTGAGATTAGATGGCCCTTTCCCTGACAGAAATAACATTTTCTGGTGTATTTTGATTCTCTCTCATCTTGTTTTGGTTTTCCCTCCAAAATCTGAGGTCTTGGTTTCATTTCTGAGGGCTTCCCTGCACCATGGGCCCCTCCCCCTTGCTGGCTTTTCCCTGGTCCCTGAGAGTACTTGCTGTAGGTTTCTTTGGGTTTACCTACAGATTTCCCCTCACCCAAGGGCTTTCTTATTTGGGAAATAAAATCTGCGATCTCGGCTGCTTCTGCCACAGATTTTGGTTTCCTTTCCCTCACCTGGAATTTCAGTTCCCCATGCAGGACTGAATAGAACTGTTCCAGCGCTATCAAATCTTTAAGCTGCTGAAAGGTCTCTGTCCCCTCCTGAGATAGCCATTTCTCAAGCAGCCTCACCAATTGAGCCCCCACTTGGGTAAAAGTCTGCTCTGGTCTCTTTGTGAGGGACCTGAATCTTTGCCTCAGCTGTTCCGCATTTATCCCATGTCTGGCAAACACCAGTTTTTTAAACTCTGCAAAATCTTTCAACAGTTCCTCAGGCATCTCGGCATAGACTTCGGCCAGGCTACCACTGATTAAAGATCGCATGATGGTCATCTTCTCAGTTTCCCTCACTGAGAAGTCCACAAACGCTCTTTCCACTAAGGAAAAGAACACCTCAGGACAATCTCCCTTGTGGTACACAGGGAATTTCTTCAGGTCAGCTTTAGACAATTGGCCTCCCTCAGAATCCCTATTGTTATTATTGTTCTGGTTCATCATTTCCAATTTTCTTAATTCAAACGCCATCCTTTCTTTTTCCAGAGCAATTTTCTCTCTCTCCATTCTTTCTTCCCTCTCCATTCTCTCTCTCTCTCTCTCTAATTCAAATTGTCTTTGCCTCTCCCTTTCCTCCATTTCAAATTGCCTTTCCCTTTCCTCCCTTCTTTCTCTCTCTAATCTTTCCTCCACTTCAAATTGCCTCATCCTCAGTTCATGCTGTTGGGCTATGAGCAATTTTCTGAGTTCTGGGTTCTGCTCTCCTGTGCTGTCACCCTGCACTGAGCCAAATTCATCCTCAGAACCTTGGTCAACCTGGGGGTCTTTCACTTCACCCATTTCTGCCATCTGGCTTCGAGTCAAGGGCATAATCCCCCCTCAGAACAAGCTGCTTTAAAAAGTCAAGCCTCAAAATAAAACGACCACTTTTTTTTTCTCTTTTGCCTCAGAACCAGCTTTCCCTATAGATTGCTGCTGTCCTTCAGCACTACTTGCAACTGTAGCGAGTTAGAGTCTACCCCCCTCTGCTGGGCCTCTCAGCAGGCAGGCTAGATCACTGCTACTACACAGTTTTGCCTCAGCTTTTTTCCCGCCAAAAACAGGCTGCCTCAGAGCACCCTAATCTAGTCTCCCCAGTTGGCACGTTCTTCCACTAGCGCACCTCCCCCGTGAGGTACACCTAGAAGATTACCTACGCGCCTCAGATTGTCCCTGACTAGACCCCCCTTGCTCTGGGCACACTTGCCAAGGCTTTGCTGGACCACTGGGCAACTGGACCAGTCGTATCCCACACGCTGGACACCAATCAATGTGACAAACCCAGACCTACTGGGATCTGCCACACGTTAACTAAGCTGCCACCAACCATTCCCTATAAGAAGTCACACAGACCAGGGATGGATTTTTAACAAATAAAAGAATAAGGTTTATTTAAAACAACACACAGGGAAAATAAAATGATCAGGTGAATAAGATAAAGTAACGTGGCTTATTCTCATTCATACATGCATACAGTTTGGTTCACACAGAACCCTTAACTTGAAGCACAGACCCTGAACCTATCAGTTCTGGCTAACCAACAGACACCTGAACCTATCAGGTTGGTACTCTGACACACAGTAGTACCCTGTCTGACACACAGACTCCCACACCAGCTTCTTCTTCCCAGCTGCTGCTTTGTCACATCCCAGCGTCTCCACACACGCTCCACATATATATACAGTACAGCCCCTCCTCCTGATGTCCCGCCTTCCACTCCCCATAGGATGGAACTTTCCCTCCAAACCCATGACAGACAGGTAACATCAGTGCTGTATGTAACAGGAGAAAACAAGAAACCGGGCCTTCTCGGCAGTTGCCCCTCGGCTGTGGAACACACTTCCCACTGAAATTCGGCTGGCACCCTCGCTGGGTGTGTTCAAAAACCAACTAAAAACATGGTTATTCAGACAGGCCTTCCCCCCAGTCACCTAAGTTCCTTCCCCCTTTTTTCTGGTTCTTAATGTTGCCATCTTGGATAATATTAATTATAATAATTGCATTATGTTAGTTATTCTTCTATATTGTTTTAATGTGTTTTAATTTTTGTAAGCCGCCCCGAGTAGACCTTGTCTAGAGGGGCGGGGTAGAAATTGAATAAAATAAATAAATAAATAAATAAATATTATTTTTAAATGATCACTAGATTATGCAAGACAGTCTTCTACTTTTTTTAAAAAAAATCAATTTTTTTAAAAAAAAACTGAAATCGATTTTTCACTTAGCAAAAGCCCATTGTGGCAACCTTTACAGTATGTAACCACTGCATTAATATTTTTTAAGAGAATGAAAACGAATGCAAAGCAGGCTGCCCTCTGATTTAGAGACTAACTCATAGACTGTGATCTTTCTTTCTTTCTTTCTTTCTTTCTTTCTTTCTTTCTTTCTTTCTTTCTTTCTTTCTTTCTTTCTTTCTTTCTTTCTTTCTTTCTTTCTTTCTTTCTTTCTTTCTTTCTTTCTTAAACTTATATACCGCCTCAGTAGAGTAGTGCACTATTTTGGGTGGTTTACAGCAATCATGAATAAAAACAAATCTTATTAAACTACATATATGCAAATACACAAAATCTTGTAGGTACTTGCTTTTCATTCCCTTATGTGCTTGGTAGAATTCTTGATTCATAAGCTTTTTCCAATACAGTAAACTGTTTAATTGCTCCTCAGTTTGTTCATATTTCCAACTAGTGATCTGGGATCTATACATTTGTTTGTTTGCATTTGCCATGGTTGCTATAGTTTTTGGATTCTGTGAGTTTATGTCAACTTTAATTTGAACAGCTAAGTTCTTGACATTTCATTTGGAAATAGAATCTGATGTTGCTATAAGTATCCTTTCTTTGGATGTTATGCCCAGGGATGGGCAGATAAGGTTTTGTTTTTTAGTCTACGTTGGGTATGTATGTGTCCTGTCGTAAGTCTGTTCACCCTGTTCTTTATGAACTATGTTATAAACACAAAAGCTCACATTTAAATTGTACCCATTTCCCTCTAAAATAATGCATTTAAAAATCCATGCTCCCGTAAAATACACATTGTTAAAAATCCTCCCAATACATTGTTGTTTGTATTTTCCCAATCATTTATGCATGTATTTATGCATGCACCATCTGAAATGGGTATTTTCTATACACTTCCATTTAAAATATGAATTCTGAGCAATTTATGAGATTGCAAACTTTTTAAAAATGCACTCTATGAATGGTGATGGCATTCTGATCCAAATAGTAACCCAAACATTTCAACTTAGGTTGTTTCTCTTTAAAATCTTTTCCCCAGGAAGTGTTTCCATCATTCTTATTTCTGCTATTTAACCCTTACCTGGGAATATTTAGCGAAAATAAAAATAGATAAGCCGTGCCAAAAACAAATAAAAACTAGCATTGAATGACTTCTGGATAATTTTCTGACTCCTCTCCTCCTCCTAACATTTTTATGGCTGCTAAATAGCATGGGATATTTCTTTGGTCCCAGTTAGAGATAGGCGTGAGCTGAACTACGGACCAGAAAAACTCACAAATTGGGCTGGTTTGTGGTTTGGATTGCGACCGGGTTTGGGGATCCTGTTTTGCTAAAATGAACAAAGCACTGAAAATCCCCCCTGCCTGCTTGGCACTTTGTTTTGCTTCAGCAAAATGGAATGTCCATCCCTGCCTTCCTACTGCTCCTGTCACCTTCCTATCTGCTCCTGAAACTGCCACCACCACTTCCTCTGCCACTGCCTCCTTCTCTTCCACCACCACAGCTGCCATCGCCATCTTGAAAGGCAGCTGGCCTGGCCCCTGGCATTGAAGCTGGCCTGCTGCTTCTACAATGGCACCTGCCTGTCAGCTGAACAGCAGTGCATGCACAGAAGCAGCAGGCCAGCTTCCCTGCCAGGCCAGCTGCTTCTGTGCATGTGCCTGCTGCTCATCTGCAGGCGCCTGTGCAGAAGCAGCGGGCCTGACTTGTGGGCAAGAAGCCAGGCCTGCTGCCTCTCAGAATGGCAGTGGTGAGAGAGGAGGCGGCGGCGGAGGAGATGGCAATGGTGGTGGTGGTAGGACCAGGTAGGGAGGCAACAGGGGCAGTGGGAAGGGGAAGTGTGGGTGCTTGGTTCCCCCCTCAGAATGAACCCCAAAAGTGAACTGCAAACCGGTTTGTTTTTCGGGGGTTGTGATAGTTTGTGGTTTGTGGGTAGCCACAAAGCACAAAGCATCATGAACCACCAGTTTTCCAGTTCGTGCCTATTTCTAGTCCCAGTACTCCATATTGGCTGGGACAAAAAAGCACTTGAATGGGAAGAACAATAGATTTCAAGGAAAAAAATTGTTATAGGTTGTGGCCTTTTTTTTGGTCTCTCAGGGGAGAAAAACCTTCCACAACCCTCTATGTGGCTAGAAGCTGAAACTTAAGGCGCACTGTTTTACAATTCTTGAAGTGACAATGTAATAAAATGGCTTCCCTTTTAAAATCTGCTTCTATGTAAATTATGTGACTCTGGAGTACAAAAATGCCCTGTGTACTTGAAGGAGAGGCCTGTGCTATTAACATTATTTTCATCTAGCATGTTAAAACATAGTGAAAATGGAAAATGTCTGTTGGCAGTCTTATTTTATTAAAAATTACTGTGTAAACTGTAATCGGTATTGTGTCACGATTTCATATCATAATTCTTTGTTTTTCATCATGTTAGATAGGACCTCTGTGGCCAATTGCTTTGTCACAGACACTCCTGTAATGTTCTTAGGCACTTTTCTACATCCTTTTGCCTCTCCAAGAAGTGTTAAAACAACTACACCATTGAATTAAATCAGGAGCTGGTTCATATTTTTAGAAATTGATTTAATGTCACATGGTTCTTGTGTTGATGTATACATCCTCACAGAACAATTTTTAGAGTGGTTGAAAGCTGTGTGATATATTGCCCCAGATCCTAGTTTTCTTGTTTTCCCACCTCTGCACTGAGAACAATTCTTAATCTCAACCATACCTTGTCCCTTTCTTGTGGCAAAGCTTGCCTGCCTTGACACCAGGTTCAGCAGATTTTAATCAGCAAAGCCAGCAACAGCAGCCTACAACTACTGTAACAGCCATTTCCTCTGTCCTTTAAGAATCATCATGTCTGGTCTAAATCATATTGTTTTAACATATAATTTTTTTAATTTAATTTTTTAAATATGTGCTTTGAAGTGGCATAGCGCTAGACGCCTCGTGGCATAGTGGGCAAATTGTAGTATTGCAGCCCAAACTTTGCTCACAGTCAGCTTTCACAAATTTCACAGATTCTGACAGCTGGCTCAAGTTTCACTTAGGTTTCCAAGATTGGTAAAATGAGTACCCAGCTCACTGGGGAGGGGGCAATGTGTAGCCTGTATAATAATTAAAAAATTCTAAACTACCCAGAGAGTGCTTTGAGCACTTGAGGGTGGTATATAAGTGGCACACATTAGATCAATGCAGCGCTAAAATAGAAACAGACACTTGGCACCCCAAACTCGCGAAACCCTGCAGATTCCCACAAATACTATTTACAAATAAATAAAAATCAAAACAAGATCAGAATCCATTTAAAATAAACAACCTCCACGTGGGTGTTTTTTTGTTTTTGTTTTAAACCAAAAGCTTCCTGGCCGGAAAAAAAAAAGCATGCTTAGCTGAACATCATATAGTCGGAGATTTTTAATTGAATTTCGAGTGTGCTAAATCTGACATAAAAACAGGAGTATTATGATGTGTAGTTGAGCCCTCAGGTACAGATTTGCATGCAAAAATAAGAATTTATCTTGTAAATCAAACCACATTGTATGGCTCAAATGAAACTTTTAAAGTTGGCACTGCCTATATGCCGAGTTCTCCATTTTAAGAATAACGAAAAGATATTAGTCTGACTTCATACAATTTTATGAATGCTGACTAATGAATCCTACTTGGATGTTACCCTGTTTCCCTGAAAATAAGACCTAATCTGAAAATAAGCCCTAGTATGATTTTTCAGGATGCTCATAATGTAAGCCCTACCCCCTAATTAAGCTCCAGTTAAGTGAAAGCCTGCCCTCCACCATTGTGCAGCAACCAGAAGAAGATGACATGACTGTAAAATAAAGCATCCCCTGAAAATAAGCCTTTTTGCATTTTTTGGAGCAAAAATTAATATAAGACCCTGTCTTATTTTCGGGGAAACAGGGTGTTTACAAATTAGCTGGCAAAAATGGTTTATGAAAACTCAAGGTATGTATGCTTGTTGAAAGAGTTTTCAGATCATACTTTCATATTGTGTCTTCCCAGAATGTGGGGGAAGAGCTTTGTGATTTATTGTCTTCAGGAGATAACAATTCCTATATTGTAATGAATGCTCCTCCATCTGATTTCTTTTGGGACTCTCAGCTGTAAGCTGTTACTGATAGTTGATGCACTTTTCATTATTTTTAATATATAGCATATAAAAAGAAATTTATTAATATTTACTTTCCTGACAATGTCATCAATTACAGGCTTTCTCCTAATATTCCTTTAGTATGCAAACTTGGTTTCCACTATGGTTTTCAAGTTAATTACTCTGAAGAAACTTGGAATGTATTTCTCTAAGATAAGCAGATTTTAAACCAGGATATAGTGAACTATTTCTCATTGCCAAGAAGTATAAAGCAGGTCCTCCATAAGTGCTGATACAAAGTACAAAGGGAGCAGGAGGGAGCAGGAGAAATAAAATAAAGAGATAGTTGGCACTGGGAAGGGAAGGAAAATATTAGTGGCAGAAGTCACAACGCTGCAGTTGAAAGAATTTGCAAAGGTCTTTGACAGTCTTTCTTTTGGTTAGAGCCACTGGCCTTCCAACTCTAGGTTCACGGGGAGAAAGACCTATGCATGTATAATTGATAGCCAAATTTTCCTTTGAGCTTGAAATGGACAAACTGGGGCCTGGCCTGCCTTTAGGGAGAGCAAGGCAACTGCCTCAGTCTGGAGATGCTGGTATGCAAAGCAGTACCGCTGTCCATCTTTCTTGCTGTTTCTCTTGAACGGCTCTAGCTGTTCCCTTCTGCTTCACACAAGAGCTCTGTCAGGCATGTCGTCTGCCCTGTATCCCCTAAGGTAGCAAGACAGGTACCTGTACCTTTTTTTTTACAGTGGAAGATCCTGTTGCCTGTATTGAAGTAAGATTTGTTAAGCTTCCATATATCCAATGGAATGGGGTGGGGAGAGGTTGCTATCTTGTCTTTGGCCTCAGACAGAAAAATCTTGTGCTATAGCCCTGATGATGGCAGTTTTGTACAACCCTCACCACCCCCCTCTTTGTACTTTGAAAGAACGAGGAAAAGAATAATATACCATCTCTCTTGCAATCACTGATTTATTTATTTTTTTACTGTACATCTGTCTGAAGTTTCTTGGTATGCAGGAAGAACCGGCCTGGATAAAATTAAATGATTTTTAAAGAATCAAATTGATTGAAATCACCAATCAAAAATCTATTTTTAAAATTAAAATTATATTAAAAAGTGATTTTTAAATTTTAAATTGTGGAATGCACAGAATGATTTCATTACTACTGGTTTAGCTCATTAAAGAAAGGGCATCCAGTTTTGTTTGCATTCAGGATCAGACAAAGGGATGGCAGGTGAAGTCTTCTATGTGTTTGCAGAATTTGCAGTGGATAAAGAGAGATTTTGATGAAGATTTCAGGTTTAAAAGAAGGAACATAAAAATCTTCAAGTCAATATCAGTGCTATTTATCTGTGCAGTTTTATTGTGTGAGCAGACTATCTTGCCAATTAATTTGTTTCCAACCCCCTTCCTCTTTTTGGATCTTTTTCATGCAGGGGTTGAATCAATAGAGAATACACAAGACACACAATACAAAGCATTTTAAAATAATAGTATTCTAATGATGGCATAGTATAAAAACATGGATTTGGATTTCAATTTCTGCATTTTTGAGACTCCAAGCTGATCATTTCCCTAACATTAAGAGTCTGGTGTAGCTGACCCATGATTGCATCTTCCCCTTGTGACAAACTAGACCAGCTACGTATACACTTGAGAAGGTGCTACCAGCAGATTTTCAGAGACTGGGCACATCTGTTCTATTAGTTGCATTTTTATGCTGTTTTTCTCTTGGTGAAGAGACTCAGAGCTGCTTACACATCATTAGAACAAAAAATAAAACAGAACAAAACAAAACAGAATTTGTAAACCACTAATAATTGTTAAACACAATAATATTAAAACAGATATCTGAAAACAGTTTTAATTTTAATAAAATTGTTTTAATAACAATTCTTATTCTGTGTCCAGAACACAGATAGAATTGTAGCTCCTGTCCTCTTAAGATGCTGGCCACAGAGACTGGTGAAACGTTAGGAAGAAAAACCTCCAGAACGCAGCCAAACAGCCCAAAAAACCCACAACAACCAATTTTTAAAAACATTAAAAGGTAAAGGTAAAGCTTCCCCTTGACAAATTGTCCAGTCATGTCTGACTCTAGGGGGCGGTGCTCATCCTTGTTTCCAAGCCGTAGAGCCAGCGTTTGTCTGAAGACAGTTTCCATGGTCACGTGGCTAGGGCGACTTAGACAGAACGCTGTTACCTTCCCACCGTGGTAGTACTTATTTATCTACTCGCATTTTTACATGTTTTAAATTTTACATGGTTTAACCAGCAGCGTCACCGTTAAACATCTTCATGAGGCCGCTGGGCGGGGTCATCAGGGGGTGTGGGGCATCGTGTCACCAGTACGCTGATGACACACAGCTCTACATCTCTTTTACTCCAACTTCAGTGGATGCCGTCCAGTCCCTTCAGCGCTGCCTGGACACCGTACTGGAATGGATGCAGTCAAATGGATTGAGGCTGAACCCGGACAAGACGGAGGTCTTGAGGGTGGGTGGCCCTCCCGTCAGTGGCATAGGTGACTCCCTTTCTTTTGGAGGGACGACCCTTGCCACAAAGAGTGAGGTCCGCAGCTTGGGGATACATCTAGACCCGGCACTAACCATGGAAACCCAGGTGGCGTCCGTGGTCCGTTCTGCCTATTTTCATCTATGGCGGATTGCCCAGCTGCGACCATATCTTGATCGGGGGGCCCTCACTACTCTAGTCCACGCGCTCGTAATCTCGAGACTAGACCATTGTAATGCACTCTACGTGGGGCTGCCTTTGAGGCTCTTGCGGAAACTCCAGATGGTCCAGAATGCAGCAGCCAGGCTTATTAGTGGGGTGAGAAAATATCAGCACATCTCCCCCACTCTGGCTGCGCTGCACTGGTTACCTATTCGTTTCCGCATTGACTTCAAAGTATTAATGATTACATATAAAGCCCTAAACGGTTTGGGACCTCAATATTTGGCAGATCGCCTCCTCCCACCCAGATCTACCCGAGTCACCCGACATAGCCAGCAGGGATGGCTGAGGGGACTGACGCCGAGGGAGGCCCGGAAGGAGAAAACAAGAAACCGGGCCTTCTCGGCAGTTGCCCCTCGGCTGTGGAACACACTTCCCACTGAAATTCGGCTGGCACCCTCGCTGGGTGTGTTCAAAAACCAACTAAAAACATGGTTATTCAGACAGGCCTTCCCCCCAGTCACCTAAGTTCCTTCCCCCTTTTTTCTGGTTCTTAATGTTGCCATCTTGGATAATATTAATTATAATAATTGCATTATGTTAGTTATTCTTCTATATTGTTTTAATGTGTTTTAATTTTTGTAAGCCGCCCCGAGTAGACCTTGTCTAGAGGGGCGGGGTAGAAATTGAATAAATAAATAAATAAATAAATAAATAAATAAATAAATAAATAAATAAATAAATAAATAAACATTAAAATGATATAAAAGCAGGAACTGTAATAATTCTAACAATGTTAAAATTAGATATTAAAAACTTGTCTGAAGAGATAAGTTTTCACTCGTTGCTGAAAGGAGAAGAAAGGGAGAGAGCAGCCTAATCCTAAGAGGGAGGACATGCCATAACTGGGGACAGCCGCCAAGAAGGCCCTCTCTCAGCTCCCCATCAAGAATACCTATAAAGTTGACAGGACCAAGAAGAGACCCAATGTTAACCCCGAAAATCGGGTCGATTCTCCGGCAGAGGCAGCAGACTAAGACACGAGACAACCAGCTGTATAGGATGCCAATATAACACAGCTAGGGCCCAATCTCTTAAAAGCAGAGAGGAGCCCCGAAGCACGGGTGCATAGATGTTTTATAGGGATACACACAAAGGGCCATAAACAGTTAGATTCTGATTGGTGTCCTGAACCCGAAACTTTGGATCTCTATGCCCATTGGCCCTAAATGTTCTGTGGGTCTGACTTATTGGCTATACCTGAATGTGCATATGATACGCATGCCCCCTTGGCCTTAAGGTTATGAATTACTCAGATGGCGACTATGTGTCTGATTTGACAGTACCCAGATATTCGTTATCTCTGTCGTTTTGTTTATTGTTGCATTGTATATGGCCTTCAAGTAACAGCTTTTCCCTTGGTGTCAAAATGGAAGTGCCTTAGCTTCCTCCCTACGCATACCAAGGGTGCCAATTATCTCCTTAATTGCCCTCTGAGCAGGCCTGTTGTTTTGGGAAGTGAAAGTATTGTGTTCTGTTCCTTGGGGCGATATCTCTCAGCTAGCAGATGGAAGGCCATTGAGGCACTATGTGTTTTGATATGCAAGGGTGTGTTTGTAAAGCACTATGTGTTTTGATATGCAAGGATGTGTCTGTAAAGTTAGCACCCTGGTGTGATTGTGGCAAGAGTCAGGAGAAGAGATCCAAGTCAGGGTCAGTCTACAGTAAAAGCAGTTTCTAATACAGATCCATTCGGATACAGATACATTCAGATACATAAAGTTACACAAGTATGCGTGTGCAAGACGTTACAATAATTAAGTTGTATTGAAACTAAATACAATTGCTGCATTGTGGAAGAAGCAATGGGAATAAAAGCGGTGTATGAAGTGAGATACAATAATAATAAAATGCTTATTTGTTAACCCCAGAATGGCCAGCCTTCACCTTCCTCTATGATTTTAAGATCTGAGGATGATTATATGGGGAGAGGTTGTCTATCTATGATAGATATAATTTACATAATTTTTTTGCATCACACCATGTAAATCCTATTCCATTTCACAGTCTTCGGAAAAATCTGGAAAAAAAAGTACTTTTTGAACTATAGCTTCCTGCCCATGTGGCCAGTGGCTAATCTTGCTGGGGGATTCTGGAAAGTGTAGTCTATAACAGTAATTTTTCAAGCTCTCAATGGTTAGTAACTGATCTCCTTTTGCAGATATCTCCTGTCAGATGATTCTGCCAGCACTGGCTTATCTTCCAACATCCCCTATAAGAGCTGTTTTTTTTTCCTCTTTAAACCCACTGAGATATAATGTGCTATGTGCAAACCTAACTTTCAGCAGTTGATCAGAAGAAATATTGGGTAAATTTGTGTATAGTTTTTTTCCGCAGCACAAATGACCTGTTAATGGCTGCAAACTGGAATCACAAACATGCACTGAGCAATACTGGAGAATTAAAATCCAGATGAATGTTATTGCTCATCTGGCCTTAACTTCACTGCCTATGTGACTGCTCTATGATTTTGGCTTTTTCACTTGGTCTACTGAGACCTCAATCAATGGGTGACGTGATTCTGTTTTGATCAGAACTGCAATGCCATGCAGTATGATAATATTTATTTGATGTATAATAAGTTTTTGTCCAAGCATTGTACAAGCAATTGGGCAATCACTTGATTGGCGAAGCAACATGTATGAATGCTTCACCTAGATTACGTTCTAGAAATGTGGCAATGCAGAGTTAAAAGAAAGCAGCAGGACTTTATTGGGAGCATGGACTGTTATAAAACGATTAGAGCCTATGTGATTTTTCATCTACTTTTTCCTCTTGCAAATAGCATCTGCCTGATGAGACTTTTCCAAACGTCTTGGGGTAGTTTATGCTGGCGGTGTCAAATCTTTCTGAATAGACATCCTGCTTAGCTTTCTGGCTTGTGCCGATAAGATCTTTGACAAAGGAGAGGAGGTGTGAAAGCCTAATGAGAAAAGACAAACATGGAAAAAAGTGACAGATTACAAAAACTATGGCCTCCTATTTTACACTTGCATTTAGATTTTGTTCTTTAATAGAGACTGATTTTTTAAAATTGTTTTTTCTGAAACAAGAAGGTGTAATTTAACTTCTGGCTTTCACATATTACAAACAGTGGAATGCTTCTTGTCTCTTTATGTAGTTTCAGTTCAGAGTGATGTAAGCAGACGGGACAGGGAGAGGTGTACAATTATCCATTACAAGTAAAATAAATCTGTTTGCTTGTTCTGTTGATATGAAGAAGACAACAAAATCTGTTACTTGTGAATGTTTCCCTGTAATAGCTTTTCATGCATCATTTATGACACTCTTTAGCATTATGGCAGTGAAAGGTAAACTTAACATGGTGCTAAGGTGACATGATTTATTGTGAATGAATACCCCTGTTATTGTTGGAAGTTTTATTTACAATCTTACATGCTGTCTGTAGTTTGAGTAACTCAGTGGGATTTTTCTGGGCTGGGGTGATTATCTGTCTGTCCAGTACTAACCAATTGTTCCAGTTTTGAATTAAAAGAGAGCTCCACCTCTTTGCTGAGTGTTCTATAGCTTCTTTTGTCAGTTGGTGGCAGTTGTTTGTTGTTGTTATCTGTTGGGCTGGATGCTGGTATGTTTACGGTTAAAAAAAAGCAACATACGTAAGTCTGCAATTTCAAGCAACTTTAAGTAATGAAATGTTTTTAATTCTTTCTCCTACAAATGTCTCAGAGTGAGTTATTGAGACTACAAGTGTTAGTTAATGAGAAAGGGTGGACTCTGAAGATAGCGATTCCCCTCTGTCTACCTGTATACTTCTGATATAGCAAAAAGAGTCATTTACAAGAAAATTTCAAAAACTCTGCAAAAGTTTCCAGTGAAAGCATTGTCCAAAAGAGTACATTTATTAGGCTCTTTCCTCTTATGCTTTTTGAGTTCATAATCATATTTGAGCAGAGCAGTCATCACTTAATAGTTGTTGTTTAGTCGTTAAGTCATGTCCTCCTGTCTTCCACTGCCTCCCGGAGTTGGGTCAAATTCATGTTGGTAGCTTCGGTGACACTGTCCAACCATCTCGTCCTCTGTCGTCCCCTTCTCCTCTTGCCTTCACACTTTCCTGACATCAGGGTCTTTTCCAGGGAGTCTTCTCTTCTCATGAGATGGCCAAAGTATTAGAGCCTCAGCTTCAGGAGCTGTTCTTCAAGTGAGCACTCAAGCTTGATTTCCTTTAGAATGGATAGGTTTGTTCTCCTTGCAGTCCAGGGGACTCTAAGAAGTCTCCTCCGGCACCACAATTCAAATGCATCAATTCTTCGGCGGTCAGCCTTCTTTATGGTCCAGCTCTCACTTCCATACATTGCTACACTTCCATACATCGCTACACTTAATAGTACAAGTAGACAATCGAGAATTTGAAGCTGGAACTCCCTGTCTCACAACATCATCCCTAATACAAAACTAAAATTTTTGAAAATAGATGCTCGTATCTCAAAGAGAACGACTGAAATCCCTAATAAGGTGAGTGCTGTCAAACTTTTATTTGGCCTTTATTTATTTGTAGGATATCTTTCACCTGGTGAGGGAACCCAAGGCCGTTGACATTAGAACAAGTAAAATTAAAAGCACAATAAATTACAGATTAAAAAGCAATTACAGTACAAAATGATAATAATTAAAAATCCCTGGAGTAATTTTTTAAAAATTAAAACTTTAAAAACAAATTTAGAAAAGCTAAAATTTAGCATCTGGGGACTCAGCTTTTATTAAAAGACTGCACAAAAGGGTGGGTCAGTGGAATGATAAAAAGGTGGGGGCTCACCTACCTTTTTGAGAGAGCATTCCACAACCTAGGAGCAGGCACAACGAAAGCTCCTCTATCGTTTTTCCATCAAACATGCCTTTGATGGCAGTGGGACTAAGAGAAGGATCTCTGAAAATCTTAAGGCTAAAAGGGCTCATTTAGACAGATACAGTCTTTCAGATAGCATGAATCCAAACCCTACAGGGCTTTTTAGGTGAGATAGCATGGATCCAAACCCTACAGGGCTTTTTAGGTGACAACCAACACTTTGAATTTAAAAGATGATATAGATCAGGGGTCTCCAAACTTTTCACCGTGAGGGCCACATAACATATTTTCCACATTTTTGAGGGCCAAAGGAACGCATGCATGAGCACCCACCATACTTTGGATACCCCTGGTGTAGATGGATCAGGCCTAGCCCAAGACAACCTGCTACCTGTGATGGAACAGCAAATCAGTACTGTAGGCTGGTCAGCGTATTTGGCCATCTGGGACATAAGATTTTACAAGTGACTCAGCAGTAGAAAGCAATATCCATCCTAAGATGTTAAATGAAATGGCATTTGCTGCTGTTGCTTTATATTCATGACCTGCTGCCTGTGGTACATGCCACATTCTGCCTAATAATAGGGTTGACCCTGCTATGAATAAGATATTAAGAGATGCATACAGGCATCTCACCTGGCACAAATATGAGTTAGAAGAGGTAAAGATCCTGATCATTCAGCCATGTTCAGATTGAATTATGGTATTTCTTGCTTTGAAAACCCCATAGTGAAAAGGATGTTACAGTACATGAGGCATGGTCTTGTTTTTGTTTTTTTTATTACATAGAGACCGCATAGTTAATGCAATGAAATCCACATAAATAATGCAACTGAACTTTAGTGGTGCTTGGGTAAAGTGCTGGAGACTTGGTTTGCAGGAAACTAAGGGTCATCCTGTGTGTTACATTTCACATGTCTGGTTCTTCTAAAAATAGGAAGTGCAGCAGCAATCTCTCTCTCTCTCAAAAACAACTTTTTCTATCCAAACAAGCTTCTGGCAGAAACCAACCCATCTTGTACCATAGTACTTGTACCACAGAAGGAAACCAGTATTGGTTGAATTACAACTCTGAGGTAGTGATTTTAAATAGATTAGTTAGTATCTGTGGGGCAAAGGTTAAGCTGAGTCCCCACATTTTATGATCCACGTCCTGACTAATCATCCCCATGACACCTGGAAAAAAAAAACAAATTAAATGTGGTTTTACATTTAATATAATATATAGCTTGGCCCTTAGTCCTTTGAGAGCTTCAGAAGCAGTTTCAGCCCCTTTTTTTCCCCCAATTGGTTTTTCCTTGATAAATTCTGGAGACTAAAGCTGTCTTGGTTGAGTTGAGGAAGGCGTTTCTAAATGTTCAAGCTTATTGTTTCTGGATTCTGGTTCTCATGAATCACAGGCCAAACACAAAACAACACAACCAGGTTTCATCTCACATGCTAAGAAAGTACTAAAGAGCTGCTTCAGTTTACTGCTACCCCACTGGAACCTGCAGAAATCATTTTATATTAATAAAGATGTCATGTTTCTCCAAAGTAATTTGGTATTAATTAGCATATTTTAATTAATGCTCAGTTGTAGGTTATTGCCCTTACAAATGTAGTATAAAATTTGGTGACACTTGGAAGTCTCCATCATTATGAATGTGTTAGGCTTTGAAATATTAGGTTTAGTAATAGTGAAATTAGTGTTGCAATCATTTAGCACCTTACAGTAGGTTCCGTTTCAGTTTGCCATCTAAAGAGATAGCATAAAACCTGGCTTATTCGTATACAAAATTGGAGTAGACACGCCATCAAATCTTTGACATGTGGAGCTGTATACTGTTTGTTTGAAAATTCTTCTGAATGTTCCAGTGGCGAGCACTAAAACAGACCTTTTCCTTTGGTAAAATAACAGTAATCTTGAGGAATTCTACTGGCATTAGTGTTGATTTATTCTGAAGCTTCTAACTAAAATAAATTGGCTTCTATAATTAGCCAAAGTTTTAAAAAAGTCACTAACTCTGTTACTGTACTCTGAGTTTACACTTAGAAATATTCTTTAGGAGGAAATTAATAACAACAACAAAAGCTCATAGGGAAAGGCGCAGACTGGTAACTGGGTCTGGAAGAAACCTCTGTTGGTTCAGGTAAGTGAAAAATAGAACAGGTTGCTTTCTGCTTATGTGCCAGGAAGAAAGGGTAACATTTCTAATTTCACTTCCCTTTTCAGTTTGATGCATTCTATCTTACATTATTTTCAAAGGATTTTAATTGGTAGAATCAGTTTTTAGACAGGTGCATAGGGTTAAAACATGAAGAGGATGAGAAATCTCTGTTCTATACGCGAAGCGTAAATTATGATTTTTAAAAATTCAGCATATTATTTGAATCATAAATTTTATATTGCTTAAAATCCTGCTACAGACCACCCACAGAAGGGTGATAACGTCAATGGTGAAGATTTTCAGTAATGAAAGACCTCTCCTTTCATTCCACTCTTTCTGCAACTTCCATGTAATGAAACTGATTATTCTTGAGTTGAACAAGCCATGGGACAAAGGTTTTTAATGACCAAAAACCTCCCCCTGTCGGGGATATTATCATCTTTCCACAGGTGTATCTTGTGCAACAGGGTTTTGGCCATTATTTCCTTTGATTTTGAAATGCAAAGTGGTGTGATTAAAATGAAGTATTTTGTACATGTAAATAAGCTCAGTTTGAAACATAAATCTCAGTGCCCTCTCAATTTCTATTTCATAAGAAAGTAATATGTTGTTCTTCCTCTGGTGAGATTACCCTTTTTTCCTTTCAGTTTTTTTTATCCTTTATAGCCAACTTTTTATGACTTGAAGGTACAGATGTAGATGGAAGTTGGCAATATATTTGATAAAGAGAATCATTAAAAGTCTTTGTACATTTTATTCTTGTTCTTTTATGTCCATGTGTTTCCTTTTCTATTCTCAAGTAATAATTATAATGATGCTACAACTATTAATGACACTGATGTTGTAATCTCTCTGGGGAAAAGATGTATTTCTTCCCATGCACCAAGCATTCATTAAATATTGCTTATTTATATGCTTTTTGAAGGCCAAGGATTCATATTTTGAGTGACTTTTCTGCTTATCCAACTCTGTCAGGGCCATTTAGTTTTAAAGGTTGAGTGATCTGTATTTTTGACACTTATGCCTCTGATGCTACGTACAAATTATTATTATTATTATTATTATTATTATTATTATTATTATTATTATTATTATTATTATTATTATTATTATTATTATTATTATTATTATTATTATTATTATTATTATTATTATTATTATTATTATTATTTTTATTTATTTATTTATTTATTTATTTATTTATTTATTTATTTATTTATTTATTTATTTATTTATTTGATTTATACCCGCCTGTCTGGACCAATGGACCACTCTAGGCGGCTTCCAATATAAAATTAAACAATAAAATACAACAGATACATAGCTAATACAAAACAACTAGAATAAACTAAAAAATAGGACAATAAGAAGAAGAGAATCAAGAATTGGCTGGAGGGAAGGCCTGAATAAATAACCATGTTTTAAATTGGGTTTTGAAGATGCCCAGTGTAGGGGCCACGCGAATTCCCGGAGGGAGATTGTTCCAATGGTGAGGAGCCACAGCCTAGAAGGCCCGGTTTCGTGTCTTCTCCTTCCGGGCCTCTCTCGGCGTCAGGCTCCTCAGCCTCACCTCCTGACTCACACGGGTGATCCGGGTAGACCTTGGTGGAAGTAGGCGTTCCGCCAAGTATCGAGGTCCTAAACCGTTTAGGGCCTTAAAAGTAAACATTAAAACTTTGAAGTTGACGCAGAAACAGATGGGCAGCCAATGCAATGCAGCCAGCGTAGGAGAAATATGATGGTGTTTTCTCACTCCAGTAAGGAATCTGGCTGCAGCATTCTGCACTACCTGAAGTTTCCACATCAGCCTCAAAGGCAGCCCCACGTAGAGCGCGTTACAGTGGTCTAATCTTGAGATTACGAGCACATGTACCAATGTGGTGCGCGCCCCCGAGTCAAAGTAGGGTCGCAGCCGGGCAATCCGCCAGAGATGGAAGAAGACAGTGCGGACTACCGACGCCACCTGGGGTTCCATGGTGAGCGTCGGATCCAAGTGTATGCCCAAGCTACGAACCCCACTCTTCGCGGCCAAGGTGACCCCCCCAAATGTGAGTCACCCAAGCCACCTACCGCGGGGGCACCCACCCTCAGAACTTCCGTCTTATCTGGGTTTAGCCTCAGCCCGTTCTCCTGCATCCATTTCAGTACGGCCTCCAGGCAGCGCTGAAGGGACAGGACAGCATCACCTGCAGTTGGTGAAAAGGAGATGTAGAGCTGGGTGTCATTGGCGTATTGATGACACGAAGCCCCACACCTCCTGATGACTCCACCCAGCGGTCCCAGGAAGATGCAAACTCTGCTCATCCACTGTGTGGTGAGGCAAATGAGTTGGGAGTTGGGATAGGTAAATATATTAGCTTGCTTTCTCTATGTATGCTGGGAATAATTGTATCTAATAACCTGAATCCTATGCATGTATATGTAAAATTATGTAAGTTGTGGTGGTGAAGTGCTACTAATTAACAGAGTGCTTGTTACATTCCTTGTCACATGCCTGGCCATGTCTTTGACATGTGACCAGGAATAGGACCAGCACTTCGTTTATTAAAAGCAACTTAACACAGTTTCTATGACTAGGATGTTTGTTTCTTACACAGGTATAAATCACCAATAGGCTTCTAGCCACTGAATTTGGGCAGTGGAAGTGAGGAAAATTTAGTTTAAATTTGTTTTTGATGAATTTGTCAACATTTTTAATCTTCATGTGCAAAAAGGGAAGAACATGAGATTTAATGCACACTATGGTAACATGCTGAAACATGGAAAGCAAAAATGTGTAAGTCACACTCATCTGCTGTGCAAAGCCATTCTTAGCTGACTAAACAGCAGCTTGGGAAGTATTTTCTATAATTACAACTGCAGCTTATTTGCTTACCTTTAGTTTATTCTTAGTAAGTGCTGCAGTCTTTCCTGAAGTACCTTACTCCTCAAGTACAGCCCTATCAATTGTAGCACTGCCTCCCAGTCTTTGTGGTAATTGTGACATCTTCATGACTTCATTACTTGGTTTCAAAGGACTCAAAGGCTCTTGACTGCACACCCCAATGTTCATCCTAATGAGTATGAAGACTTGCTAAGGAGAACATGAAAAAGGTCAGTTAATTCAGACATGAAACTTACTGTATTTGAGAACATACAACTTCCAATTAGGACTAGGGTGCCTATGGACAGTTAGGGAAAACAAATTGTTCTATTTTTTTTTGCTCTCTGAGAAAAAAATGAACATTCTGTTAAATGGAAGGTGTGGTGGTGCTGCGGGTTAAACCGCGGATGCCTCTGTACTGTAAAGTCAGAAGATCGGCAGTCGTAAGATCAAATCCATGCAATGGAGTGAACTCCCATCGCTTGTTCCTGCTCCTGCCAACCTAACAGTTCGAAAGCATGTAAAAATGCGAGTAGATAAATAGGTACCACCACGGTGGGAAGGTAATGGCGTTCCGTGTCTAGTTGCGCTGGCCATGTGACCACGGAAACTGTCTTCGGACAAATGCTGTCTCTATGGCTTGGAAAAGGGGATGAGCACCGCCCCCTAGAGTCGGACACGACTGGACTAAATGTCAAGAGGAACCTTTACCTTATTTAATGGAAGGAACAATTCATATCACATGACTATTGAAGAAGAGGCCCAGTTTACCTACCCTGCCCTCCAGCCTTCTGTTGAGCAAAGATAAGCAGTTCAGCCCCCAACAATGTACTCAGTGCAAGGTTTAGACCTAGGATGTAACAACTGAGATATCAAAGAGTGTGTGGACCAGTAACACCTGTTTAGGAAGATTTTTATTGAAATGTTTGCTTTTATTCTGCCATATTTTTGTTACAGAGGGTGGGTTTATTAAGTATTATTGTCTCATTTTATTTATTGTAAGCTTCCTTGAGTTCTGAACTGTTCACAGTATATTGATGTAAAGACTACTACAGGTCGAAAACTAGCTGTTAAAAATACAGTGGTGCCTCGCTTAGCGATCGCTTCGCTATGCGATGAATTCGCATAGCGAGGGGGTCCGGGCCATCGCTGGAGCGTTCGCTCAGCGATGGCCCCTATAGCGTTTTTTCGCTGTGCGATGATCGCTAAGCAATTCGCTTAGCGATTTTCGCACAACGAAGCGGGGGAGAACAGCTGATCGGCGGTTCCAAAATGGCCGCTGGAAGGTCCGCGCCACATTTTCGCGCCCTGCCCTCGCTTACCGAGGGCGCAAAAATGGCGGCGCTATGGAGGAACATCGCTTAACGGTGAGTTTTAAAGCCATAGGAACGCATTGAACGAAGCTCAGTGCGTTTCTATGGCTTTTTTATTTCCGTTTAGCGATGTTTTCGCATAGCGAAGGTTAATCCGGAACGGATTAACCTCGCTATGCGAGGCACCACTGTAGTGGCCTAGTAAAGGCATCATCTGCCCTTTCTTTTGTACTTTGAATTAGAGTTGCCATCTTTCAGTTCTCCAGATCTGGGCTCCTGTATCTGTATGTTATTCAAATTAAGTCATATTATTTACATATTAGACAAATGTGCACAATATCCAAATTAAGCACATTAGTTAGTGCATTGTATTTCTAGCAAAACATTTCAGCGTTGACATTATTTATATAGTAAACACCAGTAAGAGAGATCCAGTGTAATAAAATACACCCATTGGGTAGTTATGGAATTTTAGATATATTGGTCTTTATTTCAATGCCTGGCTTTCAAGGAGACATTATCTGAATGCAATTAACTTGAAATTGTCTCATTATGCTCAGGGAGCTTAGATGTCTTTGCAGTTGTTTGCTAAGAAAGAATCCCTCAAAAAAATATGAAACAGAGATATAGGGATATACAAAGGCTTCTGTTCAAGAGTTGGTCCAAAACTCTTTTGTACAATCTCTTCCAAGTATCTTCTGTAGCACACCTGCACATTTAAGAGCTGAAGTGGGATTCTCCCTAGATGAAATACATTGTACTGACTCATGAAATTTTCAATACTGTCTGCACCAATAGCTGCTGTTTTGCTTGACTGCTATGGGCATAACTATGAAGCAATATGTAAATAGGAGCTTGTCAACAATCTAAAGAATCAATTCACCATATCATAGCCAGAAGACCTAAACTAGCAACAATAGATTATATGTGCAGGCATAACCAAGTTGCAACTATCGTTTCTCAGCAGTTACCCAAATCATATGGATTACTCACATTTTTTCTTCATACAGTGGAGTCTCGACTTATGGTCAGCTCCACTTATGAACTTTTTGAGATTCGTACTTATCCGGCCACAAAGTTTTACTTCGACTTGCGGCTGGAGAATTGACCTACAGACCAGAAGAGGGAGGCGGAGAAAGTGCCAAATTCAAATTTGGCGCTTTCCCCGCCTCCCCCTTCCAGTCTGTAGGCCGTGGAACGGCCTCCGGATGCCTTCCAGGGCTTCTCCGCTGCCATGGGAGGCATCTCAGAGGTCCCCCCCACCGCCGATAGTGCCTCCAAAGCACTATCGGCGGTGCGAGGGAACCTCCAAGATGCCTCCCATGACGGCGGAGAAGCCCTGGAAGGCATCCGGAGGTCCCTGCCACCGCCGCCACTGCTGGGAGCCGCGCTAGGCAATCCCAGCCATGCTTGGACTCCCAGGAGCCTGAGCATGGCCAAGATCGCCCAGCGCAGGGTGGCTGCCAGTGGCGGCGGCGGTGGCTGCTGGGAGCCTTCCGAGGTCTCAAATGGCTTTCCTCCCCGACATTGGAGGAAGCCCTTTGGGAGCTCCAAAGGCAAACAGGCAGGGAGAAATAGCTGGAAATTCGAATTTCCAGCCCGTTCTCCCTCCCTGTTTGCCTTTGGAGGTCTCAAAGGGCTTTCCCCCTGACATTGGAGGAAGCCCTTTGAGAGCTCCAAAGGCTCCCAGCAGCAGCGGTGGCGGCGGGGGGACCTCCGGATGCATTCCAGGGCTTCTCTGCCTGGAAGGCATCCGGAGGTTCCCCACCACCACCGCCACTGCTGAGAGCCAAACCGCGCCGCGCCGGGCAATCCCAGCCATGCTTGGACTCCCAGGAGTCTGACCATGGCCGGGATCGCCCAGTGTGGCTCAGCTCCCAGCAGCGGCGGCGCAGGAACCTCCGGAGGCCTTCCCCACCGCCATGGGAGGTCTCTTGGATTTCCCCTGCCGCTGCTGATAGTGCCTCTGAAGCACTATCGGCGGCAGGGGGGACCTCCAAGAGACCTCCGGCAGCCACACTGAAGCCCTTGGAATCCTCCAGCAGCGGCGATGGCGGGGAACCCCTTGAAGACTTCAAAAAGGTAAGGTTCATTTTTAAAAAAAAATATTTTAATTTTGGGGTGTGTGTGTGTTTCTGGGACAGGTTACGGATTAATGTGTTTTCAATGCATTCCTATGGGGAATGCATTTTCAATTTGAGGACTTTTCAACCTATGGACCCCGTTCCAATATGGATTAATTCTGTAGGTCAAGACCTCACTGTATAAAATTCCAGACACTTCCAGGTTTAGAAAGTGAAACTGCAATACTATACTGGGATGAGCAAGTAAAAACAATTGCTGAAAAAAATCCTCATGTTATCCTTCTGGATAAATAACAAACAACCATTATAGAAGTTCCATCAACGAGTAATTTTAAAAGTACAGAGAGTACAAAAACTCAAACTACCAAACATCAAGGGAAGAAATTAAACCAATGTGGAAGCAAGACCATGTTCTCCTCCTCCCATAATAAATTCAGCTACAAGAGTCATTCCAAAATTGTTTGCTACCAGTATAAAACAATTACTAATAGCTGATAATTTTTTCCTGAAATTCTAAAAATCTGTGATTTTGCAAACATCAGCTCATCCACACATTTAAGGACTTGACTCCTAGATATGTCCCCTGAACTAGCAATGCTGAGAAACAAGAAGTATGTTCATCATCATCATCATCATCATCATCATCATCATCATCATCATCATCATCATCATCATCATCATCATCATCATCATCATCATCATCATCATCATCACCAGCTATTCATAATTTATAGTCCTCCTCTTATTTTTTTTTCCCAGTTCCTTGTCTGCTTTGGGCAGCACCATTTCCAGCTGAGCTCCCAGAAGGCTGTGGAAGATAACATGGGAACTGATGTTTCTAGAAGGCTAGTAGAATCATTGACTCATGGAGTAATAGAACTGGAAACTTGGAAGGAACCCCAAGGGTCACTGAATGCAACCTTTGCCAAAGCAGGATATGCAGTAAGACAGACAGTATCAGAGCTTGGCAAAACTTTTCTGGACTAGAGATTCCATTATTGTTCAACCAACATCAGTTCAGTTCATCATTGCTTTCTAAGTATTACACCATCTGCAGGCATCTCTGCATTTCTCAGCTCTCTGCAAAACCAAAAGAATCAGGTTAATTGTGAATTGCAACATTTATCCATGAGAAGATGAGTTTTTAATGAATACATTTATGAGCTCCTGTCAAACTATGGATGGCTTCATTTATTGGTTAATCACACTGATAGGTTACTTTTTCACACACACACACACACACAAAAACAATGTCTGCTTGTTTTGTCTTGTATCTCCAGTTTAGTAACAGGTAGACTGCCTTGAGGAAGGAAGGAAGGAAGGAAGGCTTTGAAGGTAGATCAGCTGAGAGATGGGGTAAAACTCAGCCAGATGTTTTAAATTATTTTATATTTTATACACGTGTTTAGTGTTAAATGTATTTTCTCCAAAACACACATATCTAGATTTGTTTGGGTCAAACATGTTTTTCTAAATGTATTTTATCTCAAAACATGGATATAAAAACATAATTCAATCCATCTTTCAATTAAAATGTTGAAACCGTCCTGATGAATGTTACGGTAGCTTGGAAGCCACCTGTCCGTCATTGCTGTAGCGGCATGTCATCTGCCAATAGCGTGACGGAAGGTGGGACATAAGTGGTGGAGCCAGGGTATATAAGGGGAGTGAATGGGTGTGAGTGCTTTAGATAGGGACAGATAGGGACTAGATAGGGACCTGATAGGGACTGGTTAGGGACCGGTTAGGGTGTTAGGGTTTGTTCCTATTGTGAAGAACTGTGCTATATAGTGAAGGTCTGTGAGAGAGTGTGGGAGTGAGTGATACTTTATTACATTGATTGCCTTATTATTTGAGTTGTTAAAGTGATTTACCATTTGTGAAGGGAAAGACCAACCTCGGCGGGTCTTTCTGGTGGAGCCGACTCTCTTAAAAACCTCAAAGAGGACACAGACCAGCCCTCCTGCTTCCCCAGGTCGAAAGCAAGACCAGGGTACCGACACCTTGAACTTAGAGGAAACCCCCCCAAAAGGGGTGGTATCCTGTGCGGTGACTTGGAAAAGACATTTAAAGGGTTAATGGCTGCTGAGCCAAATAAGGAAGATTTGGAGGGAAAGGGGAAGGTGGAGTTAAAGGAGGAGGAAGGGGGGTTGGGGGATATAACCGTGGGCAGGGGATATATCCTTGGTGGATGGGAAATGGTGTGGATCGAGGATCCTTGGACCGGACACTGGGAACAGATCCGTGTGCCCAAGGAGGAGGCAGAGCGGAGGCGTAGGAAAGGTCTAATGCAGAGGCCCTCCTATTGGGGAGAGACGGAAGCTAAAGCCTGGCGAAAAAAGCTGCGAGAAGCAAAGGAGGCAAGTGAAAGGGAAAGGGCGGCCAAACAAGCATGGCATGTAGAAGAATTGAGGAAGATGGGCTGTTACCTGGTCCCTGGAGTGCCTCGCCAGGCGAAGGAGACCCCTCATGGGAGTGGATGGGAGACGAAGAAACCCTCCCTTTATTGAATCCCTTTTTGCAAGGTTATGACAACCCTGAGTTGGGGGAGGTCCCGGTTGGACCTTGGGGACTTGAACCTATTGTAACGGTTATGAACAATACTGTAGTACCCTTACCTGAGTTGGACTCAGTGCAAGAGACTAAGCAACCACCACCTGTTAATGTTGACGTTCCAGTTGTTAAGGTTAATAAATCACAGTTAAAACCAGAACCAAAAGCATCGACTCCTTTTTGGAACCCCTGGGAAGCCCCAAAGACTGAACCCTCACACCATTCATTTTCTTATAACCAATAAACACAAGTTTTTATTTTCAAAATCATTTATTAGTCTGAAGAGTCATTTGAGGGAATGGTTGGTGGCAGCGTGAATAGAGTGAGTGTGTGAGAGTGACGTGGCACCTCCTTTGTGACGTGTGAGGAGGCTGTCACAATGAAACATTCTGAAAAACTGGTGAAATCCAGTCGTCAGTCTGGGAATTGTGGATCAAGTATTGGCACTGGTGAAAACAGAATCCAAGAGAATCATCTCCATTAAAGATTGTGATGATACCAGCCAGCATACATTTTGAGTTAGGGCTTGGGTTTTTGCCTCCCGATGTAAGATAAGGACTGTAATTGTCTTTTAGGCTTCGTATTATCTGTTTAGATCTGTACATTTTGATCATTTAGACAAGGAGTGTCTTCTCCCACCCACATCTAGCCGAATCACCCGCCATAGCCAGCAGGGATGGCTGAGGGGCCTGACGCCGAGAGAGGCTCGGAAAGTAAAAACTAGAAACCGGGCCTTCTCGGTGGTGGCCCCTCGGCTGTGGAATGCCCTTCCAACAGAAACTCGGCTGGCACCCTCACTGGGTGTTTTTAAAAGACAGTTAAAAACTTGGCTATTTTGGCAGGCCTTCCCTCCAGTCAGCTAAGTCTTTTTATTTCTTCTTTCCTTATCCTACCCTATCTTGGTAATCCTTTCTTAAATTAATTGTCTTAATTAATATAGCAATTGTATTTTTATGATTAGATATATTTTATATTGATTTATTTTATGTTGTAAGCTGCCCCGAGTATACATGGTCTAGAGGGGCGGGGTATAAATTTAATAAATAAATAAATAAACATGCAGTCCCAGGACCTCTCCCTACATCCCAGATTTTTAGAAAGGAGTTTTCAAAAAGTCCCCTTGTGCCCTCCAAGGGATTTGAATGGCAGTGTTACTATTCTTGTCCACAGCATCCTCATTTTAAAAAAAGAAGGGCTTTTCAGTTAAAAAACACATTTTTTTGTAAGAAACAATGTTGGATATGGATGTTTCAACTGCAGGTGTGTAACTCACTAAGGCTTAGAGGTGGGACCTCCACACCTCTGCTGCTTGCCTACTCCTGACAAAAATAAAAACATTTATTGCTTTTGGGGCAATACTTTACTGTTTGTATTGGAGCAAGCATTTGGGATGGGATCTAGAGATCTTTTCAGGACCATTCAAGTACTAATGCATATGTGCTGGGGTTTCACTCCCCCCCCCATTGTTTCTAGAAGGAGGACCTTCAGATGTGGTACTTCTATTCTTGATTATGTATGATTTTCCTTCATCATGGATTAATTAGTATTGATGTGATCTACAGCTGTCAGCTGCCAGGATCTACAGCTGTCATGGCAGAAGAGCAGAGGCTGCAATTTCTCCCCTTTTCGTTAATTATTCAGTTATTGGGAATTTCTATCGAGAATTTCAGCTTCCAGCCATTTGATAGGTACATATTATTTGAGGAGACCTCAAACATACCCAGGTGACAAAATTAGCTATTTTACGATATCTAGTTCACAATATGACTTGTAAAGACCAATGCATCCCCACCCTCACCCCAGGATCAGGATATGTTAGTCTGTTTGGTACTTGATTTCTCTTCATCCTTGGTCTGGGCAAACAGTAAAAAAAATATTATCAGCTCATTCTGCTGCTATGGGTTTTCCAAGAAGCAATCCTGTTTCTGAGGATAAGATAGAGAATTACATCATCATATTTAGTGAATTAGAAAGAGAAGGTTTCCTTGATAGCAGCAGAGAGAAAAAAGGGATTCTACCTTACTGATGAAGCATTGATGGGAATACCTTATACAGTAGTTGTGATATAGAACAGCTCTTTTTGTATCTTTGTATATTTTGATATTCTAAGTGCATGACTTGTTTCATCTGCATACAGTAAATGAAACAATGTGAGTGGGGGTTTTTTCGTCCTTATGGCAAGATAGTGAGGGATTTTCTTTGCCAGTCTTGGAGAGATTTTGCCTAAGTGTGCAACATGAAAAACTGCTAACTTGCTGCCTTGTTACATGGACTAGCAAGAGCACTGAATA
This sequence comes from Pogona vitticeps, assembly GCF_051106095.1. Taxonomy (NCBI): domain Eukaryota; kingdom Metazoa; phylum Chordata; class Lepidosauria; order Squamata; family Agamidae; genus Pogona; species Pogona vitticeps. Next base: position 94,995,013 of record NC_135785.1, read on the forward strand.
GATTGTTTCCATCTTTGTTGTCAAGCAGATTATCCTTTTGTACGTGCTGGTTGTTTGAGCATAGCTTCATAAAGAGAAAAGACACAGTTGTGTAGGTAAGATCTCTTGTAGAAGAAGTTGGAGAGATCTCAGGTCAAAACAATCTGTCTCAACTGACAGTGAATTAGAAAGATATAGAGATATGAAAGATATGAAGATATAGAGATATGAAAAAAGTTTGCCCCTGTCTCAACTGACAGTTGAGACAAGGGCAAACTTTTTTCTTATCTCTATATCCAGCCAAATATACACTACATAAAGCCCTTGTGCATATGCATGTATTACATTCATACAAATTTAGTTTTATGAATAAACAGGTTCGGAAGGAGATTCTTTTTGCAGTGCTGCATCCCCTCCAAGCTTTCATTAATCTGTAACATATGAAAAGTATGAACCTGCATGAATGTTGGCTCTTAGGTTGAGGCACAGCATGGTACCTGTCCTAATACTGTACTGAAAAACATGGACATTATTTTATACATAGAACAGTTCATGTGAATGAGTTCACATAGTTTTATATTCCTTGTCATCCTAGAAGGGAATCCATACAATACTGTTTTAGTTACTGCTATGCTATAATGGTAATACATTGTGTGAGCTTTGTGTGAAAACAGTGAGGAAGGACTATAATGATATACAGCACAGTTATCAGTGTAATAATTTGGAAGAACTGAGATTTCCTTTAAACTGTCATAACCATTCTAAAAAGCAAATCCACATTGTGTGATGGGATGTGTAAGTTTGTGAATCTTTTCTTCTTTCTTTCAAATGACCCACTGCAAATAGCTAAACCAGTTTTCAAAACCTCCTGGCTCAAGCCCAGGTTAGTAAATGAGGAGCAAAAAATCCAAGAATTACCATTGCAATACAATAAACAAATCAGAAACTGAAAAGGATGAGTCTTAAAAATGACAAATAAAATATTTTGAATAGCAAATAATTTATGCAAAATATGTTACAAAATCTAGGATGCTAAATAAATAATACAGTATACTCTCTTTTAACATTTCTTTTCCATTTTAATTTTAACAATATTTTGAATGTACCTCCCTCTTTAGAGTTGCTTTATACAAATGGTGGAATTCATATTTGTTATTTTCATTCATTGAATTCACTGTAAAATAGTTGAGGGAAATATTGAGAAAAATAGATTTGCAGTTAAATAATGTATATATATGTATATACACATTATATATATAAAAGAATTGTTACTGCTATATGAATTTTTTTTTTTGTCCTAACATTTTGGAAAATCCAAGTCTTCTGTAACCCTCTGAACACTTTAATGTACATATTCTAGTTGCACAATCTTGTATTTATATGCTCAGAAGTAAGTCACACTGAGCTTTAATGGAATTATGCCCTGGTTAGTGGAGATAGGATAGCAGTCGAACTGATGTAACCTTCCTTTATTTTAAAGTGGCAGTACTGTAATATCCCTAGCAATAATACAGTTTTGTATTCTATAAGATATATGAGTTCTGCATCAACTGAATGGCAGTCAGCAAGTACTGCATGAGTAGGTGAAATGCACAAGTAATTTATTTAGATTTGGACCTTTTAAATATTCCTTAAACGCCTTCCCAGCCCTGTGATTTGGTCTGTTTGTATTAAAATATTTATTACTGTTAAGGTGAACCATCTCTTAGTACTCTCTATCTAGAAAACCACGAAAAGTGTCACCATAAGTCAGAACTGACTTGATAGCACATGATTATTAATATTTATTTACCTTTTGGTCCAGATCTGTCTGTGTTTTAAACTAGACACAGGGCTTTGGGTTTTAATCTTAAAAAAAGAGTATATATATATTCAGGCATTAAATAATGAAACAGAAATAGATTAATCCTATGTATGATTTCAAATGTAGGATTTGGGATCTGCTAACAGTTGTTCCAGCCTAACAATAAATGGACAAAAATAAGAATAAGAGATTTTCATAATTTTTTTTGCTCCTTTCTGTCTGTAGTGACTGTTTTTTGTTAGCTTTGAAATGTATGACCTTTTTTTTAGTTTTTAGACGTGTAAGATTTTACTTTGAGATGCATTCAAAAGCATGTTTACTATAGTGAATCAGAAGCAAGTATGCAGCTCAGCGCTTCCAACATCCCCCAGTTTCCAAATGTAAATTTCCTTAGGCTCTGATTTGGAGCTGATTCACACCATAGCTCTTGAATGGGTCACACTGCATGACGGAAGTTCCTGCCAGACTTATATGGCAACACACTAATGGAGGAACTGTATGAATAGGTTTATCTACATTTCACTCCATTGGATGTGATCCATTCCTAAGGGAAAACATCCGGATGAGGCTATGCATGAAATGTTCAGCTCACGCACTGCAACTGTACATGCATGTTCAGCAATTGAAAATAGTTCCTGGCTCGGTAGGTCTGTGTAAAGCAGCTTCCCATATGCCATGGCCAGTGATCATTTTGGACTCTTTGTGATGCTGTGCCAAATCAGATCTGTGTCCATCATGGAGCGTTTGGAAGGCATCCAGTCTGAGGTAACAAAACCAAAGAAGTATCAGGATGGCTGAACAATAATCTCAAAGGGTTTGTGTAGCTCCGCATATTATCCCTCCTCTGTTCTCTGTTTGTGTTCTGATTGCGCTGTGAATAGAAACAGCCCAGCTCAAGCCCCTGGGGAGGTCATGGCTTACAAGACAACTTTCCATATGCAATATATTGTGTATGTCAAATCAGTTTTAATTGTAGAAACCTGGGAATTTGCATATCAACTTATGATTATTTTAGCGGCAACAGTGAAAAAAGATCCTTGTACTGATCAAATGTCTGGAGAATTAGACCATGTCTAATAATGGCTACCCAATTGTATTATCTGTTATTACAGTGAATTTAAATAAAACTATATTTTAGTCAACCATTAATTGCTCTTTTTCCTCAAGTGAATGAAACTTTGTTGCTCTGATTACCATGTCTGTCTTCAATGCTCTTTTTGTCTGTGGTGCATTTTTAAAATACAGTACTACATGAAAGAATAAAACAATGAGTCATTCATCCAGAGATATGTTGTTAAAATATCCCTTTTTATCATTACATTTCATTGCTTTAGAAACCAGGCTGTAATTCAAGGCAACAGTTAATTCTGAGAACAATAAAAAAAATCTTTGATTTCTTTTTCTAGGAAAAAAAGCCCACACACCTTTGCCTATGTAAGCTTGAACAATCCAACCTCCTATTGGGTTAATGAATTATTTCTGGAATAAGTAGACAGAATTCTCTACGCAGTCAATGTAGAGAGCACAGTGCAGAATTTCAGAGTGAAGGGTTGTTGTTGTTTTCTGGGCCTAAAAGCAGTAACAAAACAGTTCCTACAAAACTGAGAAACTCTGAATAAAACACAAGATATAACTTTTGTTAATTTAAATTTTTAGAAACTGAAATTTGTAAAGTAAGATGTAATTAAATCATGGTCCTGTACATACCAGTACATCTCAGTATATTGAAACTTTACAATATGAAAAAATACATTAGATCTGTACAGATTTTTACATGTAGGTAGGATGAGTTTTGAAAAAAGATTGATTTTAAGGATCATACTCTTTCTTTAAAGTCAAAAAATACTGCACAACTTAGCTAATTACAAATTGTAGACTTGAAACAATCTGTGTTTGAATGTATAATTCTTTTTTTTTTCCAACTGAAAGGAATTTTGGAATCTGTCACTGAAGAAAATCTTGCTCCTTCATGAGAAGTAAAAATTTGGTGGCAACTCTGGGCTGTAATTCTGACCACATGATCCAATTGAGGCTATCACTGATTTCGTGCAGCTGTTGTGATTGTGCTCAGATCCAGATCAGTTTCTAAGTGCGTCTCCATAGTTTCCTCCTGTGCATTTGTTTCATACGGCTTATGAGAAAGAAGTTCATGGTGTACACCACAGTAACTTATCGTGGGCTGATCGTATGCAAGAAACGTCGACACGTTCATAGATAAAGGTATCTGGAGAAGGAAACAAACATGGAGATTAGTTAACCAAGAGGCAGTTTAGGGCTAATCTAGGTGTGGGATCATGACAGCCCCCACCATTAGATAGCAGATTTAGGGTAGTAATTTGAAGGGCAACATATTTTTCAATATTTACTTTGTCAATATATTTTTATTACTAGGAAACTTGATACACTCCATTCACTTCACCCTGATTTCATGCAAGTTTTTTTTCTGAGCAGACATTTAGATATTATTTTAGTGTATCTTTTTTCAGCAGTGGGAATTTTTGTACAAATTAGCCCATTCACTAAAATATTTTCCTATGCAGTTTAAACTTATGCACCATTTTTTTAACAAATGTCCCAAATGTTCTAAGGTTTTGGAACACGTCTTCCTTTCTTTCACAGAGCACCTGTTAAGGACAGAAACACATAGTTTTCTGACTGCAAATTTAATCCTGTCCTACCTTCAAGGTTGGAAGGTTCAAATCGGATAAATCTTCTTGATGAAGCACACTTCTCACATACGTTTTAGATATGGTTGTGTAGCAATGAGTAGGGTCATAAAAATGTAGATTTCTGGGCTTCCTGTACTCTGTTTATTCATCTTGATCCAAAAAAATCTTAATTCAAGTCCCTCAGTAAGGAATATAATAATTCTGCTTTTCACACCATCCTAGCTCTTGGAGTGTTGCAGTGAATACTGCTATTGTACCTTTGTGACATGCTGAGGTCACAATTGCCACTATTACATCCCATCAGGAAACCCATGCTGAAATGAAAGCTATATGTAGGGTTCCTTTGATGTTAATCCTAAACTATGGAAGAAAAATAGGTGGATGAAGCAATGTTGTTTGCTTTAGTGAGGCTTCATGCGGCGCTGAATACACCCCAATTAAAAACTACTCAGAGTTAATCAAACCAAGTGAAATAGGTTTCAAATTGCCAAAGCCTTATTTCATCTTGTTATGCCCACAGGAGGCACCTATTACTTCAGCCACCACTTCCCATAAATGGGAGTCTCTCAAAACTTGGGACACATTTCTCCCAGAGAAATGGAGACAGAAGAGGCTTCTGCAGAAGTATAGTAACTCTTCCCCATCCTCCATCCTTCTGTCTTGCTTTTCTGCTTGCCAGCTTCTTTGCTAGATTTAAGACCAGCTGAGGTGGGGCTACTCCTCCTGCATGAATGTATTTGAGTAGAACAAGTATAGACAAATTGTGAGGACACTCGTTTTGCAGGGGAACGATGTACCTGAGCCTTGTATAAACACCATATCAGTTGAGATCCTTATCAAAAGGAGGGAACTGCCTGAGAATACCAACAGTAAGATGATAAAATTTAAATTAGAGTTTTCACAGGAGCAGATTACTCTAGGGATGGAAAGGTTTCATAAATTGGTTCGCTTAAGATACCTTCTTTGTTTTTGTTTTTGCACACAAGTCAAAGGAAGCTATACAAAATTCCCAGGTATCCTCCCACCATTCAGATACTGATTAGAATTGGGCATAGAGTGTGGTTACACTAGGGGGGAAAACCTATATTTGAATCCAGCTTAGCATGGTTTAAATTGAATTTTTAAAGGTAACTACATGACACAATTGGAAGCTTGGATATTTCCCCCCCTGGGAAGTTTGTTTTTTGGTTCTCTCTCTCTCTCTCTGTGTGTGTGCATGTGTGTGTGCGCGCGCGAGGCTGCAATATATTTTGTTTTGTTTTCTATTTGTTATTTTGACATAGCAATATCCTAATTTGAAAGACTTTTTTAAAAAGGCAGCAAGCATTAGGTGGGGGAAGTGTTCTTTCAAAAACCTAGAAACTGTGGGGCTTTGTCAATCTGGTGAATTTCTCTTTTGTTCCCTCTTACCAGTGCTGGCTACTACTCTGGTGTGTATCTGTGTCTGTCTTTGTGTGTGTCGTGTCTGTATGTGTTTGTGCGTATATACTTGTGTGTCTCCTAGCACCCTCGGTCAGACGTTTTCAAGGCTGCTGTCGAAAGCATGCAAATGCGAGTAGATCAATAGGGACCACCTCGGTGGGAAGGTAACAGCGTTCCGTGTCTAAGTCGCACTGGCCATGTGACCACGGAAGATTGTCTTCGGACAAAACACTGGCTCTATGGCTTGGAAACGGGGATGAGCACCGCCCCCTAGAGTCGAACACGACTGGACAGAAATTGTCAAGGGGAACCTTTACCTTTACCTTTTTATATTGATATATCAGTTTGAAAGAAATGAAAGAACCTAAATATTAAAAATAACACCACAGCATCAGCATCAGCATCAGTGAATGGTCAACATGAGGGTGAGCAGCTGCATGACAAAACCTCAATTGCAACTATTTTAAAAGCCCATGTAGTCAAACAATGTACAACATAGCTTAAAATGGATTAAAAATTTTCCCAAGAGGACACACACACACACACACCAACTCAAATATCATGTGATTACCACATGACTTTAACTCAATTTCAAAACCCAATTTATTTTCTTAATGTAACTGTACCACTACTTAGCTTTGGCTTAGCTGTGTTATATTTTTAAAAATCATTTTAAAGATCAGTATTGAATATAAAAAGAGCATCCAGAATGGAAGCAGGTATTGAGGTGATTCCCAGTGTGGTGTGGTGGATAGAGTGATGGGCTAGGACTCTGGAGAACTGGATTCGAATCCCTACTTAGACATGGAAACTCACTGGGAACTGGAACTGGTAAAACCACTCTACTTAAATATCTGTGTTAGGGTTGTTATAAATCAGTTCCGACTTGACAGCATGTAACATGGGGCAGAGGAACTAGAGACCAAATTGCTAACATGCACTGGATTATGGAGAAAGCCAGAGAGTTCCAGAAAAATATCTACTTCTGCTTCATTGACTATGCAAAAGCCTTTGACTATGTGTACCACAGCAAACTATGGCAAGTCCTTAAAGAAATGGGAGTGCCTGGCCATCTTATGTATCTCCTGAGAAACCTATACGTGGGACAGGAAGAAACAGAACTGGATATGGAACAACTGTTTGGTTCAAAATTGGGAAAGGAGTTCGACAAGGTTGTATATTGTCCCCCAGCTTATTTAACTTATATGCAGAAAACATCATGCGAAAGGCAGCACTGGAGGAATCCCAAGCCAGAATTAAGATAGCCGGAAGAAATATCAACAACCTCAGATATGCAGATGATACCACTCTAATGGCAGAAAGTGAGGAGGAATTAAAGAACCTCTTAATGAGGGTGAAAGAGGAGAGCTCAAGATCAAAAAAACTAAGATCATGGCCACTGGTCCCATCACCTCCTGGCAAATAGAAGGGGAAGATATGGAGGCAGTGACAGATTTTACTTTCTTGGGCTCCATGATCACTGCAGATGGTGACAGCAGCCATGAAATTAAAAGATGCCTGCTCCTGGGGAGGAAAACGATGACAAACCTAGACAGCATCTTAAAAAGCAGAGACATCAACTTGCCGACAAAAGTCTGCATAGTCAAAGCTATGGTTTTTCCTGTAGTGATATATGGAAGCAAGAGCTGGACCATAAAGAAAGCTGACCACCGAAGAATTGATGCTTTTGAATTGTGGTGCTGGAGGAGACTCTTGAGAGTCCCCTGGACTGCAAGGGGAAAAAAACCTATCCATTCTAAAGGAAATCAACTCTGAGTGTTCACTGGAAGGACAGATCCTGAAGCTGGGGCTCCAATACTTTGGCCATCTCATGAGAAGAGAAAACTCCCTGGAAAAGACCCTGATGTTGGGAAAGGGAGAAGGCAGGAGGAGAAGGGGACGGCAAAGGATGAGATGGTTGGACAGTGTCATCGAAGCAACCAATATGAATTTGAACCAACTCCAGAAGGCAGTGGAAGACAGGAGGGCCTGGCGTGCTCTGGTCCATGGGGTCACGGAGTCGGACACGACCTAACGACTAAACAACAAGAACACATGCATTGAGAAAATTAGTTGAAGAAAGTACGTATAATCTTTATAACTGGGCCATTGGAAGAAGATAGATTAAAATAGCTAGAATCCTGTTACATATGCCTGCTGGCTTTAAGTCCAGCAACATAAATCTCAGTACAGTACTGAACTGCCTCTAACTTAAAACATCATCACATGTATTTCTTGTTGCATGCCAGTCACATAACTTGGTGCTATATGAATACCAGCTTCATAACTAGCAGCAATTTGCTAATGAAATTTATACCACAGGACTTACACTGGAATGAATATTCAGTTGGATTCTGGCTTATCGGTTTTAATTTCAGAAACGTGGAAGTAGCCGAATGTATAATTACTGCCCACTTGCAATCCAGTCCCTTTCCCAACAACTAAAATATAACCGCATAAACATTTATTTTAATTCACAGTCTCTTCAGTTTCGCTTGTACCTGTTGTACCTTAGTTACTTTTATAGATACTGAGGTGTCCTCACTAAATGATTGAGGAGGAACATCTTATGGATCAACTCTGGGCTCATGCTAGACTTTTTGTTCTGACATGGCTGTTAAGGTGACAACGAGGTGGATGGGAGCAGAGTTTGTGGTACCACAGGGTTTTTTTTTAAAGTAACCATGAGTAATTATTTTAGTGACACTTGAGAAATGGTTAAAAATGAAGCATTCTTTTTAAAAAAATCTAGTTATGACTATTACAAACAAGTTGGGAGCATTGGAACTATGTAATTATTTCTAAAACTAACAGGCCAGCTTCTAAAAATACTTAAGACAAATGTGTCAAATAGACAAGAATACCCATCTTATCTATAATACAAAATGCTCTACTTTGGCTATAAAGGAAAAGCTAAAACTGGAGACCTGTAGCTGCTAATTAGTTGAGAACTCTTGTCTCACTGTCCACCCACACAGTACAAAATACCTCTATTTGACACATGATATATATAAGCCTTTGTGGAAAGCAGCTAATGACCTTTAGAGACTAAGCATGTTGCCGAAATGGTAAGCAGAAGAAATGACAAAATGTTATATACAATCTCAAGAGAAAGCAAAGTATATAATAAAACTCCGGCATACAGCAAAAACAAAACAAAACAAAAAACCCAGAATATTTCATTATGTAGGAGAAAAAAGCTCATGATTTTCAAAAAGAAAAAAAAAGAAAAAGAAAAAAAAAGCTGGTTATACATGAAATATGATCTAGGTTTTCCTTTCCACCAGAGTTGTGGCCCATCATGTTCCTGATCCTTTCATCTGTAAACAGGGACAGAAGTTAAGTTGACCACAGGACCAATACAAAGCTACCTTCCAGGAGAACCATGTAAATCTGTGGAGTCAGGCAGGAGTAAAGCAGGAGTCAGGCACATAAGCATTACTTGGCCTACAAAGCAAATACCTGTCAGTGATTCAAGCAAATGACCACAAGCTCTTTGATGCTATTAGCCCTGCAAGAATCTTGCTGCAGAGCATTTGGTCTCGTCCCCTGCATTTGGCAAAACAGATCACTACAACATGGACAGCAGGTTGTTGGTTGGTTAGATGAACTTGTATCTCAGTATCATTTTCCAGTGAGCAAGAGTCACTGGATAGGTTTTGCTAACCTTGATCTTTTTCCGGATCAAACTGCTGAGTGATGCTGGGAATTTTTGTGTACCCCTTGTTGTCTGTCAGTTGGGACCATGTGCTTGATTCATTTTTCAATGCTGATCTGAACTGGGGGAAATGAGGAGAAGTAATATTGGGATGATCCTCCCTCGTGGGTGGGGTTTGGAGATACTTAGCATATATATAGCCTTTCTTTAATGTGGAGCTGCTTCATATATATTGTTTTTTCACTCCTCACAATAATGAAAAACCCTGTGTGGTAAGTCAGCATTACTATCTTTGCAAATTCAGTTGTGGAAGATGCCACTGAGAAAACTGTGGCTTGCCTACAGCCATCTAGGAATTTCACAGTTGCGGTGGAACTTGAGCCAAAGACTTTTTAGCTCAGCATAACTATGTTTGCTGTGGAAAAAAAACCCCAGTGAGTTCAGTGGGATATACTTGTTAATTATTGTGCATGAAAAATAGGTCCTGAGCCACTAGACAGTGTCATTATTTGATGGAACAAGTCCAGTGTTACAGCTCTATGTCTCCCCCACAAACAATCATTTATTCAAGAAATCCCAAGTAGTACAATCCTGAAAGACTTTTCTGGCAAAGACAGCACATGTGAATGCCTCTTAGCTATGTGCTTCAGATGCAAGTGACTATCAATCAAGAATGAATTTCAAGTCCATTTAACCCCTGCCACGACCCTGTCACAGGATTTTCATGTTCAATACCCTGATACGCACCTAAAATACATTACCCTATGTAATATATTTCTGTTGAACATCAAACTTTCTTTTCATAGACATTTCTCCACTGCATTGTACCTAACGGAACTGGAGTAGAATATATAATCTTTGTTGACAGGTTTGGGCTAAACCTGATAGAATTGTTAAATCCAGTTTGTAACATGACAATAAGTATTGTCAGGATCAGTACTGTAAAGTGAAGCAAAGCTTGAATATACACAGCTGAGGTGATTGTTACAGCTGTGAATGTAATCACAGGATTGGACAATACTGGGATAAAACTAGCAGACCAAGCATACACAATCTGTGGGTTGTTGTGGGTGATGCTGGTTGGTGTGTTCGTGGAGAAGAGTTGTCGTGTTCCTGTGCTTTAGAATCCTGGAGGAAGCCGTGCCTACGTGCTTGGTATTGAAGAGGAACTCTGGCTAGTTGGATGGAACGTATGGTATACGACTACTGAAATTATTTACTGGACATTGACTCTGATATATGCACTAAACTCTGTGGAAACTGTTGTGCATTACTTTGGAACTGAGAACAAAGACTTAGCTGTAAATATACCTATATATTCTATAAATAATACAACATCTTCTATCAACACTGCTCTGGTGCTTGGCGTCTTCATCATCTCAGGGAAGATCTTTTGGTTATCGCCCCCTGGTGTATACCTGTACTACCGCTACTCTGTCATTTGTGTTCCTCATCACTTTTCGTGTTAGGAACATACATGTTAAGGGTGGAACAAAGTATGGCAGTGGGCAACGTTGCCTCTAATTTGCATTGCTGTGGTGTGGGAACCTCGCCCACCTGTGTGTGTGTGGGGGTGGGGTTTCATTTGAAACCTGGAAGTAAACAGGCATTGACCTCTGGCTGCCACTGTGCAGTGCCGATGGAGCTCTGTGCACTTGCGTGTGTGTGCACCTTAGAGGGAATGTTGTCAGTGGGAAATCTATAGTTAGTCTCCTAGGCTTTGTTTCTTTTAAAATACCAGCCATGTAGCAGAGGTGAGGGACATCTGCTCAGGACTGTGCAAGCAGGGTTAACACAATCTCCTGCTTAGTCCTATGGGGCCAGCCACAAGTAGGGAAGCATCTGTTATGAAAACAGGACAACATCATCCAACTTCACAGTCCCCAAATGGCCCTTCTCATTCCTGTGACTGCTCCTGAATGGTTCTTAAGCAACCACCACCAGTGGCAAATCCAATCATGGGTCTCCCACTTAGGACCATTATGATGCCTTAGGTAGCGCAGCAAATAGTGCCTTCTGCTCACTCACAGATCAAGGTGCATAGTCCCCAAAAGCCTGCCAGACTATTCTGACATATGAAGCAGATCAGAAAGTTTTATTTCCACTGCCAAAGACACCTCTTTGAATAGGGCTTTCAGGAATTAAATCTGGGACCTCATGCCCAATGAACATACACTGTACCACTATGCGCTTGGCCTTTCCCTATTTGAAGCTCAGAGACGTTTATTCCTAATAAACACAACCACTGGCTTTTATCTTACTAGTAATTTGTTTGCAAGGTTTATTACTGGTTTTTCAAAATGACAATGGTCTGATTTTACAAATCACTATTTGCCAGAAAAATAAACAAATGAAACATGCTGGACTTGTTTATATTAATGAAAATATTAATTAATTAATGTGATCAAACTGTTGTTCTTGAATGAAGTACAAGGATGTTGTGCAGGATATAATTCATGACCAGTCATTATTGTTTATAGGGTGTTGCAATCTAGAAATAGAGAAACCATCTGTAATTAACTTAGATTTTTGGCAGATGAAGTCAGACTTGTGAAAAACATATGTCCACACAACTGTGCATTTCTAAGTAGGTATGAATGTATATGCAATGTCCAGAACAAGCAACTTGATCTGCGTTATCATATAACTTTTCAAAAAATAGGCACATTGTGGCCAGACTGTATGTTACAAATAATGCAAGCTTTATAATCTAATACCAAATCCCGTCACAGATATACATTTTTTTTCATAAGAGTCAGGAATCCTGTGGATGTTATCTTCTTTTCTCCCGAGCAATGAATCCAAAACCATTATTAAGGGTGAAGCCACCACAGAGTACAGCATGTGACTGGTGATCCATATCTGTTTGCTCATAAAAATTCATAAGCTAGAATTCGTAAAATTTCTGGTTTTTGAAAAAAACATCTTCTATCTGCTTTCTTGCAGAGATTACTACAGTATATGCTAGGTTTTCATCCTTTCCTATAAGAGTGCAAGGTTTGGGAAGTTAATAAAACCCTAATAAACTAAAGTAAAAGCAGAAGGAAAGTCTCCCCCCCCCTTTTCAATGAGGAAGTTTAGTTCTGTGCTGTCTGCTGTCAAGCTGAATTCATGATGTATAATTTCACTTCTGGAGATGAACAGAATAGTCCCCAGACACGCCAGAAGGAACAACTGATTGTTTAATAGTGGTACATTCCGTAATAAGCTAATAATCATTTTGTGGTCTCAAGGCGGCAGAATAACTTATAATACCGTGGCACATTTTTAAAAAATATCATAAGCCTGAGCATGGTTATAGGAATAATTTTTGTGAAATTGATGTGGACATAGTATAGTTTTCTTTGTAAAGTAAAAAGCAGGATAACCTATGGTGGACTTAGTTGACACCTCTTTCTGTCTCCTGCAAAATTTGGGGTGTATGTTTTGAGTGTGTGATTAAGGTGAATACAGATTACCAATTTGTGCTTGCCATCCCTTTCCAAGCAAAATACTTCGATAGTTCATGTTGTATCCTTGGCTTTTCTCCAATGAAATGAATGTACAAGGGACTGGGAAGGAAAATTAAGAAGAACAATAAGCAACTTGTCTTCAGATTTGTTTACCAAAAAGTGATATCTTTGCCACGAAGACGGTTTATATATTGATTTATATATTGGCAGTCAGAGTAGCCCAATTTGAATCAATAGAACTTTTGGAGAAGTTGACTTACCAAATCCTCATTGATTCAAATGGGACTACTCTACCTGTGACTTACTATGCTAAGCAACAGGATTTTGGCCATTGTTTTATTGCCTTCTGCATTCATATAAAATGTTCATATTATTTGCACTGATATAATTATATTCATATTGGGATAAATCTAGACTAAGTTAGTTGACCATAGTTCCCATGGAAATCAAAAGTCCTTAATTTGATTTAATTTAAATCTTATTGACATCAGTAATAACATAATTCGACTAATTTAATTTGAATCCAGTCCATTGCCATTAGACAGTTTGATCCGAAGGTAGTCAGACTAACAAGAGTGCCAAAGGAACTTAAGTCTGTAATGATGTAACTTCAGTCCCATTGATTTCAGTAGATCTACTCAAAGAACCACTATGACTGATTGAACTCAGTATTAATGTAGCATATCATTATCATACTATTAACATTGCAGTTTAGATTTTGCTTTGGAGAACCCTTTGGGAGATGAGCGGATGTATTGGCATGGGGGAAGTAAATATGAAAGCTGGAACTGATGTATGAATTGTACTGCACAACTTTCTAAAATGTTGGCTGGGACGAGCACTGCTTGATTTCCATGCTTTATGTAGTCTTGGGCCAGTCCTGTAGAGGATGAACTATTAGAACTCTTTATTCAAAGGCACAACACACTATGGAGAGCAAAGAATCAGAACTGTTAACAACATTTTGCAGTGTGATCATGAAAAATTGGGAAGATAGAGAAAACGACTGCTAAATTTCAGTGCTGATAAGGCATTGAACATCTTCTTACAGAACAAAGGTGCTGTTGCTGGGGCAGAATGAGAAAATGTGGGGCAAAGTGTTCATCCTTTTTTTAAAGAAAATATTATTTCATCTCACCATCACACCAGCTTGGAGCTTTGAATAGTCTCCAGTGGACCCTCGACTTACAGACGGCTCGACTTACAGACTTTTCGAGTTACAGACTTCTCTGGCTGCAAAATTTAGATTCGACTTGCAGCCAGAGAATCGACTTACAGACCCGAAAAAAACCAAAATGGAATAAAAATAGAATAAAAACCACTGGTTATGGGATTAATCGGTTTTCAGTGCATTGTAGGTCAATGGAGATTCGACTTACAGACTTTTCGACTTGCAGCCACCATTCCAATACGGATTAATTCCTTAAGTAGAGGATCCACTGTATCTATGAAGCACATGCTCTCAACAGCCTTTCTTTTCTAGAAAATGAGTTGCAGCAAACTAGGCTTAGGGGGGTGTTTGTAAATTTTCTTTATAGATCAAAGCAACTGTGCTCAAACCCATATATTGATTTTTTTTTAAAAAAATACAAATCCAGTTAATTTTAGTTTCTCAATGTTGATTGTTCATATACAATTTTCTCACGCACTTCTAAAAGATGAAATGTTCAGCCTAGTTCACATCCTTTAAAGTAACAATGTTAAATGCCTGAGAAATTTTCCAAAACTAATTTCCCTGATGGTACAACTGAGTCTGGCTTAAAATCTTAGCCTGATTATTATCCATTATCAGATAACTTTGCTATTTTTAAAATCTTGTCTTAAGTCACTGTTTGAAAATCTTGCCTCTGATGAGGCTACTAACAGGAATTTTTCTCGTTTCGGAATACACAACTCTTTCTTTTTCTGAAAAAATACTTGCCTATATCCACTTTGTTTTAGAGAGTGGCTTGGAACTTTGACCTCAGGCAGCAGGAGCAGCTCATGCGAAAAAAGCTTTAGGGTAGGTGCATGGTTGTTTGAACAAGGCAGCGTGAAAGACAGTTGAGCAAGGGAAACAAAGTTAAAAAAGATGAAAGCTGGCTGTAGACGCAGAAAAAGCCAACCAACACATCTCATCAAAAGCAACAGTAACTGCAGAAACTCAAAAGGAAAATGAAACTACAAAGGAATTTGGTACTAAATACAGCAGACTAGATGGGAAAAAAAATGGAAGCAAATACTGTATGCAGCATGTAGGACTGAAGATCTGCATTATATGAGTCAGATGTAGATCAGGGATGGTCAACTTCCAAAACCCCAGGGAACGTTTTCACCTTTTTTAGACCTTGAAGGACTGTCTTCACCTTTTGAAACCCCACCTTTTGAAACAGCCTGGAAAAAAAATGGGACAAAAAAAAAAAAAAGCAAATTGTGCTTCCCAGAAGCTTTGGATTGTTCACCCAGTTTTTTTTTACCAGTCCCAAACTGTTTAAGGCCTTAAAAGGCCAGTTTTTTTTTAAAAGGTCATAGAAACCTAAAACTGCTTCTGGGGTAGAAATGAAAATTGGGAAAAGGTTTTGGGGGATTCAGGGATTTAGACTGTGAGGAGACTTGAGGAGCTATGCAGAACCATGGGGAACCACTCTTTCCTCCCCCTATCCCCCCATTGTAGACCTTCACAGTATTCAGATGCTTAAAAGCGAGGTATTATTGATGTTACAGAGGCATGGATGAGCCTGTCGTGACAGTCTGTGCCCTTGATCAATATTCATTGGTTGTTTCAGGGCACAGATCTTATGTGTACACAAACTTTTCTATATACAGGCATTGTCCTAGAGATAACGTGTTCAGAGCCTGTGTACATACACCTTGTACACTTGAGCTCTTTGTAATTTTTGGAATGGCAAATCCAAGATTCATTTAACATGCAATCTGGCAGGCACTCAGAAATCCTCCTCCTCTGCTCACTGATTGCGCAATAATTATACAATCGTAGACTATAGTTGGAAAGGACCCCAAAGTCATTGGGCTTCTCATGAAAAAGGAAATTCGGAGCTAGAATGTCTCTGACAGATAGCCCTCCAGTTTGTGTTTGAGACCTCCAGGGAAGGACCATCTGCCATATTCCAAGTTAGTCCTTTTCTTAGTCAGCTGTTACTGGTGGGAAATCCTGACCAATATTTAATTGAAATCTGGAGTGTTTAGCTGGAATCTTGATGCCAGAATGGCTGAACTCAGCTGGTATTTAGCAAATTTTGGGCATTAGGAGTTGAGGTTGCACTTGGAGAAAGCATACAAAGCCTGGGAAAATGAAAAGAAACTCTTAGCTTTGGTGAGCATGAGCCCAGGGAGTAGAGTTGGAGGATGAATGGTTAATGATGATGAAAGAACAGGTAGTAGCGGGGACTTCAGAGCCAGAAATTCAGAAAGAAGGGGATGCCACATTACAGCAAGAAAAAAGGGGGAAAGTACAAATAAAAAATGTGAATAGAAAAAGAACGGAAAAGCTCCTCCTTGGGACCAAAATCTGAGGAATGCAACTTGTGCTGTTGCTCTGCAGAGGTAGCACAGAACTGGGTTCACTATGTGGGTCAGAAGTGGTACAAGACTATGCAGAATAGTTTGCCCCTCAGATATCAGCACCAAAAGTAGCTGATGTCAAGGAGCTCTGTTAACGTGGTGAGTACAACCTAAGAAGTCATTGTTAAGCACCCATAAACTAAATATGAAACTTTTTACCAACTAACAAGGAAGACACTAATCACAGGGGTATGAAACCATTTTTGTGTATTGGTAAGCGTACCTCTTCTTCAATTGTTAGGACAGAAGCCTAATGTTGCTTTGATTAACTGCTGAAACTTCTGCTTTAGAAAGAAATGTAAAATCCAGCTGTGGTAGAATCTCAAAAATTAAAAAAAAGTAAATCAGGCATTGGAGTATATTGTTGCAATAGAATATAATAAATTCTAATCCGCTCAGAATGGCAACACTGGTTGCTCTTGCTTCACTTAATAATCTCAACCAAGTAGACATTTTCCCCACCACGTTACTGTTCCCCGTGCTCCTACTTCTAAGGCCATTTAACATGGGGCTCTTGTTCATTGTTTTACAGTGATGCCTCACAAGGCGAAATTAATTTGTTCCGCAAGTCATGTCGTATTGTGAAAATTTCGTCTTGCGAAGCACGGTACTAACGGTTGTGCGATTTAAAAAAAAAAAAAAACAGAAAAAGAGGGAAAATTTGTCTAGCAAAGCACGGCCATAGAAAAATTCATCTTGCGAGTCACCCCCCAAAAAATCACAAAACGCTTTCGTCTTGTTGCGTGAGTCATTCGTCTTGCAAGGCATCACTGTATTTTGTTTCAGGTTTTCCATTTACTACTTGATGGTAAAGATGTCATAAACACAAAATCCATACTAACAAGCTATTCTTTGCCCCACCCTTGCTTTTCAGTCTTTCTCATGCTGATGAGTTCAACTCTGCTTGTCAAGACTCCTGGCCTTCCTTACTATTACTCAGTCTTGTTTATCTAGTTTTGAAAGGGGACCAATAGTTCAATTTTGGATGGTTCTGTAAAAATGTATGGTGCAAAAAGCTGTGAGGCTAAATGCCACCACCAGCAGGAAAAGCACATTTAGCTTTTAAAGCCTTACTAGGAGCAGGCTGCTTGGTGGCAATGCATGCAGCCCACTCCCCTAGGAGCCTCCACGAAGAAGCTTCTGAAGGGCCAGATGAGAGAAACAGAGAGCATTATGGTGCATTATCAGTTTTCTTATTTTGTACCCTGTGAGAGCCCACTTAGTTAGTTTTTTCTCACCTTGTTCTTGCAGAAGGAGAAGGTAACATATGGTACCAGATCTCTTTAAGCCTGCTCATAATTACACCTCCTTTTTTGGAAACCAGACAAAATATTATACATTCTGGCTTTCACATGCTAGACGCGGTAATGCCCACTTTTCAGTTTCAACTTTTAGTAAGGAGACGTATAACACTGCATCTCTATGAGAACTTTACAGGGTGTTGTTGTTTTGTGTAATTAAAATGTGTGTCTTCATGCTGGAAATAACAAGTACCGTAATGTTTGGATTACATTGCTGAACAGCTTGATTGTAGCCATGCAGATGGCAGCCCAAACTTGAGTAAATATGCCTGTTTTTTGTTGGACCCACATTTTTTCAACCTGAGTATCTGGACTGGGGCATATTTCTTTTTCTGCACTCTCATTGTATGAGGCTTCTCCTTCTCTGTCACCTCTCTGAAAACCATTACTCTATCAAGTCATTCAACACTGTCTGAGTGAAAATATTTTTTTTACGTCTAGGGAAAACTGGTAAATCATGACATGGCATGAGGATGATAGAGGAGGTAGAATGAGGTGGACCACCTTGCACTGCACATAGTGATTCACATTTTAGATTGTATTTAACATTTTCGAAAAAATCCATCTTTTTGAGTAGAAAATTAACCCACCTGCAACTTCTTGTGCTAAAATCTTTTTACTCAACATGTTAACTTTTATTTGCAGACACACATATGAACACATGGGAGATTAAAATGCAACTTCTTACTTGTGACCTAAAATATTACAATCCATTCACTACCTCATCCTCCTGGGAAAGAGTGAGACATGTCCAAAAGCAATCTGAGTAAAAATCCAGTAGCCCAGTACTTAGCAACTATCCTGAGGGCATGTCCAGACTGGCCCTTTTGGGGCAGGCTAGTACATCCTAAATAGGTTAGATGGAGGTTGTGGGGAAAGATCGATTATGCCATTTAGTGCAATCCTTGTGTCCAAATGGCATACCAACTTCAAGCAACCCTATTTTTGGTACCTTGAAGTGGCAAGTTTGTGTAAAGCTGGAGTTTGGGAGAAAGGGAAGGAGTGGGTGGGTTCAAGTATGGTTGGAAAGGGCAGGAAACAAAGGCAGAGAAAGAGGCAAGCTCTGCATAACGTTGCAAGGGGAGAAAACACAACCAAACAGCTGTCGGCTCTTTCAGCTCCCCTTTGGCTACACTGTGTTTTGAGAGGGGGAGGCAGAGAGAAAGGAACAGGACAGAGAGGAAGGGTGTGCAATCTCCCACTGCCCCCGACCTCACCAGTGGAGTTGAGAGAAAGGAATCCCCCCCTTTGCACCTTGTACTGCGCGCACACACGCACAACTGGTAACTGGTAACAGCTGGGGAGTCCGCAGGTAAGTGTGGGTCCTCCTTTATAAGTTACCAGCATTTGAGAGTTCCTGATGTTGGAAGCATATTTTCAAAATGGCAGTGTTCAGCAACTGTGTGGATGAACAGGTGCAGATTGTGTGAGAATTCTTAAGATATTGTCATGTCAACAAACATATGCTGAATAAAGCATCGTTGCAGTCGTCATGTCTAGACATCGAGTTTCTGTTGATTATTTTTCACCTTGTCAACTTCCAACTTTGAATTGTTACACACAGGCTACATTTGCAGCAAAGCTGTTGGATTCTTAACATTTGAAGTGCCTAACAGTTACTAAAACTTCAGGAGAAAAATATGAGTTATGATTCTCTGTGTTTACTACATGATTCTTCACAAAAAAGCAGCTGACACATATGCAATCAAACAGGTTTGAGGCACCCTCTGGAATAAGGATGTAATGAATATTTGCATTTTCAATGAATTAAATTCATCCTCAATGGATTGAATTCATCCTCAATGAATTAAAAAAATGTCAACTACTGGTTTGTTTTGTTTTGTTTTTGTTTCCTGCATGGGAACAAAACGACTGGGACTTATAAAATCATAACCAGCATTACAACTAGCCATTGTGTTTTGCACAAAAAACTATTGCATTTTGTGCTAAAGAGACACCTTATTGCTTGCATTAAAACTGCCTAATATATATTATTTGTGTAAAATACAAGGGGTTTTGTGCAAAAAGGATAATGTTTATGAATCTTTCGAAAGACATTCTAAAATGCAATGAAATAAAATAAAAATCCCAAAAGAATTTAGTAATTTTGACAAATGATGGGAAAACAGTTTGAATTGTTTCTTTCCTATTTGTGAGAATAAAATAAATGAAGATTTGTACTTGAGAGGATAACTCTAGTCTAGTCCCATGAGTCCAGGTAGTAAAATATGCAGTTTGAGCAAGCCCTAGTAGTGTGCCAGCAGGACCGTTTGGCCTGGGCCTCACCTCAGCCAAGAGTAACTGACTGTCATGCACTCTACAAATAAAAAACCCCACGACATTCTTCACATTAAAATATTTTTGCCCCTTCATCCCAAACAGTGAGGGGGGGGGCTCATAATATTAAATGGCCCAGGTCTCACCTGAGCTCTCAGGGAGCCAGTGTGTGAGCTGCTGAAGGAAATAGAAGCTGCTGTCTTCCTTGTTCCAGGAGGCATAAGAATTGAGAAAAGATCAAGGTCTAGGGAAGAACTTAATAATCTTCACCAGTTTCTTCATAAAGTAGATGGAAAGAAGCTGACTTTTTTTAAAAAAAATGCAGGCATGGAAGAAAGTGACTTTCCTAAAAACTAGATGTTGAATACGTGTTTGTAAGAGCTCAGGAAAATTCCTCTTTTTGGATTACAACCTCCAGAATCACCTAACTATTGGCCATACCAACCTCGGATTCCCAGTTGTTCTTGGACTGCAACTCCCAGAAATTCTGGCCAGCACAGCTGGTGGTGAAAGCCTGTGGGATTTTTAGTCCAGGAACATCTGGGAACCCAAGGTTGGGAAACGATTAATATAGGGCTTCTAGGAGTTGGAAAGCAATCCTTCTGAGCTCTCCTCTGTAGCCAGTCATGCCTGTAGTGCTGAATTAGTATGATCATCTATTTCAGATTACTGTAACCAATTGTTAATTGATCAAAATCGGACTACTATGGAACTGGTAGCAAAAGTTTGGGATAGCATGCCATAACAGCCAGAATAGACAGCCAAACCTTTGACCCTGATTTTATATTGCTATATTTGTTGCGGTTCGAAAGCATGCAAATGCGAGTAGATTAATAGGGACCACCCTCAGTGGGAAGGTAATAGCGTCTAAGTTGCACTGGCCATGTGACCACAGAAGATTGTCTTCAGACAAAACGCTGGCTCTATGGCTTGGAAATGGGGATGAGCACCGCCCCCTAGAGTCGAACACAACTGGACAAAAATTGTCAAGGGAAACCTTTACCTTTACCTATTTGTTGTTTCAGATATTTTACTTCTTTTTTGCCCAGTGTGACTTTTTGCAGTTTATGCCAGTTCTTGAAGTTTTGCATTCAGTTTTGTTTTATGTTTGGCTTGATGCTGTAACAATAATGTATGTATGCATTTCCAATGTATTTATCTGTTTTTACAGTACAGTATTTGTTTTACCTATCCCACATATGTCTTTCAATACACAGTCTCAATATGGCTTATAAAATGGTTTAAAATAGATATGATTAAAACACAGTAAGCTGTAATGTTAAAAATCAAACGTATTAAAGCAACCACTGACTGAAAGTATTTTAAAGCAATTTAAGAGCACTTGATTAAAAATAAGTAAATATAAAAAGGACAGCATTCCCCAGTAACAACCTCCTGGGGAAAAAAAGTCCTTTTCAATCCTTCTAGCAACAAAAAAACATAGAAGCCTCAAGCCAAGAGAGAAAAAGCATTTGCTTTGCAAGCATAATGCCCTGGATGGATTTGATTGAGTCTTTACATCATTCAAGCAAGAAAGAAAAGCAAACTTCAAATTAACCAGTTTTATAACTGGAGCAAATCCCAAGGTATTTGATGGTGTAGTTGAGCTCTTAGACAGCTACAGGCTGAAGTATTTCAGTCCATGATGAAACTGCTTCCACCCAGCCACCCACCCCCGCTTCTAATAGAGCAAACAAACTCAGAAATCTTTGGATTTGAAATGGCATCATAAAATGTTGATTTGCCCAGGAGATGATGAAAATGGGACTTGTTCTCAGTCCCATGGAAAAGATAATCATTTCCATGTTCCAACTTCAGTCTACACACCCTCAAGCCATGTCATTGATCAACGCTATGAGGTGGTGCTCTGCTTTTGTGACAAAGAAGAAATATTACTGGCTTTTAACATGACATCCCAGGAATGTGTTTGCTCCACCAGAAAACTAATTTGACAGTTCATTACTTGTTGCTAATATATTCATTGCATTCTCTCTTTGTCTGGCCTCTCATGTTCCCACCTTTCCTCCTCACCATGAAGTTCTCATAAGAACTCTGTGAGGGGTTCAAGCTCAGAGGGAGTGATTAACGCAAGGTTCCCTCATGAGTTTCATGGATCAGTGGAGAGTCAGACCTTAATCTGCCAAATCTCAATCTAATATTCTTTGTTTTCAGATAGATTTGCCTCAATCTGCTTTTTTTTTGTCAGAGAACACAATTTTGTTTCCATGTCTGATGTCTCAGGCATGTAACTCAAGGATTTCCATGCCTGGTGGGACTTCATTGTGGGAAGAAGGAACATTCATTTCCTTTAATATGTGATCTGACCCTTAGACACACACATATTCATGATGTTCATCATTAGAACATTAAGTATGAACAGCAGGGGAAATATGTCACTGCTGTACACCTATTATCTGTTCCTTAGTTGCTGAAACCCCTAAGAGTGGAGATTTTTACTTCTCACACACGCACACGCACACGCACACGCGCGCGCGCACACACACACACACACACACACACACACACACACACACACACACACTCTTAAAAGTTTCCTTTGATTGGCAATAGAAAAAACTCATTAATAAGATATGAATTATTTACATACACAGTATGTTATATATTGAAGGCATTAAATATGCAATGTGGTATCATGCATACAATAAGAGAAGTTGATTTGTTTTTTCATATTCCACCTTTCTCCAGTGAACTTGATGCTGCATTGCTTTCCTCTTATCTAATTTATTTCACAACACCTCTATGAGGGAGATCAGGCTAAGAGAGTATAAATAACCCAAATGAGTTTCATGGTAGAA
This sequence comes from Pogona vitticeps, assembly GCF_051106095.1. Classification (NCBI taxonomy): domain Eukaryota; kingdom Metazoa; phylum Chordata; class Lepidosauria; order Squamata; family Agamidae; genus Pogona; species Pogona vitticeps. Next base: position 95,017,952 of record NC_135785.1, read on the forward strand.
AGGGGATTTGGACCCAGGTCTCCCAAATCTTAGGGCAACACTCTGTCAGTTTTACAACACTGGTTATATATAATATGAATATAAATTAGCCCTCTCTCACATAGAAAGCAAGATATTTTATAGACCCATATGTGCCAAAGTTAGGCTCCATGATATCTTTGTTTCTTGTTGTCAATATTAACTTAATAAGCTCCAGTTTGGGAACCACTGTTTTAGATAATATATTATGTCCACAAGAAATCTCATGACTGGTTCCCAAATTTGATGGAATTTCATGAAAATTAAATCTTATCGTTAATCTCGGAATGTCCTTCGAAAATGATTCAGTTTTTTTCTTGTTAAAGTGCTAGGCTTTGGTTTGAGAAGCTGCTTCTGTACAGAACTGGGCATTTAGAAGAGTAAAAAGACCTTTAAGCACTTAAATTTTAAGACATTAAATATGTAATCAAAAACTGCTTCCATATTTCTCAGACATAACATTTCCAAAGGCTTTAAAATGTTAATCACTTGTGTACAAAACCCAACACTTGATTTTGCACTATGGAAAAACAAATTATGGAAATATGGTTTTAGCAAGATAACAGTGACCTTTGTGGGATTAGAGGAAAATAATCAGATCAACAGAGCTAAAGCTTTTAATTTTATGGCCAGGATTGTTATTCCATTTCTGTCAAAAGGCCTGTGTTGAAACCTTAATTGCACATGAAGTAAGTTTCATACTTTTTGCCTTTCCAGTTATGTCCACTTCAGATGGGTCAAAATTAATCACTTATGATTTGTTTTACTATATTTTTTGTATGGACCACAGAAAATTTGTATGGAAAACAGACGTGATGCAGCATATAAATTTATCATTTTTCATTAAGAATATGTGTATGCAGAATAAAGGAGAAAAGCCAGCATTGCTGTGCATTCTGCTCCTGTACATGAAAGACAAATCATTCTTTCCTCGTTAATAGTGTGTGAACGTTTCGGAAACCAGCCGTACGTTTTCTTGTGGACATAACATTATATATTGGTTCCCAAACTGGAGTTTTTCAAACTTTTATTCCTGAACTTCTTACTTCCATGGCTAATGGTTGAGGATTCTGTAGGCTGCAGGCCAATAGCATGGGGGTGGGGTGGGGCAGTTTTCTAAAGATGGAGTGGGGAATATAGGTTTGTGCGATACATACAGCACCACTCATTTTTGCAACCATTTGCAAATGTCTTCCTATTATGTATGGAAACAGCTTGAGGTTTTAAAACTATGGGGGAGAAAGTGAATCTGATTATATCCCCACCTCTTTGCCTGCCTAGTCTTGCTGGCTGGTTGGGCAGGATTTACGTGAGACCCTAGGTGGTAACCATAGCCCAAGGTCTTGCCAATTGTGATGCAGAATATGCTGTTTTCTCTCTCCCCACCCCCAGGAATCTTCCTCCACCTTGTAGGCTCTGTGGTGGTGATGAGGGCCCTTTAAAAAGCAAAATAAAGCAGAATAGATGATTGAGCACTGAACACTGGAATTAGTCATCAAAAAATTATTACTCACTCCATAAAACAAGTTACTGAATGTGTCTTAGTCCTACTTTTTGATTTTCAGGATTACATTGGAGACCTCGTGTACCAGAAAACATAGCTCGGTTTAAAATTGCTATAGAAAATGTGTAAGGGGAATTCAATTATTCTGTTGTGCATCAGGCTGCTCTTAGCCATCTGTTTCTTCGTTTTGAATCATGGCTTGTACTTGACTGACTCACTATCAGGCTTTCATCTCAAACTGTTGCAACAGGCATTGGACAAACATCAAGTACACAGCAGTTTGCAAGAAGGAATCTTTCCCATCTGCTGCTAGAAGTGGAAATGGCATCCCATACACAGGCTCTTATCTAGGATTCCATGACCCCAGGAGATGGCATATCTTTGCATTTTAGACTTTCAACAGAGCACAGACCGAGTGAGAAGGGCACTCAAGTAGAGGCCAAGGTGTTCACATCCACATTCTGTAGTTGCTGGAAAGAGAATTGTAATCAGAGATAGGAAGACCTACACGTGGCACTTTCTGCCACATTCACTTTTTCAAAATCTGAAGTTCTTTGAATTTTGCAACTTTTGGCAAATTCTTCAAAAACGATCTGAACTACCTACCCACCCCATTTGCCCCAACAAATTCAGTAAGGAGAGCTACTTCCAGGATAAAGACTGTACATAATAACAATTTAATTATGCAGGCTACACATTGCATACATGTGTGCGCACACACCAGCAACCTTGGAAGGATGGAAGGCTGAGCCAACCTGGAGCCAGGTAGGTGACCTTGTTGGGTTTGAACGCAGGTCATGAGCAGAGTCTTGGCTGCAGTATTGCAGTTTAATGCACTGCACCATGAGCTCCTCAAGAGAAGTGGCAACTCCAACTCAGGACTGGCATAATTGAATAAACAGGGATTTGAACCTAGACTTTGAAGCCCTCAAAGCCCTGAGCTGGGGCTGGTTGAATCTGTCCATTTTTATCGAAATGAAATCCTAGTCCCTCTTTAGCAACATCAGGGGAGCAATGTTTGGTTTTGCAGGAGCCAAGATATTCAACAGACCTCACTAGAAGTGAGGCAGAACAATTGGAATGGGTGAGAATGTCCATCTCAGCAAGAATTTGAGGTTGGAGCAGTACCTGTAGGACTGTGCAAATTCCTTCTTGCAATGTGGGTGTGCCTCTCTTACTTATTATGCCGAAGAACTAGATTTCTGCATTTGGAGGAAGAGGGAAACTGGCAAAATCAGACTTGCCTGTCATTTGTAAATCTGACAATGCATGAATGGACTGTTCATTTTCCAAAGAGCAATACTTGTGATGTATGCTGAAGTCAAGTATGCAGGGTGAAAGATTCCCTGGTTGGTCACTTTTAAGACATTGCTGTTAGACTATGACTTGTAACTAGGAATGGACATGAAATGAGCCACAAAGCAAAAAAGGAAAGGAAAGGAAAGGAAAGGGGGAAACCCCCCCATTCCCCCTCACTATTGGGCCATTTTGTGGTTTGCTTTGGGGCGCTTCAGGGAAATGCACCTGCCCAGAATGAAACAAAACACTGAACTATTATCCCCATTGGCAATTTGTACATTTTGTTGTTCATGTGATTTGGGACTTCTGGAAGTGATAGAATGGCCCCCACAAAAGTTAGAGACACCAACCTCACAGTGAATTTTCAGATGACTCTCCTTCTCACCCTTCCAAGTTTGGTGAAGATAGGATTTGGGATGTCCATTATAGCCCCCAAACACGTCCCTTGAGGAAAGTGCTCTTTAGCCAGCTGCTAAACTTTAGGGTTTCAGATGATTTTTAGAATATTGTCAGAAGATGCCAGATATTAAATCTGGAACCTTCTGTTCGCAGAATGCATACTTTGCTACTGAGCTATGACCCCTCTCTTCCTGCACAGGGATGTTGAACCAGTTTATGTGTTGACCTGCATCCTATGAGCATCACAGACTTGTTATGGCTTGGTCTCCAGTGGCAGATGTACACCTTGTTCCTCTGAAATGGAACACTAACTACTTGATGCAGTTTTTGTGACTCAAGGTGTGTTGGGTCTGCAGACTTAGGGCTGGATTAGACAGCCAAATTGGACTGGGTTGGCATGGGCTAAATGGGATCATTTAAGGTCACACAGAAGTGTGGTATGCCATTGAACATGGTCCTTGCATCTGCATGAAAGGATAGAGTGGTTTGGGGTCAGGAAACTACACTGCACCTTAAACAACACAATTTTGCCCACCTCCCTTTAAAGGGAAAGAAAGAAAGAAAGAAAGAAAGAAAGAAAGAAAGAAAGAAAGAAAGAAAGAAAGAAAGAAAGAAAGAAAGAAAGAAAGAAAGAAAGAAGAATAATTAATTCCCCCTCCTTCTCTTCCATCTCCTCTTCCTTCTATGAGGAAGCTTTCAATTTTTTTTTCCTAAAAGGCATAGCACATCAGTGGTGCCCTGCATTAAACAAACAAACCATGTCTCTCTCCCCCTCTCAAAGAGGAGGAAGCTTTCAGTTTTCCAATTTTGTTAAGTGGCTTAAACTGTCTGTTTAAACTGTCTGCTGATACCAGGAAATTGAAAGCTTAAGCCATTCACTTTGATTTGTGATTTGACATGCTGTTAACAATCAAAATGGGGTGATCCTACCTGCACTTAAAAAACAGTGGCTCATGACAGGGAGCCAAAAGGGTGCAGGCAGGAAGACCTTATGCAAGAACTGGTTTATGCTACCACTTATTCTGTGTAATCACCAGGAAAAGGAGTGAGCCAACCCATCCCCAGAGCAAACAGAGGGAGAAGTGAGCTTTTCAAAGGCCTGAGTGAAGAGCCAGGTTTTGATCTACTTCCTGAAACTCAAGAGGGTGAGGGCAAGTCACAACACCATTGGAAGGGCGTTCCAAAGTGAGGTGACCACTGCCGAGAAGGCCCTTTTTCTAGTTGATGACTTCTGGGCCTCCCTTGGAGTGGCCACCCACGATATCAAAGATTGGGAAGTGCATGTGGGATGGGAGATCGACCTGAGGGAAAGGCGCTCAGATAGCAAGGTCCTAAACTGTGAAGAGCTTTATAAGTTAACATTAGGACCTTGAATTTGGCCTGGAAGCTTACTGGCAGTCAATGCAAGCAGGCAGAACAGGTAAAAAATGGTCAAATCTAGATGTATCTGTGACTAACCTCGCTGCCACATTGTGCATTTGCTGCAGCTTCTGAACAACCTTCAAGGGCAGCCCCATGTGGAAAGCACTGGAGATTTTTTTTTTCTTGCATTGTGATAAAGCTGCCTCATTTCTTGGCATCATTTTGCACCATCTCTATGTTTTTATTATACTGTAGAATATTATGGAGACATTCTGTTTGGCCCTTTCTGTTTCCCTTTCTGTGCCTCTTAATTTTTTTTACCCCCTAAACGCTGATCATTCCCCCCCACCCCCTGGACTGATCTCATTGACACTAAGTCACACTGGAATGAGACTGGAGCTGTCCCCTTTGAGCTGAGGCTGTGCTTGGGTTGACACAGATAACCCTGCTTTCTGTTGAAAGTGAGAGGGTGCCAATTTAAGGCTTGTTTACATTTACTTTTGCCTCTTTGTGGAAATGATTGAAATAAATCAAGTTTCACATGCGTCCTAAAAGAACCGACTCTCTGGTGGAAAAGTATTTTACGTTGCTTTCCAAACAGAAAACATGCTTTCCTGGAGAAATAATCCATGCTTCCATTTACATCACCTTATTTTAAACCATTTTTGAAAAGCTGAATGTGATACAACAGCAGTACTTTCTGTCAGTGGAACCAAGCCCACAGATTACATTCAAGAAGATGCACATCTTTACATAGGTAGGGAAGAGGAGAGAGAGAGAGGATCTCTTTGGGTTTCCTAGACTGTCCTTTATCTGCTTTGACCTGTGCTGAGCTTCCTTCTACCCTAACCCTATAGTTAGGATTGCTCATGTCACTTCCTTCCTCTCATACCTTTCTCTTGACCTTCAAAAGAGGGGAACTCTTGCTTTTGTACTGCAAGGATGAAAGGGGCAGCCATGGCTCCTGACAGCTCACACGTAGGTTAGCAAGAACTAGGATTTCTGCCACCTCATCCTGTGTATTTCTCCACAAGCTTTCTTACTTTCTTAGAAAGAAGACTGGATGCCATTCCTTTACAAGGGGGATAATGTGCTTGGGTAGGCATTCCAAGTTTCAAAGGGTTCAATCCACAAGTCAACATTGCTCCTATATCACTGTGCATCTCCTCCAACATCTTCTACCCGTAGTTTGAGATTTAGCTGAAATCAATACACAGCCCTCATCTGCATACGTGCAAATTAAAAAGGTTATCCACTTGATCAAATATAGATGATCCCAGCAGTACTTTGTTCAAAGTTATGTATCAAAGAATCTGAATTTCAAGTGAATAAACAATAATGCAACCATAAAACGACTAAGGTTTACTGAGGAGATAGATGGAATAGAAAGGCAAGCAGAAAGACATCAATCAGAAAGTAAAATTTCTCAATGATTATTTTCAACAACAGTAATGGTTTGGCCCATGGGTGGCCTTGACCTTTAACATAGCCCACTACATAATTGTCTTTTAATTGTTTTATCTTTTATTGTGTTTTAATTGTTTTTAATTGTGAGCCACCCAGAGACCTTTGGGTAGAGTGGGCAGCATATAAGTTGAATAAATAAATAAATTAAATAAATAATAGCCCTCATATCTCATATACAATTACACTTTGGAGTCTTACCGCAATTTTATTGAGTTGTGCATCCTTAATGGAAGATAATAAGAAGCCAATATACTCATAGATTAAAAATGCATTTGATGTCCTTTGTAAAATAATGGTACCCTCAGTTTCTTTCATGTTGACTTGAACACAGTCACACAAACAAAATGGATATCCTATTAATGATAATTGCACTGAGCTATTTTTTGCTATCTTAGAAACTTTACAATGTATGTCTCAGTTATACAGTGGTGACTTGACTTACAACCATAATCCATTCCAGAAGATGGTCGTAAATCGAAATGGTCGTGGGTCGAAGCACCATTTCCCATAGGAATGCATGGGAACACGATAAATTCATTCCAGCCCAAAAAAACCCCTCCAAATTAAAAACAAAACAAAACATTACAAGCCCTATAAGAATGCGCTGGGGCTGCAAAAAACAAAAACAAAAAGCAAAACAACAACAACAAAATACAGAAACATAACTCCCCCCCAGCCCAAACCCACCCTGCAAAGCCCATCCAGAACAGTTTTTAAAAAGCAAAAAGCAGCACCTTACCTTAAAAAGCACCCCGGGGCTCCTGCAGGTCTCTGGCGCCCAGGGCTGTCCATGAGAAACTGAAGAGGCACCGGCCAGAGAAGCCGGGAACTGGGCGGCAGGAGAGAAAGGGAGCCTCAAAGGCTGGCCGAAGTGAATGGGGCCGGGACATGAGACCTGGCCGGGGCAGATCCGGGTGGGTGGGTGCCTACTCCAGAGCTGCCCTCCCTTTGGGGCGGCAGACTCCCGGTTCCTGCTCAGCCCCCTCCGGGTGAGGGATTCCTGGCCAAGGGCAACGGACCAAGTGCATCTTGCAGATGGACTCCCCCTGTCCGCCTGTCACCTCCTGCTCTATCACGGCTTCCTTCCAGGCAGTGGCGCTTGCCCGGCAGGCCAGCTGGCCGGCGTGAAAGCAGCGCCTCCCCCTCTGCCACAGCTTCCCTCCGGGCAGTGGTGCTCGTCGGCCAGCCGGCATGGAAGCAGCAGCAAAGGAAGCCACGCAACTGGGTGAGTACCGCTGCCTGGAGGGAAGCCGTGGCGGAGCAAAAGGCGCCACTTCCTCACCGGCTGGCTGGGCAAGCGCCGCTGCCCAGAGGAAAGCCGTGGTGGAGAAGGAGGTGGTGGGTGCATGGGGGAGTTTGTCTGGAAGAAGCTCCCAGGTCATTGCCCTTCGCCGGGAACCCCTTGCCTGGAGGGGGCCAAGCAGGAACCGGGAATCCACCACCCCAAAGGGAGGGCAGCTCTGGAATAGGCGCCCGCCCACCCGGATCCGCCCCGGCCAGGTCTCTGACCCTGGCCCCTTTCACTTTGGCTAGCCTTTGAGGCTCCCTTTCTCTCCTGCCACCAGTTTCCCGGCTTCTCTGGCCGGTGCCTCTTTGAATTTGGATTTCTCGCCTTTCCCTCCTGCTTTTTTGTGTTTGTAAGTGGAAGCTCCAGCCGCAAGTCGAAGCAAAATTTTGCTGCCGGAGCTGGTCGTAAGTCGAAATTGTCGTAAGTAGGGGCATACATAAGTCGAGCCACCACTGTACTCTTAGTTTTGTGAACAAAAGATAAATGCATCTTCCCAATCCATAAGCCCCCAAAGAAACTCAAAATATAATTTATTGTGATAGATATTGCAAACATTTTAAGCAGATTGATGGAAATGTGGCTTGGTTTGTTTTATAACATCATACATAAATGTACTTTCATTGTGTAGTATTTCAGATAAATTCTTGAAGAAAATAAATTGCATGGACCTTTCCTCTTTACGTATTTCATTATTTTTTCTCAGCTCATATGGAAAGTTATAGAGAGCTATGAGATTTATGCTGTGAACCTGGCTTCTGGATGCTACCATTTGCACAGCAAGCAAACAACCACTTAGTCTGAAGAAACTGAGTTCTCCTTGCGGGCTTTCCCCGTTTATGGAATGGTGCTTTCCAAAATGAGACTTCAGAGTTGTTTCAGATAAGCAATAGGTTGCATCAATTGAAACAGAGTTATTTGGGAAGAAAACATTGAGTATCCATCCACAACATTTTACACAAGGAAGTTCACTAGTATAATGTAAGATGTGCCCTCACTCCTCAAAGTCAGTTTCAGCTTTACCGTCATTTTCCTATGAACATTTTCTGCATTTTTGCATTGATAAAAGGACCCATCATGTTTGTTCCTTTGATACAGATAATGGTAGTTGAAAGATAGCAGAATGAAACATACCTAAGGCAGTTAGTGTTAAATAATTCAAATACAGTGGTGCCCCACATAGCGACGATAAATCGTCACTATCCGGAATCGTCGCTATATGGGGTAAAAAATCCCATAGGAATGCATTAAACCCTGTTTAATGCGTTCCTATGGGGGATAAACTCACTGCTAAGCGGAAATCCTCCATAGGGCCGCCATTTTCGCCGCCTCGGTAAGCGAGGAAACCGTGTGAAAGCACTGCGGGTGGCCATTTTTTCTTCCGGCATCCATTTTGGAACCGCCGATCGCAATGCGAACGATCGGTAAGCGAAACACTTACTGATCATCGCAATGTGATGTTTAGCCATTCTAAACATCGCAATGCGATTGCTTTTGCGATTGCAAAATCCGCATCGCTATGCGGATTCGTCGTTAAACGGGGCGCTCGTTATGCAAGGCACCACTATATAGGCACAAATGGGTTTAAGTGACACCACTACTATGTCTCTGCCTTACTGAAAATTGTTACAACTCCAGACTTCTTTTCTCCTCTTGATGTATGATGAACTTGGACTGTCCCTGATAGTCTCATATGACACAATGCTAATTAATAGGCCTTGCAGCCAATTCCTGTCCCTGGATGCATGCACAATGTCAGTAACGTGCTCCCCAATGTTAAGACTATTGCCTGGCTTTCCCCACAGCAATCTGACTCTTCTACATGCAGGAGGCAGCATCAGATTGTTGTTTATGCTGTATTGTTGTATCTCATTTTCTGATACTGTTCAGTAGGCCCAGGGGCCTGAATGACATTGATCTTGATGCTGGTAGCTTAGAAACAAAACCAGTTTAGGTCCATGAGGAAATCTTATGACCTGTTCAGGAAGATCATTAAGTCTTGCTGCTTGTTAAGGGAGAGAAATTGAGGCAACAGAAAGGCAGCTTAGCTAAGGGAAGCACAGCGGAACAGCTGCAGCTAGTTTGCTGCTGATGGCTCACAAGAAACATGTGACAAAGGTTTGAACCAAGACAGGCAAACTTTGGATCTCCCAGATCCGAACAAAGAAACAGTTTATGGCAGATGCAGATTGGCGGCTTTTAAGTTTGAATGTGTGTGTGTTCTAAACACAGGTCTACAATGATTCTGGATCCTGAGTAGTGCTTAGTGGAGTTTATTTATTTACTGAAAATATTTTTATCCCTCTTTTCTCCTCAAAAATGAGTTGGCTTTCAACAATTAAAAGACAGTATTTAAGGTAACAACAGTGAGTATATATTATTAAAAAGATCAAGTGGATACAATGCTAAAACATATAAGCAACACTAAGACATATTCAAAGCGTTAAGGCAGAACAACCCATTTAAGATTCCCACTCAGGTAGCCAGTCACTCAGGGAAAGCTTGCCTGAAGAGAAAGGTCTTTGCCTGCTTGTGGAAGAACAGTAAAGATGGGGCCCATCTTGCCTTCTGTGGGAGCACCAGCAGAGAAAGCTGTCCCCCATGTCCCCACCAAACACACCTGCGAAGGTGGCGTGATCGAGAATAAGGCCTCAGCAGGGAGGCTTTCCTTGTGTTTCTACCCCTTCCTGCAGCCCTCTCTACCCCCTGAGAAGCTGCTGTAAAGGGCAAGAGATTTTCCAAAATGGCAAAGGGGAGAAGGGAAAATGGGAAATCGTAAAAAGACACTTCCCTCTTCATCTGACCTTAGGCAGGCAACTACTGCTGGATTCCAGTACTTTCTGTGCCCTTGTGTTCTTAGCGCGATCAATCTGAGTCCAGCCACACAGCTTGGTTGATCTGAACCAGCGCCTTTTTTAAGATTGCTTCCCTAACTGAAAAAGAAGTCCTTTTTCTTGGGACCCATGAAATCCATTTCAAGAAACTTCTCCAATAACTGTGCCATGTTAAAGCTTATTATTGTCTTCTAATGCAGCAACCTACTGTTTGATTTGGTCAAAGGACTGTGATGATAATATGTGTTTCCCTGCATAATGTCTGCGCATCCCCTGAGGTACATTTCTTTCTGCAGTTTTTCTCCTCTTTAATTTATGAGGCAGCATGTCATTACTGTATTTCTTGACCATATTTGCTTAATAACATCTCTGCTCAACTCAAGCTCAAATTGCATGCTGTATGGAGATGTAGGGTTTTTTTAATGTTGCAGATTTAACACACACACTCCTGTCTCTCTCTCTCTCTCTCTCTCTCTCTCTGTGTGTGTGTGTGTGTGTGTGTGTGTGAGAGAGAGAGAGAGAGAGAGAGAGAGCGCAGCAGAAGAGGAGGTATGAAGATGTTACTTAACTGTTCATTCTCTGATATTTTCCCAGACAAATATCGCCTTGCTGTTTTTTTCACCTGTGCATGTGAGGAGAGATGGGAAGGGGGGGGGGAAAGGGTAGAATCTTATTAAGGAAATGCAGAGCTATTGTGCGATGCACAATCTCCAGCTTTCAATTGCAGAAACTAGTGACTGAACAGTTGGAAGGCATGGGGCTTCCACATGCTACTGGTGAGTAATCAATGTGACAAACCCAGACCTACTGGGATATGCCACAGTTTCACTAAGCTGCCACCAACCATTCCCTGTAAGGAGTCACACAGACCAGGAATGGATTTTTAACAAATAAAAGAACAAGGTTTATTTAAATGACACACAGGGAAAATAAAATGATCAGGTGAATAAGATACAGTAACGTGGCTTAGTCTCAATCATACATACACACAGTTTGGTTCACACAGAACACTTAACTTGAAGCACAGACCCTGAACCTATCAGTTCTGGCTAACCATACAGACACCTGAACCTATCAGGTTGGTACTGACTGACACACAGTAGTACCCTGTCTGACACACAGACTCCCACTCAAGCTTCTTCTCTCAGCTTTTCCTCCAGCTTCTTCTTACGCTCCACATATATATACAGTACAGCCCCTCCTCCTGATGTCCCGCCTTCCACTCCCCATAGGATGGAACTTTCCCTCCAAACCCATGACAGACAGGTAACATCAGTGCTGTATGTAACACCTCCCCTCTTTATAAGTTGTTTTGTAGGGGGAAAGCTAAGGTGCTTTTCACCAAAAAAACAACCTGGACCCAAAACAAACAAAAACAGTCATATAATAACATACAATACCATACTTACTTATACTTACACTCTATTAGGCATTTAAACATTTACCATTAACAATACATCAAGTTACCTTTATTCATACAAACCAACATGTTTAATAAACAGACACATTTGACTTTTTGTCATCAAAATATATACATAGTCCATGTTTCTTTCGCCGTCTTCATTCTTCAGGTCTTCTTGACAAGGCGTCAGCAACACAGTTCACTGACCCTCTGACCACCTTCACTTCAAAGTCATAGTCTTGCAGATTTAAAGCCCACCTCATAAGTTTACTATTGTGGGTTTTCATTGTCTTTAACCATTGCAGTGGTGAATGGTCAGTGCACAGAATAAAATGTCTTCCCCAGATGTAAGGCTTGGCCTTCTGGATCGCGTAGACTATGGCCAGGCACTCCTTTTCCACGGTTGCCAAATGTCTCTCACCTTTCTGGAGTTTCCTACTCAGGTAGGACACTGGATGCTGGTCACCATTCTCATCCTCCTGGCAAAGAACTGCTCCTACCCCGCTGTTAGACGCATCGGTGTAGATGATGAACTCCCGGTCGAAGTCTGGAGCACGCAGCACTGGATAGTTGATGAGCGCCTCCTTCAACCTCCGGAACGCCTCCTCACAGTCGCTGGTCCACGGGATGCGGTCATCAGCCTTCTTCCTCGTCAGATCGGTCAGCGGAGCCGCCATCTCGCTAAACCTCGGGATGAACTTTCTGTAGTAGCCCACCAACCCAAGAAATGATTTGACTTTTTTCTTGGTGTTGGGTCTGGGCCAATCACGAACTGCTTCTATCTTGGCCTCGAGGGGTTTTATCACTCCTCCCCCTACTATGTGACCCAAGTATTTTATTTCTGGGCTACCCAGCTGACACTTGCTCGCCTTTACTGTTAGCCCTGCTGCACTTAACCTCTGCAGCACTAACTCCAGGTGTTTCAGGTGATCTTCCCAGGTATTACTGAAGATCCCTATGTCGTCAATGTAGGCCACAGTAAAGTCACTGAGCCCTGCCAAGGTCTGGTCCATCAGCCTTTGGAATGTGGCTGGTGCATTTCTGAGACCAAAGCTCAGGACTCGAAACTCATAGAGACCAAAAGGGCTGCAAAAGGCGGTCTTTTCTTGATCCCTGGGATCAATTCTTAATTGCCAATATCCCTTTACCAGGTCCAATGATGAGATGAACCGACAACCCCCTATGGTTTCAATCAGGTTGTCTAGCCTGGGCATTGGGTAGGCATCAGGAGTGGTTACGCGGTTTAATTTCCTGTAATCCACACAAAACCTAATGCTCCCATCAGGCTTGTCCACTAGGACTATCGGAGAGGACCAAGGACTAGAAGAGGGGACGATTATGTTCTCCCTAAGCATCTCGTCCAGCTCCTTCCGCACCTTGTCCCTATAGGGTCCCGTTACTCGGTATGGGGATACTGCCTGTGGGGGTGCATCCCCTGTGTGGATCCGATGCATCACTCCCTTCACTATCCCCGGCTTGTTGGAAAACACCTGTTGATATTTAATGAGCAGCATTTTTAGTTCTTGCTGCTGGTCTTGGGTGAGTGCAGGACTGATCTTTACCTCCTCTGGGTTGTATTTTACTTCCCCTCTACCCTCCCAGAAGGGTAATTCAGCTTCCTCACTCTCAGCTGCTTTTATCGCAAATAAAACCCTCTGTTCCCCTCTGTAGTAGGGTTTTAGGGCATTCACATGAACCACCCTCCTTGCTTGGTTCTCCTCCTGCTCTATAAGGTAGTTCAGGTCTGACATCTTGGAAATGACCCTATATGGTCCTGCCCATTTGAGCTGCAGTTTGTTCTCTCTGCAGGGCCTAAGCCAAAGCACTTCCTCCCCTGGGTCAAAGTGCCTCTCTCTAGCTTTGTGGTCATACCATGTTTTCTGTCTGACCTTCTGAGCTTGCAGGTTTTCTGCTGCCAGCTCTAGGTTTTTCTTTAGGTCATTCATCAAGGTGTCTATGTATGTCACAACGTCTTGTGGGTCATCCTGGGTGATCTGCTCCCAATTTTGTTTGATCAGATCAAGGGGCCCTTTCACCCTTCTCCCAAATAAAAGTTCAAACGGACTGAACCCGGTACTGGCTTGTGGCACTGATCGATAAGCAAACAAAAGGGATTGCAGCTTCTGGTCCCAATTGTTTGGATTCTCTGCCAAGTAAGCCCTAATCATGCGCATCAGCGTTCCATTGAACTTCTCCGTTAACCCATTACTTTCAGGGTGATAGGCAGTGGTTTCCTTGTGCTTAATTCCACAGATTTGCCATAAGCGTTTCATGAGCTTCGATGTGAACGATGCGCCCAAATCTGTGATTATTTCTGAGGCAAATCCCATCCTGGACATATACCCCACCAAGGCATCTGCCACTGTGTTAGTTTCAATGTTAGTCAAGGGAATGGCTTCAGGGTACCTCGTGGCATGGTCCACAATGGTGAGAATGAACCTGTTCCCCCTCTTTGTGGCCTTGGGCAAAGGTCCCACAATATCCACCCCTATACATTTGAACGGAGTGTCAATCACAGGCAAAGGGCACAACTTTGCTTTGGTCCTGTCGCGGTTATTCCCCTGCCTTTGACACACATCACATTGTTTACAGAACTCCCTGATCTGCTTCCCTATGTCAGGCCAGTAAAAATTCTGTGTGATTCTCTGCTGTGTTTTGTTCACCCCTAAGTGTGCAGCAAACATGTCAGAGTGCCCCCTTTGTAAGATCATGGGGCGATACTTTTCAGGTACCACTAGCTGACTTCGGATCCCATCTCCCCCTTTTGAGATATTCCTCAGGGTCTCTCTATACAAAATCCCCTTTTTCTCTAGAAATCTCACTGGGGTTTCAGGTGTTAGCTGGGCGTCAGTCACCTGTTCAAAACACTTTTGGAGAGTGGCGTCTGCCTTTTGCTTTTGGCCAAATCGGCTGTCTGTGGTTAAGGTTTCCACCACAGCTTCTGAACTCCCCTCTGCTTCCGTCTCTGGCTCATCAGTACCCCCCTGAACTGTCCCCGTGGTGGCTTGTGAACGTGTAATCACTAGCACCCGTTTCACATGTTCAGCCAGGTCATTTCCCACGAGCACGGCTGCTGGCAGAGTCGATGAAATCGCTAGCCGCCAAACTCCCCTCCAGCCTTGAAAGTTCACAGGTACCTCCGCTACTGGCAGTGAGATCACCTGCCCCTCAATCCCTGCCACCTTCATGCTCTCATTTGGGATTATATATTCCCTAGGAATAATATCTGGATGGCACAGGGTCACCTGGGAACAAGTGTCCCTCAGCCCCCTATACTGATGGTCAAGTATTCCTACGTCCACCCCTGCAGTTTCAAACAACTGAGAATCTGTTCTCACGAGCAAGCAACGCTTGACCTCCACAAGAGGACCATTTTCCTCAGCCTGATCAGCAGATGTAACTGTTCCAGATTGAGTAGCCATGGCAACAGGCTCCCTCAGTGACAAGGAGCTTTGCTCTTTCTGGACACAGAACACAGCTTTTGGCTTGGTTCCACTCGAATCCTGAGGCACAATTCCTTTTAGCTGCTTTAATTTCTCACACTCTGAGATTAGATGGCCCTTTCCCTGACAGAAATAACATTTTCTGCTATATTTTGAGTCTTTCTCATCTTGTTTTGGTTTTCCCTCCAAAATCTGAGGTCTTGGTTTCATGTCTGAGGGCTTCCCTTCACCATGGGCCCCTCCCACTTGCTGGTTTCTTCCTGGTCCCTGAGAGTACTTGCTGTAGGTTTCTTTGGGTTTATCTACAGATTTCCACTCAGCACCTAAGGGTTTTCTTATTTGATAAATAAAATCTGCGATCTCGGCTGCTTCGGCCACAGATCTAGGTTTCCTTTCCCTCACCTGGAATTTCAGTTCCCCATGCAGGACTGAATAGAACTGTTCCAGCGCTATCAAGTCTTTGAGCTGCTGAAAGGTCTCTGTCCCCTCCTGAGATAGCCATTTCTCTAGCAGCCTCACCAATTGGGCCCCCACTTGGGTAAAAGTCTGCTCTGGTTTCTTGGTGATTGACCTGAATCTTTGCCTCAGCTGTTCCGCATTTACCCCATGTCTGGCAAACACCAGTTTTTTAAACTCTGCAAAATCTTTCATCAGTTCCTCTGGCATCTCTGCATAGACTTCTGCAAGGCTGCCACTGATTAAAGATCGCATGATGGTCATCTTCTCAGTTTCCCTTACTGAGAATTCCACAAACGCTCTTTCCACTAGGGAAAAGAACACCTCAGGACAATCTCCCTTGTGGTACACAGGGAATTTCTTCAGGTCAGCTTTAGACAATTGGCCTCCCTCAGAATCCCTATTGTTATTATTGTTCTGATTCATCAGTTCCAATTTTCTCAACTCAAACGCCATTTTCTCTCTCTCCAATCTTTCTTCTCTTTCCATTCTCTCTATTTCAAATTGCCTTCTTTCTCTCTCTAATCTTTCCTCCTTTTCCATTCTCTCTCTCTCTAATTCGAAATGTCTCTGTTTCTCTCTTTCCCTTTCCTCCCCTTCAAATTGCCTCATCCTCAGTTCATGCTGTTGGGCTATGAGCATTTTCCTGAGTTCTGGGTTCTGTTCTCCCGTGCTGTCACCCTGCACTGAGCCAAATTCATCCTCAGAACCTTGGTCTACCTGGGGGTCTTTCACTTCACCCATTTCTGCCATTTGGCTTCGAGTCAAGGGCATAATCCCCCCCCCCCAGAACAGGCTGCTTTCAAAAGTCAAGCCTCAAAATAAAGCGACCACTTTTTTTTTTCTCTTTTGCCTCAGAACCAGCTTTCTATAGATTACTGCTGTTCTTCAGCACTAACTTGCAACAGTTGCGAGCCAGAGTCTACCCCCCTCTGCTAGGCCTCTCAGCAGGCAGGCTAAATCACTGCTACTACACAGTTTTGCCTCAGCTTTTTTCCCGCCAAAACAAGTTGCCTCAGAGCTCCCTAATCTAGTCCCCAGTTGGCACGTTCTTCCACTAGCGCACCTCCCCGTGAGGTACACCTAGAAGATTACCTACGCGCCCTCAGATTGTCCCTGACTAGACCCCCCTTGCTCTGGGCACTC
Organism: Pogona vitticeps; assembly: GCF_051106095.1. Lineage (NCBI taxonomy): Eukaryota > Metazoa > Chordata > Lepidosauria > Squamata > Agamidae > Pogona > Pogona vitticeps. The sequence goes on from NC_135785.1 coordinate 95,034,567, forward strand.
TTGCCAAGGCTTTGCTGGACCACTGGACAACTGGACCAGTCGTATCCCACACGCTGGACACCAATCAATGTGACAAACCCAGACCTACTGGGATATGCCACAGTTTCACTAAGCTGCCACCAACCATTCCCTGTAAGGAGTCACACAGACCAGGAATGGATTTTTAACAAATAAAAGAACAAGGTTTATTTAAATGACACACAGGGAAAATAAAATGATCAGGTGAATAAGATACAGTAACGTGGCTTAGTCTCAATCATACATACACACAGTTTGGTTCACACAGAACACTTAACTTGAAGCACAGACCCTGAACCTATCAGTTCTGGCTAACCATACAGACACCTGAACCTATCAGGTTGGTACTGACTGACACACAGTAGTACCCTGTCTGACACACAGACTCCCACTCAAGCTTCTTCTCTCAGCTTTTCCTCCAGCTTCTTCTTACGCTCCACATATATATACAGTACAGCCCCTCCTCCTGATGTCCCGCCTTCCACTCCCCATAGGATGGAACTTTCCCTCCAAACCCATGACAGACAGGTAACATCAGTGCTGTATGTAACAATGAATACCTCTGTGTTCCAATGGCAAGAAAGAACAACCCCATGTGCAATCAACTACATGCATGGTAGAAACAAAGAGGATTCTGCCCTAAAAACATATCAACTGTGTGTACTTACAACAGCCTGATACATTGACTGCCATGATTTCTTCCTATGAATTCTGCAGCTTGTACCTTGGCGAATTACTGAAGTAGTTACAGAAGTTGATCGTATGATCATGTTCTAACTTTATCCGGTCTCTAGCATCCAGTTTGTTTACTGCAATAGATTAAATATATGTCCAGGAAGCTAGAATATGGAAGTGGCCACTTAAAATCACTGGTTATTTGTAATTAACTAGAAACCTGTTTCATACCTGCTAACTTCTAAGTTCTAATTTTATGGACATATTTTAGATTTTTTCCAACAACAACGGTATAGTAGGACCATGGTATTAGTGGGGAATGAGTTCCAAGCTCCCACAGATACCGGAAAATGCTGAAGTAATGAACTCTATACATTGCATGGTGTCTAGCTCCCTCTACTGGTAAATTCTGGTTAAATACACTCTGTTTTTTAGTAATTAAGTCATGTCCGACTCTTCATGACCCCATGGACCAGAGCATGTCAGGCCCTCCTGTCTTCCACTGCCTCTCAGAGTTTGGTCAAATACACTCTGTAAATACATAGCGAAACAATATTGGATAGGAGTGCATACTGTGTTACAACCAATATTGCTATGTAAGGTTCCATTAACCCCACAGCTGTTTTTATTGAGTATGATATCAGAAAATATAGATAAAAAAAGAGAAATGTATAGTGATATATATAGTCACCGAAGCTAGAATTCTTTATGCTAAAAATTGGAAAAGTCAGGTGGTACCAAAACAAGAAGACCTTACGGAGATGATTAAGGAATCGGCAGAAATGGACATTTTATCAGAAGTAATGAAGAATTGTCCATTACAATAGACAACTAAAAGATGGGACTTATTTTACAAATGGTTAGAGTCATCAGATAGTGCTCGAATAACATAGATCAAAATGTGAATTAAAATATGTAAGGCAGAAAATAGTAGAATAGCGAATTTTAATCTGGATATTGCAATTTGAATAGAATGGATGTTAGTATATTTTTGTTTCTCCTCCACCCCAACCCCAATCTTTTTCCCCTTTTACCTTCGGTATCCCACACCCCAACCCAAGTTATAATAATAATAATAATAATAATAATAATAATAATAATAATAATAATAATAATAATAATAATAATAATAATAATAATAATGAAGAAGTTAAAAAATACACTCTGTAAATACATATAAATAGATAATTCTGATGATTTTTATTTATTATTTTCAGGCAACAGATAAGTGGCTGTTGTGGGGTTTTCGGGCTCTTTGGCTGTGTTCTGAAGGTTGTTTTTCCTAACTTTTCACCAGTCTCTGTGGCTGGCATCTTCAGAGGACAGCACTCTGTGCTCTGGTGTAGTTGGCTGTGGGAGTGCAATATTTATGGCTGTGGGATGGGCGTCATTAGCTGGTCATTTGTGTGTAGGGATCCCCTGTCCTTGTGGCTGGGTAGAGTTCGTTGACCTTTTGCATGCTGTATTTTTGAGAGCTGGGAGCCAAGTTTTGTTGAAACAAACTGGACATGAAATTCTATTCCAAAATACTGAAATACTGGACAACACCAGCAATCATTACGTCAGACTGCACAGAGAAGCCAATGAAATCCACAAGCACCAGCAAAACTTCAACAAAAAAGAGAAAAGTGTGAAGCTACACACAAAAGACCAGCTAATGACACCATCAACTACAGGAACAGATAATCTCTTCTCCTTAGCACAACAATGCACCCACAACAATACACACTAATCACCCATCTACAGAAAAAGACAAAAGCCTATCCCACCTATCCCACGTTAGGAAAAACAACCTTCAGAACAAGGCCAAAGAGCCCGAAAAACCCACAACAACCATTAGATCCCGGCTGTGAAAGCCTTTGCAAATAAACAGATAAGTGAATTAGCAGATACTGGTCCCGCAGATAGGGGGTCCTATTATACCTGCATAATTAGAGATGGGGGTATTTGTATTCACCCCCACAGGGGGAGATAACAAGGGTGTGGCCCCCTGTGGCCAAACTGTCCACTCATCATTCTGCTGCTGCTGTGGGGCTCCACGCTCCCTTCCTATCGCTCCAGAGCTCACGGTGGATTAGCCACTCCTGGCAGGAAGCAGGATGATGAGCCTCTCTCTGCTAGGTTGCAGAGTGGCTAATCCACAGAGCTCGCGGCAGTAGCAGAACGGTGAGTGGATGGTCTGGCCCCAGGGGACTGGACCCTTGTTATCTCTACCTATGGGGGCTGTTCATATTTGTATATGAATACCCCCATTCTAAGCATAATACATTATGACTGTATATTAAGGAAGGGTGACTTCATTCAATTTGTGTTGTATCTACTTCTTCTAGTTAGTTGGGTGTAACCTCACTAATTGGTGGTAGAGGAATACCTAATAATGATTTGGTCTGAGCCTTATGCTCCTGCCTCCTGCTCTATTGTGGGCACTGAATTAATGATGAGAGGGACAGGAGGAGCCCGTGTTTTATGCCACACACCATCAACTTGTAGCACTCAGATGTCTCCGTTCGTTTTTTAAAAAATATCCCTAGAAGTAGTTATTTTACGTATTTTAGAGAAACTGTGAAGTAAAAGGTAACTTTAAGAAAATGCAGCTGTGATGGTGACATACTTTGGAGGTGGGGGTTTGGAACTGTGATTAATTGCTTTTTTTAAAAGTTCCTTTTCAAGCTCCGTTAAAACTTTGTCTGCTCACATCTGGTCCCTGATGCAATAGAAGATTCGCTTGAGTGTAGCCATAAATAAAAATGTGGAGCCATACTGTTAAGTGGTTTGGTTAGAAATTGTAGAACATGAATATCTCATATGCACAATTCCTGCTTTTAAAGAAGAAGCCCACATAGCATGTGCAGCTACTGAAGTGGGCTTGAGAATGACAACTACGCACATGATTCCCCATTCAAGTAAAGGCATGCGTGCAGATGCTGATTTCCACACACTCAATGGATCAAGCACACTAACTGCCTTCTCAAAATGTTTTGTTAAATTGGGAACCATTTGCCTAATTACCTGCCTTAAGCATCTCCCCCTCATCATTTGTGCATAATTTTATTCTTGGACCATTACGGTTAATACTTTCCAGGTGCTTTTCCTTAAATATTTTCACTCAGTAAAGGCAGCCAAAAGGAACAGAACAGGTGGCTGCTGAAGCAGCAAAATATGTACTGTGGAAATAGCTTGGAGAACTGGACCGAGCTCTAAGACTTGGAAGGCTTTCCAAGCGCTTCTGACAGCCAAAGGACGCTTGACATTTACCACGCAATTTGCTTGATGAGCTTGATTTATTGCAATGAAATGGTTGGAGCCAGGGTAGACTAGGGACCTGACTAGGAGCATGGCATGGGGGGTGGGAATGGTTAACCCTTTGCCCCCCCCCCGTCAACCTCTCAGTCCATATAAAGTATCTCCTGCACCTCTTGTTAGGGGTATCCACACTATGCTGTTGTTTCAGCTGATACCTATTTAACAGCCATGACTGCATCTTTAGGATTGTTTCCCATTCTCTTTAAATAGATCTAATCCAGATAACTGAAACATTAACTCCCTTCAGCCCCATCCAGCATGGCCAATGGGTAGAAGGTGAAATCCAATAAATCTAGAGGGCCACAAACTCCCCATCTCTGTCTTAAAAGTGTGATGCTCATTAAGCTAGTGACTTGAATTAATCAAATCTCATGGACTGGAGTGAGTTTAAAACCTCTGTTTAAAATCATACCATGTCTAAAGCTAACATTCTGCTGTCTCTCATGTCAGACCAATGTAAGCAGTTTCTGTTTTAAAAACAAATAATTGGTGTAAGCAAGAGGTAACATTTATTTTGAACTTCCAAACCCGTTTGCACATTTAATCACTTCATTACCTGAAAGTATCCCATCCACCCACCCCCATATAGAGGTAAAGTATGTTCACTGAATTCTTTGTTTGCATCAGTTTAGGTTCTCTCAGCTTCACCGAACAAATGATGAGGTATTTTCAAGCCCCTTTTCAGCTCAGTGCAAAAGTGAGACAAGGAATGCTATTTGTTTCCTTCATCATGATCTCCAGTACCGTAATTTGTGCAAATTGTCTTTGCAAAACCCATGTGCTTTTGCTTTGAGAAGAAAAGGAATTGCTGGATACCTCAGTGGTTCAGGTATCTGGCTGCAGAGCCAGAGGTTGGGAGTTTGATTTTCCACTGTGCCTCCTTGACAGGGGATGGACTCGGTGATCCATAGGTCCCTTCCAGCTCTGCAGTTCTAAGATTATTAAAAGTGTGTACAGATACACATAAACAACAAGTAATGATTGATGGATAAATATGACACAGACACTTCTAGCTCTTCAGTGACCATGACTTAGAACTGCTGCTGATCTGAGACAAATGCAAGTTGCATTGTTAGTGTCACTTGTTCTAAAGTGTTACTTTGCACAATTTTGCTCACTCCATACAAAAAAATCCACCTCATTCTTGTTCTGTTGTCAAGAGTGCTGCACAATGCCCTTGCCTTTTTTCTTCTTTCCTTTTTTTTCTTTTTTTTCCTTTTTTTTCTTTTTTGGAGGGGGGAAAATAATTTTACTGTTCCTTGTTGCCTGTGAGAAGAAGACTATAAGAAGTTACATCTCCCAATTCCCAGGGCATTCAGTATCTGAGATGAACTTAATCCTGTCTTTGCCTTGGACTCCTTTAATGGTCTTGGACAAGTCAAGTCGCCAACCAGATTGTTTGCCAAATGCCTCTGGGAGGCTTACAGATAGAGGATCTTCTCAGTATTTATCAATCAGATGTATGCTTTATATCAGTGGTCCTCAACCTTGGGCCTACAGATGTTCTTGGACTTCAGCTCTCAGAAATCCTGGCCAGCAGAGGTGGTGGTGAAGGCTTCTGGGAGTTGTAGCCCAAGAACATCTGGAGGCCCAGGGTTGGGGACCACTGCTTTATATGAATTTGAGACATAAAAATCAATTTCATTCCCTTCAATTTCCACCTGCATTTTCTTGCTCTTGTGTGTGTGTGTGTTTTTTTAATATATATCAAATTGTGAGATAATCAGCACGGGCATTATCTATTAGTCACTGAGTTGTGTGACTTGATATGCAACAGTGTCTAACTTCCTAACTTGCAGAGATTCACTGTTTGTGTTAAGCTTGCAGATATAGCTAAGAGAATTTTGGCCTTTGCTTTTTCTTTCCACGCCAACATTCATTAGCGCTTGTATGCATTTTCCTTCATGAGGCAGATTTGCCCATTTTATCTAATTTTATCAGGTTGCCTCTATTGACAAAAGTATGTTTATGCATATTTCCCCCCATTTTGGACATTTTAGCAATTCATGTTTTAACATATGTGGAATGTTTCATGTGCATGTTATTTCTTGGAAATGTCCTGTAAATTTGTACCTCTATAAGTGGGGTTGTGTTTCTTTTCACAAGTCACAGGAAGTGTGTAAACACTATTTTTGTACGGACTGTGAAAGCAAACAAAATAATTTTATATAGTTCAGTGGCTTAGGTCTCTGATTGTAGAGTCAGAGGTTGAGAGCTCAATTCCTCAAGGTGCCTCCTTGATAGAGGCAGGACTCAGTGATCCATTGGGTCCCTTCCAACTCTGCATTTCTAAGATTCCAACTTACGGTAATCCTTCTCAGGCTTTTCTAGGTGTGAGGTACTTTGAAGTGGTTTACGGTTCCCTTCTTCATGGGATCCCCTGGGTCTGTGAAGCTTTCCCAGGGCTGGCTCTTCATATGAGATGTGCGGTGGGGAATTGAACTTTCAGCCATATCTAACTGTCAGCCATAACTAACTCACTGAACCATGTAGACGACTCTTAGTATTAATGTAGAAATTCTATTTATTTCTGACGGGGGGGGCTTCTATAAGCAGAAGCTGATTAAAGCAGATGGGAACTTTAGCTGAGAGAGTGAACATGAGGTAAATATGGTTGCAAGTTGTTTGAAAGTGTTAGTGGAACCTGACCCCCTGCTCCGCCATTTTTTGAGATAAGAACTGCTTTTGCCTTAAATAATAATCATGAACCAGCAAGTCACTTCTGACTTATGAGCCTTTTCAGGGTTTTCTAGGTAGAGAATACTCAGAAGTAGAGATGGGGACAAATCGGGGGGGAAAATGTGATTTATCGCGATTTGTCAAAGTTGATCAATGGATGAAGCAACGGGGCACCAAATTTCAGTGATGAATCAATGAATACTTGTGATCATCTGATTGGCAGGAGATTGACAAGCAGGCAGGCTGAGAGAAGGCAAACCCCATTTCCATTCCCCCAGCCAGCCTGCATGAAGGGACAAATAAAAATGGGTAAATATTTGATCCTTCACATTTGTCAGGATCCCCAGGCCTGACGAACACGAAGGGATGAATATGCCACACATCAGCGATATTTCACGAATATCGTGATTCATCTTTTTATTCGTTCCCATGTCTCCTCAGAAGTGGTTTACCCTCCCCTTCTTCTGGGGGCACTCTGGGACCGTGCAACTTGCCTAAGGCCACACAGGCACACTCTACTCCGTAGGAGCCATAGTGGAGAATTGAACTTCCAACCTCTGGCTCAGCAGCCAGATACGTATCTAAACCATTGAGCTTTAGGGTAATGCTAAGGCACAATGAGAAATATGGATCCTTAAGTAGCACAGAATATTGTGGATGGCTTTCTCCCCCTCGCACTCACTCATTATTAATATTTTATTTTTATTTATTTATTTATTTATTTAATTTATACCCTGCCTATCTGGTCGGTGAGGACCACTCTAGGCGGCTAACAACAATAAAATACAATAACAATATAAATAAGCAATTCTAATTAGTAAAAACACTACAATACATTACATAGAGTGCAAAACAGAAACAGTAAAGAGGGAAGAAGGAGGTCAAGAGGAATATGATGGAAAGGCCTGCCCAAACATCCATGTCTTCAATTGTTTCTTAAAGATACCCAGCGAGGGAGACCCGCGAATCTCAGGAGGGAGATTGTTCCAGAGGCGAGGATCCACCGCCGAGAAGGCCCGATTTCTTGTCTTCTCCTTCCGGGCCTCCCTCGGCATTAGGCTCCTCAACCTCACCTCCTGACTCGCGTGAGTGACACGGGTAGAACTTGGTGGGAGTAGGCGTTCCGCCAGATATTGAGGCCCTAAACCGTTTAGGGCTTTGTACATAAGCAACAGCACTTTGAAGTTGATGCGGAATCGTATGGGCAGCCAATGCAATGCAGCCAGAGTGGGTGAGATATATATAGAAATATATATATATATATATTTATATAGGAACTCTGCCCTGTTCGACAGTCCCACTGCATAAATCCATGATTGTTTGTTTTTATATCATTGCAAGTATTGCAAGCTTTTAAACCTAGGATTACCAGAGTTAACACCTTTTGGGTTTTGAGCCGGAGGACTGAAAGCTGTTCTGTACACATTAAATCCATTAATTCTCATAAAGTTTTCAGCGAAAGATTGTCTGTCTGCTAGCATTACTGTTTTACAATATAGTAAATGTTCCATTTCAATTCTTCTCTTGAGCACAGATGGAAATTAAATATGTTTATTTATAAGCATAAATACATCCTGGAGTTATGCACAAAAATCAATACTTTGTAGACTGATTTATGTTATCCTTGTCAAGGTTTTGTTTTGTTTCTTTGTAGGTATCTCTTGTAAGATACAGCTGTTTGGTGCCTATGTAGAGACGGGCAAGAGCTGGGGGTTCAGTGGTTCATGCCAGTTCTTCCTTTGGATGAACAGATGTTCATTGCTTTCCAGCCCGGCTTCCTCCAGTGGGCACCCATTCAGAGGCAGTGCCCTGGCTTCCCTGGCATGCCTTCTCTGGGTGGGCAGAGGAGGTGAGGCTGGGAACCACTGAACATCTGTTTGTCTGAAGGACAAACTGGTAGAAACCACCAAACTGACTCATCTCTAGTGCTTAGATTATACCCATCTCTTGGAAAACAAATACAGATAATACCCAATTGCTGCATGTTAAGTAGTTAGCAGATGCAGTTGCTCTTACATGCTGAGTTGTGTGTCTTTTTGCACAACAGCAAAAGCTATTTGCCACCAAGATTTGTACCACTTGTGTCACAGAAGTTTTAGAAGAGGTAGCCATGTTAGTCTGTGCTAGCATTTCAGTCAAAAACAGAAGTAAAATAAAAAAATTAAAAAGAAGACAAAAACATTGTGGCACCTTAAAGAATAACTACTATATTTAAGGTGAGCTTACATGGACAAGTCCACTTCCTTAGACATATGAGTGGGACTACATGGCAAATATTTATACTTTATACGTGGCCCCAAACTAGAGGTTGTAAGTGGGCACACGTTGTTGACCTGGCAATGACTTTGTGTTATACTGACCCAATAGAATTTTCCTCTTACTGTGCTGCATTTCCAGTTTTTTTTACTAGAAAGTGAATGTAAGAAATAATATATCTGTTTGGAAGCAATCTTTATCCTTTTTATACTATCAAATCAGTATGCTAACTCAAATTTTGGGGTCACAGATTCTTTAAAGCTGGCTATACTGGGTATTATTTGAATCTGAAAAATCTCTGTTCAGAGAAATCTGTCTTATTGAGAAGTGGAGGGAAGAAGATAGAGAAATATGAACAGGTCAATCATAGAGAGATTTGATATTCCTGAGAGATGATGATACCGTATAAATGTTTTAGGTCACCAAGGGAGGGGTCATCACATAGAGTTTTGCAATGAGAATGAAGCAGGGCCCCTTCAGAGAGATCAAAGGATAACAAGAGTGGAAGTTGAACACAAAGGCCATTTGATGGGGTTTAATGTATAGGCACTGTATGGTAATGCTAGTATCCTCAAAGCCACATCGGAGAAATTGGAGTGCTCAACTCTCAAAGAGAACTTGTTGACAGTAAGCATATTGCCACAGATATTTCCTATTTTGGTTTGTTGAGAAAAGCTGAGAAAATCTTTATCTAATGCTTGTTAAACTAATAACCAGCTACAAAAATTAATTGGACAGTGCCCAAGAAATACTATGCAAAAGCTTACACTTGTACTATGTGTATGAAATTCTAATAACCACTTCACATAACAGCCATGAAATGTATACTAATGCACTTAGCAGAATGTTCTGAACTTCATTTATGTGCAGCCAAAGATAAAGATGTTCCTACATGGCACACATGAGCCCAAACTCCAGAAGAGTCAGCCTAAGGACAGGCTGTCAATGTTCTATGTGATATTTTCATATGAGGTTACCAACACTGTGTCCTTTGAAATGTGCCTAGGGCACCAGATACTTCAAATGCCAACTTCCTTATATGTGTTAAAAAACATATATATCATTACATTCTGGAGCCATACAAAGGGATCAAGAAGTGCTTGGTACTGTCAAGCAATTAAGTTCACCAAATACTAAGTTCCTTACGGTGCGCATTTTTGCATTGAGGAATAGCTATATAAACCCTTAAAACAAAGAGCCAACAGGCAATCTGATGGATACCTCCTACAAATTGGGTAATGTGGATCTGGTAAAAACGGTGTGATTAGAAAATGGGTTCTGATCTAGAGCTGGCAAAACAGAGACAGCATATCTTGGGTGAACCATCATCCTGAGGCGTAGAAATCATCATATTATTAGAAACCAGATAAGCAGTAAGAATCAGTGGATATAATTATGCCAGGATACGCAATCTACAGACAGGACATGGAAGGGCATGTTAGAAATGGAGTTGCCATTTATTCAAGGGACGTACAATCTAATGAACGAGGAGGAGCAAAACACTGTTTTTGAGAGAAAGACATTTTAATTAAGTACTTGCTGAGATTGCTGTCTTGCAGGTGAAATAATTCATGGAAATTTCACTAGTAAATCCCAAGTCACTTTGTTTTTATGTTGGAGAAGTGAGTTCTTAAGAAGCTAGGATTCCCTTGGGTCCGTCCCTGTCCATTTGTAATCACCCAGCCCAGTCCCCTACACACATCTGCCTGTGAAATTCAGACTGCAGTATTCTACAAAAGTGGGCATTCAGGGGCAATACATTGTGATGAGGAAGTTCAAAACATATTACTGCGGCAGCGGGACAGTTCCAATCAGTTGTTGTTCAGTGTGATTTCAGGGAATGCAAAGAAAATTGACACAGAATGTATACTTACACAGAATGTATGTGTGCATTCCATGCTGTTCAAGAACAGCTTTACCCTAATCACTACTCATTGATTAATTGCCTCTTTCAGAATGTGGTAGTCACAACTGTTAGTTAAAAAAAACTTCCCTGAAAGTAGGAGTACACTCCAAGGCACTCTCTTATTTCAAATAATTTATTTAAAGAATGTCTTATTTGTTTTCCTTTTTTCCTGCAACTTTTAAATTGTCTGATCACTTGGAACTAAGAAAGATGTAAGGGGAAAAGTGACCTTGGGCAAAATACAAGGATGCTACATCTTGACACAGCAGAGTACGAAAGCCGTATTTACATAATTATGATAACAAATGTACCAGAGATGAATTGTTTTAAAACAAATTAAACAAATGACATTCTTCTGTCATAAACTGCATTTTATCTCATGCGTGGCTGTCTTGATGATAGATCTTACAGCAGTATTTTAAATTAAACGCACAAGGAAGAGTAGCCATCACGTTTATGGGCAGATGGCTTACATTTGAATTAAATCTGAGGAAGGCGCAGAATACAAGTGATTCAGGAGAAATAGGCCTAATCTCATTTCACTTTGAGGAAATAGGCTAATATTTCTAATAGTAAATATTTTCTTTGAATGTCCATTTACATGCAACATCGAAGTGCTAATTTGGTTATATCATCCACCATAGCATCTGTTAGACTTTATAATGGCTTCTTGCTAACAAATGTTAGCTAAGAGGCAGTGTAACTCTGATGCTGGTGACGGTTAAAGTGCACTCTGGTGCTTGTTACCTGCCTTAAAGTCCCATTAGAGTCTATACATTTGCAGCCAGCTACTCTGCTGCAACTTCATTATTGATTAGGATATTGACAGAAAACATTTCCGTGGACTTCAACTTCCTAATTATAAACCATAATAACTAATTCAGATGACAATAGGAAGAGGTTTCCAAAAAACCATGGTGATCATTGCTCCATTTATTGCCATGAGTGAACACCGCCCTGCTACAAGTACAGGCATCTTAGATGAGCACATGATTTAGCAAAGAAAGAAAATCATTTCTCCTGTTTTTCACATAAAAAGTGGAAACAAAAAAGGGATTGCCAATTTGTCAAATGTATGAAATACACTGAAATTCATTCACAGATAAGCAGACAGCCCCCCATAATCCAAATGGGCCCCAATCTGTGTAAGCATGGCAATTTAAAATGTTCTGTACTGTAGTTATTTTTCTTCCTGTATTTGTGCATATCTCTGCATTGAGGTGCCAATGGCGCTAACCCCATTATTTAGCCTTTGTGTAGGCAGATGAATTTGGTGTGATATGGGACTGAGGTTTAAAACTCCTCTACCTGCACACAATTGTCTTAATGTGGACCAAATGCCTGGCCACTTAACTTTGGGGGGGGGGTAGCTTAAAGTTTGCATTTAATGTAGTATATAGTTTAACCTTTAGTGTGTCTGTCTTCTGAGCAAAGATACCTAAAAAGGGGCTACTTGTAACTGTAGCCTTGAAGTACTGTGCATATATTAGTTCTGGTTTGTTTTGTTTTAGCACAGAGAATTTCTGGTTTTCTGTGTTGTGTTGTTTTGTTTTGTAATCTCCTGCAGTGTTTCTCATCGTGCAAAGCTGCAAAGCTGTCTGCAATAATTCAAAATGATGTTTCACGATGAAAGTTATACAGGTCAGCCCACCAACTTGAGGGGAAGAGGCTTTGCTCTAGGGACTCTGAGCAAACCTTAATTAAGAAGCATAATTACAAATCTCACTTCTCTGACTTAAGAGAGTCCTTCGTTCATAGCTAGTTCATAGCTAGTAAGCCGGTGGCAGAACAGGACTGTTAAAATATTGTGAAGTACTATAGCAAGGGCACATCCACATACAGCATCATTACTAATGCTACAGTACTTCTAATGATTATATTTTATTCTGTTATGACAGCTCTCATTATGTGTCTCGTTAGTGCAGAGAAAAGCTAGCTTTGAATAATTAGTGGCAGGAGGAACCAGCTTCAAATTAAGGGCTATTCCTCTTTCATTCTCATTGTATTTAGCTTATTTTGAAAATGCCCTAATTTAGGAGCTAGAAAAACCTTATTTAGAAAAAAAAATCACACACTATTTATATCAGGAGTGGGATGTTGCATACATTATCTCAAAATTATGCAGGAAATGTGTTTGATTCACAGACTCTTCATTCCTTTCTCTTCATTGACTTTGAGCAATGTAATCTGATTTATAAAAATATGCGGGGCCCGCAAAATGCATGCATTGAATAAATTGTCAGTGTCTCAAGTCAGGCATTCTATAGACTTGGTGTATCTGTGAAGTCAAGGTTAAGAAAACCCTATGGCATCTTAACACTCAACACTGCAAGAGTGGGTCTTATAGCTGAAGCAGAATGATCTAGGCATAATTCACAAGTCCATTTTGATGCATGGACAAATTTTATTTTAACAGTATTAATGGCTATGTATAAATGGTTTGCATGTGAGTCAAGAATGGGTCTAAATATTTTGCTGCTGAGGTAAAGGACAAGTTGGCATTGTCAACCCACCCTATTACACAATTAGCAAAAGCAAAATGAACTGACAGCTGGATCTTACATACTGAACGGGCTTAGAGCAGTGGTTCTCAACCTTGGGCTCCCAAATGTTCTTGGAATAAAATTTCCAGAAGGCTTCACCACTAGCTATGTTGGCCAGGATTTCTGGGAGCTGTAGTCGAAGAACATCTGGGAACACAAGATTGGGAATCGCCGGCTTAGAGGATAGGCTGCATGGCACACACAGCTGAGTCCCCTAGCCCGTTGCTACCACATTGTGCCCACTGCATCTTCTGCCTCACCCTGAAAAATGATAGGATCAGCCCTGATGCAGATGGCCCCTGTCAACTCCAGCTAGGAGGACATGGAAAATTTGCTGGCAAGACCCTTAGCATGGAGACCAGGAATGGCGTTTCCATCAAAGTAGTCAATGTTGGTTTGGGTAAATCTATAAATTCTATATAAATCTATGTATAGTCTATGTAAATCTGCCTGTGGACATAAGAACACAGTATTATCTCCACCGAATCCTGCTGCAATGGACTGGGCTTAGGGACAGTAAACTGGCAGAAAGTGGGAAGTGCCTGTCTGCCAAAGAAACAACACTGACCTTATGTAAACAAAGCTGGAGATTAAATTTCAGGCAATACACTCATGTTTGGATTTTAGTTTGTCATCTAAAATCTAATGTCCAGGTTTGCTACTATAAGGATTGTGTTGTTTCTTTGTGATCATACTGTGCGTCACCAAGGATCTTTTTATGTTTTTGCCTCAGGCAAAAGGCAGCTCTTCGACTTGCAAGCAGAGATGAGGACTCACCATTTTCTCTCCATCCCAGCAGCCGTTGCTTAGTGTAATGTGATAGCTGCACGAATCATCAAGCCTGCAAACTTTATCTTGGTTCTTAGTTTAATTACAGATTGCATGACTAAATTTCTGAGCTCCCATTTTTTAAAACCACTCAGGCTTCTGAAGAGTTTTTGGAAAACTCAAATGTTTGCATCTTGTTGTAGAATAATCGTTGGTCAGATAAAATGTGACCCTAAAAAGAAGAGGTATATGAAAGAAAGTGTTCTGAGTCAGATTTTCTCTGATGAAGAAGATGAGCACTTTGACATTGGGCTTTCCTTTTTTGCATGTTTTAACACAAAAATACACCAATTTCCCCAAGAGAAGGTGTATTTTTAGAAAAGAAGCCAGCTTTTATTGTCAAATAGAGTACGTAGTAGTTTTTCAGTCAAGAAAGTGTATTTTATGTTCTTGTTGGTACTGTGAGTCCATGTAACTATTAGCACTGGCTGACATCTTTTCTCATGGCACTTAGCAATTTCTTATTGAGGTGCTCTGTCAGATTGAGACAGCCTAAAACAATGAGGATGAAGAAGATCCTAATGTATCCTAATTCTCTCTCATAATTAACTTGTGTAATTTGCCTTTGATTGTCCCAAGAAATAATTTTTGGTTTTAGTTAGTCTTTCTTTCTTTCTTTCTTTCTTTCTTTCTTTCTTTCTTTCTTTCTTTCTTTCTTTCTTTCTTTCTTTCTTTCTTTCTTTCTTTCTTTCTTTCTTTCTTTCTTCTTTCTTTCTTTCTTTCTTTCTTTCTTTCTTTCTTTCTTTCTTTCTTTCTTTCTTTCTTTCTTTCTTTCTTTCTTTCTTTCTTTTGCAAAAACAACCTTTTGCTGTTTTTACTGGGAAGGAAACAAACACATGCTCAAACCTGCAAGCAAAGGGGTAAAAACAAAACAAAACAAACACAAAAAACCTTCCATGCCTTTCCTTCATAAAGAGGGAAAGAATGACTATTACCTTGTGGTCTTGACATGTAAGATTTATTTTTGAAGTTTGAATTAGCACATTCTTCCTTGATAGCTCATCCAAAGGAACCAACTCTCCTGAGGGGAATTGGCTATACACATTTTAGAAGTGATAAAATATGGCTTGCATAGTATCAGTAAACCACAGAAGAATCTCTGTGGTTTTATTTATTTATTTATTTATTTACTTGTGGTTCCTTCTACTGCCTATGATGTCACATAAACACTTTTTCCACATACATCATCTTCATAGATCAAGCCATGAAAAAAGAGAGCAAACAAGAGAGAGGAAGAGAAGAGGAAGAGGAAACGGAGTACAGAAAACACAAGAATACAAGCCTGGCCTTTGTCATCCTGTTCTTCTTAGTAAATACCCCCAGAAATATCAAAGCCAGGCCATAGTCTTACACTTACAGTACTAGGACAAATTATCCTTTATGGCACATTTACTTCAGCAATCACTCATGGAATATAGCATCTGAAGGCCAAATGTTTCCCCTCTACACTGTTGCTGACCACCAGTTCTCTGTAGCTGCTGATCAAGTCCCACTCTTTGATAAATCTGCCTTTTAGTTTATAGGTGCAAGCAGCTTATACAGCAAGAAACCAAGTGCAGATCCTTGTTCCCCTTTGGAGTGCTTTGATATGCCGTGGTGGCAGCGTAGTGATCCGTCCCCTACCCTTCCAGTTCAAGCTTCATTATGGGGTACCGACTCTGCTAGGCGAATTGGGTAACCATCATTCACTGCACCAGTCCTGAACAGAAATCTCAGTTCAGCGGGGAGGGGTGTGTGTGAAAGGATGTAAAATGAGATTTCAAGGCGAATGAGGAGAGTGGTACTAGAGAGTGTAGCTGCTGCTGTCATGCAGAGGCTTCTGTTGGTTCTCACCCTCACCAAGTGTTGGCAGGGGAGCGATTAGAGTAGGAGGCTGTAAATTGGTCTAGGCCAGTGTGGCTAACACAGTTTTGAAATGTGACTTTAAAAAGTACATGTACTTAGGAAAATGATGGCTGGGGTGATCCCTTTTCAAAGCCATTTCTGTGCTCCATAAAAGGGAGAATTCTGAATGGTTGAGGGAGCAAATACCTCCTAAAGTGGCTGGCTTTCCCAGAAACATTTCCTTCTTGCATCAAATCAATGGGATGCGAGTGACCTATCGACATAGAAAGAACAAGGAAAAAAAAAAAGACCTTAGCACCTGGTTCAAAAGTCCCTCCTGGATGTGACTGAATCTAAAGATGCAATAAAATGTGAAGTCAGACCTTGATATTAATACTGTCTTTAAAAAAGAAAAAGAGATCTAATAGTAAACTGTAAATAGCAGTTTCTCCTCTTTTCCCTCTCCCTAAAAAAGAAAAGGTGAAGAAAAGACTAACCCTGCTGTTAGGAAGAATGAGATGGCTACTTCAGGTAGGAGCCTTGGGATGTTACGGAACAGCAGTAAATTGTTCACAGTTATTTTGGTATTGTGTACCTCAAGAATGAGTGTGGTGTGAGGCATAAAGGGTCAGACCATAATTTAGAAGACTTTGGTTCAAATCCTTACTTGACTATGGAAATGCATTGGGGATGGCAGTTGTTAAAGACTCTGTGAACATTTTGTATATCCTGGAAACTCTGCTAGGGCCATCATAAGTTGGAAGTTACTTGAGGGCATGTAACACTACCTCAACTGGGGTAGGTAGGCACCATTTTCTGATTCAACTCAGGCAGCTGAATCTCTTCAACAGCTCTGGGGGAGAGAGTTATGCCAGTAGTTCTTAACCTTTGTTACTCAGATGCTTTTGAACTGCAACTCCCAGAAACCCTAGTCAGCACAGCTGGTGATGAAGGCTTCTGGGAGTTGCAGTCCAAAACTCCTGAGTAACCCAAGGTTAAGAACCAGTGAGTTATGTGACTGAAATAACCATGCCATTAACTACAGATATGCTTTCCCAGGGAGAAAAGTATTAAATTCCCCATAAAGCTTTTCTTTGTGAGAAATAATGTGTTGTATATAGGTAAAGGTTCCCCTTGACATTTAGTCCAGTTGTGTCCAACTCTAGGAGGCGGTGCTCATCCCTGTTTCCAAGCCATAGAGCCAGCGTTTGTCCAAAGACAGTTTCCGTGGTCACATGGCCAGTGCAACTAGACACAGAATGCTGTTACCTTCCCACCGTGGTGGTACCTATTTATCTACTTGCATTTTTACGTGCTTTCAAACTGCTAGGTTGGCGGGAAATGTGTTGGATAGCATTTTTAAAAAAAATAAATATGAGTTCCCTTGGGTTTAAGGAAGTGTAGCTTTTGTCACACTTCTAGCTGAATTTAATTTACAAAAAAACCCAACACCAATTAGAACAGAAGGTTCCAAGTACTATGAGCTGCCCATTGTGGTTATCACATTTACACTGCTGAAGAAAACCTGGAACTTTGTGTAAAGTTAAACAGTATGTCAAATAAATCAACAAATGTTTCTGTAGCCTAAAATTTTTTTACTACAGTCGTGCCCCGCTGGACAATTACCCCACTCTACGATGAATCCGCTTTACATTGATGTTTTTCTGATCACTTTTGCGATCGCAAAACGATGTTTTAAATGGTTTTTTTTCGCTGTGCGATGATCGGTTCCCTGCTTTGGGAACCGTTTTTCGCTTTACGACGATCAGCAAACAGCTGATCATCGGGTTTCAAAATGCCCACCAGCTTAAGAAAATGGCCCCCCGCTGTTTTCTAAGATGGATTCCTCAATTTACAGGCACCGAAAATGGCTGCCGTATGGAGGATTTTCGCTGGATGAGCAGGTATTCAGCCATTGGAACGTATTGAATGGTTTTCAATGCGTCTCAGTGGGTTTTTTATTTCGTTTGACAACATTTTCTCTCTGCAGAGATTTCACTCTATGACGAATTAACGTCATCAAGCAAGGCACCACTGTAGTCTGCATCTCTACACAATAGCGCATTACTAATCTAGAATGTAATGTAACACTGGCCTGAAAGAAACAGTGACTTCACAATTCACAAACTGCTCCTTGCCTAGTTTTCTGGAACTGAGGCCATGCTCACACCAGCACAATGTCCTCCTGTGGTTATGTGACTTTTAATTGCATTCCTGTCGTGCTTTGCAGTCATATAGTATTTATTACAGGATGTGCGTCCCAATGTGTTTTTAGGTTACCAAGTAATTGCTTTCGAAGTCAGTAGGCGCCTAGACCTTCTTATTGACACCATTTGACAGACATTTAACTGATGCAGCAATACAAACACCA
Source organism: Pogona vitticeps (assembly GCF_051106095.1). Taxonomy (NCBI): domain Eukaryota; kingdom Metazoa; phylum Chordata; class Lepidosauria; order Squamata; family Agamidae; genus Pogona; species Pogona vitticeps. The sequence continues at coordinate 95,052,970 of NC_135785.1, forward strand.
TGGAAATATTATAAAAATTAAAATAGTTTAAAAGGACATGCAAGGTGACAGTACAGTGGTGCCTCGCTTAACGAGTGCCTCGCTAAGCGATGAAATCGCTTAACGAGGCACTCTGGGCCATCGCTGGAGCATTCGCTCAGCGATGGCCCCTATGGGGTTTTTTCGCTTTGCGAAGATCGCTAAGCGATTCGCTTAGCGATCTTCGCATAACAAAGCCGGGGAGAACAGCTGATCGGCGGTTCCAAAATGGCCACCGGAAGGTCTGCGCCGCATTTTCGCGCCCTGCCCTCACTTAACGAGGGCGCGAAAATGGCGGCGCTATGAAGAAACATCGCTGAACGGTGAGTTTTCAAGCCATAGGAACGCATTGAACGAAGTTCAATGCGTTTCTATGGCTTTTTTTATTCCGTTTAGCGATGTTTCGCTATAGCGAAGGTTAATCCGGAACAGATTAACCTCGCTATGCGAGGCACCACTGTAGTTCAAAAGAATTGTTACAAGAGTGTTCACACATGCAACAATCTAACATATTTTAAAAGATCCGCAACAAAAACCATAGAAGCGCCTGGCCAAGTGAGAAATTATCTGCAGTTTGCATGTTTGGTGTGTGACTGCAAATTTATGATACGTACAAACTCAATGAGGGATGGGAAGGCAACATTTGGATCATGTGACCATGGCATGATTTTGACCCCCTCAAGTCAGTTTCCTCTTCTGCCTGAATAACACCCTGATCTATTGAAGTCAGTAGATGAAGTAGACGAAGCTCCTCCAAGTACAGCGATAGATTGACATTTCCTAATCTTTGCCAATCATCTTGTGCTCTAAAGTAAGGGGTATGAGTTAGTAGGAAAATGTTGGCAAACCAAGTGATTCCTTTCGTGGGCAGTTGTGGGAGCAAACATTGATAAGGCTTCTGTCTCCTGCTGCTGTGACTGCTGTTTTTGAGAACCACTGGCAAATAATTCTTGAAAGGGCACAATCAATGCTGTCCTACTTCCCTTTTTAGACTGTAAGCAATAGATGGCATGCTTCATTTTGTTGTCACCAAACAGGTTTAGAACATAACAAGGTCTACTTATTCATACAAGATCAAAGAAAATCTGCTTATGAAGATAAGATCAAAGTGAAATATGGCTGCAGGTGCTTTATTTTTAAATTAATGGATCAGCAATATGATAAATAATGTACAGCTATCTCTAACCCCAAATCTCCTCTTTGCTGCTCTTAGCCTCCTTTTCATTCACAAATCTATAGGAAATGAATTCTGTTGTGTTCGTTAGCTGGTCATATAGCAGCACATGCATACCCGTGTCAAGTAAGTGTTGCTTTAGGCATATCACGCACAATATAATGACAGCTGATTTCTTTCAAATTAGAATGGTTGGACACTATTAAGTCCAGAACCGTGCTTCAGGACCTATGGAGTCTCAAAGAAGGGGATTATTTTGCCATACATTATAGCCAGTATTAGGAATCCAGCCTATATTCTACCAAAATGAAAAAATTTGGGATTTTGGCAAGAGGATGCCTTATGTCAAAGCAAGGGTGAGCAACTCATAGTCCTCCAGACCATGTTCGATTGCACGTTTCATAAACCCTACAACAGGCTCTTGTGAGGGATAATAGGAATTGCAGTCAAGCAACAACTGGTGGACTACCTTGCCCCTTCCGGCATCAGAGGAAGCAATCTCAATAAATACTTCCATTTATTTTTACAGCATTACCATCAGGCTTGAAAAGTTTTTTCCCTGCCTCCTCTTGTTGTTTAATAGAATGGAGTGACAGATAAATAATGCTGAGTCAATGCTTGATCAGTGGCCAAGCAGCTTTGGAGGAGTAACTGATTTGGTTGCCAAACAATCAAATTACATTCCCTCCCTGCTCCCATCCTAATAAAAGTCTCTTGGAAGTGTTGTGGCTCTATCCTCAAATAATTTCTGCTGTTGATGTGTTTCAGTGTCACTAGGATCACTACCCTGACATTGCTGGATTGTAACAGGGAGGTCCTTATCTTTTTTCATAGTAAGTTGCACCATTTATTTTTAATTCACATTTCTTTGATGAAAGGGGAAAAAAGGATCCCTATGAACAAACAGGCAAAACCATGCTCCGCTTAAAAGGTAAAGGTAAAGGTTCCCCTTGACAATTTTTCTCCAGTCGTGTTCGACTCTAGGGGGCAGTGCTCATCCCCATTTCCAAGCCATAGAGCCAGCGTTTTGTCCGAAGACAATCTTCCGTGGTCACATGGCCAGTGCGACTTAGACACGGAACGCTGTTACCTTCCCACCGAGGTGGTCCCTATTGATCTACTTGCATTTGCATGCTTTCGAACCGCTAGGTTGGCGAGGAGCTGGGACAAAGCAACGGGAGCTCACTCCGTCACGTGGATTCGATCTTATGTTTGCTTGGTTTTCTGACCCTACAGCACAGGCTTCTGCGGTTTAGCCCAAGTACCACCACGTCCCTATGCTCCGCTTAGAGGGAAGTAAAAGAAAATTCTCTTACCGTGTTAACAACTGTTCTGCTCAGGTGTTAGGATGAGTAAGTAAAGCAAGCCCATAAGGAGTGGGGACGCTCTAGTCCTGCCTTCCTCTGATGTCATTTCTAGAGATGGGGTACGAATACAAATACTCCTGCACAGCTGGAGTTAATGTGGGTCTGACCCCCTGGGGCTGGACTGTCCACTCACATGTCTGCCCCCCCCACTGGTCCCACTCTTCCTTCCAGTCACTCTGGAGCACCTAGTTGGCTTACCACTCCTGGCAGAAGGAGGGAAGATGAGTCTCCCTGCAAGGCTGATGAGCGGCTAGCTGACCGGGCGCTCCGAAGCGATTGGAAGGAAGAGCGGGGCTGGCAGCGGCAGCAGATGTGTGAGTGGACCCACAGTAACTCCATCTGTGTGGGGATATTTGTATACGCATTTGAATACCCCCATCTCTAGTTTCCTTTTGTGAAGAACAAAGCCTCTTCTATCTGAGAGGAGCCTTCATGAGATCTGCTTGGACCTATTGAAAATTAGGTTGTCTGGAGTTCTTTCTCAATCAAGGGGAGGTTCTCCTCTTCACAAAGCTGCTCTCCAGGTGAGAAGAAGGATTTTTTGGTGGGCCCAGAACAGTTTCTTTTATGCTTTAATTTGTATAATGACTGGGTTCCAAGTCTAAGCAACCTAGCTGGAAGAAGCCCAGGTAGGAAACAACCCAGTATTTTCTCTTTGGCTTCAGTGGGTTAGATCTCAAAGTGCCTTGTGCCAGGAGAAAAGCCTAGCACTTATGGAAGGCATGGCATAGATTCCCACTGAGTTCCTCCTTCCACATTTATCTTGCTGTATCCTGCACATTATTCCTGCAGGTCCTCCAAAACTGAGGACTGGCTTTTCATATAGCACTGGAAATTGTGCTATATGAATATAAATATAAATATGAATATGAATTTAGCAGAAATTGGGAAAGTGTGGGAAAGCATGGCTGTCTAAGTCTGGCTGTTCTTTGGATCTGGTACTGTAAGTTTCACTCCTGTACTTTTCCTGGAAGCAGCAGAATTTCATTTATGTTTCTCTGAACAGACAGGTGCGTATTATTCCCTGCTTTTAGCCAATATTAAATATTTGGACTGGAAAAATCAACCCAAATATCTTTCCTTTTACTTACTGTACAATCAAGTGTCTAAACAGTTCTAAAAGTCTTCTGAAAGTATTAAACCAGTAGAAAACAGTAGGATAATAGTGCCTTTGTTGCTTCAAGGGTTTTTCCCCCCTTTGCTCTGAGATGCATCTCATGTGTTTCTTAAAATTGGAATAAATATGTGCTTTCTGCTCAGCTGGCTCCTAGAAGACAGCAGCAGCATAAGACATCTTTCAGTGCATTTGGGGGATGGATGAATGTGGAAAAACCTATTTTAACAATTTCACAGGCCACTTCAAATGTGATGGTATTTCTACATAGAAGATACTACTCCTATGTCATTCATTAGTAATGTGTGTCTTTCTTTAAATCCTTAGCCATGCATCCTTCAACTCTTTTGTTTTTATATTCTTTTAAAGGTGTATTTTTTTCATATATCTCTCTCTCTCACCCACCCACCCACCAAAATAGTGATTCTGAGCCTTCCTGGAGGACCGGCCCCAGAGAGTTCAGCTTGGGGAGAGTGTCTTGGCCCCGTGGAGTCTCAATTGTGGGGTTCCACAGGGGTCGATTATCTCCCCAATGCTGTTTAACATCTATATGCTGGGTGGGGTCATTAGGGGATGTGGAGCATCGTGTCATCAGTATGCCGATGACACCCAGCTCTACATCTCCTTCTTACCAACTGCAGGTGATGCCGTTCTGTCCCTTCAGCGCTGCCTGGGGGCTGTACTGCAGTGGATGCAGGAGAATGGGCTGAGGCTGAACCTGGACAAGACGGAGGTCCTAAGGGTGGGTGCCCCCACTGTCGGCGGCTTGGGTGACTCCCTCTCATTTGGGGGGGTGACCCTTGCTGCAAAGAGTGGGGTTTGCAGCTTGGGGATCCATCTGGACCCGGTGCTCACCATGGAGACACAGGTGGTGTCGGTGGTCCGCACCGCCTTTTTTCATCTTTGGCGGATAGTCCGGCTGCGACCCTATCGTGATGTGGGGGCGCTCACTACATTGGTCCATGCGCTCGTAATCTCGAGATTAGACCACTGTAATGCGCTCTACGTGGGGCTACCTTTGAGGCTAACGCAGAAACTCCAAGTGGTGCAGAATGCGGCGGCCAGACTCCTTAGCGGAGCGAGAAAACACCATCACATTTCTCCTATCCTGTCCGCGTTGCATTGGCTGCCCATTCGGTTCCACGTTGACTTCAAAGTTTTGATGTTTATGTTTAAAGCCCTAAACGGTTTAGGACCTCGATACTTGGCGGAACGCTTACTCCCACCCAGTTCTACCCGTGTCATACGCGCGAGCCAGGAGGTGAGGCTGAGGAGCCTGATGCCGAGGGAGGCCCAGAAGGAAAAAACAAGAAACTGGGCCTTCTCGGCGGTGGCTCCTCACCTCTGGAATAACTTACCTCCGGAGATTTGCGCGGCTCCCTCGCTGGGTAGTTTTAAGAAACAACTGAAAACATGGATGTTTAGGCAGACCTTTCCCCCTCCCAGTTAATTCTTTTTTTTTTCTTTTTATCTGTTATAATGTACCTTGTTCTCTTGCCATCTTGGAGAAAATTTTTCTTTCTTTTTTTTCTAATTATGTTAATTATGTTATACATATGCTTGTTTTATATGTTATGTTGTAAGCCGCCTAGAGTGTTCGCGATGAACAGATAGGCGGGGTATAAACAAACAAACAAACAAAAAACAAACAAACAAACAAACAAACAAACAAACGGTTTGTTACTTTGTTGGGATGACATTTTGCCACTAGTGGAAAAAGGTTATGTGACAAGTAATAAAAATGCAAAAGGTGCCAGCATTGTCCTGAACTGAATAGTGAGCTTTGAGAGTCATTCTTGGGATAAACATGTACATCTACGTCTACAGCCCCACTCTCTATGTGGAAGAGTAACTGGACAAAAGATCTGATATTAGAAACAATAATGCTGAAAAGTAAGGGACAGATATCTACTGGCTACATTATCAGCACTTGGCTTAGACAAAGACTTTCCTTCATCACAGATGTGTTAATATGCTGGTCTGTATTTATCATCTCCCCCGCCCTCGCTTCAGTTAAAACCTTCAAAACTACAGAGGATGTTACTGTCTTCATTCATATGACAGAGTGGTAGATGGCCATTATTTTTGAACACACACTTGGCTAGAAAAGAATGCATTAAGTTAGATTTCTGATTACAAACACTCTGCCTCAGATTTTTATGTAATGCTTTTATTTGCTGTGAGTTCACTAATATTACATCACTGTTGGCCTCAGTAAACCACTAATGTCTAAATAACTGATGATGAAAATACCCAGGCATGTCGTGGGCCAAGGACCTAAATCCAAGGTGTCACTGTTGCTGCACAGGCACTGCTGTGGAAGCCCCCCCCCATGTGCTCCAGAGCTTTCGTAGCAGGTTTGGGGGGCTAGATTTGGAGGAAGGATCTATATTAGGAAAGGTAGATTGACCCATTCTTCTTCTGCTTGATTGTTCCGAAACAACAGAGGTCCAGCACCAAATCCTGCTCATAGTTTCTGAATACACACAAGCTGTGTTTAGTGGGGGCTGCCTGCCCTTCTCACTTGATGAGTTTGCTGTTGGAGACACTGATGTTACAGCAGTGTACACCTACACAAAGGACTGTTTCAAATCAAGGGAAAACATATGCAAACTAAAACAGGATTGTGGTGCCTTGGTGACTGATCTGTGCAGTACAACTCATGGATTGCTTATGCACTTCTCTGCTCTTTCTGTTAAAAGATGCACAGGGTACGATGCCTTGAAATCTAGAAGGGGAATACAGAAGTACTACACCACATAATCTTCCCATACATTACATGTGAAGTGGATGTCACATCGCCTCTGGGAATTCTTAGAGAAGTCTTCCTTTTTAATAGTCTTGGCAAGCCTCTGATTAGCATTTTTAAAAAATGTTGGTGTATAAAGTGACTGCACCAATATAGCTACCTTTGTAGTGGTCACAATGCATATAGGTGATGAATGCCCAGTATTGACACCATAATTCCCTCTGGTTGCATAAATCTGTCTTGCACGCAAAGCACTTTGGCATAATATCCCTTTGCCATCTTTACTAACAGTAGATACTGCTGCAGCTGCAGAACTGTCATGCACTTCTGGCTCCAAATGGTCTGTTCAAAAGGATAATCAGCCTGGAGCCAAGGCCAGACCAAATAGTGTTTTTGCCTAAGGAGAAAGAAAGGATGATGCCCTCCTCCCCATTCTACAGGGGGTTGAATCCAACTACAATACTGGCACTACTATTGAAGAGGGTTGCCAAATCTCAGGATGCCAGCTGAAGTCTCAAAACATGTTTATGCTTCTCCACCACCTGAAGGAGGAAAACAACTCCTAGGATGAGTGTTGCTAGAAAATAATGTTCATGTAAGATGGGGGTGGGTCGAAATGCGGATGCCAGATGTGGATTTCTAGCCATTTGCAGCTGGCAGCTGGGCTCACTGGCTGAGAGTGAAGACACCAGCACATCCCAGAACCCCAAATCAAGGGGATATGGATGAGTTGGCTTTGTGACTGTCTGGAACAAGGCAGGCAGTGGAGAACCAGGACTGCAACTCATGAACCTTCTTGTTGCTCAAACCCCCCTTCTTAGAAGTAGCATGAAGCTTGGAAAAGACTCCCTGCAGGCTGGTGCTCAGCTTTCCAGAAGCTACTGGCAGCTGTGTAAGCCCTGGGAAAATGCTCCATGGTCATATATGCTGCAGGTAAGGCCATGTATGTGACAAGCCTTGTCCAGAATGTCATCAGCTTTACCTGTTGCAGCTGATGGGATCATTTTGCCACTGATCTCTCTGATTTTTTTAAAAAATCAGTCTTCTACCTTTTAAGCACCCTATTAACTGCTTTTCCAGGATTTGGGGCCTAGTTACCCATATTTTCCTTGGGTTTATTTCCACAGCCACCTGGTCCAGAAATAGTTCTGGTCCTCCTGCAATTCCATCTTGCTTGCCCTGCTTCTTTGATATCACCCCAACCTACCCTGTAGCATATACAAGAGTCTGCTGCCTGGTCTCAGGTTTTGGCACTGTATCTCAGAAACAGGATGCGGCTGACTTGACTACATTAGTGTTGAAGTCTGCCCATACCCAAGAGCAACATATAAATTAGCTTGGAGGGGGGAGACAGGGTGGGCCCTGTAATATATGCAGCTCTGTTCAACAACATGGTAGTACCTGTTCCTGCTGCAAAATGTCACCATCTGCTGCCTGAATGGAATGCCTCACCATACCTAATGGTAGAGCCAGCCTCACATGGAATACAAATTACTCCATTTAGCCAGAACTGAGAGATGTTAATTCTTAGTATGTCTGGCAATCTTCTGAGCAAGAGGGAAATGGGGTTTAGCTTTTCACTTTTGCAGCATAAACCATGCCAAATGGCCATGGAACTGCACACCATACATGGATTTTTAGCTGGCAGTTATTTATTTTCTTATGTTTTACAGATTCTTCATACAAAAATGAAAGACAACAATAGAACTCAGGGAACAATAAAAGTGTAATGTTGCTTAAAGCCCAAATATCAGGCATGAATGGAAAAAAAACCTATGGGTTAGATTTTTGTTTTTAAAAAAGGCTGTCTTTAATGCAGATGCCTAACCCAGTATTTTTTTCATATTCATCCATGGGCATAATCAGGAATTCAAATGACTTTGGCATCTTCATGAATTTCAGAGAGATATTATGGATATGCATAGCATTTATTAAAGGGTCCACCAGCTTTGTTGCTTGTGGTTAATTTTTGCTTTTTCGAATACATCCATCTCATGATTTAATGCATTTCTCTCTAAGAAATAGAAGTTGTTTTAAGAATGAATTGTTTTAAGAATGAGTTCCTCTACCTGACATGTGCCATTTCACCTCTTGTCTGACTTATGACAGCTGTTCTCTGTTAAAACATGAAGCAAAGGTAGGTGAAGTAGATGAAGAGAAGGGGGGGAATTCAGATGGATTTAATATATAGTCTCACTGCAGGCAAGTATCTTAACCAGCTACAGTGACCCAGAACCATTCTCCTAGGACAGCTCTTCCTACACATCTACTAAATCTTTATAGTACCATGCTATGTAAAAGCCATCCAACTACGGGAACATATTCTTTGCCATCCTTGGCAAACATTTCTGCTGAAGTCAATGGAAATTCTATGTCAGCATTCCTGTCATCCCTGATGGAGCTTTTACATCCCTGCATGCTGCCTCTAATTGGTGTGGCTGGGAGGGACCTTGCTGTGGGCTGGTGTGAATGTCAATATATCCAGCACTAATTGTTCTTTCTCTGCTTCTGAATTCAAAGACAGCCCTGCCTCTGTGCTCTGAGTGCTCCTTCCCTCCCTAGAGTCTATTGAGGTCTGTCACTGAAAGCAGTCTTGTTTGTCAGTTTGCTGTTTGATCTGTTCAACTGTAAGTAAATGAAATGTTTTCCCCCCTTCTATTTATGTCTCAGAGTGAGTTACAGAGACTGTAATTGCTAGTTAATGAGAAAAGGCATGGACTACTCTGGGGAACTAGAAGCTATTCTGCTCTGTGAAACTATTCTGCACTTCTGCTATGCAGCTAGAGGAATTTAACCAATATTCAAAACTCTGCAACAGCCCTCTCTGGAAGAGGCATGCACACAAACACTCCGCTAAAGGTACAGCCAGTACATGAGGATTGTAGCAGGATCAGCAGATACTATCTCAGTCTAAGTGTTTACTAATATGACAGATGCATAGTCTCAAGTCTCAATTCAGGAAAGAAGTCTGCATTGGGGGAAATAGTGTGTCAAAAGGATTTTTTTTTTGAGCAGATTTCCCCTCATAATAAATAAATATATAGTGTTACAGTGGGGTCTTGACTTGAGAACTTAATCCGTATTGGAAGGTGGTTCTGAAGTCAAAAAGTTCTCAGGTCAAATCTGCATTTCCCATAGGAATGCATTGAAAACCATTTGATCCGTATCTGCTCTTTTCCATCCATAGAAACTAATGGGAAGCTGCTATTCTGCCTTCGACCACTCGAGGGGGATATTTTGTTTCTTTTTTTTTTTTCTTAGGTCAAGAAAGGTTCAGGGAAGGCAGGGAAAATACAGTCCAGGCAGTACCAGGCAGTCTGAAGACTGTCTCCCAATCCACTCTCTAAACGCTGGGAGGAGTGAGGAAGCAGACAGGCACCCTTTTCACTGGCCAACAGTTAACTGAAAGTTCAAATTTTGCACTTTCCCTGCCTCCCACGTGGTTTTTTTTTCAGTTCTTAAATCTAAGTATGTAAGTCAAGTCAGTATTTTCCTATGAGAGTGGTTCTGAAGTCAAAATGTTCTTAACTCGAGCCATTCTTAAGTCAAGACCCCACTGTATTTTTATGTGAGAGTGGCAATTTAGCCTACAGCCATGATTAATCCTTCCTTTGAATTAAAGTTGACAGAGCAATGACTTGTAACGTCTAGCCAGAGACATACTATAGATCTTGCTAATCAAGTGATCTTCGCTGACGTTAATTGCCACTGTTCATTTGTTCTTTCTCCCCCCCCCACCCCCCACATGTTCATTGACTGATATAGGTGCAGGAAGGGTATAGTAGTGATCAGAGGAAGTCTCTAAAAGGTTGGTTCAGTTCTCTAGTCCAGGGTTCTCAGAGCACAGAGAGTGCCACTATTAATACTTTAAATGCTCCAGAAAACTCAAGTTGTTACAGATCTATTTCTGCACAAAATCCAGGGGGAGAAAAAGGTTTACATCAACTTTAGATAGCCTTTCTCTGTGCCAATATGTGCACAGTTGGTAGCTCCCAGTCTAATGCAAACATGCAAAGCTGGTGTAGGCAGCCTGAGAGAGCTCTGGTGGGGATCGACTTGTGTCCTACCACCCAGCTTATTTATTTATTTATTCGATTTATAACCTGCCTATCTGGTCTTACGACCACTCTAGGCGGCTGGGCCCAAGGGGAAAACTAGAGGGAGACTAGCCATAGAATCCTTATACCAGCAAGCCAGAAGAGGCTAGGTGGTTCTTTTTGGCTATTCTAAAAGTTTCTAGGTCTGGCTGGTTTGCTTATCTTGGCATGCAGAACATTATTTTATCTTCTTGCTGAGTGTGGACTGCTTTCACCTTCTTCCCTTCCTATTCCCTTTCCTCTCTCCTCTTTTCTCAGTGTAATAAAAGCCTATTCTGACACTGCCTTATTGTGTACCAGGGCCAACAGAAATAAAAAGTAAAGAAGTATATTTGCTTTGCTCTTGGTGAGGACTACGGTCACATATTTCTGCTGCTTAACAGTAGAGCCAATTGGGGCTGTCAGTAGCGGTGAAAGGAAATTTTATCAATACTGTATCAGGTATTGAAGGCTACATGCTTGTTTCTCAAAATTACCTCCAGGACACACTTTGTTTAATCAACATTGACTAATCTGTTTTACTTATATTTCGGTGAAAAGACTATATTTATCAATATATGAAACAATTTAATATTGACATTCTCTAGAAATTTTTTTTTGTCTTATGCCTTATGAAAAAGATGGATGGGTTGATTAATATTGCACCTTTCTCACAATTAAAAACATCAGAGTGAAAAATTCTAGCAGCCACCCATGAAAAGCACCATCTTCAGGACCCAAGAAGTTGCCAAAAGCCCACATGAGAAAAAAATATTATTTATTGGTGGATGAATGGACAATAAAGGGTCGTCCAGCCTCAACTGCTTTGGAAGGAGTCAAGTCTGGACTACCAGCCATAAATGGTTCCACAGTCTAAAGGCAACTGCTGAGAAAGCCCTCTTTATGTTAATCCATGTCTCATCTTGGGCAAGTTATATACTGTACATAGTTTTCAATGTCTGTAAGAGAAAAAGAGCCAGTATGGTGTAGTGGATGTAGTGATGCACTAGGATTCAGGAGACCTGGTTCAAAGTCCCACTCAGCCATGGCAAACCACGAGGTGGGGAGGGATTTGGCAAGAGTAAAACTACTCCATAAATATCTTACATAACCTTGAATACCCTGTTCAGGTCATTATAAACTGCACACAACTTGATGGCACTTACCAATTAGGAAAAACGGTTGTTTTAGTAATCACAGTAGCATTTTATAGCTAACTTTTAGCAAGGATGTTCCAGTAAAATCAACGTTCCTAAGAATCTGCAATGTGAACACATCAGACTGTGCCAAAAATCATTTATTGTACAACTGCAGAGCTGGAAGGGACTCTATAGATCACTGAGTCTAGCCCCTGTCACAGAGATATAGTGGGATACTGAAATCACTGAGCTATCCAGCAGTTTTAAAAGAATCTTCCACTTTAAAATCAGGATTAAAATATACAGGACCGTGTTTCCGAACCAGGGTGTTGTGACCCCCAAGACGGTCACAACGTGTTTGCTGGTACTTTGTGAGAGACCTCATATGTGTTGTATCCCTTTTGTAAAGTAATTTCTTCCATGACCTTTTGGAGTGGGATATTAAAGTCATGTGTGTGAATGTACATGTATGAGAAACAGGCCCTTTGGGGGGGGGTGCGCGGGAGAAAGAAATCTCTACCTGTCTGAGAAGGTATGAGTTTACCCCATTAAAACTGAGTTTTTATGCAAATGTGGCAGGGGGTTGCAAGTTATTTGGTTATTATGAAAGGGTGTCACAATTAGAAAAAGATAGGGAACCTCTGCTCTAGGAAATACTGGCACACTTTGCTGTTAAAATGTGTCTTTACTGGATAAGAAATAGAGATGTAACATGTAACAATTATGAAAGTGAAATAGAAGGTAAAGCAGGTCTGTTTCAGGCATTTCTATAAAGATTTTTCGGTGCTCCAGGATCCTGATCTAGCTGTGGGGTTCCTGAAGTGGGTCTCCAGCTACTTCTTGAGTGAATAATTTGACTACTTTTATGTTGCACTTGTTATTTCTTGAAATGCAGTGCAAGATGAAGGACCCAGATATCATCCATTTGATGATGGAGGAATAGAAACTTCCCATGTCTCAGATATTTTATGGTGGGCCTATGACAGAACAGGAGGGGTGGAGTCAAGGAAACTGGGAGTGGCAGAGAGGCAATTAGAGAGAACCGGAGAGTGAGTTAGGAAAAAGATGGTGAAGCATTTAGACGGTTAGAGAGAAGTCTGAGAAGTATTTAGACAAGATATTTGACAGTTGGTTAGTTAGAGAATATTAAAAAGTTAAAAGGAATTAAAAGTACATTGAAAGAAAATATTGAGATCTTGATTAAAGTAAATGAGTACAAGCAAGCTAATAAGTAATCAAATCCACGTTTAATGAATGAATGATAATAGAACATCCCTAATTTTCCTTCTGTGATTCACTTATTTATCCTTGAAGAAACTTTGTTTTATTTGGCAGCAAGAGCGTGAGACTCATAATTGATATAGTGAGGATAATATCCTCTGGTGGTAGCAAAAAAGGGGTAAAGAACAATGATGCCCAAAGGTGAACCTGGGTGAGGGACAAAACACACAGGGGTCACTGGGGGTGCACGACAAAGACTTACAACACCTTCTAGAACTGACAGCAAAGAAAGATGTTCTGTCATTATAGTGGACTGGAATGCTAAAGTAGGGAGTCAAGAGATAAAAGCAACAACAGGTAAGTTTGGCCTTTGAGTTCAAAACAAAGCAGGGCAAAGGCTAATAGAGTTTTGTCAAGAGAACAAGCTGGTCATCACAAACACTCATTTCCAACAACACAAGAGGCAACTCTACACATAGACATCACCAGCTGAGCAATACCGAAATCAGATTGATTATGTTCTCTGCAGCCAAAGATGGAGAAGCTCTATACAGTCAGCAAAAACAAGACCTGGAGCTGACTGCGGCTCTGATCATCAGCTTCTCATAGCAAAATTCAAGCTTAGACTGAAGAGAGTAGGAAAAACCACTGGGCTACTCAGGTATAATCTAAACCAAATCCCTTATGAATATACAGTGGAAGTGAAGAACAGATTTAAGGAGCTCGATTTGGTGGACAGAGTGCCTGAAGAACTATAGATGGAGGCTTGTAACATTGTACAGGTGGCAGCAATAAAAACCATCCCAAAGAAAAGGAAATGCAAGAAAGCAAAGTGGCTGTCCAACGAGGCCTTAGAAATAGCAGAGAGGAGAAGGGAAACAAAATGCAAGGGGGATAGGGAAAGTTACAGAAAATTGAATGCAGACTTCCAAAGAATAGCAAGGAGAGATAAGAGTGCCTTTTTAAATGAACAGTGCAAAGAAATAGAGGAAAAGAATAGAAAGGGAAAAACCAGAGATCTGTTCAAGAAAACTGAAGATGTTAAAGGAGCCTTTTGTGCAAAGATGGACATGATAAAGGACAAAAATGGTAGGGACCTAACAGAAGCAGAAGATGTCAAGAAGAGGTGGCAAGAATACACAGAGGAATTATACAGGAAAGACCTGGATGTCCCAGACTAGCCGGATAGTGTGGTTGCTGATCTTGAGCCAGACATCCTGGAGAGTAAAGTCAAGTGGGCCTTAGAAAGCATGGCTAATAACAAGGCCAATGGAGGTGATGGCATTCCAGTTGAACTATTTAAAATCTTAAAAGATGACACTGTTAAGGTGCTACACTCAATATGCCAGCAAGTTTGGAAAACTCAACTGTGGCCAGAGGATTGGAAAAGATGAGTCTACATCACAATCCTGAAGAAGGCAGTGCCAAAGAATGCTCCAACTACCGTACAATTGCACTCATTTCACACGCTAGCAAGGTTATGTTCAAAATCCTACTCCCAGAAATACAAGCTGGATTTCGAAGGAGCCGAGGAACTAGAGACCAAATTGCTAACATGCACTGGATTATGGAGAAAGCCAGAGCGTTCCAGAAAAACATCTACTTCTGCTTCATTGACTATGCAAAAGCCTTTGACTGTGTGGACCACAACAATGGCAAATTCTTAAAGAAATGGGAGTGCCTGACCACCTGATCTACCTCCTGAGAAATCTATATGTGGGACAGGAAGGAACAGTTAGAACTGGATATGGAACAATTGATTGGTTCAAAATTGGGAAAGGAGTACGACAAGGCTGTATATTGTCCCCCAGCTTATTCAACTTATATGCAGAATACATCATGCGGAAGGCTGGACTGGAGGAATCCCAAACCGGAATTAATATTGCTGGAAGAAATATCAAGAACCTCAGATATACAGATGATACCACTCCGATGGCAGAAAGTGAGGAGGAATGAAAGAACCTCTTAATGAGGGAGAAAGAGGAGAGCGCCAAGTGGCAGAGGCACCCCTGGAGGAAGTGGCACCAGGTACATTTAAAGAAGGGGAAGGAGAACGGGAATGAATTAATAATAATAAATAAAATAAATGATGGTAATTGAATAAATCTGGATTGTTGTTCTTGAGAAAACAAAACATCCCCTGAAAATAAGCCCTAATGCATTTTTAAGCAAAACTTAATATAAGACCCTGTCTTATTTTCGGGGTTACACGATAGATACATTTGCCTAGCAATTAAAACGTGCTGCAGTTACTTTTCTGGAAAAGATTTTTTTAAAAAAAGCAAATGATGTGATTCATTTATGCAGATATGTTAGTTCCATCTAAGATAACATGCCTATCTTTTAAATTTGTTCTCATTCAGAACAAAATGGTTCTATGAACATGTATCCTTGACTCTTCACATGAAGAGTGATGACGATAGCTCTGAGGAAGAGTTGATTCAACCTAATGGATTTTATTCCCTCATGGCAGGTTCTGGGAGTGGACGACTGAGTTCTAGATTCCTGAAGTCAAAGAAGGCAGTCTGGCATTGCCCTGTTTTAGATTTTTAGTTGCTCAAAGTAATTAACAATCTAGAAACTATGGGGTTCTATTCAGAAATCAATCATTATTATGGGCTAAAATGGGATTCCTTTCTTAGATTTTTAATTCCAGGTCCTTTTAGTTTCTTTCTTGTGCATTTGAGCAAATAAAAGTGCCAAGGGACACATTTGCTAAGCAGGTCTTTTAACCCCGTTGCTTACGATTGTTTCATCCTTTAAAAATAGCACAAAAACAAAGAGCCTAATTCAATGTGAAGAATTCTCCATGGTGGAAAGACGTGTCTTTTTACTATTAGGCAGTGGGGCATGGGGTGGCAAATCTTTTTTTTCCCCTTCTTCACCCTGGCCAAAGAGGACCCTTGCTGCTTAGGAAAACTGCTGCTGTTCTGCAAAGCTTTCCAGAGCCAACAGTTTTTGTGCCATGTGGCCTGTGGCTGGGGCTGCGCCCCTCCTGAAAGTGAGGAAGAATGAGGAGAAACAGGAAGCAGCCGCACCCCTGCCAGAATCAGAGACAAGCTTCTATTGCTTGTAATCCTTTTGTCCATTTCTAAGATGAACATGATAAGGATGAATTTGATTCAGTGTTGGGCTATGATGGTCTTCAAAGCTTTGGCATTGTAGGAAAAGATATGGAAAATGGCCTGTGTTGTGGATAGATGCTGCCTTGCCATCGGGAGCTCTCTCTGCTCTTTTTGTGTTTTGTTTCTTAAAGGGAACAGTTGTAAGCATATGCCTGAGTGTGCATTCTCAATGTAATGTGTAGTTTAACCCCAAGTGATTATGATTTGTGTTCATATATTGAGGGTTATTTTTGGACAAAGGATAGGAAAACTTAAGTGGCTCTGCTTAAAAAAAAACCTCATAAAAATGGCAAATATAAAAATTATTGAAAACAAAAATAATACTTAGAATGGCTATTTGATATCTTCCACTTAAGTTTGGAAAATTGTAGTAAAAAAAAAACACACACAAGAAGAGTGACCTTCTACTGTAAAGTCTCTTATAGCTGTGAGGAACTCCAAAGCTTGAGTGTGTACCTTCCCCACAAAACGTCACCTAGCGGAGTTTACTAGTATGAATGACTACTCCATGCGAGCTATAGATATAGCCTGCTGAAATCTGGGAGATCTCCAACTCTGGCAGGATATATTTAAGATTCAGTCTCTTTCTCTTTAGGCACCATCAAAATCTGGGTAGCCTTCAATGTACTTGTTTGTTAGCCACCTTTCGATACTACAAGTGTTGCACTAAAACCATTCTCAGTTGTTACAATACAAAGTGGTTAATGTGAAGGAGTCTTGCTGGTTTGTAAAGTGCACAATCCTTACTATGTATTAGAGTGGATCAGAAAAAAAGTTGTACTGCGTTGACATCAATGTGATGTGACCAAGCAAAACTTTCACACACTTGGAAAGTCACGGAGCCTGGGATGATGTTGTGCAACTTTGCACTGCGCAGCCGTGATGATGTCATCAACTGCAGCTGTGCTTCTTATTCTCCTACCCCCCACCCCAGGTTCCAGGGATCCCTTTCATCCTGGGAAAGCCTCTGGGAGCTACAGAACAGAGAAGGGAACTCTTTGATGCCCCCAAATTACTGCCACTTGTCCTAAAGTCCCAAACATTTCCCCAGGATGAAAACGATCCCTTGGGACCCTTGGAAGCTAGTGGAGTGGAAGAAACAGGAAACTTCTAATTCTCCCCAAATAGCCACAGGTGATAATTTCATCAGAGTTGAGCAACAGGATTCTGGATATGATGCCTCTTGGTAAATCCCATAGAGCTCCAGAAGATCTTCCCATATTGGGTATTTCTGGGTGCTCTATCCCATATTTAGGTTGTAATGAGTTAGTCAGTACAGTTAACCAAATCTATAGTAAGCAGAAACTCAATAGCATCTAATATTGCAGTCCTATGCACATTTACTTGGGAATCATCTCTGCTGAACTCTATGGAGCTTACTTCTGAATAGTCAAGTGTGGAATTGGAGTACTAGTTACCTCAAAGTACGGGTTTTGTTGCCATCAACATGCAAAAGAGGCACTACTTTTAATGTCAAGGGAAATCAAAACAGTGTGAAAAGGAGCTCATAAACAGAGACATGTCCACAGAGTTGAGTATGGACTAGATAAAAATAGAATGGCTTCATTTTCGCAAAATCTTCGAAGTCAACAATATGTTTCTGCAGAACTGTGTTTTATTGACAATTAAATATCTTCCTTGAGGAATCCTTTAAAGAAAGCTGCATTCTCATTAAAAACAAAACTAGTGTAGGTCAAAGGGACTAGCAATTAGAACAAAATAGCTCATTATTGCTACAAATATTCTGCTAAGTTTTTATTCCCAGAGTGAACTTCCTTAACCCCATAGCAACATCAAGAACCATCTACTGCCGTTCATTTGGGTGCCTTTACATTTCCCTGCTTCCTATAGAACTCCTTGGATGTCACCTCCAAAAA
Source organism: Pogona vitticeps (assembly GCF_051106095.1). Lineage (NCBI taxonomy): Eukaryota > Metazoa > Chordata > Lepidosauria > Squamata > Agamidae > Pogona > Pogona vitticeps. The sequence continues at coordinate 95,070,830 of NC_135785.1, forward strand.
TAATAAGCTAAAATCACTGTGAAAATTAAAGTGCTCATTTGTTAAAAGATGGAAATTTCCCCCTTTTTATCTTCCACAGCCTTGCAAATAAGCGAGAAGCACCAGGAAATTATAATTCTTTATTCTTGACTTTTCTGTAGGTTATGCAGTAAGATTTTGCAGGTGTTGAAAAATATTAAACTTTGGCAAGCTTTGTTCTTTCTTGAACATGTTTTCTGTATATTTTCAAACACAGTTGAGAAAATTGAAGCCAGAAGAAACATGCAGCAAGCCAAATGAACTGCCTAAACTAGATTTCTTTGACTATGGAAATCTCATTTAGGCAGGAATAATCAATTGGATAACATTTTTTCAGTGTTGCTTGGAGTTATTTTGCTATAATTCCTGGTACTTTGGCTGAAATATTGGCTGAAATCCAGTAGTAAGTTGCAGGATTTGGTGAGTCAACACCTGTATAAGTTCCATTGATTCAGTAGGCCTACGACTGCATTTTTCTGCTGGATTCAGGATAGAGCTGTTCAAGAGTCCATTGATTAGGTTCAGGACCCAATTCAGGTATTTGGATTTGGATCTAAATCAGTTTCCACTGATTTGTTCAGTGTCAGCGGCCCTCAGCCCAATGAGATTTGAAACTGTGCATCTGACAATCCCTGGCTCTCCTTTCTTAAACTTTTTTTCTGTGCAAAAGTGATGTAGTGCAATTATAAGTGATCTTGCACTAAATCTGGGACAACTGGGGAGAAGAGTCACAGGTCCCTGCTATCAGAAAACATCACATCCCACTTAATACATCACCACACACCATTCAGAGTCATGTTTCCCCATCCTTTCTTAGAACAAAACAAATGATCACACAAGGAAAACACTGTTTGAATAGTTTCAGCTTTAAAAAAGTAGAAGCCCCCAGTGGCAGGGGAAAAATTCTGAATCATATGGAAAAAGGGCCAGGGTGATTTGTATTGGCCTTTGCTTTGTATGATAACCAAAAATTACTTTGAACTCACCCATGCTAACTACAGAGCAAATCCTGAAGTAATTGTCAATGTAATCATAGTATGACTCTAAACTGATATGAATCAGCCAGATTCATCTTGCAATTCCACCAAATGGTTCCACAAGCCTAGTCCAGAATCAGTGGTGCATGGAAAACATGGTAGGAGACTTACAACACCAGTGACTGCTGCAGCAAATGAGAACATGTTTGGCAGTCTGACACAGGGTAGAGTTTATGCTGGAAGCAAACTGGTCATTGGGTGCATGGAACTGAAGCAGAAAGTTTTATGGTGAATAACTGCTAGTCTGTAGCAAGCAGGTAGGGTTATCTCCAGGTCACTGCTAGGGAAATTTGTAGGTTCTTTGAGGAAGCAGGTGCGGTAATATACAGTGGTGTCTCGCTTAATGAGCGCTTCGTTTAACGATGAATTCGCTTAGCGATGACTTTTTCGGAGTGTTTTTGCGCTCCGTTTAATGATGGTCCCTATGGGCGATTTTCGCTTAGCGATGTTGGGACCATTAAATTTTTGGGTTCTCTGTTTCGCTTAGCGATGGTTTAAACAGCCTCATGTTTGCTGTTTTTTAAATGTTATAAAGTTAAAGTTTACTGTTTAAAATGTTTGAAATCACAAAGTGCACTTAATAAACCCTTTGTTAACCAAATTTGACTTTGTTCTGACTCTTTTTAAATTTGTTGTTGCATTTTCCCCCCCACTGAGATGCATTGAATAGGTTTCAGTGCATTTCAATTGGGGAACTGCGTTTTGCTTAGCAATGTTTCCTATGGCGATTTTCGCTTAAGGATAGCAATTCGTTCCTATTGGAATGGATTATCCCATTTTCAATGCATTTCAATGGGAAACCGCGTTTCACTTAGCAATGTTTTCACTTAGCGATGAATTTTTGGAACCAATTAAAATCGTTAAGCGAGGCACCACTGTAATTTTGTCTAGCTAGAACCTTTTAAAACTCTCAATATGTGATATGTGTACAGACTATTTGGGGTTGTCTGTTTCTTGCTAATCATCTGACTTTTCATAGTATTCATCAGTGTGTGTGTGCTTGTGTTATAGTGTTGGTAAAGTAAGAGCAACACAAAATGGACTGAAAAACGTGCATATTGGCAATGATATAGTTAATAGTTTGCACCATGGCATTTCCATTTGTATAGCTTTGGACCTGCATTCACATGGGGTAGGAAAAAAATCACAACCAGAGAGGTGGCCCTGGCTATGTGAACTATTTTATGTCAAACCTACCAGTTCTAAAGATGCTCAGGAGCAGGGAGAAACTGTCTTTTTTGTGTGTGTTTGTGGTTCTGGTATTCTGGGGCTGCAAAAATGGCCTGGGGTGCACTTTGCCTTGTACTATGTCTTATTAGACATGTAGGATCACTTTATTTTCTACAGTTCAGTAAATGTGTGCAAACGTCATCCAGATAACTTAAGATTCTCAATGGAAGCTTCTTTGAAGGTTTTAAAGTCTCTCTCCTGTGTGTGATGTTGTCAGTCCAGGCTGTGTGTGCTTAACTGAATGTTAGAAAGAAAAGTGATCCTAAGCCACATTTATTGTGTTAGCATGTTATTTAGCTCTCAGAGAAAAAAAAAGTGCCAGAGGAACATGGGGCACAGCTTTATATGGGTGAGAGGGAAAAAGAAGCTATAAAATCCCCACTGAGTGCATTTCTAAATGCTTCCCGCCCCAAATCCCACTCTGTGATTAAAATCTTGTTGCACAACTTTGTATATGTAAATCCTGATGATGTCAACAGCCACTGACGTTAATCTTTATTTTAATTTTTTTTAATTTCCCCTCAGGTTCCAAGGCTCCCTAGGGATCCCCTTTGACCTCAGGAAGCATTTGGGACGCTCAGGATGGAGGGAGCCTTCAGTGCCTGAAAATAATAACCTCTGGTCCTATGATGGATTAACGTCCATATTGGATGAGGTCATCAGGATTTACTCTTGTGCAGTTTTCCAACAGGATTTCAACCAGTATTTTTTTTAGAACCTAAGCAGGATCAAGTGCATTCTGAATCGAGAGGGGCAGGTTTTGCCAACTGTTGTTGCCAACTGCTATCAGTCACTTGTTATTTTTTTTAAATCATATAGCGGTATGTTGTCATTTATATGGAAAGAGAAAGGGTTAATTTTCAAAAGTTCTCTTTATATTGGAGGGGGAAAGAGAGAGAGATTTTACACTTTAATGCACTAAGTCAGCGATCCCCAACCCCCGGTCCCTGGCCTGGTCCCAGTCCCTGGCCTGGGATAGACTGGGCCGCCGAGAGAGACCTCCCCCCGCGCCCCCATGCGCACTCACCCCTGCACTGCCCATTTGTGCCTCCATGCACCCTCCAGCTTGCCCGTACAAGCGCTGCACTGCCATTTGTGCATGAGCATGCGCAGGCCCGTACGAGCGTGTGTCGCTGTTTGCATATGCATGGTTGTGCACATGTGCATGCACTCATGCGGGCCCATGTGCACCTGCACACATGTGCAAATGGCAGCACGGCGCTCATGCGGGCGCCTGCCTGCCCATGCAAGAGAGCGCATATGCTTGTTTGCGCATGCGCATGAGCGCGGGGGTGCCCCACCTTCCCCAGCTGGTCCATGGATTGGAAAAGGTTGGGGAACACTGCTCTAAGTAGTCTGAGGTCTGTGCAGTAGATCACAGAAGTGAGTAAACCTCCTCACATTTCATAAATATTTTAGTATATCTTTTCATGTGACAACACTGAAGAAATGACACTTGGCTACAATGTAAAGCAGTGAGTATACAGCTTGTATAACAGTGTAAATGTGCTGTCCCCTAAAAATAACGCAGCACACAGCCATTAATGTCTAAATCTCTGACAATGTCCAAATTGGGCACAAAGTGTCAATATTTTGTGTGGCCACTATTATTTTCCAGCACTGCCTTAATCCTCTTGGGCATAGAGTTCACCAGAGCTTCACAGGTTGCCACTGGAGTCCTCTTCCACTGCTCCATGATGACATCACAGAGCCGGTGGATGTTAGAGACCTTGCGTACCTCCACCTTCCATTTCAGGATGCCCCATAGATGCTCAATAGGGTTTCAGTCTGGAGACATGCTTGGCTAGTCCATCACCTTTACCCTCAAATTCTTTAGCAAGGCAGTAGTAGTTTTGGAGGTGTGTTTGGGGTCATTATCATGTTGGAATACTGCCCTGCAGCCCAGTCTCTGAAGGGAGGGGATCATGCTCTGCTTCAGTATGTCGCAGTACATGTTGGCATTCATGGTTCCCTCCCAGTGCCGGCAGCGCTCATGCAGCCCAGACCATGACACTCTACCACCATGCTTGACTTGTAGACACAACACACTTGTGTTTGTACTCCTCACCTAGTTGCCACCACACACACTTGACACCATCTGAACCAAATAAGTTTATCTTGGTGTCACTGGACCACAGGACATGGTTCCAGAAATCCATGTCCTTAGTCTGCTTGTCTGCAGCAAACCATATGCGGGCTTTCTTGTGCAACATCTTTAGAAGAGGCTTCCTTCTGGGACAACAGCCCTGGAGACCAATTTGATGCAGTGTGCAGTGTATGGTCTGAGCACGGACAGGCTGACCTCTGCAGCAATGCTGGAAGCACTCATACGTCTATTTCCAAAGCTAACCTCTGGATATGACACTGAGCACGGGCACTCAACTTCTTTGGCCGACCATGGCGAGGCCTGTCCTGTTAAACTGCTGGATGGTCTTGGCCACTGTGCTGCAGCTGAGTTTCAGGGTTTTGGCAATCTTCTTATAACCTAGGCCATCTTTATGTAGAGCAACTATTCGTTTTTTCAGATCCTCAGATAGTTCATTACCATGAGGTGCCATGTGGAAATTCCAGTGACCAGTCTGAGAGAGTGAGAGTGATAACACCTGCTCCCCCTTCACACCTGAGACTTGTGACACTAACAGGTCTCATGACACCAGGGAGGGAAAACGGCTACTTAGGCCCAATTTGGACATTGTCACTTAGGGGTGTACTCACTTTTGTTGACAGCGGTTTAGACATTATGGCTGTGTGTTGCACTATTTTGAGGGGACAGCACATTTACACTGTTATACAAGCTGCATACTCACTACTTTACATTGTAGCCAAGTGTCATTTCTTCATTGTTGTCACATGAAAAGATATACTAAAATATTTATGAAATGTGAGGAGGTTTACTCACTTCTGTGATCTACTGTATATGAAGCCATGTGAAAATGTTTGCATGCCCTCTCTATGAAATGCTGACTACTAGCTGCATTGATTATTACACAAAGGATAGATGTTAAAATACACTTCCAGCTGTCCAAATCACTGCCTAGAGCATCGAACTTGTCTTGAGAATACAGAAGCCAGCACTGTCTCATTTAAATCGTGTTTCCCATATTTGAAATCGATAAGCTGAACTGAGGAGTTTATTTTGAACAGGAAAAGGATGGCTGTGGGAAAGAGATGAACAGCTAGTTCTTTCTCCATGGAAGAACAGCAGAGAGAAACATGGGAGGAAAAACAGAGTTAATGAAAGAGATACTGGGTTAGAAAAAAGGGAGTACAATTCTCTGCTTACTTATTGAAAAATGTGCACAGCGGAATCAGTGGGATGTGTTTCCAAGCGAATGTGCAAGGCTGTGCGCAGCAGGTGATGGGGAAGAGTGTTGCCACATTCCATTCAAACATTTGAAGAAGAAAAAAGAAAGCTTATAAATATTCTCCAACATGTACAGAAGCTTAGGATGTTTTTTTTTCCCTATCAGCCCATGGGGAAGACCTCCCAAATTAGTAGTTCACCTTCTCTGTGCTCTAGGTGAAGATCTTTCTAAATGCTTGTTAGCACCTCATTATATAGCCATTGATTCAGGGCATGGGGGTCATCCATACAGCCATGTTCCAGGGCAGATCTGCATTCTTCCTTGATCTTATTAGACATTTGGCATTGTGCAATTAAAATGTGCTCTAGCTCACTTGATGTAGCCTATGGGGATCAACAGGTCACTTGCAGACAGCTTTCATAACATGTGATACCTGTTTTCTCACAGTCCTAGCAGCAACTGTAAACTCTACCCAGCAGCTTTGTTTTGTAGCAGCACACTGGTGTAGCACTTGTCTCTTCTGAAGCAAATTTGGATAGCCAATAAGAAATTGAAGCCATTAAAAACAAAACAAGCAAATGTGCTCATGTTCTGGAGGCTAAACAGCAAAGATGACTGTCACAGGCAGTACACTCTTGGTTTGGGACAGTGGTTCTCAAACTGAGGTCCCCAGATACTCTTGGACTGCAATTACTGGAAGCCTTCACCACTTGCTGTGCTGGCCAGAATTTCTGAAAGTTGCCGTCCAAGAATATTCGGGGATGCAAGTTTGAGAACCACAGGTTTAGGGCACTGCTTACAAGAGTCAGTGACCACCAGAGTAAGTGTGGTTGACAGCTAAGGAGACTTCTGGGATGAAAACCAAGTCTAGAGGCCTTGTGGTTGTCTAGATGATGTTGGCCTCCAGTTACCATAAGCCCCAGTCAGTCTTGCAGTGATGAGGGATAATGGGAATAACAGTTTATTAATATCAGAAGAACCACAATCCCCCTACCTCCATATTTGAGTTATCTAATACGACCTAGAGAAGCTGTAAGGTAAAGATTCCCCTTGGCATTTAGTCCAGTCATGTCTGACTCTAGGGCGTGGTGCTCATCCCTGTTTCCAAGCCATAGAGCCAGTGTTTGTCCGAAGACAGTTTCCGTGGTCACGTGGCCAGTGCGACTAGACCCGGAATGCCATTACCTTCCCACCAAGGTAGTACCTATTTATGTACTCGCATTTTTTTACATGCTTTCGAACTACTAGGTTGGCAGGAACTGGGACAAGTGACGGGAGCTCACTCTGTCATGTGGATTCGATCTTACGACTGTTGGTCTTCTGACCTTGCAGCACAGAGGCTTCTGCAGTTTAACCTGCAGCAGCACCACGTCCCAATACAGAGAAGTTGTACCTGGATTCAAAAAGAGATTTTTCCATGGAACAAATACATTTCATTCTTTTGTTGTCTACACACTAGTTACTTTTATTAAAATCTTTGTCCTGTTGAGAGGGGGCAGAGTTAAACACTCTACCTGTGGTGTCCTATAATTTTCTGCTTGCACAACAGCAAGCTGGAGATCAGCTCTATTGTTTTCAATGGGGCTTACGCTTCACTGTGAGCTACTGGATACCTCATTGTACAAGTTCTGAAAGATCGCCATGACTTGTGCAATATTCTGTTGCATGTGTGGGAAGGGACAATGGGCCTTTATGTGCTGCTTTCCCATTAAAAACACACATTGAAGGCCCCTAGCAACAAAGAAATAAAACATGATAGAATATGAAGCACAGAAAACAAGTCATTTATATAAGACTGCAAGTCATTCTCAAGGAACATGATTGAAACTATAGCTGAAATCCTGTTGTGTAGTGTAATAAGACCCAACTAGAGTAGGCCCTTTGAATCAGTAGTTACTTGACGAGTCAACTCCTCTATAAATTCCATTGATTCAATGGGTCCACTCTAGTTACAGCTTATTATACTAAGCATGCCAAAAAAGGAGCTTAATGAGATGGCAATAAAATGAAATGACATAACAATCTTAACAAAATCTGTATGCAGCAGTATTCAAATTCCACTTGCAGCCACTGAAAAAGAATAGTGCCTCCTCTCTACTAATTCCATTTCAGGTTTTGGCAAAAGAGTACAACAGAGAGACTGTCCAGTTGATCTTAATGATCAGTATGAATACCTTAAAGCTTAATTGTTTGATACTATGTTATATCCATACTTGTGACATAATATTGAAACTGCACCCACACTCAATTAGTTGAGTTATGCAGTTTTACTTCTTTCTTCAGGGTTATGATACAGCTGGAGTATGGACTATATTAGGATTAGCTAGTTGGCAATCTTGTATATGTAATATGCATTATATAGTGACAGGGGACTTGTAAAAATGTAGAAGAATAGTACAACTTAATATAATCTTTTCTTTAGGCACTGGCTCCTTTTCTCTCTTATTCCTCTCCTTGACCTCTGTGAACAGGTTACACCCCTTTACTATTAAATATCCTACCTTGTTTTGTTGTCATATGAAAAATGAGACAATGCAAGTATTATTCTCCTCAGAGGAAGTACATGTGCTTGTTTCTCTTGGAGAGATTTTGTGCATTTTGAGACTAATTTTTTGCACATTTTTGTAGAATGTGCAGTATTCAAAAATGAGATTTGTTGCCTTGCTTTTGGTAGTTTGGAAAGTAGTGGGATTGTTTGGGCCTTTGTGATCAAGCAGCCCATCCTCTTGTGAATGCTTTGCACGTGTGCTTAGCTTCACAAGGGAAAAAATGCTAGATGTTTTTGCTCAAATTGTAGAAAACAAAAAGAAAAATTGCACTGTGTCTTGATCTTGCACTGCCAGTGAGATCTCATGGAAGGGATAGAGTATACTTGGCCTTAAAGCAACGTACTCTCTAATTTTCAGCCCTGCTGGGCAGGTCTCCACCTTTCTCTCTCGCAACTCCACCCTTGCGTGTGCGCCGACTCCACTTTCCCACGTGCTGGTTTCCATCACAACTAGAACCTAATGTGATCTCTGCGTGGAGGAGGAAGTGCAGTTGTGTGCATGTGCGTGTGCACCCAGCTTAGTGGGAACCTTACCTTAAAACATCACTGCTGAAACATGCATCCAACAGAAGCCAGGGACAAGTGTGACTTCTGTAGAGTCCTTGGCCAATTAAAATTCCTATTTGAACAATAGTAGGGGGGGAATGAACTTCAGAGTTTGGCTTTTAAAGTATTTTAAAATCTTTTAAAGCAAAATGTCTGAGAATATAATGAGAGGACAGCTAATGGAAAATGCCCATATGATTTTTGTAGAATATCCTTGTATTTTCAGATGTGTCTACCTTTCTCCAACAGTTTCCTAATATACTTTTAGAACCTGACAACTGGGCACCCAGCTGAAGTAGCTAATTTCAGTTATCTTAACTAGCTGTGCACTTTCATGGACAATTACTGTCTATAGCACTCTTTTGTTTCATTCCTACATCTTGATGGTAGAGCCTTGTTTCTGAAGTACAAGGAAGAGCCATAACACCGGTGTGCTGGTTTGTAACTTCCTCTGGGGGTGAATTCGCATATTATGATAATCACATAGTAATTGTAGTTATCACTCAATAACCTAAGTGTGAAACTGTTATCCTCAGACACCACAGAGTGAGTCATGAAATTATTATTACTTTAGCTGTGATCCAAAAAGATTTTTTATGTGTATGCATGGTGAGACTTGTGTTCTCTTTCTTTCTTTCTTTCTTTCTTTCTTTCTTTCTTTCTTTCTTTCTTTCTTTCTTTCTTTCTTTCTTTCTTTCTTTCTTTCTTTCTTTCTTTCTTTCTTTCTTTCTTTCTTTCTTTCTTTCAGCAAGTGAATTGTTGCAGAGTATTTAGTATTTCTAAGAGCAAAATTCCATGGGCTGGTGTTAAGTTTCTGGCTGCTAATTAAGAGTATCTACTTAGGAAATTCATAATTAGGTAAAATAGTAAACTTTATAAGCATTAGGTCTTGGGCTGCAACTACACTAGAAAGCCAATTTGGAGCAATTTGGTTTTGCTGTGATTTCATTTGCAGTCTGTGTTACATTTTTGAAATTGCAGTCAGTGCTCGCACAGAGGTTGCAAATTGTTTTGAGAGATCACTGTTCATACTAGATGTGATACAATTTGCTTTCCAGCTCACAGACACCCCCTTCTTCCCTTCCTTCCTCTGGTCCCACCAGAGGACCAGAGGAAGGATCCTTTTATAGAGCATATACTTCTTTTATGGAGTATAAATATGGGAAATAATAATGATAATCACTCAACAATAAAGTGATAGGGTGACTTAGCGCTAATCTCATGTATGTAAGATATATTTTTTTTTAAAAATTAAAAATCAGAGAATGATTGGGGGGAGAGGAAAGAATACAGGGGTGTGCTCACTCAGTCCTGAACATCACACTCCAATTGCCTATGACATCAAAACACCACCTACAGACACACTCGCCTCCCCTGTCTTTACAAGAACGTATCAGAACTAACCACACAGGGGAAAAAATCCCATTTGAATTGTTATGGCTTGAAAACAAGAAGCTCCCCAGTGGCAGAGGAAAAATCCTGTTTCAAGAGCAAACAGGGCTGGGGCAGTTTGATTCCACTTTTGCATCATGTGGTCAGTAAAAAAAATACTTTGAATTCACCTGTTCTATAAGTGGAGCAAATCTTGTGGTATTTGAGCCATATCCTTAGCTAGGCTATTCTCACTTCTCTCCTTTGCCTCACCTCCATTCTGTATATGTCCACTACTCTTGATCCTCAGCTCTGGCTTATTTTCACTGTCTCTCCTTCCCTCTTACAGAGGCTGATTCATTCACTTGCTCTTTCATTACTCAACTCAACTTGAATACAAAGAATGAATCATATTATAAACATCATTTCCTCCTGTCCACTTTACATCACACATTAAAGACATGGTTTATGGACCCAATGAGATGTCCTGTTCAAGGTGGGAGCTGAATTTTTTAAAATGACTGACAGTGAGAATCTGTGCTTCTTCACTTGGACCCAAGTTTCACTATATTCAGTGCCCTGTACTTTTCCCAAGTAAGGATGCATGGAAGTGCAGTCTGGCTGATAAAATCCATCTGCTGTGTATCTCTTTAAAAAATATGGCTCTGCAAAGAATGCCAGCAAGGCCTTTGTAGGCAGCTGCCATTCTCTAAGTAGAAATTTGATTTTTGCCATTGCTAGCCTCTTAATTTGGAAATTCAACAGTAAGGGTGAAAATTCAGGATTTCATTTGGAGAGCAGCTCAGATGAATGGCATGCAGCCTTGGCTAGATAAATTCTTTTTATTAAGAAGGGCCTAAAATGCCTGACTGCTTTAATCTCTAAGTTAAATAGAATCATAGGCTAGGGTCCAAGAAGCTATTTTTAGGTTTGGCCATACTTGGATTTTGAAATGGAATATCAAATATCCCCACTCCAATGCATCCTGGCCGACACAAGACCCAGACCATTGTCGAGAGTTCTCTGTGTCACAAATGGCTAATTGGGTGGATGGTATGAGATTGCTTCCATTCATAAGGCAAACAAACAAACTCTGACACCAACTAACATGCAACTAACAATCTGTTTCTTTTCATGCCAGCCAAAGACATAATGTGTTGATTTTCAAACGTGATTTTTCTACATCAGGAAAATGAGTGCCATTTACTGGCATAGTATGAGCCTCTCTCTCACACACATTCTCTAATGAATAATGAGGGTGAGACGATTAAAAACTCTCCATCTCAAGCCAGAGTTTATACAAGAACTAGCAAGAAAAGTTTTTTCACCTTGCCGAAGTGAGGGATTCTGCATCTGCAGTGCCAAGGAACCACTTTTCTACATTTTCAAGGGCCATTAGGCATGCTTCCAGGAATGGAGCTTTCAAGGCTATGATCACCTCTTCCTGACAGAAAAAAAGATGCTACATTTTAATTGCATCTCTCTAATGCATCTGCAGAATTAATAGCAGTCCTTGTGATCTACTCTTTGGAACAAAATAGCCAGTGATTGAAATGGTTCACAATGTGAAGACTATAAAGGAAGTAGTCACTTATAAAACCGTCTCTTTTGGTTGAACCCTGTTCTTAAAAGTTGGGTCCCCTCGTTCTCTTCAAGTAAGAGGCTTTCTTTTGTGTGTATGTGCACATTGTTGGCCAAGCAAGCATAGGTTAAGAAGAAAAACAGCATTCACATAGCCACTTGGCGAACTTCTTGAAGAGCAATAAATAAAAATCTCTCTGTGATTAATTTTTTATAAGACAATGAAAAAATAAGGCTGTGCCAGAGTTTTGATGTGGTTTGCATTGAAGCTTTTCAGAACGCTGAGTGAAGAAAATGAAAAGTTTCCTCTCTTTAAGGCTGTGTGTGATGTGTGTTAATCCAGAAGGTAGCATAACACTGTCCTGCCATGAGGCAGAATGAGTTGATTGCCTCATGGCCATTCCTAAGGGCATGCTTAGCAGTGGCAAAGTATTGGATGACAGAACTATGTGGGCCACCAGCCTGCCCGGTGCTTTATAAGGCTATCGACCATCCTCAAGTGCAGTGGAGGGGGATGTCTTGTCACCAATGTTGAAGAATGACTCAACAGTCCAGTCAAGCTCTGAATGTGGAATTAGGGGCCACAATGAGGGGCTGCCCCCCAGAGTCCTGAGCTGAAGAAGCTGGGTTGCATGGCTGTCAGAGGAGGACTCCCATAATCCTGTTGCCCCAGCAACGTTCAGGAAGGAACTGGCAGGCTTCTTGATGAAAAGGAAAGGAAATGTACTGTTTGTAGGTAACAAAAGAAAAACAGAAAGTCTATGAGTAGCTCTGGCTGTGCCCTAATTAAAACCCACTTCAAACACTGGCAGAAAGGAAAGTCAAATACACATTACTCAGCAATATAAATAGAGTTAGTCAAATGGAGCATAATGGAAGCATAATTCTACCCATTTTGAACAGTGAACATATCTTTCAAGCACAATTGCATTCCTGGAATCCTCCATGTTTGTGCCTTTAAAAAAAAGTGCAAACAGCTCATGTGTCTAATGGTTGTTGTGGGTTTTTCGGGCTCTTTGGCTCTGTTCTGAAGGTTGTTCTTCCTAACGTTTCACCAGTCTCTGTGGTCGGCATCTTCAGAGGACAGCACTCTGTGCTCTGGTCTAGTTGGCTTGGGAGTGCAGTATTTATGGCTGTGAGATAGGCTTTTGTCTGTTTTCTGTAGATGGGTGATTAGTGTGTCTTGTTGTGGGTGTATTGTTGTGCTAAGGAGAAGAGATTATCTGTCACTGTGATTGATGGGTGTCATTAGCTGGTCTGGCCAGCTCATGTGTCTGTGTTTTTTTTTTAAATAAAAAATATGTGTAGTGAGTGGGAGTGTTTTCTCATTGCCGTGGCCAGATTTTGGTGGCAGATTCAGTGTGGTGGTCATGCAATCCTTACAGTTCCAAGGAGGAGAATCTGGCTCTGAGGACCCACAGATGAAGTCTATCCTTGTCTTCACAAATATATATCTGCCATCTTATATGGAGAACTATTTTAACTCTGTAGGGAAGTAACATTGCAAGGTGCTGACCTATCTTCATGTAAGAAATGTAATTTTATTGTATGGGTGACTATGTACAAAATATTTCTACCAATGCTATTCAAATAGTGCTAGGGTTACCATTCAAGGATAATGGATGGAGGAAATCCCATCACCACTGCTGTGTCTCTAACTAAGCGTAATTACTTTCCAGAAGGTGCATGTGAGTTATGCAACAATTAATTATAATTAATGTTCCTAATATTGTACACAATGAATTGTTCACTTGTTTGTCTATTTTTTGGACCCTGCTGTAAGCCTCCGCTCACCCACCCACCACAGGTGTCTTTTTTCACCCAGCTATGGAAGCGTGAGGTAGCATACACAAAGAATATGCTGGCGATTATGGTGATAACTGTTACATACAGCACTGATGTTACCTGTCTGTCATGGGTTGGAGGGAAAGTTCCATCCTATGGGGAGTGGAAGGCGGGACATCAGGAGGAGGGGCTGTACTGTATATATATGTGGAGTTTGTGTGGAGAAGTTTGGAAGAAGCTGGAGAAGAGCTGAGAGAAGAAGCTTGAGTGGGAGTCTGTGTGTCAGACAGGGTACTACTGTGTGTCAGTCAGTACCAACCTGATAGGTTCAGGTGTCTGTAGGGTTAGCCAGAACTGATAGGTTCAGGGTCTGTGCTTTAGTTAAATGCGTTCTGTGTGAACCAAACTAGTGTATGTATGATTGAGACCAAGCCACGTTACTGTATCTTATTCATTTGATCATTTTATTTTCCCTGTGTGTTATGTAAATAAACCTTGTTCTTTTATTTGTTAAAAATCCATCCCTGGTCTGTGTGACTTCTTATAGGGAATGGTTGGTGGCAGCTTAGTGAAACTGTGGCATCTCCCAGTAGGTCTGGGTTTGTCACATTGATTGGTGTCCAGCGTGTGGGATACGACTGGTCCAGTTGTCCAGTGGTCCAGCAAAGCCTTGGCAAGTGTGCCCAGAGCAAGGGGGGTCTAGTCAGGGACAATCTGAGGGCGCGTAGGTAATCTTCTAGGCTTACCTCACGGGGAGGTGAGCTAGTGGAAGAACGTGCCAACTGGGGAGACTAGATTAGGGAGCTCTGAGGCAACCTGTTTTGGCGGGAAAAAGGCTGAGGCAAAACTGTGTAAAGTAGCAGTGATCTAGCTTGTCTGCTGAGAGGCCTAGCAGAGGGGGGTGGACTCCGGCTGGCAACAGTTGCAAGTTAGTGCTGAAGAACAGCAGCAATCTATAGAAGGCTGGTTCTGAGGCAAAGGAAAAAAAAAAGTGGTCGCTTTATTTTGAGGCTTGACTTTTGAAAGCAGCCTGTTCTGGGGGGGGATTATGCCCTTGACTCGAAGCCAAATGGCAGAAATGGGTGAAGTGAAAGACCCACAGGTAGACCAAGGTTCTGAGGATGAATTTGGCTCAGTGCAGGATGACAGCACGGGAGAACAGAACCCAGAACTCAGGAAAATGCTTCTAGCCCAACAGCATGAACTGAGGGTGAAGGAAATGGAGGGAAGATTAGAGAGAGAGAGAATGGAAAGAGAAGAAAGATTAGAGAGAGAGAGAATGGAAAGAGAAGAAAGATTGGAGAGAGAGAAAATGGCGTTTGAGTTAAGAAAATTGGAGCTGATGAATCAGAACAATAATAACAATAGGGATTCTGAGGGAGGCCAATTGTCTAAAACTGACCTGAAGAAATTCCCTGTATACCACAAGGGAGATTGCCCTGAGGTGTTCTTTTCCCTAGTGGAAAGAGCGTTTGTGGACTTCTCAGTGAGGGAAACTGAGAAGATGACCATCATGCGATCTTTAATCAGTGGCAGCCTGGCAGAAGTCTATGCAGAGATGCCAGAGGAGCTGTTAAAAGATTTTGCAGAGTTTAAAAAACTGGTGTTTGCCAGACATGGGATAAATGCGGAACAGCTGAGGCAGAGATTCAGGTCACTCACCAAGAAACCAGAGCAGACTTTTACCCAAGTGGGGGCCCAGCTGGTGAGGCTGCTAGAGAAATGGCTATCTCAGGAGGGGACAGAGACCTTTCAGCAGCTCAAAGACTTGATAGCGCTGGAACAGTTCTATTCAGTCCTGCATGGGGAACTGAAGTTCCAGGTGGGGGAAAGGAAACCGAAATCTGTGGCCGAAGCAGCAGAGATCGCAGATTTTATTTATCAAATAAGAAAACCCTTAGGTGATGAGGGGAAATCGATAGGTAAACCGAAAGAAACCTACAGCAAGTACTCTCAGGGACCAGGGAGAAGCCAGCAAGGGGGAGGGACCCATGGTGAAGGGAAGCCCTCAGACATGAAACCAAGACCTCAGATTGTGGAGGGAAAACCAAAACAAGATGAGAAAGACTCCAAATACAGCAGAAAATGTTATTTCTGTCAAGGAAAGGGCCATCTAATCTCAGAGTGTGAGAAATTAAAGCAGCTAAAAGGAAATGTGCCTCATGATTTGAGTGGAACCAAGCCAAAAGCTGTGTTCTGTGTCCAGAAAGAGCAAAGCTCCTTGTCCCTGAGGGAGCCTGTTGCCATGGCTACTCAATCTGGAACAGTTACATCTGCTGATCAGGCTGAGGAAAATGGTCCTCTTGTGGAGGTCAAGCGCTGCTTGCTAGTGAGAACAGATTCGCAGTTGTTTGAAACCGCAGGGGTGGACATAGGAATACTTGACCATCAGTATAGGGGGCTGAGGGATACTTGTTCCCAGGTGACCCTGGGCCATCCAGATATTATTCCTAGGGAGTATATAATCCCGAATGAGAGCATAAAGGTGGCAGGGATTGAGGGACAGGTGATCTCGCTGCCAATAGCTGAGGTACCTGTGTACTTTCAAGGCTGGAGGGGAGTTTGGCGGCTAGCGATTTCATCGACTCTGCCAGCAGCCGTGCTCGTGGGAAATGACCTGGCTGAACATGTGAAACGGGTGCTAGTGATTACACGCTCACAAACCACCACGGGGACAGTTCAAGGGGGTACTGATGAGCCCGAGACGGAAGCAGGTGGGGGGAGTTCAGAAGCTGTGGTGGAAACCTTAACCACAGACAGCCGATTTGGCCAAGAGCAAAAGGCAGACGCCACTCTCCAAAAATGTTTTGAACAGGTGACAGACGCCCAGCTAACACCTGAAACCCCAGTGAGATTTCATGAGAAAAAGGGAATTTTGTATAGAGAGACCCTGAGGAATATCTCAAAAGGGGGAGATGGGATCAGAAGTCAGCTAGTGGTACCTGAAAAGTATCGCCCCATGATCTTACAAAGGGGGCACTCTGACATGTTTGCTGCGCACTTAGGGGTGAACAAAACACAGCAGAGAATCACACAGAATTTTTACTGGCCTGACATAGGGAAGCAGATCAAAGAGTTCTGTAAACAATGTGATGTGTGTCAAAGGCAGGGGAATCACCGTGACAGGACCAAAGCAAAGTTGTGCCCTTTGCCTGTGATTGACACTCCGTTCAAATGTATAGGGGTGGATATTGTGGGACCTTTGCCCAAGGCCACAAAGAGGGGGAACAGGTTCATTCTCACCATTGTGGACCATGCCACGAGGTACCCTGAAGCCATACCCTTGACTAACATTGAAACCAACACAGTGGCAGATGCCTTGGTGGGGTATATGTCCAGGATGGGATTCGCCTCAGAAATAATCACAGATTTGGGCGCATCGTTTACATCAAAGCTCATGAAACGGTTATGGCAAATCTGTGGAATTAGACACAAGGAAACCACTGCCTATCACCCTGAAAGTAATGGGTTAACGGAAAAGTTCAATGGGACTCTGATGCGCATGATTAGGGCTTACTTGGCAGAGAATCCAAACAATTGGGACCAGAAGCTGCAATCCGTTTTGTTTGCTTATCGATCAGTGCCACAAGCCAGTACCGGGTTCAGTCCGTTTGAACTTTTGTTTGATTTGATCAAACAAAATTGGGAGCAGATCACCCAGGATGACCCACAAGACGTTGTGACATACATAGACACCTTGATGAATGACCTAAAGAGAAACCTAGAGCTAGCAGCAGAAAACCTGCAAGCTCAGAAGGTCAGACAGAAAACATGGTATGACCACAAAGCTAGAGAGAGGCACTTTGACCCAGGGGAGGAAGTGCTTTGGCCTAGGCTCTGCAAAGAGAACAAACTGCAGCTGGGTAGCCCAGAAATAAAATACTTGGGTCACATAGTAGGGGGAGGAGTGATAAAACCCCTAGAGGCCAAGATAGAAGCAGTTCGTGATTGGCCTAGACCCAACACCAAGAAAAAAGTCAAATCATTTCTTGGGTTGGTGGGCTACTACAGAAAGTTCATCCCGAGGTTTAGCGAGATTGCGGCTCCGCTGACCGATCTGACGAGGAAGAAGACTGATGACCGCATCCCGTGGACCAGCAACTGTGAGGAGGCGTTCCGGAGGTTGAAGGAGGCGCTCATCAATTATCCAGTGCTGCGTGCTCCAGACTTCGACCGGGAGTTCATCATCTACACCGATGCGTCTAACAGCGGGGTAGGAGCAGTTCTTTGCCAGGAGGATGAAAATGGTGACCAGCATCCCGTGTCCTACCTGAGTAGGAAACTCCAGAAAGGTGAGAGACATTTGGCAACCGTGGAAAAGGAGTGCCTGGCCATAGTCTACGCGATCCAGAAGGCCAAGCCTTACATCTGGGGAAGACATTTTATTCTGTGCACTGACCATTCACCACTGCAATGGTTAAAGACAATGAAAACCCACAATAGTAAACTTATGAGGTGGGCTTTAAACCTGCAAGACTATGACTTTGAAGTGAAGGTGGTCAGAGGGTCAGTGAACTGTGTTGCTGACGCCTTGTCAAGAAGACCCGAAGAATGAAGACGGCGAAGAAACATGGACTATGTATATATTTTGATGACAAAAAGTTAAATGTACCTGTTTATTAAACATGATTGGTTTGTATGAGTAAAGGTAACTTGATGTATTGTAAATGTTCATGTTTAAATGCCTAATTAAGATGTGGAACCTAGAGTGTAAGTATAAGTAAGTATGATATTGTATGTATAACTGTTTTTGTGTGTTTTAACCAGGTTGTTTTTTGGAGAAAAGCACCTTAGCTTTCCCCCTACAAAACAACTTATAAAGAGAGGGGAGGTGTTACATACAGCACTGATGTTACCTGTCTGTCATGGGTTGGAGGGAAAGTTCCATCCTATGGGGAGTGGAAGGCGGGACATCAGGAGGAGGGGCTGTACTGTATATATATGTGGAGTTTGTGTGGAGAAGTTTGGAAGAAGCTGGAGAAGAGCTGAGAGAAGAAGCTTGAGTGGGAGTCTGTGTGTCAGACAGGGTACTACTGTGTGTCAGTCAGTACCAACCTGATAGGTTCAGGTGTCTGTAGGGTTAGCCAGAACTGATAGGTTCAGGGTCTGTGCTTTAGTTAAATGCGTTCTGTGTGAACCAAACTAGTGTATGTATGATTGAGACCAAGCCACGTTACTGTATCTTATTCATTTGATCATTTTATTTTCCCTGTGTGTTATGTAAATAAACCTTGTTCTTTTATTTGTTAAAAATCCATCCCTGGTCTGTGTGACTTCTTATAGGGAATGGTTGGTGGCAGCTTAGTGAAACTGTGGCATCTCCCAGTAGGTCTGGGTTTGTCACAATAACAACTTTCTCATTCTTATTGCATGTACAGGTTGCAAAACCATAGTCAGAAAACAATTTATTATCATTTAAGCTGCTGTAAGTCCATTTCTTTACCTAAATTGTAATGAGAACATGACTCATATAAGCTGTGCTGCTGGCAGAGTTTTTGGTTTTCTGAATGAAGGGGTAACATAGAGAAATATGATTTTCTAAATTGCCTTGGCTCATTATGGCTAAAAACCGTTTATGTCTGGTAACTATGCTGTGGCCTCTGAAAAATGAATTTGGCCTTTACTTCATCCCCTAATAGAGAGGCAGTGAAAAAAAAATAAGCACACTTTTCAGTAATTGGTATATCTGTCGCCAGTCATAGGTCTGCAGCCAGGAGCAGCCTTTGCTCAGTTGGTCCCTCAAATCAAATAATGCTCCTTATTTTTCTGAGTCTCCCATATCCCCCCAAATTACTCATCCATCCATCCATCCATCCATCCATCCATCCATCCATCCATCCATCCATCCATCCATCCATCCATCCATCCATCCATCCATCCATCCATAAAACCCACAGGATCCTGTCACCCTAAATATGTATTCCCTCTATGCCATACCTGTCCTTCATGGGAACATGTTTGCGAGATAATGTGGAGTGTGCTGTCTAAGGGCATTGTCTGAAGGCAGGACTGAGCATGCATTTGTGTTATCTCATTCACCTGGTCAGTATCCTCATTAAGGGGCTATGATGAACATAGGCAAAATAATATGGGGAAGCCAAAATGTTATCTCAGCCTTTCACCTCCAGGACCAAATACTTTGTTAAAAAAAAAAAAACACTACCACTTTTTGCTGTAAATTTCACTTGAGATGAGAGGCTATGTGTCATGTTCCGAACTGAGATGGGTAAATGAAACTCATCCTGGTCCCAAAATTCAGTGACCACACACCATTAAAACTGCTCAACTGCGATTTACCTAAAGCTGAGTCCTGGATCCCTCTGCTCCATTCTAGCACTTAGACTTCGTGTTGTCTCTTGAGAAGCAACATCACCTCTGCGGGCCCTTTGTTTTCCTTCCTCAGCTTTAGAACATGAAGTATCTTCATCTGATCCTTCCTGTGGGTCTTAGGTCACTTGTTTTAGACCTGCTGGCCTTGAGCAAGTGTTTTTTTTGGGGGGGGGCAGCAATCCCTTGCTTGTTGCTAGGGCCTCACGGATTTCGGCAGGTAGTGCAAATTCTCAGCTAATTCATCTCATGTTCCTCAAAGGAGGATGCTGATATCTCTCTCGACTTTGGTGATCAGTTGCCTTTGCTAACAGACTGGTGACACCAGAGTTCCTGTGGCACCCCAGGAACAACTTTGACTACTGAGGCAAGCAGAGAGGTAGCAGAGGTGGCTGTGTCACCTGCAAATTTATCTGAGAAGCTGCAAATGCCACTGATTCATCTTGGGCCTGAAAAAGTTGCTTGAGTGTTTAGTCAGCCAGCAGCTGTAGCAGTGGCTCTCAGGAAACCTCCTTATCTTGCTTGTTTGCTCCTGCACTCTCACCTTACCTTTCCTCTCTAATCCAGCCTGTCTCCTCTTACTTGCCCTGCAGCTTGACCAGAATTTATTGGATTGATGGTTGCACCCCCTGCTCTGCTGTTGCTAATTACTTTTCCTGGGCTAACTGACAGGCAGGCTGCATCTCATATTTTCTTCCTATGTAGGCACTGCCATTTCCCACTGTTTGTGTGTGTGTCATCTCTGCGAGCCCTGTGTTCTCTTGTTGAGCCAGAGATTTAAACTAGTGAGTCTCTCCGGCTCCTCACACTGTGCCCTTTTAATGCAGACAGGAGGAGATTTCTGTCTAGAATTCATTTTATTGTTCTAAATTGCATTAGTCTTGAAAAGGAAATTTCTTTGAGAAAGAAATTGAAGCTGGATAAAAATTTCTGACTGTTGGCTAGGCTGAGATAAAGTAAAAAGGAGTACTGCAAATATCGGCTAAAATCCAGTGGTATGTCACAGCTAGAGTAGGCCCATTGAATCAATGGCACTTACAGAGTGGTTGATTCACCAAATCCTCACTGATTCAATGGGCCCACACTGCTTGTGACTTACTACTGGATTTTAGCCATTGTGTGTTTGGGAAGTGGATGAAGAAAGAAGACCCACCCCTCTGACTGGTTTGGACATTACGTCCAGCTGTAGCATAGTGTTATGTGAATACATCTATTCTCTACAGATACTCTCACCTTTGCCTCCTCCTGGACAATGGAAACGCAGAAGCTCTTGTTTCCAGTGTGTACTAACTGTAGTTGGCTATGCTCAAATTGGGATACACTTAAATATAACATAATTATGGCTGGTAGAAATGCACCAGTTTCTGATAACAGTTTGTGAGGTTGGCGTGATGTCACTCACCATAGCTATGATTAGCCACAGTTTAGGGTTCAGATAACAAGCTGAGTTGTAGTTAATAAAAAATGGAAGTGGAAGTTTCCTATCTTCTGATTGCATCAGAGGAGGAGAGGCAGAGAAGGCACTAGGTTCATTCTTCTTCATTCTATCAATAAGCAGCTAGTATCTTCAAAGCCTTCCATCAGCAAAATACATCATCATTTTGGAAACAGCAGCACGGAAGAAACACAGTTTAATAGGATTGCAGCACAGTGGGCTGACATCTAAGGAGATGGTGAGTTTCTTCCTCCCACAGTGTTCTTGGGAGTTCATTCAAATCCATTAGTTGATGAGTTGGTTGCTCAACATGAAGGCCATAAGTTACTGCAGAGAGTCTTAGCTAATTCTGAGTCATCTTTTGTTCTCTTGGTAGGCACCAACACAGATGTGACATTGTTGTCTAGGAGGTGTCTATCTGATGGATGAGTTCTCCTTCAACAGAATTTGGCCAAGTGCCACTGGCAGCTGAAATGGTAGCAGCCAATAAATGATGGGGAAGGGGAATAAATGTCAGGTCAATATGAGCAGGTACAATAGGGACAAGGACTTGTGCTACATTTTTTTTTCTTGCTTGCAACATGGCAGCTGTAAACCCGTCCCATGGTAATTAGCTGTAAAGATGAAACTTCAAGGTAGAAAATAAGAAACAAGATGATGTGCATACAGAGGTATATGATTTGAGTGTCTGATCCACAGGGCATTTGGTTTGAGCCCAGTAGTATATAATAGAAATCTCAGCTAGCACATTATAAACAATTTCCTCAAAATGGATCACAGCATGTGGCTTTTTGCTCTTGTAAGTACTTTGAATGTTGCAGTGTTAAGTATCCTAGTGTTACAAAATATTTGGGTCAAGCCTAGAAAGAACCAGCCATGAAGAGAAGCTGCAACAGCTTGATATGTTATTTTGTACTTTTGAGCTATAATTTGTCAGCTGTTTATCTTTTCAGCAGTTATGAGGTGTTACTCAATAGGCACTATTTGTAAATATTCAGTAACTGCTATGACCAGATTTTCCATTCAGTGGCTACCTATAAGTGGCTATGGGGTGTTGACACTGATATACTAGTTTTTTTTTCTAATGTAAACTAGTCATTTACCATGTGGATTGATTCAAATGCATGATCACTGCAGATGATGACAGCAGCCATGAAATTAAAAGATGCCTGCTTCTTGGAAGGAAAGCGATGACAAGCCTAGACAGCATCTTAAAAAGCAGAGACATCACCTTGCCAACAAAGGTCCACATAGTGAAAGCTATTGTTTTTCCATTAGCGATGAATGAAAGTGAGAGCTGAACCATAAAGAAGGCTGGCTGCTGAAGAATTGATGCTTTTGAATTGTGGTGCTGTAGGAGACTCTTGAAAGTCCCCTGAACTGCAAGGAGATCAAACCTATCCGTTCTGAAGGAAATCAATCCTGAGTGCTCACTGGAAGAACAAATCCTGAAGCTGAGGCTCTAATACTTTGGCCATCTCATGATAAGAGAAGACTTAATATTGTTCTTTGTAACATATTACTTTCAAGATTTGAGGTATACTAACTCAGTTCAGGCATTCCCCACACATGTTAGCACTACACACAATAAAGGGGTTTGAACCCATTAATTTTGCCCTCATTGCCATTCTCAACACACTCTAAATGTGGAGGAGGTCTGTCTGCTGAAGACAGTCTGCTGCATCCATGGAAGCTTTCCTTGAGATTCCAGAATATTGCTATTCCATGATTCAGAAGTCCTTGGAACTCCTGCAGACAAAGGAGGATTTTCTTGGCAGGTGTTTGTCTGCCACACACATGTACAGGATGATGAAAATAGTGAGGAAAGGAGTAAAGCTAGCATGCTTGCCCCTCTCCCTTCTTCTTCTGAAAAGCTTTCATACAAGACATATACACGTATAGGGTCAGCACCTGTTACTTTCTATGGCCAGTAGCCACAGATGGATCTGTGAATTTTTTACCTGTCTTCCAAAAAATCCACAGTGAATTTTTTACCTCTCATCCAAAACTGTCAGTCACAAGAACATTTATTTATTTATTTATTAAATTTATACCCCGCCCCTCTAGACCATGTCTACTCTAAAAATTTTATTTTTAAAGTTTTGTCGTGTTCATTAGGTTTTGAATGAACAATCTGGTTCTTCATATACCTGAACGCCCTTGAATTCGTCCTGTGATTCAATAGTCTCCTAGTATTATGAGAGAGAGCAGGAGGTGAAATTTATTAAGTTCCTCTCAGCTATGTACGATTTTTTAGTGTCTGTTTTGACTCCACAGACAAATTGTTTCTTAACTGTAGAGCCCATGGCTTTAGCACTTCCCATTAGGAAAGTGATCTAACTAACCCCTTGCTCTTTTTAATTACCCCTTTCTGCTGCTATTCCAGTTCTGCAATATTCTTCCTGCAACAATTTTTGATTTTCACACTGTTTGGCAGTTAAGATGATCTAGTATAGAAACAATGATTTCCTTTATAAATGAACAATTGTGTAAATACACATATAATTAGACCCTGGTTGTAAATAGTTCATTTGGAATAATAAAAAAGAATCACTTTAATTTGGGTGTACATAGGCTGTCAGGATAAAACCTTTTAAATTACATATATTGTTGACTAGCTCAGTCATTTTTAGAAATCTTTCGAAACAAACCTGACTATTCAGTATATTTAGTGATTTTAAAGATATATAAGATATCTGCATTTAAAACAACCTTGAAGATTTCATTTAGACTTGTTGAACTTAAAAGTGCATCAGAGTTCAAGCAAAAATATACCTCTATTTGATTTAAATTTATCTTGACTTGCACTCTAAGTGATTGCAAAAGCTATTCACCATCTTATAATATATGAGGCTGACATCTAAAGAAAGGGAGAAAAACATGTGGAACTCTCACAGAGGGACAATTATTAGACTAACTATATCACTGCTATGGATAAATTGTTCAGTGCACCACTCTCTGTATGTATTGCCTTTATGGAACGTAAGTGAGATGGCATTGCTCTGGCGTCATCTGCCTGTCCCATTCATGAGTGTACATTTAATAACAACGCTAACTGAAGTTTCAATGAGGTAGCCATGTTAGTCTTCTTAAGTGTGTACAACAAAAATAACTTTAAAGGCGGCACCTTAGAGATTTAAGGTAAAATAAAAATAAAAATAAAGAAGACAAAAATGTAGTGGCACCTTAAAGAATAACTGCTATTCAGTATTTTAATGTGAGCAGTTAATCTTTAAGATGCCACAATGTTTTTGTCTTAATTTTTTAAAAAATGTTCTTGTCTTTTGGCCTGATATGCTAGGACACAATAACATAGCTACCTCTTCTAAAACGTCAATTAGAGATATAGCTGGTTTATTTGTGTGTGAACTTTTGTGAATCACAATCCATTTTCTCAAAAGCGGATTATGACATACAATGCTCACAGCCAAATACCTAGGCTAGACTTCAAGGTGCCATAATACTTTTGCTTTTGCTTTTGAGAAGCCTAATTGTGCAGTACTTAAACGGCCGTCTCTTTTGGTGTATTTCCCTATTTACATGATGGGATGGGGGAATCATGTGACCATCCTAATGTTGTTGCAGTTCCCATTAGCCCTGGCCAGCAAAGACAGTGGTGAAAGATGATGGAAGCTGCAGTTAAGGATGTGAGGATCTGTTCGCTCTGTTTTCTTCCATGTTTTTTCTTTCCTTTCTTTTCTTTTTCTAAAGTTCATGCATTTTCTGGGTGAAACTTTAAAGAATCATTTAGTATTCTTTAAAAAATGATCTGAACTGAACTTCTTCCACACTTTAGTCAGCTAAATGCTGTAGGTACAGCTATTCCCAACATGGACACAGTCATGTTGTACCTCTTGTCATTAAGAAGTGAAATATGAGGAACCTCTTAAAAGGGCAGGGGGAAGTAACCATACTTAAACTTAGACATATATACAGGGATTTATATCAAGACTTTTAAAAAGTACTCAAAACTGGATAGACAAATCTGTATGTTTGAATTTCTGCCCCATTCAAATTTTGGAAAAAAGCATTCCAATCCTAAATGTGTCCTAATATGCAAATTTGAGATCTTCAAAAGTATAATAAGAATTTTAAAAATAAACTAGAATCAAAATCTCTTCCATTCCTAGATATAGCCCAGAAACATCTGGAAGACTACATATTCTCCATTCCTTAACAAATGGCACCAAAAATGTTTCGGGTTTAGAAAAGAAGTGAATGGCCATATTTCAGCTATTCGGTTGGGAAGGCAAACAGTAGTGGCATGGGACTTGAATTCAGCTTTGCAGGTAGCAAGGGGCTGTTCCATGCTTTGATGGTTTTCAGTGGAAATGCATTCACCGTCAGCTGCCCATTGAGCAAGGAGGACTGGTAGTGTTTAGTCGTTTAGTCGTGTCCGACTCTTCGTGACCCCATGGACCAGAGCACGCCAGGCCCTCCTGTCTTCTACTGCCTCCCGGAGTTGTGTCAGGTTCATGTTGGTTGCTTCGCAGACACTGTCCAGCCATCTCATCCTTGGTCGTCCCCTTCTCCTCTTGCCATCACACCTTCCTAACATCAAGGTTTTTTCCAATGACTCTTTTCTTCTCATGAGATGGCCAAAGTACTGGAGCCTCAGCTTCAGGATCTGTCCTTCCAGTGAGCACTCAGGGTTGATTTCCTTTAGAATTGATAGGTTTGTTCTCTTTGCAGTCCAGGGGATTCTCAAGAGCCTCCTCCAGCACCACAATTCAAAGGCATCAATTCTTCGGCGGTCTGCTTTCTTTATGGTCCAGCTCTCAACTTCAAATTTAGAACTCTTTCTAGGCCGCATAGCTGTCTGTATTGGTGATCACTTTTCTGCTCTTGAAGGCACAACTATGCTCAGCATTTCCATTTTGTTTCCTTGAGTCTTTGCATTCAAGAGACTTGACATCCACAACCAGGAATAACAACCAACTGGGATTTCAGTGTAATTATTTATAAGCTGAAATACAACCAATGGCTGCAAGTTAAACATTAAGAATTTTCCACTGTGTGTAACCTACATATAAAACTAAATTCTTTGGACACACAACTATTTATATTTATTGCTGCTGACATATTTTCTGTTTCATTTTCTGAGTCTGTGCCTATATTTTTCTTATGTGCTCCATTACATTTCTTACTGTTTGCCCTTTGTAAAGGAAAGCTCACATAATGGCCTTTGAGTTATTGATCTACACCAGGCTTGTCCAACCTGCGGCCTGTGGGCCGCATGCAGCCCAGGTTGGCTCGTAATGCAGCCCAGTGCAATTTTTTATTTTAAAAGAAATTCCGAAGTTTCAAGTTACACTGCCGGTGCTTGCGGCCAGAATGCGGCCGGGGCACGTCACAACGGTAGGGGGGGAGAGAGGGAAGGAAGGAGCAGGAGGGGAGGGCAGAGTGGGGCTGCGTGACTGCATTGCGCCATCCCCATCAATAGGTGGACCCCTCCCTGCCCCATAAAGCCACCGGGGTCGAAGCTGGCAGCCTCTGCTGTCTGAGATCACAGCTGCCGGTAAGCGCGCTTGGAGCGGGGCTGTGGAGGATGGCTAGGGCTGCCCCCCCATGCGGCCCAAACCAAATTTAAGTGCAGCCCAAACCAAATTTTCATCTTTTAATGTGGCCCAGGGAAGGTGAAAGGTTGGACACCCCTCATCTACAGAGATGTGTAGGATACATGTTCTTTGTTGCTGAGCAACCACTGTATGTAAATGTGCAGACTGGAAGAGTGGCAGTGGCTTGTTTACTAACTTTTTTCTTTTTGTAAATCAAACCTCCCAAGATAAATATCATAATCCTAATTATATACTACTATAAGTACATATTAGGAAATGATCTCTGTAGGGGTAGTGTTTGTCTTGAATTTTTAAGGTTATCAGTGCTTTCTAGGATAGATTTTTATTGGATGATTTATTTTTATTCAAAATTTATAGCACACATCATCACTGTGATTATTATTACTAATATTGTTATTAGGTCTTTTAATTTGTACATCTTGGACTATATACCCTTGTCATTGCAATTATGTACTTTTAAATTGACAGTATCGAGCAGAGGTCCCCAACCTTGGGCCTCCAGATGTTCTTGGACGTCAACTCCCAGAAATCCAGGCCAGCAGAGGTGGTGGTGAAGGCTTCTGGAAGTTGTAGTCCAAGAACATCTAGAGGCCCAAGGTTGGGGACCACTGGTCTCGAGCAGCTATTCTCAATGGGGCCAACATGTCCCCCACCTGGCAGATTTGAAGGGGATGATGGATTGGAAAGAATTCTTCATCTACCACCTTATAAGGTTCATTATGTGACTTATAAAATCCTGACTTGGTCCATATTTCTTTCATATGGTGGTGCCTCGCAAGACAGGTGCTCCATTTAAAGCGATCGCAAAAAGACGTTTTGAATGGGGGAATTTTGCTGCGCGATGATCGGTTCCCTGTTTCGGGAACCGATTTTCATTTCCCAACGATCAAAACAGCTGATCGTCGGGTTTTCAAAATGGCCGCCGGGTGCTCAAAATGGCTCCCCACTGTGTTTAGGAGCCATTTTTCACTGCACAGGCACCAAAAAATGGCCGCCCCATGGAGGATCTTCGCTGGATGGTGAGTTCTTAGCCGATTGGAATGCATTAACCAGGTTTTAATGCGTTTCAATGGCTTTATATTTTCGCTTTACAATGTTTTCGTTCTGCAGCTATTTTGCTGGAACGAATTAATGTAATTGTCTGTCATTTTTTCAGTGGTAACCTGCTTGGAAGGTGTTCCTTTCATGACAGCATTCCAGAATGAAATCAGTTGACAGCACGCAGTGGGAATATACCTATTTCCTGAGGGGGCAGCAAATGAACTCATTTGCAGAATGGCGCATTGCTATCATCTCTGTTAACTCAATGATATTTTAAAAGGTGCTCTTTCAATGTTGTTCCATTCAGTGTTGTTCTTTTTTAACTACTGCAGATCACACTTGGGTAAATACTGTTGCAGCAGATGGCTTCTAATGATGGTGCTATACAGTGCTGAGAATCGGAAGTGCTTGGTTCAACCTGAAATTCAGTCGAAGGCACTGGGATTCTCCTGCTGGATAACTTTGAATGTCTTCAGGGCCCATTCATGTTCAACAGCTCAAGGGTGACCTCTTAACCTTGTCATCCCCTTACTACCAATAACAAATAGCTAATGAACTAAAAAAGGACCTCTTTTATTTGAATGAACTATGTCCTAACCTTAATGTCACAGTAGGACCTTTCCAAACCTGTAATGGTTTGCAAATTGCCTTGTTTGGTTTATGATTGGTCATCATAGGTTAAGAACAGGTTTGCAAGAATGCTCAATATTTCACTATTGGTTTGATAGGTGTGTTTCTTGTATATCATGGACCACCAGATAGACAAATAGGTGAGTGCATGGCTTCCTTCTCAGTAAAGGAAGCCATTGGGGTTTAGTTTGCAAGACCATAGCAGGGCTGGTAACAATAGGTCCTTTTGAAGGTTATTCATTCATAGGGTCACTTTAATTTGGAATAACGGTTTGCTGTAAGTTGGAGTGGATGGCACATGATAACAAATGACTCTTCAATCAAAAAGATTTGCCATAACATTGTTCCTAAAATACAAATGGATTTCAGCTCCTAATGATGTAATTCTATCTGTAATTCATATTCTTTTTCTCTTCAGACCAACACTGGGTTGATAATTGTCTCCGAAATGTAATGCTTGCACACTACTTCAGATGCTACATTTTCAACCAGTACAAGAAGAAAAATTGATGAACTGGTATCTTGCTTCATATTTCTGAAATGTCATGTATTGTTGTCCGCTGTGTCACTAATACTCATTTAATTTTCTGGCCAGGATCCAATGGCTCATATAACCTCATGCTGGAGATTTGCCCTGGCCCAGGGGAATTCTTACCTTTTTTTTTCTTTCTTTGAGTTGCAAAACCCTGTAATATGGGACAAATTGCTGTGGAGATTGCCCCAGAGCTGTGCATCATGAAACTTTGGAAGGAAGGGGCTGCAATTCATACAGCAAGGTGTATCTTCCTTTATTACACAGGTCTTTCGGTTGTGTTCCTCCTATTCCTAAACTGTTTTAAACACATGGTATATACATTGATGTATAAAGGCATTCCTTTAATTCTCATGACTGCTATCTCACTAGCGTAAAACTGCAGCTTTGATTGTAACTTGCAATCTGCAAAAGGAGTTGAGACAGCCAACCAGCTAGCCACTGTATGAGAACTACAGTGTGGACAATAGATGCTAAACCACAAAGCCTTCCAGCTTAAGCCTTTCTCCCAGGCGAGACATATTTAGGTGTCTGTAGTTCTGTTAGGTGGAGAAGCCTGAGATTTGTACACAGGGGGATTATCACTAATGAGGAGTATTGTGGGACTTGAAAATTCCCTGTCCAGGTGAAGCCTTGAGTCAAGATAGCCTAAATTGAAGGCAGTGTCGAAATCAGCAAGGATACTTTACACCTCTAGTCAAATGCCACCAAGGTTTGAATTAGGAGGTGTTAACCTGCTGAAGCTGGGAATCCTTAGCATGGGAATTTGGAGCACATTCCTAGATCATCAAATGTTCCTGAGCTCTAGATAGGGGGTGCCAGCCCTTTAGCAATTAGGCTTTCTGGGTAGGATTTCTAGGTACAGTATTGGAAGATATATAACACTTTCTATTTGGGCTAGGACTTAAACATGGACGGCAAGGGCCATTCTGGTTTGAGTGTGTTGTGGTTTGCTCCTGAACTCTGACTCCTGAATTGCCTTTCTGGATCTTTCCTCAGGGCTAACCCTCACTATACTGTATTTGTTGGTCCTTGTTCCCCATATCTACCTTGGCAAGTGCCTACAGCTTATTGCTGACAGTATATGAGATGATATCATAACTACTGTGCACTCGTAGCTTCATTGCTGATGACCAACAACCTCTTCTGTATTATTAGCTATACCAGTAAAATCTGCTGTCCTCATAGAAAAGAAGGGAGTGAGATTTTTCTTTCCAGTTAGTTTTCCAGTTGCCTTTCATTTTACAAGAAGCTGGAAGACAGTACAGTATGCCTAAAACGAGACTTGGAATGCTCTGCTTTTTCTTGAAAATGTGCAAAACAAACATTTCTGCATTCAATATATCACCGGAGGTTTGAGAGGTATGTGCTTTCTAAACCTAATTCCCTGTGAATTATTCTAGACGGCTATGGGCTATCGTGAGGCTGTGCAGGAGAATAATGATATTTGATCCAGTGCTTATAAGTCATTTTTCACCCCTCTCAAATACACCTCGATTTTTTATATTTTAAGAAAGAAATCATTTGGAGAAATTTATGTAGTATCACACTCGATCTAAGATCACACTTGAATCACACTTTAAAATTATTCCTCTCATCATACTGGGAGAACGGTTGCTAACAGAGTGAGTTAAATATATTCAGCTAGCAAAAATAATGAGAAAGTCATCTTTGTATAAAAAAACCATATTCCAACTTGTTTTTCAGTGCATGTCTGCAAAGCTCTGTGAGCTGTTGTGTGCTGATGCTCTTTTTGACAGAGCTAGTTGTTATTTGTATTTAAAAGCACTGTTTGCTGTAGGCTGAAAAATTCACACAGAAGTAACACTGGAGCTGTGTTTACATATAAGAATAGTTGAATGGTTTCCATTTTGTACTTCCCTCATTCCTTACTACAAATCTCACCTTCCACATTAGATTAATTTTGATGGATGCAGGAAAAACTCTAGTATAGTGTTTGCTTCAATGAGTGTATTGATCTCTGTAATACTAAATATATACTAAATTGCCTAATGGTTAGCTGAGGACTTTGAAACTACAGAGACCTAAACCAAAGCTGGTTAAATCCACCCCCTCAAAAATTACCTTAAATCTACTATGCTAGCTTCTGTAATTTTTTAAAGGCAATCCATTTATTGGGTTTGCAAGACCTAATTTAAAACATAAATTTGCAAGTTAAACTGCTCTTATATATTCCACAGCAGTTGCTATTACTGATTCTCTCTCCACCCCCCATATATATTAAGGGGGTGCAGGAGAATAACTATTCAGCATGTAGAGTGTTTTTGACAGCATTGTTTCTGCTGGAATTTGTATTACAAAATACGTTGGAGTTCAAGCAGCTAATAAAAATAAAATGTGACATCTAACAAAAGTAGCTGGCTACAGTATTACAGTTTCCATTTCCTTCTCATTAATGTTATAAGTGCATACATTTTGAATAAATGAGTGCAACAAAGTTGCTAATAGTTCAAGAAGCAGAGTTCTACAGAAAGGTTTTTCATACATCGATGCTCTCTATTCCAACAGAGAGAACAATCCTTGAAAACTTTGTAAGGTTGTATCCTTCAAAGAAAGTTTGTATGCCTCCCAGATGTCTCTTTGAACTAGTAGAAGTAGGAAAGAACAATGATTTTTGGAATTCCCTTTTTCTCTCAAGGGTTCTCCAATCCATTGGACAAAATTTGGGGACATGGGGGTGCTATACCAAAAAGGAGCTTCACAGATGCCTTGAGATCAAGGGGGTTTCCTTGAATAGAAAGGCACTGCTGGGTACAAGCCTTCAGGTACAATCTTAAGAGAAGAAGGCATAGATTGACTTCTCTGGTCTTGGAGGCTCCCTATACAGTACTTTGATTTGAATTCCTGCATTAAGAAGAAGGTTGAACTCAATGGCCTTAAAGCCCACTTCCATCTCCATTATTCTATGATTCTATGATCCCCAATTTCTTCCTAGGATAGTGATCTGCTGCCTCTAGACTCTAAGCTCTGTAGAGCTTTATTTGTTTTTAATATAGAAACTATTCTAACTGGAAATAAGAGGAAGGAATTAAGTTAGACCAGTTCTAAGCAACTACCTCTACAATATTTCCCTCTCTCTGTCTTTGCAAAGTCTAAATTTCTGATGGTTGTTGTGGGTTTTTTGGGCTCTTTGGCTGTGTTCTGAAGGTTGTTCTTCCTGACGTTTTGCCAGTCTCTGTGGCCAGCATCTTCAGAGTCCTCTGAAGATGTCGGCCACAGAGACTGGTGAAACGTCAAGAACAACCTTCAGAACACAGCCAAAGAGCCCAAAAAACCCACAACAACCATCAGATCCTGGCCGTGAAAGCCTTCGACAATACATCTAAATTTCTGACCTTGAAAGAGGCTATTACACAAATGTCTATAGGGGCTTGGTGGGGCTCAGAGAGGGAATCTAACACTGAATCTCTCTATTTGGGGGCAAACCTCCATCATATAAGGTGGATTTTGGATTAATCTTAAGGCTCCATGGATGCTTTTCCATGAACACAGCACTGCAGCCTCCAGATGTTCTTGGACTTCAACTCCCAGAAATCCTGGTGAGCAGAGGCGGTGGTCAAGGTTTCTGGGAGTAGTAGTCCAAGAACATCTGGAGGCCCAAGGTTGGGGACCGCTGGTGTACAGAATAGATGTGTGGCAGAGAGTGTGGGGAGGAGAAATCACCTATATCCTGGGGAGTGTGATTTCATCAAATAGGGTTTTTTTCCCCTGTTTGCAAGTTGTGAATGAATGCTATTGTCTAAATTAGTCAGCAGTTTGAAAAAACACATAGAAACAAATCCTTGCTGTGGAATTATAATGAGAAAAACGTTCGACTTACTTCGGCACTGCTAACAAGTCATGCTGGGTGTGGAAGATGGTAACTTGCCATAATGTGGAGTGGAGTGGAGAGGCATTGCTCTGGGAGCAGTGTTGCTCAGTATTCAGAGCCTTGGCAGTCTTACACTCAGATTAATCAAACAAGACACTCCCAGGAGACGTTTCATTCCCTTACTGGCAAGCACTTATGACTCAGACTCTGCTTTCATGAAAATTAAAGTTTCTGTTTTTCATTTTGGAATTCATTTTGGCCCACGGAAGCTTTATTAGTGACTTAGAAGGTGAATCCCAAAGGTGAAGTACTTTTAAATATACTCTTTACTCTGTATTCATCCTTCCATTAAATCTTCTGAAAAATCATTCCTGCTTCTTGTGATACTAATAGGCTCCAGGCAAAAAAGCCCCAGCACTGCTCCACTGAAATTTCTAAGGCTATGCACAGAAACCATTCCTTCTGCCATTTCTAAAAACAGGCAGGTTGCTTGGCAGCAGCAAAAATAATCTAAAGACATAATAGCGGCGAGGGGGGAGGATCCAGTGTCAAGAAAAAAAATGCAAAAAAGGAAACCATCCAAGATGCAGGCAGACAGGCAAGCAGCAATCCAAGATGAAGGGTACCTGGAGCTCAGCATGCAATAATCCCACAATGGGTGAAAGAAATGGAAAGAGTATCCCTCACTTCATTCCAGGCCTTTTTGCAAATTCCAAATTCCTACTTCCTACCAGGGACAGGAGGCAGAGGGCAGCGGGTGCAGCTTTGGAAGCCCGGGAAGCCGAAAACCAGCAGTGGGCGACGGGAGACAGAGGGCAGAGGAGGGGGTTTGGAAGCCTGGAAAGCTGAAAGCTGGCAGTGGGCATGGACCGGCTTCCGGCTTCCCAGGCTTCCAAAGCCGCCCCCACTGCCCTCTGCCTCCTGTCCCTGTGGGGATGGGGAGTATAGGGCAGCAGGGATGGGAGGCAGAGGGCAGCAGGGGTGGCTTTGAATTCCCCGCCCTTTCCTCCACCTTTTGTAGGTCGAAGCTCCGGCCGCAAGTCGAACCAAAATCTTGTGGCCGGAGCTTTTCATACCTCGAAATTTTCATAAGTAGGGACCTTCGTAAGTCGAGGGTCCACTGTATTTAAATACACACAGAGAGAGACTGTCTGGTAATAGGATTTAGAGTATAATGAATAATAGTTGTTATTCTTAAAATGCTGTTTTTAAGGCAAATTTACAATTTGGTGTCCTTTTTCAATTTCAGAAGTGTATAAAATTAATTTAAAAGACCAGAATCCTATTGCACAGCACAACTATGCAAGAACAAATTGCATAGGCAATGGGAAGCATTATACTAATTTTCTGTCACATGCCTAGTCAGCCTTTGGTTATGCAATTGATAGCATGAACAGGCATCAGATCAGATATGCAGCCGCCAGTCATCAGTATGCAAAAACTGCTTACATGATCACTGTTCCACATGTGACATTTTACAATAGGATTTTGGCTAAAATAACAAGAAAGTAATATTTAATTAAGAAGGCACTACTCTTTTACTCTTTAAAGTATAAGGAACTAGCAATACTAAATAGCCACTTTTTACAAAGAAAAGAAAAAAAAATGTTAAACATGAGGATTTTTAAAAATAAGGTTGGGTTGCTCAGTGAGTTAGGTAACTGACTGTGGAGCCAAACATTGTCAATCCAGTTCCTCAATGTGCAACCCAGAAGAGCCAGCCTGTGTGGCCTTGGGCAAGCTGCACAATCCCAGAGCATCCCTGGAAGAAAGGAATGGTAAACCAGTTCTGAATACTGTCTACTTGGGAGACCTTAAAAGGGGTTAGTCATCAGTCAAAATTGACTTGATGGCATACAATTATTATATTAAGTGCTATTATCAAGTCAGATGACAAATAATTTGTATACTGTATTATCAATATTAAGCATTCATAAAATGGATTTCTAGAAGACAGGCTAAATAACCTGACTCAATGTAAAGATGGAATATACTACAGATATTTAATTTTCTAAATGCTTCTATTTTCTGTTTGCACAGATAAAAAGTTAAATGCTAGGACCCTAGATAATGGTGGCTGTGTTTATGCTTTAAAATAGACAGGAGGCCGATCATAAATACATAATGGAATGAGTAACCGACTTGCCATTCCAAGTATTGCAGTTACTGAGTCAAATATTTAACTGCTAATGAATAATTATGCATAATACTCATCCGAAATAATCTTGTCACAACTTCACCACCATGTTCAGCTTTTGGCATCAGCTTTACCTTCCTTAAATACTCTTCTGTAACTTCTTGCTTGTTCTTTTTTCCCACATTGTCAGCTGGGATTCCTTTTTTTCCTTGCAGTTTTAACCTTGTTATATATTTAATCTATGCACTGTGAACACAGTTTCTTTTGTAAATCTGAGGGCCAATTGCCCAATGAAACGTCTGTGTAGTACAGACTTATAAAACCAGAAAAAAATGTTGTGTTGTGGGTGTCTCTCAAACATTTTAGGGGACGTGATATCTGATACCACACAAAAATGACCCAGGAGCTCAGCTGGAATGTGAATGCCTGATTCATGTGTTCAAGTACAAAACCATGTGTCTTTCAATTTAATTCTTTATATGCGCTATTGTTGTAATAGTTTAAAACCATTCTGACAAAGAACAGAATAATATTTTGTTATTTTTCTTTCTAGCACAACAATTATTTAACACCCTTAGGGTGATTTCATTTAGTAGGAAACATGTTCCATTACTGCATGATACCTGGCAACCTTATAAAGGAAAAATGGATTTTAGATACATTTGAGGTTAAAAAGGTGGCGTTTTGTTTTGTATGCATACAGGACAAGGGATCAATTCTTCCATTGTACTTGGTATCCAACAACACACCAGGCAACGATAACCTACTCCTTCCACTGGGATACATATACAGTATATATACAGTAGGAGACTTATATATATCGTTGAGTAATATTGGCAAAGTACTCTATTATTATTATTTTTAAATATCATTCCAGGTTCTGCGTGCAGCACATAGGAGACTTATATATATATATAAGTCTCCTATGTGCTGCACGCAGAACCTGGAATTATATTTAAAAATAATAATAGAGTACTTTGCCAATATTACTCATTTTTTAAAAAGAGTAATGCTTGCTAAAGTGTTACATTCAGGTTACTTTTTGTCTTCCAAAATCTCTGCACTGAAACAGATAAAAATGGCACCAATCTGCAAAATAAGTGATTGTTTAGATGTTACAAGTATAGGTTTCCCTCGTTATGCCCAGAGGTGGCATTATAGATAATATTATCACTTGCAACATGTTACTTTCAAGCTCTATCTTCCCTTACCTGAAACTGGAGTGGCATCTAGAACAGGGGTGTTTGTGCTACTTTCTTCTTCTACAGGAGCGACTGAATGATAGCCATTATTTAATTGGCCATAGAAAAATGGTGAGCAGTTATGGGCAGCTACCTATGAGTCATCTCATCAGAAGAGAAGACTCCCTGGAAAAACGCGTAATGTTGGGAAAGAGTGAAGGCAAGAGGAGAAGGGGATGACAGAGGATGAGATGGTTGGACAGTGTCACAAAAGCTACCAACATGAATTTGATCAAACTCCAGGAGGCAGTGGAAGACAGGAGGGCCTGGCATCCTCTGGTCCATGGGGTCACAAAGAGTCGGAAATGACTTGACTAAGCAACAAAACCTATGAACAGTATGGTTTGCTTGCTTTTTTTAATTAAAGGAAGAGAAGGTGAAAATGAAAATGAACTATTGAAATGGGAAAGAATGATAGTGTGATTTGCTGAAGGAAGTACTAGATATAAATAACCTGCTTTTGTATAAATGTTAAGAAAGCAACCATAATTAACCTATGTGGAATAAAATAAAATTATCCTCCCTCCCTCCCTCCCTCCCTCCCACACACACACACACACACACACACACACACCTCAAACTGAAAGAAATCTTGCAGTCAATGATGCAGTCAAGGCTTCTGATTTAAAATATCGTTCATTGTGTTACATCCCTTTTCTTGTTGAAAGGATAACTGTTTGTGATCATATGCTAAGGGCTCTGAAATCTGCTAAAATAACTGGTAGCCTGAGGGCCCTAAGGATATATATAACCTTATGAACAAGAGTTCTGTAGTAGAGAGGATAATTCTCACTCTTCCTGAAATAATATACAGTGGTGCCTCGCTTTACGATGTTAATTCCTTCCAGGAAAATTGCTGTAGAGCGAAAATGTCATAAAGCAAAATAAAAAAGCCAATTGAAATACATTGAAACCCGTTCAATGCATTCCAATGGGCTGAAAACTCACCATCCAGTGAAGATCCTCCATAGGGGCGGCCATTTTTGGTGCCTGTACAGCGAGGAATCCGTCCCTAAGCACAGCGGGGGGGCATTTTCTTCAGCCGGTGGCCATTTTGAAACACGACAATCAGCTGTTTGGTGATCGTGGTAAAGCGAAAATCGGTTCCCGAAGCAGGGAACCGATCATCGCAAAGTGGAAAAATCCCATTCAAACCATTGTTTTGCGATCGAAAAAACGATCGCAAAAACCTCACCGTCAAGCAGATTCACCGTTAGACAGGGTAATCGTAAAGCAGGGCACAACTGTACAGTATTTGAATCTACTTAGAGGAATGCCTCAAAATGGTGAAGAAAATGGACTACGTAAAAACCACCAGATTCAAAATGGAGGTCCTAATATTCAATCCAAATGTTACAGATATGCTTTCAGGGGATGACAGATACAATATAGCCGAAACCAGGGTTTAGAATATGCCCCTATTGATTGAATAACCTTTGCAGATTGGCTTCATGCCATCTCTGCTGGCAGCTGGGAATATGGAATACTAATGTGGGGTCAACACGTGTGTTTAAAATGTGTGGATTGACCAGTGGCATAGGTGCTAATCCAATGTGATTCAACATGTCTGAAGTGGAGGGATACTACATACACATTGCTCATGATTGTTCCACTATTGTTTAATTCCTCTTGCAAAGTTGCAGAAGTCATTAAGATTTTACAGGGAGGCGGCAGGAAGATTAAGCACTGTCGCCAAATAAAAGTCTTCCAAAGTGATTTGGCATTGTTTTAATTAGTATATCCGTTAAAACTCAGTTTATTGTCTACTATCTGTGAAGACATTGTTTCCAATGCATTTTCTTAACAGACAAAGGGAGAACAATAAGAGATTTAACAACACCAGGAAATCCAACAAACTGCCTGCATTTATGTGCTGCTTCTTTCTGTCATAAGGAGAGAAATGGGACTTGTGATGTTCGAGGACAATCTCATGATGAACTCCATTGCAAGCCACAACTTTTCTCTGATATAGAACCTCATTTCTCCACTCCCAAAAGCAAAACTGCATTCATACGAATCTTTTCTTTCCAGTAAATATGTGAGCCACATACTTCATGAAAGCTATTGACTGAAACACTATTAGATTCCTCCTGTTCTGCTCTGATTTGACTTCAAAATGTACCATGTTTCCCTGAAAATAAGACAGGGTCTTATATTAATTTTTGCTCCAAAAATGCATTGGGGCTTATTTTCAGGGGATTTTTTTTCATGTATAACTATCCACATTTATTCAAATACAGCCATGTCATCTTCTGGTTGTTGCACAATGGTGGAGGGCAGGCTTTCACTTAACTGGAGCTTATTTTGGGGGTAGGACTTATATTATGAGCATCCTGAAAAATCATACTAGGGCTTATTTTCGGGGAAACAGGGTAGCTATCATGGTACTGTTATTATTAATTATTACAACTATTTGTTACATAGGAACAGGTCTTTCTGAAGATATTTCTTTTATCTCATGTTCTTTTCTTGATTGCCAAGAGAGCTTCTTTAACATAAATTATTTGTGTTTACAAATGAATAGTACTTAAAAGTTTTGTTTCTTTTGTGGTCCTATTTTGTGTAAAATCACCTGAGAAAATTTTCATGGAATAGAATCATTAGGCCTGCTCTCAGCAGCCCATCAGAATGCTGGGGGTGGGAGCAGGAATTTTGAAACTGTAAGGGGGACTGGAAATTGTGAGGAATGATATTTTTTGCTTCAGTTGTTCCTGTTAGGTGGGGTTGCCGTATGCTGAGTATATGCTGCCATCCATCTTGGATTGTTTTTGCTGCCTGCCTGCCTCCACCTCCATCTTGGATCCTTTCCGCTTTTGGCCTTTACCCCTTGATTAATCAAGTATTTCTTCACCATTTCTTTGGGTTATTTTGGTTATGCCTACATGCCACCTTGGGAATTTTTTTGGGTTTCTTTTCCTTGATTTCTTTGGGGAGTGTATTGTCCTCTTTGAAATTTTTTTTCTTTTGATCCTCTCCTTTCCTGCATTAGTTTGGCTGCTCCCTGGGCCTGGCATGCCTGCTGTTGGATACTGGATTCAAATACTGTAAAAGAAAAGAAGGCATCAAGTTGTAGAGGAGAGAGAAATCTCTTCAGATCCCAGTACTTTTGTTTGGTGGTGGGGGTAGAGACTTTTTTTTTTCATTTATTGGCTTCCTTGTTTTTCCTGTTTTTTGGAAGAGAGGGTTGTGTGTTTTTCTGTTTTGCTCTCCCCCCCCCGTACGTTGGGGGTGCTTTCCCTGTTGGATTTATTTTAAATATTGGTTAATTCACTGTGTATTTATTCTGTTAAAGGTGAATATTTCAGAGATCCTAGTTCTATCAAGCAGTCTTGGATCAACTGAAAGTCATGTGACAACAGATTAATACTGCAACACAAGCATATCCTTTGTAATGGGAGTATAATAATAATTCTGAAATACTATAAAATGTGGTCTGCTTAAACATCCTGTAGAAGACTTCCTTTAATCTTTTTTCTCCAGAAATTCCAGTTCAATCTTGGCTTGGAAAGTAAAGTCAATTGACTTATGCTTAGTGGCCATTTATTGACTTAACCTGGAAATCTGTGAGAAACTTTGAAGTCTATGGTAATAGTATTGAAAGAACCTGAAGACGGATGCTCATTTAAACAAGCACCTTTCCTCGAACACTTGTGGGCAAAATCAGGCAGAGTACGGACCTGTAAGTAGCTTGTTACAGAGAACACTGTGTTTACCTTGAGCTGAAAATCTTCACTTTGTCCCAAAGCAAAAAAACTTACCTTGTAGCATGGGAATGCTGTGTTTCCAGAACCCGATGAAATGTGTTTTCTCACTTGGGACTATGATAGCAAATCCCAGTATCCCTGGAAGGCCACTCATATCAAACACACTGATTCTACCAGCAATGTGTTGCATAGTGCATAGACACTGTCTCTCTAGCAGGAGAGCCTTCTACTTAAAAGAAGGCAATGCATATGGCTTCCCGTAGATGATTCCTACTCCCTAGCAGAATCAAGACACTCCAGTGAGCTAAGACAATGTAGCAACGTCTATATTATAGTTCAATAGCAAGGTCACAAAAACTACTGGGTAGCTCAGTGGTTTAGGCATCTGGTTGGGAGTTGATTCTTCACTGTGCCTCCTTGACAGAGACTGGACTCAATGATCCATAGAGTCCCTTCTAGCTTGGCAGTTCTACGATAATGTTAAGCTGGAGGTTTTTCAGGACTGAAGATGGTGTGTGTTTAGTCGTTTAGTCGTGTCCGACTCTTCGTGACCCCATGGACCAGAGCACGCCAGGCCCTCCTGTCTTCTACTGCCTCCCGGAGTTGTGTCAGGTTCATGTTGGTTGCTTCGCAGACACTGTCCAGCCATCTCATCCTCGGTCGTCCCCTTCTCCTCTTGCCATCACACCTTCCTAACATCAAGGTTTTTTCCAAGGACTCTTTTCTTCTCATGAGATGGCCAAAGTACTGGAGCCTCAGCTTCAGGATCTGTCCTTCAAGGACTGAAGATGGTAAGAAATATGTAATAACAAGTGGTGCATATGTTTTTCTCTCTGTTTATTTGGTCAAATAGATCTGCAGAGGGTAGGTGTGCATGTTGCATAGTGCATTAACTTGAGAAACATAATTCACTAGAGGTGATAGTTGAGTAGGATAAAAGTATACATCCTCTATGGACCTATGTCTCTTATTATACCATGGCCAGAAGAGTTGCCAGATCAATAGTGTCCCATTCCCTGAAATTTCAGGCCCAAACCTGAGACCAGTGAAAAAACCCTTGTGATATCACAGGGCAATTATGGTGGGTTTCCCCCTTAGATGGCGTCCTACTACTACCAGGGGTTGTGCAACAAGTTTTATGAATCATGATGGTGGTGTCCATTCTCTTTTCCAAGTAGTACAGTTTTGTTTCACCCAAAGAGCAGGAACAAAAGGTGTGGAGAAAGGTCCAGTGAGTAGATGTATTTGGGTTCATTGTGCTATTTGGAGTAATACATACTGAAGCAACTTTACACTAATTCAGTGATTATTGGGTAGATATGGGTGCCCAGGGTTTCAAGATATTTTACACACACAAATCAAGTCATCTCTTCCTCTAGTGCTACTTAGCCTGACATTTGTCCCCCCCCTCCTAGAGAACCAGAAATGCACAGAAACCCCCTGAGACTTCACCCAGTGCTTTAAGACCTGGCAGTCCCAATTTCCAGGTTAATTTTTAAAAATGCATTCAATGTCCAATCCAATGCCTATGATGGTTGGCTAAAGTGAGTACTTCTATCAGTGTCTCAATGGCATTGCTCATTACTGATAAAGACCTACCTCTGCTTTGTGCTCTGACAGTTGCACAGGGTTGTTAAAACCATTCTGTACTACTTCCCTTTCCTCCAGGCATCCTCAATATGATGGACTGTAAAGTAACAGCTACCCAATTGCCCTTTCTGGGAAGGGAGGGTTGTGCTTATTTTGGGATAAAAGCAGAATTAAGCATTTCTTAGAGAAGGCATTTCACAACTTGAAGCTACCGTCCGGAGATAAAGTGGAAAAGGCACTGCCCACAGTATATGAAATGGCTCCTGTGACATGGAAGAAGTCCTATCTGCAGATCTGAGAAAGGATGGGAAGAGTCCATATGGGAGAGGGGGGTCTGCATCCTGGACATTTAGGGCTTTAACAATACAATTCTATGCTTATTTATTTTGTGACTACAGAGGTGGACTCCTATTGTGCAGTTATGCAAATAGTGTAGCTTTTGGATGCATAAGTTAATCTCATGCAACAAATATTAACTATTGCATATTGAATCACACAACTCAGCATTCAACAGATACTGGCCATGGAGACTTCTTAACTGACCACATTTAATGTGTAAAAGTTAGCCATTCATGTAAACTGTACAACAGGATTTCAGCCAGTAAGTCTCACTTGCAAAAGTGCATACTGATAATTCCATTGGCTTCAGTTCCCCAAAGAAGCCAAGTGGCAGTTAAAACAGTATGCAAGATCAATGTGGCAGGATCCACCAGCCTTGCCCCCACAAGGAAGTAAGCAGTTGTACTTTCTACCAGCTGATGCTACTCAGTGTTCTTCAAGAGCAGCCACTGCGGAAATTCATGCCTTGCATCTGGAGGCTACAAGACATAATCAGTGATGGTTTGCTGAGCCTATCTGTCTGATGCATGTGATAAAACATGCTCCTGGGAACTGTCATCATGGCTTCATGCAACAGTACACCAGTGTCCCAGATGTACAATCAGGTTAGGTTGTGAACGCAGAGTGCTATGAGGGATAATGGGACAAAGACAAATAGTCAGTTTGAAGCACCTGCCATGATCTGAAACAGATGCCGAAATATCATCAGGGAATTTTCCCCCCCATTTTGACTGCCAAAACAAGACTGCCCATCACGAACACCCAAGTGTTTTGATTTTGTTTTCGGGTAAAGAACCATGTTAAAAACTATTGCAGAACAAACTACAAGGAGTCCCGTGACATCTGAAATAACAAATATGTTATGAGTGGCTGTCTTCATATATTAGAGTACATTTAGTCCAAATGCTAAAACCACTCCTTAAATATTTCCCTTACCTTGAAAACCCTTTGATTCCAAATTGACAGCACGAAACATACAAACATACCTATTAGTGCACACTTGCATTTTTAATACATAAGAATGACTGTGGTGCTACCTCTGAGGAACAGGAAAAGAGGGTCTTGCAAGTGGTCCTGCCTCTCAGAGAGGTTACAGCTGTACCAGTTTCTCACAGAATCTAGCAGGTACACAACAGGGTGCACTCAATTGGTAAAGCTTTTCCAGGAAGGGCAGTGCATTGATAGGAATAGATTCCCTCAGTGAGGACATTAAGGGTAAAAGTACATGTGCCAATTTTGGTGCTTTGAAAAAGGCCTCCTGAGCTTGATGACTTTTGTTCTGAAGGGAAGCACATTTTGGGCTCCAGTCTAGAACCTCCTTCTGCTCTGCGGTGGGATGCTGGGTTAGATTTTAATCTAAAAATTACCCTCTTCCTGCCATTGTGTTCTCACAACAACTACTACGTGCAGTAAATAGCACTTCAGGACAAACATAATAAAAGCAGTAAGGTTAGGCATTTTTCTTGTTAAGTTCCCTGGCCTCAGCATTTGTTTTTTTTAAAAGGTGGCAACTCTGTAAATGTTTCCAAAGAGTGCTGAGTCTTGAGATGAAGTTTTGTCTGCCAAATAATGAGCAACTTTTAAAAAAAAGAAAAAAAAGAAGATGCACCACACTATGGAATATTGATGCTGGGTTTCATGAGAAAAAAAAATTAATAATATCCCCTACTTATACTGTGCCTTCAAGCATATAAGAACTGAGTGGTTGATTCTATTCA
The DNA here is from genome assembly GCF_051106095.1 of Pogona vitticeps. Classification (NCBI taxonomy): domain Eukaryota; kingdom Metazoa; phylum Chordata; class Lepidosauria; order Squamata; family Agamidae; genus Pogona; species Pogona vitticeps. The sequence goes on from NC_135785.1 coordinate 95,114,356, forward strand.
TCTTTGCTGTTCATAGTTATTGTTTTTCTTTTTTTAAAAAGGATCATCTGTTTGTTCAAAGGCACTATTAATTTTGTTATGCTTTTACAAAGCATGCTCTATCAGCATTGTAGCTCTTTATGCAACGAAAGGGGGAAAATTGCAATCTTTCTGTGGGTATATTTCAAATACATGCAAGACAGAACCATAGAGACATGATTAAAATAGCTATGTGATCTCCCATCTACATTGTGCACAGTGGTCCTCCATTTAATAATAAAAGATTGTTTTTCTTATCTGGAAGCTGCAATATAGATTCACTGATGCATGAACTGCTGAAGTAACAGGCATTTCTAGAAATAAATGTGCTCTGATATATGCATTGGCTATGCCCAGTAAACACGCATGCTATCAGTGGCTAACCTGGTGCACCCTTCTGTGTTCAAAGAATAAGAAAATAGATTTTAATTTGTGCTGGTTATGGGAATTTGAATCTTACACTACAGCATTCATTAATGCTGTAGCTCTTGCCTTCTTAATATAATAGGTCGTGATTTCTCTACACAGTTCCCTGATTTGAAAAGAAGAAAAACAGCAGAGTTGTTAATTTTTTTCCTTTTGGAATTATTGCTTTATAATAAATCTTTACTTTTTTTGGGTTCAATGGCATTAAGTGACAGTGACTCTCTCACACATGTGTGGCAAGGACAAGTCCTTTTCTAGTGCATTGCTTGGGATACTGTAAGTATATCTGGGGCCAGTCTTCTGATAGGTTTGTAATTTTTAGATTTTTACCCCTGCCATTGAAAAGGAAAGGGTGTAATATTTTGGCTCTTGCTCCTGCCATCATTCCAGCTCTTGGGCTGAAATCCTATCACTACACTAAGCAAGAGAATTTAGTATTTTTTTTTAGTTATTTTCTCCAGAAGACGTGTAATAAACCAGTTTAAATGTAAGGCATGTAATTCTCACTTTATGTTAATAGTTAAGGAGCTATAGAAGAGATTTAGTGTTCAGAGCATGGTGATTAAGGTAGCTAATTCAGGAACTCATAATACAATTACTGGGAAGGAGTCAAAGACAGTGGCTGAAATCCTGTTACCATAAGTAAATGCCACATAAGGCTGATGATGTAATTATCCATAACAATTTTTTAAAGAAATTCATTTCCAGATTTTTCCCCAAAGGTTCAGAGTTTCCCATGGGATCTTTTTCATAGTCAGATACTTTGGGGACTGTGAGAGGGCAGGAGAACATCTTTAAATACCAAAAATTACTATGCAGCATTTACGTATGTGCATGTACTTTATGTTGTACCACAAGTATGAAAGAAGATCTAGTGAACAGCTGAGATAGCACTGTTGAAGTAGTTCACGTCTGGTTCAAAATGGTCTAACCATTTTAATATTCTAAAAATGTTTGAATTTTATTTAGATTTTATTTATGTTCATAACTATGATGAATAATGAAAGAAAAAATTACTGCTCTCGTTGAAGTTATCTTGGCGGCAGTACTTTTGGTAATTAGAGACGTCCCTTTCCCATTGTGTAGCCGCCACCCCCCCCCCCCAACAACTTCCCAACAATGAAAGGGAGAAATCAGAAATGTTTTTAAGGGTTTTGTAGGGATTAATTTGGACTAGTGTCAAGAAACGTGAACGGTGGAATCTGAAATGTAATAACCTCAAAAAGAAATCCCTTCTGCATTAACTGAAAGGACTGGCATGCTAAAAACACAAAAATGAAAGAAAATGAAATAGGGACCCCTCAAAAACCTGAAACAAAATAAATATTGGTGGATTTTTAAAAAATTGTTTCTGTGCACATCCCTAGAAAAAAGCACATAAATTTCAGGAATGTGTCGAAACCCCCTATGGAGAGTCATTTATTTGTTTAAAAATATCTTTCTGACATTTCCTTAGGGATGTAATTTATTGCTTGTCTCATCCTGACTGGCAAAGATGAGGAACTGTAACACCCCTTTCTTTCTTCCAGCAGAGAATGTTGAGGAATTTCTTGGAGCTTTTGGTAGAATTTATGCATTGGGATGAATTGTATTCTACAGTATAGTATAAGAAATGGACATCCTTACACAAAACTCTCTCCTTTGCACGAAATTGCTTTTTGTGTGCCAAACTGACTATTTTTCTGTAAAACTGCACAGTTTTGCACATTTGTGTGAATTACCTCAAAAAAGGGTGATTGTTGTTTTATTTAAGGATGTGAAGCCCTGGATGGGCTGTTTGTATCTTTCTTAACAATCAGTTAGTCCTCATGGGCTCTGTGTATGTATATTTGTTCTTCCAAGGGAAATGACAACAGAGGCATTTTATGTAAATTACAGATATCTTGACAGGGAACAAAATGAGCTCTTTGCCTCCCTCTCAGCTGAAGGAGGGAAATTCTGTGGAGCTTTAATTTCCATGTCAAGACATCTCATCACAGTGAGACACCCTGTATTAGTGAAAATGAGGCATTTAGTGAGTATTGTTTTTATTACCACATTTCAGCCAAAAAGACACCCAAAGCAGCTTACAAATCGATAATTAAAAACATTGGAATTCCTGCTCTTTCATAATAATAACAACCTTAGAACTGCAGAGCTGGAAGGGACCCTATGGATCATCAAGTCCAGCACAGTACGGAATTGAACTCCCAAACTCTGGCTTTGCAGCCAGATTGCTAAACCACTGAGCTATCCAGCAATTCTCTGACTTAACAAAAAATAAAAAGCCGAGGGTGGGGGAGAGAAAGAAAAAAGGGGTGTGATAGCAAAAAGAGAATAAGATAATTCTGGACAACAAATCAGAATGTAACATGGTTTTAGAATGGCCAGGCCTGATAGAAAATAGAATGCTTGCATTTTTTTTAAAAAAAATCACATTAACCCTGAAGAAAAGCAAGCAGAAATAGAAAGTAGTGATGTCTTATCCTCCTGAAGCCTTGTTAGAATCAAAATGGTGCAGAAAGTTTCTGAAACAGTCAATATGTCTGATACATGAATTCAAAGATTATGGTTCATGAACCAACTTATTTGGTGCCGTTTCTGGTTTCATCCATGGCTTTATTTTTCTTCACAAAATACAAAATAATTCAGAGTGCTTTGACCACATTTTCCTAAAATGATACCACAAATTCAGTACTTGGCTCTTTATGGAAATTGCATGAAGGTGTGGTTTAATATTTCTAAAATACTTTCAGAGAGCATGATCATGACTCAACAATGCTGCAACTCCTATTCTGGAAATAAAATAGTATTTTATACAGTGATGTCACCATGATCAATAATCAATATTTTGTGAAAAGATAAACTGTGTTATGTGTAACTGTTTAATATGGTTTACTGAGACTTTCAGAAAGCTTCTTTAGACGTCTACTACAGATTACATAGTAAATTAAATTGTGACATGAAAGGTTAAATAATACCTAATCCCAAGAAAACAGAAAATAGTATAGATGACAATTTTCAGTAAAAAAACAAACGGGAGGAAACAATAAATAGGATTAAGTTTTAGCAATGGTGGCTTCTTTTACTTAGAGCCCATATGTGGATGTAATACAGCTGCCTAGACTTTATGTTATGAGCCAATCATAGTGTGCTGGTGGGTATGTCTGATGGGAATAATCCTGCCTTCACATGTTCCTTGCATTCAGAAGTGTCATTTGCACTAAGCCTGCAGAAAAGGAGAAGCAAGGAATATGGAAACTGGAATCCATCTTAGAAGCAGGCTTATATGTTTATGGAGAAATGGTTCTCAGCTGTTACGGTCAAATTTCACTGGGCAAGAAGGATAGGACAATACCTTCATCTTAAACTCCCGAGAAGAGGCCTTCAAGGTCAGCCAAGCCAGCTAGCCTGGTGCAATGGTATTCAGAGACACGATTTCAGCTGGGTGAAGGGGGCAGGAACATAAACCACTTTAGTTTACCCGAATTTCCTAAGATAAATGAGGCCTGATTGGCTGTGAATATCAAATAACTTGGAAATTGGGACTTTCTTCAAACTGCTTTTTAACCTGTTTTACTGCTTTTATTTTTTACTGTTTTGCTTTTCTTCAGTAAAGAAGAAAGGTTGGTTGTTGAGTAGTACTAAGTTACAAATTTATTTGTAGTACTAAGGCCAACCATAACACACACACCCCATCTACGTACTAGGAAAGCTTTGGTTTAAAGTGTGTCGTGGTGGCAGACTTCCTTGCCAAGTTGGTGTACTAGGCAAAGTCCGCACGGCTTCATGGGTTCCAGTTCCTGGATAGCTCAACTGAGTCAAAGCTGGACTGTTGTGCTTGAAACTGAGTTTCTGGGCAATTTCTGCAAGAACCACTGTTTCCCTCCAGGGTCTCACGCATGATCCGGAAACAAAAGAGCAACACTACAAAGTAGCTAGAGAAGGACCGCTGACATCACAGCTTGTGTTTAAAGTAGCACAGACAGTTATCTTAAAAGATCTATGAGGAATCATATTTCTGCTAAGCTTGGCTTTTTAAAAATTTCCAGTGATTCACAAGGTGGAAAACTCTCTGCTTCAAGTTCAATATGTTTGTCTCAACCCCATCCCCATTTTTATCCCATTCTTTGTTTGTGTCAGGTCGCAAGAATTTGATTTTTTTAAGTGGACACTTGCATTTTTTTGCAGGTTTTCTTTAATATATTCATTTTGTAAATAGTATTCCCACTATGTGCCATCACATTGCTCCAACCTATGGCAGTCTCATATTTTAATGACCTCCAAAAAGTCCTACGATTAACAGCACTTGCTCAGGACCTGCAAACTAAAGGCCATGGTTTAATTTATTGAGTAAACCTCATATGTAATCTTCTTTTCCTACAGTTTTCAACTTTTCCTAACATTCTGCCTTTTCTAGTAAGTCGTCTTGTCTCATGATATGTCCAAAGTACAATGGCCTTATTTTAGCTTCAGTGTAGATTTGTTTCTCTGAAAATCAGTGCCAGGCTCACAAATGAGAGGCAAGGCATACTTTAACTTGCCATGTCCAGGAAATATATTTTACTAAGAAACTTCATGCCAACAAAATTATTTCCCACTTAGACTTATGAAAGAGTGAACAATTAAGCGGCAAGGCACCTATGCTGAAATAATATGGCTTGCTGGACTCTCTTTTGAAAGAGTCAAATCAATTATAATTCTCTCACTATGGAATCTTTCCTGCTAAACATATTCTAGGTTGTTTATGCTCTGAAATGCTGATAAAGCCTTCTTGATTTAAGAGAATGATTCTAGCAGTTAATGATTCATGCAGTTAATTATCATTAACTGCATGAAAAGAATGGGGCGTGAACTGAACAAAAATATTTAGTTGACAGATTAGTCAAACCCTTGCTTATCTTCTCAAAAGTGGTGTTCAACTGGAATTGCATGCTGCCCAGAAAGCTACTGAATCTGGGAAATATGAGGATGGTGAACACTCTGTAAACCCAGTGGTGGTGGTGGTGGTGGTGGTGGTGGTGGTGGTGGTGGTGGTGGTGGTGATGATGATGATGATGATGATGATGATGATGATGATGATGATAATAATAATAATAATAATAATAATAATAATAATAATAATAATAATAATAATAATAATAATAATAATAATAATAATAATAATAATAATGTTGTCAAGTTAGTTCTGACTTACTATTTCAAAGATTTTCTAGATACAGAGTATTCAGAAGTACAGTGGTGCCCCGTATAGCGAGGTTAATCCGTTCCGGATTAACCTTCGCTATACGAAATCTTCGCTAAGCGGGAAGTAAAAAGCCATTGGAACGCATTAAACTTCATTTAATGCGTTCCAAATGGCCCTAAACTTCCCACTTAGAGAAGTTTCTTGGCCCCGGCAGCCATTTTCGCGCCCTCCCCTCGCTTGCCGAGGGCGCGAAAACGCCGCGGGGGGCCATTTCGGGTCGTTTTGAAGCCGCAAAACAGCTGTTTTGCGGCTTCAAAACGGACCCGAAATGGCCCCGCGCGGGGTTTTCGTGCCCTTGGCAAGCGAGGGGAGGGCGCGGAAACGCCGTGCGGGGCCATTTCGGGTTGCCCGCGGCCGTTTTGAAGCCGCAAAACAGCTGTTTTGCGGCTTCAAAACGGCCGCGGGCGACCCGAAATGGCCCCGCGCGGTGTTTTCGCGCCCTTGGCAAGCGAGAGGAGGGCGCGAAAACGCGGCGCGGGGCCATTTCGGGTCCTCCGCGGCCGTTTTGAAGCCGCAAAACAGCTGTTTTGCGGCTTCAAAACGGACCCGAAATGGCCCCGCGCCGCGTTTTCGCGCCCTCCCCTCGCTTGCCGAGGGCGCGAAAACACAGCGCGGGGCCATTTCGGGTCCTCCCGCGCCCATTTTGGAGCCGCCGATCAGCTGATCGGCGGCTCCAAAATGGCCGCGGGACGCCCAATCGTCGCAAAGCGAGTTGCGGCGATTGGGTGCTCCGTATAGCGATCCCGAAAAAGGGGATCGCTATACGGATTCGTCGTTGTACGGTGCACTCGCTAAGCGAGGCACCACTGTAGTACTTTTTGGGGGCCCTTCAGCTACGAGGTCTGGGCAACCACTGTTATCATCTTCAGTAGGGTTGCTCTATGACCAGTCACCACATTTTCTTTTAAAGCAAAATAGACTAAAGTCGCTTCAGGGGCCTCTCTGCAATTATGGGCTCTGGGGCTTAAGCTTCATTCGTTTCATAGTAGATTCACCTCTGCTCTGAAGTGGTTTGCTCGCCCCTTCTCCTAGGGACAGCACAGCTTCTCCAATGCTACATGGGCTGGATTTTCTCCCAGGACCTACAATGGGGAATCAAACTCCCAACTTATGGCTCCAGAGCCAGATACCCCAGCTCAGTGAGCTATTACCTCCTAGGATTTCCTTCCAAATTTAAAACTTTGTCACAGCCAACAAACATTAGAACCAAAAAAGGGGGGGGGAACACCATTTTTGTGGCCACTATCAAAGTACGCAAGTTGTTCCCTTATTCCCTGTGAATGAATATTCAGCAGTATGAATGGATTGGAGATAAAGAAGGAAATCAAGATATAGGGCCAAGCTAGATGTGATGTTAAATTTGCCTTTAACATGAATTTATGCTAAAATGGAATTAGTGTCAACTGAGGAAGATGTCCTACTAGCTAGTGAAATGCAGCAGGCATGGAAGTGGAATTCAGCTCTTCCCCTGAGGCTGTCCTGAGAAAAATCCTTTCTCTGAAAGTACTCTTTGCATCAACAGGAGATGCTGCATCAAAGATAGCACGGGATTTCCTCCTGAAGCAAATGGCAAGGAAGCAAGGAAGGGATTGTCCTCTGGAGGGAAGGAAGAGTTGAATTCTACTCTCCTGTCTGTTGCAATCCTATTGTGAGTAGGCTGCCTCCTCCATGGATATGATTTCCATTTTTAAAAAGCTGCCCATTAAAGACAAAGATGCATTCATTAGTGCATCAATTTCCCCCTTAGTAATTATCACTGTGACATCAGTGGACGTATTTTTTTTTTTTGCATGACACCAAACTTACAATCTTACAAATGAAGCATTATTGATTCATTTCAGGTCTTTAGCATCCTTTGACAAAATAATGCTTCGGTCTAATCATCAGTCACAGAACGATGGCTTTTAATGCTATAATTAGGTTCTTTGACTATTGCTTTATTATGTTGAACCTGCTTGTGTTTGTGACTCTGAGAGTATTGATTCATTCACTTTAACAGAAGAATACAGTGTGTTAGGCAAGGCTCTTCTTGATGACACACAGATAGAAGGAAATGGTTATTTTGAAAATTTACAAGTCACCATCATTTGTATCCTGTCTGACAAGCTATCACAAAACTAGAGCCCTGCAGGTTTTTATAGAAGTTAGAAGCCTAACTTAATAAACTATTTAATTTTATTAGTAGTTGAAGCTTCAGTCTTGAAACAGTGTTAGACACACAGAGTTCCTGCCACAAATTTAATTAAAAATTAATTCCACATACAAATACATTACTAAATTGGTTATATTTCTTTCCATTTTAGACAAGGCCAATCATTCAGAATCATTTTCATGCAGGAGAACACTTTCCTCAGTGGATAAGCATATATCATTGTCACAGCGCATTGCCCAAGTTTGTGCAGAGGTTCTGCTGTTTATTAGTAAAAGTCTTGTATGGGTTTGGCCCATGTTTGGCCCAAATTATATCTTTTAATGAGGCCTCTGACTATCATGCACTCGGAGTCAATTACATACCCAGGCTAGAAGCATTTGTGTGTGTTATGTGTTATCAAGTTGAAACCGACTTAGAGTAATTCTAATAGGGTTTTCAAGGTAAGTGAGATATTTAGGGAGTGGTTTTAGCAGTTCCACTCTTCCCAGTGAGTTGTCATGGCTGATAAGGGATTCTAACCCAGGTCCTCTGAGTTTCTAGGCACACAGCAGATGCCCAGAAAGTTGCAAAAGCTACATGTTCAATTTCCCTTGCACACATAGAATTTAAGAAAAGGATTTTGGCTCATGCATGTAATTGGTTCACACAGGACAGAGAGATGAGCAGAAAAAGTGAAGACAGGACAAATATGCTAAACAGGCAATGCAAACTGGAAGCAAAAACACAAGTTTCAAAATGGGCAGGAGAGGATGATGGAAAGGCCCATCTTTTAAAGGTACTGCTAGGATATCACTGAGAGCAACACATGTGCTTAGCCAACTAAGCGATATCTATGTAAAAGTAAAGAAGTATGATATTGAGTTGAGAAAAAGTTAGGAAAAGGGGGACTGAAGTCTGGGTACTGGAAACATGAGGGAAAGAGACACACAAATTTCAATTTAGATAAAATGGCCACCAAACTCGAACAAAGGTCTTTAAAAAACAACTCCCCGGAAATGTTTGCTGATAGACAAGCAGAGGTACATTGGGGGGTGGGGAGAGATAGCTTTACCATAACTTTCCCCAGAGCTCTGTGGCTGGAAAGCAGTGATGAGATTCTTGTCCCAGCCAAGTCTAAATTCCCATTTCTCTACCTTCTCAGTCTTGTGTTTTCATTACATGCTTATGGTTTGAAACATTCTGGAGCTATAGCGGCTGGAATCCTGTTGCACAATTGCATGTATGTTTGGCATTTTAATTTGAACTTTCCTATTCCCAACTTATCTCCAGGTTCGTAACCTTCCTAAGGGATCTTTCCACCTGGAGAAGCTTTTAGGAGCCTCATGATCTGGTGGCTTTAGTATCCAAAAACTGCTGGCACTGGTCCAGATTTTCGATTTTCAGATATTAAAAACTCTCCTCCAAACTGAGGTTTCCAAAGCCTTCATCAGGTTAAGAGAGATCACTAGGGAATCTTGTAAGGTAAGGGAGGAGCGGTTTTAGAAAAGTTTAAATTAAAGGCTTAAGTCTGTGATGATGTCATCAGTTTTTATTTGCTTGTAGTTGTGCAACAGGATTCAGACCAATGTCTCTTTTTCTGTCTGGATCTCCAAATCAGCCCCAAGCAATTTGGATTAACCTGGACCTGATTTGGACAGATCCACCACAACTTGGTTCAATTCATTTGGGATTTCACTGGATCAGTGTGGCCAACTTAGTACAGCCCTGTTTGGAGCAAACATTGTTAAATTACCCTTGTGGCAATATAAAGACTATTTTCAAACTAAAAATAAGGCTCTAATCTTAGTTTAATAAATCACAGCATGACTGAACAATCTGTTGGAGTCACACACAGCACATTTCCTTCTTCATTCATACCAGTGGGTAAACAAATCAGAAAGGGGATAGATTTGCATGATGTTCAAACCTGGAATTATGGTTAATTCCTTTAAAAGCAGAGAGGATTTAAACCAGGATTTGTTATTAGTTTCTGAATTCTCGATTACTTGGACATGCTTAGCATTGACATCGAATTTAAACTAAGGATATGAGTCTCACATCTTATTGTTTTTTGGCGGGAAACCAAGAAAAACAACTCTATTGTTCTTGCCATCAGATTAATTCCTGTGAGATTCCTCCCTCCCATGAAAAATCTTGCAGGGTTTTTCAAATGTTTTGTGGTCATTTTTTTTTTCTTGGAAGAAAAGCCAAGCTGGAAAATATTACAATTCCTGTGGAGAACAGCATTTTTCCTGCACCTGATTCACTTTGAAATAATAGAAGAAACAACAATTGACCGTAACAATTCCTGCGCAGCATATCTTTTCATGTGAAGAATTCACCTCAAAAGGCAGGAGAAACAGCAAATTTCATAGGATTAGTGGAATTTCTATGTAGAATGGCATCTTTTCTGCTTCACTACAAAAATGATGGGGTGATGCAGAATTTGGCAGTTTCTTGCTCAAAATAATGGAGGACAAGGCAGGGAGAAGGAGGCCAGGTTTCATTTTCTCATAAATGAAACCAGGAAATCTCACGAATGTGGGGAGAAGTCTTGGAGGCGAGTCTTGGCAAAATAAAATTCAGAAAACGGCTGTAAACAAGAAATATTGTCAATGCTCAACACATCCCTACTTAAAATATTATGTGCAGCTATTTCCTTGATTTGTTCACCAGCTTGTGTGAAGGAAGGAACAAATGTATTGCAAGTATGAGGATGCGATATTTACAAGTTTGGTTTTTCCAACCAAAATTTTTGGCTTACTTTTATGGGTTCCTCATTGCACCACCCCAACAGTACAGCAGTTCCAGCCTAGGCAGTAATGATGGTGATGGCTGATGGGAATTGTAATCCAACAACATCCAGTAGAACACAAATAGCCCTCCATATAAAACCTTCCATAGGTATTCCCAGTATGGTGTAGTGGATAGAGTGACAAGGAAACTCACTGGAGGAGAGAAACTGATAAAATTACTCCTAAAATATCTCACTTATCTTGAAAGCCATTATCTTGCTTTCTCCTATCTTTCAAGTTAGAGGCCATGTTTACAAGTTTTATATTTCTACCTACTAAATCACAGAAGAAATAAAAGTGTTTGCTGTAATACAGAATTAGTTGTGACTGAAGTCCCACTGAAAGCAAGGAAAATCAGTTGTGTGCTGTCAAGTCCATTCTGACTGGTAGCAAGACTTTCCAGGGTTTCCTAGATGTATAGTCTTCAGAACTGGTTTACTATTCCCTTCCTCTGATGGTGCTCTGATACTGCACTGCTTTCTCAAGGCTATGCAGGCTGGCTTTTCTCACAGGAAGCACAACAGGGAAGCAAACTTACAACCTCTTGTTCCACAGTCAGACACGTAATTCATGATACAGAGTTCTGAATTTCTGATAAAATTCCTTTTTGCTATGCAGTAAGACAGAGATCCACAGAGGGGAAAAGCTACAACTTCACAGAGTCCATCCCTTTCTCATTTGCCGACATTTAATAAACTCATTCTGCCATTCAATAACTCATTCTGAGATATTTGTAGGAGAAAGAATTAAAAACCATTTCCTTACTTATAGTTACTTGAATTTACAGACTAGAGTATGCTGCTTTCTTTACTGCACACATACTTAGCAATCAACTGAACAGATTCAACAGCAAACAACCAACTGTCTCCAACCCAGAAAGGAGAGAGAAAAAGAACTCAGCAGAGAGGTGGGGATGCCTTTGAATTCATGGCTGTAAGAAATTATTGGTTAGTGCTGGATAAACAGATAATCATCTCAGCCCAGAAGAGTTCCTTCTTGTTATTCAAACTGCGGACAGCATGTAAGGTTGAAAATAAAACTTAAACAATTCACTGACCTCTCTAGCCATTTATTGTGATTAATGTATTTCACTGGTTCCCTAGCTCGCTCGCTCTTTGGGGCCCAGAGTGATTCAAACACAACTAAATTCAGCTAGACGGGGACTCTGTTTCATTGGACCCAGATGTACATACACTATCATGTTGTCATTGATTTGCATGTTGCCTATTGTGTGGTACCTCATTGCACGCTCAGTGCTGCAGACTCCACAGCTACAGATATAAAAATATTCACATGATGTGAAAAATGAAACAGATGGGAGATCACGTGATCTCTAATCAGGGACGGGAACTCGAAGTGCGAGACTCACTGTGAAGTCAGATTTAAGTTGTACCGGTGTGACTCAGCTCGTGTTTGTTTGTTTTTTCCAGTGACTCAGACTCAACACCCAATTGTCCCTCCCTTTTTTTCTGGGGGAAAAAACTTGCTTTTCACAGGGACTTGAGCTTGGGACTTTTCCATGGTCTCTGAAAGTTTGGATTCTTGGAATGGCTAGCAGGGTAGGACAGCATATGATTATTGTTGCTGATGAACTGTTTATGTTGTAATCAATGTTATCCTCATGCAAGCCTTTCTTCCCAATGAAGGGGAAAGCATGTGTGCGCTCATACTAGAAACATGCATACAGTTAGGTGTTGATTTTAAAACAATTTGTACAAATATATGGAGAAATGGCTGCATTTTACTGAGGGGGGGAAAGGGGATTGAAAAGTGGATTTTGGAAAATTTTAGAAATATGAGCGGCAGATTTTTGAAAAGAAGTGTGTACAGAAATCTGTATGGTGGTACAGATAAAAGAAAACAAAAGCAAAATGCAGTGGCAAAATAAGGTGAACACAGAAGTAGAACTTGTCCCCAAATTGAAGTCAAATTAAGTTATATAAATTCACCCATCCCTCCTTGATGCCACTTAAGTTAATGACAGGCTAAAGAATACAATACTCAATGTGTTCTCTCTTAAATGCACTATAATTTGGTTGTAAAAGTTCCAATTTCTCATTGGCCAATGGTCCCTTAAGCCCTTATTACCAATTCCTTTGCAATTAAAATGGTAATTTCATCCCAGTTTTACAAGGGGAAACTTGTTATTCACTTCTGTTTTTCCTACCAGCAGATTTCTCCTAGTTGTTCAACCTCAGGAAGCAATATTTAAAGGCCTGTCTGCGTGAGCACTCTTATCCAAAAATTGTAATCCACTCTTGTTAAGTAGCCTGTTGCCATGAAGTATGGAACTCCTGCACTATTAGGAATTATTCATTCGGATTTTGGCATTCTTACATAATTACAGAAAGATGGTCTTGTCTTCTTTTATATCAGGCCATTGCAGTTCAGACTGAGGAGGGTGGGTCCTACCATTAGGCAACGTGAAACAGGCAGTCACTGAAGAGGGTGATACTGGGAGGGCCAAAGAGGAGCAGCAAGTGGGCAATTGCAATTCAGCATGCAGTGCAGCCTGCCCTAAAGCTAACCCAATTGCATCTTCAGCTCTGCCTAACAGTGTCCCATCACCACATCTGCCACCAGATGGTTCATTACTGTGTATAGAATGGGGATGAGATGACATCTTGATCTTTGTCTGAAACAGCAAAATATCACGGACCATCTATAAGGTCTCCAGGCTGAGCCTGCAATGCAAACAGGTGTATGGGCAGTTCCAACAGTGGCAGATGGTTTGTCCATTTTCCCATGCCTTACCACCATGTTACTCTTTTTCAGAAGGAGCAATAATTACACTTTAGCTTCAAATCAGGAGTACCACGAACACCAAAGCAGAGTAGTGTGTCATTCTTCTACAAACATTACTCCAAATGTCTTGCTGAGGAACTCCAATTCCACATTCAGAATAAATGAGGCAAATAAAGCACAGGTGCATAGATTTATTTTAAATGTTTTTTCCTTAAATAAACAGCTGTATTTGAGGTGTTCTTGATTATGGCTACCAACTCCATTTTGGTATCGTGGTCGTCACTGATACTTTTTCCAGCTATGGGGTCTGGGCTGGGCTAGAATGCTGCCTTAAATAATAAACACCATAATGTACCAGTGGAGTGGGGATAGTAGATAGTAACAGTGGTAGCAGTCTTAGTAGTAGTAATTAGAGATGCAGGAGTCATAAAAATGGTTAAGTTGTTGTCTGACTTTCTCCATGACTATTGCAACTGATCAAGTGCAAAAGTACTTTAGAATTAATGATCAAGAATGCCCTTAAAATTATTGTGCAGGAAATTCTGAATGCTGGCACATGTCACTCATTTTGGAAATTAAGCATTGGCGTGAAGCCTGGGCTACTGTGGTGTTTGTGCCAGTTAGCAAACAGAGAGAGAGAGAGAGAGAGAGAGAGAGAGAGATCCATGTCACAGAAAGATGCGGATTGCAACTTTCTGATTAAACTCTCCTGGAATTGTCCCATTTACCCAACGTGCATTGTGGCCATGTAGGGAAAAATAGCCCATGGATTATTCAGCTGCAGCTCTAAGAGAGCCTGTTGTAAGCCTGCATTTTAATTAACCAGATCAGCAGAAGAAATGTTGTCTATGCACTGCAGTGTAGCTGTCTGCTTGTAAACTACCCTGTTGATAAACAGAGATCTTCTCTGTCCAGCGCTCCCTCCTCTCCCTCCCCTTTTCAAATACATTTACAAAAATAAATTTGAAAGGGAGATGCCCCTTAATAATTGAACTACTGTGAAATTAGCCTTAGGCAAGTCTGCTGCCATCCTTCTGCATAAGGACATGTCACAGCTATGACTCATATGTCATGGCCGTGATAGATTATTGTTGCGCAAGATTTCAATTCAATTTAGTTGAAATGCAAGGCAATCCCAACACCCTAGTTGTGGCAGTGTCTCCAAAATGGAACAGGTTTAAGTGACCTATTACTGTCCAGTACTGCATGAGACCCAGAACTGTCACCAGCACAACCACTGATGGGCATTTCTTTGAGAAATTATACAAATAGGTTGCACCAAATACATTTTGGTGAAACAGTCTCCCCACTGCTTATGTCAATTTTGGCCATATACTTTTATGTTAGCCTTTATTGGAAAGCTTTATTGATCAGTGAACATATATTTTGTTCCCCAGAAAGTGCATTTTTAGTGAAAAATGAGAAAAGCTTTGAGCTAAAAAATTCTTTTTCATGATTGTAACCTATTTAACACACACCTGCTTAGTTTTGAGTGCACATGAATAGACTGAATAAAAATACTTGCTTCTGCATGCTACACAGCATATAGAATGCCCCCCATAATAACATCTGGAATATTTATATCAGGAAAGAGAACAGAGGGGGAGCTGCTAACTAGTGACAAAGAGGGAACATTTACATTCTCTCTCAGCATAAAAATGTAATGAAGCTGCAGATGGCAGACATTACTGTTATATAAAATTATAGGCATGGAGAAAGAAAGAACTGGATCTCTGCTTCTTTTACCTATTAAAGTGCAGGAATCCAACTCTTGATCTAAAGAACATCTCTCAAGGACATACTCTCCATACATAGAAGACATGGGCTGCATAGCTTATTATTCCTAGGTTCGGTTCTGTTCCATCCTCTCATTTTTCCCCTCTTAACTAAACAAGAAGCAAAATTTTTAGGAGGGTGAGAAGTCCATTTCTTTTTACAGGACTCAAGCAATTCCTCTCCAAAATGTGAGAGGGTTTTGTTTTTTGTTTTTTGTTACTTAAGGTTTGTGGCCCTTTGCACTCAATGTTCAATCCCAACATTGCGTTCAACAGTTGAGGGAGCAGGCAGTGAAAGCAAGCATTTCTGAAGGTTAATTGCTCCTTCTTTCCTCAAATTGTATGACAAAGACCTCAGCTACCCACGAGCAGAATGAAGTGATAGAATCTGAAGAGGGAAGGGAATGTACTCCACCATTTTAGTCTGTGGGATGTAAGGTTTCATTTTAGCATTTCACAAAATAAAATATCATTTACAAAGAAAATAGAAATACACCATGGAGACGGAAAGACAGTGTCCTCTTTTTCTTCTTGCTTTATTAGTTTAGTAATTTCAGGAGGTTAGTTAATGCGAGGGACTGCCAAAAATCTCATATACTAAAGAGTTGTATTCACCAATTAATTCTCTTATGTTTATGTCATTCCAGTTCTGTTTTATAGCCCATTGTAGAGTTGTAGAACTGATTCAGCCAAATTATGAACTAGATTCAGAACACTTTGGCTCAAGCACAAAGTGAGTGGGGAATAGATCTGAGTGTGGTCTAAAGTGGATCTGGATTGATCGCAATTATTTTGCATCAGTTTGGCAATTCAGACTCTAAAGGAAAGCTGAACACTGGCAGAAATCCTGTTCTGCAAGTTACGCCAAATAAGGCATATGACTTTACTGGCAGGGGCAATTTTTTTGAAGTTAATGACTTATCTCTTAGTGGCCCCCAAAAACTTCACTGCAATAAAGGAGATTCCTTAGGAGACTTGGGGACCTTTGGGAGAGGGGTGATTTGACAGGTTTTTATTTTGGAAAAATCACCACAGCTAATGACATCAACAGCTTTGTTTGACATAGTTACACAAACTGGATTTCTGCCAGTCTGTCTCTAAAACATTGCAAAACAGCACCATGTAAAGAAAACACCAGATTGAGGCGATAAGGAAGAAGAAAGCTAGACTTTGCTAACTGAAAGCTGTAGCATGGAGATTTGAACAATAATCTCACCCTTGCCTTCCAATCACTGTGATTGCAAGGAGGAATTTGTGACGGCACTAAAGTTACATATTGAGTTTTGCCGAGATATCTATGGCTTGTTTGAGTGAATGTTTGTGTTGTTATTTAGTGTTTTTATTAGGTTGTAGCACTTCACCCTTACACTGTATTTACCCCACACATACTGACTCTAATTCTTTAGCTTATGTTTGATTTTGTTTTCAGTCTGTGTTACTTAGGGTGTTTGTTCTTAGTACAAAAGTTTCGTCTTAGTACAAAAGCACCAACACAAATCACAGACACAGCTATAGTACAGAAAATCAGCACACATATCTACAAACTTTAAGCATATTGAGATAGGTGTCATGAGCGGATAGCACAAATCCCTTGAATATCTCTGTATAAGGTTTTCAATAATCATCTAATTAGAAAGAGCTGCAACATTTCACATACTTGAAAAAACAAGAAATATATGCCTTTTAAATGTTTTTTTAAAAATGAAATGGATATCTCAAAGTTCTCTGAATCTATTTATCTGGAATTTGGCAGAAATATTTATCTCTAATTAGGCTACCATATTGCCAAACTTCATGTACATCGATGGAAAAAAATTATAGCTGTTTAAGTTTTCTAATGCAAATCAATAAAAGGTTTGAAAATTCAGATTTAGACATTTTGGTATGAATCCAGGATGAATAGAGATCTAGCCTGTGCTGGATAGAGTTACACTTCTTCTGAAAACACAGGTGTGCATCTTGGGATGCTCCTGGATTTGTCTCTGAGCCTGGATGCCCCAGTTTTGGCGATGGCGATAATTAAAACTAGTGCGCCAACTGTGCTCGTTTGTGGAGATGTCTGATCTGGCCATGGTGACATATGCCTTAGTTACATTTCCAGCTGGATTATTATAACATGCTCTATGTGGGGCTGCCTCTGGAGTGTTTGGAAACTTCAGTGGGTCCAAAACTCTGCAGCCAGATTGTTAATTGGGCCTGTTCATAGGGATCACATAAACCTCCTGTTACAGTAGTTCCACTGGCTGCAATTGTGTTTCCGGCCACAATTCCAAGTGTTAGAGTTCTAACCTATAAAGCCCTAAATGGCTTGGGCTCAGGCTGTCTCAAGGACCGCGTCTCCCTTTATGGGCCTGCTCAGGTGTTAACATCACCAGGAGAGACCTTACTTTCCATCCCACCACCTTCACAGGTGCAAAGACCTTTCACTTCAGGTAAACTTTCCCTCAGGGATTGGCTGCCTGAGTGAAGTTTTTTAAAACTGATTATTGTGAACGTGATTTTTTTTATATTGCTTTTATTTTTTACTTTTTTTAGATGACATTTGTTTGATTCTTTTTTGTATTTGCTTACTTTTTTAGCTTTAAAAATTGTCTCTTTATGATGTAAGCTGCCTTGGGTCCATTCTGAGGAGAAAGGCAGAGTTAAACATTTTTTTAAATGGTTTCCTTTCCCACATCTTCTAGACTAGCAGGTGTTTTCCCTTTAAGATGAAAGTGAGAACTGTGAGGCCAGGACCCCTTTTCTGTGGCTTAAGTCTCTCCTGTCAGTAACCTGCTGTTGAAAATTTAGAGGTGACTTTTAAAGGCTTCCAGGAAGCAGAATAGTCTATTTAATCACTACTTTGGACCCCAACCAACATATCTTTACAAAGACCCCAAACAGTAAAATTTAAAAGCTAGAAGTAACTATGACATCACTTTTGGTTTTTTTTTAAATATTTGGCCACACCAGGGTGTGGGGCAGGATAATGCAAGCACAAATCTCCCTGTCTTCCCTTTGCTTTTTGAAGGCTACTGCATCATCTTCTAAAGCTTTCATGGACCATCACATGACCATGTTATGTTCATACTGTTCTTGTGTCAGTTGGTATTTTTCATGGCACAGATAATATCTGACACATCATTCCTGTGGTGTAGTAAATAAACGGCTCTGCCATGGGGACCCTTCTCTATCTGCAGCTCGTTCATCTATTTCAATTCCTTCTGGCAAATTAATGCATTGTTGATCTGCCAGTGCAGTCTTTCCAGCACGCCTCCGACCCTATTCTTGTGGACCACCAGTGGTTTGTGCTCTAAAGGTTGGCCCATACTGGTGTATCTCTTCTATTCCACTTGAATAATACGGCCTCCAAATACATGTGAACCAGATGCTCACTCTGCTTCTGCAAATGTCTGTGAGGGAGACAGAGATGCTACTCCTACTTCATTTTCTGTGCTGTTTTTTGCTCTGCATTCTTTCATAAACTACAGAGGACCTGGATGTGAGGCAGGATGATTTTTCTCCCTTCTTACTGAGATGGGTTAGTGGCAACCACAAATAACCAAGCCCACATTTCTGGCTTGCTGGAGACATTATTTATGGAATGGAAATAAACGTCAAGCTTGATTTTTAACACTGCACAGTATTTGGCTGTGATTTTCCTACCCAAATTCATTTCCATGGTATCTAAAAGAGTAGGAATAGAAATTGTGGGCCAGGTGCCAAGTCAGTAACAGAGAGTGACTGTGCTGTCATGGTAACTTAGTCCTTGCATGGGGCTGGATTCCAGTTTACTGCCAACATTTAGTGACTGGTTCAAGTAGCAGTCATTGACAAGACAGTGTGTCAGGGCTGGTGGAAGGCACTGTGTTGACTGAGGCAAAAGACTCCTCCCATTCCATATACAAAAGCTGCTGAAGCTTCCTAAAACATTGGTGAGGGGATGAGATTCCTCCTCACAAATGTCAGAAGGCTAGTTTAAGAGGTGCAGGGCGTACTGCATGGTGAACAGAGTTCTCTTGTGTCAACAACAGCTGGCAGCTGCCTGTTTCATTGCATTGGCTGCTGAGGCTATTTCCTCTGCCTAATATTATTTAATATAGTAATAATTTATTATTTAGCTTTTAACTTTGTTTCTTGTAATACTGTAAGCTGCCATGGCTTCTTTAGGAGATAGGTGCCATATAAATATTTTAAATAAATAAATAATAGCAGGTCCAGCATCTCTCTCTGAGCATGCCCACTGGCCCCTGTATGGTATATGTATGCCAGGGTGTTCTTCAGAGGTATTGTGGACATCCATTTATATTCCTTAGGTATTTTGTGAGGGAAATGAGGGTGGGGTAGGAATCAGGGTCTACATTTATCCAGAAAAAAAAGACACCATACTATCCTGTAGGATCTATTGGGTTAATCTGTAAACCAGGCAAAACTTTTCCTTCAGAGTTGGTGAACAGAATTTCCTCATGTACTCCACATGACATGTCGATGCTCTCATTTATCAGAGCCCAGATTTTCCCAGCTGAAACACTGAAACAAGCAAAGAAGTTCAGAAAGGAACTCTGACACTTCCCTGTGGCATATTTATTCTACCTCTGAGCACACATTTAGCATCTTATAACTGTGAGCCATTTATTGGTGGCTTAGTGTGACATCCCATTGTAGCCCTTCTGTCTGCTTGTTGCCTGAGGAGAGAGCTGAGTATACTTCACAGATTAGCCGCTGAGAATGGCTTCTACCTCAAACAGCTCTAAACAAATGCTTAAACGATGGTGGTGGTTGGATGGGAATGCTTTACCTTGCTCCATGCAGTGGCTATCTCAGAATTTTAATCAACATCACAGGAAAACATAATCCCATCCTGTATATCTCAGGGAGAAGAGATTTGCGTTTTAGGCAAGCTAAAGCATATCTTAGTATTAGAAAGAAAATAATAGTGTACAGCTGGAAAAGGTAACCCATATTGAAGTCACAGTTTTCTACATGTGTGTATAGCTATGAAAAGGCTCAGTTTGATGTCATCACATCATGTGTTTTTCTGATTTCCTATGTCAATCATTTATGTTGGGCAGGATTTATGTTGGGCAGGGGGAGAAGGGTAACACGTGATATAATGCCATAGCTCTTCCTCTTCCTGTAAAGAAAAAATTGACACAAAGAAAAAAAATTGACCATGGGGGTAATGCTTTATCCATCAGCACATCTGAAGGTCAAACTACACAATAGAGCATGCTTAAGTAGTCTTTTGCTTTTTGCAGAAGTGCTCCCACAAGCCGTGAGAGAAGTCTGTTTGTTATTGCAAGTGACTGTCTCATCTATGCATTTTGTGTTTAATGTGATTCATTTCATAATTAGCTATTATTAGAGAGGCATGTAAACCCTTATTTGTCCTCATGTGACTGTTAGGAATGAGACCTTTCCTCCCATCAGCCTGTGAGAGGGCAAGGGGTTTTGTCGCACTCCTGAAAGAATGTTTGTCTAGTGTTATATACATATACATATGTATATGTATATATGTATATGTATATGTACAGTATATGTATATGTATAAAACACTAGACAAACATTCTTTCAGGAGTGCGACAAACCCCTTGCCCTTTCACATATACATGTTTTTGTTTTTTGCTCTCTCTGTGTGTGTGTTTCCCATAAACTTAGCAACATTGTGCATGTAACACAAACTGCTGAAAATGACAATGATTGCAGCTTTGCTGTATGACCTTTCAAGAATTAAAAGCATCAGAGAGGTTGTCTGCACCTGTTAAAGACAATCTTCCAGTCGTTCTTTGCTGCTTATATGTGTGTGCATGTAAAAGGATCTTAGTTTTTTGTTAAGAAAGTTTGTGCAAATTATGGACACTGATGAAGTGAAAAAACACTCCTTGTCTTGCTTTCCTCTGTAGTTAAGGGCTCCTGGAGGGCTTGAAAAAGCCTCATTGAACTGTCGTGTTGAGTCAACACAGACTAAATCAATGAGAATTGTGGCTTTAGCAAGCCTTTTTAAAATATGCTTAATAAAAGATAAATATGGGCCTTATTAAGAAACCTGATTGGGTCTCCTGATAGATACATTTCTAATAACATTGTGTTATGGAAGGGAAAAGAGGTTAATCAGGAATGTGCCTTCACCTTATTGGGCTCTCTCTCTTTTTTGGGCATATTTAAGTATCCTAAATACCTGAGGTTCTATGTATAAGTAAGGTGACGTAGGGATCAAATGGAAAAGATGAATACTTTTAATAATATTTTCTCACCACTTGCATACACAAGTGTGTTACTGAAATCAATGAATTTGAGTAACAGAGCTTAGAGTGCAGAATAAAGGTTAACATTTAAGTTCTCTTTTCCCAAAGAAAATGCATTTTGCACCCTAGTTGGACATAATTAGTCTAACAAGGCTTTAAAAAATTGGTTTTGTTAAATGTTATGTTCATCTCATCAGCTTCTACATGGAAATCAAAGCATACAAATCACTGGCTTCATGGGGCTGGGGAAACAAATTAGACAGGATTTGTGTTATTTTATTCTTGCAGTCACTGATAGGCAGGGTTTTGGGATTCAGCATAATATTAAAACCCAAAGGACATGTTTAATTTCAGATAAAATTATGAAACATACTTGTAATGATGTTTAATGTTGCTGTAGCAAAACCTACAGATTCAGCAGTGGCTTCTACCCTGCCTCCCCAGACCCTGATTTCTTTCCATTTTCACCATGGATTTTACAATTAGTAATCATAATCACTGAAACATGCTGAATTTCCATACAGTGATGCTGGTGATTGATCCATCTAGCTCAGGGCTCAATCACACATGAGAAAAGAACCCCACTTATACAGATTCTTTTCATCCCTTTGTTGTACCAATAATTCCCCCCCCCCCAGCAGTCACATAGTATATATATCGGCAGGAGTGTTTATATTGTTTTGAACTGCATCGCTACATTTCTTTCCATTGGAACTGCTATAGCAGGCTACACTGCTCTTTAATTGTGTATTGATTAATCTTCTCTTCTGTTTCTTGGGGCAAACAGGCTCCCCTTGTACTTAAAAAATAGAAAAGTAATACTTTGATACAGCAGTACAAGCATGCTCTCCTTCTCCTCCTCCCATTCCCTTCTTTACTCACTTGTCCCCTTTTCCTTATTTTCCTGCATATCTCTCCCTCTCAGTTCTTGGCTTTCCTTTTCCTTTTTTGCACAGCATTGGGGGGAGGAAGCAGGTTTTAAAAGACTTGCAAAGTATTGTGAAGGGCAGGGTTAAAAAAAAGAGAGGAGGGATACCTGAATGCAACACCCTCCTTCACTGGCAAAGGAGTGGGGAAAAGACTGTCTCCTTCTGAACAATGTATTCATGTTGTCTTTGAGGTGGCAGCTGCTACTAACAATGTATCGATATCCCTTTTAAATAAATAAATAAATAAGTAAGTAAGTAAGTAAGTAAGTAAGTAAGTAAGTAAGTAAGTAAGTAAATAAATAAATAAATAAATAAATAAATAAATAAATAAATAAATAAATAAATAAATAAATAAATAAAAGATAGTATAGGCACAGTGGCCATGAAGTGACCACAGTGTCCAAATACCTGACCTTTTTGCAAGAGAAATAAATCAATGCAACACCCTCCTTCACTGGCAAAGGAGTGGGGAAAAGACTGTCTCCTTCTGAACAATGTATTCATGTTGTCTTTGAGGTGGCAGCTGCTACTAACAATGTATCGATATCCCTTTTAAATAAATAAATAAATAAATAAATAAATAAGTAAGTAAGTAAGTAAGTAAGTAAGTAAGTAAGTAAGTAAGTAAATAAATAAATAAATAAATAAATAAATAAATAAATAAATAAATAAATAAATAAATAAAAGATAGTATAGGCACAGTGGCCATGAAGTGACCACAGTGTCCAAATACCTGACCTTTTTGCAAGAGAAATAAATCAACAGCAATGTTCACACACACTGAAATGGTAAAGAATAAAGTGATACATGATCGGTACAGTTTAAAACCCTCCTGGTGAGGAGGAAATAAACTGATTGCCACGGCAAATGAACCGATGTTAGCCGTGGATGAGGGAAATGGAAAATTTTAGAACACTCTAAACAATGTCCAAAATGATATAACTGGAGGTCTTTTGAAATGTGTGATTGAGCCCTAAGTATTGTTTCCTCTGACTGGCAGTGGTTTTCTGACATTTCAAACAGTAAGTTTGGTTTGGTTAATTAACAGCATCACCCAGTGAATCTGAACACCATGGAAATGTTGTTCTGGGACATGTGTTTAATGTTTTTCCTCCATGTCGTCCTCTCTCCCAATATTAGCACTGCAAGAAGTAAACTATAGTTTGTGGGAGTGTGTGTGTGTGTGTGTGTGTGTGTGTGTGTGTGTGTGTGTGTGTGTGTGTGTGTGTGTGTGTGTGTGTGTGTGTGTGTGTGTGTGTGTGTGTGTGTGATGTGTGTGTGAAAGAGAGAGAGAGAGAGAGAGAGAAAGAAAGAGATCTACATTTTGGGGGAAATAATGAGGAAAGTGGGGGGACAAAGATTTTCAAAGCAATTTAGTGAGGCAACTAATTAGCAAAACAAAGAAACAAAAGAAGATGAAAAGATTCCAATGGTCATGTCTCATGGGGTCCCAAGCATCCTTTCTGACTGCAAAGCATGATCTCTGCCATCAAGGTATGATTCTTTCACTTTGATACATGTGCCATTAAATATTCACAGAGACATACTGTACACTAGACTGAATCCTGATGGATTATATTGAAACTAGATTAGAATGGGTAGGTTTCCATGAAGAGCTCGTTGTATTTTCCTCTACTGCCTATAGCCTTCTTGCCAATTCAGCAGCACATATTTCTTTTAAAGGCTTCTTTCCACCTCCTTCTTTTAAAAGTTTCTATACTGGAATGTACTAGGCAACATCTGAACATTGTTGAAATATTTAAGGAATGAGGGAGGTTGATTTGGATACTAAGTTTGCCTATTTTTGTTTTCTTGAATTGTGAGTCAACCCTTGGAAGATCATCTGTAATCTTCAGTCTGGAAAGAGTTTTGTTTTGCAGTTTTCAAGAGACAAAAATCAAACCCACAATGGATTACATTTCCAGACTTTTCAACGCCATTCTGAAAGCAAAATTGTCTATGGTATCTCCTGCCTATCCTTCAAACTGGGAATGTGCAGTGACCTGCTGACCCATCAGTGCTCAAATAAAGGCACACAAATAGATGCCTATCTCACCCCTTTGGTGATATTCTGACCTGATCAATGATCAATTATATTTGGGTGTTTCCACATATCCATGAAAAACAATGTCCTCACAAATGGCTATCACCTGGGAAGTGGAGACATAGTGCCATCAATTCTGGCAGCATGGTACCCAAGATTATTTTACTTCTGTCCATGGCGTCTTTCTAGAAATCGTGGAGAGGCTAGGAGGCAATGGAATTTGCACCAGAATGGAAAAAAATATGAGGAAATGTGGGTAAGGGAGGAACTTAGAACAATAATTTTGAGCTAGTCAGTTAATGCCCATGAAAGAAGAATGTCTCAGATATATTTATTGACTGAGGTAAGACATTCACAACATAAAGGAATCAGTTCCTAGTGTACAGTCTCTAAAGCCCTAAAATACAAATTCAAATGCAAATATGTAATATCACTTTGTGGATTCACCCTTCCAGTGCTCCGCCTGTGTAAGCATTTTGTATTGATTGATTGATTGATTGATTGATTGATTTGATTTGATTTGATTTGTATCCCGCCCATCTGGTCTATATGACCACTCTTCTACTGCTTAATCCAGTAGTCCCCCACTTTGGTTTCTCAGATGTTCTTGGACTAAAACTCCTAGAAGCCTTCACCACTAGCTGTGCTGGCCAGGATTTCTGGGAGTTGTAGTCCAAGAACATACCAGGACCCTAGGTTGGAAACCACTGACTTAAACCAAGGTGATAAGGGCCTTATTATCCTCCAGGGGAAAGCAGCTCTTGCTTCCTCCACTCTCTCTACTCGAATCACAGACCCTTCCTAAGATTTCCCTACCCATTGGGCTTTGCTAAACTGTCCATAGACATTAGACTAGCAGCTCAGCAACTCTCCTTTACTGTACCTCTGTTCACATTGTTAGGCATCTTGGTTAAAAACTATTTACAGTGGTGCCTCGCTAGACAGTTACCCCGCATGATAGTTTTTTTGCTAGATGTTGGCTTTTTGTGATTGCTATAGCGATTCGCAAAACAGTGATTCCTATGGGGGAATTTCACTGGACAATGTTTGGTCCCTTCTTCGCAAACCAATTTTCTCTAGACGACGATTTTGATAGCTCCCTCCGTGCTCACAAACAGGTGTTTTGGGGACCTAAGCTTCGCAAGACAGCAGTTTAAACAGCTGATCGGCGGTTCGCAAAGCAGCTTTCCTATGGCTGATCTTCGCTAGACAACGACGATTCTTCCCCATTGGAACACATTAAACAGGTTTCAATGCATTCCAACGGGGAAATGCTTTTCGCTAGACAATGATTTCGCTAAACAACGATTTCAGTGGAATGGATTATCATCGTCTAGCGAGGCACCACTGTAATTCCTTAAATTGCAAATGGAAAACAAAGGCTCTGTGGAGGGTTGCTCCATCTTGTGGGCAACCAGTGGTGTTTCTTGCTTCCTGTAACTGCCCCCAGAATTGCATAGATACCCCTGTTTCGTTCTGTTGCATATTTGTTCAGTACATTGCTACCTAAAAATAAATAAATAAAATTCTATGTATTATTTCTCAAAGGGAAACATGATCTGCAGAATTAAGCAACTGAGCCCCAATTCTATTTACAAAGAATTAAACTTCATTAATTTAAAATATATTTCTTTCAAGCAATTATCTCTACACTTGTTATCTTGACCTCCCCACAAAATTGCCTGAACTCCTAGATCCCGCCTCCCAACAACAGATTTAATGAGGTTTGGCCAGTGGAGAGGGGGGCAGGAAATTACAAATTAAAATACTTTTTATTAAAATATTAATTTTAGCAACTCATCTGCCCATTGGCTGGACATAGCGATTGCACCATTCTATGGTTCCCTTTATGAATCCCATTTAGGTCATATATTAGAAATGCTCTAAAAAATACAGAATAGCAAAATCCAGTATTGGGCTTACTATGGACTTAATAGGATTATTCTATGATCTGATGCTGAGGAAAAAGTCTAAGTTTCTACACTTTCAACTCCAGATTTGGAGTACATGGAGTAAAATGATGGGGAGGGGGGAATGTTTTGAGAAGAAGTACTGTGGGAAGTTTGTGAAAAATGTGGTGGAAGCCTTCCTATTTGTTACTGTTGTGTTTTTTTTCCCCTTTATTGAAAAGAACCCCTTTCTTTTAAGTCCTTTTTCTAGTTTGGGTTTGTAGCTCATGCATGTGGTGGTAATAGAGGCCTGGTTTTTAGTGGCATGGCAGCATAAGGCAGTGAGACTGTCATTACCTGTCCCTCATTTAATGTTTCCAGGACAGAAAGAAGATGGTGGTGGCACTCAGACTTTTGCTGCTCATGTCATGCTGGTAGACCTTTCAAGAAAGACTTTTAGAAGCTTTTTTTTAAAGCTTTGCACTGTTCATTTAAGAAGGCCCTCTTGTCTCTCCTTGCTATTCTTTGGAAGTCTGCATTCAATTTTCTGTAACTTTTCCTATCTCCCTTGCATTTTGTTTCCCTTCTCTTCTCTGCTATTTGTAAAGCCTCGTTGGACAGCCACTTTGCTTTCTTGCATTTCCTTTTCTTTGGGATGGTTTTTGTTGCTGCCTCCTGGACAATGTTACGAGCCTCCATCCATAGTTCTTCAGGCACTCTGTCCACCAAATCTAGTTCCTTAAATTTGTTCTTCATTTCCACTGCTTATTTATAAGGGATTTGGTTTAGATTATGCCTGACTAGCCCAGTGGTTTTTCCTACTTTCTTCAGTTTAAGCTTGAGTTTTGTTATAAGAAGCTGATGATCAGAGCCACAATCAGCTCCAGGTTTTGTTTTTGCTGACTGTAGAGCTTTTCCATCTTTCACTACAGATAATATATAATCAATCTGATTTCGGTATTGCCCATCTGGCGATGTCCACGTGTAGAGTCGCCTTTTGTGTCATTGGAAAAGAGTGTTTGTGATGGCCTGCTTGTTCTCTTGACAAAGAGATAGCATATCATCAGACAAATGCTGTGCTTTTTTTTGGCACTCCTCATCTTCTTGAAAATCAGTCTCTCATACTTTCTGTTGTTTGCACATTCTGAAAAGCAGAATTTTCTCATTACACTGCAACTTTAAAACATTGATGTATGAATTGCTTTGGACTGTCCTAAACCCATTCATTGATTGAAAATAGGTGAATTAATGTGCTCAAACTAAAATAGCAATCTAAGGTGGCCTATTACTATTCAAGGCCCTCTTTCCCCACTCCCCCTGAGAAATGCCCCCTGAAGAACAGCTAATAAAGACCTATAACTTATAAAGCATTAAACTTTAATTTGCCCAATTTATAGATTAATCTAAGGAGCCAGGAAGGCTGCTAGCCATGCTGGCTGAGGGATCCTGGCAATTATAGTCAAGAAAAATGGCATCCATAAGTTCTGTGCAGGCTTCAGGCATGTGCTGATCTTCCTCTTCCTCCAACCTCTTTGTATACAAAGGAAGAAAATTCTAAAAACTTTGGCTTGTGGTTTTTAATGCCCTGTAGTTTCCCTCGGGATAAAATCCAGTAGTAACTCACAACCAGAGTATGCTAATTGAATCAAAAGAAACCACAGAGGACTTGACTCACCACATCCCCATTTATTCAATTGGGCCTACTCTAGCTGTGACTTACTATTGTATTTTAGCTTTTTTTGTTCAGTTCTGATTTGTAAAAATAATATCCTGGTTCAGAATCGTGTTTTATTTCTGAATGATGGCTTGTTGCAAACCACAACCAAAAGTTTTCCATTTGCTTCATTCCCTTTTTTTTTTAAAGGGCAGGAGGGGGAAAGAGGTGTGCAAGATAAAGGGTTGATGCTACACGTTAGCATAAGAGAAAATTGTGACTGAATTTAACATACATATGGACATATAAACTGCTGTTCATTATCTAGCTGTCCTTCTCTCCTTCCTCTAAACTCTGTTGTGCGTTTTGTTCCAAAAGAGAGAGCCATCAAAGAGCATTCACCTTTTTGGATTAAGTCTCAACTATCCAGTGGAGTTTGTTGAACAAAATTATAGTGATCAAGTCATTAATGGTTTATAACAAGAGTCATTTTTATAAGGTACTTGCGTTTCTCTTTGATTTCCTAGCTATCTAGTGATTGAAATTGGCTACCAATTAAAATAAAGCTCTAATGATTAATCTAGGTTACTGCAGTGCATCCTTTATGCAGAAAGTCATGTTTTGTTATATTTGAGTTTAACCACAGGTATCTGATCGATGTCAGCTTATATCAACTAAGAGCAATGCTTGCAAAGCATGCACTTCTTCTGAGAACCTAATATTGGATTCCAGAGCTATCTACTTTAAGAAGTTGTTGGCTACTACTATTTTTTTGTGCATATGTGTATTTTTTTAAAAAATACAAAATAAATCTCCACTACATTCTCATGTCAAAGACGAATTAAATCTTTTAACACCGCCTCATGGTTTCTCATGCAAAATATGTACTAATTTCACAGATAGTATTTTGGTTTGCTTTTGCTCATTTGAGGCAAACTGCTTTTTAGTTGGATCAATGCCTAAGAACTGTGGCTCCCTTTTGGGTAGAAAGCTGGGCTAGAAATAAGGTAAATAAATATATAAGTTAATGCCAGAGCTGCTTTAAGAATGCTACAGTAAAAATAGGTTCATCTGGATTGTTCCTTTTACCTCTATTCATAGCTTATTTAGTCACAGCCTTTCTGCTTAAACTTTCTATCTTACTTTCTCATATACTTTTAGTAAGCTATTAAATAATCCATCCCAGAGGTGCTGCAGTGAAGGGTAGAGTTAATTAGCTATTATTTAGAAATGCATTTGCAAAATGCTAAATCTTGTAAGTCCTTCTTAACATCACTTGATATGCATTAATGACTCTGCGCTCAACCATATTCTGGCACATTACTCCACATCTCTGATATAGAAAGAACATCCTCTTCATGCTCTTCAAATCCAACATGCACATAAAGGGAATTGTGCAGATATCCAGGAAAGGCACAGCCCTTCCCCAGTTTTGCTGATTCTGTACTCAGTCTGCTTTGATAGACGAAACCCAGTTATTCTAGTTTGGTTGCTTAGCTAGCTGGTACTATTTTAATGAAACCCTGAATTGACATCGTCATGGTTCTGCTCTCATATTGCAAAGGACCTGTGGTCTTCATTGCAGGGAATTCACAAGGAACTCATCCCAAAATGTTGTGCATATTCTCATAAGCCATACAGCAGTGTGGCTGGATAATCCTTTCTCAAGAACTCCAATTTAGATGAGCCTCATCTTAATTAGCATGCTCAACATATTGATTAATCCATCTCTGTACTACTTCTAATGCCATTTTCTAGAATTATTGCTGTCTCTTTTGGATAACTGGCTTCTTCAGCTGTCTAGTGTATCATCCAAATAACCTTCAACATCTCCTGACATGCCAGGTATGAGCCAGGATGACTAACTGAAACACCCCGATCTATTTGAAGTGATGATGTGAGAATGCCAATCATTATGTGTATTGCTGTCCACAGGAAATCTCTGTAGACATGATACAAGGAAATTCAGAGAGGCATATTCTCAAGTCACTTGTAATTAAAAAAAAAACTGTGAACACTGTAATTACACCAAACAACCCTAAAATGCATGCTAGTGCTTTTTGCATAGGCATATTTGAATACAGCTACACAAAGAGTTTGGGGGTATTTTATCTTTATTTTTACTATAACTCCACAAATCCACTAGCAAGGATAGGGGTTACTCCAAAAAAGTAATTTCTTACCATTTACAAGTGACTAGCTGGCTAGATAGCTCAGTGAATTGGAGTATCTGCCTACAAAGCCTGAGGTTGGGAGTTTGATTCCCCACTGTGCCTCCTGGGAGGGGAGCCAGCTTGTGTGACCTTGGGCAACCCGCACAATCCTAGGATGCCCCTAGAAGAAGAGAATGGATGATAAACTTTTTCTGAGTAATCTCTACCTAGGAAACCGTGAGAAGGCCTACATGTGTGAATTAACTTGATGACACAAGGCCTTTATTGTTATTTTTATTCTACAGGTGAGTATATCCTAGGTCTGCTGAACTGGATAAGGATTATTAACAATATACGAGGTTTAAGATATTAGGAAGCCGGTTGTCATTGTTTGCCTTTCCAAACGCAGTACAAATGTAAAGACCAGTATCGTTCTACAGCACTTTTGAAGCATATTGGATTGCTCAATGGTTTAGGTGTCTGGCTTCGAAGCCAGAACTGGGGTATTCGATCATATTCCACCCTGCTACTCTGTAGGATGTCTACTATGACATTGCAGAATCCAGATATCACCCTGTAACTGAACAGAATTTACAGTTATGAATGGAAGCTTTGGGCACCTCCTTTTTGTGTGTAGGTGCCAATGCACACACATCCATCAGCACAACAGACTAGTGTAGTATAGGAGAGATATGAGTAATAAGAATGGTTGAATGAATTCTGTCCAAAGCATCTAGGCTGCTGTATAAATGTTTATATACATTTTGTTCTTTGTAATGCATTTTGTCCTCTTGATGTCCTAATTTAGTCTACAGTTTGTTTAAGAATGTGCAACAAGTAGGAATGTATGAGCCCTTTATGGCTTTAGTGGTAGTACACCGTTCCAAGTGATCTAACCAAAAGCCTAACTAGTAAACGGTGAGTAAAGGAACAGCAACACAAAAAGCCACCCTCTTTGCTCGCTTTACTTAATCCTACCACTGGATGTCACTGGGTTTCTATGGATATTTGGTTGATTGAATATTTATCTAAACATGTGTGCCTGCACACAAAAAAGCTCTGTAATTTGGCAAACTCTAGTCTAATTAGGGCAAAACACTTCTTCAAAATCAAAACTCATTTGGGGGAATAGAAAGTTATTTTTGACTTTGTTTAAAGGTTTGTTAGTAATATATGAATGTTACTAAAATAAATGTTCTAGAGGTTCAGGAATATGAATCTTAATAATAATTTACATTATATACATTTGAAGTCTCACTACGTTGGTGGTTGGATACCTGCTTCATTTTGTTGCTGGAATGATGAAAGCTTTAAATTCAGAGAAAAGAATGACACACCAGAATACAGAGAACAAAATTAAGACAACAGAATATGAGCACACCAGTATTCTGTGGGCATACTGACTCATTATATTAATGTAATTTGCTTTAGTATTCCAGTAGTGCTTCATTGTGTTTTAGTTATCATTGCCGCCTTGTATACGCACACCTTAATGTCTAATAAATCCAGCTCATGCTAGAACTGAAGGAGAGGTAGGAACCAGTAACCTTCAGGCCATATCTGGACACTGTGGAATTGTTGTACAGTTCTCTAAGATTCCCCAGACACTCATGTCTTTTCCTCATGATACCATCACTTGTGGACTTCCTCCATGATTGCTCCCATTTCTAGAAGTCTGGAATTCCCTCTTCTATGGCTCACTTACTTAAAAACTCTAAGCTCAAACATACCTACTTTTCCTCTCATCTTTTTGTAGTAGGTCCCACCCACCACTGAAATATCGTCCACAAGAATGTCTTTGAATTCAGTCCTTGGGCTAAGAGAAGTCCCCAGCCTTGACTTAGAGGTTTAAATGATTAAGGTAGCTAGACAGTCGAGATCTTGTGGCATCACAGCCTGAAGGCTGATTCATGCCTCATATAGGTAAAGGTAAAGGTTCCTCTTGACATTTAGTCCAGTTGTGTCCAACTCTAGGGTGCAGTGCTCATCCCCATTTCCAAATCGTAGAGCCAGCATTTGTCTGAAGACTGTTTCTGTGATCACATGGCCAGCATGATTAGACACAGAACACTGTTACCTTCCCACCGTGGTGGTACCTATTTATCTACTCGCATTTTTACATGCTTTTGAACTCCTAGGTTGGCAGGAGCTGGGACAAGCGATGGGAGCTCACTCTGTCATGTGGATTTGATCTTACAACAGCTGGGCTTCTGACCTTGCAGCACAGAGACTTCTGCAGTTTAACCCGCAGTGCCACCACATCCGACATCATGCCTCATATGCAACATCTCTTAAAGTTTGGTCTGTGGTTCCATCCATAGACACAGAAAATCATTCTGTGATGGAAAATCACAGAATGATAACAATGTGGGTACCTGTGATATGGATCTTAGCTGAATAAGAACCTGGGAGAGATAATGATCACAACTGGTAATGATGGGGAGATGATGTATATTTAGACTGAACAAATTACACTAAACTATCAGGGAAGAGAGGTAGCTCTATGTATGATCATAGGCACCTTTTCCATGGACATTGAAGGAGCACCAGCGGAGGGCAACTGTGGTTGAAAGGGCAGTGTCCTCATTGTTAAAAGAGGAACAGAGCTGAAATAATTTCAATGATAATAATACTGGGAATAATAATAGCAGTGTGTGATTTACTCAAGGCTACATAGGTTGGCAGTCCTCCTAGGAGGCACAGTGGAGAATCAAATTCCCAACCTCTGGGTTCCACAGTCAGATACACAACCCACAGAGCTCTCTAGATGGTTATCTTACTTCTATGGGAAGCAGAATAAACATATCCCTATTGCAAGGGACAAAATTATGTATGGGGGTGAAGCATTATGGGGTGATTACTACTTCTGCATCTCCAAAAAAGGGAGAATATGTCACTGGAAAAGAGGGGAAAGATGCTGATATTCATAAGGATGACATGTGTTGATACATATGTACAGATGCAAATTTTGAAAGAATTGCTATTGTTTAACTAGATCTAAAATATAGTTCAACTTATTTGGAAACATTATGAATGGATGATACGTGTGCTGTCCTGCAGTAGTCTGACATCCAGGTGATAACTCTTGATCAGCAACTTCAAGGCCCCTACACTCTTTTCTTCAGTTTCTTTATCTTTAGCTAGGACTTGTCAGCCTTTCAGATAAAGATCTGTCCTAATTAGAGGTGTTTCCTAATTTAAGTAGGATCTATCAAGCACTAGTGGAATTTTTGGTAACGGTCTCATCAATAGGTAAGGCTTATGGAGAACTGACATCAGCACATCAGAAGCACATAGAGAGGTTGTGGTTACCTGTAGCACACTGTTGTCTGCTGTCTGGAATTTGGGAACTAAACTAAAATGACCCAAAGTCCTCTTGCCATGAATGGCAGAACTTTTGGAGGCAAATTGCCCCAGGTTAAGAAATGACCATAGACATTATCAGTTTCATGCTGAGGCAGTAGGCAACCTATACAGTGATTGCTTAGCTTCAGGTAATTTACCTCCAAAAGTTATATCGTTTGTGTTATGCTAGTATAGCTAGGTAAGAGGATTTGGGCCAAAAGCTGATACTGTGGCACTGTTGCCAAAGTAAGAGTTCAGCACAACTGTATTGTGGACTTTGGTACAGCAAATGAACAGGGATATTTTAGGTGATAATAATAATAATAATAATAATAATAATAATAATAATAATAATAATAATAATAATAATAATAATAATAATAATAATAATAATAATAATAATAATAATTTATTGTCATTGTAAGTATATACACAGTATACCCATACAACAAAATTCAAAATCACAGATTTATATGAATCATTGGACATGAGACATGTTTGTAAGGCTTGAAGGTAATAGGAACAAACCAAGATGCAACAATAGGAAAATAACAAGAATGGATTTAGCCGTTGTTCTTAAGTAAGGTTCCATCTCTTCCCCCCCCTCAAACCTTTAAAAATAATTGCATTAAACAAACATTTATTTTTTAGCACCGAGGTTTTCGGTCAATAGCCTTGGCCTGGGGAGATTAACTCTGTTTGCAGCTTATGCCCCTGGTGTGCTCTAGTAACATAGTTTCTCAGATGTTTTATTTCTCTTATCATTTGGAGGCACAGTAAAAATACAGCACTGTGGGGGGCTCAGAGTACTGTAGTTGGAAGGTCAGCTAGAAAGGCTGTACAAATAATTTGTTATTCCCATTTCCGTTTTCTCTGTACCGCTTAAAAGTAGGGCTTCAAGAAGTCACTTTTTTTGGTCTACAGTACCTAGAATCCCCCAGTCTCTATATTATTAAATATAAAGTATATGACCATGGATTCAAACTGTGACTTTTTCCAAGCTCTCCTTCAAAGCACCTATTGATGGAAGGAGAACAGTCTTGAGAATGTAGTTGTGCAACAAGATTTGAGTCAAGACATATTTCAACCTAGTCATGTAGAGACTTAATCCGAGATAGCACCTCTGCTTCCTTGTCTATCAGGGAATATGATTGACAACCCTCCACTTTATTTATTCAAATCACCAGATTCCTGGACTCAGTTTCATTTCTATATTTTGCTTTAATTCTTATTCTCTGGATCTTTCCATCTTCATTTCCATACCAGATAACTGCTTTCCTATAATCCTTCCTCGGCTGAAGTCTCCTGATTCCTTGACTCAGCATGCCTTTTTCATCCCAGTGTCAAACTCTTTGTCTTTTTCTTTGATACACACTTGCTCACTTCTGTCCCTGGGCTCTGCCCCAACATACGATGCAGCAGCTTTAATCTGATTATTGGTTATTTCCATCAGACTCTCTTCTGTTCCTGACACAGTAGTTGCATTTTCAACCCAAATATACATTCTTCTGCCTACCTAAATTACCCTGCATTTTGATGTGGTTATTTTGCAAAGTCGAAAGTGAGTGTGTGAGATAATAACAATAATCCTGTGCTCTCAAGTCAACTGTGACTTAAGCAACCCTTTTTAGGATTTTCCAGGTAGAGAATATTCAAAAATGGTTTACCATTCACTTCTTCTATGGGCGCCTTAGGACTGTGCAACTGTGCAGTTTGCCCAGGGTGACACAGGCTGGCTCAACTAGCAGGAGGCACAATGGGGAATTGAACTCCCAACCTCTGGCTCCACAGCCAGAGACCTAAACCACTGAGCTATCCAGCCACCTGAGTGAGATAGTGAAGTAATTATATTTATTGACTGATCATTTAGCATCTAGGCTCAGGGTTTTTAAACTACAGAATACATTTTCCTAAGGAAGCAAGTCTAACTGCCAGGGCGGGATATGTTTCCACTTGACAGAGCTGGCTGAAGAAAGTGGTAGCCCCAGGCAGCAAATCTGCATAGAGAGGATACCAAACCCTAGTTGTTTGAGAGTAGAGGTCTGTCTTCCAGCCAGCCTGCCCTCCAAGCTAGCCTATTCTGCGATTCTGCTTTTGTCAGATATAGTGGAGGATGGTGGAGATACAGCCACCTATCCAGTCAACTTTTGTATGCTGAACTGGGGATGTGACAAACCTTGATCTGAGTTTAGAATTGGGGGTATAAGGATCCCATGGGCAGCAAAATGCTTTCTCCCTTACCTTGCAATCCTTCCTTCAGCAACATTAAAATAGATATGTGGCTGTCTCTTCCCCCCACCCCCTTTATCTGCTTGATATGTCTCTAGAAAAGGTTGCTTCTGTCTGTCGCCTCTGATTTTATCTCAGTGGATGCACTTGTTGACATACCAGGGTGGATTTGTCAGTGCAAATTATTAATTCCGCCCTCCAGTTGCTTTACAGATGTATGCAAAGGGAAGGATGTCCAGAAAAAATGTGTATTTCATGTCACTTTCATGTATACAATAACATGTAATTCTGCCTCCCTTCAGTGGGCTATTTTCATCACTTGAGGAGAAAAGTTGTCCTATGGTGGCATTTGTAGATCAGAAAGATATGTTACCTGGGGAGGGAAACCGGGATATTTCTTTCTCTTTTTTTCTTTATTAAGAAACTTAAAATAAGTTGATGTAATGTCAAGGTCTACATCATCATCATCTTCATCATCATATCAGAACTGCAGAGTTGGATGGGACCCTATTGATCATCAAGCCCAACCCTTGTCAAAGAGGCACAGTGGGGAATTGAACTCCCCAAATCTTGGCTCCACAGCCAGATGCCTAAACCACTGGGCTATCCAGCAGTTTTAATATACAGATTTTTTAAATATCTCGGGATAAGTGGTATGTGACTATCGATGGAGCTTTTTCCCCCTTCTGTGTATGATTAGCTGCCACCTATCAGAATTCTCTGTTCCCTGTTCTGTACAATGTTGAAGACACATAAATGAGAACGCTACCCTATTTTGCCTTTTAGATTGACACGGTACAGAAATCACTGGCCAGTTGTTTTGCCTCCTGTGCAAAGCAACGAATCAAAGCATTCCCATAGATTCTTTTTAAGACAGAGAAGGCTCAATATTTTATAATCAATTTCCACCACCTGGAACCAATTTCATTCAACTTGACTTTTTCTTTTTTTCTTTTCTGAAAAGTTCCATCAAGGGAGGCTGTTGGCAATAGCCTGCAGAGACTGCACAGCCAGCCAGCAGCTTCTTTCTCAGATGACTATGCTGATAATTGCACATTCATCTGTGTTTATCACCAAAGACATGCACATATAAATATAGCCTGCTAAAAGTCCTTCAGATGAAAATAGAGTTAATTGCCTTTTAAAATGCCCAGGCATTATTTTTCACATGTTAATTCTGCCTCATTAGGATGAAAAAAAGTATTGACATTAATAGTTCAACTCTTTGGCACTTGAAGAAACATGAGTAATTTCACTGGTTTCCTCTTCTACACCCCCTCTTTGCAGACCCTCTCCTTGAATTATAGAATGCTGTAACGCCTTATTTTAACTGGAACATATTGCTTAGAGGAACATATGCTTGTTTTTGTACAAAATTTCCTTCAGGTTTAGCCCAAAACTAAGAAGATGCCTACCTATAAAACCACTGCCTGGCCTATTTGTCGTCGTAATTTATTGGGATGCTGCTTCCAGATAAATCATTCTCACCCTTTCATGTTAAAGCAGTGAGCAATCCCTGCTTAGAACAATGCAAGTCACTCATTCGGCTTAAAGTCAAAGACAGGCAAAACATTTTTTGTATCATAATTCATACTACTGTTAATTCTTAATTTTGTTTGTGTGTGTGTGTGTGAGAGAGAGAGAGAGGGAGAGAGGGTGAGGGTGAGGGGGAGTGTGTGTGTGTGTGTTTTGCCATCCCTTCAGAAATAATTCATAGGAGAAAATGCATAGATGTTTTAATGTTGCACCTATATTGAGTCAAAGTCCTCAGTACAGATCTGAGTTATTTGGCATCATGTTGGCCCTCTGATTTAATGGCCATATTATGTGCAGTCAATGCTGGCTTAGAAAAATCAAACCTGCTCTGTTAAGCGCACTGTATGCTTGCTCGGTTAATTATGTTGCAGTTTTGACTTGTGCCTTTCATCAAATGCATGATTCTAGTTTTACGCCAGTAAAACAGTGTTTTGCTGATGAAGCAGTCCTTTCTTTCTGCTTCTGTTACCACAAAAACAGAACAGAGAACTCAGGCTGATGACCTGAAAATAATCTTAATTGCATTCGTGATGCTTGAATTCAGCACCTCACACCCCTGGAACAATTCAAGGTGATTTTCCTTCATTTTTCTTTTCACAGAAAACAAAACAGAAAAAGCACAACACATAAAAACAGAACATGGACGCATCCCACCTTCACTCCCCACAACCCAGATTCCTGCAGTCTAATCGCTTTATAGAATCATGCACTCCCAATCCATCAGAGAAAGGCCATGTACAAAAAGCCCAAATCAAGTTATGCAATAGGGGTAGTAAAATTCTTTCCCAGCATTTATAAACAGACTTATTTTTGTATCTGGAGAGAAAGGAAGAGGAGCTATATCCACGATTGTAATTTATTATAAAGCACCAGAAGGAATATTCAAGTAATTACATTTTGTCAAGACATTCGAGGTGGGTGCTCTGAATAACAAATATCTATTGTGATCCCCACTTCCATTCACATTTTTTAAAAAAAGAAACAGGTGAATCTCTTAAATGTCACTCAACAAGGTTAAGAATAGAGAACTGATTGATTGCCCCCACCCACCCACATACACATGCTCCTCCCGCCCATTGATCCGCTGACTTTTCATACAAGAGAATCCTTCTAACATGCTTTCCCTTACGCTGGGCAAGTATCCAGCTTTCACTGTAAGCTTTTCTTACTTCCTCTGTTGTATTTAAAATGAAGGTCCATCAGCTTTCTAAATATCCCAAAGTGGCAAAAAAAAAAACCACAGAATGAAACACCACCATGCATAATGTAACATATTTCAAGGGGAACAAAACATGACAAATTTAATGGCTCTTGTCGGCAGTCACATTAATGCCTCTGACGGTGTTAAAAACACAGAATTTCTAATGAGCACCCAAACCACTGTGTGCAGGAAGTGGTTTTGCCTTTGTGACTGGACATTTCAGCTCCTCTAATTGCATCAGTAAGGAATTTGCTCCCCTCACTTAATGAATGCCTTTTGACTACTTACTGAAAGGCAAACTGGCTGTGAAGAGGGGGAAACACTAGCTTCTTTTATACGAAGCCACACGAACAGGTTTCAATTAGGAGTGATCAACTTGACAAACTCTATTGTATTAAAGCACAGAGCAGGGAATTCTATTTTGTTCCACTAGGACTCCTTTCACTCATGAAAGGTGAGATTCCCGCCCCCAATGGATTTAGCCTTTGCCCCCACCCCCTCACCAGTAGCTAGAGAGCTTGCTCAAAAGCCCTTGGCTTTTGAGGATGCCTTGCACTCAGTGGAAACCAGACATTCTCACAGGGGGGACTGCACGATCTGAAAGCCAAAGCAAGTGTCACAACATATATGAAGGTACAACACACCTGCCTGCTGCAGCCTGTACTTGACTCTTATAGTGAATTTCAAGACGCGAATGTGTGTGTGCATGTGTCCTTGTGTCTAGCATTCTTTGCTATCATTATGCATTGCCAGAAAAGCAGCACTTCCGCAGAACGACCTTTCTGCCTTAAAACAACAGCAACCTGCATTTCTATGGAAGAAGTTTTCTGCTGAAGTAGGGGGAGAGAAGGGAGCATGAAATCAATGAAGCAGCTGAACAACAAGTGCCGTGTAAAAATCTATGTCCCAGCATTTACCTTGCTTTGCAAGTGGATTTATGGAGGAAAGTTTAAGAAAGAGAGGGAGGAAAAGGTCAATGTACAGATATGTGCAAAGACAAGATATGGCGAAGTGTGTCAGAAAAGTGAAAAGAGTGCTGTTCCCTTCATTTCAGTCACCAGACTTAAGTCAACCAACAACCCTCCTTGCTTTAAAAAAGAAAACAAAACACACTCTTTCTCACATACAAGGATTCCTACCTCACATTCCCTGGAGCCTGCCTTGCTGTAGGCGCAGGGTCCCGTCCCGTTCAGCAGCATCTCGCTCGTCTCCGTGTTGGTTGGCTTATAGTCGACATAAAATTCCTGCGTGGTGGGAGTCATCTGTTTCAGGGACTGCCGCTTCTTTTTCCGGTGCCTTCTCATGAGCGAGCGCTGCTGCAGCTGCTTCATGCTGGCAGGGTAACGCTTCCACGACACGTAGATCACCAGCAGGATCACCAGCACTGACAAGAACAGGGCCACGCTCCCTGCGATGATTTTGTGGAAAGAGATGTGCTCGGTGTCATGCTCGGGACCCAGGCTGGCTTCGGTAGCCCCGACGGTGGGGGGCGGAGGGGGCTGACTGTCATGCTTCGGCCTAAACACTTTGGGTTTAAAGGTTGGCTTTGGGAGAGCCCATGGCAGTTCAAACCTCTCTGTAGTACTTTTGCCACAGATGCTGTAATTTTTCACGGCATCAATAACATTCACCCCTTGCAGCTCTTTAGGGCTGGCACAGATAATGGTATTTTCCCTCAGCCCTTTAAAACTTTTTAACCAGTTTACCAGGGAGCAAATGTTTCTGCTGCATTCCCATATATTCCCAGCCAGGCTGATGTCATTGAGAGATATCCAAGAATCCAAAATCTCCTGGCCAATAAACGTGAGCTTGTTGGAATCCAGGTTGAGGCGCTGTAAATTGGGCACACACTGGAAAACACTAGGTCCACTGAAAGCCTCTATCTCGTTGCCAGATAAATCAAGTCTTTGTAAGGAGCTCCAGGTCCAGGACATTGTTTGTCCTATAACACTGATTTTATTCCACTGTAAATAAAGGTTCTGAAGGCTGACTAGCCTTGGAAAAAGTGCCAAGTTGAGTTTAGAAAATTGATTGTGCTCCAAGTGAAGCTCTTTCAGCCTGATCATGCCCGCAAAGACATTCCTCGCTAAGCTTCGGATCCTGTTGTAGCCCAGGTCTAACAGTTCGAGGTTCCTACAGTCCTGGAAAATTCGGACAGGGATGGTTCTCAGGGAATTAGACCGCAAATGTAAACTCAGCAGCTTCCTTAAGCCCCTGAATTGTTCAGATCCCAGCGACTGCAGCTGGTTGTAGGAGAGATCCAAGTTCCGGAGATTGGTCACCGGTCGGAAGGTGTTATTAAGAAAATAGGCAATTCTGTTGGAACTCAGGATCAACTCTTTTAACCTGCGTATTCCATTGAAAGCATTTTCATCAATATTGCTGATGTGGTTATGGTCTAGATAGAGCCAGGTGAGTTGATTAAGACCTTTAAACTGATTGTATTTTAGTTTCTGCAGGCTATTGTACCGAAGGGACAAACCTAAACAGCCAGCTGATATACTTGAGGGTATCTCCTGTAATTTCTGGGACTCGCAATATACCATTTTGCCTTCGCACCTACAGCCCTTGGGGCATCCTCGTTCAGCAGATGAAAGCATTGTCAGTAATACAGTAGGGGCTATTACCAGGGCTACAGCTGATCCGCTCAGTAGCCTAAATACATTGAAACCTGGAAATAAAAATAACTTAGAAAAGTTATCCCCCCAAAACACCCAATTGAGATCTATTTCAGTCATGCTCAAAATGGCTACTTAAAGGCATAAGAAACCCCCTCCCAGCAAAACAAGTACTTTGCAGTCTGCTTTCATTCCTTCTACATGCACACACACCACTGCCATCATATTCTCATAATAAGAGAAAGAAATACTGTAATGTGAAGAATATTTAAAGGCATTGTGCACAGAAGATAGACACAGTCAAATATAAACCCTTGGACATTTAACTCCAGTCATAGCTTGCACAGAGCCAAGTCAATAGAGTAATTAATACAGAATCAGTGCAAAGACTGCTGTAGGCTAACCATAAGCAAATAAAATAGAAAACATACCCATCCTTTGTGTTTTCAAAGGTCGTCCTTAGGTCTTTTGCTTTTGCTTAGGGTGCCACAAGCATGACAGCCCCTGTCAGCTGCTCTGTGGTGAGTCAGGGCTTGCTGACACCCAGGAAGAAAAATGGGACCCCTTGGGAGATGGACCGATTTTGGAACATTATTCTTTGCCAGCCATGCAGAATACCCCAAGAATAAATAAATCCCAACACCGCAGAATGTCAAGTTCTTCCTAGGTAATAGGATCTTCATGGATGGAGCGTTTTGGCATTGTTACATTCAGGAACCGGCTTCTCTAAAATCACTCGGTGCAAAAAGCATGATCGATCCCTCCAAGTGATGCTCAGCTGTCTGAATTCACCCGTCTGTA
This sequence comes from Pogona vitticeps, assembly GCF_051106095.1. Taxonomy (NCBI): domain Eukaryota; kingdom Metazoa; phylum Chordata; class Lepidosauria; order Squamata; family Agamidae; genus Pogona; species Pogona vitticeps. The sequence goes on from NC_135785.1 coordinate 95,156,096, forward strand.
TTCCACTGGGCAGCAGTTCTCATAGTTAGTAGTAGACCCCCCCCTCCCTGATCCAGCTAAGGAAACTGCGTTGGAGCACAGAAGCCAGGATGACCCTGTACAATGAACAAGCACTGTTCACTTCTGCATACTGTCATTCTGAAAGCTCTTCCGACTGTTGCTTTGGTTTCGGTGAATGCAGTCTTATGTAAAGCTGCCCCCAGTGGTGAAGAATATTATGAGCATGTGCAGAAATGTCTTCCTCCTTTTCTTTCTTTCTTTCTCTCTCTCTTCCTCCGCCCCCTTTTAAATCTTGCAAATGAGTAAGCTTTGTGCTGGGAAAGGAATGATTGTTCTGGGTGACTAAATAGGAGCAGCCTGGTCAAACTCAGTGTACCCTACTGAAATACTTGGAAATTTCTCCGGGCTTTTAGCCTCCCTGCATTTCACTTTCCTTTTTGGGTGATTTAACAAAGCTTTTTAGACACAATGTCTACTGCTGGGACCTTTTACCTGACATAAAACCCAGATGTCACATTCTTTTTTCATTAAACAAATGCATGTGTGCACATACAAACACACACACACACACACAAAAGATCCTATGTGCATATGCACTTGAGTGTGAATGGGTACTGTGGGCATTTGTATTGTCATGAAAAACACACTAATCCCTGTCATTACCACTGATATACAGCTGTTAAGAACTATGGGTAATCAAGCAGAAAGAGTTATGAACTCTCTTACCAGTGTAACTCATTCTTGTTTGGTTGTGGGTGTACATGTATGTATTAACTTGCAAACAGCTTTTCAGAGCGCTGGAAGATGTGGACCTCCTCATGAATTACCCCTGGCTTTCAGATCAGACTCTGAAATGATCTGGATCCCTCCTACACCTGTCTGAATAGAGCAGACATGAGACACCGCTAATTCCAAGTTTGTTAATTTTCTGGCAGGGCAACCAATGTGCAGTATTTGGAGCTGGTACAGATCGAATAAGTGAATGAAGTTTTGATTCTGAAACCTTGTTCCTAAAGAAGGCCATGTGCTGAAAAACGCTGAGCATTTTAAAAATCAGAATAAAGATTATTTACATATTTTGACATCCTGAGACCCAGTCTCTCATTTTGATTTTTGATACCGTTGGATGTACCAGCTCCTTGTGTTTCTGCTGTATGCTTCTACTGGTATGAAGGTAGCCAAAGTGCAATTTCTATCAGTGGATGGTTTTTAGGGCCTGTATTTTTGAAATGACTTTGATTGGTGCTGCCTTGAACTTCTGAATGTGGAAGTCCATTTTATTTTTTTGATATGGCGCATTGACACAGTTTTGTTTTTAATTGTTGCTTATTTGTGCAATAATTGGTTGCTGCCCCGAATATGTGCATATATGTTTAGAACAGCAAGATACACAAAGCAGGTTACATGGCTCTCCTCCTCCTCCCCTTATCCTGACAACAAGCCTGTGAGGTAGGCCTATATAGTGGGACTATATAATGGGGGAAAGCTGCATTGATCTGCTGTAAATTTATGCCTGGGAAGTTGGGTTTCCCTGGGTGAATGTGCTTTAGCTTACCACATAGGAGTCATCAGAGAGTGGAGAAAATTGGTAATCAGTGACCCCATGAACCAGAGCATGTGAGGCCCTGCTGTCTTCCTCTGACTCCAGGAGATAGGTCAAATTCATATTGGTAGCTTTGATGACACTGTCCAACCATCTCATTCTCTGTTGTCCCCTTCTCCTCTTGCCTTCACAAGTTACCTTAACAAGCTGCAAAGAAGTACTGATTAGCAATTTCCTCCTCCCTCCCTCCCTCTCTCCTTCCCTCTTGCTGTCTCACATCTCTAGGTGCCTTAGTGCAACTTTTTTGCAGTGCTGGCACCAAGAAGAAAGGAAGGAAGAAAGAAGGAAAGAAAGAAAGCTTTATTAGTGAAGATCTGAAGTCTCACAGCTAAAACCAAGCATGAACCACTTGGCGCAAGGCCATGCTAGGCTCTTGCATGCTTGTTTTTGCAGTACCTGCTTCCTAATTGGGAATCATTTTGGATTAACCAGCTAATGCAACCTGGACAATACATTCACTCTAGTCAAGGCAGGAATCATGGACATGGATGAGAGGCAATCATTGCAGAAAAGCATCTGAAGTGATGCACACACATTTGCTACAAAAAAGTAGAAGCCCCAGTGTCAGAGGGGGAAAAAACCTATAGATTGTGAGGAAGAACTCCAGCTAATTTTCATTGACTTGTAGATTGTGCAGCCAATGGAAAATAATGTGAGCTGTCCTAATCCTGGAGCCTGTAGTCTGAAAGCATGTAAAAATGCGAGTAGATAAATAGGTACCACCTAAGGTAACAGTGTTCCATGTCTAGTTGTGCTGGCCACGTGACAACGGAAACTGTCTTCAGACAAACACTGGCTCTATGTCTTGGAAACGGGGATGAACATTGCATCCTAGAGTCGGACACAACTGGACTAAACGTCAAGGGGAACCTTTACCTTTACCTAAGGATTCCAGCCTTGTTTTCCCCTTTTCTCATCCAACATTCTAACCACTAGATCTTCAACAAAGTGCTGTCTTTTTGTCCAACACCCTCTCAGGCATGTTTGGGAAGGATACACAAGAGGGCTTTCGTGGTGTCTGCTGCCAGGTTAGTGGAAACCCTTTCTGAGAGACACTAGGCTGGCCTCTTCCATGCTATCTTTCTTCTGGTAGGCAAAGAGCTTGTTATTTAAACAGCCTTAAGTCCACAGCCTAGTTGTTTTCAGTTTGGTTCTGTGGTTGTTTTTAAATGCTTTCTTGGTTACCGCAAGGGAGAAAGAGAGGGTATTAATTAATTAAATAAAAATTAATATGTGAGCTCCTTCTTTTGGAAAATGTCTTCCCAGAAGACATCAAGACAGAAGGGGCAGGAGGGATGGATTGTAAAACTGGAGCTATGGGTCTATTCTCACATATATAAACATAGTTTGGTTACATAGCACTGAGTGAGTTCATGCCTAAGTATGTGCCTTAGGTCCACTGAACATCAATGTGTAGGAAAGAATATGAAATATCTGTGATGATCGATCTGTCTGTCTGTCTGTCTGTCTGTCTGTCTGTCTGTCTGTCATTCTCCTATCTATCTATCTATCTATCTATCTATCTATCTATCTATCTATCTATCTATCTATCTATCTATCTATCTATCTATCTATCTATCTATCTATCTATCTATCTATCTATCTATCTATCTATCTATCTATCTATCTATCTATCTATCTATCTATCTATCTATCTATCCCCATTAGTGCCACGACACTATTTACAGACAGTTAAACTACACAGAACTAAACGCAACATAAATATCAAAACATAATCAAAAATGTAAACAATGGCAATCTGTGATGGCTTGGGATACAATTCCTGATCTGAATCATCCTTAAACAGTAAATAAGAAACCTCAAAAAATGTCTTACTCTGAATTGCTGCAAAATAATGGCCTCTAAATTTATGATCTTGAAGAAAATTTGCACATTTTCATGAGTGGTTTCTTTTTTGGCACATTTCTGTAAAATATACAGAATTGGAAAAGGTGGTAACTGTTGTCTTGTAGCATGAACTAGGGGTTGTGTTATTCCTATTATTTACATCTTTGTAATCAATCAGCTTGTTCTCTGGTATTGCTGGGCATGTTTGCTTAGCGTCACAAAGGGGAAAAGCATCAGCATTGTGTATAAGCAGGCCTTTGGTGCACTCTACATTTTGTGCAAATTGCAGAAACCTCACTGGAAACACAAAGCATTTTGTATTGTGGTCTCAAGCCAAAATCTCTTGAAGGAAATCCCTTGGGTAGCTGTCTTATTGTGTGGGACAGCCGGTTTCGATGGGAATCTTGGCGGTATTCAGATTTTTTCTCATTTCTAGTGATGGCTCATGCAGATTGAGAGGTCACATTGCAATACCGAAATTGTTGAGTGATGTGCATGCCTTTATAAAATAGTTGCACCTGTAAACAAGTAGTGATGGCCTTCATTTGGTAGTTCCTCAATTATAATATGTGTGCCATCAAGTCAATTCCAACTTATGGCAACCCTTTCCAGGTTTTTCAAGGTACAGAGTACTCAGAAGTAGTTTAACCTTCCCTTCTTCTGGAGGCATCCTGGAATATTGCAGCTTCCTAAGTTTGTATGGGCTGTTTTCTCTCTCAAGAGCCCCATCTCCAGGCAGCCTCCTCATTTATACTGCTGGATGAAATTATAACCTTATTTAGAGGCTCCCATAAGGAGTGGACCCTGTCCAGGGCTCACCCAACATGGTTTGCTGGATGATGCAGAGCAGCAAATGCTACTCCACCTCCACCCCTGAGTCAAGATGTAGAGGGCTCAAAGCCTGACAAGTTGTTTTGCCACCTGAGACAGGCCTTCCCACATGTACCTTTTTGGCAATAAAAATACAAGGATAAGAAAATAAATAATTAATTTGCTGCCCTCTCACGATACCCGAAATGTGCTACCTGAGCTAGTTGCTTCATTTCATATAATGGTAGGGCTTGGCCCTATCTCTTTACATCTCTTTCACCCAATATGAGGAAGAAATCTGTCTGAAATTATGGGAAGAAGATGCAAATCTTCTGCCCCCCCCCTCAGAAAAAGGATATTGATTTAAAACCTGGGTGTGTGTGAGATGGTCATCACACCATTTGAACAGAGCTTACCGTATTTTTCGCACCATAAGACGCACTTTTCCCCCACAAAACAGGGGGGGTGGAAAGTCTGTGCGTCTTATGGAGCGAAGAAAACAGATTATATTTTCCTGTTTTCTTCTCCTAAAAAATTGGTGCATCTTATGGAAAGGTGCGTCTTATGGAGCAAAAAATACGGTAATTTAGTAGGGTTGTAACATGTGTTTCCTAGTATATGAAATGCCATGTATGGCTTTACAGCATCTCTAAATTCTACTTTTCTTTCATTGTATTTTGAATAAACAGGCAAGGAACTGAAGGCAGGAGATCCCCCCCATGTGTCTGTGCAGTCACTCATGTTTTTAATGTAGAGCACAAGGCTTCACATTTTGCCTTTTTTGCTGCTTCAAATCCGTAACAGTTTAAAGTTTAAAACAGATGCATTGAAAGCGAAAGAACTGCAGACCTTGAAAGCAATGATAAACAAACAGACTTGACCTGGAAGTCAGCCCAGGCAATTTCATCTTGGAAGTTTTAAGCACACAAACTCCTCTTTGCATCTATGTTGATATATTTTACCAGCCTTCTGCTCCATGGGCCAGTGGGTGTGGGGACTGCTTTGAAATCTTAAAACAGATTGTATCTGGTCTACAGGGATGTAAATTCCTCTAGATAAGACATTTTGCTTATTAAGCCATCCATGCACATAAAACTTCTTCTTGATAATGATAATGATAACAGAACTACAGACCTGGAAAGGATCCTGTGGACCATTGAGCCCAACCCCTGTCAAGGATGCACAGTGGGGAACTGAACTCCCAGCCAGATCCCGAAGGCATTGAGCTGTCCGGCATATCTACCATAGAGGAAGTTCTATGTGCATTGATGGTACTGAATAAGCAAGACATGAGGATGGTGGCTGGCGAATATAGCCTTTCCTTGCCTGTAGGTTTTGACCTAACCCTTAAAAAAGACCAAAGAGTTCTTAGGTTACCTTTCTGCCTCTGAATTACATATATAGGCATCACAATGACAATTACCTATTGCCAGGGCCAGTCATACCATTAGGCAAAGCAAGGGATCACACTGGCAGCCCCTTCCTGCCCCAATTTAAAAATCTTGAACCTCTAATCATTTCCTTCTGTTGCAGGGCAGAGATGTATGTGTGGCAATCCCCCATCCCCTCACACTCGTGAAACTGGCTTGCTTCCCTCAGTGGTAGTGGAGGCAGGTTGGCACTGCTAGTGTTGAAATGAAATTGAAGCAGAGAGTGGTCTTTCTTTCTTTCTTTCTTTCTTTATTATTTATTTATTTGATTTATACCCCGCCCATCTGGTCTATTCGACCACTCTAGTTCTGACAGTGAACTCTTTTGCGATGACCCTGTCTCTGGTGCAAGACTACATTGTAGGCATCCCAAAATGTTTTGCTTCAAAAGAGTGAGAGAATACCACTCCAGAATCCAATTTCATACTTGAAAGGGGTTATGGAGAGCACCAAGTCTCCAGGGAAATCTGGTGAAAAGTTCCAACATGAGATTCATGTGTGGAGAGCAAAAATATCACTGGTAAGTTTCACGTTTGCATTCAACAGAATGAAATCTAGTGGGACCACGTTTTATCTCTCCCGTCTTTGCCAAAATTCATACAAAAAGGAAACGGACAGGGCAGCTTCCTGTGAATCAACGCTACTGAGGGACACTGAGACAAACAGTATATGCGAGGCTAAATCTGTTTTCTTTGATTCTTCATCTAGTTAGAGAAGACTGCAGGGAGACGATGTCATTGAGACTATGGCAAAGAGGGAGGATGTTGCCCTTTCCTTTCTTGCCATGCTCCCACTAAAAATCACCCTGCCAAGCTTCTGGGAGTACTGGAAAGGTGCCAATGAAGGCCTTTCTCTCCAGAATAAGATACTAGTGAGTGGTAAATAGTGTTAGCTCTTTCGAGCCCAATCTCCTCAAAGCCCTCATTTTTCTACTGTTAAGACTGTTCTGCTCCACCTTCATTCAGGGTTGTTTTTCTATATTTTATATGCATACATATATATTGCACTTTCCCTCTATATCTACACTTTTGTGTGCATTTTGTTCAGTATTATACATTTTGGCAGAATATATTTGTTGACTAAAATGTGTTTTTGTGTGTGTTTTCAAAATGTACATTTTTTTCCCCTGGGTGCATTTCACAAAGATGCACATGTTGCCAAGAACTTCTTTTTCGTTGTTGTTCTACAAAACATGTTGCAAGTCGAGAAATGTACACATATCTCACTGAAAATTTTGTCTACATATATTTGTGGTAAGCACAGATTGGGTAAATCCATTTTTAAAAGCTCAAGGAAATGACTTTGTAATACTCTGTCTGTGCCCATATTGAGTCAGAATTGGGGATGGAGTGGAGGGCTTTTAAAAGCGAGTTTATTGTAATTAACTCCACTAACATACACACTTTTATTTTTGTTCTGTATTTGGAGGGGACCAACCTGATGTTTTTTATCCATATGGAAGATATGTAAATAGCATTATCCATATAACGGTGAAGCTCTGCAGGAAAGTGGGAAAATCTGATCTTATATACACTTTACAGCAACATATTTAGTACTTGTTGATGTCATTTCTACAGCATCTTTCCTTGGGTCATGAACTTTTTCAACAAAAATATCGTGATGTGAATTCGGATGTTCTTTCTTGAGCAGAACATCTGAGGAAGGTTTAATACAAATCCAAAACACATTTCAGTTAGACTAGTGAAAAGGGACTTCCATTCTTGATTGGTTAATCCCTCTCCAGTACATGAGTAGATCACTGAGCATTTTAATTATTTGGTTTGTAAAGGACAGACGATTCATTAGTGTGTGAAAGTACTGTTCAGAGAAAGACTTTGGCAAGTGTTCTCAGAACAATTTCCCTGCCTCTTACTAGTTCTTTAACTCTCTCCTCCATGGGCAAACATTTTGTGACATCTGCTATTGACAGAACACTGACTTCTTTTTTCACGTGATTATTCTGCTTCCCCTCCCCACTGAGTTCTTACTCTTTCTCTTTACTCCAACCTTTTGTAATTTTCTGTCTGTTGCTCTTGCAAGGTGCATGTTATCTTGCTAGTATTTGTAAATTAAACCCTTGCTTATGTGACAATGTCAATAGATTAGGTGGTGGTAACAATTCACAGAAAGGCTCACCCCAAGCCTCAGCTACAAGATGTTGAGATATCAAAAGCAGAATCCAGAAAATGAAACACTTACTATTAAATATGGAGAGAGAGAACAAACTGTAGATATATGCCAGGACTGTGTTATAGTCAATGCAGACAAAGCATTGAACTCTTCCTAATGCAAAACAAGTTTTTTTTTCTCCGTAAGGGATATACATGCTAAATTCTTAGTTCTCATCGATTTAGTCTGTCTTGATTCAGCAACTCAGTCAGGAAATTTCAGACCCTGTGATATTCCTCACCTCTAGTGGAGAGATAGACTAAACTGGCTTTTTTTTTCCTGGTCAGTGTCCCTGTAATTTGTGCAAGCATAAAACAAATGTCCTTTCACTTTGCCAAGAAAAGTGTGCACCCACATACTGTAGCAACTAAAGAACTGGCTGATTGCTAAAAACACACAATAAATCAACCCCTCTGATGCTTCTAATACTTAAAGGTCCACATAACCAGGCAGCAGCGGTTTATATTAATTTGGTTGAAGTGTTATTTGTGGAATTTTGCTTCATTTCTGCAAGGATTGTTCTTGTTCTATTCTCTTACTAGAAGATGCGTAAAATATCTCATCCCTTCACAGGGTGATGAGAATAATATTGTTCCTCATCTTTACATGCAAGGACAGTATAACAAGGATTGATATTTCTACTTTGTACTGGATATAATTCCGTTTTGCTTCAACTTTTCTGTGCTTTAAATTTCGTAAACAAAACATCATAAAAACATGAAATAATAAATTTTGGGAGAAAAATTCAATAAAGGTTTTTGAAATAATTTCCTCTAAGTGTATATGATTATATGATTTACATATAATTAATATCAGATAGTGGTTAGAACAGACCTGGGCAAAGTGCGGCCCGAGGGCCACATACGGTCCATGAGCCGCTCCTGTCCGGCCCGCCGGACATCAAAACCATTTATAGTTTTTTTGTCTAAAGTTGATCGGTTGCTTATCTTTAACATACCTTAAAAAAACTCTTTAGTATTTGTGAAGATTAACAAGTTTAAAATAAAACAATCATAACATCACTGCTTCACTTTATTTTTAAGTAAAGTTGGTTCGGCCCCCGAACACAGTTCAGATTTTTCATGTGGCTCCCCCTATAGAAATTAATTGCCCACCCATGGGTTAGAATGATGGACTACGACTGAGGAGAATGGCTGCTCAACCATGGGGAGTGAAACTGATGAAACCACTCATTAAATATCGCACTTAATTTGGAAGCCCTATTAGGGTTGCTATAGGTCATTTCTGATTTGACAGTGCATAACACACAAATACTATCAGACAATTGTAGAGTAACTACAGGTTTTTGTTTGGCAGGCATAAGTAAAATAGAGTGGAAAAAAAATGGTTAAGCGATTGGCAAATGAAACCAATAAACCTGCACAATCTCTGTCAGTGGTGGTATATTTGAAATGGAGGAGAGGCTCATATAAAACCATATATAAAGCAGAACTGTCTAAGAATTCACTGCTTTGTAAGGTATGCAATATTCAGAAAATCAGGATAAGATAGGGAACATTGGAGATTCGATAAAATATGTAAGACAAGAGGTAATATCCTTTCAATCTAGACTTTGGAAAATATATATTTTTAAAAAAGTATATGTGTGTAAATTATCTGTTCTCTCTTTTTTTTGTGCCAATACTGGACAGTAGTAACATCTAGATGGAATCTATATATAGCCATCCTGCGTCTCTCAGTAGCCTATGCCACAGCTTTACAGGGCCATTGCAGGACTAAAGGGGAAGGAGAAATCTCATACGGCAGAGGGTGGGGAACATATATTTCTCTAGAACAGTGGTGTCGAACTGTGGCCCTCCAGATGTTCTTGGCCTTCAACTCCCAGAAATCCTGGCCAGCAGAGGTGGTGGTGAAGGCTTCTGGGAGTTGAAGTCCAAGAACATCTGGAGGGCCACAGTTCGACACCACTGCAAGATCTTGTGCTGCAACTCCTACTTTAACCCCAGCCAGTACCGCCAGTTATGAGAGAAGGAAACAGTTGCCATCCAGATAATACACCACATGTTCCTTATTCTGGGTGTTTGTGGCCTTGGATGCCTTGAAGGAAAAGTGACCTAGAAATACAAATAAAATAACTAAATTGATCTATTTAACATCCACACATTACTGAATTTCTGGGAACAGAAGGAAATTGGGAAGTGTTCCTGCTATCCTCTTTTCATGCATTCGCCCTGATTTATCTTTAAAAGGGTCTGCATTTACACTTGATACCCGTATCTCAATAATTTCAGCAATTGCGGGACTTCTTCTGTTAGTCACCCAGAGTAGTAGCTTGCCTACTATCTGGGTGGGATATAAACAAACAAACAAATTAAACCCATTATTTGGAGACTAAGAACACTTTTTAGGGTTATGGATATAAATAATAGAGGTAGTCCTGTGAAGCTGTCACTTCACATAACAGATACATTATACTGTTGTTTCCTCCTAAGGTCTCTGGTCATAGATGTTCTTTCTTGACAGGCAGATTTTCATGTTAAGTGTCAAACTCTACTCTGAAGAAGAAAAAAACCCAGAGTAATCCCAGTAAGTGTTGCCAGTGTGATATATGTACATTTTGGTGTCCTAGATATATAATAGATATTATCCCTATTCAGACATTCTTATTCAGGTAAACTCACCACACATTAAGGGGAGAACTTTAGACCCACCCTCTATTGCTTTTTTCATGAGCCTCCTACATGTACACATACAGGGCAAAACACATGAAGAGGGATGTCTCTGTTATCTGTGGATATTCTCCATGTGCCTCGAGGCTCAAGTGGACAGCTACGACAGATAATGGAGTTATTCATCTTCAGGCTCCATTCCTCTACATGTAGGCAAATCACAGAAGAGATAGCAGAGGGATGCGGGGCACCTGCACAGCCCCATTTTGTTAAATAAAGCATACTTTCAGGTACAAGGTTTCAGCCTAAATTAGAAGGTCCACTGGTAGGACTGATTTTGGCTGGAATGCTATTGGAATTTTTGGGAATGTTTGTGTAGCTTGTCATGGCTAATGGTGGCTGATTGACAAGGTGTTGGGGTTGTGCTGTCAAGTAACTGGCAAATGGTTGAGATGCACCCCATCACCTCATCAGTTAGTCACTATTGCTTGCAGCCAGTTGCAAACACTTTGCAGAAATACAGAATCCTGGACATAGTATTTCAGATCTGTTTTTCCCAGCATGTGGAGTACACATCTTTTTTTTCCCTAAGTAAAAATTCTCTACAGTGTGTAGTCCAGAAAATAAAACTCTGAAAAGCCCTTCAATAAAATACTTGAGTTTGGGGACAAAATTAGAAAGCTATAACACTTCTTGCTTGTTCCTCCAGACTGGTATAAGTAGCTGTCTGCCCAACTGTGAGATGTGTTAAATTGTAGACTGTTCCGTACAGAATCTTATCTGACCTTTCTCAGTGACAGTACTCAGGAGATCTTATCCCACATTTCTCTACTGCAATTCTTCAAGTATTGTAGAATGTCATGTCATAGATGGGAATACCGAAGGAACTCAGACTTCATGGGATGTTATACTCAGCAGGTGATCTTGGGTAAACCTGAAACATTAAAAAAAATTGTGAACTTCCATTTCTTCTATTTAGTAACCAGGATATATTCTTTCCACAACAAATTTCCATTCTACTCTGATCCATTTTGTTCTAAACTTTTGTTGTTGTTTAATCATTAAGTCATGTCCGACTATTCGTGACCCCATGGACCAGAGCAGTGGTTCTTAACCTTTGTTACTCAAATGTTTTTGAACTGCAACTCCCAGAAACCCCAGCCAGCACAGTTGGTGGTGAAGGCTTCTGGGAGTTGCAGTCCAAAACTCCTGAGTAACCCAAGGTTAAGAACCAGTGGACCAGAGCACGTCAGAGTTGGTTAAATGCATTTTGGTAGCTTCTATGACACTGTCCAACATCTCGTCCTCTGTCTTCCCCTTCTCCTCTCACCTTCACACTTTCCCAACATCAGGGTCTTTTCCAGGAAGTCTTCTCTTCTCATGAGATGGCCAAAGTATTGGAGCCTCAGCTACAGGATCTGTCCTTCCAGTGAGCACTCAGGGTTGATTTCCTTCAGAATGGATAGGTTTGTTCTCTTTACAGTCCAGAAGACTCTCAAGAGTCTTCTCCAGCACCACAATTCAAAAGCATCAATTCTTCGGTGGTCAGCCTTCTTTATGGTCCAGATCTCACTTCCATACATCACTACTGGGAAAAAAACATATCTTTGACATGCGGACCTTTGTCAGCAAGGTGATGTCTCTCCTTTTTAAGATGCTGTCTAGATTTGTCATCACTTTCCTCCCAAGAAGCAGGTGTCTTTTAATTTTGTGGGTGCTGTCACCATCTGTAGTGATCATGGAACTCAAGAAGGTAAAATCTGTCACTGCTTCCATATCTTCCCCATCTATTTGCCAAGAGGTGATGGGTCCGTTGGCCATGATCTTAGTTTTTTTGATGTTGAGCTTCAGACCATTTTTGGTGCTCTCCTTTTTCATCCTCATTAAGATGTTCTTCAATTCCTCCTAAATTGGGAGGGCCTCTCCCAATTTGAAGATACCCTTGTCCAGCAGGCCGAGGCAAAGAGGCAGTCATGAAAGTAGAAAAATCAGGGAGCTGGACAGGGTACAGATTGTATTTGTCTTCAGTGTGGAAGGGATTGTCACTCTCGAATTGGCCTTCTCAGCCACACTAGACGCTGTTCCAAGTCCTCCATACAGAGCACTCTGCCATAGTCTCTCGAGACTGAAGGATTCCTAATCTATTCTAAATTCCTCCTCACTTTCTGCCATCAAAGTGGTATCATCTGCATATCTGAGATTGTTGATATTTCTTCCAGCAATCTTAATTCTGGCTTGGGATTCATCCAGTCCTGCCTTTCACATGATGTATTCGGCATATAAGTTAAATAAACAGGGAGACAATATACAGCCTTGTTGTACTCCTTTCCCAATTTTGAACCAATCAGTTGTTCCATATCCAGTTCTAACTGTTGCTTCCTGTCCCACATATAGATTTCTCAGGAGATAGATAAGGTGGTCAGGCACTCCCATTTCTTTAAGGACTTGCCGTAGTTTGTTGTGCTCCACACAGTCAAAGGCTTTTGCATAGTCATTGAAGCACAAGTAGATGTTTTTCTGGAGCTCTCTGGCTTTCTCCATAATCCAGCACATGTTAGCAATTTGGTCTCTAGTTCCTCTGCCCCTTCGGAATCCAGCTTGGTCTTCTGGGAGTTCTTGGTCCATGTTCTAAACTATCTAACATTAATGTTAGTGTTCTAAATAAGCTACCATTAATAGATCCTGTCCAGATATGTTCAATTTCAATATACAAAAAGAGAGAGCTTTTAAAAAATGCACTCTTGCGTAGTTGAAAAAAATATGCAGATATCTAAGACACTCTGAATATATTTGTGATTTAGTTGAACTAGGTGGTACTGTTCATGAAAACGTTGAAAATTCTATCTGCTAATTCCTTAGAGATGGTATGAAAATTTTAAGTAAGGGATTTTTTGATTAATTATTATCACCGCTACATATTTTCTCCTGTCGGTAGCAGTTTGCTACCTGCATTACCTACGGAGTTCCAAAGAAAGATTCATTAGTCAGTTATTCATATTTAAATTGATTACTGTTTTTTTCATGTAGGTATTCTGTTTTCCTTTGCAATGAGGTAGAAAGTCCAAGAAGAAAGGACACAATTTTTGCTATTATCTCTGATTTCCTTCAGTTGAATTTAAAATAATACATTGACACCTAAAAGGTTGCATTTAAGTGAGGCATATGTGGAAATCAGCAGAGCCCCATCCTCTAGCTTCCTTCTTTCTTTCTTTCTCTCTCCCTGCCTGTCTCTCCCTGCAGTAAAGGGTTGCATCTTTCCACTGTGATCCCATATAAAAGAACACATGCCAGCATTTTACCTTATATTAGCTCAGACGTTTTGCATACAGATTGACTGATTGGTTTGTATTCCACCTGCTTCCAAAACTGGGACTCAAGGTGGCTTACATGATGCTTAAAAACATAAAAACACAACAGGACATACAGTTTTAAACAAATTATGATATTCAACTGCAGTATTTAAGCACAGATGAAAGGAAATGATTTAAAAGCATATAAGTACCCACCCATTAAAACCCTTTTTTAAAAGTGCCAACCAATTCCTACCTGGACAAAAAGGTGTTTTCTGGCTGGCAGAAGGACAACAGTAAATTTCCTTGGAAAACTTTTTTTTTCTAGCTTGGAGGCAGCAACTGAGAAGGTCATATTTTGTGTCATCACCAAGCATATCTTTGAAAGGAGCAAAACAAAGAGAAGTGCCTTCCTAAAGATCTGAGAGCCCAAGCAAGCTCATGTGAGAGACTGTAATCCTTCAGGAAGCCAAGACTTAACTCATAAGTATAGGTAATAACCCTCTTCATGGATTGCTGCCTTGTCGTGGCAAAGGGGCTTGAGTAATTCAGAGAAGCGATGGGCTATGCCATGCAGGGACACCCAAGACGGATAGGTCATAGTAGAGAGTTCTGACTAAACTCGATCCACCTGGAGTAGGAAATCGCAATGCCACTTCAGTATCTTTGCCAAGAAAACTCCATGGACAGAAACAAAAGGCTAAAAGATATGACACTGGAAGATGAGCCCCTCAGGTCGGAAGGCATCCAACATGCTACTGAGGAAGAGCGGAGGACAAGTACAGGTAGCTCCAGAGCTAAGGAGTGGTTGGGTCAAAGCCAAAAGGACGCTCAGTTGTGGACGTGCCTGGAAGTGAAAGGAAAGCCTGAAGCTGCAAAGAAAAATACTGCATAGAAACGTGGAATGTAAGATCTATGAACCTTGGTAAGCTGGATGTGGTCAAGCAGGAGATGGTACAGTATGAATAAACATTGACATCCTGGACATCAGTGAACAAAAATGGACGGAAATGGGCGAATTCAATTCAGACAATTATCATATCTACTTCTGTGGGCAAGAATCCCATTGAAGAAATGGAGTAGTCAACAAAAGAGTGGGGAAAGCTGTACTGGGATACAATCTCAAAAATGATAGAATGATTTCAATACGAATCCAAGGCAAACCTTTCAACATCAGAGTAATCCATGTTTATCCACCAACCACTGATGCTGAAGAGGCTGAACTTGACCACTTCTTTGAAGACTTACAACACCTTCTAGCACTTACACCAAAGAAAGATGTTATTCTCATTATAGGGGACTGGAATGCTAAAATAGGGAGTCAAGAGATAAAAGGAACAACAGGTAAGTTTGGCCTTGGAGTTCAAAACAAAGCAGGGCAAAGGCTAATGGAGTTTTGTCAAGAAAACAAGCTGGTCACCACAAACACTCTTTTCCAACAACACAAGAGGCGACTCTACACATGGAAATCACCATATGGGCAATACTGAAATCAGATTGATTATGTTCTCTGCAGTCAAAGATGGAGAAGCTATATACAGTTAGCAAAAACAAGACCTGTAGCTGATTGTGGCTCTGATCATCAGCTTCTTATAGCAAAACTCAAGCTTAAACTGAAGAAAGTAGGAAAAACCACTGGGCTAGTCAGGCATAATCTAAACCAAATCCATTATGAATACACAGTGGAAGTGAAGAACAGATTTAAGGAACTAGATTTGGTGGACAGAGTGCCTGAAGAACTATGGATTGAGTCTTGTACAGAAGGCAGCAATAAAAACCATCCCAAAGAAAAGGAAATGGAAGAAAGCAAAGTAGCTGTTCAACTAGGCCTTAGAAATAGCAGAGAAGAGAAAGGAAACAAAATGCAAGGGAGATAGGGAAAGTTACAGAAAATGGAATGCAGACTTCCAAAGAATAGCAAGGAGAGAGAAGAGGGCCTTCTTAAATGGGCAGTGCAAGAAATAGAGGGAAATAATAGAAAGGGAAAAACAGAGATTTGTACAAGAAAATTGGAGATATTAAAGGAACCTTTTGTGCAAAGATGGACACGATAAAGGACAAAAAATGGTAGGGACCTCACAGAAGCAGAAGACATCAAGAAGAGATGGCAAGAATACACAGAGGAATTAGACTAGAAAGATCTGGGTGTCCCGGACAACTCAGTGTGGTTGCTGACCTTGAGCCAGACATCCTGGAGAGTGAAGTCAAGTGGGCCTTAGAAAGCATGGCTAACAACAAGGCCAGTGGAGGTGATGGCATTACAGTGGAACTATTTAAAATATTAAAAGATGATGCTGTTAAGGTGCTACATTCAATATGCCAGTAAGTTTGGAAAACTCACCAGTAGCCAGAGGCTTGGAAAAGATCAGTCTACAACCCAGTCCCAAAGAAGGGCAAAGAATGCTCCAACTACCATAAAATTGCACTCATTTTACATGCTAGCAAGGTTATGCTCAAAATCCTACAAAGTAGGCTTCAGCAGTAAATGGATCGAGAACTCCCAGAAGTACAAGCTGGATTTCGAAGGGGCAGAGGAACTAGAGACCAAATGCCAAAGAATGCTCCAACTACCATAAAATTGCACTCATTTTACATGCTAGCAAGGTTATGCTCAAAATCCTACAAGGTAGGCTTCAGCAGTAAATGGATCGAGAACTCCCAGAAGTACAAGCTGGATTTCGAAGGGGCAGAGGAACTAGAGACCAAATTGCTAACATGTGCTGGATTATGGAGAAAGCCAGAGAGCTCCAGAAAAACATCTACGTACTTGTGCTTCAATGACTACGCAAAAGCCTTTGACTGTATGGAGCACAACAAACTATGGCTAGTCCTTAAAGAAATGGGAGTGCCTTACCAGCTTATCTATCTCCTGAAAAATGTATATGTGGGATAGGAAGCAACAGTTAGAACTGGATATGGAACAACTGATTGTGGGGCTTCGAAAGCTGCCCCCGCTGCCCTCTTGTCTCCTGTCCCTGGTTCCCTCCATCTGAGGGAGAGGACACCGAGGACAGGAGACAAGAGGGCAGCGAGGGCGGCTTTGAATTTCCCGCCCTTTCCCCTTGCCTTTCGTAGGCCGAAGCCCACCACAAGCTGAACTAAAATTTTGCAGCTGGAGCTTTTCATACCTCGAAATTTCTGTAAGTAGGGACCTTGTAAGTCGAGGGTCCACTGTAACTTATATGCAGAATACATCATGCGAAAGGCAGGACTGGATGAATCCCAAACTGGAGTTAAGATTGCCGGGGGGGTAAATCAACAATCTCAGATATGCAGATGATACCACTCTGATGGCAGAAAGTGAGGAGGAATTAAAGAACCTTTCAATTTGGGTGAAAGAGGAGAGCGCCAAAAATGGTCTGAAGCTCAACATAAAAAAAAAACTAAGATCATGGCCACCGGACCCATCACCTCTTGGCAAATAGAAGGGGAAGATATGGAGGCAGTGACAGATTTTACTTTCTTGGGTTTCATGATCACTGCAGATGGTGACAGCAGCCATGAATTAAAAGATGCCTGCCTCTTGGGAGGAAAGCGATGACAAACCTAAACAGCATCTTAATAAGCAGAGACCTCATCTTGCTGACAAAGGTCCTCATCGTTAACGCTATCGCTTTTCCAGTAGTGATGTATGGAAGTGAGATTTGGACCATAAAGAAGGCTGACCACCGAAGAATTGATGCTTTTGAATTGTGGTGCTGGAGGAGGCTCTTGAGAGTCCCCTGAACTGCAAGGAGAACAAACCTATCAATTCTAAAGGAAATCAACCCAGAGTGCTCACTGGAAGGAGAGATCCTGAAGCTGAGGCTCCAATATTTTTGGCCATCTGATGAGAAGACTCCCTGGAAAAGACCCTGATGTTGGGAAAGTGTGAGGGCAAGAGGAGAAGGGGACGACGAAGGACAAGATGGATGGACATTGTCATTGTAGCTACCAACATGAATTTGACCAAACTCTGGGAGGCAGTGGAAGACAGGAAGGCCTGGCGTGCTCTGGTCCATGGAGTCATGAAGAGTCAGACATGACTTAACAACTAAAACAACAGCAAATATGTAATAACCAGCAGCTTGAATGGTGCCCAGATAGAGATCCCTAGACAACGAAGTTATTAGTGAACATGCTGCAGCATTTTGGATCATAACTGAGATTTCCAAGCCCTAGTTCAGTAATGCTTTTTCAGGTAGGTGGCAGCTCTCTAAGGTCAGGCAGAGGTTTATATCCCGTAACCTGCTAAGTCTTTTAATCAAGGAACTTGCATTTTGGACCTTCTTCCAAAAAACATGTGCTCTGCTGCTGATTCACTGTGTGCCTGTATACAATGCTAGAATGACATGATGGAGCAATTTTAAATTTGCTTTCTATAAGATAATCCTGTATGAGAAAGGCAAAGCAGCTCTTCCTTGGGAAACCTCTACTTGGTTGAGATCACCCCTGTGGTTTCAGTTTCCACATGTACTCTCTTGCTGTCATATCCCGGTCTGCTGCCCGTGTTGGTGGATGAAGCCATTCACATTATTCATTATGCAACGAAATGTGTTATCAAGTGTACATTTGAGTATCTGGTTGCCTAAACTTTATCCCCCACCTTGTTCCATGTGCATTCGTTGGGATCAAGGCCACAGTTCTGAAACATTTGCTACGAAATGTGAGGAGGCAAGCAGGTGTATCCAATTAGGGTACACTCTGGATTTAATTCTGCTTGCTCGTTCAAAACATTAAAACATACATTGCAATTTTCTCTGTGAGCCTGTATATTGGTAGTAAAATATACTAAGGCAGTGCACATCAATCTGGAGATATTGAAGTGCTTACTCATATGAGATGTTCTGATCTGAGCCGTGAAATCATGTGCTGCCGAGTTCCACAGATGGGTATGAACTGTTCTCCTGCAGTATTTGGTAGCTTCTCAAGGAAATCAAAATCATGGCTGTTGAGAAGATTTGCAAGTGAAAGAGACAAAAATGAATATCGTTAAGCGACATATAATTATATTCATTCATTCTAGGTCTTGGAATCAAGATGGTCTATTCATAATGATTACAGTTGCACTGCGAAGCTCAGCACCAGCCTCCCTCCCTTTCCTGAGCTTCAATTTGAATCTGTGCGATGGGGGGGCAGGGCGGGTGAAGAAAAGATAAAAATATTTCTTTATTTCCTATAATTAATTTTTTTTCTGTATTGTATATCTGTGCCTGAAATCAATCAAACAATTTTCAGTCAGCCCAGCTACTGAAAGTGGCTAGATAGTCTAATTGTGATAGTCTATTTTTGGGGGCGGGGAGGGGATGCAGGAACTTAATTGTATAGGCAGCCTTGGTTAGTTAATTAGCTGTCAGAGAATTTTATTTAGCCTTGGCTCTACTGATTCCTCATAAGAACATAAAAGGATTTTCTGGTTAAAAATGAGAATGCAAGTTCCTATCATGCTTTCCCTTGCTGCTATTCTTTGTCTCCCCCTCTTTGCATTTCCCTGCCTTGTCCCTGCCAACAAAAGGAATAAGCTCACAATGAACATTTTATTATGTCATGTGAAGTACTAGCCAGCTTGTTTTATACTGAGGTCATACTTACCAGCAAAACTTGTTTTATTTCATATGGAGTAACAAGTGTGCCATTTTATGCTGTGCTTGCATGTAGAACATGTTTTGGAAATATGTAAATTTTAGAAAACCTTCCATCCCCTGCCCTTGAGTTGAGAAACCCTATGTTACTGGGTTCCTCTAGAGGAGATGTACAATTTTTTCCTTAGTTTGATTGCTGCCTGAATGGCAGCTCTCTTTAGAGCTTCAGAAATATTTGTCCTCATAACTACTCCTCAGAATATATTTTTCTTCCATTTGCTTCTCTTTTCATCGCCTTTGAGTTTGAGAGGTTTTCCCCCTCACCCTCAAAAGATATTTGAACTCTATTCCCATCCACTTTCACTTCCTTTCATTGGCATTTCTTTTGTTATTTTAAAAAGAGACCCAGAAAGGAGGGTTCTTTATTTTACAAGATGGCTTAAGTGCTTGTGTGGGAGAGTGCCCTTTTCTGTACAGAAAAGATGGACATTATTTCGAGCAGCCACCTGAATTTACAGTGTGCTCAGGCTCTGCTCGCACATGGTTGGAATTTTCTCAAGCTTGTCAATATAGGAGAGTAATAGCACTCAGAACATTAGGAACCACCATTTTTGTCACTTCTCTCTAAGAGTCATTGGTTGAAGTCCTTGCTTAGTGACATCAGTGGGAGGTAAATAAGTTGCATCTGCTCCTGTGGGTAATTAACAAATTGCTGCTTAGATGTTTGGGCATGTACCGTATTTTTCTGTGTATAAGATAATACTTTCGTCTAAAATATTTAGATTAAAAATTGAGGGTTGTCTTATACATGCAAAGAAAGTACTTTCCCCCTCCACTTTTTGTGAAGAAAGAAATTTTGGGTTAGAAAAGTGGGGGGTGTCTTGTATGTGGGGACGTTTTGTACATGGAAAAATACGGTATGTGCCTATTGGCTTTGATCAAGTCACAAACTCTGAGCCACAACTAGTTAACTGGCCACAGGAAGGGGCTTCAAATTATTATACAGTGGTGCCTCGCAAGATGATTGCCTCACCGGACGATTAATCCTCAAGACGATGGTTTTTTGCGATCACTGTTGTACTTCGCAAGACGGTTTTTCCTATGGATGATTTCTGCAAGACGATGTTTGGGTCTATGCTTCACAAGACGGTTTTTTGGTTTGTTTTTTTTATGCCGATGTTTCGCAAGACAGTTTCCCCCCCATTGGAATGCATTAAATAGATTTCAATGAGTTCCAATGGGGAACCATGTTTCGCAAGACTTTTTAGACCGATGCTTCGCAATACGTTTTTTGGAACACATTAAATAGATTTCAATGCATTCCAATGGGGAACCGTGTTTCACAAGACGATGTTTTTGCAAGACAGCGATTTTTGCGGAACGAATTAACATCGTCTTGCGAGGCACCACTGTATTTGTCTTTCACAGGTGGAACTAAGTAACAGGATTCAGGCACTGGGTAGTTAGAGACTGACTATAGCTTACACAAATCAGCTAAGTAAGTCTGGTAATTCCCACTTTATGTCCTCCTGCTATTTTCACAACTGCACACACAGCAAACAAGCAGAGAAATGCTCAGTGAATGAAAGTTTTCTGTTTTCTCCAAACTGTGATAGTTAACAGGGTTATACTATTTTGCTAACTTTGTGCCATCCCTTATTACCACTTCTTTTGAAACCATGCACCACAATTTTCTAGGTC
Organism: Pogona vitticeps; assembly: GCF_051106095.1. Lineage (NCBI taxonomy): Eukaryota > Metazoa > Chordata > Lepidosauria > Squamata > Agamidae > Pogona > Pogona vitticeps. The sequence continues at coordinate 95,177,138 of NC_135785.1, forward strand.
AACCAAAATGGGAAACAATACCTAATTCCTGATTCGTTTGTTTTTGTTTGCTTGCATGGTTTCCGGAGCAAAATGGTTGCACGCATTGCCCACCTGTTTTGTTCCTTAAGTGACCTTATTAAGCCGGTCCTTCTATTTTTTTTTCTTTAAAAAGCTAAATGTGGTTTTATCTAAGCCCTCCCTCTTTTTTCCTTTGAAAATTGTGTAAGTCACCTCAAGAGCTATCTTTTAGTGGAAAGGTGTGGTGTAAATGTAGTAAAATAAAATAAACATTAATAAACTTGAAAAATCTGGAGCTCCTAAAGCCAACCAGAAGCAGAAATGGGGATTTTTGATCACTGGGTTTTATGCCATTGTCATTATGACTTGGGAGTGGGGGATACAAACATTTTCTAGTGGACCATGTTATCCACTCCTTCCAGAAGGGCTAGATGTTTGTTTTTGTTTTAATTAAAACTTATAGATTGAGGCTGCAATTCTATGTTTATTTAGAAACCCAATGCCCCACTGAATTTGATGGGACTAGCTTTAGTGCAGAGATATACAGTAGAAGATTGTACAGTAAAAAGCTAAAGAGTGTTCTACTTTATTTTTTATTTAAAATACTTTTTATCCAACCTTTCTTCTTAAAAATGTGGCTTATATCATTGAACCACAAAGCTAAAAACAGTAACTATACAGATACTAGAAAGTATCAAACAAATACCACTCTAAAAGATGGTAGAAAGAAAAACAATACCAAAATCATATTTAAAACAGTGAGACACAACCATCCATAGCAGTGGTTCTTAACCTTTTTGAAAGAAACGCCCCCTTGAGCCATTGAGGAAGTTATCATCACCCCCCTCCCCGCGGTGATGATATCTTTATTTATTTGTTTGTTTGTTTGTTTGTTTGTTTAAGACACTTAAATCCAATGACCCCTGAAAACAAAATTAAATTCCAAGAAAATGAAACGCCCCCCCCCCAAAAGTAACATTTAATGATTTAGTTGCAAGTAAATTTTGAGACGCAAAAAGAAATATAAAAAGGACATAAAAACAAATGCAGGAACTAAAAATTTCAAGACAAAAAGTCTGAAACTAAATTAAAACTGGAGGAAAATATATATTCATGCACGTTGTAAAAAGGCTGCAGCCATCTTCACAGGTTTGGCTTGCTCCAGCGCCCCCCTACCGCCCCCTTCTGCTCCAGCGCCCCCACACCGCCCCTTTTCGTTCTACCGCCCCCCTGAAAAATGAAATCGCCCCCTGGGGGGCATTATCGCCCACGTTAAGAACCACTGATCCATAGTAAATGACTAAGGCAGGTCTTTGCCTGCTTGCAGAACGACAGTTTCAAGAGAACTAGGTATTTTTTCTCCTTCTGCTAAGAGCAAAACATATTTAAGATACTCTGCATTCAGTTGTAGAGATTAAATCTAGTCTAATCACTTTTAAAGCTTTTCTAATATATCTGTCAGTTTAAGGGGTATGTTTTCTTTGTGTGCCTGCGTGCATGCATGTGTGCATGCATGCACCTTTCTCTCTTTCTCTGAAATCATTGCAGTTTCAGAGGAGTCTTATTGCTTACAATTTCCTAAAGTGAATTGTGTCAGAATAGCGTAAGTATGAGACAGATATATAGAGGAGTATGCGGGGCTTGTTAATCATTTAGCTTTTTGCTGACTGTTGAAAGGAACCCCATTTGCTGTTCAATAACGATCTGCTTGCTATAGAAATGGATGAAGGGGTCGCTTAAATAGATTGATACCTGTGGAAAAAAAGATATTTGTACTCAGGGCATGTCCTAGTGTTTTTATTTTGTTATTTTTTTTTTTGCTAAAACAGATACATAAATACTGTATGGTAAAAGGTAAAGGTTCCCCTTGACAATTTGTCCAGTTGTGTCCGACTCTAGGGGGTAGTGCTTATCTCTGTTTCCAACCCATAGAGCTAGCGTTTGTCCAAAGACACTCTTCTGTGGTCATGTGGCCAGCACGACTTGACTGTAGCCTTCCCACCGTTGTGGTACCTATTTACAGTGGTGCCTCGCTTGATGATGTTAATTCGTTCCAGCGAAATCACTGTAGAGCGAAAACATTGTCAAACAAAATAAAAAACCCATTGAAACACATTGAAAACCGTTCAGTGCATTCCAATGGGCTGAATACCTGCTTGTCCAGCGAAGATCCTTCATATGGTGGCCATTTTCGGTGCCTGTAAAGCGAAGAATCCGTCCTAGAAAATAGCAGGGTCCATTTTCTTCAGCTGCTGGCCATTTTGAAACCCAACAATCAGCTGTTTGCTGATCGTCGTAAAGCGAAAATCAGTTCCCAAAGCAGGGAACTGATCATCATTAAACAAAAAAACAACCCATTTAAACCATTGTTTTGCGATTGCAAAAGCGATCGCAAAAACCTAATTGTACAGCAATTTCCTCATTAAGTGAGGCAATCGTTAAGCGAGGCAATCGTTAAGTGAGGCACAACTGTATCTACTTGCATTTGCATGCTTTCGAACTGCTAGGTTGGTGGGAGCTGGGACAAGTGACGGGAGCTCACTCCATCGCGTGGATTTGATCTTCCGACTGCAGATCTTCTGACCTTGCAGCACAGAGGCTTCTGCTTAACCCTCAGCGCCACCACGTCCCACCATTTTTTGCTAAAAAAGATATCTAAATAAGTTAAAAATAATGCCGTCTCAGTTTGGATGTACAGTAAATAATCCTTGAAATAATAATCCTTGGAAAAAATGGAGGTGGTAATCCAGAGCTTCCCACTGAAATTAAAAGCACTTGAAGACGCATAGCTCTGTGTTCAACTGTAACCAGAGAGATTATTCAATATGTATTGTTTTCTTTCCCCTTCTTTTTCATATAATTTTGCCAGCAACAAGTTATTTGTCATCCATCCAGTTTCCTTTCCCATGGACCTTGAGGCTCCTTTGTAGCAGTATTTATTTGGCTTTCTTTTCTCCAGTATGGATTCAGCATCCTTGAAATTTTTAATACATTTTCCATTGTAACAGTTTGTTAGGGATTTCATAAACTATACAATATTGTGCTCTTTTATCCTTTCCTTACTACAAGAACATAACCTGTAAGTGCACTCAGAACCTCCTGTGACCCTCTGAGGAAATAACCAGGTCTGCACCTATGATGGGCCTGGTAAATTTTATAAAGACACATATTTCCTCCCTAAAGTATATTGAAATTATTTTATGGGTGATAGAAGCAAGGCAGGGTTAAGACCTGAAGCAAATGTTATGCTGGTGACAGAGTTATGTAGGAAGGAAAATAATGAGAAGAACTGTATTAGAAAAACTTCAGTTTTCAGAAGTTTATTTAATATAATGTAAAAGCATGTGGTTGCTCTGGTCTATAGAATAGCTTCTGGCATTGCAATAAACATGTACAATATGCTTTAAATAAAACTTGATAAAATCCAGTAATAAGAATGCATTTCTAAAATGCATAACCTTTTTTACATGCACATAAATAAAAAGTGTTATGTTAAGCATACAGATTATACAATGTATGGACATATCTTGCCCTCCTTTTTCCTCCCAAATCCAAGAAAGGAGTGAGAAATAGGAAATCAGTGATAGCAATCATAATGCAATTTATGTTAAGTCCTAGAGTGTCATGGAAGAAGCATTGTTTATGACAGAGGCTAGATACTTTGATATTGTAGTGGAGGGAAAAAATGTCTTAACAAAGAAAAATTACTGCAGGACTTTGCAAAAGCTTTGGGTACAATTGCCAGTGAATTTCATCTAGAGTTAACTTTGGGCCAAACGATATATTAGTGCTACATTATCATTAAAACTGGAATTCCTTAAGTGCTGAAAACATCTGATTGTCAAAGCTGGAGTTTTCTTCAGCTCTGGTAGTTTGCAAATTGGCTTTGCTTTGTGATAGTTCAACGGGAGGTGAGTACAGGATTCATTTGGAAGAAAGATTGCTCAGTCACAAAGGTCTGCCTGGATCACATTTGTGAGATATGAACCGATTGTAATTTCTAATGACAGTCTGTCTTTAATGTATCATTTGGTTCTTAATAGGCCAATCAGATAATTCTGCTCGGGTAAAACATCTGAAGGGAAAAGGATTAGCAGGACATTTCCAGCTGTTGCTCTTTCAAATACATTGCCCTGAAGAAAACAAAGGTCATGCCTGACTTGTCTGGCCTGGAGAGGATGTCCAGATGTGACTCAATCAATTGCCTAAGCAATTTCGCTTTTCCAGATATTGGCTGGAACTTCACTAAAACCACCCACAATATTGCTAGGAGAACCTCAAAGAAGCCACTGAGATTCATCAGATTCCTGGGAGTATTATGGTCCGTGAAATGTCATGAGAAGGCAGAAGGACGGAGTCACATGCAAACCTCTTCACATGGTAATTTGGTTTATAGTAAACATAAGCAGAATATCTAATGGATCATAAGTGTGCCTGCTCCCAGTCTATAATCAGCTGGCATCCTCGGGGGTCACTGCACAGCACTTTCATGCAGACAGCAGGATCGCAACACCTTGGCAGATCTTACTGCTATGCTGTGCTCAAGCCACACATCAATGTCACCACAGGCAGCTCATCACAGCCTACTAACAAAGGAAGGGCATCCAGCAGAGGGCACTTCACTGAGAACCTCCTGGAGCTGGCTCAATGTGCAACATTTAATTATTGCCGCTGAGTTCTAACAAATGCCCCCCCCCAAAGTGATACTTTTGATGATATTACAAAGCTCTGATCTTAGTAGCAGCTGTAAATAATTGACTAGCCCTGAGAAAACAGATAAAGATGTGCAGACATTTTAAACAGTTTCCACATGCCTCTGCCATCATTCCAGGTCTTCACTAATTGCTTCCAGAGTGTCCATAGTCCTCCCATAAATTTACTGATCCTGCTCAATAGCGGTTTCAGTTTCAGTTTGTATGTTGCACAAATATTCTCACCCAGAGGGTATGCTGTTATTTCCAAAACAGTGAGATGAGTAATAGGAGATTTTTGCAAGTACAGTAGTTTCATTATTTTCCAGATGTTGAAGGTACACATACACAAACTGCTGGCCATACATAGCCATTCTCTCTACAGTGTTTATGTATTATATTTAAATAATTATATTGGTTCCACATTTTGGATCTGTCAGATCCTAAGAGATAGCACACTAGCTTATATTAACATTGCATCTTCATTGTGAGCAGCATTGTTTTTCAAGTTAATGGCCAGCGGCGAGGGGATTCTGGGCAATATAATCCAAAAACTTATCTAAGCTCTGGTTGAAGAGAAGGGAATGAGTGAGGAAGAGGATAGGGAAAACCCCCTCCATTTTTGTGCCCAAATAATGAGATTTAAACTTTGACCATAAGCTTTGGTGGTAGGAGAAAGTGCTCAGATCTATAATGGCTGTGTTCGCACATCAAAGTAAGCTATCAGACCTGACTTAATAAACCAACCCAGTCATAGCTTGTGTCATGTGAGTGGGCAAACCAACCAGGAAGCTGTAAAAAACACAACTCGTCTTTATCTCCAAACCAGGTAATTTGTTTAATTGTTTTCTAACAAGGTAGGACTTGCGAGTATATTTCAATTAAAGCCACCTTCTGATTCTTGGTTGTTTCTAAGCAATTTACTATAGCTTCCAGTTAGGACAGAATGGGAAGCTATGCATAATGGTGGCTTCCTGGCTTGTTTCCATGTTGGCATGGAGAAGAAAGAATTGTGGAAATTACAGGGCCACAAGCTAGTTCTGCACATCATAGTTTATTAAGCCTGGATTGACAGCTTTGTCAATGGGTGAATATGATCACTGTCTTCATTAACACAGGATGTCAGAAAACTGTTTTTTTTTTTTTTACAAGTCAGACCATTGGTCCATCTAGTATTATCTATAACAGGACTGTGCAAAACCTGGCTCTCCAGATGTTGTTTGTAAATCCCAACATTCTTCATTTATTGAGTAAGGCTGATGTGTGCTGCAGTTCAACACATAGAAGGCTTCACTTTGCCCTCACTGACTTTCCATGGTTGGAAGTGCCTCTCCTGGGTTTTAGGGAGAATTTATCTCATTGCTGTGTAGTGATGCCATGACTGAAACGGAGACCATTTCCATGCCATGGTTGCAGAAATGTGATAATTTCAAGGATAACATCATTTTCCTTACAAGGGAAAAGGAAAAGGAAGTCAGGTTATTGATATCTCTCTTCCTCTTTTCCAAACCCCACCCCTAGTTAAGTGTTTCTGCATATTTCATAACATAAATAAACAATACAGAGAAAATTAGCATGGCCCCGGCACAAGGATGACATGCAAATTCGTGAAGTGTTCCATCTTTTTGGATATATTTTTAATGTATTTAAATTGTTTTATCTTTTTATTGTATTTTAATTGTTGTAAGCCGCCCAGAGACCTTTGGGTAGAGTTGGCGGCATATAAGTTAAATAAAATAAAATAAATAAATAATACATGTAGAAACTTTTCCTATGCTTAAACCATCTGTATTATTGAAAGAAGGAATTTAAAGTTATATACAGGTATTGTGCATGAATATACTGTACAGTGGAGGGGAAGAACAGATTTAAGGAACTAGATTTGGTGGACAGAGTGCCCGAAGAACTATGGGTGGAGGCTCGTAACATTGTACAGGAGGCAGCAACAAAAACCACCCTAAAGAAAAGAAAATGCAAGAAAGCAAAATGGTTGTCCAATGAGGCCTTACAAATAGCAGAGAAGAGAAGGGAAAGAAAATGCAAGGGAGATAGGGAAAGTTATAGAAAATGGAATGCAGACTTCCAAAGAATAGCAAGGAGAGAGAAGAGGGCCTTCCTAAATGAACAGTGCAAATAAATAGAGAAAAGAATAGAAAGGGAAAAACCAGAGATTTGTTCAAGAAAATTGGAGATATTAAAGGAACCTTTTGTGCAAAGATGGATATGATAAAGGACAAAAATGATAGGGAACTCACAGAAGCAAAAGACATCTGGAAGAGGTGGCAAGAATACACAGAGGAATTAGACCAGAAAGATCTGGATGTCCCGGACAACCCAGATAGTGTGACTCCTGACCTTGAACCAGACATCCTGGACAGCGAAGTCAAGTGGGCCTTAGAAAGCATGTCTAACAACAAGGCCAGTGGAGGTGATGGCATTCCAGTTGAACTATTTAAAATCTTAAAAGACGACACTGTTAAGGTGCTACATTCAATATGCCAGGAAGTTTGGAAAACTCAACAGTGGCCAGAGGATTGGAAAAAATCAGTCTACATCCCAATCCCAAAGAATGACAGTGCCAAAAAATGCTCCAACTTTTGAGCATAACCTTGCTCACACGCTAGCAAGGTTATGTTCAAAATCCTACAAGGTAGGTTTCAGCAGTATACGGATAGAGAACTCCCAGAATTACAAGCTGGATTTCGAAGGGGCAGAAGAACTAGAGACCAAATTGCTAACATGCACTGGATTATGGAGAAAGCCAGAGAGTTCCAGAAAAATATCTACTTCTGCTTCATTGACTACGCAAAAGCCTCTGACTGTGTGGATCATAGCAAACTATGCCAAGTGCTTAAAGAAATGGGAAAAGAAATTTCTCTCCTAAGACGTCTATATGTGGGACAGAAAGCAACAGTTAGAACCAGATATGGAACAACTGATTGGTTCAAAATTGTGAAAGGAGTACGACAAGGCTGTATATTGTCTCCATGCTTATTTAACTTATATGCAGAATACATCATGCAAAAGACAGGATTGGATGTATCCCAAACCGGAATTAAGATTGCCGGAAGAAATATCAACAACCTCAGATATGCAGATGATACCACTCTGATGGCAGAAAGTGAGAAGGAATTAAAGAACCTCTTAATGAGGGTGAAAGAGAAGAGTGCCAAAAATGGTCTGAAGCTCAACATCAAAAAAAGTAAGATCATGGCCAACGGACCCATCACCTCTTGGCAAATAGAAGGGGAAGATATGAAAGCAGTGACAGATTTTACCTTGTTGAGTTCCATGATCACTGCAGATGGTGACAGCAGCCACAAAATGGGGTCACGAAGAGTCAGACATGACTTAATGACTAAACAACAACATTGTTCATGAGCATGTGTGTGCATGCATGCATACACAGTGACCAGACATAAAAATACTCAACAATGACTCTGAGGAAAATTCTTCAGAAATGGCATGCACAGTCTCTTTTCTGATGCAAATTGAGGGCAGCATAAACAGCAACCAAAACCAGGGGAAAACACACATGCTTTTATCTAATGAAAATTCAATATAGGATCAAGTAGTTTCTCACATGCAGAGTGGTGGCCGCCATAAAAGCACACACTTTAGAGAAGCTTCATTGAAATCAGTTGGAATTCTCTGTACTAAGAAGATTGGGGACAGATGCCTAAGGTCCTTTAAGGAGCTCATCTCTTAAATCTTTTTCCAACCATAGGGCATAATCTCGGCTTCGATTTTTCTTCTTTTGTGAAGCTTAATTTAGCTGTTCACCAGTTTTTTAAAACTGATGAGTGAAATTAATTTTTGTTTGCGGGTGGGGTGGCTTCACCAACTTGCCTGGCAAGGCATCAATGGTAGGTGAAGTCAAAGAGGATAAACTGCCCAGCAGTTTAACTGAGATGAAAAGTTGCTGGGTTTTCTTCAGTTACTGTATTGCCTTTCTCTGTAATGAATTTGTATAAGGCCCGTCGTCATGAATATGCAGCATGATCTTTCTGCAGCTTACTTACACTGCTGCATCATAAATTATACACTGTAATCATTTAATTGTAAGTACTTATATTTACTTACACTGATAACATAATACAGCCCACTTTTGAAACACACATTATTTTCAGCATTTGTTAATTTTTTTCCCTCTTAGAAGGTAAAACAAAATGAACTTGTAAATCTGAATAAATTTAAAAGGGTTCAAGAAGTGCATCTTACTTGAAATAATGCTTTTAGAGTCTTGAATGCTTAGTCTATACTCTGAAATTGTCAGTGGTGATACAGTGGTGCGTTGACTTACAAATGCCCTGCTCTACGAACAATTTGATTTACGAACAGTTCCAGCCGCAAAATGTTGCTTTGACTTGCGGCCGGAGCTTTGATCTACGAACAAAAAAGGGCAGGGGGAAAAAGGGGGAATTTAAAAAAAACGCTAAACGTTGGTTGTGAAGAGGCTGCTTCTTTGTAGCTCTTTCACCCCAACGGGTTAGGGAAAGGGAGGCTCAGCCTCCCAGGCTTCCAGCGCTGCTGCCACTGGGGCCTTTGGAGGCCTACCAGGGCTTCCAGACCTCCCGGGGGTCTACTGCCGATCGCTGCCTTCAGGCTTTCCCGAGGGGTAGACTGAAGGGAGCAGTCAGTGGCAGCAGGGGACCCCCGGGAGGTCTCTCATGGAGGCGGGGAATCTTCAGTAGGTCTGGGCAGCAGGGGACCCCTGGGAGGCTTCGGACCGGTAAGATACTGCTTTTTTTCTTTTAAAAAAGTTGTTCTGGGTGGGTTTTGGAGGGTAGGTTTGGGCTGGGGGGGTATGTTTCTGTGTTGTTGTTTTTGTTTGTTTGTTTTTTTTTGCCGTTCTAGTGTGGGGCTTGCTCCAATATTTATTTTTGGATTGTTTTGTTTTTGTTTTTTTGCAGTCCCAACGTGTGACTTGCAGTGTTTTTGGTGTGTTTTTTTGTATTTTTTTCTTCGACTGGAATGGATTAATTGGTTTTCAGTGCATTCCTATAGGAAATGGTGCTTTGACTTACGAACATTTTGACTTACGAACACCGCTCCAATACAGATTAAGTTGGTAAGTCAAAGCACCACTGTATTTGTTTCTAGAACATTTATTTATTTATTTGATTTGATTTGTATCCCGCCCATCTGGTCTGCTCGACCACTCTTTAGATGTCTTATTTTGCAATATGCTTTGCAAGAATTATTAACTCTTTGCTCTTCTTCTCACTCTGTCAGACATACCGTGTTTCTCCGAAAATAAGACAGGTTCTTATATTAATGTTTGCTCCCAAAAACATTAGGGTTTATTTAAGGGAATGTTTATTTTGTAGTCATGTCATCTTCTTCTGGTTGCTGCAGAATGCTGCACAATGGTGGAGAGCGGGGTTTCACTTGACTAGGGCTTATTTTTGGAGTAGGGCTTATATTACAAGCATCTTGAAAAAATCATACTAGGGCTTATTTTCATGTTAGGTCTAATTTTCGGGAAAACAGGGTGCATTTGATATTTCCATTTTAAAGGTGGGGAGCTGAAATTAAGGCATGTGTAACTTTGACCAACTCCATTCTGTGAGCTTAGGTCTGAGAAAGATTTGTACACACATATTTTGGGTTTCATCTCCAATTCACTCCGGTAGATCATACTGAATTGTTGAATCTTGATATTTGTTGCATAAAATTATTTATCATAAAACAGTATGAATATAAAACTTTATATGAGATTCAGATCTAATTCATATAGAATGTACATAGAACATAGTAATATAATATGAATTGTCATGGTGAGCATGATACATTTTATCTGCCACATTCCCAATGTCTCAAGGGTATGATAGTGAAGCAAAGTGATATAGTGGATCGAGTGTTACCTAGGACTAAGGAAACCTGTGTTCAAATCCTGCTCAGCCATGGAAACTCAGGGAGGGTGGTTAATGCCATTGGAAAACCACTCATGGAATATCCAAAATACCCTGCAAACCTTTTTAACGTCTTCATAAGTTAGAAGCAATTTAGTGGCACATAACATGGCCAAAATGCTGCTGCTTGGCATAGTAAATCAAACTAGAGTAGGGCCATTGAATCAATGGGGATTTAGGGAGTCTATAAGTTTCATTGATTCAAATGGGCCTTCTCTTGCTGTGATTTAGTGGCTGTTTCTAATGCAATCACTGTACTCTTTCCAGAACACAGTGTGTCTTTACATTGGTTGTTGGTAATTTCTTCCTTTTCCTTTACCCCTCTCAGGCTTTCCATATTCCTATACCACACCTCTTCATTATATTTCAGGGAAAAACCTCTTATGCCAGGTCAAATAATAAATTACTTGAGGCATAATATAAATGAGAGGCAAATTGCAGCATTCTGTTCTGCAGTGTTCACTCAAGAGAGGGGTGTTTCGAAAACTGAAGAAAATGCTAAGCTCTTTGCCAGAAGAGTCCAGGAGAACGCCTTGTTTATTGCCCTTCCTTTGGCAAGCAAATACATTTATATTCACATAGACATTTAGCCTTTCAGCTGAATTTCTGCTCTGAGTCTTAGCTAGTAGTTTTTCTGTTTTGGCTATGTTTAAATTGATTTGCTTGAATGTTTGTCCTGCCAGCTGCTTTCTCTTTGAGCTCCTGCTTGTATCCCTACCTTGCTTTTGTCTTGGTCAGGGGTGAGGAAATGCAGGGTTCTAGCATCTCTGGATCTCCAACATCCCACATACGTCCTAAAATGGGAGAAAGGCTCAAAAATATCTCGTATCCTCTAGAGCAGTGGTCTCCAACCTTTTTGACACCATAAACCTGCTTTGCATGCATGCAGGGGTGTGTGGGGTTTGCATCTCTCTCTCTGGGTAGGAGTACATCTGTACGTGCATGTGGGGTGGGGGTGTGTGGGGGGCACCCGTGTGTCCATGCATGTGGCCGTGGGGAGGATGAGAGATCTGTCTCTGCGGCCCAGTCCTGCCAAGGCCCGGTGGTTGGGGACCCCTGTTCTAGAGTTCTGGGAACACTTATTTTTTTTAGGGACCTGCCCCCCCTCAATTTTTTGTGTAAAAACATGGCCACTACAGGGCTTAGTTGGATCATACAATTGTGAGTTAAAAATGAAAAGGACTTTGTTGGAGAGACTACAGTTCACAGGGAAGAGTGTATACTATCTCCTAGACCTCTAGAGATTGTACACCCTGGTCTTGGTAGTAGAGACAACTGGAACCTGCAGGCTTTGGAACTCTGCACGTGTAAAAGAAACTGTAGGAGAAGTTTTAGGGAGAAAGCAATGAACAGCGGAATGGATTAAGCACTTTTCCCCTGCCTCTCTCCCCTTCTGTCCTGCAAAGGATACTTTACTAAAAAGCTTTCTGCAATGGTAGCACATCCAGCAAGACTTTGTTAGAAATGGCTGCAATGTGAAGTCTTGTTCTTCCTGAAAATAAAGACCTGAATGAAGAGTAGGGATGCATCAATAGCACAGAGCAATGGTTCCCAACCAACCAACAAAGCTAGTGGTCAAAGCTTCTGGGAGTTGCACTCCAAGAGTACTTGGGTTACCCAAGATGAGATACCCCTGCCTTAGAGCAACAAAAGCATCTATAACTTAGACTGTCTCACAGGTGAGGCCCTGAAAAACAGTCTCCTGCTTAAAATAAAAATGGAGCCATTTGCTGCATAGCTCCCTTTCCATGTCTTGTAAACAAAGACACTGTAATACCTCCTACAGCCTCATCTATCCATGTAATAGCATGTCAGTGATTCATGTTCCTAGCAGGTGTTGGGCTGCCATCCTGCTATTTCATGTATAGTCACTGAGGGTCTGGTTTAAATCAGGTGCTGGGAATGTGCAATGCTGCATGGATAAATTCTTTGTCTGATGTTCCATTTAAGTGAGACCTTCTGGTGCTTCAGAAAAATTAAGGCAAAACAATAAATGCTAAAAGTATCTTCATGCAATGCACCTTGGCTGCTTCTTGGGACACATTTTCATTGGCTGTGCAAATACTGTCCTTTTTTTTTTTTTTTTTTTTTTTAGGAACAGGGATAGAGGGTACAAAAAGAAAGAGGGGATAGGAAAGGAAAAATGGTTTTGGGGGATAGGAGAGCATAAAGTATAACATCATCCAATCAATTCATATTACTAATACATATCAACTTTTTGCTTTTTCACAGTTTGATTACCCTCCTGCTTTTATCTTATCATTTAATTTTAATTTTATTCTATGTTATTCCAACATTGTCTGGTAGCTGCTGCCATTTATACAATACATCCCATCGTTCAGTTTCTTTTTGAATTGAACAGTCTTTCAGCCCATCTGACAGAATATCCATTTTTTTCACTTCCCATATTTTCACCATAAAATTGTCTGGTTTCAGTATCTCTGCCTCCTTAAGATTTTTGTCATAATGCTTTTTAATTTTGGAAGCTGCATGGGTCACTGGATAACTCTCTACTGCATTCATATTACCTGGTGTCATGTCTAATACAGACGATTCTAAAGTCTGTACAACTTCATTTAAGTTTTGTTTGGCATCTACTGTCCCCTCTTTCGTCCCTTTCATCAAATCTTCTATTTTGCTAAGACCTGCATTCACTTGCTGGAACCCTGATAATATTAGCCTTTGTATATTAATCTGCCATTCCTTTTCTATTTCTTGCACCACTATTCCAGAACTTTGGGATTGAACAGACCAAGTCTCCATTTGTTCTTTTGAATTTTTGGGGTCCATCTCAGGCTTTGGGGTTTGTATAAATACCACAATAATCACCCCCTAGAAATCCTTCCACAGTTTCCACAATTTTATCAACAATTCAAACCCCTCATCATAAACCTCCCCTTAGATCTCCCTCCAATCTTTGTCCAAATATTGTAGTATAAAAATCAACTTTTAGCCCAGCAAATACAATATCAATTAGAACCGTGACACAGTTATTTCTTCTTCTCCTGAGTTCAGCAAGCTTCTATTATTAGACTCACACGCGGTCACAAACAAAACAACAGTCACAGAGTCTCAAACTGGCCAGTAGATTGTCCTTGGAGCTCGTCTTGTGATCTTCATTAACCCCTTAATGCTCCTTAGTCCAGTCGGCCACGTCAGCTCCTTCTCCCGAAAACCACCAGATTCTATTATTTATAGTTCACAAAGTCCAGAGAAGGCAAAGAGTAACGTATCCCAGCCACACTGCATCCACCGAAGTCTCTTAAATCCAGTCAGACGGTGTTGCTGTCTGGGATTCTTCTCCAGAAACATAAGATTTATTTTTCCATCTCAGACTCTCAGCTTTAGAATCAGCCTGGCGTTTTAATAGTTCACTTGGAGAAGCTTAGTTTCGCTTTTGAGTCAGACTGATAAGATAAACCCGCCGCTGCATTTATTCTTTCAGCCAAATATTTTCATTCTTATTTCAGCTTAATGAGGCTGTTTCATAAATCAGAGGCTTCGGCTTACTTACTTGTTATATATTTTTAGTTTATATTGATTGCTCTCCTCTCCCCCGGTAAAGGGTTCCTTGCGGCTCAGTGCCAAAAAATGGCGCCCGCTCCAGTCCGTGCACGGTGATTTCTTCAGAAGAAAAAAGTCCGGGTCTGCCTCCCTTTCTTCTCCTTCTGCTGCTCACCATCTGCTTCAGAGAGACTTCTTCTAGACTCTCCTTTGATCCCCATTTCAGAAGGGGGATCCCGGACCGGAGGGTTCCAGCTTTTTCCAGAGAGCTCCTCTCTGAAGTTGCTGGCAGCACCGCAACAAAGCCCCGCCTCCAAATACTGTCCTTTTATGGATCCCTTTTTGGGAGGATGGTGTGATAAAACCAACAAAAAGAAAATATCCAGAGTTGATATCCTGTGTTTGCACTGACGACTGCCATGGTTGAGAAAATCACCCAAATGTCCTTGAACAACCTGTGTTATGCATTAGTGCTATACATGGAAATACATGGGGAGAATGCTTCTGGCAATATATCTCATGTACAGAATGTACTTATTCTGAATGTCTGGATTCAGCCTTAGCTGAAATCCATGTTCCTATGTGAATTAAAGTTTTGAGTAATCAAAAATCATAATCAAGATATGAATTATATTTTTGACTCTCCTCCTGAAATATGCTGTATATCCAAACCAAATAGATTAATTTGTTGTTGTTGTTTAGTCATTAAGTCGTGTCCGACTCTTCATGACACCGTGAACCAGAGCACGCCAGGCCCTCCTGTCTTCCACTGCCTCCCAGATTATTAGTATATTAGTATTTATAACTTCTTTTCCTTCTCCAAATGAACATATCATAGTCTCATCTGATTCTGGGAGTTAAGTCTTGCTGTTGCTGGCATTATTTATTGAGCACTGGAATATATGGGTATAGGAATAGGAAGAAAGAGGATAATTGTTATTACATGGACTTGCTTTGGTGCTTCTCAAGGGGAGACCACAGGAAAAAAGTCTCCCATACCTTCGCTCTCAGAAGGTATTCACAGTCTTGTCCTCATGATATCTACCATCTAAGCATGATGGCCTCATTAAACCTTTTCAGGAAGGCTGATCTAAGTCTAATCTCTGATGCTCGTTTCCTTGTAGCTTGCCAAATATATTGCGTAGGAGAAGCTACTTTACTCGTAAACTGTTCTGTCATTCTCTTTTTGGTGAAATTTTCCTTTCCCTCTGTATTTACCAGTAAAACAGTATGCATTCAGAACGGATAATATGATATACCATTGGGTATGTAACATTTCATTTGGCACCAACTGAATGCTAGCATGGCACAGCTCAAGTAAAGATAAGTTGCAACAAGGGTAATCTTAGAGATACCTTCAAATTGGATGTGATAGTGACTAGATCTGATACATAAGCTTCAGCCAGGCGACCAAGGTAAAGGGTACCATATGGCTGCCAGTATCCCCTAAGGTTTTATTGTGCCCAATACTGAAGCCATGCAGGCATCCTCGACTGTTTTGCACAGTGCCAATGATGTGACCAGATATGTGACCTGCATAAAACTGGCACCTCACCAGGTGGCTGCGGCTACTTTCATGGCTTCATCTGTGTGTGTGGTAAAAACCAAGAGGATGCCGCTTAAAAAGAGCTGCCCCCAGCTGTGACTAAACCTTGATATCGCATGCCATTACATATTTTTCCTTGAAGCACCGGTATCTTGTGTCCATAGACGCTGCCTGTTTTCTAAGTTTAAATTCTTTAGTTGAAACCAGGAGTTTTTTTTTTTTAAAAAAGGAATTTTCAATGCAAGGAGAATGAACTCAAATGAGCACTTTAAGTTTGTGCAAAAGGATAGTTTAAATTTTAAATAATTAAACACATATTTAAATAAAAAAGTTATAAAACATGCATGTTACTAGTGTATTTTATATAATATGAAATTATATTTTAATAGTAGATGGCTGCAGTTTAAGGAAACTGTGATATTGAACTAAAACTGTCCCGAATGCCTAAAGAATTTGGCATAAATCTCAGAACAGGCTTGGGTTTTCTGTCTCTGCCTGGCTTAAATGTATGCCAGGGACTGTAGCAGGTTGCACACATCTCATTCAGAGTTACATTTTGCCATATATTTACCACCTGTAATGTCATAAGATTTCCTTGCATATCATCCATAGAAAAGGGTGGGAATCACATGTTCCTCATGACCTCCAAGGTTTCTGCGGAATGCCACGCCCCTCTACCAGAATCCCCATGTAGAAAAAAAAAAGAAAGAAAAGTGGCTGCAAAGGAGAATTCCCAGTCGTAGAATATTCCTGGAGGCTTAGTATGCTTTGAAAACAAAGGCCATCCTCCTTGGCACATTATTTTGCCTCATCCAATGAAAAGAGTTTTCACAAAACTGGAAGTGAACTTCCAGACACTTCCAGTTCTGCTGTATGTGTGTACGGATGTGGGTGCGGCAGGGTTTGCTGTACTCATGGTTGATTCTGATGTCCAGAAATAGGCCCCTGGACCTCTCATGTTTGCCCATCCCTGCAGTATCAGATGGAACACTGATTCGAAATCCAAGTGGATTGTTCTTACACAAAGAGACCACATCATATATGACACCCAAGGTTAAGATAAAGAGAAAGGAAGATGTCCTGGATCAGTGGCAAGCAGATTCAAATAGTCCGTACTGCTTGGATACTGTCAAGTGCATGGTAAATACACACTGGAACATTAGAATTATTTTCTCCAGAGTGTAAGATACTGGTTTGGGAGGAGCTTTGGAAAAAAAATCTTTTATCCTGAAGCTCCTCCAAAACCAATATATTTTATTGCATATGACATATGCAATAAATGAATGCCAGATTTGCTCAAGAGGATTTCCCTCCCTATACACACACATTCAAAGAATTCTCACAACATAGATTGAATTTTCTGTCAGTACTAGCCTCCATTTCTGCAATGACAGAACTCAGGCAAGCATCTAATTTGTGACTATTTCTAGTCTAACATCTGAAAACAGGGTTTTTATGATTCAAATATATGCTATATTACTATATAAATATATTGTTGTTTAGTCATTTAGTGGTGTCCAACTCTTTGTGACCCCATGGACCAGAGCACACCAGGCCCTCCTGTCTTCCACTGCCTCCCAGAGTATAAATATATACTACATTAGAAAACCCTCACTTTGCAGAAAAAGAGAACAATAAATTCATGTTGTGTTGAGTAGGTCGGGAATTTAACATATTAGGAATATATTTACCAGAAGTAGACCACGGCATTCCGTGTCTAGTCGCGCTGGCCACATGATCACAGAAACTGTCTTTGGACAAACGCTGGCTCTACGGCTTGGAAACGGGGATGAGCAGCATGCCCTAGAGTTGGACACGACTGGACAATTTGTCAAGGGGAACCTTTACCTTTACCTAGACCAGATATGCTATAGAATGTTACTACTGTTAGATGAGACATGACAATCTCTTGGTTTGAGGAAGAGCAGGTTGGTACAATCCTATCCTGTGAATGCACACATGGAGAAGATAGCTATCATTAACAATATTTGAAAAGATTTCCATAGCCCCACATAGTGTCATTAGAGATCAGGCTTTCTTGATCTATTGTTTGGTACCAGACACACTGTATGGTCCCACATTATGTCTAAAACAAGTGTGACATATGAAGCTGAGACCAAATGTAACATGGAAGGGTATCAAATGTGGATCTTCCTGCTAGGTAAAAACTTATCCCAGTACTCCAAGTAACTTATTTACTGTTGAGGCTGCATGCCAGTGAAATAAATGAATTCATCTGCTATTTTTCTGAAGAGCAGGAAGGCAGACCAGTCCTCTCTTCTCTGTGCAGGCAGTCCTGGAGGGACAAAAGAAATAAATTTCCTCACTACATTGAAACTCTGTGCAAAAGGTAGCTTTTAGATCTCATAAGCCAATTTATTCTCCAACTCTCAAGTGACAATTTAGTTTGCCAAGTGACCTTCCCCACCCAAGATTTTCTTTACACTTGCCAAATAAAAACCTATGTGGGTAGTCAGAGGCAGCTACTCAGCTCTTGCCGACATAGTTGCCAAATCAAATGATCTGTTGCCATAATAGAAAAGTGACTGTAAATTGTGAAAAATGCATTCATCTGTGTGACCTCGGTATTGGGAGGTGAGGAATTCTTGCCAAAATTTTCTTTCATACCAAAGAGATGCTCTCAAGGAATTGCTAAGCTGTGTTCTTGACTCCAATGTGTGAATGAAGAAACAAGCATTTCATTGACTTTTTTTGCAGATCATTTGCACAATACCTCTGCACAAAATTATACTCATTTGCCTTTGTGAAGCTAAGCACATGTCCATACACATGCACAAAGTGTAAACAGAGAATTACAGTCTGATGGATTGAAAAGAGACAAAAAATCCATCCAGTGCTCCTGCTTTTTAAAAGTCCATGCAACAAGGCAACTGTCATTGCACTTGGTGCAAAAATCAGTTTCTAAATTAATCTCTGAGAAACTGGTCTTATAAATATGAAAACTTCCCTGAGACCATTAACAATAAATTCTTGTTGTCTTGCAGGTGAGTATATATATTGAGATTTCTTGTTCTCCTATATGACAAAAAGGACCAGGGAATATTTCCACATCCCTATTGCAGTAAAATAGTGACTGGGAAGGAGGTAAATTTGGGAGACAAAACCAGTTTGTACATTAACATTGCAGTTTTTCTCTCCTTCACTCCTAAATATCTTACATTTTTTCTTTTTGGGTTAAAAAAATCCTATTACGCAGGAATTTGCAAAGGTTTCCTTAATTTGCAGCCAATACACCGGAACGGTTAACTATGTTATTGAATGCACTGCTCAGCCTCATCCCAGCTTTGAACAACAGTGATATACTTAATGGGGCAATACTATTAAAAGTGTATTATGAGATTTTCTTTTAAAAACTTCCTATTCCTCATGATTAACTGAGTTGTCTTTGTTATGGCATGAGTCATACACAGTGCCTCCATGTCAACAGATTCTTAGCAGCAGAATCAGACTAATGCATATTTAAGAGCACACTTTGGCTCGCAGAACATGATTCACTCCGGTAGATTTGGTGTGTAATTTCATAATACACTGAAGGAAGGAGAAAAGCGGAAATATTGAGAGATAAATTAGTGAAACATATGCAAATATACTTTACTTGATACGGAACTCCTTTGTATAGAGTATAACATTTTTAGGTCACCTTTCATTGTGAGTAAGCATTACAGCACTTAGCTTAATGGCACTGAAACAACCCTCAGAAGAAAACGGAAAAGGAAAATCTAAACACTGTTACAGTACAATCAATAGTCCTATTACCACCTAAACCTTTGACAAGTCATACTGTGAACCTCAGTCAGGTGCAGAACCAGCTATCTCTGCCCCTGACTCTGTACTTTTTTGTTTCCCTCCACTCCTTCGCCCCCTTCTTTCCTTCCCTTCCCTTCTCTTCCTGGTATATGATTTCCCATTAAGAGAGAATTCTTGTTTTTAAAAAAGTTAGAGGGAGAAAGAGGGCAGTCTGACTGTCTTTATAAATGAAGCTGGGCTGGCACGCATGGGAAAAGAGCAAATGAGGGAGAAAATCGAAAGATTCGGGGCAACATCTGATTGAGATGGCCTCTGAGATGGTTGGTCACTTGCATTCCGACTCCCCTTCTTTATTTGTATATTTGCTGATTTTTTTTACTGCCAGTCTTTCAGTAGCTGAATACTGTCCTCTTTCTCTCTTCACTCGTTTCAGATCCTTTGATGAGAGGACTCTTAAAAAGGGGAAGGCGGAAAGAGGGATGTGGACTTTTCTATGGGATCTGAGCTGGGTTAAAATGCTCTGGAAGAGAACTAACAAAAAATTGAGAGCAATGCGTAACTGCCCATTGCGGGCTGAGATCTGCAACAGTTTGCATTTACACATTCTCTCCTCATCTATTTCTGAATAGCTGACTCCTTCTACAAATCAGTTCTCTACCTGCATTTCTGCAGACTGTAGCACCCCACTGGCCAAAAAGTTGTTTCACATGTTTCAGTCCATGTGGTCACACCACCCTGAACTGTCCACACACTCCCAGATTGGGGGAAAAGTCATGTTTACTCTGTTTTGAGCCACTAGAAGACTCTCTTTGTACACTGTAGGATATGGTTTCCATGCAGTAGATACCAGATTCAGTCATGTCTAGTTAAAAGGATGAGGTGCTAGATCAGTGGCTCCCGAACTTGGATCTCCAGGTGTTCTTGGACTACAACTCCCAGAAATCCTGACCAGCACAGTTAGTGGTGAAGGCTTCTGGGAGTTTTCATCCAAGAACATGTGGGGACACAAGATTGGGAACCACTGTTCTAGCTCAGTGGTTCTTAACCTTTGTTACTCGGATGTTTTTGAACTACAACTCCCAGAAACCCCAGCCAGCACAGTTGGTGGTGAAGGCTTCTGGGAGTTGCAGTCCAAAACTCCTGAGTAACCCAAGGTTAAGAACCAGTGTTCTAGCTGATGAGAGAGCCCTCTGTCTGAGACTCAAGTCAAACAGTAGCAGGCTACACAAATATGTAGATGAGGCAGCATTCTTTATTTTCTGGTATCGTTTTCTTTCTTTCTTTCTCTCTCTCTCTAGTATAACAGGAGCTGAAATTGGTAAAGCTGCCACTGAAATTGTGCCCAAAGCTACATTCAATGCTAATGTGGGATGGTTTTGTCCCACAGAGATGCTTTGGAATTTTGATGGAAGCCAGAAAACTTGCAGGAAAACTAACAATGTGACTCAGGGGCATTCACACATCTGTGATACAATTAATACATCAAGATAAAGAGAAATCATGTGACAGCATGAGGGCATGCAGAAGAGGAATTTGTAGTGGCCTAAATGTTAGTTTTGTACTTTCCAAGAATGAAGCTTGTAAGATATTTAGCAGTTCAAATGAAAATAAACTGTTGTATTACATGTAGAACTGTAGTATTTGCCCCAGGGCAGCTCCCTGAATCTTAGATGCATCCTGGTGAGCATCTGTCTGCTTTTTTGTAAAAGGGTCAATGACTCACTGTTCAGGTTTCACTTTTGACACCATATCTGGGCAAGTTCAGAAGGCATAATTAAATCACTTGTTCTTACCCTGAGCTGTATCTCCCCATCAAGTTAATCTGATGTTAATGAAGTTTGTGGTCCATCTTCTCCAGGATGTCTACAAGATAGAAGGAGATATATTAACCAAATTGAAAAGATAATGCTTTGATGCAAGGGGCCGTTACTTGGCTGGAACAGGTTCAGATCAATGAGACAAGGGCAACTGTTAGATCATCAGCTGCCACAATACATTTACTGCCCAGTTTCCTCCTCATAAAAAGTTGTGTCTCCTTATTTGGCACATTATGCTACCACCAGAATTCAACTTCCCTATTGTCTAGGGATCTGTGTATTTGTGATACCTCAGAATTGAGAATAAGGCTCACAAGTCACTGCACAGAATGACGGAACTCCCTCAATCCAGAGAACTGGAGTGTTCATCTGGGTTTTGTGGTTGGTGTCATTTTATTTACACTGCGGTCTTCATAGTGCAGTAGAAGATTTAGGGCAATTATTTGTGGTGGTTGTTAGCTTTTATGTCCTGTGAAGCCATTTCCAACTTCCAACAGCCCAAAAGTGCATGAGATATTCAAGGAATAACTTAGCATTGCCACCCACACTATTGAGTTTTCCCAGCTCATTTCTTGTGATGCATAATTCAGTTCTCAGCCCACAACAGCAGACTATCTCCCAGGTTTGTGGTTCAGCAGGATAGGATTCCTTGATTTTGCATAATATTGAGAGTCTTTCTATAAGTGGATACCCATTTATTTCATCCTGATACTGCTTTGCTTCTGTATGTTTTAAGGGTCCCATTCTCAGTTTATAGTCTCCGAAATACAATTATGAGGGGAGATCCAAAATTAATAGTTGACAGAAGAAAATAACATCTTTATTTTCTAGATTTCCATGCACCCTTCCCAGTCTTGCTACAATAAACGAATAAAGGATAGCAAAGCTGCAGTCCTCTGCAGTTATCTGGGAGAAAATATCACCAAAAGCAGCTGGAGTTATTTTGGAAGGATAGTGTATAAAACTATGGTTAGCAGTAACTGTGAAGACGTATGTGAAATAATGTCAAGGTTGCCAAGTTTGTGGTCAAGACCGACTCTATCAAACACTCCCTGAAAATGTCCCAACTCTAGCAAGGAGACAACGTTGCCATTTTCTTATTTACGGCACAATAATGAATCAAATGAGGAGTTATCCTCCTGGCTGTGAGCACAGATATAAACATAACAAGTGAGTTCTTCCATTTGTGCATAAGAGATTATGCAGAAAGCAGGGTCTCACTAACACTAGAAAAATCCAGGGTGCCAAACAATAACAGAAAAGCAACCTGTACTCTCCTTAGCCCAGCCCATCCTGTTTGGTGGGCATCTCGGGATTTTTAGCATAATATATTCTAATCACTGAATTTCTAAAATATATGCCATCAAAGAAAAAAAAATTTTTTTTAAAAAAATAGACATTAGGAGGAAGGTGTTCAACAGATGACCATACTGTATAGTTTCAAAAATTTGAACAGTATCCAGTTTTGACCCCAGTGTCTTTGGAAACCCTGATTTAAAAATGTCTCCTCTTTTTGTCTGAGCTGTATGCTTCGAGGTTTCAATATGAGTGACAAGATATAATGCAAGATCACTGGTTTTTGGAATGACTGACAAGTAGTGTTCATTTTTATTCCAGGTGCTCTTTCCTTTTCAGTCTTGTTAACTGCAGTTCTTTGGAGACTCTTTTTGTAAGAGGAAGGAGAGAAGAAGAAAAATATTTTCATGTACTAAGAAGTAGGGGGGAAAACCCTTGTAAATTGAGCTGATGGAGCATTTCCTGATTTTTCCAAATGGGTTCTTTTCATTCGATCCAGTAGCTTTTTGTAAATGGGTGATTGGAAATGTATGGAGGTGGGGGAGAGCGCTAAATCACAGAACCGGGGCTGTAGAGCTGGAAGGGGCACCAGAGCTCATTAAGTCCAATCCCGCAACGAAGCTTGAAAACCGCAGCAAAAACAGCTCTGATATACTAGTGGTGTTGGAGTCATCCCAAAATCATCTCATTTTAGCACCATTTTTAAAAATGTTGCAGCTGTGGCAAAGACACCATTACCATCACACATACAAAATTTTCTCCCATGTTTCATGCAGTGAGAGCAGCCTGGTGGTGCAGACTTTTTGCTTCCAGATATTCGGTTGTAATTTCTCCGCTGCAATGTTTCCATTGGGTGTGAAAAGCTTGTCTTATTCATCATGATAGGAGCTGTGATTTTGGGCTTGGCTAGATGGCCAAATGGGAGTGGGCTGGATCAAGCTAAACAGAGTTGCCCAAGGTCAGATAAAGCCATATAGAGGTTTGTGGTGCAACCCTTGCATCCACATGCTTTTAAAAAACAACCAAATCCTTTCAAAACATCCCTGATATGTTAGCAACAATTTCAAAGAAATGCAAAACTTCCTGTTTCCTGTCCTCCAAAGGAGAGCCAAGTGGAAATTTTCCATTTCTCAAGATTGTTAAGAGGTAAGATCATTAAGAGGCTTCTCCATGGGTACAGCCAGCCAGCCGCTTTGATTTGATCCTAGCGATCGTACATGCTGTAATCAACCCCAAAATGGAGTGATTGTACCCACACCTATAAAACAGCAGCCCCTAACAAGGTATGAGAAAGATGTGGGTATGAACAGGCTGGTTTGTGCTGACATGTTGTCTGGTCACCGACAAAAGGAGTAAACTGGCCCATTCTCAGAGCAGATAAAACAGAGGGACAAAATCCCGAGTAGTCAGGCACTTGGAAAGGAGACAGTTGCCGTGATGGTCAGTAGAGAGATAAGTAATAATCATTTTGGAGCTTGACCTCTGCCTATCAGGGTCACCCAAATATCTTACAAAACCAGAGACAGATGTGATGTTGGGGCCTTTCTGCTGCCATCCATAAAGGTCAATGGAAGTGTGGCAGGGCCAGGCTAAGAGCTATCAGTATGATCAGGAGCTCAGGCAATGCCCCCTTGCTTTGTGGGGGGCCTGTGGCAAATTGCCTCAGTTGCCCCTGATCAGCCCTCTTGTCAGTTCTGGCTGGCTTGTGCTGTTCAAGATAAGCTCTCTCTCTCTCTCTCTCTCTCTCTCTGTGTGTGTGTGTGTCTGTGTGTCTGTGTTTATTTTTATTTTTTTAAGAATAGGATGTTAGCTGGCTGTAAGCCTGAACTTATATCAATTCTTTTAAAAAGCAGCAAATCTTGGACCATAATTCTTCAGTCTTACTAATTTTCTGTTTCCAGTGTTTCCTTTGTAGTGAAAGTCATGCTAGAAATCAAAATATATATTGGCATGTATATATCTACTTCATACATATACTTATATGAAGCTCCATTACAGGGAATCAGCAGTGATCAACAGTCAAGTAGGGATATATAATGCCAAATGAATGAATCATACAGGCACTTCAAAAATGAATATAGGTAATTTTATAGGCGAAAAAAAAAAAATTAAAAGCAGTAATGTATCTCAAAAACAGATAAACATTAAAGCTCCCATATGCTACAAATGCCAAACTTGTTTCAAACAGCCTTTTATGTTCGATGGTCGTCTACTAATATTGTAATATTTCTCACATAAGCATATGGGGGAAAAAAATCTCTCCTCTTCAACTGAAGCTGCCAAATGAAGCGCAACCATATTGTTACAGTGATGTCACCTGTAACTAAAATGGAAATGGCTTGTTACAAATAATAGCAAGTGGCAATGGAAATAATTAGAATTGTATGAAATTCAAGTAATCATGCAGTTGAAAATAAAACCCAGCACACTGAGGGTGAAGGTAACGATTTTGAGTGAGTTACCCAGTCAGCTAAGATCTCCAGGCAGAGGCCGGTGGAGGGTCATTTTCTGTGGCAATTATCAACATGGAATAGTGCAGGAGTGGTACGAAGCCAGGCCCTGTTGGAGGAATCGTTCCTGACTGGCTAGTCTAGGGCAAAAAGGTGGCAGCAGGTTGAAAGTAGAAGACCTGTGAGCCTTTGCTCCAGAAAAGCTTAAAAAAACAAACAAAAAAACAAACAAAAAAACACCTCAGCCTGAAGGGAATTGAACTTTAGAGGAAGTGCCCAAGGGAAGTACAGCCTGATCTCCCTTTGTGGAAGAGGTTTCTGGAGGCTGCTTCCTCTTGTTGAGACTGTGCCAGAAAGAAAATGTACAGTGAATGGGGAAACCTGACTGTTGCTAGCCGATAGCATTTATCTATGTTATGCCATTGTTCATTTTTCAGTAATGATAGAAAGTGTCTATATAAATAGATCACTGCATAATGTACTATATTCAAAAGATGTGTAGGCTCTCCCTTCTGATTTTCTTCCATCTTTTCAACCGTTCTACATAAATATGGACACCTTCCCCTAGTGTATTTCATTGAGTTATTACATATAAATGGCTTGTAGAAGACTCTTGACTTTTGCTCTGATTTATATGGAGAATCATTCAGCAAAACATTCAATTCTTTACTAATTGGGAGTGAATTGAGTCATGAGTTTAGGGAGAAAAATGTACCCTGAGCCCTTTTAACTTAATTTCAACATCGAGAAGCAAATTATTATGAATTGTGAGAGGCAGATTTATGCCAGTGCGTGCTGCTTGTTATTGACGAAAAAATTAGTTCCTTGCTTGGAATAAACCTGATGGCAAATGCTTCAAGAGGGAGATGTTAAATTGGAAATACCTCAATGTGGAGACATTTCAATGTTGTGTGAGAATTAAGATACTTTTCCTCCATGTTTGGTCAGATTTGCTGTAAATAATAATAAACAATTGGTAACAGCCATGGTGTTAAAAACAACAACAATTTAAATGTCTGTTTTGAGCATATTAAAATAGGAAATATTGTGTTGCAGAATTAAACAAACCTGAGAAGGCCTGGGCTGAATATTGCAACAGTGAGTTTATTAAAAATATAGTTCTGTAGCAATGTTTAATATTCTTTTGATGGTGTTATGGTAGGAAGATATGCACAGGTCCTTGTTTTTAATAATTCTAAATTCATAATTCTTGTCATTAATTTGTCCACAGCTGTTAATAACTCTATTTACAGCATTTTTTAATTGGAAGTTTAAGATTTTTTGGGAAATATCTGACTAGTTTAAAACAAATAAAAATAATGTAACTAATCGAAGTCCCCAAAGGCTTTATGAAAGATAAAAATATGACAGTGCCCCAAATAACATGACCATGGCCAAGTTGCATTTACTGTGTATGGAAGGGCAACGATACAAGTGGTTTTTGAAGTTTTGTAGTTGCCAGTCATGTTTCTAATTGTACAGAGTGCAAGCAGCCACATAATGGAGAGCAGGAAAGATAAGATAGCTCTACTGCTTCCACAATTGCCTCTCTACATGATGCAACAGGATTAATCAAGAACTAGTTTCAAAGTGATAATTTTTACCTATCCATTTGTTCAAAGAAGCAGAATTATGTCAGTTCGCCTTAAAATGTGAACAACAGATATTTCTTTTTGCCATATAATTTAAATGCACATTTTAAATCAGGTCAGCTCTTATCATTAGGACCCCAGCTGTCATACCATTGTTCTTGTGTGCCTTTAAATTACTTCTAATGTATGAAACTGTTAATGACCTCTCCCCTGGCCCAATCATTCACAGTCCTGTTCAGGTCTTGCAAATGAAAGGACATGGCTTTTTTTTAAATTGAGTCAGTGCATCTCATGATAGGTCTTCATCTTCATCTTTTATCTTGCCCAAGGCTTGTCTTCTCATGATATTTATTTATTTATTTATTTATTTATTTATTTATTTATTTATTTATTTATTTTATTTCTATCCCGCCTATCTGGTCATATTAGACCACTCTAGGCGGCTTACAATAAAAAATAAAAAAAATCATTTGAGGTTCTCGTGAAAATTCAGACATTATTTGTTCCAGGACCCAATGGTTTGTCTTTCTGGAGGTCCATGGTATCCTCCAACATCGTATTTCAAATACATCAGTTGTATTTATTTTTTAAAATCTACACAGCCATATCCTTTTGTGCAATCTATAAAGCACAGACTGATTTTCTTCTGAAATTCTTCAGAATGCTCTAGTAGCCAGTATATGTTTGCAACATGGTCTCTAGTGCCTCCTCCTTTATTGAGTCTAGCTTGAATAGCTGATATTTCCTCTGCTTATATAGAGTCTTTGATGTAAAATCCTGAGCAAAATGTTGCCTGCATGCATGAAAAATTAATATCACATAGTTACTGCAGTCCTTAGCATTTTCTTTCTTTGAGATAGGAATGCATATTGAATGTTTACTGTCTATAGACTTTTTTCTTTTCTTTTTTTCTTTCCATATTTATGGGCATCTTCTTTTTAGGACCATACAGATTTGGTCTCCATAGAGTGAAATAGCACTGTTGGTATATGGTCTATCCCTGTTGATTTATTTATTCCAATTGCTTTAACATCAGATTACATTTCACTTTCTAAAACTGTATGTCCTTGATCCAAATATTCTTTAAAGAACTCTGTGATCCCTGCTTCTTGCTATATCCTTCTTCAATATATGGTTTCATTTTTTACTTAATATCTTACTTCTATGCCAAATTCTCCAGTGCTGTTTGGTTTTGCTTTCTTTCTTGCTTTTGCATTCCACTCACCTATGACTGGAATGATTATAAATGTATCCTGTTTTATTTTGTGAATATTTTCTCTCTGGACACATACGTAAAAACTTATAAATTCTTCTTTTTTAGCATTTGTAGCTGAACAATGTCTTTGAACAATTGTTATGCTGACAGGATTTCCTTAAATTTGATCGATAGTATTTGATCAAGTATTGCTTATAAACTTTGACTTACAGCTGCACTATTTCTTCTGAGTTTCTCATTCCCAGAGTAAAACACTTCACTGGTATGCTATTTAAAATGCAGAACATAAGATTTCTGCACCCACATTGCTGAGCATTTGCCCCAGGGAGAATGCAACTGTACAGCCGGGAAAATATGTTCTGATCCAAAGTTTCTGAAATCCAGTCCTTGCTGGTTTCCATGGGTGAAATTGCTGTAGCCATCCAGATGACAAACAATTTATTGTGTGGCAGGAGCAGAGGCAGAGGTGGAGAAAGATGTCAAATGTGTTTTCATGGCATCCCTACTGCGGAGGCCACACTTGATCTGACGAGGTGCCGACTGACAATTTCCACTGGGACCAGGCGTTCCCTATGCCTCCTCCCCCCCATGACTTAGTGCTTGTCGGAATCAGAGCTAACTTGAAATCATTTAAAGAAAAAAAGAGAAAGAAACGCTCTTTGAAGACAGCAAGCACGTGGCTGAGGAGAACTGACACCACCGCGAGCACCCCTTTTCATCAGATCAAGTGATTCCACAGGGCAGAAAGTGGATAAAAGTGATGTCAGCCCAATCAGAGCAAAATAAAATAACCTCCGCTAGCTGAACAGAAAGAGATGATTCCCCACTGAATTAGCTAGTTGGTTGCTGTAGTGCTCAATATGATTCCTCCTCTCTTGAAGTCTATATAACTCTTGGATGCACCAAAACTGTCAAAGATGTTGAACAGCATTGCAAGAGAGCTCCTTAAATAATCTCAGAGGTGCCTCTGGACAAGTATCCTACAGAAATTCTTGGAGGTCCTAAACCATAGCAAGCATGGTATTGGCAGTGTTTGGTTAGCAGAAGAAAAGTTGTGGGCTTAGAGGGTTTCAACTGGGAAGCGACAGAAGGGGGGCAGACATGGAAAGAAAACAAAAACTCTCTAAAACATTGATTAAAAAAATGATTGCTTGGCAGCTTCACATAGTTTCATATTTATTTACTTAATTGACAAAGTGGCACAATGAGAGCTGGCTTTGACATTAGTCCCAGTAAGGTGGCTGTCTGAGACTACAGGTCTGTGCTGCTCCTCTGTGCACTGTCTGGATTCTTGCAAAAGCCTGCATTTTTCTCTCTGGCTTTTAGAAATGGCCAGACAATCTGGATTAAAGCAAAAAGGCCCTCCAGGTCCACATCCTCCTCCTCCTCCTCCTCCTCCTCTTCTTCTTTCTCTCTCTCTCTTTCTCTCCCTCCCTCTCTCTCTCTCTGTGTGTGTGTGTGTGTGTGTGTGTGTGCATGTGACTGCTGCCACTGTCACCAGGAGGGCCTTTTCTGCTCTGTTTTTCCATGGTGTGACCACTTCTAAAAGCTCTCATAAATGTCAGCCGGTTCTTTGAGGTGGCCAAATGGTTGAAAAGAAGGACCATCAGGGCAGCTGTGGTGGCTTCTCCTCATATCACCTTTGCATCTTCCAGTGGCGTGTGGGGTGTACTGTCCCTGTCGCTTGGTAGTCTCCAAAACATAGCAGCTCTGTAAGATGGTGCAGCCTCCAGGAGCAGAAGATGAAAAAAAGTAACTTTTCCCATTTCTTCGTGCATGCAATAAGGGATGGGAAAGGTGGGATCTTCCAGATAGGCTTGTTTTCACTTTCTTGGGAATTATCTGCTTGCATTTTTTTAAAATAAAAGAACAATTGTTATTCAAGCCCTTGAATCTGACTTTCTGCTTAATGGGAAGGATGTGTCTTTCTTTCGATACTGCTCCATATTGGCTTAACAATGACAGAACCTCAACTTCTCCATGGTTTACTGTCAGTTACCCAGTGAGCATTCTGCCTTAGGTGACCCTGCTAGGAGACCAGCCTCATAATGGAGTGTGGCCTCCTGACAACATTGCTCTCAACTTCTCTGACACACTCAAACCCCTTCATCATGTTAAGGTGTGCATCCATGAGGTGGCCATGTGTACTTAGTACATTCATATAACCAGTATGTAGAAGTGGTAGGAAGGAAACAAGGGGAGAAGAAACAAACTTCCTTTAAAACAAATCCTAAAAGGAGGGGGGAAAGAGTCAGCTATTAAAAAGAAAACAATGTCTGGCTGAATTTTTGCCAGCGAACTACAGAATACTGCACTGCCTTATCTGCCAACTGGCATGCGGCTCCTCCTGTTGATTATGTTTCCCTGACTCAGTGTAGGCAGTATCATTCCATCACAAAAATGCACAACCCATGTCATCCCAGATAGCTAACGCTGAAGGGTTTCTGAATCAAAGTTTTAAAAATATATATATATGCAAACAAATGGATTATACTACTTTGAAAGCTTTTCTGCAATTGTGTGTCTTTTCATCATGTCTTAGTGCGATCTTATTTATGTATACAATAAATAAGTAAAGCAAAAGCAAAGCAAAGCATGCTGTTTATATACTGCCCCATAGCAGTTAAAGCAATATCTGGGCAGTTTACAAGTTATTTATGCAGGCGACACATTCCCCCTCCCCCACCGCCCCAAGCGAACTGGGTACTCATTTTACCAACCTCGAAAGTATAAGAGGCTGAGTCAACCTTGAGCCGGCTACCTGGGATTGAACCCTGGGTTGTGAGCACAGTTTTGGATGCAGTACAGCAGTTTAACCACTGCGCCACAAGGCTCCTATTTAAAGAATACCTTAGGTAAAGGTAAAGGTTTCCCTCGACAATTTTTGTCCAGTCGTGTCCGACTCTAGAGGGCGGTGCTCATCCCCATTTCCAAGCCATAGAGCCAGCGTTTTGTCAGAAGACAATCTTCCGTGGTCACATGGCCAGTGAGACTTAGACAATATGATTTTACTGCATCATGTCAGAGTGTTTCCTCTTGTTCCTTCCTGGTATAGTCTTGGTAGTTGTCTGAGCAGCTGATCTTGTTTTTTGTCCAAAGTGTGCCATTCCCCACTTGAAGTGCTTTGTCTTAGGCACAGTAGCAGATTCCTTGCTTTTATTTATTTATTTAATTTATTTTTCCTTTTGCTGAACGACAGTGCAGAGCTCCAAATAACTTTCTGCCAGGGATCTTTACTATTGCATTCTCAGTAAGAGTTCATATAAGAAATAAACAGTCCCTGTAGAAAGTATGCCTGCTGGCTTACCCTTTGAGGTGCTTCGGAACTTAACAATATTTTGATCCCTGCTTGCTCTCTTTGGGAGCAGGAGAACACTGAAGGCTGATCCAGTCCATAAGTCTGGCCCATGGGAGCTAACTATCTTTTCCTCAGCTGAGCTGTATAGCACAAGACAATTTCTGATACAGGACACAGGCAGTCCATTATTTATTTGTCTGTTCAAATCAAACTGCCTATCCTTAGTGACAGTAGGGCTGTTTATAGATAGCAACATTATATTTTTCAACTATATAGTGGGCTGAGGTGGAGGGGCTGGGAGGGGGGGAAAGGTGTGAGCATCCATGGGTCCACAGAAGAATTTGTATTTATTTATTTATTTATTTATTTATTTATTTATTTATTTATTTATTTATTTATTTATTTATTTATTTATGCCGCCCATCTGGACATAGTCTACTCTGGGCGGCTCGCAACATTATACATTTGGTTCTCATTATCATGATGTTCTTTGGTGGCTGGTTTGTCCCTCCATTGAAAGACCTAACCTTGACTTTCCCTGTCTCAACTTAATTGATATCCCCACACAGTCTGTTCCACTTCTTTTCAAACAAGGATGGGGACTGAGAAAGTCCTCCCAGATGCTGTTGGACTTCAACTCCCATAATCCCTCACCATTAGCAATGCTGGTTAAGGCTGATAACCGCTGTACTGCCACAGCATCTGGAGTTCTATACATTGCCCAGCTGTTTTTACACCATCGTTCTCTTCTTTCTTTCTCTCTCTCTGTTCTGCCATCCATGCAAAGTAGCTTTCTTTGTCTTTCCCTGTCTCAAGAGCATGAACAGTATGCTGTACATTCTAAAATCTCATATTTGTCCGTCAACCACTTTTTTTTTAACAAACAAGGATTGAGGGAGTCTTTTGTTTTTAAATTTCCAGATTTGAATATTTCACTGTGAACAAAAGAAGATTCCAATACATAGAAATGTCTTTCTTTTGGGGTACTCTTCTTGCGGGGATCCCATGGTGACAGGCACTCAACCCTCCAAGGGTGGAGGAAATAAGACTTTCCTCAGCAGGCAGAGTTCAATGTGTCACTTTCGTACATTGCACACAGCCCTGTCTCCTGGTTGCTATTGAGTGGTAATAGAAATATTAGAGCTGCATTTCTCAGTGAAATGACATAGCTGGCATGAAGCATACTCAAAAAAAAAAAAAAAAAAAAAAAAAAAAGTCCATGGCTTCTAAGTTATGAAGAAAGCCATGTTTTTGTATTGAGGAAAAGATGATTGTCTGAAGTCTGTTTAGATTTGCAGTTTGCACACATTGGCTGTTATTGCTCTGAGTAATGATGGCTATTAACAGAAAAAACATCAACAGAGTGAAAACAGCTGTCGCAAATGCAAGATAGTAATCGAGATCTGTGTCATATCCTCCGCCAGATTGCAGGCTCTATCTCTTAACTCCTCGAGAAACATAATCATAGCTTTTTATCACATCATGGGCATGTATAGAAAAATAATCCATAAGCCTTTCATTTTTCGTGGACTTAGATTCTCCCAATATGCTTTGCCTGAAGTAACTCTGATTTATACTGGAACCAAAACCTTTTAAGGATCCCTCTCCTTGCTTTGGACACTTAATTAATACCATCAGAATGAGAAAGCTTGAATTTAATGTCTAAAGTGTTTCGGACTGAGGAGACATTAAGTCAGATCTCCTTCAGTCCTAAAGCTTAGGGCCAAAAAAGACATGAAGCTGGAGATACAGGAAAAATGTCCTGACACTTGTGGCCTTCTTTGTGTTGTTTGCTCATACTTTAGAGCAGCAGAGAGGAACTTTCAGTCTGATGAGAACAGTGGGACTTCAAGAGGAGGTGTTTGACCTTCTCTTCCCAAGCCAATTTTCTGATCAAAGTTGTTGTAAATGGCTTTCTCTCTCTCTTTTTCTCTCTGCAAATGGAAAAGATGCACGGACCTCTTTAGGAAAGGGGGTGAGGTGGTCAGTTAGGGTGAGAGAAAACCATCTTTCTTAGAGGTGTTCCCTTTTCGACAGGCATATGGCAGCAGGTTCTCTCCTTGTAGGGAACAACTGTACCTGCTGAATTTGGGAGGCGAAGAAGAGTGAAATTTCCTTTCTGTTGATTACAATAAAACTTGAACAAAAGCCTCAAAAGTCTTCATGGTAAAGATGGGGAAAAAAATGAGATTTATATAATCTGAATGAGGACAAATAAGAGAGACTGACAGAGTCATCCACCCCCTAGACATGAGTTATTTTCCCTTGCAGGGGAAAAGGGAACATGAAGGAAATAATTTAGATTACAAAAACAGGCTGTGGGAAAGGAGCAAGAACAACCCGCTGCAAAGATCAAATTTAGAGCCACCATTTGTCTTTTTCCCACTTCACATTTTATGTTGCTTTTTGTAGGTATCTTTAGGTCTGTAGCTGGCACAAGGTCTCCTGTTGCCTGAGGCAGGAAGAGAAATAAGTGCCTACTACCACTGCCAGAAGAAGGGGGGGGGGGAAGGCTGACATTGGTGGTGGAAACCACCACCTATGTTCCAGTTGCCATTTTCATAGCTCCATCTCATCTCATGTTGAATGTTAACAATGCCTGGCTCTGAGGGTCCTGCCTGGCTACCACATTCCAGAATGCCTGAGCCCCAAGAATTTCTGAAGCCAGGTATTATTGAAATAGCCACCCACAAAGCAGCCTAGCTACTGAGGTGGCAGTTGGAGCAAATAAGGCCCCATCTTAGGCAACTGATGTCTTAGAAGGCTGTGGCCGCTTTGCTACCATCCCTAGCACCATGCCACCTGAGACAGCCACTTCCCTCCTGTTGATAATTGGGCTGGCCCTGGACTGCAGCTGTCTTGCAGCCCAACGGTACCTTTTAGGGTTGCTGTGAATGTAAAATTGAGGGGCTCTCTCACCAATCTGGGCTTTTTGGTGGAAGACTGGAAAGCAGCAAAGTGTCTCTTCTACACAGAATATGGCCCAAAACTCTGTGTGGCCTGTTCCCATATTGATAAACCATGGTTTATCATTATGTCCGAGTGGGTCCATTTGGGGAGCAAATCCATTTTACCTCTTGTCAAGCTTCAATTGCTGTATATTTTCCATAAGGATAGTGGAAATAAGAGGGGGGGGGGATCATAATGAAAGCAGTAATCTGTTCTCTTGCTGCTTTGAGAGAGTTGTGACATGGAGAGGGGTGTGCGTGTGGGGGGATATTTTGTTCCTACTTCGGCTTCTGAATTGGACATTGTTCTTCCAGAAATAGACAAGTATCGCATAGAGGTGAATGAACTCACAATGCAATCTTGAACATTTTTACTCATAAGTAAGATTCCAGAAAGTATGTATATCATGGTTATGCAAACACTGGTGTCAGCTAGGATGGAGGGGCATATACATGTACACATGTCCTTCCAGATATGCACATGCAAACACTTTTAGCATGCTCTCACCCGCGAGTGAACCCCACTGAAAT
Organism: Pogona vitticeps; assembly: GCF_051106095.1. Lineage (NCBI taxonomy): Eukaryota > Metazoa > Chordata > Lepidosauria > Squamata > Agamidae > Pogona > Pogona vitticeps. Next base: position 95,211,710 of record NC_135785.1, read on the forward strand.
TGCTATTTACCTGCTGATACATAAAATAGACAAGAAGTGATGTTCAAAGCCTTTCCTCTCCCAACTACAGGGAAAAGTTGACAGGATTTTTGTAGCTTTAGATGTCCAAGAAAAACTCACAGGCTGCATGCAATGCCAGGGCTATGGGTTTTGTGCCTCTGGGATACAGTATTTCATATTTTGTGATCAATTTCATTTACTGTTACTGTGATGCCACTTTATATACATCTTTAGATCTTGCACCACTTACTTAACACTGTAATCTGCTTGATACATTCCCTTTTCAGATTACTTTTACTGTATTAATATTGGGAGGCATGCTTCTATGATTGCACCTATTACAGTATTTTATTATCTGTTTTTCTTTTGCAGCCATGATGTGAGAGTGGTGTAGGGTGGGGAGGGGAGGAGACCACAGGAGTGCAAGAACACTTTGGCTACAAAACTATCACAAAGCTGGCTGGGCAATTTGTCAACTTGTTTTGACATAGGAAACAAATTGAAAAATGGTTGTAAATAAAGTTTTCAAGTGTTGTTTTCATACATTTTGACACTTCTACCTTATTAACTGCAGTTATATTGTAAAACCTGCATGTGGGTTGATTTAAGTGAGCTTCTTGTAGAATGTGGAATTTCCAACCTGTTACAAAACTGCATGTATATATATTACATAAAAATTATGATTAGGCAACAATGATGGTTGGACAAGTCATCGAAGCTACCAACATGAATTTGACCAAATTCTGGGAGGCAGTGGAAGACAGGAGGGCCTGGCGTGCTCTGGTCCATGGGGTCACGAAGAGTCGGACACGACTAAAGAGTGGTCGCAAGACCAGATAGGCGGGGTACAAATGAAATAATAAATAAATAAATAAATAAATGACTAAACAACAACAAGCAATAATGAGCTTTTGAAAATTGAAAGACATATCAAAGGCTCGCCATTAGATAGTCTGAGTACATTGGCATTCTATCCAAGAGAGACATTGGGCAGTCTTGGTTCTGTGGCATGCTTGTGGAATCTTCTAGTTGATTATTCCTAAAGAAACACACATGGACTCAAGAACTGCAATCTCTAATTACACAGGCCAAAGTTCTTTGGCTAATGAAGAAATTGGAAGCCAAGATGCAGCTTTTGCCTCAGGTCTATATTTACAGACCACTTGGAGTTGCAAGACTGATTACGTAGTGCATATGAATTACTTCTCTGAGCTCACAGAGGAAATCTCTACTGTAGAGCAAAGAGGAATGTATTGACCCTGGCAAACTGGGACAAGTTCAAAGGAGGGCAAGAAGGAAGATCAGGAATAACTGAAAGAACTGAGCATGTATCACCTTGAGAAAAGAAGACTTAGGGGAGATTTGATAGCACTTTTTAAATACTTGAAAAGCTGTCATACAGAGGAAGGACAGGACCTGTTCTAAATCATCCCAAAGTGCAGGACACATAATAATGGGCCTGAGTTACAGGAAGCCAATTTCAGTTAAATAACAGGAAAAACTTCCTAATTGTTAGAGCACTACAACAGTGGAACCTTGCAAGGTGGTGAGAGAAATTTAGACAACCACCTGGTAGATATCCTTTGATTTGTACTCCTGCTTTGAGCAATGGGTTGGACTTGATGGCCTTATCGGCCCCTTCCAACTTCATGATTGTATGACCCCTTTTCACTTGTAAATAATGAGATTCTGAATTACTGTACAAGAAAGTTTATCTGTATTAGCACCGCATAGCAACAAATGAAACTAACCTTTCCCCCCACCCATTGGGAAGACCAAAGAAAAACCGTTGCTCAGATTTAAGAAGATTATATGCAGAACATGCACCTTGTGAAGCCTCAGAATATTGCCACAGTCTCCCATGAACTTTGAATTCCAGAAGTACAGTTCTCTTTGTGACAAACCCAGACCTACTGGGATATGTCACACAGTTACACTAAGCTGCCACCAACCATTCCCTATAATAAGTCACACAGACCAGGGATGGATTTTTAAACAATAAAAGAATAAGGTTTATTTTAAATACAAACAGGGTAAATAAAACAATCAGGTGAATAAAATAAAGTAACGTGGCTTATTCTTACACACACAAGCATACAGTTTGGTTCACCTAGAACCTTTAACTTAAAGCACAGACCCTGAACCCATCAGTTCTGGCTAACCAACAGACCCCTGAACCTTTCAGGCTGGTACTCTGACACACAGTAGTACCCTGTCAGACACCCAGACTCCCACAACAGCTTCTTCTTCCCCAGCTGCTGCTTCGTCACCTCCCAGTGTCTCACAGTGTCTGTCTCAGCAACCCCTTTCACCACACAGGCATCACATATTTATACAGTACAGCCCCTCCTCCTGATGTCCCGCCTTCCACTCCCCATAGGATGGAACTTTCCCTCCAAACCCATGACAGACAGGTAACATCAGTGCTGTTATGTAACACCTCCCCTCTTTATAAGTTGTTTTGTAGGGGGAAAGCTAAAAGTGCTTTTCACCAAAAAAACAACCTGCATAAAATACACAACAACAGTTATACATACCCTATAATACTTACATATACTTACACTCCAAGTTAAACATAGCAAATAGGCATTTCAAACATTTACCATATGCATTACATCAATTTTACCTTTATTAATACAAACCAATTTAAAACCAGGTACATTTTAACTTTTTGTCTTCATTATATACATATAGTCCATGTTCTTTCGCCGTCTTCAGTCTTCAGGTCTTCTTGATAAGGCGTCAGCAACACAGTTCACTGACCCTCTGACCACCTTCACTTCAAAGTCATAGTCCTGTAAGTTCAAAGCCCACCTCATAAGTTTGCTATTGTGGGTTTTCATTGTCTTTAACCATTGCAATGGTGAATGGTCAGTACACAGAACAAAATGTCTTCCCCAGATGTAAGGCTTGGCCTTCTGGATCGCGTAGACTATGGCCAAACACTCCTTCTCCACGGTTGCCAAATGTCTCTCACCTTTTTGAAGTTTCCTACTCAGGTAGGACACTGGATGCTGGTCACCATTCTCATCCTCCTGGCACAGAACTGCTCCTACCCCGCTGTTAGACGCATCGGTGTAGATGATGAACTCCCGGTCGAAGTCTGGAGCACGCAGGACTGGATAGTTGATTAACGCCTCCTTCAACCTCTGGAACGCCGCCTCACAGTCGCTGGTCCACGGGATGCGGTCATCAGTCTTCTTCCTCGTCAGATCGGTCAGCGGAGCCGCAATCTCGCTAAACCTCGGGATGAACTTTCTGTAGTAGCCCACCAACCCAAGAAATGATTTGACTTTTCTCTTGGTGGTGGGTCTAGGCCAATCTCGAACAGCTTCTATTTTGGCCTCCAGGGGTTTTATCATTCCTCCCCCTACCATGTGACCTAAGTATTTTATTTCTGGGCTACCCAGCTGACACTTGCTGGCCTTTACTGTTAGCCCTGCTGCACTTAACCTCTGCAGCACTAACTCCAGGTGTATCAGGTGATCTTCCCAGGTATTACTGAAGATCCCTATGTCATCAATGTAGGCCACTGTAAAGTCACTGAGCCCTGCCAAGGTCTGGTCCATCAGCCTTTGGAATGTGGCTGGTGCATTTCTGAGACCAAAGCTCAGGACTCGAAACTCATAGAGACCAAAAGGGCTGCAAAAGGCAGTTTTTTCTTGATCCCTGGGATCAATTCTTAATTGCCAATATCCCTTTACCAGGTCCAATGATGAGATGAACCGACAACCCCCTATGGTTTCAATCAGGTTGTCTAGCCTGGGCATTGGGTAGGCATCAGGAGTGGTTACACGGTTTAATTTCCTGTAATCGACACAAAACCTAATGCTCCCATCAGGCTTGTCCACAAGGACTATCGGAGAGGACCAAGGGCTAGAAGAGGGGACGATTATGTTCTCCCTAAGCATCTCGTCCAGTTCCTTCCGCACCTTGTCCCTATAGGGTCCCGTTACTCGGTATGGGGATACTGCCTGCGGGGGTGCATCCCCTGTGTGGATCCGATGCATCACTCCCTTCACTATCCCCGGCTTGTTGGAAAACACCTGTTGATATTTACTAAGCAGCATTTTTAGTTCTTGCTGCTGGTCTTGGGTGAGTGCAGGACTGATCTTTACCTCCTCTGGGTCGTATTTTACTTCCCCTCTACCCTCCCAGAAGGGTAATTCAGCTTCCTCACTCTCAGCTGCTTTTATCGCGAATAAAACCCTCTGTTCCCCTCTGTAGGGTTTCAGGGCATTCACATGAACCACCCTCCTTGCTTGGTTCTCCTCCTGCTCTATTAGGTAGTTCAGGTCTGACATCTTAGAAATGACCCTATATGGTCCTGCCCATTTGAGCTGCAGTTTATTCTCTCTGCAGGGCCTAAGCCAAAGCACTTCCTCCCCTGGGTCAAAGTGCCTCTCTCTAGCTTTGTGGTCATACCATGTTTTCTGTCTGACCTTCTGAGCTTGTAGGTTTTCTGCTGCCAGCTCTAGATTTCTCCTTAGGTCGTTCATCAAGGTGTCTATGTAAGTCACAACGTCTTGTGGGTCATCCTGGGTGATCTGCTCCCAAATTTGTTTGATCAAATCAAGGAGCCCTTTCACCCCTAAGTGTGCAGCAAACATGTCAGAGTGACCCCTTTGTAAGATCATGGGGCGATACTTTTCAGGCACCACCAGCTGACTTCTGATCCCATCTCCCCCTTTTGAGATATTCCTCAGGGTCTCTCTATATAAAATCCCCTTTTTCTCCAGAAATCTCACTGGGGTTTCAGGTGTTAGCTGGGCGTCCGTCACCTGTTCAAAACACTTTTGGAGAGTGGCGTCTGCCTTTTGCTCCTGTCCAAATCTGCTGTCTGTGGTTAAGGTTTCCACCACAGCTTCTGAACTCCCCTCTGCTTCCGTCTCTGGCTCATCATTACCCCCTTGAACTGTCTCCGTGGTGGCTTGTGAACGTGTAATCACTAGCACCCTTTTCACATGTTCAGCCAGGTCATTTCCCACGAGCACGGCTGCTGGCAGAGTCGATGAAATCGCTATCCGCCAATCTCCCCTCCAGCCTTGAAAGTTGACAGGTACCTCTGCTACTGGCAGAGAGATTATCTGCCCCTCAATCCCTGCCACCTTCATGCTCTCATTTGGGATTATAAACTCCCTAGGAATAATATCTGGATGGCACAGGGTTACCTGGGAACAAGTGTCCCGCAGCCCCCTATACTGACGGTCAAGTATTCCTACGTCCACCCCTGCTGTCTCAAACAACTGAGAATCTGTTTTTATCAGCAAGCAGCGCTTTACCTCCAGAAGAGGACCATTTTCCTCAGCCTGATCAGCAGAGGCAGCTGTCCCAGACTGAGTAGCCATGGCAACAGGCTCCCTCTGTGACACTGAGCCTTGCTCTTTCTGGACACAGAACACAGCTTTTGGCTTGGTCCCACTAGAATTCTGAGGCACCATCCCTTTTAGCTGCTTCAATTTCTCACACTCTGAGATCAGATGACCCTTTCCCTGACAGAAATAGCATTTTCTAGTGTATTTGGATTCTCTCTCCTCTTGTTTCGGTTTTCCCTCCAAATTCTGAGGGCTTGGTTTCATGCCTGAGGGCTTCCCTTCACCATGGGCCCCTCCCCCTTGCTGGCTTTTCCCTGGTCCCTGAGAGTACTTGCTGTAGGGTTCTTTGGGTTTACCTACAGATTTCCCCTCACCCAAGGGCTTTCTTATTTGGGAGATAAAATCTGCGATCTCTGCGGCTGCTGCCACAGATTTCGGTTTCCTTTCCCTCACCTGGAATTTCAATTCCCCCTGCAGGACTGAATAGAACTGTTCCAGGGCTATCAAATCTTTAAGCTGCTCATAGGTCTCTATTCCCTCCTGCGATAGCCATTTCTCAAGCAGCCTCACCAGTTGGGCCCCCACTTGGGTAAAAGTCTGTTCTGGTTTTTTAGTGAGGGACCTGAATCTTTGTCTCAGCTGCTCTGCATTTATCCCATGTCTGGCAAACACCAGTTTTTTAAACTCTGCAAAATCTTTCATCAGTTCCTCAGGCATCTCGGCATAAACTTCAGCAAGGCTACCACTGATTAAAGATCGCATGATGGTCATCTTCTCAGTTTCCCTCACTGAGAAGTCCACAAACGCTCTTTCCACTAAGGAAAAGAACACCTCAGGACAATCTCCCTTGTGGTACACAGGGAATTTCTTCAGGTCAGCCTTAGACAATTGGCCTCCCTCAGAATCCCTATTGTTATTATTGTTCTGGTTCATCATTTCCAGTTTTCTTAATTCAAACGCCATTCTTTCTTTTTCCAGAGCAATTTTCTCTCTCTCTAATCTTTCTTCTTTTTCCAATTGCCTCATCCTCAGTTCATGCTGTTGGGCTATGAGCAATTTTCTGAGTTCTGGGTCCTGCTCTCCTGTGCTGTCACCTTGCACTGAGCCAAATTCATCCTCAGAACCTTGGTCAATCTGGGGGTCTTTCACTTCACTCATGTCTGCTACTTGGCTTCGAGTCAAGGGCATACCCCCCCCCCTCAGAACAGGCTGCTTTAAAAAGTCAAGCCTCAGAATAAAACGACCACTTTTTTCCTTTTGCCTCAGAACCAGCTCTCCCTAGAGATTGCTGCTGTTCTTCAGCACTAAATTTGCAACAGTATCGAGTCAGAGCCTACCCCCCTCTGCTGGGCCTCTCAGCTGGCAAGCTAGCTCGCTGTTGCTACGCAGTTTTGCCTCAGCGTTTTCCCGCCAAAACTAGGCTGCCTCAGAGCACCTTAATCTAAGTCTTCCCAGTTGGCACGTTCTTCTACTAGCGCACCTCCCCGTGAGGTACACCTAGAAGATTACCTACGCGCCTCAGACTGTCCCTGACTAGACCCCCCTTGCTCTGGGCACACTTGCCAAGGCTTTGCTGGACCACTGGACAACTGGACCAGTCGTATCCCACCGCTGCCACCAATCAATGTGACAAACCCAGACCTACTGGGATATGTCACACAGTTACACTAAGCTGCCACCAACCATTCCCTATAATAAGTCACACAGACCAGGGATGGATTTTTAAACAATAAAAGAATAAGGTTTATTTTAAATACAAACAGGGTAAATAAAACAATCAGGTGAATAAAATAAAGTAACGTGGCTTATTCTTACACACACAAGCATACAGTTTGGTTCACCTAGAACCTTTAACTTAAAGCACAGACCCTGAACCCATCAGTTCTGGCTAACCAACAGACCCCTGAACCTTTCAGGCTGGTACTCTGACACACAGTAGTACCCTGTCAGACACCCAGACTCCCACAACAGCTTCTTCTTCCCCAGCTGCTGCTTCGTCACCTCCCAGTGTCTCACAGTGTCTGTCTCAGCAACCCCTTTCACCACACAGGCATCACATATTTATACAGTACAGCCCCTCCTCCTGATGTCCCGCCTTCCACTCCCCATAGGATGGAACTTTCCCTCCAAACCCATGACAGACAGGTAACATCAGTGCTGTTATGTAACACTCTTATCTTTTGTTCAAATGTGCTGCTCTGTCCTGAGGTACTTTAAAAAGCATAGAGGATCCCTGCAGGGAACTGGGAAAGACAAAGACTGAAATCCTGTTGCTAAGTGTAATAAGTCATAACTGAAGTAGGCCCACTTGAATCAACCAAACTAATGGAGGAGTTGAGTCATCATGTCTTCAGATTCAGTCATCATACTTTAGTGTGGTTTAGTATGTTAAAGAAGAGGATTTCAGCCAATGCTTACAAAGTCAAGTTTTCTCAATGCCCTTTAAGTTTCTCTATGGCCCTGCTACATACAACAGTCTGTGGGCTGCTTTATTATTATTATTTTTTGCTGTCCCTATACTGTGTGCCATTGCATGCAATCCGTGTAGCTGTTAGTTCCTGTCATTAAATTGTCCTTACATGTTTAGGAATAAAGACAGTGGTTGCTTAATGGCAACTGCCTGAGTGGTATCACTTTGAATACTAGTTAAAATAAGCCTGACTTAGATGTGCTTGTCTCTGTATAATGGTAATCCTTGCCCTCTGACTTCTTCATTGTGGTCTCTGCTATCTCTGCCATGCAGGCATAGTAGGGACACGAAGCCTGCTGCACATACATGGGGTCTTCCTATGTTACACTTTACTTGCCTGTAGCATAATTCCTCTTCCCCAGTGTGTGGACTATAATTAGCTGTAGAAATGGACATGAACCCACTGGTTCAGCAGTTCCTGCTGGTTTGTTTTTTGTTTGAATAGGTGTTTGGTGGTTCCCAACCCCGCCTCCTCTGGCTGCTGCCTCTGAGTGGATATTTACGGAGCACGCCTTCAGTTGAAAAAATGAACTGACACAAAGTGCCAAACCAGCAGTTTGTGCCCATCTCTAGTTAGCTAGGATTAATGGTGATGGGGATGGCCTCTTCTTTTTCCCATTTGCTGTTCTATCAAGATAATTCTCAGCCACCCACCCCCCATTTTGTCTTCATTGTTGGTTGCAGATGTTATGCCAGAAAAATTCAGAGAAGCACACTCAGTCATTAAGGCATCCTTGGGACCTCTGTCTGTAACCAACCCCCTTCCAGTATTATTTATATATATAATACTGGGAGGGGTGTGTGTGTATGCATGTGACTAGCACGTGACTATATAATATTGGAAGGTGTGTGTGTGTGTGTGTGTGTATACATATACATATATATACACACATATACTGTATACATACACACACCCCCACACACCCCCACACATACATACATACATACATACATACATACATACATACATACATACATACATACATACATACATACATACATACATACATACATACATACATACATGTATGTGTGTGTGTGAGAGAGAGCGAGAGAGCGAGAGAGCGAGAGAGTGTGAGTGTGAGTGTGAGTGTGTCTGTATATATATATTGTCACGTACAGTGTGTGGCCAGTGCACTGAGACTTGCCAGGACCTTGACTCCTGCTTTTGCAACCATAAGACTTTTTTTAAAAAATATTTAACAGCCCCAGGCCTACTGTATGTGGTTGGTGAACCGTAGCAGCCTTTGTACCTACTTTAGTTTAAGAACAAAACATTGGCAGGAACTACGGGAATGCTGGATGTCAAATTATAAGTGGTACTAAAAACAATGAGGAGTCTTTGTGGCATCTTAAAGAGTCACGTGTTTTATTTAACACATGGTTTCATGGACTGGATCCCATTTCTTCTTCAGATACATCTGAAAAACTGGGAAGCTTATGCTCAATAAAATTTAGAAGCCTTTAAGATATCACATTGTTTTTGCTGCATGAGATGATGATGGCCACCCTGCTGGAAATTTCTGTAAGTTGTCTTGCTATTCCCTGCTCTGTTTTACTCAGTTCCCTTATCTGCTTTTCCACAGTGTGTAATCTTAAAACTTTTTATATGATAGTTCACCATAACAATAAATAATACTGCTATTTGGGGATGAGTTTTCTCTCGACTAAATTGGGAAAATCACTCTGGTGAACAGTAAATGGATATTGGTAGGACGCTTTTGATTCTTATTGTTTCTTCTAAGAAGACAGAAGGTTGCTTCCATGAGATATGGACTCACTCTAGTTGCTTCTGACACTTCATTTATGTTTTGAGCTATATATTTTTCCCTTGCATTCTTTTTATATTTTCAGACACCAGCTGTGTGCCATTGGAGGAATGTTAATTAGAAGGCCATACTAATTTCTGTTTCCTCAGGTGGCTTGAAAGTGTATTGAAAATTGGCTTGCATTTTATTATCCTTGTGCCTCATTTTTAGCATTATTAAGATGGTTTATGCTGTGTATTATGAAGTGTTGAAAAGCTTTTCTTTTTTGCTCAAGCTATTTGCAACATCTTCCTAAGGCCTTAAAACATTTGAATTATACCATGGCTGGTGACAAAGATGTTTTTTTTGTTCCCACATGTTGATGGTGGTGTAACAAGCATAATTCCTTTATGTAGCTACCCTTCTCTAACTCCTGCTTCAAGATAATAACTTTTGAAGAGTTTATAATATTCCAAATACCTCTCAAAACCTGCTTGACCAAAGACAACAGTGGCTGGAATCCTGTTGTGCAACTTTGTAACTACACAGCCATGATATCACAGCCATGGCCTTTCTCCCATTCTGTGGCTCCTGGGGGTTTCCTCGGGGTAAAAGGGAACAACAGGATTCCAGTCAAAGTAACCAAGAGAAATAATTATATAAAGGGCCACACACATCGATGGCAGGATGTGCTATCCCATCAGCAACATGGCCTCCGGGTGATCTTGACTGGCCCCTCGCCTGGAAAGTCCCAGGGGGAATTATAAAAATCCAATAAAAGAATAAATTTACCCCCCCCCAAAGCATACTGAGATCTTTCAAAATCAGTTAGGAATTTTAAAGCAAGACAGGTCTTGTCTTTCAAGACCACTAGATTGCTACCAAGGGCAAGCGGCAATAAGCAGTTGACCTAGTATGGAGACCATCAAAATAATCCAGCAAGTTGGCTGAGCCTACCAATATTGATTGGTTGACTTCACTCAGTGGCTGAAACCTAGGAGTAACGGGCAGCTAGAGGAAGCCCATTGAACCAGTAGGGATTTGGTGAGTTGATACCTATTATAGATGAGGCTATTCATATTCGTATATGAATACTAACACCTCCGCACAGGTGGATGTAACGAGAGTCTGGCCCCTCACGCATCTGCTGGTGACGGCAGCCTCAGTTAGCCTTCTAATTGCTCCCGGAGCACTGTTCTCTTTCCACTTATCTAGCCACTCAGCAGCCGTGCAGGGAGACTCGTCCTCCTTCCCCCTGACTGGAGTTGTCTAGATGAGCAGAAAGAGAGCGGTGCTCCAGGAGTGATTGGAGGGCTGACCGAGGCTGCTGCCATTGGCGGATGCATGAGTGGATGGTCTGGCCCTAGGAGCCAGGCCCTCGTTACCTCCCCCTGTGCGAGGGTATGCGTATACGAATACCCCCATCTCTAGCACCTATGTAGGTTCTATTGGGTCTGCGCCAGTTGTGGGTTACTTCTGGATTTTTGCTTATTTGTTCCAAGTCTGAATTCCATACTCTTACTATTACAATAAAACTGGAGTGGGTAACATGTGGCTATTCAGGGGTTGTTGAACTGCAGCTCTTATCAGCCTTAGCCAGCCTAGTCAACATGATAGCTATTCAAATCTGTCATCTAACAATATCTGAAGAGCTACTAGTTGCCGGTCCCTGCTCTAAAAGAAATTCAGTTAAAACCAAGACACTTTTTTGTGCCTGAACTGAAGTATTCAGAGTTAAGTCCCCCAAAAACAAAAAGCAAAAAACCCGAAGCTTAGTAGGTAACTCACTTTTGACATGTGGTGATACTGGGCATCACATATAATACAGAGTGAGTAAAGTAATTGTACAAAATGCCATTTCATTGAACTTATGGTGTGAATCATATCATTCTTCTTATTCTGGCCTCTCAGGGGATGAGTCATTATTTCAAGGCATATTGGTTCCTAGAATGGACATAAACAATGAATGAAAACTTCATACTATTTATTTGTGTTCGCTGTATTTTTTAAAAAAATAATTTTGGAAGATATCTCTCCTTTTATATTGTTCAGAGGAGAGTAGGGATTTGAAAAATGATGACAGACTGGGAGCTAATGGTGGGGAGGGAGGGCCAAAGAAGAAAAGGAGTAAAGAAAATGGGCCATCTCCTTCCCTCTTCTACTTCCTGGTAACAGACAGAGGCAGATGGGAGAGCAATATGAGGAAGGGATGGTTTTTGTAACAGAAAAGCCAAATGCTAGCTTTTTTTTTAGATGACTGAAGTATCACCAAGGGAATCTCTCTCTGTGTGTGTGTGTGTGTGTGTGTGTGTGTGTGTGTGTGTGTGTGTGTGTGTGTGTGCACGCTGTTACGTCACTTCTGAATTATAGTTGAGCCTTTCTAGGGCTTTCTAGGTATAGAATATTCAGAAGTGATTTACCATTGCCTTTTGAGGAGAATGCCGCAGCACTGTGCAGCTCGCCCAAGGCCACACAGGCTGGCTCTCCTCACAAGGAGGCACAGTGGGGAATCAAACTCCTAACCTCGAGCTCCAGAGCCAGCTGCCTAAACCACTGAGCTATCCAGCCAGGCATATCCCTGAGGAAAACCAAGGGAGAGGCAATGAAGCAAGTCTCTTCTTCCTTCCTCACGGGAAAGACTGTTACATACAGCACTGATGTTACCTGTCTGTCATGGGTTTGGAGGGAAAGTTCCATCCTATGGGGAGTGGAAGGCGGGACATCAGGAGGAGGGGCTGTACTGTATATATATGTGGAGTTTGTGTGGAGAAGTTAGAAGAGCTGGAGGAAGAAGGTGGGAGGAAGAAGCTGGTGTGGGAGTCTGTGTGTCAGACAGGGTACTACTGTGTGTCAGTCAGTACCAACCTGATAGGTTCAGGTGTCTGTATGGGTAGCCAGAACTGATAGGTTCAGGGTCTGTGCTTTATTTAAAGGTGTTCTGTGTGAACCAAACTGGTGTATGTATGATTGAGACAAAGCCACGTTACTGTATCTTATTCACTTGATCATTTTATTTTCCCTGTGTGTTATTTAAATAAACCTTATTCCTTTATTTGTTAAAAATCCATTCCTAGTCTGTGTGACTCCTTACAGGGAATGGTTGGTGGCAGCTTAGTGAAACTGTGGCATATCCCAGTAGGTCTGGGGTTGTCACATTGATTGGTGTCCAGCGTGTGGGATACGACTGGTCCAGTTGTCCAGTGGTCCAGCAAAGCCTTGGCAAGTGTGCCCAGAGCAAGGGGGGTCTAGTCAGGGAAAATCTGTGAGCGCGTAGGTAATCTTCTAGGCTTACCTCACGGGGAGGTACGCTAGTGGAAGAACGTGCCACCTCAGATTGGGGACTAGATTAGGGAGCTCTGAGGCAACCCGTTTTGGCGGGAAAAGGCTGAGGCAAAGCTGAGTGAAGTAGCAGTGATCTAGCCTGTCTGCTGAGAGGCCTAGCAGAGGGGGGTAGACTCTGGCTGGCAACAGTTGCAAGTTAGTGCTGAAAGAACAGCAGCAATCTATAGAAGGCTGGTTCTGAGGCAAAAGAGAAAAAAAGTGGTCGCTTTATTTTGAGGCTTGACTTTTGAAAGCAGCCTGTTCTGGGGGGGGATTATGCCCTTGACTCGAAGCCAAATGGCAGAAATGGGTGAAGTGAGGGAACCCCAGGTGGACCAAGGTTCTGAGGATGAATTTGGCTCAGTGCAGGATGAGAGCACGGGAGAGCAGAACCCAGAACTCAGGAAAATGCTCATAGCCCAACAGCATGAACTGAGGATGAGGGAAATAGAAAGGGAAGAAAAACAAAGGCAATTTGAAATGGAGCAAAGGGAAAGGGAGAAACAAAGACAATTTGAATTTGAATTGGAGAGAGAGAAAATTGCTCTGGAAAAGGAAAGGATGGCGTTTGAGTTAAGAAAATTGGAACTGATGAATCAGAACAATAATAACAATAGAGATTCTGAGGTGGGCCAATTGTCTAAAACTGACCTGAAGAAATTCCCTGTATACCACAAGGGAGATTGCCCTGAGGTGTTCTTTTCCCTCGTGGAAAGAGCGTTTGTGGACTTCTCAGTAAGGGAAACTGAGAAGATGACCATCATGCGATCTTTAATCAGTGGCAGCCTGGCAGAAGTCTATGCAGAGATGCCAGAGGAGCTGTTAAAAGATTTTGCAGAGTTTAAAAAACTGGTGTTTGCCAGACATGGGATAAATGCGGAACAGCTGAGGCAGAGATTCAGGTCACTCACCAAGAAACCAGAGCAGACTTTTACCCAAGTGGGGGCCCAACTGGTGAGGCTGCTAGAGAAATGGCTATCTCAGGAGGGGACAGAGACCTTTCAGCAGCTCAAAGACCTGATAGCGCTGGAACAGTTTTATTCAGTCCTGCATGGGGAACTGAAGTTCCAGGTGAGGGAAAGGAAACCGAAATCTGTGGCAGAGGCAGCCGAGATCGCAGATTTTATTTCCCAAATAAGAAAGCCCTTAGGTGAGGGGAAATCTGTAGGTAAACCCAAAGAAACCTACAGCAAGTACTCTCAGGGACCAGGGAAAAACCAGCAAGGGGGAGGGGCCCATGGTGAAGGGAAGCCCTCAGACACGAAACAAAGACCTCAGATTTTGGAGGGAAAACCAAAACAAGATGAGAAAGACTCAAAATACAGCAGAAAATGTTATTTCTGTCAAGGAAAGGGCCATCTAATCTCAGAGTGTGAGAAATTAAAGCAGCTAAAAGGAAATGTGCCTCATGATTTGAGTGGAACCAAGCCAAAAGCTGTGTTCTGTGTCCAGAAAGAGCAAAGCTCCTTGCCACTGAGGGAGCCTGTTGCCATGGCTACTCAATCTGGAACAGTTACATCTGCTGATCAGGCTGGGGAAAATGGTCCTCTTGTGGAGGTCAAGCGCTGCTTGCTAGTGAGAACAGATTCGCAGTTGTTTGAAACCGCAGGTGGACGTAGGAATCCTTGACCATCAGTATAGGGGGCTAAGGGATACTTGTTCCCAGGTGACCCTGTGCCATCCAGATATTATTCCTAGGGGGCATATAATCCCAAATGAGAGCATGAAGGTGGCAGGGATTGAGGGGCAGGTGATCTCGCTGTCAGTAGCTGAGGTACCTGTAAGCTTTCAAGGCTGGAGGGGAGTTTGGCGGCTAGCGATTTCATCGACTCTGCCAGCAGCCGTGCTCGTGGGAAATGACCTGGCTGAACATGTGAAACGGGTGCTAGTGATTACACGTTCACAAGCTACCACGGGGACAGTTCAGGGGGGTACTGATGAGCCCGAGACGGAAGCAGAGGGGAGTTCAGAAGCTGTGGTGGAAACCTTAACCACAGACAGCCGGTTTGGCCAAGAGCAAAAGGCAGACGCCACTCTCCAAAAGTGTTTTGAACAGGTGACAGACGCCCAGCTAACACCTGAAACCCCAGTGAGATTTCGAGAGGAAAAGGGAATTTTATATAGAGAGACCCTGAGGAATATCTCAAAAGGGGGAGATGGGATCAGAAGTCAGCTGGTGGTACCTGAAAAGTATCGCCCCATGATCTTAAAAAGGGGGCACTCTGACATGTTTGCTGCGCACTTAGGGGTGAACAAAACACAACAGAGAATTACACAGAATTTTTACTGGCCTGAAATAGGGAAGCAGATCAAGGAGTTCTGTAAACAATGTGATGTGTGTCAGAGGCAGGGGAATAACCGTGATAGGACCAAAGCAAAGTTGTGCCCTTTGCCTGTGATTGACACTCCGTTCAAATGTATAGGGGTGGATATTGTGGGACCTTTGCCCAAGGCCACAAAGAGGGGGAACAGGTTCATTCTCACCATTGTGGACCATGCCACGAGGTACCCTGAAGCCATTCCCTTGACTAACATTGAAACTAACACAGTGGCAGATGCCTTGGTGGGGTATATGTCCAGGATGGGATTTGCCTCAGAAATAATCACAGATATGGGCGCATCGTTTACATCGAAGCTCATGAAACGGTTATGGCAAATCTGTGGAATTAAACACAAGGAAACCACTGCCTATCACCCTGAAAGTAATGGGTTAACGGAGAAGTTCAATGGGACTCTAATGCGCATGATTAGGGCTTACTTGGCAGAGAATCCAAACAATTGGGACCAGAAGCTGCAATCCCTTTTGTTTGCTTATCGATCAGTGCCACAAGCCAGTACCAGGTTCAGTCTGTTTGAACTTTTGTTTGGGAGAAGGGTGAAAGGGCCCCTTATTTAATCAAACAAAATTGGCAACAGATCACCCAGGATGACCCACAAGACGTTGTGACATACATAGACACCTTGATGAATGACCTAAAGAGAAACCTAGAGCTAGCAGCAGAAAACCTGCAAGCTCAGAAGGTCAGACAGAAAACATGGTATGACCACAAAGCCAGGGAGAGGCACTTTGACCCAGGGGAGGAAGTGCTTTGGCTTAGGCCCTGCAGAGAGAACAAACTGCAGCTCAAATGGGCAGGACCATATAGGGTCATTTCCACGATGTCAGATCTGAACTACCTTATAGAGCAGGAGGAGAACCAAGCAAGGAGGGTGGTACATGTGAATGCCCTAAAACCCTACTACAGAGGGGAACAGAGGGTTTTATTTGCAATAAAGGCAGCTGAGAGTGAGGAAGCTGAATTACCCTTCTGGGAGGGTAGAGGGGAAGTAAAATACAACCCAGATGAGGTAAAGATCAGTCCTGCACTCACCCAAGACCAGCAGCAAGAACTAAAAATGCTGCTCATCAAATATCAAAGGGTGTTTTCCAATAAGCCGGGGATAGTGAAGGGAGTGATGCATCGGATCCACACAGGGGATGCACCCCCGCAAGCAGTATCCCCATACCGAGTGACGGGACCCTATAGAGACAAGGTGCGGAAGGAGCTGGACGAGATGCTTAGGGAGAACATAATCGTCCCCTCTTCTAGTCCTTGGTCCTCTCCGATAGTCCTAGTGGAGAAGCCTGATGGGAGCATTAGGTTTTGTGTAGATTACAGGAAATTAAACCGCGTAACCACTCCTGATGCCTACCCAATGCCCAGGCTAGACAACCTGATTGAAACCATAGGGGGTTGTCGGTTCATTTCATCATTGGACCTAGTAAAGGGATATTGGCAATTAAGGATTGATCCCAGGGATCAAGAAAAGACCGCCTTTTGCAGCCCTTTTGGTCTCTATGAGTTTAGAGTCCTGAGCTTTGGTCTCAGAAATGCACCAGCCACATTCCAAAGGCTGATGGACCAGACCTTAGCAGGGCTCAGTGACTTTACTGTGGCCTACATTGACGACATAGGGATCTTCAGCAATACCTGGGAAGATCACCTGAAACACCTGGAGTTAGTGCTGCAGAGGTTAAGTGCAGCAGGGCTAACAGTAAAGGCGAGCAAGTGTCAGCTGGGTAGCCCAGAAATAAAATATTTGGGTCACATGGTAGGGGGAGGAGTGATCAAACCCCTAGAGGCCAAGATAGAAGCAGTTCGTGATTGGCCCAGACTCAACACCAAGAAAAAGGTCAAATCATTTCTTGGGTTGGTGGGCTACTACAGGAAGTTCATCCCGAGGTTTAGCGAGATTGCGGCTCCGCTGACCGATTTGACGAGGAAGAGGACTGATGACCGCATCCCGTGGACCAGCGACTGTGAGGAGGCGTTCCAGAGGTTGAAGGAGGCCCTCATCAACTATCCAGTGCTGCGTGCTCCAGACTTCGACCGGGAGTTCATCATCTACACCGATGCGTCTAACAGTGGGGTAGGAGCAGTTCTTTGCCAGGAGGATGAGAATGGTGACCAGCATCCAGTGTCCTACCTGAGTAGGAAACTCCAGAAAGGTGAGAGACATTTGGCAACCGTGGAGAAGGAGTGCCTGGCCATAGTCTACGCGATCCAGAAGGCCAAGCCTTACATCTGGGGAAGACATTTTATTCTGTGCACTGACCATTCACCACTGCAATGGTTAAAGACAATGAAAACCCACAATAGTAAACTTATGAGGTGGGCTTTAAACCTGCAGGACTATGACTTTGAAGTGAAGGTGGTCAGAGGGTCAGTGAACTGTGTTGCTGACGCCTTGTCAAGAAGACCTGAAGAATGAAGACGGCGAAAGAAACATGGACTATGTATATATTTTGGTGACCAAAGGTTAAATGTACTTGTTTATTAAACATGCCTGGTTTGTATGAATAAAGGTAACTTGATGTATTGTAAATGGTAAATGTTTAAATGCCTAATTGATATGGTTATCCTAGTGTAAGTATAAGTAAGTATGGTATTGTATGTTATTGTATAACTGTTTTTGTATGTTTTGGATCCAGGTTGTTTTTTTGGAGAAAAGCACCTTAGCTTTCCCCCTACAAAACAACTTATAAAGAGGGGAGGTGTTACATACAGCACTGATGTTACCTGTCTGTCATGGGTTTGGAGGGAAAGTTCCATCCTATGGGGAGTGGAAGGCGGGACATCAGGAGGAGGGGCTGTACTGTATATATATGTGGAGTTTGTGTGGAGAAGTTAGAAGAGCTGGAGGAAGAAGGTGGGAGGAAGAAGCTGGTGTGGGAGTCTGTGTGTCAGACAGGGTACTACTGTGTGTCAGTCAGTACCAACCTGATAGGTTCAGGTGTCTGTATGGGTAGCCAGAACTGATAGGTTCAGGGTCTGTGCTTTATTTAAAGGTGTTCTGTGTGAACCAAACTGGTGTATGTATGATTGAGACAAAGCCACGTTACTGTATCTTATTCACTTGATCATTTTATTTTCCCTGTGTGTTATTTAAATAAACCTTATTCCTTTATTTGTTAAAAATCCATTCCTAGTCTGTGTGACTCCTTACAGGGAATGGTTGGTGGCAGCTTAGTGAAACTGTGGCATATCCCAGTAGGTCTCCTCACAAGGAGGCACAGTGGGGAATCAAACTCCTAACCTCGAGCTCCAGAGCCAGCTGCCTAAACCACTGAGCTATCCAGCCAGGCATATCCCTGAGGAAAACCAAGGGAGAGGCAATGAAGCAAGTCTCTTCTTCCTTCCTCACGGGAAAGACTTCTACTTATGTTGATAAAGCTAAGAAGATGGTGCCTGTGCATGTGGATCACTAGCAAACAGCATGAACATAGATGAAATATTATTAGTTATGGGGACTATTTTTAAATTTTCTTTTATCAAAGGAACATGAAGCTATAGGTACAGGAGAGTATAAAAAATAGCTGTCAGGGGAGGAACATGGAAACAGTGGCTCTGATAATTCATAAGGACAACCACTGTGTAGTAGTATGGTTGAAACATTGGCACAGTGGGTTGGTGTATACAATTGTCTGTAAAACTATAAAGAGACATAGCTATGTCAAATGTGAACTCCACAATATATAGTTTACGAGATACACTGCAAAAGCAAGGACTCAGATGAGGGCATAAACTCTATTTTCCTTTGTCAGATACAATTACTAGTTCCTGTGGTGACTCTGAATTTGTGTGTCAGCCAATGTTAATGCACCTGATGCCACCAAAGACTAGGCATGACTTAGGGCGCAAGCTTGGGGCAAGGAGCTTGGAAGGCATTATACTCTTTCTTATATAGTCTCAAGATTTCTGTAGTTTTTTAAATAAAGAATAAAGATGATTCTTGGATTGCTGAGGAAAACTTAAGTTTTATTGTCACATACAGCACTGATGGTACCTGTCTGTCATGGGTTTGGAGGGAAAGTTCCATCCTATGGGGAGTGGAAGGCGGGACATCAGGGGGGAGGAGCTGTACTGTATATATATTTGGAGCTTGTGTGGAGAAGTGGAGTTGGAGTCTGTGTGTCAGACTGGGTACAACTGTTTTTCAGTTAGTACATACCTGATAGGTTCAGGTTTCTATCTAGGTAGCCAGAACTGATAGGTTCAGGGTCTGTGCGTTACCTTAAAGTGTTCAGTGGGAACCAATCTGTTGTATGTATATGATTAGGACTATGCCACGTTCCAGTTTCCTATTTACCTGATTCTTTTATTTACCCTGTTTGTTGTTTCAATAAACCTTGTTCTTCTATTTATTAAAATCCATTCCTGGTCTGTGTGACTCCTTATAGGGAATGGTTGGTGGCAGCATAACTACAGGGTGGGATACTCCAGTAGGTCTGGGGTTGCCACATTGATTGGTGTCCAGCGTGTGGGATACGACTGGTCCAGTTGTCCAGTGGTCCAGGAAAGCCTTGGCAAGGGTGCCCAGAGCAAGGGGGGTCTAGTCAAGGAAGATCTGAGGGCGCGTAGGTAATCTTCTAGGCTTACCTCACGGGGAGGTAGGCTAGTGGAAGAACGTGCAAACTCAGATTGGGGGACTAGATTAGGGAGCTCTGAGGCGGGGTTAATGGGTTAACGGAGAAGTTCAATGGGACTCTGATGCGCATGATTTAGGGCTTACTTGGCAGAGAATCCAAACAATTGGGACCAGAAGCTGCAATCCCTTTTGTTTGCTTATCGATCAGTGCCCCAAGCCAGTACCGGGTTCAGTCCGTTTGAACTTTTGTTTGGGAGAAAAGTAAGAGGTCCACTTGATTTAATCAAACAAAATTGGGAGCAGATCACCCAGGATGACCCACAAGATGTTGTGACGTATATAGACACTTTAATGAATGACCTGAAGAGAAACCTAGAGCTAGCAGCAGAAAACCTGCAAGCTCAGAAGGTCAGACAGAAAACCTGGTATGACCAGAAAGCCAGGGAGAGGCACTTTAACCCAGGGGACGAAGTGCTTTGGCTTAGGCCCTGCAAAGAGAACAAACTGCAGCTCAAATGGGCAGGACCATACAGGGTCATTTCCAAGATGTCAGATCTGAACTACCTTATAGAACAGGAGGAACACCAAGCACGGAGGGTGGTACATGTGAATGCCCTGAAACCCTACTACAGAGGGGAACAGAGGGTTTTATTTGCCATAAAAGCAGCTGAGAGTGAGGAAGCTGAATTGCCCTTCTGGGAGGGTAGAGGGGAAGTGAAATACAACCCAGATGAGGTGAAGATCAGTCCTGCACTCACCCGAGACCAGCAGCAAGAACTAAAAGTGCTGCTCACCAAATATCATAAGGTTTTTTCAAATAAGCCGGGGATAGTGAAGGGAGTGATGCATCGGATCCGCACAGGGGATGCAACCCCGCAAGCAGTATCCCCATACCGAGTGACGGGACCCTATAGGGACAAGGTGCGGAAGGAGCTGGACGAGATGCTTAGGGAGAACATAATCGTCCCCTCTTCTAGTCCTTGGTCCTCTCCGATAGTCCTGGTGGACAAGCCTGATGGGAGCATTAGATTTTGTGTAGATTATCGGAAATTAAACCGCGTAACCACTCCTGATGCCTACCCAATGCCCAGGCTAGACAACCTGATAGAAACCATAGGGGGTTGTCGGTTCATTTCATCGTTGGACCTAGTAAAGGGTTACTGGCAATTAAGGATTGATCCCAGGGATCAGGAAAAGACCGCATTTTGCAGCCCTTTCGGTCTATATGAGTTTAAAGTCCTTAGTTTTGGTCTCAGAAATGCACCAGCCACATTCCAAAGGCTGATGGACCAGACCTTAGCAGGGCTCAGTGACTTTACTGTGGCCTACATTGACGATATAGGGATCTTCAGCAATACCTGGGAAGATCACCTGAAACACCTGGAGATAGTGCTGCAGAGGTTAAGTGCAGCAGGGCTAACAGTAAAGGCAAGCAAGTGTCAGCTGGGTAGCCCAGAAATAAAATACTTGGGTCACATAGTAGGGGGAGGAGTGATCAAACCCCTAGAGGCCAAGATAGAAGCCGTTCGTGATTGGCCCAGACCCAACACCAAGAAAAAAGTCAAATCATTTCTTGGGTTGGTGGGCTACTACAGAAAGTTCATCCCGAGGTTTAGCGAGATGGCGACTCCGCTGACCGATCTGACGCGGAAGAAGACTGATGACCGCATCCCGTGGACCAGCGACTGTGAGGAGGCGTTCCAGAGGTTGAAGGGGGCGCTCATCCATTATCCAGTGCTGCGTGCTCCCGACTTCGACCGGGAGTTCATCATCTACACCGATGTGTCTAACAGCGGGGTAGGAGCAGTTCTTTGCCAGGAGGATGAAAATGGTGACCAGCATCCAGTGTCCTACCTGAGTAGGAAACTCCAAAAAGGTGAGAGATATTTGGCAACCGTGGAAAAGGAGTGCCTGGCCATAGTATACGCGATTCAGAAGGCCAAACCTTACATCTGGGGAAGACATTTTGTTCTGTGCACTGACCACTCACCACTGCAGTGGTTAAAGACAATGAAAACCCATAATAGTAAACTTATGAGGTGGGCTTTAAACCTGCAAGATTTTGACTTCGAAGTGAAGGTGGTCAGAGGGTCAATGAACTGTGTTGCTGACGCCTTGTCAAGAAGACCCGACGAGTGAAGACGGCGAAGAAACCATGGACTATGTATATTTTGGTGACCAAAAGTTAAATGTACCTGTTTATTGAACAGGCTTGGTTTGTATTAATAAAGGTAACTTAATGTATTGCAAATATTAATGTTTAAAGTAAGTATGGGTTATGGGATTGTGTTATAATGTATAACTGTTTATGTGTTTTGATCCTGGTTGTTTTTTTGGAGAAAAGCACTTTAGCTTTTCCCCCGCAAAACAACTTATAAAGAGGGGAGGTGTCACATACAGCACTGATGGTACCTGTCTGTCATGGGTTTGGAGGGAAAGTTCCATCCTATGGGGAGTGGAAGGCGGGACATCAGGGGGGAGGAGCTGTACTGTATATATATTTGGAGCTGATGTGGAGGAGTAGGAGTTGGAGTCTGTGTGTCAGACTGGGTACAACTGTTTGTCAGTTAGTACATACCTGATAGGTTCAGGTTTCTATCTAGGTAGCCAGAACTGATAGGTTCAGGGTCTGTGCGTTACCTTAAAGTGTTCAGTGGGAACCAATCTGTTGTATGTATATGATTAGGACTATGCCACGTTCCAGTTTCCTATTTACCTGATTCTTTTATTTACCCTGTTTGTTGTTTCAATAAACCTTGTTCTTCTATTTATTAAAATCCATTCCTGGTCTGTGTGACTCCTTATAGGGAATGGTTGGTGGCAGCATAACTACAGGGTGGGATACTCCAGTAGGTCTGGGGTTGCCACATTTATATTTCCAAGAGAAGTAATAACTTGCCCCAGCAAAGAATGCAGATGTAAATGAAACAAAGAAATAAATGAGAGGAGACCAAGTGGATTTCACAGGGAGGGGGATTAAATTTTTTTCCTATTCTGTTTTTTTAGTAAGTGGGTTCTCAGTTGTGGCATTTCTCCAGTATATTGTTTGGGTCAGTGGTCCTCTGTCCTTCTTTCCCTGCTGCTGTTATGTATAGCAGTGGTCCCCAACCTTGGGCCTCCAGATGTTCTTGGACTACAACTCCCAGAAGCCTTCACCACCCCCTCTGCTGGCCAGGATTTCTGGAAGTTGAAGTCCATTAACATCTGGAGGCCCAAGGTTGGGGACCACTGATGTATAGGACAGGACAAGACATTGCTGGTTGGTCCTTCAATCACATACCTGTAGACTGACATAAGGCACAATACTGTTGTCCCCAAAAATATTCCTCTAACGGGTACTTTCTCCCTGTAAGTGTGAACATCCATATACTGAACCCAAGTGCTGATGCAGCTTGAGGGTTTAACAGACCATGTACCTCAGGAACAGAAATCTGGACTATAAAAACCAGGTAGATACAATTCAGTGTTATTATTCAGTAAACAACAAATTCAAATCACAAAAGATAACAACGATGAGCTAATGGTGCTCATGGCTATAGTTAACACCTTCGGTAAAGTGGAAATGAAACTCTCAACTTTTGTAGACAGTCCAAGCATTTGGTGATGTAGTGGACTGACTGTTTCTGTAGCTGCTTCGACTTGAATCTTTGTTAAGTGCCTTAGGATCACTTTGTCCTCACCAACAACACTGGAGCTAGTTCTGTCAGATGTACCATCCTAGCTTGTTAACCCTCTTATACTATTTTCAGCATACAGACGTGCAAAGCACTGCCTAGACTGTTTTGCAGTATCGTAGACATCTAGGCATGCAATGATCTTTGCAAAGCAATCCAGCCATGGCAGTAAAGCAATAAGAATGTGGAAACGTTGCCAAAGTAATGTCTGCTAGAAAATGTCACAGGGCTCCAAAAGGGTAATTTGTTATTGCTGACATTACAAAGAAGTTTTAGTGAACGGTTACATTACTACTTGTGTTGTGTTTATTTTCTGTTCTGGTATTTAAGAGAGGGCAAGAAAAGGGCCAAAAATGTGAAATAAAATGTAAAGAAGGTCCCCGCCGCCAAATACTGTAACAAGAAAAAGTTGTGTATGAACATTGCTCATTACTGAAAAAGTATGATGGCACCATTCATTAAGACAGGATTCTAGCCAGTGTGTTACAGATAAAAGAGATGCCTTTAATCCCAAATACTGTAGGCAACACTGTAAATTCAGCAGAAATATGTATGAATCCCAATCAAACGGAGACTTCATAAAAGTTCAAAATCACATACTAGGACAGCAATTATATTTAGGTCTCAAGCAACATTTTAAGCTGCTGCTACCCTCTTAGCAATACCTTGTTTTAATTCCTTTTTAGCAGCTAATGTGGTTCTTCATTTAGATCCTTTCCTCATGCTCATGTCTATCTCCATCCAGTTAGTACCACGGTTGAATATGCAAATTTTTGTTGCTCTTTGATTCTCTTTTTTCTGCCTTCAGTTCATTCTGAATACTGAAGGTTTTTTGATAATTTGCATGAAAACGTGTATGCATCTTATATGCATTTCTCACTATACGGATTCGTCACCATGCAGAACAAAAAAAGCCGACAGGAATGCATTAAAACACATTTAATGCGTTCCTATGGGCAAAAAACTCACCGTTTTGTGAAAATCCTCCATACGGCCGCCATTTTCGCTGCCCGGTAAAACACTGCAGGTGGCCTTTTTTTTTAACCCGGTGGCCATTTTGGAACTGCCGATCATCTGTTAGGAAAACATCACTATGCGAAAATTGGTAAGCGAAACAGCTTACCGATCATCGCAAAGCGATGTTTTACCATTTAAAACATCACAATGCAATCGCAAAAACGATTGCAAAAAACCCATCACTATGTGGATTCGTCGTTAAATGGGGCGCTCGTTGTGCGGGGCACCACTGTATTTTTTGTATGCAGCTTTATCTGATATGCACCATTTTTGAAAAAAATTCCTAACATACTGCATTTTTCAATATTTTCATGAATTCATGGATCTTTGTTGTCAATTTCCTAACATACACATTATTGTGTTTATTTTTTATTGTAGAATTGGATTGCAACATGTGGAAAACAGCAAATTCTGACAAATCAGAATTTGTATACATATTGATTCAACAATATGTTATATGAAATAAGTTATGTTTTACATTCCTGCTTGCCTGCCAGTCATGTGGCTTCACACATGACTAGGGATGCCAGCAGTAATTTACTAATTAGGAGCAGTTTACTACCACAGGTTAAGCAATTAAACTTAATGCTGGCATACATCTCCAATAAGATTCTGGCCATTGAGTTAAACATAAATGTTAAAGATTCTGGCCATTGAGTTTAACATAAATTAACTAGAAAGTCTGGATATTTTTTTATCTTAATTAAACATAAAAGTAGCTTTGACACTCAACAGATTATAGCCAGTACAATATCCCAAGAGGCAAAATGATATGCTTAATTTAGACAAAGAATCCTGCAGTACCTAAGGATGAATTGATTTATCTTCATTCATTCATTCATTCATTCATTCATTCATTCATTCATTCATTCATTCATTCATTCATTCATTCATTCATTCATTCCCTTATTATTTAAACATTTCTAGCCCATCCTATATCATAGGATCACATATGGTTTAGTGCTATTTGTTAGAAGAACCATTTTTAGGGGAAATCTCCTTGAAAGCTTTTTATAAACTAAAGGATAGATACTGTTTCCTTGCAGTTTATCAACATTGCATACATGTTTACAGAAAATACCTTACATGTTGTGGATGTCTAAACAGATGGGGTCTCTTAAGTGCATTTATTGCAGATGAGCAAGGTAGAAACAGCTGGTAGAAAGGGTTAAATAAAAAGAAGGCAGGCAAAGCCACCCAGAGGTAGCGAGAAACCTTCCTTTTTTTCAGCCCGCAGATGTGGTAAAGTAACTTTTCCAGACCACAGCGGCCAGCATCTCGGCACAGGGAAGGTTGTGAATACACACCTCTCTCTCTGCATCATCGGAAATAACATGCCTGGGAGTAATGAGGACAGTCGTGCTGCCACGACCATCCTCATTACCCCCAGGATTTTCATTTTTACCCCATTTGGAGTAAATTGCCCCTGTTCCCAGACCACTGCTATACAGTAATGAAACATATGCAAATAATTAATTCTGTTTCTTCTGTGGCATTGCTAAAGATAGTGCAGCATTTCATTATCTAGATTTTAAATCCACATTGATATTACAATTGGTGGAAAAGGGGGTGAAATCTCCTGAAGCATCTTTTCACTACTAGGAGATGAAACTTTAGCTTTGGGTGT
Organism: Pogona vitticeps; assembly: GCF_051106095.1. NCBI lineage: Eukaryota > Metazoa > Chordata > Lepidosauria > Squamata > Agamidae > Pogona > Pogona vitticeps. The sequence continues at coordinate 95,237,791 of NC_135785.1, forward strand.
CCAGAGCATCACCTTTGATCATCCAGTCTCTATGAAAATTGTAAATTGTCAAGATCGTGAGGTTACTGCAGATCCTGGAAAATGTCTTAAGTGAACCTGAACAGATATTTTTGCTGGAAACACAGAAGATAATTCTTCCCAGTCTCTTGTGAATTTAGGATCTTAATTATTTTTTATTTTGATGTGCGATAGTTGTCGTGATAACAGGACATTTTCCATTTATTCTTTTTTATTTTTGTTTTTCCCTTTTGTTATGTCTATGAAATTTCTGGATGAGCATTATTTCCTCATTATAACACAACCTCCCTCTTTCTGAATCAGTACTTTCTTATTATAGCATGTTCTTCCTCCCTCCTTTCTCCTCCATGGATTTACCTAGGCATAAAAATCAGAACTTGGTCAAAATCATTCCATTTGCTTCATTGACAAGCAGAGACTGGAGTGTTTTTTTTCTCATGTTCTTACTCAACAATGTTGCCAATTTATTGATCCGCCTTGAATGCCCTGAAGGGGCATAGTTTCACTGATAAAGGTAGTCCCTCCATTGATATAGATCACAACTATTTCACCCCGCTATTGTGTCACTGATTTTCTGCAGCTAGGTTGTCATCCAGAAGTCCAGCCTTTTGATGATGACCCTCTTACTAGTTTGCTGTTAATGCTTTGATCATGCTTATTAAAGCTTTGGAGCCTCACACCAAATTGTAAGCTAGAATTTCATGGATTCTTAATTTGCTTCAAATAAGCTATGTGCTAGTGTACATCCCTGTTGGCTCCCACTGGTTGCTTCCCTCTAATGCAGGACTGGGCAACATATAACCTGTTGCTGCACTTCATGTTACCCACATTGCTGTCCTATTCACATTCTGGTGGTAATACGGTGGCTGGAAATGCATTTTCCTTTGAAAAACAAATACAGACAGAGTGTCGGCCTTATTTCAAATTAGAACTGAACTGCCAGAAGGAGAATTTCAGTTTTTTTAAAAGGTGCATGTGTCTTCCTGCATGCCTTGTTTTCCAAGGCAAATGTGGGCCACCAAGATTCAGCAGCACAATGCCAAATTTTGTAAAATTGGAAGTGTGTGCCCCCCCAGTAGATTAAGGAAGAGCCCACATGGGCCCCTGGCCCCAAGAAATTGCTTTGTTCTGCAGTGGCGCATGTAGCTCAGCAAATATGGATTGATGTGTTGTCTGAACTGGGGTTCTTGGGTTGTTGCTCCCAAACAAATCATGTTTTGTGAACTCAGGGAAGCCCTGGTTTATCATTGTGGTTTGTAGATGTTTCAGCAGATCAAGATATCTCGTTTGAACTACACTCTAAAATACAGTTCATGATTTCCAAATGTGCATAGAGGACTGAACGGTTTATGTTTCATTAATGGAATGCATCACTAGCACAGAAATTTAAAACATTCTGGCCACCATTTGTTTCCGTGTTTGGTCCATGATGTGTGACTCTAGTGAATGCACTAAAAATCCCTGAGCAAGCAGAGATAATTTCTCATGCATGGCCCTTCTGATGAAAATGAAAAAGTTGCAGTCTAAAAGAAAAATAGTACTATGGGGAAATTAAAAATCCCTGCTCACTTACAATCCAGTGGTAAAATTTATTTCCAGCCCATTAAGCAGCAACTAATATGAGGGGAGTGTATTCTTATACAGGCTGGTAGTGAACACAAGTAGGAATTCTATACTCTCTTAGAGGTCCACTCCCTTGTGCTAAATGTAGGTGCTGAGTGCAGTGGAGTCAGGCTGCCCCTAAAGATATGTAGAAGTGCCGGGTATACGCATTCTAGCCATTGCTTTCTGGGCATCTTCCCCACACCTAAGTGGCCACGCAGCAGGGACCCAAGTGAGGACCTGGGCTTCTCATACAAAATTGAACATGTGGTGCACGGAGGGAGGGAATAGAAAATTGGAAAGATGAGGAAGAAAGTAGGCAGGGAAAAGGTATGAATTTAGTCGTGCTATACATATTTATCCATAATTTAATTAAGAAATGAAGAGCAAAGCATTATATCGAAAGTTTCATAAAAGAGGTGGATTTGGAGGAGAGATTTATGCTTTATGTATTTGTGTTGTTGGTTTAGATCTTAACTATTTTAATTTTAATCATGGCTGCAATGATTTTGATGGACAATGTTTTGGTTACTGATATGGTTGCTTTATATTTGTGATTCCCAAGCTGGGGTACACGTACCCTAAGGCATACGAACCAGGACATTTAGGGGTACAAGAAAAAAATGAATAATGGTGGAAAAAATACAGTATTTCCCTGAAAATAAGACAGGGTCTTATATTAATGTTTGCTCCAAAAACATTAGGGCTTATTTTCAGGGGATGTTTTATTTTACAGTCATCTCATCTTTTTCTGGTTGCTGTACAATGCTGCACAATGGTGGAGGGCAGGATTTCACTTAACTGGGGCTTATTTTCAAGTTAGGTCTTATTTTCAGGGAAACAGGGTAGTGCAATATAAGATACAAGTCAAACCTTTTGGAATTAATTGAATGTTATGACAAGTGGTGGGGTGGATTTATTTAACCTCAAGAAAAGCCCCATTCCCTCACTTTGTTATTTTGGTGAATTATGGGGAGTTCTTACCTAAACAATGTATTGCAAACATGCCAATATTGTGTGGATGCTTGGTGGTGCATCCCCTAGCAGGCTCAACTTTAATTGAGTGAGTTCTTCCAGGTCTTCCATGATATATTTGCTTGAATTCATTGTATCTTTTGAATTGTAATGTAAATATGTATGCATTGTCAGTTCATCTTCTTATTCTATTGCTTTTAAATCCCATTATTCAGCCGTTTATTTACAATTAGAACACATTAATTTGAAATAACAGCATCCATATTGATTACACACATTTGGCTAATGTGAAGGGTACAGTTTATGAAATGGCTGCCAAGGGGTACACAAGTGAAAAAGATTGGGAACCACTCCTTCATATACATGATGCTTCACACAATGGATATCTATAGGTCAAGAAGGTGGTTGACAAATTAATACATTTTACACATTAAAATATACATCATATGTGATGGGACCTTATGCATTTTTTCCTAAAACAATGCATAAAGTTATCACTGAAAACTTTTCTGCTTTTCTATTGCCTCTGTATTTTCCACCATGTTACAGTTAAGGGCATAACACTAAAATATACTGTTCTGTTGCTTTTAACTCGTGGAAGGAAAAGGTATTGCTTTAGTTAAAACTGCTGTGAGGAATTATCTTATGTAAAGAATATATGATCTGATGGAGTCACTGAACCAGTACAAAAATGCATAATGCGCTAAGTTGTTCCCCATTTGTATAGACAGGGGGGTCATTTATATTTGCCACAAAAGAAAAAAAAGGGGTGCCAATAAAAAACAAAGGGATTTTGTATATGCTAACTAAAATGTATAGATGTAAATTTGGAAACAATTACAGTGGGGCCTCGCTTAACGGGCGCCCCGTTTAATGACAAAATCGCATACCGATGAACTTTTTGCGATGTTTTAAATGGGGAAAAATCGCTTTGCGATGATCGGTACCCTGTTTAGCTTACCTATCATCGCAAAGCAATGATTTGTTAACAGCTGATCGGCGGTTCCAAAATGGCCACCGGGTTAAAAAATGGCCGCCCGCTGTTTTCTGGGACGGATTCCTCGCTTACCGGGCAGCGAAAATGGCCGCCGTATGGAGGATTTTTGCTTAAAGGTGAGTCTGAAGCCCATAGGAATGCATTGAAGGGGTTTCACTGTATTCCTATGGGCTTTTTAATATTGCATAGCGACAAAATCGCTTTGCAGCGATTTTTGCTGCACCGATTATCATCGCTATGCGAGGCACCACTGTACTATAATGTAAATGTTTGACTTTCTGTGTTTAGTCTGGCTTTACTGTATACACTACCTGCCACAAGTTGACAGGAAATCCTTAAAACCATGAGTCTATGCTTCACAGCAGAAATGTGGTCAGATTTTACAAATCAATCATGCTGAGCACAATACTTCATTACTGCCGTAATATTTAAAAACATGCCATCCCCTAATGTGAAATTAAAGTTACTGTTTGCTAAACAGGAGAAACAATGGATTGGAGAAATGTTAATCTTTGAGTTTCCACTGGAGTCTTGGTTGATTTTGTTAAAAGGTGTTATGTATTCTAGTTTTATCTATGTTCAAATGTGCGCTCTTTTTTCTGTTTATTTTCCCAGGCTGGCAAAAAGGAAAGGAGCAATGCCTTGAATACTGCAATAGATAACATGTGCAAGAAGACAAGAGATCTCCGCAGGCAGGTAATCTCCCCTGGGGTCAAAATGTGTTCAGCAGAGATTTATGGAAGAAATAATAAAAACAAAGGAAGGGTTAAATAAAGAATGATCTTTGCTTAAGGGAGACTTGATACCTCAATAAATGCAAGTTAAGGATGGTGGGTTTGGAACAGTAGTATCCCCAAACATCAAAGAAGACATACAGCCTGCATTGAGCAAGGGGTTGGACTAGATGGGCATATAGATCCCTTCCAACTCAATTATTCTATGATTCTATATAACCTACCATGAAGAGTCAAGTGCTTCACTGCTTGAAGGTTGTGTTTCTCTTTGGTCTCTTGAATTGGAGCCCATGTAAGAATATGAAGTAGGTCTCTAAATGAGATACAGCAGTGCAGTTTGAGTATGTGTTAAAGATGTACCGTATTTTTCTGTGTATAAGACTATGTCTAAAATCTTTAGACTAAAAATTAAGAGTCATCTTATACATGGAAATAAGCTGAGGAGAGAACAATAATAAGTGGAGGGGAAAGCAGGGATCAAAGCAATCCTACAGCACTTTGATCCCTTTCCCCCTACACTTACTAAGCCCCACTTAGATTTTTTAATTTTGGATTAGAAAAGTGGGGGGCCATCTTATACATAGAGGCGTCTTATACATGGGAAAATACGGTATGTAGTATTTCTCAAACTAAGGTGGGTTTGGTGATTGTATAATTGGGAAACTGCCTGAGAGTCCCAAATAAAGCCTACATGAGTTCAGGGAATTATAACAGGATAATAACAGAATTTAAATATATAATTTGGTAGTGTGTAACAAAAATACAAAAACCAGAACTACAATATAACACTTGGATGACATTGATAAGAGACTTTGTGGGTGATGTGGATGTCCATGTACCCAGTATTGCTACATTTTAATCTAAACATATGCACCATTCACTTTGTGAAATGGGCTTTTTGCAATTACGTTTAATCATAAATATTAACTAGACTAGTTTTGTTTTTAGTTTTGAACAAAGAGTTGAAAAAGGAATCATTAAAGTGCATATTTATTATAGCCCCTTGTTTTCCTGCACTATCGTATGTGTTTTGAGAGCAGTAGCAACATTAATGAATGAAGGATAACAAAACTTTGCTGTCTATTACTTTAAAATGCTTTATTCATGATTTAGCTCATTCTAGAGCTCTTTATAGATTAGTTTTTCTGCAACAGACTGGGAATACACTTGACTGGTTCTGCCTCTGATGTAACACTATCCTTTGTGGTAATCGTGTTGCGCTCCTTCTCATGGGCAAACCCCTGAGTATGAAAGGTGTCTTCAGTTTCAAAATGCTGCAGCTAGAATTTTGACTGAGGCCAGCAATTTAAATTATATGATTGCATTGTTGTATCAGTTTTATAGGATCCTGCTCAATCAGGGAGCTGCAGTTCAAAACACTGACTTCACTCATTAGATCTCTATATAATTTAGTACTTAAAAGGTCACTTCCTCTCATGCAGTGCTACCCATTTATTTGGTTCATCAGGCAAGGCTTTGCCTCATGTACTCAACCTCATCAGATGCTTAGGTGGTGGGTTTGTGGGAAAGAATCCTCTCTGTAATGTCACACAGGCTCACCCACGAGACTCATTCTCCTCTGCTTGACGCATTTAGAAGCCAGCTTAAAGTTTTGTATTTTGCCAGTCATACAGGCGTGCTTGATTTCTAGGGTCCTTGCTGCTAATATTAATTTATGTCTTCTTGCTGGAATGTTACGAAGTGTGTTTTGTTGCTCAAAAAATGTTAATATAGAATATTTATGCCTGGCTTTTCTATCATATCTTTCAGATGCCCAAGGCTGCTTACAATCAACATGGTTAAAAAACTGCACACAGTAAATTAAAACATAGTAAAACTGCCGCAGGCAGAAATAATGTAGGATAGAGACCATACCCTGCAGCTGAGCAAGCTCATAAGCCTGTCAGAATAGAATAATCTTATTTATGCCCCATCTTTCCCTCACATAATCACTTTCAGTAGTCTTGAAATATGCTGATATATTCGGAACAAGGTTCTATGTTTAGATAGAGCCATTCTTTCTTATACTGTATTACAATTAAAGATATTGTATTTCTCAGTTCTGATTTTGCCACTTGCAACTACGTATAATCTGTTCTTAAATTCTTTTACTTGTCTTCCGTCAGTAATGAGAATGGAATATAATATTATTAAATGTAGCAGAAAGCTTTAAAAATTTCAGCAAGGAATCTGTGAATCCCAAAGGAGATGAGGAATCAGTGTAGTATCTAATATTGTGCACATAGTTGTTTCTAGCATTAAGAGGAAAAATGTATCCATATTTATTGTGGCACAGTTTGAGCTACGATAAATACTCAGAACAATCTTTAAGTTTCTATAAGCTGTTTTTTGTGTAAACTGATAGGTTTTATCAGCCAGCTTGGTCATGACTTCCATGCAAATCAACATTTGGCGTTTATGGTTCTACAGACTTGGAAGGATGCAACTGCATTTCTGCAACTGTGGCCAAGCTGCAGGGAGGAGGCAGAGTTGCTTTTGTTTTTTTTACTAACCATGATTTGTTGTTGTTGTTTTTCTTCCTTTTGGTCTTAGACTGTTCCTCCTCTCCTTACTATGCCAATTATTTTTCTTTGTAACGAGGTTAAACTCCTAAACTTCCATGTGTAACACCTGCCTTCTTATTATAGGTGACTTTTCAGTTCACTCTATAGACTGTATTCCTTATGGAAGTGTTGAGAGTAAGCCATGATTATCTTCTTTTGTTTTGTTTTAAGAATGTTTTGTGAACAGCTCACTGGTGCTCCAAGTATCCTAAATATGGTATAATTTCACTCTCGGATCAGTCCTTTCAACACAGGTGCATGCCTTTTTAAAATTTAGATTGAAATCCTGTTGCTCAGCCTAGTGAGTTGCAACTAAAGTGGGTCCATTGGATCAGTGAAGGGGGTAGCTCACCCACCCCCACTGATTCAATGGGCTTATTCCACCTGCAACTTACTGTGCGAGCCACAGGATCTGAACTATAAGTACTGACTTTTCTTCTCCAAATTATGAGAGAGAGAGATTTCCAAACTCAGGTGGAACAAAGAGTTCCCCTTTCCTTTACCAAGTTCATTCAGTCTGTCCTCCAATTGCTATGTGGAAATGGACTTCATAACTTACAACTGATAGAACAAATTGGACATTTTAGGAAGTAGGGGGTCTGATCTGTTCTTTAACAAAAACAGTACAGTATTTATTGTCAATAGAACATTGCTTCTGAAGACACTGGAAGTTGGCTCTGTCTAGAAGTCTCCAGAGACAGACTGATGATTAACCCTACATCGCTCCTGAGCAAGTAGTTTTTATTGCCAAAGTTTAAGCATGTATGGAGCTGTTTTATACTTCTACAGTTTTTACCACAGATTCCAGATATTTTGGACTAAAAATTCCATTATTCCAACCATACTGACCATTGGTCAGATATGATGGATGTTACAATTCCAAGTCTGGAAGAACGTTGATTGTATGTTTACATTATAATTTGATGAGACATCAAAAAGTGAATCCTCCCTGCTATGCTTCGTGCTGTCCCTTACTGGCAGCTTGTGATCTAAAGCAGTGGTTCCCAACCTTGGGCCTCCAGATGTTCTTGGACTACAACTCCCAGAAGCCTACACCACCACCTCTTCTGGCCAGGATTTCTGGGAGTTGAAGTCCAAGAACATCTGGAGGCCCAAGGTTGAGGACCACTGATCTAAAGCACGTGTGGCTTCCCATCCTACAGTGATAGGATGAAGCACCCTCCCTTTCTTGGACCAGGGTTGCCAGTGGTGATCATAGATATGGAGAATTGGAGGATACTATGCACTTAAGTCTTTTAAGATCTAGTCATTAATTATGCTGAAGATACGGCTTCTCATTTATATCTTTCTAGGCTGCACAAAATAACATTTGGACGAATTTCATTTCCAATGTTATAATTTGAAATAATATATTATTGTTGGCACTTTCCTTTTTCAGCTTCGTAAAGCGATCATCGATCATATCTCAGACTCCTTCTTGGACACAACTGTTCCACTTCTAGTACTCACTGAAGCTGCTAAAAATGGAAAAGAACAGGAGATAAAGGAATATGCTGCCATATTCCAAGAACACACGTATAGGCTTATTGAGGTGAGTTCAATAGAAATGCATTGGAATTGAATATGAAATATTGTGAGTTCCTCACTCACTTTTTCTCCTCATGCTTTTCCTTGTCAAGTGCCTAAAGGGATTGAAGGCTGCATAACTAGCTAAGTTCCAAGAAACAGTAGTTTTGTTCTTCTGAAGGGGCTTACTGCATTTATTTATTTATTTTTAATTTATGGCCTGGTTCCATGTTTGTTCATCTAGAAATGTTATCATTATGCTTTTTTTTCATTATTGGAATCAGGTTGTGGTGACGTCCTGAATATCACTAGACTTTACAATTGTGAATTGTGTGGCATCAGCTGATAGAACAGATTCGTGCAAACAAGTTTTAGTGTGTGTGTGTGCGTGTGAGGGCAATCTACTTACTTTTATTTAAAATCCCTATACTCATGACCTGGACCCAGCTGGAAAAAAGGGCAAAGAAAGAGGGAAAGAAACAGGAAGGGAATAGAAGCCAGAATTCTATTGGAGATTTATGCATGCTTAAGTGAAATTGTGTAAGTTGCAGCATCTATCTATCTATCTATCTATCTATCTATCTATCTATCTATCTATCTATCTATCTATCTATCTATCTATCTATCTATCTATCTATCTATCTATCTATCTATCTATCTATCTATCTGATTGATTGATTGATTGATTGATTGATTGATTGATTGATTGATTGATTGATTGATTGATTGATTGATTGATTGATATACTGCCCATCTAGAATGGATCTACTCTAGACAGTTTATGTATAATATAAAAAATAAATTAAGAAAAAATCCAGATTAATCCAACCACATTTCTAGTTGGAGGGTGGGCACATGGCCAGGCATGCAGCTAGACCTTGTTAATTAGCAACAAATTCAATTACTCATAAACAAATCACCACTAAGATTATGGCCAGTGATTCAGAGGGGTGGAGCAAATTACCCATGGTACTCCGGGAGTTGTTTCTCAATTTCTCAGCTGCTTATTGGTTATTTTTTTTCCAGAGGAAAGGCCAATCTGCATAGAATTATTACAATTCCTGAGCAAATTATTACCTTTCCTGCACACGATTCCCAGGAAAGGAGGGTCAGCTGAGCAGGACTTGACTGCTTTTTGAAGTTGAACAAGAAGAATGGAAAGAGAAGGAAAAAAAAAGAAATGGAATTAAATTAAAAATTTTTAAAAGCCAGGAAACATTAGATTGGGATCTTGTTTTTGTGAGGAGATTAAAAATCTCATTGGTGCATAGGGAAGTCTCTGTAAGAAGCCTCAATATGGTAAGACTTGGAGAATTACCAAGAATGGCTCCCCCACCCTTGTATTCTTTATATCTGTAGTTTATGGTATGTTTTGCAGTATGAGAAAGGCACTGATGAGGTATAAATCTGCTTTTTCTCAACTTCATAATGTGAATATAAAAACCTTTTCGGCAAAGACCCCAATTTATTTATTTATTTATTTGATTTATATCCCTCCCATCTGGTAGGTCGGTACCACTCTGAGCGGCTAACACAAAAGTATAAAATTATAATAACATAAGTACAAAAAAAATCAATAACAGAACATAGTAATCATAAATAATAAATAGGAAAGAAGAAAGGAATAATTCAAATTAGCTTAGAGGCTGGCAGGAGGGAAGGCCTTGACATAAAGCCATGTTTTTAATTGAGTTTTGAATGTACCCAGCGAAGGGGCCGCGCGAATCTCAGGAGGGAGATTGTTCCAAAGGCGAGGAGCCACCGCCGAGAAGGCCCGGTTTCTTGTCTTCTCCCTCCGGGCCTCCCTCGGCGTCAGGCTCCTCAGCCTCACCTCCTGGCTCGCGTGGGTGGTTCGGGTAGAACTTGGTGGGTGAAGGCGTTCCGCCAAGTATCGAGGTCCCAAACCGTTTAGGGCCTTATAAGCAAGCACTAAAACTTTGAAGTCGATACGGAAACAAATGGGCAGCCAGTGCAGTCTAGCCAGGATGGGGGAGATGTGATGATATTTTCTCCCACCAGTGAGGAGTCTGGCTGCTGCATTCTGCACCATCTGAAGTTTCCGTATCAGCCTCAAAGGTAGCCCCACGTAGAGCGTGTTACAGTGATCTAATCTTGAGATTACGAGTGCGTGTACTAAGGTAGTGAGGGCCCCCGTGTCGAGATAGGGCCGCAGCCGGGCAATCCGCCAGAGATGGAAATAGGCGGAGCGGACGACCGACGTCACCTGTGTTTCCATGGTGAGCGTCGGGTCCAAATGAATGCCCAGGCTGCGGACCCCGCTAGCCGGGGCCAAGGTCGCCCCCCCAAAAGAGAGAGGGCCAACCAGGCCACCAACTACGGGGGGCCCCACCCTCAGGACTTCCGTCTTGTCCGGGTTCAGCCGCAGACCGTTTTCCTGCATCCATTCCAGTATAGTCTCCAAGCAGCGCTGAAGGGTCGGGACGGCATCACCTGCAGTTGGTAAAAAGGAGATGTAGAGCTGAGTGTCATCAGCATACTGATGACACATCGCTCCACACCCCCTGATGATCCCCGCTAGCGGCCTCATATAGATGTTAAATAGCATTGGGGAGATAATCGATCCCTGCGGAACCCCACAATTGGAACTCCACGGGGCCGAGACATTCTCCCCAAGCTGAACTCTCTGGGGGCGGTCCTCCAAGAAGGAACGGAGCCAGGCTAACGCCAGGCCACCGATTCCCAGCTCGGAGAGCCTCCCCAGGAGGGTACCGTGGTCGACGGTATCAAAGGCCGCCGAAATATCAAGGAGGACCAACAGAGACGTTTTGCCCCTGTCAGCCTCCCTCAGCAGGTCATCATACAGGGCGACCAATGCCGTCTCTGTCCCGTGGCGCGGCCTGAAGCCCGACTGGAATGGATCCAGTGCATCTGATTCATCCAATTTGGTTTCTGTTCTGTATTTCCTTCTGTTTTGTGTTAACATTAGCAGAGGGCAGAAAGATAGGCAAATATGAGACTAATAACAAGAACGATTCATCAATGGAATAGAGACAGTGTTAGTACTAGTCCTCCTCTATTTGGAACCGATTAGACCCCATCTTGAGTACTGTGTCCAGTTTTGGATCCTGCACTTTAAGAAGGATGTTGACAAACTGGAGCAGGTTTAGAAGAGGACAAGGATGATGAGGGAACCTGAAAGCACACGCAGTGGAGGAAAGACTGAAAGAGCTGCACATGTTTAGCCTTGAGAAAAGAGGACTGGAGGGAGGTGTGATAGCATTCTTTAAATATTGAAAGGTAGTCACAGTGGAGGGGCAGAATTTGTTCTTGATGTTTCCAGAGTACAGAACACATAATAATTTGGCCAAGTTACAGGAAGCCAGATTTTGGTTGAATATCAAGTAAAACTTCTTAACTGTTAGAACAGTATGACAATGGAAACAGTTACCTCAGGAGCTGGTGAGTGCTTCAATACTGGAGATATTCAAGAGAAAATTGGACAATCCTCTGTCAGATCTACAGTGGTGCCCCGCATAGCGAGGTTAATCCGTTCCGGATTAACCTTCGCTATGGGAAAACATCGTAAAACGGATCCAAAAAACCCATTGGAACTCATTAAACAAAGTTTAATGCATTCCAAATGGGCCCAAAACTCACCGTTCTCCGATGTTTTCCCTTGTTCCGGCAGCCATCTTGGGTGTACCGGCGGCCATTTTGAGCATCCCGGTGGCCATTTTGGGTGTACCGGCGCCCATTTTTTGTGTTCCGGTGGCCATCTTGGGTGTACCGGCGGCCATTTTTTGTGTTCTGGTGGCCATCTTGGTTGTACCGGCGGCCATTTTGAGAGTCCCGGCGGCCATCTTGGGTGTACCGGCACCCATTTTTTTGTGTTCCGGCGGCCATTTTTGAACCGCTGAACAGCTGTTCCCCCATCGTAATGCGAGCATGCCCTCGCATTAGCGATGGGGAAATCCGCATTGCAAGGCAGATTCATCGTTCAACAGTGCACTCGTTATACGAGGCACCAATGTATTTTTATTTGGATTCTTGCATTGAACAGCAGGTTGGACTCGGTGTTATAGGTCCCCTCCAACTCAATTAGTCTATGAATCTATGATTCTATAAGTTCATGGTCATTTCTTTTTGCAAGAAAAATGAGGAAAAAAAGAATGGGGTTTTGTTTACAGTGGTGCCTCAATTTATGAACTTGTGAACTGCAAGACCCATTGCAAATGCAAAGAAAACGAAGCAAAAATCAATCAAGCATGCAAGACCTATTTCAAATGCAAAGAAAACAAAGCAAATAGCAAGCAATCGTGCAAGACCCATCAGAAATGGGGTGGACCCAAAAGCAAACAATCCCCCAAGTCCCATCAGAAATGGGGAAAAAAAACCCAAGAAACAACTAAACCTCACAAGACCCATCAGAAATGGGGACCCCCCCCCAAAAGCAAGGAAACCCACCCAAGACCCATCAGAAATGGGAAAAAAATCACCAAAAAGCAACCAAACCCCCAAGACCCATCAGAAATGGGGGGACGACCAAAAAGCAATCAAACCCCGCAAGACCCAACACAGCACAGAAACATAACACCCCAGCCCCCACCCAGAACAGTTTCTAAAAAGCAGAAAACAGCACCTTACCTTACCAGGCCATCCGAAGCCTCCTCTGATCGCGCACTAACTGCAGGAGTGAAAGAGCTACAAAGAAGCAGCCTCTTCGCCACCAGCAGTTAGCAATTTGAATTTCTTGCCTTTTTGTATTCGTAACTGGATGCTCCGGTGACAAGATGAAGCAAAATTTTGCGGCTAGAGCTGGTCATAACTTGAAATGGCCATAAGTTGGGACATTTGTAAATTGAAGCACCATTGTATTTGTTTTTTGAGACAGATGGGGTTGGACTTGGTGGCCTTATATGCCCCTTCCAACTCAATTATTCTGTAATTCTCTGTTATGCAAGCAAAGTCTGAACTAAAACAAAAATCTAGCTTACGTTTCATTTACTTTTGAGGAGCAGTACTGCACTAGGGATGGACATTTAGCTTTGGAAATATTTGTAATTCACTGAATGCCATATTTGGGTTGTTCCGAATATATCCAAAGCCAAATTTAATAGTTCCGAATATATCCAAAGCCAAAATTTAATAGTTCCGAATATCTGTAATAATAATTCTTAATACTGTATTTGGAGTGCCATTTATTGATATAGATTATAAAGCAAAAGACTAGGTTTCTGCTTGCTAGAAAAAAGTGACAGTGAAACCTCTTTCTCAGACATTCTGGAACAATCTCTTGAGAAATGGAAATTAAAGACACACTGGCACCAAGGCTAGTAGGGCAGAGACTCAGTGTCTCCTGATTGGAATGGCCACGGTTTTGCCAAGGAAGGGGAGCTGGAGTAAAACCTGTCAATGATGTCTGTCTGCACCAGTGAAATCTAGAAGCAGACACCGAAGCCAGAAGGTATTTTTTTTTTCCACATTGGTTCTTTTCAGTTGAAAGATGGACATCGCTTCTGATAAATCTCCTGATCATTTTCTGTTACGATATGCTCTGGTGGAAGCCTACACTGCATCTGTGTCCTTTTCTAAACCCTCAACTTACATTTATGTTCTACAAATGTAAATAATATAGATAGATATGTTCTATAAATGTAATTAATATAGATATAACCTATACAATGTTAGATGCTTTGGAAAAGGCCATTTCCTTGAAAATTCTCCCCCAAGTTCTAACTCTGTGTTTGAAAACTTGGCTTTAAATTATGCATCCTGTTGTTGAAAAATGCTCCTGTCTGCAGAATTTAGTGTCTACAAGCATTATTAAAAACACTGTCAAGGTTTGTAAGCCTCTAAACATAAACAATCTTTTTAGCCTTAATTTCTTTGAAAATGCTATGAAGTGCCTTCTTCCCTTTCCTTCTCCCCATGCTTCCTTCTCTCTTTGAGTCCAACTACTTTCATGTTTGTGTTTAAAAACACATTATGAAATTTTCTTTCATAACAAGCTGTAAGTAAAAAGTTTGTTCCTTGGCAAGCAATGCAGCTTCCATCTCTCTCTCTCTCTCTCTTGGCCCGTCTACATTTTTGTCTTTTTCTGCTTTAATACACATTTCTAGGTGGCATGAAGACAATAAATGGCAATAATTTACTAATTAGATGCAGCTTTGCATATTATACTACATTAATGATTATATTTTAATTTCCAGAATTTATTTGCAGTATTTACTGCATGGATGGTTAACTGTGGTTTTCTAGATGTTCCTGAACTATAGTTCCAACTGTGTCTTAACACTGACTATTTTGTCTATGAGGAGTCATGGGACTTGAAGCCCAACAACATCTGGAGGACAACAGTTGAGAATTTCTGTTTGTCTTCGTGGCCTCTGTGAATGCACACTAATGGGTTAATCTGTGCCTGTGCAGAGCAGTCTCGGAATCTTGTAGAGCTTAAGCACATGATGCCAGGACCTCCCACATGCTGCCTATAACCCCACCCCAGCACCAAATGCCTCAGTTCTGTTTCTGCCACTGCTGTTGCAGCTTCTCAGATCGTAGCTACTGCATTCATATATTTTCTTGGACCTCCCAGTTTTTTTTTTTAACTTGGACCATTTCTGACATTGCCTTTGGACCTCTGAGTGATACAAAGCAAAAAACTGTGTTATTTCTACCATTTTCCTAAGTAGGTTTACAGCCGCTTTGGGCCCTTTCAAGCATTGTGTTTCGTGCTCAAATAAAATCCTATTGTCCGATGGCCATTCCCAGCCACCTTCTGTGCCATTTGAAAGAGCTTTACAAAGCCGGTGCTGAAACAAAGGCTCCAATGCCTTCGTTCTTATCTCTGGGAAAAGTCTCTCTGTCCAGTACGAGACTCAGCCATGGCTCCGCTGGGTCCCTCCCTAGAGTGGTCGAGTAGACCATATAGGCGGGGTATAAATCAAATCAATCAATCAGTCAGTCAGTCAGTCAATCAATCAATCAATCAATCAATCAATCAATCAATCAATCAATCAATCAATCAATCAATCAATCAATCAATCAATAATCTGCAGGAGGCCATTCACTTAAAAGGTGGCAAAGGCATCTTCCTCAGGCTTGAGGTTAACTGCCTTGGTGTCGGTACCAAAGTCTGCTTCAGCATCGGTATTGAAGAAGATATCTGCAAAGCTGCCTAGGGCTCCGGCTGAAGCCCTTCCATCACCGCTATTTGTGGCCCACACTTGGCATGAGCCTGCATGCCTCAGCATCCCATCCAGAGATGAGGATGTGCCTCCTCTGAGCTGTCACTGTGCTTGAGGTGACAGATTGCCAGGTGTGAAGGACTGGTGCTAAACAAATTGTGGTGTGGGGTGTTGCTGGTGGGCCAACAGAGTCACCTCTGACTTGTGGGTTCTCACCATCATAGCCACAGGATACGCTATTGAGTTTGATTCTTCACCTTGCATGGGGTTTCTCAGGGATACTACCCCTGCCCAGTGTTAGAAGAGGAATTAGCAATCTTGCTTCAGAAGGATGCCATTGCCCGGGTTCACAACCTGGATGTTGCACTACTTCATTACCCCTAAGAAGGATGGGGGGGCTCCGCTGGATCCCTGACCTTGGTCCCTTGAACTCCTATATCATACCTTGATGCTTCAAGATTGTCTCCCTGGATGGTACTATCCAGATGTTGAGACGTGGAGCTGGTTTTCAGTCATAGACCTCAAGGATGCCTATTTCCATATCAGCATTGAGCCTGAGCATCGTTGTTATTTGTGGTTCTCACTTAAAGGGGTGATCTACGAATTCAAGGTGCTCCCCTTTGGGTTGTCCACTGTGTCACGGGTATTCATGAAGTGTTTAGCCCCAGTGGTGGCTTATCTTCATTTTCGTGGTGTTACTGTGTTCCCATATCTGGATGATTGATTGTTGGTGGTGCCGTCACATGCCCAAATGATCAAGGACATTTCATTTACCCTATCCCTCTTGTCTGCTCTTGGGCTCCAGATGAACCAAGAGAAATCCACTCTGCATCCCACTCAGAGGGTGTCGTATATTGGGCCAGTTCTAGATGCCTCTTCCGGCTGGGCGTTCCTTCCAGAAGACAGGATTTTAAAGATCAAGTCCATGGTGGCGTCTTTCATCCTCGGTGCCAGAGTACTGGCTCATCAGGTGCAGTGGTTGTTAGGCTTGATGGCTTCCTCTATGGCTGTGGTCCAGCATGCCAGGCTGAAGATGAGATCTTTGCAGGCCTGGTACCTGACGCTGCACGACCCATTGCTGGGCCCTCCATCCAAATTGCTACTGGTTGAAACAGAACTGGTCTGGTGGGCCTTCCAACCAAACCTGCTGATAGGAAGAGCATTTGGTCCTCTGACACCAGAAATGCAGGTAACTGCGGATGCGAACCCAACAGGCTGGGGAGTACACATAGGAAGCCTGACAGTGCACAAACTTTGGTCACTGGAGGAGAGGCTTTTGCATATCAACCTCCTGGAACACCTGGCCATCTACAAAGTCTTCTGGGCTTTCGAGCACCTGCTTCTCGGCCAGGTAGTCTACGTAGCATCGGACAACACCACAGCTATGTTTTACCTCAACAAGCAAGGTGGCACACACTCCCTCCACCTGTTATACTTGATGGTTCAGCTGTGGGAGTGGTGCTACTCCTGCCAAATATATCCAGTAGCAGTGCACGTGGCCTCAGAGGACAACGCTTTGGCAGATCGGTTGAGCGGACTCCAGGATTGCACTCACAAGTGGTTCATTGGACAAGGACGTGTTCCTTTCACTTTGCCAGCAGTGGAACACACCTCAGGTTGACATCTTCACCTCCTTAACCAACAGGAAGTGTGACCGTTATTGTTCGAGAGTGGGAACCGGCTGTTACTCAATGGGCAACATTTTTGTGACCTCTTGGGCAGAGGGGCTCCTCTGCATGTTCCCACCCATTCCACTGATGCAGAAGGCCATCATCAAGGTGAACACTGAATCTAGAAAGGGCTCCACTCCCTGGATGTCAAAAGGGCCCTCTCATATTACAGTGGACCCTCTACTTAAGGAATTAATCCATATTGGAATGGTGGCTGCAAGTCAAAAAGTCTGTAAGTCGAATCTCCATTGACCTACAATGCACTGAAAACTGATTAATCCCATAACCAGTGGTTTTTATTCTATTTTTATTCCATTTTGGTTTTTTTCTGGTCTGTAAGTCGATTCTCTGGCTGCAAGTCGAATCTAAATTTTGCAGCCAGAGAAGTCTGTAACTCGAAAAGTCTGTAAGTCAAGCTGTCTGTAAGTCGAGGGTCGACTGGTATGTCTCCCGTTCTACCGCCTTCCGCTCCTCATACCATCTATTCATCTCCTTCCAAGGCCAATCAAAGGGTTCCCCAGTCACGTGACAGACAATTTCCCATTGGATAGTTGCCATGATCCACCTAGCATATGAGCTGGCCAAGGCACCTTTACCATGGACTGTGAGGGCCCATTCCACTAGGGCAGTTGCTACTTCCACAGCCTTCCTTAAAGGAGTTGACTTTACAGATATTTGTAAGGCTGCTACATGGGCCACACAATCCACCTTCACGGCCCATTATTGCCTGGATGTTCGAGCCAAAGCAGAGGCTGCTGTGGGCCGTGCTCTCCTGGCATCTATTCTCTTATGATGTCCCTCTGAATTTACAGAGACCACAAAGAAGAAGAAAAGCTTACTTACCTGTAACTCTTCTTCTTCGAGTGGTCGTCGGTGAATTCACCCTTCCTCTCTGCTGTCCG
Source organism: Pogona vitticeps (assembly GCF_051106095.1). NCBI lineage: Eukaryota > Metazoa > Chordata > Lepidosauria > Squamata > Agamidae > Pogona > Pogona vitticeps. Next base: position 95,255,925 of record NC_135785.1, read on the forward strand.
TCACATGTGCCTTGTGGCATGCTGCACAGCAGCGGACTGTTCCATGGAACTGATGCACGTGGTGCCGGGGTGGGGTTGTAGTCAGCATGCGGGAGGTCCTGGCACCATGTGCTTGAGCCCTAGAAGATTCCGAGGCTGCTTTGTGCAGGCGTGGATTAACCCATTAGTGTGAATTCACAGATGACCACTCGAAGAACCAGAGTTACAGACAAGTAACCTCTTTATTTATGGCTGATTCTAGCAAAGCCACCTCTCTGTCATAAATAATTTTCTGGGAAACAGAGTGCTATTTTTCCTCCCAGGGTGTCTGGCCCCTTTGTGCATTATTTCCACTGTCTTGCATATTTAGAAATATAAACAGAGAAGACCCTAGGCTATTAGCCCCCTGTCCCCAGAGTATAGCAACTTAATCCCCTTCCCTTAGAGATGGGGGGAACTTGTTGGATAAGCTCAATTTCACTCCTCCCAAGGCATTTAAAATTTGCATATTAAAGTGCAAACAAAACAAAATGCATATGTCAAAATGTGAATGACTAAGAATGCCCATGAGAGGGACTATGTGCATTGTGTAAAATGCATAAATGAAAGCACCCTTCAGGAAAACACTGATTAAAATTCAGTGCAGGAAGTAAAAACACAACCCAGTACAGCCAGAGGATGTAGCAAATCCTAGGTGGGAACAGGAGACTTGTTGTACATTTGAGATTACTGTTTGCCATACATATTATTAGGCCCATTTTGTGCATTGCTGGATGTTGGGATTGGGAGCTGTGCCACTTGCATGTTCCTATTAGGGGAACTGGATCATCTTGGATAGGCAGAGCCTCCATGAATGCTTTGTGGAGGTAGTTCTTCCCTCATGCTAATGTATTGCTTCAGCAAACATTTTGGTTGTACTAAAGCATGTGTTTTCTTCACTCTGTTTTTTTTTTAAATATGGGGGGTTGACCTTGAATCTCAGCTGGAAGTGTGTAGTGGCCATATGGCCTGGTGGTAAACTTTGTATGTGAGTTGGAGAATGGCAATATTAGCTGATACACTTCAGAACATGGATCCATGAACCCTATTTCAAGGGTTAGCTCAGGGCCACCTACATCTCACCAGGTCTATGTGAAAAAACCTTCTGCCCCAGCACCACTGGGCCACCAGAAATTTGTGAATGAGTTATTAAATTCTGCAGGGGATAAAAGATACGAGTAAAACTTTACAGGGAATTTAGTCCTATGGCCAGCATTCACTGGCATCATCCTGATATTTTCCTCCTGTACCTTTTCTGCAAATATCCAACCTTCCTGACCGGGGGCAATCTCTTGAAAGGAAAATTACCTTACAGGAAAGGCTCAGAAAGAAGGTGCTTTTCTTTGTATTATGGAAATACATATACAGTCAACCCTTGACTTACGAACTGCCCTAGTTATGAACATTTCGACTTACGAACCGTTCTGATAGGAAAATATGGACTCGACTTGCGAACTTGGATTCGAGTTACGAATTGGAAAAAAAAAGTGCAGGGAAGTCAGGGAAAGTGGGAATTTTGAACTTTCAGTTAGCGAAGAGGCTGCTTGCCTGCTTCCTCACTTGTCCAAGCAATTAGAGAGTGGGAAGAGAGACCTGGGACTGCCTGAGACTGCCTGGTATTGTCATTTTTAAATGTTAAATTTAGTTTAAAAGGTGCTTTGTTTGGGTTAAACGGTGTTTGGGTAAAAGGGAGCTTGGTTTGAGTTAAAACTTGCTTGGCTACAAACGTGCTTGGTTGCTTTAAAAGCTGCTTGTTCTAATTTAAAAGGTGGTTGGTTGAAAAGGTAACTGTTTTGGTGTAAAAGGTGCCTGATTTAAAAAGTGTTCTTTTTAAACAGTGTTTGTTTGTTCCCTCCATGGTTTCTTGCCTTTTGTTAACCTACAGCCTATGCCATCTTAGGGAAAAAAGAAAAAATTCTGCCCCTAGTGGTAGAGAACGGATTAATCAGCTTTGAATTAGTTCCTATGGGAACCAATGCTTCGACTTACAAACCACCCCTCAACCTAAGAACCAAAAACAGCCGGAATGGATTAATGGGTTTTCAGTGCATTCCTATGGGAAATGCTGATTTGACCTACAAACTTTTCGACTTACAAACGTCCTTCCGGAATGGATTAATTTTGTTTTGTTTTGGAGGTTGACTGTAGGAGGCATTATGTTCCGTTTTCTTCATTGTTCTCTCATTCCCCTCATCTCCTTGGTGATGTAACAGAAACATTCCAACAAGATGGGCAGTTATGGGTGCTGTGAAGAAAGGACATAGAAGCATCCTGTCTCTCCCAATAACTGAAAGGGCATTTCTGGGAAAAGAAAGAAGAGAAATTACTGGACAAAGATCCATGGCACATTCTGAGATGGACCTCCATATAGAAATGTCCAGTGGCTAGGATTTTGGGATCGTCTAGGCATCTGCAACAGGGAGATGGATTTACTACCCCAGTGCTATGGATACAGTATAACGAACCAATTCCCTTCTGGATGTTTTCTGTAAGTGTATTCCTGTTCTAAGGCTAGGAATAGAAAGAATGCTCATAAAATTCCTAGGTTTTGTTCATTTTAGCTTGACAAAAAATCTAGGAAGGAAGTCTTGTCAGAATCCTTGCCTCCAGTCCAGCTTGAGACAAAGAAAACAAAAAAGCAAAACAAAAAACAAACAAAAAAAAACGCAAAGCGTGCTGCTTATATACCGCCCCATAGCGCTTCAAGCACTCTCTAGGCGGTTTACAATTTAATTATGCAGGCTACACATTGCACAAAACAGGCTACACATTACACAAAACAAGTCACCCTCAGCTCCCAAGGTCTTTAGTGTCCTTTTCCTTTGACAAGAAAAGCACATACATACTGACAGCAAGCACCGAAATGCTGGCAGATTGTTAAGGTAGAGGCAAACAATCCATCCAGTGCTTGAAATTTTTAGGCAAAGCACCAGTCAGTCTAGTTTTTTTCGGTTTGCAGATTATGTGGTTTTGTGCAAGTTTTCTCCCACCAGGAAACATTGTTCTCACAAATCCAAGAGTGTTAGAAAATTCATTGCAATTTTTGCTGGAAAGACTGATGTAATTCCTTGTTAAAGTGTGTAAGGATGAGACTCATAAGGATTTACATCTTTATTTCAGACACATTTATGTTCTGTAGCGCCTGTGGATGAAGAATGGTCAGGAGTCTGTGTGATATGTTTTTCACAGAGAATAAGTAATGCTTATATATGGAATCCAAGGGTTTTTTTTCCTTAGAGATAATTACTTCCTTCCTTTTAATGTAATCTTACCTTTAAATATTTCAGGCATGTAGGCAAGGACTGCTTCACTACTCTTAGTACTGAAATCAGAGATTCTTACGCTCATTTAAGCATGTATAAACGCTGCCATTTCGTTTTTAGTGATACATGAATTATTATAATTTAGCTGCTTTTGATGCTTCCCTTATTACTTTCCAGTACCGAAAGTTATCATCCAATTACTAGATATGTGTTGTGAAGAAAGCAAGAGAAAAGGAGAGCTGTAAGAAAATTTTGTTTGAAAGTTGCATGACATGGTTTAAAGTACTTACAGATATTTCAGAGAAACAGCATGATTAATGATATTGAGGGCATTTTCAATAAATAGCACTGCTTGGCTCTCCAGGAAATTAATTAGATAGCAGTTATATTGCATCTGTCAGTTTGTAGTATATCACTTGTAAAATACTCCCAAGTAAGCAGTCTCCCAAGGAGATCTTTGACACACAAATCATTAGGGGAAAAACACCTAATGGCTTGAAACAGAGTTGTATCTAGGGATGTAAATACTTGCTTGCCTTCTTCTCACATGCAAGGACAAGAAATTGCAAACTTCTTCCCCCATGAACAAGGATAACGAAGGGTATCATTATGCTACAGTATCAGTACATTGCACAAATGGAAACAAGTCCAGTTCGTTGTTTGGAAGAATGGCACTGCTTGGACAATTTGTAAAATTGTGTGTGTTGCCTAAAACTAGGTTGGCTGCTGCTTTGTTTAAGAATCTGAAGCACTAGACAGATTGTTTGCATCATTTTTACTATACAGCGGGTCCTTCTGTGCTCGGCTTTTCTCTTTCTCTCTGTGCACTTCTCAATGGGAAAGTATACTAGAGACATCTATGCAAATACAAAGACCTTGAGTTAAAAATATCTTTGTTTTGCTATCTTTGCTGGCGATGATGAATCCTATGGGCTTTTAACGTTTCTCAGCAACACTAAAAACTGAAAATGATAAAAGGAATACACCATTCCTCCCCCCCCCCTGTAAAATGCTTGTTAATTGTGTAAACGTAATTTTTTATTCTTATTCATTAATTGTTGACAGATGTCTCTTAGTTATTGCTGGGCTCCATCACCCCTTTTGTGGGGTAGGTGGCAGCTATTCTGATTTTACTTTTTGGTTCCTTTGAGGAATTAGTGTTTAATTAAAAGAAGCAAAGAAAACTCCTTTCTTTCTAGAATTGGCAATGTCTACATGTTTCTAGTTCTGGTCACTAGGTTACAATCGTCTTAAAGCTTCTCTCTTTGATCACCTTAGAGAGCAGAGCAAGGAAGTCCATACAACAATTTTTCAAAGCCTCCTGTTTTTTTTTTAATGTGCTTGAATGTCTGGACACTGTTTGCAGTGAGCCTAACACCCCACAAGTATGGCTTATCTAGTTGTTGACCATCTTGGTTGGTTTTAAGGCAACCTCTGGCTTCTGGCTGATAAGAAGTATGGTGGTCTCCATGACTTTATCTTTTTGCTGGAGGAAGCTGAGGATGTGAATCTTCCAGTGTCTTGTTTTTGGAGAGAAAGTGGGGTAAAAATCTCTCTTTTCTCTTGAACTGATATTTTCTGCATGAGAGCTCACCTTCCCCCCCCCCCCCCGGCCAAGTCTTGTGGGAAATCTTGCTGGATTTCTCAGATGTTTCATGGGCATTTTCAATGGATGAAATGCCAAACTGTCTATATTTAATTTTTGCTCAGAATGCCACATATCTTGTGCAGGATTTACCTGATGCTGTGCAGGATTATTACAGTTCCTGAGCAGAATGACACCTTTCTTGTGCAGGGCTTACTGGATAGAGCATTAACTTGTATGGAATAGGGCAGTTTCCTGCACAGAACAATAAGCAAAAAAATGGGAGGAAGGGAGGGAATGAGGCCAAAGTAGGTCTTGGAAAGAGATCTTGACATGTTGAGACTTGGAAACTGCTACAAATGAGAAAGTTTGTGAGTACTCATCACATCCCTAGTGGAAATTATCGTTATCTGGTTCTTTTCACAACCCCACCCATCCTCCTAGAGCAGTAGTTCCCAACCTTGGATCCCTAGATGGTTTTGGACAAATTTCAGAAATCATGGCCGGCTCAGCTAATGGTGAACACTTCTGGGAATTTTAGTCCAAGAACGTCTGGGGACCCAAGGTTGAGAATCACTGTCCTAGAGGAATGCATCTCACTGTCTCTTACTCTTAGAAAGAAACTGAGAGGAGAAAAGATTGTACTTCTGAGAAATCTTGTTGGATTGTTCAGTTTTGTGATTTTTTAAAAAAAGAAATGGCAAGCTGCTCAAGACGACTGTGCAGAATGGCGCTTTTTTCTATGTAGGAACCACCTGGAAATGGCAGAACTTGTGCTAAACTGGGCAGGATTATAAGAATGTCTCTGCAGAACGACCTCTTTTCCTCTGTAGGGTTCACTGAAGGGTGCATACGTTGTGCAGAATTTGGCAGTTTCCCTGAACAGAACTGGTGAAAAAAAAGAGAGAGGGTGATTTGCCATTGATTTTCTCAATTTAAATGTGTTTATCAAGGTTATTTTACTAGTTGCATTCTATAATTGCACTTAAGGTTGTATAAATAAAATATAATGGGTGGGATCTAGCTCTTATCACACTTAAATTGTATCCAGACAGGTGTTGTAAAATAGGCCCCAGCATCAGTTGGGAATAGGAATCTTAACAAGACACACCTTACCATTTACATTGTCCAATTCTACGTGATATTTGTCATTTATGCAATGATCTGAGATTAAGCAGTGACTGATTTGTACGCCCCCTTAAAAAACTTTTTATTTCATCCAATGTATGTATAATTCAAAAAACAGAAAAAATGTAATCCTCAAATTTTCATCCTAGCAATGTTATCAGAAAAATAATTTTTCAGCTTTCCTTACTTGTCTCATAGGTCATGAACTGAAAGCAGTCTTTCCAAAATAGTTCATGTGAATTTCTTCCCCATTCTAAGTCAAATGAAAAATGGTATATGATTTAAATCACTGAACGGGCATGGGTGAGAAGCATTGAACTCTCCACCCTCCATCTTGGTCTCCAAAGGTCCTCTTTTCAGGTCTTTTCTTTCTGCTCGCAGAAGTAGCTGCATGCTCCCTGTCTGACAGATTCCTCTCCTGAGTTAGTGACAACATTAATAATGTCTGAATAGCAGTTTGAGCTTCTCTCAAATCTTAGATAGGAAGAAATGGAAAACTTTGAAACTTAACATCTCCTGCTTGTAATTACCTACAAAAGCCAGATGGATCTCTGCTGCATTCCTTTCCCACTTACATCTGTGTCATATTATCAGAAAGAAAAGGTTCTCATCACAAGTCAAAATTCATAATGCTGCCCCTGGGAAAATAGAATTTTGCAGCTACAAGGGACAGAATAAATCATGCAAATTAGGCTAATATGCAGATACTTATTTGTCTTTGATTTTTATGTTCACAAACATGGAATCTTGAGACTCATCATATTTTGCTTTCAGAATCCATTCATTTATGTTTCTGTGAGTTCCCTCATGCTACAAAAATAGTCAGGCAAGAGTTTTATATTATATACTTTTCTTAGTACAGTGGTGCCTCGCATTACGACGTTAATTCGTTCCAGCGAAATCGCCGTAGAATGAAAACGTTGTAAAGCAAAATTAAAGAGCCCATAGAAACGCATTAAAACCCGTTTAATGCATTCCGATGGGCTGGAAACTCACCGTCCAGCGAAGATCCTCCATAGAGCGGCCATTTTCACTTCCTGTGCAGTGAGGAATCCGTCCCAGAAAACAGCGGGGGGCCATTTTGTTTACCCGGTGGCCATTTTGAAACCGCTGATCAGCTGTCCAAAAATCATCGTTTTGCGAAGAATCAGTTCCTGAAGCAGGGAACCGATCATCGCAAAGCGAAATTCCCCCATAGGAAACATCGTTTGCGATCGCAAAAGCGATCGCAAAAAGTTCGTCGTAATGCGGTTTCGTTGTTAAACTGAGCGATCTTAAAGTGAGGCACCACTGTATATAATGAGTGGAATTCTGTAGCTTAGCATAGCAAATGATAAATGGAACTTAAAGAGGAGTTGACTCACCCAGTCCTTGCTGATTCAATGGGCCTACTCTACTGCAACTTACTACTGTAGCCAACAGGATTTTAGCTGCTATGTCCCACTTATCTCTGTTTATAAGCAATGTGCAGGGCTTTGTAAATCTCCTGAATACTTTTGTTGCTGCTGACAATATAAGCTAAGGGGGAGAAAGCCACTGCAAGTGCCTAGCATAGCTGTTTGATTTTTGTGCAAGGTAAAAAGTCATTTTTAATGAAAAGCTGGATGCCTGGGTTCTCAAATGTTAGTGTAATAATTTAATATAAACAATATATTGTGTTTAAAAGATAAGCAGATAGAAAGAAACCTGGATATTAAAAGTGACATAAAACAATTGACGTGTTATATCAAGCTGTGCAGATTCTCTGGGCAAGGTTCCAATAATTTCTATGCAAAGGTTTATTGCCCATATGCCTATGGTGTAATTACCATATAAAGATGAAACTAATACATACAGAGTCATTCGCTGTGGCTTTCTTTGCATTGTGCCTTAAGTGACCAATGGGGCCAATGAAAAGTTTATGGCAAAAATGAGTTTGAAAGTGGACACAATGGTTATGCAATGAATATCTGATAATCCAAGGATGTGAAATACAGTAAGCATAAAATATATTATCAATGCTCTGGAGGCCAGGAGTTCGTGCAAAAGCTATTCAGGGAGGAGGTTTAGTGTGCAGGTGTTAACATCAGTGCAAACATTATTCAAATTTCTAAAAAAACCTGTAGTAAATATTAACTATATGTGTTTTGGATGTGGGGGCCTCAGCATAATTATTATGCCATGAGCATTTAAAACGTGAATTGAGAAAATTTCTGTAATTGTTTTTTTCCAGTTCAGACTTTGCTATTAGAAAAATATAGTGGTGCCTCAACTTATGAATTTAATCCATTCCAGAAGATGGTCGTAACTCAAAATGGTCATAAGTCAAAGCACCATTTTCCACAGGAATGCAAAGAAATGTGATTAATCCATTCCGGCCAGAAAAAAAATCACCACCACACCCCAAAAAAACCCACTGCAAGACCCATTGGAAACGTGATTAATCCATTCCGGCCGAAGGGGGCGGGGAACAAAAAGCAAACAAAACCTGCAAGATCCATCAGAAATGCAAAAAAACAAACAAGCAAACAAAAAAACCCCAAAAGCAAACAAACCCTGCAAGACCCATCGGAAATGGGGGGAATCCCCCCCAAAGCAAACAAACCCTGCAAGACCCATTGGGAATGAGGAAAAAAACAACAACTCAAAAAGCAAGCAAACCCTGCAAGACCCATCGGAAATGGGGGGACACACCCAAAAAGCAAACAAACCCTGCAAGACCCATCGGAAATGGGGGGAAAACCCCCAAAAGCAAACAAACCCTGCAAGACCCATTGGAAAAGCAACCCCCCAAAAAACAAAGACTGCAAGACCCATCACAGCACAGAAACATAACCCTCAGCCCAAAACCATGCTGCAAAACCCACCCAGAACAGACAGTTTTTAAAAAGCAGAAAGCAGCACCTTAGCAGGCAGTCCGAATCCTCTTCTGAACACACACTCTAACTGCTGGGGAAAAAGAGCTACAAAGAATCAGTCTCTTCACCACCAACGGCTGGCAATTTGAATTCCCTGCCTTTTTCGTGATCATAACTCGAAGCTCCGGTTGCAAGTCTAAGCTAAATTTTGTGGCTGGAGCTGGTTGTAACTCAAATTGGTTGTAAGTTGGGATGTTCATAAGTCGAGGCACCACTGTAGGTGTTTTAAATTCTAACCATCTCTGGGTCTTGCAGAAGTTTAGTTAGTTATGTTCCAGAAGTTGGAACTGAAATACCGTGGGGCCTTGACTTATGACCAGAATCTGTTCAAGAAGTTGGATGTAACTCGAAATGGCCATAAGTCAAAGCACCATTTCCCATAGGAATGCATTGAAATGCAATTAATCCATTCCGGCTGGAAAAATAAATCACAAAAAAATCACTGCAAGAATAATTGGAAACACGATTAACCTCTTCCAGCCAAAGGGGGGGGGGAAGCAATCAAGCATGCAAGATCGATTGGAAATGCATAGAAAACAAATGGAGCAGATCAGAAATGCACAGAGAACAAAGGGGGCAGGTCGGAAATGCAAAGAAAACAAAGGAAAAAGCAAGGGAAGCATGCAGGACCCATCAGAAATGGGGAAACCCCGCAAAAAGCAACCAAACCTCCCAAGACCCATAGGAAATGGGGGGAAGCCAGAAAACAAATGTCCAAGACCCATCGGAAATGGGGAATGCCCCCCAAAAGCAGCCAAACCCCCAAGACCCATTGGAAATGGGGGGGGAAGCCAAAAACCAAACAAATCCCCCAAGACCCATCAGAAATGGGGGGAAAACCCCAAAAAGCAACCAAACCCCCCAAGACACATCGGAAATGGGGGGAAGAAAACAAAAAACAAACAACCCCCCAAGACCCATTGGAAATGGGAAAAACACCCCAAAAAGCAACAACCCCCCCAAGACCCATCAGAAATGGGAAAAAACACCAAAAAAGAAACCAACCTTCCAAGACCCATCACAGCACAGAAACAACCCCCCCAGCTGAAAACCACACTGCAAAAACACCCAGAACAGTTTTTAAAAAGCAGAAAACAGCATCTTACCTTACCAGGCAGCCCGAAGCCTCCCTGCAAACACACACACACACTCACTCAGAAGCAGAAGCAAGGCAGTCCCAAGCCTCCTCCAATGCACACTCTCTAACTGCTGGCGTTAAAAGAAGCTGGACATGAAATTCTATTTCAAAATACTGGACAAAGTACTGGACAACACCAGCAAACATTATGCTAGACTGCACAAGGAAGCCATTGAGATCCATAAACATCAGCAGAGCTTCAACAAAAAAGAAGAAAATCTGAAACTTAACAAGACCTGGCTCCCAGCACTGAAAAATACAGCCTGCAGAAGGTCAGTGAACTCCACCCAGCCACAAGGACCAAGGATCATTGCACACAAAAGACCAGCTAAAAACACCCATCAACCACAGTGACAGATAATCTCCCCCCCTTATCACAACAATACATCCACAACAAAAACACGCTGATCACCCTATCTCCTGAAAAGGACAAAAGCTGTTCCCACAGCTATAAATACTCAACTATCCAACAAACAGCAACAGAGCATGGACTGAGTTCCTACTCCAGTCCTCTGAAGATGCCGGCCACAGAGACTGGCAAAACATCAGGAAGAACAACCTTCAGAACACGACCAAAGAACCCGAAAAACCCACAACAACCATCAGATCCCAGCCGTGAAAGCCTTTGAGAATATGTTATTTATTAGTTTTATTAGATTTTGAGCTCTCTCCTCTTGAAATGGAACTCAGGTCTCTTGTTCAAAATGCTTTATAAACCTTATCCCAATATTCTTTTCATTCTGATTCAAATATTTTTACTGTTTCTTGTTCCTGAAAACAGGAATCTGTGAGCATTCATTTTCTCCAGCCTGTTCTACTTTTTTGTATGCTGCCTCTGGCCCTTGCAAACAGATATGTGTGAGAATTCGGCAGCTTGACCTAAAAGGGCTGAGGTCGTAGCTGGCATTTTGACTGAATGCTCACAAAATGTCAATCTGAACGCTTCTGGAAAGCTCAGAGGCCTTTTGCACAATGCTGTCTGCCACTCATTCCTCTTCCTCTTCCTCTCACAAAGCCAAAACATGTACTTTAATCCAGGGCAGGGCAAGGCAGTGTGTTGCCAAAAAGAACTGATCCATCCCAGGTTGAATTGAAGGATTTTTCACACCACAATAAGACTTCTCAGCCCAATATGGGAGAAATGGTGTGTGGAAGAATGTCTTTGTCCACCAAGGCATATTGTGAGGCCTGCTGCCACCCCCAACCCCCAGCATAACTGAAGGCTTGGGGTCTACTACCAATGACTCAATTGGCTCTAGGTTGCTGGTGTAAGTTTTCTTTATCTGGTTTCCTGTCACGATTCTCCTGCACACCAAGGGACTGAGTTTCCTGCACTAGGCCCCTGGAGATAGTCAGTTCTGTACTGGCCTCAGTTCATGTCAGGGACGCCACTGAAGTCCTGCTGATGGACCAGACTGGACTGGGGCCAGGCTAGGAGCCTTTTAATGAGGGCCAGTAGAAGTGGCTGGTGGTGAGCATTGACTGTTCTCTTGCTCCTTGAGAATCTCCTCCTCTTGTACTGGCAGTCTGTGCTGTAAGTACCTCATTTGGGTTGGGGTGAGTGCCACAGTACTTGTTGGGCATCTTGAACACCATGAAGCTTGTGGAACAGAAGCCTTCTGTGGTGCTGTGTGGGGTCCTCCCAATCCCAGGTCCTCCTGTGTTGCCAAGTGCTTTGCATCTGCCAGTTCTTTGGAGACACTTGGACTTCCCTCCTCCCACCTTCCCAAGAGCCCAGAGCAGCTGCACCACCCAGGATGTCAGGGTAGGGCAAGGGCAGATAGACCACCCAGGATGCATTATGACCTCACAGGGTGAAAGCTACCTTCAGCTGTTATGTGAAGGGCTGGGTGTAAGCAGAATAGTAGTAGCAGTAGCAGTAAATATTAACTGCATTCCATCAAGTGGATTCTGACTTAGGTTGACCTTTTTAGAGATTTTCTAGGTAGAGAATATAAGAAGTGGTTTACCATTCCCTTCTTCTGGGGATGCTCTGGGACCATGCAGCTTGCCTACAGCTACACAAGCTGGCTGTATTCACAGGAGACACAGTGGGGAATTGAACTCTGAATTTCTGGCTCCATAGCCAGAGACTTAAACCACTGCGCTATCAAGCCAACAGTAGTAAGAATAGTAGAATCGTCGTCGTCGTCGTCGTCGTCGTCGTCATCATCATCATCATCATCATCATCATCATCATCATCATCATCATCATCTTGCTTGTGGATGAAACGGACTTCAGTGGTCCCCATAGTCATTGGGGCTTTGGGAACAATATCAAGAAATTTCACGAAGTATTATAAGCAGTTGCAGATCTCAGAAATAGTGCCATCAGAGCTACAAAAAACTAGCAATATTATGAATAGCACACATACAGAACAAATATTTAACAGATACTTAGGTTTTTAATTAGAATATGTATTTTTATACAATACAAATCAATATTTTTATAATTTTTACTGACCGTCTCGTAATTTTTTAATAATAATAATAAATTTCTGAGCCTTTGGGCAGAGGAAGGAAGAAGCACTACTTACTATCTTGAAGTACTGAATTAAGCCAGGAAGGGAGCGAGGGAGGGACCTTCCATTGGAATATATGTGTTTAATGTATTGTATTTGTATTTTGTAACTCTTTGTATTTATTTCCTCCAGAGAGATAGCAGCTCCTGCATGTTTGTCAGCAGACAGTGCAGACAGGTCTGGTGTATGTAGGGCAGTTGTAGAGTAAATCATGTACTGCTGTGATTGGCTCATCAGAATGTTTAATTGCTGTGTGTTGCCTTTATTTTGTGATAGGAGGTGGAATATTAACTAAATAAATAAACCAATCAGTTAGTCAATATATGTGCATAGGCGTGTAAGAACTACGGAGGTCAAGTGCCACAAAATTATTCCTTAGAATAGTAGAAGGGGAGGTTCGAGTTCATAATTTCCAACAGGGATAAGCAAAGTGCATCTTTGCAGCCTTCAAGACCCCACAGAAACCCCCTGTTCCAAAAGCAGAAAATGTGGGGATGTTGAGTGACCAAAAAAAAAAGTATTTTCCTGCTCCCAAAGTCTTCTGGGAGTAGCAAGTCCAATACAAATTGTGTGTGTGTGTGTGGGGGGGGGGGTTAGGATTAGGGTTAGGGTTAGTTTCTGTCAAGCCCCACCCTTGAACTCCAAAATAAAATCTGGAACCCTGCAAACAAGAAAGAGAAGCAGAAACTGGATATTTCCTCCTAGATTCTAAGGGGTGCGCATGAAGCCAATCTTTGTTCAGATTGCTGTAGGGCAGAGAATAATCCTTATGTCACCATAGGGGGTGTGCGGGTCACAGGTTAGATCAAGCTTCTTTTTATGTTTAAGAAGAGCACATGGAATGCTACAAATAACTTTTTAACACTCCCACTAGCCCTGGCTCTTTGGATTACAACAGATATGTAACAAATATCCCAGAGGAGGAATTTATGCTCTAAGGTATTTTTCCAAGCACGCTGCTGAAGACCCACTAGATGGGTTGCATGAATACGGAGAAGTACATTTGGATTTTGTTCCGGAGGAGATAGCCCTTTTCACCCTCCTTGCATGAACCTGGAAGCATACATAATACAGATATTGTGTAAGAATTTCTTATTTTAAATGGTTCGAAGTATGACCATAAGGAGAGCTTGGAAAGCCCAGTCCATCATGTGGTTCAGATGTCTCTCCTTTTCTTTCTGTTTTTCTGCTCTGACAAGGACAGGAATGCAGCATCCCAAGGCATCTCAGGTGCCAGGGGACTGGAGTCTTAACCTCCTATTCAGCAGGGGAGGTACTTGTTTGTGGAATTGGTTGAACTAATGCATTTGAAAAACCTGACTTGTGACATTCTAGTTAATAATATTGATGCATATTCAAAATGATGATGTTGCCCTTTGCCGGCCACCTTTGACTGGTCATTTTTCATTTATTCTAATTTGGAAAACTGTCTTTGCTAAGTTGTGATTGATTTTGGCAGGCTGTTTCTTGGAGGGAAATATATGGCGCTAGCATAAGGGACTTCTTTTCCCCTGGTGTGTTCGCTCTGTGCAAACACAGTAGTGTTATTGGATATTCCAAAATTAAGTGATTTAAAAAATATCTGGGGGCTTACTGTGCATAATACAAATGGTTGAAAAAATACAGCACTTTCTCCTGGTTCCTACCAACCCCTAAGCTCAGAAAACAATGAATTATAATAATACAGATTGTCCTTGATCCTCTCAGGATTTCACAGTCTCTGCGAATCCATTCTGCGTGTCCTGCAGGGTATTTTATATTTCATCTCTCTCTACGAAAGTTCCCCAGGCTGTGAACATTCCACAATCCTGCATTAAAATGAGATGGTTGAGCTAGTTCATTATTGGGTTCCCTTCTGTGTGAGAGGAACTGCACCAGCCGGAAAGGGAGCACAAAAAGGTTAAAGCTGATTGATGCTGATGGACCTGGCAGATCAACGCAGGGCAAGCAGAGTTATTCCACCAGTCGTGCATGCCTGTTTCCTTGAGCAAATACTCTAAATCACTTCTTTTAATCTAGCAAATGGAGGACTATCTGTAAAAGAAAAGCCTGATTGATCCTGATTTGACTTGATTTCTTAAACGCCACCATATTTGGAATCACAAAATAAAAAAAGTACTTATTCATTAATTCATTCATTTATTTATTCATTCATTCTTTGTTTTGAACTGCATGGCAGAAATAAATGGCTGAGATCCTGTTCCACAGTTCCTTGCACACAGAGATGATATCCTCATTCACGAAAGGGTATTTTTGTTCTCTATATAACAAAGTCACATAACCCTGAAATCACTAAAGAAAGCCTTTATTAGGGAACAATTTGCCACTGCTGATGATATCATCACTGTTATGTGCATGGAGCTGCACATGAATTTTATGGGGCCACATTGTCTGTGAAAGGTGCTGCAAATCTTCAGGCTTCATGTAGTCTATATAGCCTGGTTTCTGCTGACAACCTGCACATGGAAGAGTTAATTAACTTTTCCATGTGCAGGGCTACAACTCCTGGACGCTCTTGGTCAGCATGGCTGTGTTAGCTCGATCCTGAACCTGCAGTTTTTTAAGAAAGTAATTTCCCCAAGCTTTGTTGAGTCCAACATGGCAAATTTAGACTAGTTTGACTATCCAAGGAATGTCACTCACTGAACTGAGTTTGCTTTTCATCTATGCCATCTTGCATATATTAAGTGGCTGAATAGGTGGGGGTGGGCCTGTTCAACTTCAGTCTCTGTTTCTGATTAGCTTTCCCTTGTCCCTTTTTTTTCTCCTTTCGTGTGTCTTGGGTGGGTCTCATAATTGCCAGCTACAGTGTGTCAGTCATTAGCTGGGACAGGTATGTTATATGTGATGTCACAGAGAAAATGAAACTTATCAGGCTGCGATTTTTACTTTGGTATTTATAAAAAGGAAGTCACAGGTTCTCCAAATATAAAGAACAACATTTTCTCTCTCCATTCTCTGATTATAGAGCATCTCATGTTCTTGAAATGGTCTAGGAAAAGAACACATAGATGCTAAGATACATAATCTAAGAGTGGTGGGGCAATATGTCAGCTTTATCTGTTCTCTTTTTATCAACAGAGAGACGTGGAAACATATTCTGGGCTGATGTTCTGATATCTACTGTACATGATTCTTATTAATAGTCATGTAGCTTTTGATTATGATATAAACTTTTAAACACTGCTATGTTTATTTAGTATGTATTATGATTTCTTACATATGTAGTCTCTCTTCATATTGTTATTGATTCAAATAGTTGTTTTACACAGGTGAAACTCAAAAGGTGTTTTTAAAAAGTTGTCATTTATTTTCCTAGAAATGGGCTTTGTGTCTTGAGTTTCTTGTTTTACTGTTTCTAATATGTGAAAATGGATTCATTGCAAACTATGTTTCAGTTCGTGAGTTCAGGAAGTGAAGTAAAAAATGAGTACAAAATTTCTTTGTATTCACATATTTTGCAGTTTCACTATTTATTGTCCCTATTTATTAGATTTCTATTCCATCTTCCTCCCAAAATGGAAACTAGGAAATGGAAACCAGGACAGAAAGCAATATAACTGAATAAAACAAAGGTGATTCAAACATCAGATTTTTGCATCTGTGTATCCTTTGTGCATACCTTTTCTTAACATCCACATGATTCTGCATTTTAAGTGCCAAATTCTATCACAGAGGCATGATAAGTACAGTTTTCAGTGCAGAAGTGTGTTTCTGTGTCTCAGATGGAGCTGGAATATGAACTGGATGAGATTGTACAAAGCTGTGTGTGGATTGCTTTTCTCTTGTGTGAGTTTCTTGCATGAGACCTAATGTGGAAAAATGCCATGTTGGAGTGGCCCACATAAGAAGGGATCTAGTTCCTTACTTGGTTCCTTACTTGTTCTTTTGAATTATACTGCAACATGACTCTTTTCCTTTTCCCTGGCACTATTTTATTTAATAGCCCTGGAACAACCCCTTTGTTTATTCAGTGGCATCTCTCTCCTCTTCCACTTGGTCTCCCAAACCAGAAACCTTTCTTATTTCATTGCATTCTATCTGTTACCTGTTACATCCTTCCTTTCCTATCCCCGTGGCACTTTCTTTGGGTATTTTTCTCCCTTGCTTTGGATTTTGTTCCCATCATCTACATAATGAACTCACCAAACAAAGATCATGTGTGCAGTGGAGGGTGCGTGGCATGCTGTCATTGAAAAGCTAAGTATATGTTTAATAATAACATAGCAATGTGGTTTGGGAAGCAAGGGCAGCCATTTTGCTGCCTCTTTCTGATACAGCCTCATAATAAATGCCTTCTATGTTTGTAGCAATAATTTTAGCAAGAGTAATTGGTACTGTTGTATCTCTCCCATAAGAAATGCACTCAATTTATGTGCTCATGGCAGTGAGGAGAGCAACAAGGTTTTGTTGGAGTTAGCACAAAGACATCAAATGTTTAGTGTAACTCCGAGGTTTGCAACTGTGATGAATGGTCTGTTTCTGGAGAGGTATACTCACTGTTGACTCTACTGGCAACCATCATCAAAATAAATGTGATTTTGTTTACCCATGAACAACTGCGGCTGTGCCCTGAACTTGATATAAAACAATGCTCTGATTTATATTATTCCCTTGTACAAATTCCAAGGAATTTCTGGATGTTATTTATTAACAGTATCTTACATAAACTCTGTTATTAGAAGTAATTTTAGAAAGGTTTAAAAAGATAGCTATATTTTGTTCTCCCACTATTTTTGCTTTTGTCTTTCCAAATATTGTACTATCTAGAATTAATAAGGAATAAAGAAATACATAGTACAGGTTCTGGACACAGTACAAATACTACTACCGTTAACATTTTTCTTCCTAGACTACTGTTTTTTGTTTTGTAGCTGAAATCTAATAGTGTAATATACACTACTTAAGGTTGATGACATCATCAGCCACATTTTTCAGAAATATATATTTTTTTTACCAGCAGCAGGAGTGGTTTTCAGAACTTAAAGACTCACCTCACCAATCTCTCAGCCCCTGATGGCTTCCCCATGATTAAAGGGACCCCATGGGATTCTTGGCACCTTAAGGGTGGGATTGGAAATGTTTAATTTTGGGGGGAGGGACACCATGGCTGATACTAGTTAAGCTGTGGTGTTTGCCATGTTGTGATACTAAGCAAAATGCTTGATCCATCTCACATTCTTGAGATGGATCAGTTGGGTTAAGTTTTTGATAAAAGTTTTATAGTCTTTATTAGGTTCTAATGAAATTATATAGCTTTATACAATGTGTTACATATAATCAGAGCTGAGTACTGTAATATCAATACATTGGCGGCCTGCTGCCCTCTGAATTCACCTTCCATCGTCTGGACGTTGTCTGCTTTGGTGATGATGAGAATACTGGGGAAGGGCAATAAAGAGACAAGGGTACATGTAGCTGAAACGATGATCATTGCCCAACTCTGATTGGGAACAGATAGGGAACAGAAAAGGAAGTTTTTCTTACTGAGAATGAACTAACAAACAAAAGGTAAGAAATGTGAAATAAGGCAACAACCCAGTTGTTTAATGCAAAAAACTAACATAAAGCTGAAATAATATTAAGGTCTTTTATAAAATCTAGCAAAGCAGCAACACTGACAAGTAACGCTTGGGAATAAAATGCTTTGAAACTATAGCAGCTATACAAGTCTTCAACAGCTGTATACTCTCACATGGATACATGGGTCACTGTATAGTTAATTCCTGAGAATCCCCATTTTGCTCACAGTATTCATTCATTCATTCATTCATTCATTCATTATACCTCCCATCTAGGCTACTAGATTGCTACTCTGGGTGGTGTACAATGGAGATAAAGAGACAATTTATATAAAACAACTATGACAAGCTAAACTTGATCTATAAGAAACAAACTATTCTGACATAGTCCTACTGATTATTCATGTGTAATATTATTTTCACAAAGTGAACACTAGTACACGGCTGATGATTCAACAGCAACTATAGTTGGAGCTTGGTTCCTTGTGAGAATCTGTCCATGCCCTAAGCCTTTCCCTAAGGCTTTGCCACATGGGTGATAAATTTGTCATTGGAGTACAGAAATCAAATGCTTTGTAGTCCTGAGTCATTATGTTTCATTCAAAACTACACCTTTCTAAATGGATCTTGTCTAAAACATACATATCTATGTTCATTGTGTGCTTTTTGGAAACACAAACCTAATAAAAATGTGTGATTACGCAAAATCCAGATAAATATGTTCTGATTTTGGGTTAGTGTGCCCATTTTACCAGAAATATACATATTTGCAGCAACAATCCTTTACTTGTTTTCTTTGGATATTTGTAAAGTTTGTGTGACTGTTATCTTTTTCTAGCTCTGCTGTTTATGTTTTTGTTTATGCTTCTTCTCTTTCAACCACAAATATATACTCCCAAGCTATGAACTGCAGACTGATGAATGTTTGAATTTTGAAGGACAGTTAATACAAACACATTTTATTTCTCCTCTGCATATGTAGTGCAATTAAAACATCTCTACTATTCATTGAATCTTAGTGCTTACCATGTGAAAAGACTGAAGAGTTTTAATACGAATTTTTGGACTTTTGGTGAGATAATTACAGGTAGGGAATACAATACAAGGGAACTGGAGTTCCTAAAGGCTAAAGGTTCTACTTTGCACACAGATTAACTCCAGCAGGAAATCTGTGATGGAAATGGGAAGAGGTACTTAAAATATCAATGGTAGCTCTTCTCACACCTTTTCCACTTTTGTCTGAGCATGCGAGTTCCACTTTAATACAAACAATAGGAAGAATAGAGCAAAAAAAATTGCATTCATCTGAATTTGCTTTGAAAATGAAATGTTAATTGAACTAAACCAAATTGTCTTCTGCATTGACCTCAGCAATATGGTGATTTAGGAACATGAATAGTTCTCATAAGGCGAAGACCCTAGTAATTCAACAAAGAGACTGAAACCTCTGATAGCTATTACATGAATAGATTGGAGTTCAAGAGTCATTTGATTTCTGTCCTTGAAAACAGTTTTGAAAAGCAGATTTCAATAATTAAGAGAACCATTATGGGTTGTTGGTGAGGAGAGCAACATCCAAAGAGAAATGAATTTTACTTAGATTTTTTTCATACTTATCCCAAGATTGTTAGAGCAGGTAAGTAACCTACATTATTTCCCCATCCTCATATTGTCCTTGCTGTAGTCCTGCAAAATAGCTGAGGCTGACAGCTAGCATAGGTTTTGAAGGTTCAGGTAGAGACTGGAAAGATTTTTTGCTCGGTTGTGATTGTATTAAGACATTAGAAGCATCTACTGCTACATTAAAAATGCTACTTCCTTCTAATTTGGGCTGTATGAAACATGCTTTGTTTTAAAAGGGGGGTGTACCACATTCCACACTCAGCACCAAGAAGGGTCCATATGGCACCGGCACAGAATGGACCTTGAGGAAGGAAAAAGTTGATAGTGAGAATGTCCATTTGCATTCTGATGTCACAACTGAAAACAGAGATTTTGGGGGCTATAGAAGTGAAGGGTATTAGACAAAGGTTGGTTTATTAAATTTAATGGGAATAAATAAAGTGGCAGCTACCTGGGTGGCAACTGAGGGAAGGGGTTAAATTCCTATATTTGCTACATGACTCCAAATATGAGAAAGGTGCTTTCTAAAACTTACTTCACAACTCTTGTTGGTTGGTTGTGGGCTTTATCAATGGGATAGCAGCAGCTACATTTTTTCCTTTTCACAATTCATCCACTTTGGCAGCATCTCTTTAATCAGAGCACAGCAGTGGGAACACCTATATGTTGTGTTACTACTGGGCACTGATAGGAAAAAAAAATGTCTGTCCCCATGGTAGCTCTCTCTCTCCTTAATACCTTATAATAAATATGAGTCTAATTTTAATTTCAGTATATTGTTGGACAACTGCATTACATATTTGGGGAACTCACCACTTATATGATTGGATTTTCAATCCAGAGGTTTGTCCAGATGGCCACTTACGTGTCTCCACCTTATATCTGTCTAGATCTTGAGGGGTTGGGCAATTTTACTGGATTTTTCCAATGGGATAAGAAATTCTTTAAAAGGTTGGCAATAGTTGGATATGCCTTTGTTTTGGCTCAGATTGGTTTCACTGATTAGGAGAGATTTTCTCCATTTGAACATCTTAATTTTCATTATCTAAAGAAGGGGGATGATTTATGTGGTCAAGGAGGTTCTAGTCTCTTTGATACTGAGTAAGTGGTCTCATCTATTTTTTTTGAAAAACATTTACCATTAGAAAGAACAAGGGAAAGGCTGGGGGTCCCCAAGATTGCAGAAATGTAAGAGTGGGTGATACCTTTCATAAGACCACTAAATATCAAACAGATTGCAAGCTTTTGTGGAGAATATTCCACTTCTTAAGGTTTAATGCCACCCTTTCATGGAGAGGGTAGAAAAATTGTACACAACCTCAGCATACTTATATGAACTCTCACTGAAACATACCAACAACATTTAGACTCTTGTGTACAATTTTTCTGCAATATCCATAAAGGGGTGGGTCCTTTTTGTTTTAAAAAGGGGGGTGTACCACATTCCACACTCAGCATGAGTATGGCACCGTCACAGAATTTTCTCTATGAAAGCTTGCAATTTGTTTGATTTTTAGTGGTTCAATAAAAGGTGTTACCCACTCTCACATTCATTACTAAATACATTAACATTTTCTATCTATTAGGGGAGCACTAATATTATGGTCAAGGAAATAAGATGATGGCAGTCACCTAAAAGTCTCTAATGGTTTAATCTGATGTACTCACTAGTAAGAACATGTATAACTTGTGGGTACAAGTCTATAGACAAATCACCTCACATTAGAAGTGAGAGTTCTATTTTAGTGACCTGCAGATTAGTGATGGAGAATATCATCATAGCTTTCATGGCCACTCAGAATAAAATCATGTTTGTGCTTCTAATGTCTGCACCTTTAAGCAAACCAACAAGTAGCATATTTTCAAACTGATTAGTTTTGATTGTGATAGTCCTTCTACAGTCAAGGCCTCCAGCCATTCTACTTCCTGCAATTTCCCCTCAAGTCCACCTTACATTATCAAAATAATTGGAGAAAGATTCAGTTCTCCAGATAATTCATTAAGCAAATTCCACCTCTTCTATTACTAAACTGAACTTCAAGCTAGATATGCTTACATTTTGATAAATCCATTTAATCACAGTCTTTATTAAGTAATAATGAATATGAACAACCAAGGCATTTCTAGTTTCAAGATGCCTGAGAAAGATGTTTCAATAACAGCTAGAAATGTCAATCAACCTACAGTTAACAGGCGTGGCAGATGGTACACTGTGCAAACAAAGAAACTTAAATGTTGTACTGACCTATGAAATGTCACATTAACATTATAGTATGGCTGTCTCTGTCTGGCACATAAATATACATGACTGAAGATTAGTTATTGCTTTTCTTTCCTGTCAAGGAAATTTATATGAGGCAATCCAGATGATTCAGACCTAGTGGTAGTGGATCAATATGCATATCATATTGCTTAAATTAGTTATATTTAAATAGGCAAGTTATTTTAAGGCTAGCCTGTGCATTATTGCTGCTCAGGAGTGCAGCAAGGATCCTGTGCTGGCAAACTAAATCAGCATTCTATAAAACAATTCTAAAAATGGGGGCCGCCCAAACAAAAAATTATAACTTTGAAGCGGGACTTTGGATCAGCAACAAATTTAGTGTAATTGTAGCAGAGTCTGCTCTTGCTCTCTGCTGAATTTGGAGAGTTTGGGCAAAGTATTTTCAAATACTTATTTTTTAAAAAATAGAACTGTTTTGCCCACATTAAGAAATAGCACTCTGCTCATTACCCCCAGAATTTTAACTTTTACCCAATTTGGGGTAATTTGTCCCTGTTCTCCAACCACTGCACTACAGGAACTCTGGCTGTTAGGACATAGAAACTACTAAGAACATAAAGGAAACACTTGATTTCTGCACAGCCCTGCATTTGCAAAATGTAACTTAAATTTTGAAGCATGATATGCTAACTCTGGATCCAATTCATTTGTTGTAAAGGCTTTGATCCCAAGGAATACAAAACGCACAAAAGTTACTCCATGAATTTATGAATTCATGTTGATAAACTTTTCACGTTATAAAGTGGTGTGCTGATTTGGAATATAGAGCCCCATATAGGTTTTGTTTATAATGCTTATAAATGTTTTAATATGTTCCCTTATGATCCTTTTATATCTTTTCTAATTCTACTATAAGGTGTGAGAAATCGTTGTAAAGATGTTTTATCATCCTTTTAAACTGAATTAAGATTAGGGAATAAATTCTAGGGGCATGAGAGTGTACTTTATATTATTTAAATTTATTTTTTACTGTATTTTAGGTAATCTGACCCTGATGAATATTTTTAAAAACATTATTAGGAGCAAGCACTTTCTGAGTCCATGCAATGTTTCCACGGTAACTGCAGGAAACAGATAGCCCTTGTCGCTGGTGTCTCCAGCCATGCACAGGAAGACAGGAAAAACCAATAAAATTACAAGAGAAAGTCAAAACTCCTGAGGTAGAATTTGCTATGATATATTTAATGGGAAGGCTAGCATATGAATAAGAAGATAAATGTTATGTTTATAGGATAGTCAACAGATGAGATACGCATTAAATGAACAAATACTTAAAGGGTCTGCAGCAAAAACTAGCTAGTCATTTATCACCTAACTTATCTGGGGAAAGACAAATTCCCCAAATAATTCAGCAGGGGCACTTTTTCTTTATGTTGAGCAGAAGCATGTAATATTTATTATTATGAAGGAGGAATTATGCAACAGGATTTTGGAATGGCTCTAGATTAGAGATGGACACAAAACACACCAAGAACCAAAAAACCCCATGAACTGGGTTGGTTCGTGGTTCGTTTTGTGGTTGGTTCAGGGAACCACAATTTCACAAAGGGAAATGAAAATGCCAAACTTTTTTATCATTGGTGTTTCATTTTCCTTAGTTCCCGCTCCTGAAAAGTACAAGTTCATGGACCCCAGCATCTACCTTACGCTCTGGGGCCCCTCCTCCCTCCTCTTAAGTCATTGTATGAGCAGGAAATACTTACCAAGGGAATGCACAACAGGAAGTAATGTTCCCAAATGTCAGCCATTTATCATTCAGTTTTCATTTTATCAGCCAAACAACCAGCTAACCACAAATATGTAGGATCAAAATCACAGCCCTCCAACATATCTTCTTCTCCTCCTTCTCAGTCTTCTTCTTCATCTTCTGGTAATTGATGTATCTTTTTGTCTTATGCAATTCCAGACAGAAATTAAATATTGATTTGGGGTCAAATCATGATGTAGAAGCTTGCTTTGAATCTCAATCTGTGATATGTCCTGTCCCGGCTAGACTAAAGCTGTACTTCTGAGACAGTCTAGTTCAAAGAACATTTCTAAATTGGATTGCAACCAGTCGTCTGTGTCAGGATACATTATAACCATGGTATGGAATTTGCAAATGGTAATCTAGACTGCGGTCCAAAAGTTGGTTGAAGAATAGAGCTTCAGCATGAATAGGACATGAATATGAAAAAGAAATGTGTGACCAACAGGGTGAAGTAGGAGTCTGTATAAGGTTTTGTGATCATAAAATATATATTTTATGTTGCCAGTTTTCCTGATATAACTCAGAAGTGTGGGTTATCTTAACAACTGGGGCAGATGTCATTTTAGATTGAAGGAGAAGCAGAATCACACAGCAGAAATCTGGGAGGGAGGAGTGTGGGGTGTGTGTTAGAACCATGTTCATTGGTTTTGTAAATTAATGCTCCTGGATCAAATTCTTGGGAACAATTTCACAAAATGTTACCGTATTTGCACAGTTTGCCATACATAAATCAGAAAACACTCACACATGCCTTGTCTTTGGACTGTCTCTGTCAGAATGAAAGGTCCATGAAAAGCGTACATGTTTGTCACAGCCATACAACATTATTACAATGCTGCTGGATGTTCAGACATTACTATGATTGGCATGCGGTAAAATCTGAGGAAAACTTAGAATTACGTATCTGTTGTTTTGCCTAGGAGAGCAGTGTTCCTCATTTTGGTAGCCTAATTTACATATGTGTTTCTGAGGGCATGCACAACCCCTATTTTGGCTTTGATTTCACCTTTTCATGCACCTTACAATGGTAGAATTTCTCTCTCAACTTTTTTTTTAAAAAAGACAACAGTAAAAACATGACATCTTTTGCCTGACATGACTCTGTATGTGTAAAAGATCACCCAGTACAGAGAGGGGAAATGTACTGATACTGCTTCAAATGAGATGGTTTTCCTTTGCAGCTGTTTGATTTAGCTGGGGACAAGTGGCACTTCCCATAATTGTATATGAAAAGCAATCTCTCACTTCAGTATAATAGCCAATCTCTCCTTTCCCATGAGCCCATCTCTGCCTGAATTCCTCTTTTAATGGACAGAAACAGCACTTTTGCATATCAACAAAAAATTTAAAAAAAATTAAAAAATTAAAGATTTGCCCCTGGCAATATGATTGCTACTAATGTGTAGGAAAAGTTGTGTTCTCTCTCCCCCACCACCATTGCCCCACCAAATAAAGAGTGTACTATTTTCCTGTCTTGCACAAAGATTTGGTCTTCATGAAATCTTAAACATTTTGAGACTTAATGGTTTGTGAACAGAAGAGATCTGTTTAAATATTGTGACATTGTGGTGTGCTGGTAGCCCAGGAAGCTCCCACATTTGTAGTAGTCCATGCACTCAACATAACATTTGGATGCATCTTGTTTGGTGATCTGTGAGATGTTGATGTCCAAGATCAGCATTCTATCCTATGGAAAGTTACTTTTTTGAAACAAGTACGCACCCATCCACTCCACACATAATTGGTAAAAATCTTAAAAGAACCGAAGACAATGGGCAAAAAGTTGGGCAGAAAACACCTTAAAATGGTCCCACAAATTATTTTTATGTTTATAACATGCCCCCAACTATAGGAACCCCCCCAAATTTTCTAACCCCCAAATTAAGAAAACGTAACTTTGAGCATTCAGCCTCTGAGCTCAGAATGTCAGACATTTTGTCTCTGTTGACTCTACAGGCGCCACCTCCAAGGAGGTATATTCCAACTGGTTTGTTCAGTGTCAGCTGATGTCAGTTCCATAACGCTCCTGACTGGAAAAAGCTAAGTCTCCTGACTCTAGGAAACTCAGTCTCATGGCTGAAGGGAGTCTGTTTACAGAGGCAAGGTATATGTGCGGTTTTATTATCTTCTCAGCTATGTCAGCTTACTTCCATGTAAAAGTTGCTCCTCAATTTTTAAGGTAATGATTTTAGGAAAAAGTAGCATCTTATAGATGAAAAAAAATGGTAATTACTACATCAAGTGGGACAATGAAGAATGTTAACACTTTCTAATATTGTTTTGCAAAACAAAACAAAAAGCTGTCCTTGTTACCTCCTACAGCAATGTGCTTGCTATGCATCATTCCTGTCACTTTCAGCTTATAATGACTATGAATTAGTGACTCCTATATCAAATAGGCTCTTGAGAGTCTCCTGGACTGCAAGGAGAACAAACCTATCTATTCTGAAGGAAATCAACCCTGAGTGCTCACTGGAAGGAAAGATCCTGAAGCTGAGGTTCCAATACTTTGGCCATCTCATGAGAAGAGAAGACTCCTTGGAAAAGACCCTGATGTTAGGAAAGTGTGAGGGCAAGAGGAGAAGGGGACGACAGAGGATGAGATGGTTGGACAATGTCACTGAAGCTACCAACATGAATTTGGCCGAACTCTGGGAGGCAGTGGAAAATAGGAGGGCCTGGCGCACTCTGGTCCATGGGGTCACGAAGAGTCGGACACAACTAAACGACTAAACGACGACGATATCTAATAGTGCTGATCAGCTCTTGCAAATCCAAGGCTGTGGCTTCCTTTACAGACTCAATCTGTCTCTTATTTGTTCTTTTTTCCCCCAGTTGTCTTCAACCATTCCTAGCATTGTCCTTTCCAGTGAGTCTTGACATGATGTGCCCAAAGTATGATCACATCCATTTAGTCATTTTTGCTTGATTTGATCTAAAACTCACTTATTAATCTTTCTGGTGGTCCATGCTATCCATAAAGCTTTCCTCCAACACCACATTTGAAATGAATTGATATTATTCCCACCAGAGTTTCTCACTACCCAGCTTTCACATCTGTACGTAGTAATTGGAAGCACACATAGTACATAGTAGTTGGGAGTACCATAGATCTTCATTTGGGTCTCCAATGACACATCCTTGCACTTGAGAATCTTTTCTAGCTCTGTCACAACAGCCTTTCTGAAGTCTCACTCTTCTTTTGGTTTCTTGGGTGCAATCTTCATTTACACTGATGATTGAAGAAAGGTATAGAAAATCTTTAAAAGTTTTTAATTCTTCATTGTTGACATTAATGTAGGTCTTCTGTAGACATGTTTTTGTCTTACTAAAACAAAATCAAGCAACCACTGCAATCCCTCTTTTGCCCTTTCTTTTTTCATTTTCATCTGTTATTTCATTGCTGCTTTCTGCCAGTAATATGAATCATTTGTATATTTTAGGTTATTGATATTTTTCTACCAATTTTCACTCCTCCTTCATCTAAATTTAGTCTAGCTTTCCATATGATATGTTTTGCATATGTACTGAATAGATAGGGGAATAAATTACACCCTTATCTGACAATTTTGTTTATAGGAAACCATTCTGTTTCTCCACCTTTTGTTCTAACAGTAGTTTCTAGTCCAGATGGTAGATTATACATCAGGGTGATTAAATGTTGAACACCCATTTCTTTCAGAACAATCTAAAGCTCCTTACGATTCACACAGTCCAAAGACTTTGCCATAATCTGTAAAGAACAGAGTGATTTGCCTCTGAAATTCTTTGGTATGCTCCAGTAGCCAGCATATAGGTTCAGTATGACCTCTAGTGTCTCTTCCTTTTCTGAATCCAGCTTGAACATTGAACATTTCTTGATCCATATGTGCTAAACAGTTTTATCACAAGCTTTGAGGATTTGTTTTCTTGCATGGGGGGAATTATACAATGGTTGTATAAATCACTGCATTCTTTGGAATTCCCTTTCTTGGAGAATGGAATGGATATTGAATGTTTCCAGTTTGTGGGCTGTTGATTTGTTTTCCATATTTGTTAGTGTATTCCTGTTAGGGTTTTGATAGATTCGATTTCTGCAGCTTTGAATTGTTATGCTGGTTTCCCATTTCCTCTTGAGTAATTTATTTCTTCAAAGTGTTTTGAAAGTGGCTTTCACCTCACTTTCTAAAATTGCAGGTTTTTCATTACATTCTTCTTCAAAGGAATCTGTCATCTTTGCTTCTATTCTGTATATTCTTCAGCATATCATTTCTACTTTAATTTTATCCTGGTTAGGTAAAATGTTCCATGTCCATCTTTTAGTATCCCTAATCTTGGTTTTCCTTTTCCTTTGATATCTTGGATTTTATGAAAGAGATCTCTTGTTTTTCCTATTTTGTAATGCATCTATTCTCCTTAAAATATTGCTTCTTTGGAGAGTTCCATTATGCCCCTAAATGAGGGCTTCTGATGAAATTCAGAGTTACGAGAGAAAGGAACATGTTACAATTTGCTCATAGTTTTTTTTAAATAAAACTGAAATATGAAGCTGCATTTCATACAGTGCTCATGCTAGTGATTTTGAAGTCAACAGAATTACTTTGCATTGTTTGATGTCAGGACAGCTGCCTTATTGTGTGAAATTAAGTAGCCCGATTGCAGGGAAGTTTCTGTGCCCAATTTTACTAAGACATTTTTTAAAAAAAATTAAGGTAATTATGTAGTATGTTTTAGAGGAGTGGTTCTTAACCTTTGTTACTCAGATGTTTTTGAACTGCAACTCCCAGAAACCCCAGCCAGCAGAGCTGATGGTGAAGGCTTCTGGGAGTTGCAGTCCAAAAATATCTGAGTAACAAAGGTTAAGAACCAGTGTTTTAGAGGGTTGTTTCTTTAATTACTTAGAGAGTCCAAGTGTCTTACCTTTCTATTAATGTAGTCAAATGTTTACAATTTAAAATAATTGGATGTAATCTAATATGATACAAAAGGAAAAAAAGTTTGACGAGGTCAGAAGAAAATAACTTTCATAGCCATGCGTTGGTTCAGCAATGTCTTCTGGCTAGTTTCTCATGAAGTAGCCAAGAACATGATTCTGATTTCTGTTAAACAATGCCTCTGTTATCTTTCCCTCCGCTTTTTCTCTGAGTACTTAGATTAAAAATGTAGTTTTCATAAAAGTAAGTGTATGGTCCAAATAACACATACATATTTGGGGACAAAATAGTGCTCTAGTCAGAGGCGCTTCCAAGTAACCTGAATCTTCCAAGATGCCTGCTTATTTATCAGATGGAAGACACAAGCCTTAGTCTTAGAAAGGTTAGGTTTAAATTGGTTTCTACTATAATATAAACCGTGTACTTCTAATGCATCTGTTAAGAGATGTTCTACCTTCTGAAAACTGTTCAAATGAGTAGCACATGAAAGACTGTCATTGTAAATACAACTTCTGGTGCCTTGAGGAAGTGGTTGATCAGTGATGTAGATGTTAAATAAAATAGGAGCCATTAGTGTATTTTTCGCTCCATAAGACGCACCTTTCCATAAGATGCACCAATTTTTTAGGAGAAGAAAACAGGAAAATATAATCTGTTTTCTTCGCTCCATAAGACGCACAGACTTTCCACCCCCCTGTTTTGTGGGGAAAATTGTGTCTTATGGTGCGAAAAATACGGTATGTTGTCCAGGGATAAACTTGTTTATATATATGCAGCCTTTAGGTGTTGTGTGAATTGCTCTCAGGATCCTTTCTGTGCAGTAGAAATCACTCTTTGGTTCCACTTGTGCTTCCCCTGTATATTTACAAATGCAGCAAACATAATAAAAATGTCATAAATCTTTCCTTCTCAGCACTTTTCACATGTGAAGTGTGTTTTAATACACCAACAGAACAGATATTAGAAGTGGCAGTCTGATATATAACAAGTAGCTCAGGGCCGCCTTGCACATTGTTATGTGCTGTCAAGTCATTTTCAATTTATGGGTACCTTAGCAGAGTTTTCAAGATATGTGAGATCAGAGAGGGTTTTCCATTGCCACCCCCCCACCAGTCTGGCTTTCCTTTGCTAAATTCTGATTTGAACTCAGGTCTCTTGAATCTTAGTCTGATATGCTATCAGCTATACTATACTGCTTCCTTCCGTACTCATACAGTTCCTTTATTTTGACGTACCTGAACTTTTTTTTAAAAAAAAAAACTTCAAATGTACAGTGACAATTAAATCTTTGAAACGATGTACATTGTATTGATATTATCAAGGAAAAAAGATTGGCGGTGTCTTCTTGTTCAGTTTACCCTTTACGGCAGATCCACACTGGTTGATTTTTTTAGAAATTTATGCTGCCAAGTCCATTTCAACTACTGGTGATTGTTTTCAGGTTTTTCTTGGTATACAGTACTGAGATGTGGTTTGCCATTCCCCTTTTTTTTGTGGGGGGGGGAAGTGCCTTGGGATTGTGCTGCTTGCCCAGTGCTTCATAGGCTGGCTTTACTTTTGGAAAGCACAGTGGGAAACTGAGCTCCTAACCTCTGTCTCCACAACCAGATAGGAGATTGCTCTACTTGTCACTCTGAACACTCTCACTCTCACAGGAGCCATAAATAGAATCTTTCATTTTTTCCTCTCTTACCAATGTCTTAGAGTGCGTTACTGAGACTGTAAATGCCAGTTGATGAGACAATATGGGTGATTTACTCTGGGGAGACTTGAAGCTAATTCTGCTCTGCGAGTCCTTGAATTTCTGCTGTGCAACTGGAGGGGTTTCGCAACAGGACTTAACCATTCATGAGTTAACTTGAGGACAGGAGATAAGAAAAACCTTTGCACACCTTAAAGCTTGCAGGATCAACATGCCAGGATCAGGAGAAGGATGCACATACTTAGATATGTATGTGACAGCACCTTTGCATCACTCATCCATGTTACCACATTGCTATCAGGTTCAGGGCTAGCAGGAGTTGTGTGAAGTGGGGTTGGGGGCAGAGGTGTAGTCCCATGGCCCCTTTCCACATGCTTTTCTCTTCACATGGGGTTCATTGAAGTTATAGTGCACTCTCTGCTGGAGCACAGAGATATTTAAAGTGAAAATGTGGCTTCCACTTCTAATCCCATGCCTATTTTATCCTACTTGTGGCAGTTACTGAATACCAAGCTGCTAGTGTTTCTGAGGTTTTTGCTTCTAGGTTTTATCTTCCTCAGCTCAAGCCAATACAGTGGACCCTCGACTTACGAACGGCCCTAGCTGCGAATGTTTCGGGTTATGAACCTGATCTCATAGGAAACTATAGACCCTACTTGTGAACGGAGAATCGAGTTACGAACTGAAAAAGGGGGAAAAGGGGGGAAAAAAGAAAAATTCTGCCCCTAGTGGTAGGAATGGATTAAGCAGCTTTGCATTAGTTCCTATGGAACTAATGAATTGACTTGTGAACCGCTCCTCGACTTAAGAACCAAAAACAGCTGGAATGGATTAAATGGTTTTCAGTGCATTCCTATGGGAAGTGCTTATTCAAATTACAAACTTTTCGGGTTACGAACGGACTTCTGGAACAGATTAAGATTGTAAGTTAAGGGCCCACTGTAGAACTTGTGACAGTGGCTGGCTTTGCCATTAGACAAAGTAAAAATTGAACACAAGCAAGCAGATTTTGGATAACATGAAGGCAGCAAAATATTATGCCTTAGGTATCAAAGTGATATGGCTGGCCTTGCCACATCTTGGAAGTAACTAGTTACAAATAATTGTTATGTAAATAATTACTATTTTGGTAAAAATAATGCAACTAGTAGTCACAAAGTAACTTTTTTAATGTAATGAATAAAACCCTAAATTAGCTAAGTTACTTAGGTGGAACCAGGAACTCCAAGTTACTTTTAAAGTGCATTTTCTGGCATTTTAACAGGTATTCTGACATGAATGTTATAGGTTCTGTACCACTCTCATATCTATTCAAGGGCCAAGGAATGTATTCAGTACTGATTTTCCATTTATATATTTCCAAAGTGCAATATCAGAATTGACCACTAGAAGTATTTTGTTGTATTTTCTGGCTTGCAATAATGTGACAGATTAGTAATGCGCTAATCATGAGGAATGTGGCAAAATTACTTGCACAATTGAAATAATAATAATACTGGCAACCTGGGTGCTGAGAAATAACATTGTACAGTGGTGCCTCACATAACAACGTTAATTCGTTCCGCAAAAATCGCTGCAGAACGAAAATGTTGCTATGCGGTATTAAAAAGCCCATAGAAACGCATTAAAACGCGATTAATGAGTTCCTATGGGCTTAAAACTCACCGTTCTGTGAAGATCCTCCATAGTGTGGCCATATCTGGCACCTCTTAAGCGAGGAATCCCTCCCCAAAAAAAGCGCACGGCCATTTTGTTTACATGGCAGCCATTTTGAAACCGCCTATCGGCTGTTAAAAAAATCATCGCAAAGCGAAATTCCCCCATAGGGAACATCGCAAAGTGATCACTTTTGCGATCGCAAAAAATGCGTCATAAAGTGATTTCGTCATAAAACAAAGCGATCGCTATGCGAGGCACCACTGTATTTACAGGCAGAAAAAAAATGTAGTGTTTACTAATCTGACTTTATTCCATTACTAAACTACCTTTGCACAAAACTGCTTGGGGATGTTCTGCTAGTCAGACATAGCTAGTGTGAACATAAAGCAGCCATTTGGAGAAAAACCTCTTTTCCACCATTGCAAGAGAAATGCTCCAGTGTGATATTTTTCTCATAATTACAGGTTTTGGACTACATATTATATGTGTCCCAAGTGTCTTGAGTTTTTATTTTATTAGCAAGTTTCACCTTGTTTCTTATATCCTTGTTAGTGATTCAGTAAAACCCAAGCGTTTAGCATCTTTTATTCTTTTCTCTCCCAATCTCTCTCTCTCTCTCTCTCTGTCAGCATATGTTGAATGAGAATTGTAATATCATAAAAATAACATTAAGAAGCCTTAAAACGTTTGCAACTAAGTGTTATTGGAAATGCCTCTGTGAGGTTGTTTTAAAGGTGACCTTTCTGTTGTCTTTGCAATTGCCGCCCTGGAGAAAGGAAGCAAAGGAAAGATAAATGCACATTGCTAATTCTCCTCACGGTTTCTCTAAAATTGCAACGTACTGACTCCCTGAAAGCAGGCATTGCTGTGAAATGAAAGCAGAATATGGGCTATGGTCTCTCTGGTTTAGGAATTAATTAGTTTGCCTGGATTAAGTTTTCTCTTCTGTTTTGTATAGAAAATGCTATTCTCTGCTTTGGATTCATCATTCAACAGGGCGGTGAACCTATTAGAATGGTCTGCCCTCAGAGACTAATGAATTCCTAATGGATTCTTAAGAGCTGTTGTGGAGCTTCCTGCTGGCATACTTGGTGTTCTGTCAATGCCTTTGTTGCTCTGTGTGATATATAGATGAGTCCTAGCTGTAGGCAGCCGGGTGTCCTGTAGCGGTTTTAGGACTACATTCCCCATCAGTCCATCCAGACCAGTCATTCATCAAAGACTGGAAGAACTATAGTTTATAATATTTGGAGGCCGCTGGGTTCGTCAACCATCTGAGAGAGCTTCTTCAGCACCCTGGATTAAGAGGTTGTTAGGAGAAATTAAGGAAATGGGTGAGAATTTAATTCAGTTCATTGTATAGTTCAAGAACTGGCAAAATTCATGTTTCTCCATAAACACAATAGGGAAAATGTTTGAGTACTGGTACAGCTTTATGATTGCCCCGCATTACGACAAATCCGCTTTACAACGATCTTTTTGCGAACGCAATTGTGATCCCAAAACGATGGTCTAAGTGAGGGAATTTTGCTTTGCGATGATCAGTTCCCTGCTTCGGGAACCGATTCTTCGCAAAACGATGATTTTCCTCCAGCTGATCAGCGGTTTCGAAATGGCCACCAGGTAACTAAAATGGCTCCCCACTGTGTTTAGGGACAGATTCCTTGCTATACAGGCAGCGAAAATGGCCGCCGTATGGAGGATCTTCGCTGGACGGTGAGTTTTAAGCCCATTGGAAGGCATTGAAAGGTTTTCAATGCGTTTCAATTGGCTTTTTATTTTCGCTTTACAAAGTTTTCGCTTAACGGTGATTTTCCTGGAACAGATTATCGCTGTTAAGCGAGGCACCACTGTATATTCAATCACATGTGTGGTGCTGAGTTAAGATTCTTCTTCCTAATCTCTGCGACTCACACATGTGGGTCTTGCACAAACCCTCCCCTGGAATGTTCCAGAGCTGAGTAGGCCTTTTTTTCCCCAGGAACCTCGCTTTCATCCTCTCTGTGTGCATAGCTGAACACACCTTAGCTGTTTCTCTCAGGGTTCTGTTAGATGGCTGCAAAAGTGTGTGCCTGATCACCCTGGAAAGGGTCGCTTTAACGAGAGCAATCTCCCTTAAAGTGGCCCTTTCCATCTGGCAGGGAAATCACTCCTGGCTGGCCCTCAGAAGTAGAAGCCCTAGAGCTGGGCCGAAAAGGCCCCCTTGAGTACAGATCAGGGTCAGGTTGGAATGCATTTCACCGTGCATTGTGTGATCACTGGGAAACAGATCACACTGGACTGCTCCACAAGCTGTCCAAATGGCATCTATCTCCCTGTGTGATTGCATCTTCAGTTTATTTTTGTCTGTTGTATTAGCAACACTTCTCAGAATGCTCTTTCCTTTTGGCTTTGGAGTTCAGATGCTGTGTTAGGGTTGCCACCTGTGCTTCTTTGTGTTCCTTGTTGTTAACTTTTACAAGATAGGCAGCTCAGTAATATTTCTCTTCAAAGTGGCATCAGCTGTGGGCATGGAATTCCCTGAGGACTGGGGCCTTTCATTCAGTTTAGTGTTGACATTGTTTACAGGTGTTTTCACAAACAGAATTTGAGTGTGGGAGAAAGCAAAAGTGACATCTTAGTTGATCCTAACTAAGCAGGGAGGGAGAGCAATGCAGATACTAGGAGTCAGGAAACAAATACCCGAAGCACAGGTATGACAGTCTGTTTGGCTGAGGTCTTGATACCTCCCCTCCTTTCTTTTAGTGCTATCCAGCAGAGTTTTTTGAGTGACTCTAACATTAACAACAGTTCTTCCTTCTTCCACTGCTCCTTGTAACTTACCTGCAAACACTTTTGAAATCCAGACACTTCTGGATGACACCGATTAATCTCAGTCCAAGCCCTCTGCAGCAGCAGAACCCAAGTCTGACTGCCTTGTTCATATCTTCTCTGTGGAAGAAGACCTTTTGATTTTCTCTATCCACTAGAATGGCTGATTTTAATTTTTTCCTTCTTCCTCTTTTTTTCTGCACCCAAACATTTCATTAGGTTATTTTAATATAATTGTCACCTGATTCTCTTAATTCTGTAATCATTGCTTTCTGTGCCATTGTGCCATACAGTGGGGTCTTGACTTGAGAACTTAATCCATATTGGAAGGCGGTTCTCAAGTCAAAAAGTCTGTAAGTCAAGTCTGCATTGACCTACAGTGCATTGAAAACCGATTAATCCCGTAACAGGCCGTTTTTGTTCCATTTTGGTTTTTTCTGGTCTGTAAGTCAATTCTCGGGCTGCAAGTCAAACCTAAATTTTGCGGCCAGAGAAGTCTGTAACTCAAAAAGTCTGTAAGTCAAGCTGTCTGTAAGTCAAGGTCCACTGTACTTGATTTTTACTGTTTTTAGATGGCTTTTTAGAAAGCTTCATCCATCAGATGTTAGTGTTGCAAATTCTGTGCAGAGAGCTCTATTAAATCAATATGTAAATATGCAAACATTTTGTCACTGATGTATATTTTCAGAAAAAGAAGTAGAAACAGTAATGACAATTAACCTTCAAGCTAAGTTATAAAAATAACTTTTGGGGATACCTCATAATTCTACACAATTCTATTATGGCTATTCTAGGCACAGACAGAATTGGAAATCAATGACAGTATTATTAAAGTGGACCCTCGACTTACAGAATTAATCCGTATTGGAATGGTGGCCGCAGTTCGAAAAGTCCGTAGGTCGAGGGTTCATTTCCCATAGGAATGCATTGAAAACCATTTAATCTGTTCCAGTCAAAGAAAAAAAAATCCCGGGCTTCCAAAGCTGCACCCGCTGCCCTCTGCCTTCTGTCCCCTCTGCCCTCTGCCTCCTATCCCCATGGGGACAGGAGGCAGAGGGCAGCCGGTGCAGCTTTGGAAGCCTGGGAAGCCGAAAGCCAGCAGTGGGTGACGGGAGATGGGAGACAGAGGGCAGCAGAGGGGTTTTGGAAGCCTGGGAAGCCGAAAGCTGGAAGCGGGCACAGAGCGGTTTTCAGCTTGCTAGGCTTCCAAAGCTGCCCCCACTGCCCTCTGCGTTCTGTCCCCACAGGGACAGGAGGCAGAGGGCAGTGGGGGCGGCTTTGAATTTCCGGCTCTTTCCCCCTGCCTTTTGTAGGTCGAAGCTCTGACCGCAAGTCGAACCAAAATTTTGCCGCCAGAGCTTTTCGTACCTCGAAATTTTTGTAAGTAGGAACCTTCGTAAGTCGAGGGTCCATTGTAATTACAGGGGAGATTTAGGGTGTCATCCTAACTAAGTTCACGCAGAAGCTGGCCTTGGGCCTCCGGGAGTATCAGCAGTGCAGTAAATGGGAAGGATCAAGGCAACATGCTCCTTTCTTCTACCTTGGACCCAGCAAAATGGCAGGATGGTGGATATAGAGGTTATTCCACCAGCAGATCTCCTTCCTCCAACCAGAAACCAGGGCTGATCAACCAATGTCCTGGGTGCTCACCATTGGCAGAACAGCCAGCATCATACATAGAATCCTTGGTCTTAAAGCTAACATTGCCCCTTGCCATAGAATGCTGCTCGGCTTAATACCCACATATTTGGGAGCTCATATTGAGAGCAGCAATGTAAGGAATGGGATTAAATCCTTATGTTAGGCTGTTTTCTCACTCTGCTGTCCTGAAATAACACCAGCCAGAATCCAATTGCATGTTTACACCAGTATAACTTCAATATTCAGCAGTCAGTTGTCAAAGGGTAAGAAGTCAGTGTAAGCATTTTCTGTTAAACACTAAGTTGACTGGTATATGATAAGGGATGCTTGCGACAGCTTATTCACTTGTGACAGCTTGCTTGCCGACAGTTAAACAGATGGAGTTATGCCAATGAGTATAATAACTAACAAGATTCTAGCCAACATTGGAAAACTCCAACCTCTGAATGTTTGTGTAAAAGGAAGGAAGGAAGGAAGGTAGGTAGGTAGGTAGGTAGGTAGGTCTTATGCAATACTCCAGTTCTAATTTTTAAGAGTAGCAGTCTTAACAGAGATATTTGTTCTATTTTCTAAAGCCATTCATCTTTTTAAAAAACTTTTCAAATTTGCTCATGGAATGGTAAAAATAGTTAAGACCAGTGGTTCTCAACCATGGGTAACCATGTGTTCTTGGACTCCAACTCCCAGAAACTCTAGCTACTACAGCTGGTGGTGAAGGCTTCTGGAAATTGCAGTTCAAAAACACCTGGGTTAGCCAAGGTTGGGAACCTCTGGTTTATACCAATACCATTTTGATAACTGAGGGACATTTTTCTGAATCAGGCGTGCCTGATTCTTAAAGTTTATTTGTTTCTGTTCTTGAACTTAAAATTTTGCTTGTTTGAAATGTTTTAGTTATTTTTATTTTTATCGTTGTTGAGCATCCTGGACAAAGTTCATAGAAAGGTAGGCTAGCAAAAACAACAATCATGGCCTAAATTTAATTGTTAATGCAAAACTGAGTAGAAAAATGGAATTGCAGCAACAACTGCAGTGACACTAGTTTTAAAACTACTGTATATGTAATTCCTGCATGATTATTTGAAAGTAAGGGAAAGGAGTAACCTATGAGTGATAGAAAGTGGTAATCCTATATCGAATCATTCTGAGTTGTGGATCATGATGTATTTTGCAAAATTACTCTTCAAACTTTTGATGTTGTGTCTTCAGAGACTGTGAAATACCTTTCCATGTTATTTTTCTATAGAAGAACTTTTCAGGAATGTAGTAGTCTGAGAAGCTCTAAATGAGAAAGGAGCTTCACAGCAAACCTTACTCATGGTTCTTTGCTTTTGCATGTTTCTCCCACGCCAGTCCTGAACATCATGCCCAAACTGCCTGCATTACTAAAACACCACCTACAGAAACATCCTCGGTCTTTAAAAGAATATATCACAGCTAACCACATGGGGAAAGGTTTGTTTGAATCCTGGTTTAAAATAGTAGAAGCCCCTTAGCAGCAGTGGGGGAGGGAGCTGCTTTGGGAGCAAAAAAGGTAGGACCAATTTGGTTCAGTCTTTGCATCATGTGGTCAATAAAAATATTTCAAATTCACCCACCATAAGCACAGCAAATACCTTAGTATTTGATCATGTAGTTGCACTCTAAGCTGGTCATTGATTTATGCAGACAGTTTTACTACTTCAGCTTTGCTTGGAGTGCACCTTGACGAAGATGATGTGGCCTTAATCTGTGACATACAAGGTGGGTCTAACATATGATGTGAAAATAATTCATAATAGATGGGACATATTTGCTCAGGGTAGGTTATTGGACTGAAAATTACCATTTATCTGCTTCTAGATGTGAATCTATAGCTTTAAAGCTGCCATAAGTAAATTAAATGATCCCCAGTTCTTTTTCACCAGCATTAAGTTTCATACAGAAGAGCTATTTGTGTTGATGTTCAAATCCATCCTATAGTGGTAAAAGGCCTGTTGAACATCTTTAATTATGGAGTCACTGATACAGCCTTATGACTGATAGCAAAGGGGCAAAATAAGACCGCATGCTCTATGCATCATTTAATTGGTTTGAATGGCTATGGACTTAAAAACAAAACATGAGCTGGAGACCATAAAATAGGGTGAAATAATGTTTGATGGTCTTGATTAATGTTTTCAACGCTTATGAGACTCATTGAAGAAATTATGAGAAGAGTTTGCAAAAGCGTGAGGCCTGCAGGGCACTTCTTAGAAATATCGTATGCACAAAACAATGTATATATTTTAAAGTGAGATGGACAAAATGTGCATAATTGAAAAACACCAAAAATAGGTTTTAGTCAATGAGGAAACATGGTGTGAGTTGAGTAAAATAGGCAAAGAAATGCACACAGTAGGTGAATACAAAAAAAATGGGCTGCAATATCAGTGAGGGAAGAAATATAAAACACACATTCCATGTGGAACAAGTGTGGAAAGAAAAGACAGGGAGGATACAGAGAATCCCAACAAAACTGATTCAGATGAATTTTCCCATCTCTACCATAGAATCAGGCTCTGTAGAGCTGAGGTGGTTTTAGACTGTTTGGATGATTTATTTATGTTTGACCACCACTATGACAGGGATAGGATGAGGGGCTTGGATGTGGTAAAAATTCTCCTAAAACCTCTGAAGATCTTTATGTAAGATTTAGGTGTGGCAGATGGCAAAAGAATAAAATGTGCACCTGTCTCATTCACCACACAGTACTGCTGTAATATTTTAGTTTAATACACCTTGCTGGGCTGCAGGAAGGCTAAAATGGCACCAGTCTTGAGAAGAAAGCTCATGTAGCTAATAAACATCTGCTGTTTGACCCTGATTTTCAAAGGTTAAAACTGTGTGGAGACCCTCTGCTGAAATCGGAGTCTTCATAACGCTGCCCTCTGTTCACAGGGGGGAATGGAAATTGTGGCAGAGTAGGCAGGAATGTAATGTTCTCTCCCACCTTCCTACTTTGTGTGTATAGCATTTGAGTACAGTTTCCCAGACTGAACTCAACGTGGGCAGACTCAGCAAATTGTCACCTGTTATGTCACGCTGCTGCTGCCATCTCAGCAAGAGAACGGTGTATTTTCATGCTCCAGACTGAACTGTACACCACACATTTCACACCTAAAGCAAGAGTAGGTTAAACTTTCAGAGTAGTTATTTGGGCAAAAATGTAAGAGTGAATAGTCATCAGATCTGTGCACAGAATCAACTAATGCACAGTTCCAGTGCATTTTCTTCTCAGGTGCCTCCTTGCCGCATATAGTTCTCTGCCCCAGAGGGCTCTTTAAAATGTATTATGCAGGGCCCGGTTCTGATCATCCTTAAAAAAAAAGACTAACAAACAATAAACAAAATCAATATATTTTGGTTTTTAAAGTCTGTTTTCTTTCAGACAATCAAGAATGCTAATGCAGACACCTAGATCTGCAGACAAGGTCTGTTCCCCCATGCTTCAATGAAAGAGAGAGAGTTATGCATTGTGCTCGTATGTTTCTGCTAGTACCTGCTTCAGTCACTCTCCCTCTCAGACCCACGTCCACAAACAGATCGATTCCCAGTCCCGCACCTTCTTAGGTTGGCTGTCTGCCTATACAAGAGAGGCTGGTCACTTTGAGGTCCGGCTGCGGATGCCCGCTTGAAAGAGAGAGGCAGGCCATTGGGAGGGTATGCTAATATTGTCTGTCAGTAGGACAGAGACTGGCCAGTGTATGACCTGCTGCTGATGCTGCCTGCCTGGAAGAGAGAGAGAGAGTGTGTTGATTTCATGCTGCTGCCTACCTGCCTGAAGGAGAGAGACAGGTCTTTGTGATCTCATGCTGATGCTACATACTTGGATGAGATTGGCCACTGTGACCTACTGCTGATGTTGTCTTTGTGAAGGAGAGACTGGCATCTACTGGAGAGAAAGAGGAGTGTGTTTATGAAAGAGTGAGGGAGCGCAAGAGCACCCATAAATTGTCTAATGTTCTCAAGAAAATTGTGCACTTTGTACCCAGAAATAGGTAGGATTTCCATCCTCTTATCCTCCCAGGTAGAAGTTTTAATTTTCAGAATGATAGGAAGGCAATCCTTTAAGGCCAAATCAATGGGAGTCACTGATGTGATATAGTTAACTATTTCACACAACTCTTGGTTCATTTAGTGGTTAGAGAAGTACTTAGAAGGTTGTAGAAATGGTGGTTTACTGATGCTTGAGTCTTCATTTTTCTTCACTTCCCATTGCTTTATCTTGTGAATTAGAGCAGTCTGGCTTCATTCACTGGTTTCTAATTTGTTTGTCGTGTGTGCATCTCTGTGGGATTTTGATAGTTGAAATTTATTCCACCGCACATTGGTCCTAATGGTTGTTAGGTGTTTGACTTGATTTCTTCATGTGGTTTTATATAATTGTTCGCCCTCTCCCTTGTATGTCTGTGTATGCACATACATGTGTGCATATGTATATGCATTACATATATGCAGACTACAGCAGCATGAATGGCCAAGATCAAACACTTAACTGAGAGTGCATGTCTTTTAAGAGTTGCATTTTTTAAAAAGGGGGAAAACACACAGTTAGTAGTATTTAGTATGTATATTCCTCAAGCTAGCTACCTGAGATCTTGCAGGTGTGCTCCTCTCTTTAGTATCTATTATGGCTCCAGCTTTCATGTACAGCAGTGCCAAATAATAAGATTATGGCTGTTGTTGTTTCATAATGCATGTCAGTGGGAGGCTGGAGATCTGAATTTACAAGTTCAGATTCAGTGCAGAAACAGAGCCAGTTCTTGATGTGAGGGGCCCCCCAGCTCAGAATCTTGTGTTGTATGGCAATCTGAAGCAGTTTGATCTCTGCTGAAGACACAGCATTGGAAAGCACCCGCTGAACTTTGCTATGTAGACAAAGCTGCTGGAAGATGCCAGCTGAGAGAGGTTTGCTTACAGCTTCTCAAATAATGGTCTTCTTTTCCCTTTATTCTATAGGAAGATTGCAAGAAAAAAAAAATTGAAGTGCCTCATGATCTGAGCCAAGCAGGCAGGCTGCTTGCCTTGAAATTCTGGGCTGAGATCCATCATTTCTGCTCCAATCAGGAGCTGCCCTAATCAAAATAAAAACTTATTTCATTAGTTCAATTATCGTATCTGCCCTACACTGATAATATCATCGGGCAGAAGATGACATCTTAAAAGGTTTATAAAAAGTCAATGAAAGAGAAAACATATCTCTGTTTAAATTTATAATGCCAATGTAAGTCTTAACTTCTAAACAATAGCTCGCTTCTGCTTGTTTTCTTTTTAAGGACTAAGAAGAAAAAGTGTGAACCTATAAATGGGTGTGTAGGTTAAGCTACAGAGATTTATGATATTTACAAAGGGGTCTTGTTTCTTTGAGAAATCACTTAGTTTAGCCTCTCTTGGCCATTGCACTCTTGTGGGTACAAACAATATATCAGATTCTGTAAAGCTTATTTCTCTTGAAAAAGTTGTTAGATTTTTCCAGAAGAAACACATATTTAATGCCTTTAGCGAGAACACTGCTGGTGATTCATATAAGAAAAAATGGACCCAATCCAAGGCCATTAAAAAAATAATAATCATGGGTTGAAATATAGAAGAGGAACTCATGCTGCAAAAGGGTGATGACATCAGTGATTTTCCATACAATTTCCTGATTCCTCCTCCAGTGACATCTTTGTGAAATTGAGCCAGGGCAAGGGGCCAGAAAAAGATGGGGAAGAAGGAGAAGGACAAGGTGCTGGAGAAGGACAAGGATGGCACCAGCACTCAGACGGACACTGTCAGCTTGGGCTGCGGCGGTGCTGCTGCTTTTGTGGTTGGGAAAGAAGTTTCTGAAGAGCACCAGACATTGCCTTCTATATCCATACCATGCAGCTCCCTAATATTCAAGGAAGGGTTTATCCCCAGTCCCCCTTCCCAATACATTTATTCTGTGCAAAGCAGCTTTGTGGTTGGTGGAAACTCCCCTTGAAGTACATACACATCTGACATAGGGGAGGAGGAGACTCAGCGGACTCAGCTGGACTCCAGTTCAAAAGCAGGTAACACTGAAATCACCCTTCCCCCTCCAGCTGCACTTGTCCCACCAGCTGCCGGAACTAGTAGTGATGACAAGTCAGCAATCCAAGTAAGGAATATGCAGTAACAACTG
The DNA here is from genome assembly GCF_051106095.1 of Pogona vitticeps. Taxonomy (NCBI): domain Eukaryota; kingdom Metazoa; phylum Chordata; class Lepidosauria; order Squamata; family Agamidae; genus Pogona; species Pogona vitticeps. The sequence goes on from NC_135785.1 coordinate 95,298,547, forward strand.
CAGTACCCAGGAAGTCACTGATCTGGAAATAATTTTCAAAGGTGTGCAACAGATGCTCTCATGGCTGAGTGCATGCACTGCAAGGAGGTGGTCAAGCATGGGCAGGACATGGACCACCTCTTCAATAGTAGCATGCTTAGCCACCTGAAGACTCAGCACAAAGCATTGCTGCTGATGTGGGTACTGTGGGGGCAGGAGGCTTCCTCCTTGCAAAGAGTAGGAGTCATCAGAGGGCAGAGGTTGAGCCACCAAGCAATGAGAGGCAGCAAATGCCATACCCACATCTCAAGAATAAGTTCCAGGCAACCCTGGAGGAGGTTGGAGGGGTGATGAAAAAGGCATTCTGAAAATGTAAAAATGCCCGGATTATTCCTCACCTAGATAGGAAGATAGCTCTGGATGGCCAGCCATTCTCTCTAGTGGAGAACACTGGTTTCTGTAGGTTTGTGGCAGAACTGGTACCCTATGACCGATTGCTATCCCAAATAATTCTTAGTCACAGGGTGGTGCCAGATTTATGTTGGCAACTGGTAGATCAGAAATTGTCCAGGGCACAAGTGGTCCATTTTGCAAGTGACATCTGCATCAGCTAGGGTGCTACACATTCTTATCTCTCCCTGACAGGATACTGGTGGGAGGTGGATGCATCAGGCATAGAGCAAAACACAAGGCCAGAATACAGGTGGGCCCTGTTAAATGTGGCTGTAATGAAGGGCAGCCACACAGCTCACAACATTCAAGAGGCTCAAAAGACAGGGTCTGTTTGTCACTGGCAATGAGGCATAAATGATGGCAGCAATGCAGGCTGGGAAGAAGTAAAAAGTGTGGTATATGGCCCACACTCTTTGCAGATGTGGAAGACACATCAATACCTAATACAGTGGTGCCTTGCTTAATGAGCGCCCCGTTTAATGACAAAGCCGCTTAGCAATGAAGATTTTGCGATCGAAAAAGTGATTGCATTGCGACGTTTTAAACAAGAAAAAATCGCTTTGCGATGATCGGCAAGCTGTTTCGGTCACCGATTATCGCATAGCGATCTATTTCCTACAGCTGATTGGCAGTTCCAAAATGGCCACCGGAAAAAAACCATGGCCACCCGCTGTGTTTAGGGACGGATTCCTCGCATACCGGGCAGTGAAAATGGCCGCCATATGGAGGATTTTCGCTTAAAGGTAAGTTTTAAGCCCATAGGAACGCATTGAAGGGGTTTCAATGCATTCCAATGGGCTTTTTAAAATCGCTTAGCGATGTTTTCGGTTAGCAGCGATTTTTGCTGCACCGATTAACATCGCTAAGCGAGGCACCACTGTATACTTGTATGGGCCAGAAAGATGGCAGGGCATTTTCACCACAGTCTCTGGGGCAGTCAGCTATTTCAAGCGGAGGCAAGGAAAGTTGGGATTCCCACTGCACCATCTAATCCAGGATGTGGCAACTGGATGGAACTCCATTTTCTGCCTGTTAGAAAGAGAGCTGGAACATCAGAGGGCACTCCATGATTTCTTGCTGTAGACTTGCATTGGCGTGGCTCCTCCTTTGGGCAGAGAAGAGTGGGTCATCAAGTGGTCTATGTCTTCCAAAGCTTTGAGAGTGCAACACAGGTCCTTAACAGGGAGACAATGAGTAATGAATATATATATATATATTTACTTTTTTTATTTTTAAACTACTAGGAGTAGGGTAGGGAATACAAACGGTAAAAGGAAGTGTAAGGGATGGGAAAACAGTTTTGATGATAGGAGAACACAGAATATACAATCATCCCCTCTATTCATATTAGGTATACATGCCTCTGATCTATTTCTTTTTCAATGTAAAAAACAACTTTGTATTCTTGTTTTTTACCCTTCTCTCGTTTCTGTGCCTCTATTTTCTTCCAGTTTTGGGGAGATAAAATTAAATCCAGGACAGTAGTCTGATTTTTAACATCACCTTTTCTAACTATTATAGCTGGGTAGCTCACATGGTAACTCTTAATCTCATCTATGTTACCTGGCATCGCTCTCAATAAAAACTGTTCTGGAGTTACTACAGTTTCATTCAGTTGTTGTTTAACCTCTGATGGTTTCTCTTTCATCAGGTCTTCTACCTGGTTGAGGTGCTCATTTACCTGCTGAAATCCTGTTATTATTGTCATTTGCATGGTAATCAGCCATTCTTTGTCTGGCAACATTCCCAACCGTTGATGTTTAACATTTTCGGGGGTCATTTCCATCTTTCCAATACATATGGTTTGTATAAATAATATTTTTTTTGATTCCACTATTTTACCAACAAACCACACCCATGATCAAAAACCTCCCCTAGGTATATCCTCCCCCTTCTTGTCCAGATATTATAGCAATATTCTCAGAATCCACACAGTCCAGCCAAAAGAGAGTCCAAAGTAGGCATCAAACAGGGAGCCAGTCTCTCCTAAAAAGAAAAACCGTCATAGTTTCTTAATAACTCCAGACCTGATTTTCTTAGGTCCTTCGTCTATTCTGTTAAATTCCTCTCGCTGATAAGCTGATAATTTACTGTCTGTTGCTCCCAGGGATTTATTCTTCCTTCCAAAACCAAAGACACTTCTGTTATCAAAGTCCCATTTGACTGGCTTCTCCCACTCTTCAATCTATGTCGCCACACTGATGATTCATCGCCTGTTTTTTATTCCCAAAAGCTTATATCTCCTGCTCCAAGGACAAGATTTTATTTTCAAAGTCCCACTCAAACTAGTGAGAAAAATCCAGCTTACACAGCATTGACAAGTTTTCAGTCCCTGTTGAGTAGTATTTCCTCTGAGATTTTTTTTCCAGAAACACAAAATTTTTCCGTCTCACTGTGTATCTGTATGACCTTGAGCCAGCTTGCTAATTATAAACTTGCTGTTTATCAGTAAGTTCGTTTTGAAAAAACAAACAAACTGGCAGGCATGGCTCGCCGCTTCTTCTTTCTCCTTTCGGTCAGGTATTTTCCCTTTAGTTTCTTTTACATCTTAATGAGGTTATTCATAAATCAAAGGCTTGCTTTGCTGTTGTGTATTTTCGGCTATATTTCTGTTCTCCTTCCTCGGAAATTTGGGGGTGGAGTTCCGTGCAGCTTTCTGCCATAAAATGGCCTCCCCTCTCTGGTCTGTGCGTGGGTGAATTTTCAGAGGGAAGAAAGACCCAGTTGCTGCCAAAACTTCTACCTTCTGGGCTCACCATCTGGTTCAGGGTGACCTCTCCTGGCCTCCCCTTCCTCCCCCCCTTTCTAGAGGGACGACAGGCCGGGTGGCTCCAACTTTTCCCGGGAGCTGTTGCCGGGAGCTGCTGGCTTCACTGCAGTCAAGCTCCGCCTCCAATGAGTAATGAATATTAAGCAACAGCAAGGGGTGTAGTGTCAGGGGCAATGACAGGCTACTTTCCCTCATATAGAGCAGATTGGCTAGGGCTGAGGGGTCACAAAGAGCAGGAAGAAACTAACAATGTCCATAGCACCCCCAAACAGCACTAGCAGCAGTTGTATTCTAGAGTCCAAGTTTCTCATCTCTACAACAGGGCAAGCTTTCTGGGACACTGTCTTGACAAGCATGGCAGGGGCTTGTCCTCCAGAGACACCATCCCAAAAGAAAGACATGGCAGAGGCCAGGGTAATTTGACAGTAGTGTCATCAACTCAATGAGATACACTTCTGATTAAATATTCCTAGGTTTGAGCTGTACGTTTTTCTTTGACTATTTAAAACTACAGAAATGTTTTGGATGTAGTTGTAAAGCTGGCCTTGTTTTTGGATGGCATCTTTTTCAACAACATACATCAGCTCTAATCTAGTACCTTTGTGAGCATTAGTACTTACGGTAAATATACTTTGCAATAAGCTGACAAACCAAATGGGATTTCTGTTTATTTTAACAACCTTGCATTTATCTAATGCTGCTTAGATCTCATTAAGTCTCCTTTTCCTCAACAGCTCTCATGGGCCATCTGAATGTGAAAGGTAGTGTCAAGGCACTTTATAAATCCATTAGACAGAAAGGTCTTAGGCTTCTAGCATTATACATTCAGTCCCTTGCCTTGTTTGCAAATGGATACATTAATAAAGAGTCTTTATAATGCCAGGACACCAACTTTAATTATCAAAGTGTAGTGCTCAGAAGATGATTATGAGAGTATTAATTTAGCCCTAATATCAAAATGTAAATAATAGGCCTGTCTTTGATGTAAAAGAAGTTATACTGAAGCACTGTACATTGTAGGCTTTCCCCCTATAATTCTGGCTATTTTGTGATGCTCTAGATTGTATGACTTTTAAAGTTATGGTCAAGTTCTATATATGTCTACTCATGATCATGAATTCCAATGAATTCAGTGGAACGTATTCCTAGGATAAGTGTATACAGTATCACAAACCGTGTGTCATACAGCATTAAGGTAATTGTTCTTAAGCCATAATCTTCTACACCTCCAAGTACACAACACTGTCATAATAGATGGCTCCTCCCTCGTACACATAGTGCTGAAATTCTGTTCCTTAACATAGTAAGTTGCACTAGAGTTGAATCAGTAGAGATTTGGTGAGTCAATTCACTGTAAGTTTAATTGATTCATATTGGCGTACACTTACTACACTAAAGTCACAACTAAAGTAAGCCTATTTGAATTAATGGACCATACAGAGAAGCTGACTCAACAAATCCCTACTGATTTATTAGGCTTGCACTGGTGCAACTTATTTTGCTCGCCTATATGATTACATTAGTAGTAGTAGTAGTTTTATTTATATGCCACATTTTTCCCAACAGGGGACCCAAAGTGGCTCACAACATTAAAATTCACACAATTTAAAAACACAATAAGTTAAATGTTAAAAGATAAATAATATATGATGTAAAATACAATTGAAAGATTAAAACATGATGTGGCAATCTCCTCTGAAGCCCCTATTCCCCAAGGCCTTCACGAGGTTCTCGCTCTTCTTCTTTCTTCACTGCCACCAGTGTCTCAATACCATCCAATCAAAGAGATATGTGCACTTTAAAAACTTAAATGATTTATTATATCAGGAAAGTTGACATATGATTAATATTCAGTAAGCAAATCACAGGTTGCTAATCATTTGTATTTGAATCAGTTCTACTTTAACTTCTGCTAACACTCTGTTCCATTCAGAGTTCTTACAGATCTCTAATTCACTCTAAGTTCACTTTTAAGTTTCACACTGTCTCTTACTCACAGAATCTCTCTCTTAGACTCCATACACCAGCTTTTATATCCACCCCCACCCCCCTTGGCTCCACCTTCCGTCCTCTCATTGGCTCCTACTCCACTGTTCAGCTGTGATGGACAGGTGAGGGCAGGGCTGTTCGCTACACATGAAAACATAAAAAAGATTAAAATTTTCTGCTAAAATGGGGTTCAGGGATTCAGTTATAATTGTTAAAAGCCTGCCTGAAGGGATGGGTATTTAACTTTTTTCAAAAGGATAAAAGAGAAGGGGCCATTCTGATCTCCCAAGGGAGAGCATTCCATATCCTGGGAGCTGCCACAGAAAAGGCCCTCTCCTGTGTCCCCATCAGCTGTGCTTGTGCTGGTAATGGGACCGATAGGGAGGGTCATTCACTATAAGGCAAGTAAATGACATGTCAACAATTGTCATGAGAACGTAATTTTATTCTGGTATTGAGGCCTGGTTATTAACATGTATACAGTGGGGTCTTGACTTGAGAACTTAATCCGTATTGGAAGGCGGTTCTCAAGTCAAAAAGTTCTCAGGTCAAATCTGCATTTCCCATAGGAATGCATTGAGAACCATTTGATCCGTATCTGCTCTTTTCCGTCCATAGAAACTAATGGGAAGCTGCTATTCAGCCTTCGACCACTAGAGGGGGATATTTTGTTTCTTTTTTTCTTAGGTCAAGAAAGGTTCAGGGAAGGCAGGGAAAATACAGTCCAGGCAGTACCAGGCAGTCTGAAGACTGTCTCCCAATCCACTCTCTAAACGCTGGGAGGAGTGAGGAAGCAGGCAGGCACCCTTTTCACTGGCCAACAGTTAACTGAAAGTTCAAATTTTGCACTTTCCCTGCCTCCCACGTGGGTTTTTTTCAGTTCTTAACTCAAATCTAAGTATGTAAGTCAAGTCAGTATTTTCCTATGAGAGTGGTTCTTAAGTCAAAATGTTCTTAACTCAAGCCGTTCTTAAGTCAAGACCCCACTGTATGCATGTGATAAAGTCGGGATCTACAGGCCCCGGGGTCAAACCCAGCAGTTCCATTCTGAGTTTCTGGACTTCTTCAGAGGGCCATGTCTTCTTCTTCATGGCATCCCCATTTGATGATTTTCCATCTTTTATATAACTTCTTCTTTTGTTCTAGAAGGATGACACATAAGATTTATCTACTGACAATATGTTCTTTAAGCAAAAATACACTCATATTTGTTTATTTTATTTTAGCCCAGACCACCACTCAAAGGTGCCTCACCCCCTCAAGAACTTCTCCGAAAATTTTGCCTCTGGCAAAAATTTCTAATTCAAACATAAAAGAAAATTCCAATATGGGTATCACCAATAGAGGCTTTCACATTGAAAGTATTGAATCAGAAGGGAGTGTTACTTACGTATAAAGACTTGTTAACTAAAGATCAGGATATGAAAGACAAACAAGATCTAGAGAAATTGGATCTAGCTACAGATTGGTGGTCAAAAATATGGGCTTCTTCGAGGGGAAAGACCAGGTGGATGAACTATGAATCTACATTAATGAGAAAAAAAAGAAAAATGTATACATATATTTTAGAATATGAATTAGAGGATGAGAGGGTGAAGGAGGTGATGGTAAATTGGGCACAAAACTTTGGGTATAATATCGATATTGATGAATGGACAAAAATGTGAAAAGGTAATTATAAAATGATTAAGCCAGTCAATTTTAGAGAAAACATCCTCAAAATGTTTTCATAGGTGGCATTTTACCCTGGTAAGATTGGCAGAAATGTCAGAAGGGATCAGTAATGTTTCTTGGAAATGTAAAAAAAAATCCAGGAACTTATTATCATATGTGGTGGTCATTTGAAAAGGCAAAAAAATTCTGGTTACAGGTTGGGAAATGTCACAAGACATTGTTCAGCAAAAATTAAGTTTTAAACCTGAAATGTTGCTATTGAATATAATGCTAGAAATTATTGATAAGAAAACAAAATATAGTCTACCATATATATTAACTGCAGCTAGGCTACTCTGGGCCCGAAAATGGAAGAATGGAGAAACACCAACGATGGATGAGCTATTAAAGAAGCTATTGGACATTGTAGAACTGGATACGGTTTCAGAGACACTGCGGGATAAACCAAGAGACTTTGTAAAGGAAAGCTGGAAGCTGATATATAATTGGGCCCATAAAAAGACAGGAACTTAGGGGAAGAATTAGTTTATAGCAAATTAGTGCTCACTGGAATCATTTGATGGCATTCAGATGACTAGATTATGGCAGAATCTCTGATCTAGAGGGGTAGTATGAACGTTTAGTTTGGATGTCTTTTGTTTATTATTGTTAGATTTTGATTGCTTCTTAGTTTTGTATGTTGGGTATGTATGAATAAAATAAAATAAAATAAAAAGAACTTCTTTGAAATAAAATTTGGCCCTTAGGCAGAAGGAGTTTACCTAGCAACAACATATGGTCCATGTGTCTCAGGCGTACATTCAATTAAATCTTTGTGCCTAAAGAATATTGGTGTCATTTGAACCTCATGGAGAATTATATGAGATCTCTTTTCTCCTTTATCTTTATGGTTTTTAAACCATCATCTCTGTTTTCTTCATGAAAGCTCATCTCATAAACTTAAATTCACTGTAAATTGATAAAATGATATCATTTTTCTTGATTTTTTGCCAGAAGGAAGAATGAGGCATATTGGTGGTTGTGGGTTTTTCAGGCAGTTTGGTCATGTTCTGGAGGTTTTTCCTCCTAACGTTTCACCAGTCTTAGTGGCTGATATCTTCAGAGGACAGGAGCTAGAATTCTGTCTGTGTTCTGGTGTAGTGTGTGGGATTCTTGAGTATTTGTAGCTGTGGGATAAGGGTTTTTTTGTTCTTTTCGGGGTGTTTCCTGTGATCAAGGTGTTTTTGTTATGGGTGTTTTGTTGTGATAAGGGGGGGAGATGATCTGTCACTGTGATTGATGGATGTCATTGGCTGGTCTTTTGTGTGCAGTGATCACTGGTCCTTGTGGCTGGTAGAGTTCAGTGCTGGGAGCCAGGCTTTGTTGATTTTTAGACTTTCTTCTTTTTTGTTGAAGCTGTGCTGGTGTTTGTGGATTTCAACAGCCTCCTTGTGTAATCTAACATAATTATTGCTGGTGTTGTCCAGTACTTCTGTGTCTTGAAATAGGATTTCATGTACATTTTTTTCAGGGCATGTTCAGCTACTGCTGATTTTTCCAGTTGTTTTAGTGTTCAGTGTCTTTCATGCTCTTTGATTCTGGTCTAGATGCTACATTTTGTGTTCCCAACATATACCTAGCCACAACTGCAAGGCATCTGGTGTACTCCTGCAGTGCTGAGGGGATCCCTTTTGTCTTTTGCTGACTGTAACATTTGTTGTATTTTTGTGTTGGGCCTGAATACTGTTTGTAGGTTGTGTTTTTTTCTTCAACAGTTTCCCCATGTGGTCCATGACCCCTTTGATGTATGGCAGAAATACTTTGTTTGTGGGGGCTGTTTTTCTTCTTCAGTACGGTGTTGTTTTCTCGGTTTGATGGCTCTTTTGATTTTATTCTTGGAATAGCCATTTGCCTGTAGGGCCCAATTCAGATGGTTGAGTTCAGTGCTGAGAAATTGAGCTTCACAGTTCCGATTCACACCATCAACCAGTGTTTTAATTACGCCTCTTTTTTGTCGTGAGTGGTGGTTGGAGTTTTTGTGTAGGTACCGGTCTGTGTGGGTGGGTTTTCTGTAGACCTTGTGTCCCAAGAGGATGTCAGTTTTGCGTATGACCATGACATCTAAGAAAGGGAGTTGGCCCATACTGTTTAATTCCTTTTCATTGTGTTCACTTTAAAAATAAACTGTGTACATAAGAAATCATAGCTTGAAAAACGTGGTTTTTCCGGACTGTAACTAAAAATCCCTCAGCCAGTGTGGCCAGACTGAGTGGAAAATTTCTCAGTTTCTAGTCCTAAAAAGGTGATTTCTACCAACCTTTGAGGAAATCTAGAAGCAGTGGTGAAGTAAACAATACTGACGTTAAAGTAATCAATATGTAATACTCTCTTACACTGACTTCTAGGAATTGAGATGGGGAAAAAAAGTCTTCAATTTTCCTTTTCTGACATTAAGATTTTCTGAAGTTTGGTAAATTCTGATTTTTTTAAAGAAACTGAATCCTTCAGGAGGGACAGATTTTTCAGTTCTACTTTCTCTCATATTTCCATTTTGCAAATTTTGCTTGGTTCTAATTAGCACTTGGAAGTAACTAGTTACAAATAATTAGTGATGTATACTCAGTCAGCTAACTATCTGTAACTGGTTACATCCAAGCACTGTTAATTGTTAAATATTATTTATCAGTAACAATATGATCCCAACTGAAAGATCTGTTGGTGGTAGGAGGTAAAGAATAAGCAGAATTTTCTTTTGCTCTGTGAAACCCCTTACTATCAGAGGAAAATGCTTTTGTGCTAGCAGAACCCCTTTTTGCTAGGGGGTTGACCTCAAAGCCAGGAAACTGTGCTACTGATTAAGGTCTGCCAGCAGAAGAGCGAACAAAGGAGGCAGAGAAGGAGTCGGGAGAAGGGAGAGCTGAATTATCCATCCCTTCATTTCAGACACATAAACACTTATGCCAGTCCAAAATTAGGCCAAGTGAAAATAGTCCTAAGTAATATTCCATTATTCTTTTGTTGGGACAGGTTTGGAACCAACACCAGCTGGCCTGGTGTTACCTCAGTGGTCCTCCGCCATCTTAGCTAGTTAGGATTGCACTGTAAACTATATCACAGTTGTAACAGTTATAACTAGTTAGGATTGCACTGTAAACTATATCACAGTTGTAACAGCTATAACTGGATGAGGAGCAAGGCCACATGATTCAAGGACTGCCTCATGCAGCTTTCTGCTTCTGTCTTATGCTGTTGTGGGTGCTGTTGGTGTGATGGTGAAGCAGGTGAAGCAAACAGAAGCTGAGTGTTTTTTATATCCATAACAGCACTTTATAGAATCCATGTTTTTTAAAAAAGAAAAAAAGACTAAAAGTAACTATTTTAGTTATTTTTGAGAAATGTTAAAGGCAAATGGTTACTTTAAAATTGTTACTTATCATGATGATTAATTACTTTTAGGATCTCTCAAACCTAAAAGTAACATATAAAGTTTGGATGATTTGTGAAAAAGAATTGAAACAATATTCTCACTCATACCTAAGCAAGAACAGGAAGGTAAGAGAGGGTGCCTACTTCCTGCCTTTTTTTGTAGATCTCCCCTAGGAAGTATAAACTGATGCACATTTGAACCACTTGAAGTGTGTTTCTGATCTGGCCTCCATGAAGTGATGGTCACTGTGCACCCATTGGTGCCCTGTGGTTTTATTCACATCACTTAGAAACATCTAAATGTTACTAGAATGACCAGAATTTCTTTGGCCTTTTCCATCACGTGACCTTTTGTTGCATAGATGAGAAATTGGGTGTAGTCAGAAGAGGAGAATAGTTTTGGAGCTTTCATTTGGAAGCCCACCTGTGAGATAGATTCCAAGGGCTGCATTAGAATTTAATGAGGTCTAGTTAGGGACGTGGTGGCACTGTGGGCTAAACCTCAGAAGCCTCTGTGCTGCAGGGTCCGAAGACCAGCAGTCGTAACATCAAATCCACGTGATGGAGTGAGCTCATGTCACTTGTCCCAGCTCCTTGCCAACCTAGCAGTTCGAAAGCATGCAAATTTATTTATTTATTTATTTATTTATTTATTTATTTATTTATTTATTTATCATCATTGTAAGTACTGTATATACACAGTATACCCATACAATGGAATTCACAGACACCCAGAGACCAGACACATGCACACACATAAAATTCCCCAAACACTCCCCACCCACTAAAAAATCCCCCAACACTCCCCACCCACTAAAAGTCCCCACTAAAAATACAAACATCTACATCGCAGGCCAAGTAACACAGTCCAACTAACTATTCACTAGTAGATAAATAGGGACCACCTCGGTGGGAAGGTAAAACAGTGTTCCCTAGTCACATTGGCCACTTGACAACAGAAACTGTCTTTGGACAAGCGCTGGCTCTACGGCTTGAAAAACGGGATGAGCACCGCGCCCTAGAGTCAGACACAACTGGACTAAACATTTCAAGGGGAACCTTTACCTTTTAGTTAGTGCAAACAAAGAAAGGAGGGAAGAGAATGAAAATAAAAAAATATAGAATGATTTATTATGATCGTCAAGCAAGTCAGTGAGGAAAATAAGTGAGATAGAGCGCTGCAGAATTGAACTTTCAATGCTGTGAAACATTCAACTTGCTAAGAGAAGTGTGATTTCTCATCATAAGATAAATTGCACAAGACCCCTGAATCAAAAGATGAGAAGGAAGGTTTATGAAAGAAAACAAAACTTCTGATCACCCGACACATTTATTATTTCAGGCTAATGCCTCACTAAGCTTGAATGTATAAGGCAGTGTGCCAATGAGCATCTAATGGATTTTGAATTCCCACAGCATTTCTAGGCTTGACCTCAATAGCATGTCTGAAAACAAAATGCTAGGTGAGCAGGACGGTGGCCCCAGAGCTGTATCCATGCCATCTGGCTAAATCAACACCTCAACACTAAATAACGAATATCATGACATACCTCCAAAAGGGAGGAAATGCTCCTTTAATTATCATTCTGCCCTATTCAAATAGTTATTTAATGATTGAATGACTCTCTTCCAATGTACCCCCTTTATATAGCACTTAATTATAAATTAAACAAGAGAATACAATAGGCACAATAGAACAACGGAGTGAAATACGCTGCTCGGTATTAAAATGTATTAAATAGTCAGAGAATAAAGTTTAAGTCAAGCATATTACTAAACTGAACACAAACTTTCATGCAATGGAGTCCTCACAAAAGGTTGGAAGGCTGTTGTGAGGCGGTCAGTTGGACTTCCTAAGGTAGGGTGGGTGACAACTTGTACAATGCATGTAGTGTCTTTCTAGGATGATGGTTCCCACTAATGCCATGATGTCTGGGAAATCTGTGTAAATGTGTTTTATACAGCAAATTTCCTGTTCAATGCAACAGCCAGCTTTTAAAGCTGAGAAACAAATGGGTGGGCAGTGTGTTGCAGTTATCTCAGTTTTATACTTAGAGAAGTCGGTCTTGGACAAGTCTGTGATGGCTCAATAAATTTAATCAGCTGAAATTCTGAGTACTTTTCATTGTGTCATTATCTAGGCCACACTGCAGCCATCTAATGTGGATAGGATCGAGGTGTGTGTGGAAGTGATCAGATATGCTTTTCCAAGAAGACTATAGCTGATATTTTGTAAAACCACTACTTGTCACGGCCATGATGTGACAGTCCAGAAGGGAAGCTGAAACCAGGAGTACCCTCAAATCAAGTTTTTAAAGGGGAAAGCAGTGCTACTCAAAATACATAGGCCTGACACTGTTGCTTGGTATTATGTACTGCCCATGACTAATAATAAATAAGGAGATTTGTGGCATTTGGTTAGACTGCAGTACTGCAGCCAACACTCTGTTCACAACCTTAATTTGAATCCCAACAGGCTCAGGTAGCTGGCTCAAGGTTGACTCTATTCTTCTAAGGTCTGTAAACTGAGTATCCAGCTTGAGGGCAGTGTGTAGCCTGCATAACTAAATTATAATCCACCCGGAAAGTATTTTAAGTACGGCCATAGAAAAATTCATCTTGCGAGTCACCAAAAAACTGCAAAGCGCTTTCGTCTTGCGAGTTTTTCGTTGCACGACACATTCTTCTTGCAAGGCATCACTGTAATAGCAATAAAGCCCTGACGTGTCAATTTGGTGGCACCTTTGTTGTAGAGGTGTACCAAAATGGATGGCAGTGTAGTAATGAGATGGAAATTAAGAATACCATTGAGATTCATTTCCACACTTTCTTCAGTTATTTATTTATTAAGCAGCTGGTTCTCTTGTTTAGTATCCTTGACAAATAAAATTGCCGCTAACGTTTCAGGGATTATGTGATTCTGTAAGACATGTACATTGTTAACAAGACAGATACAGCTGCAGCAGGACAAAGGAAGTCTTCCTCTGGGTATGCTGTGCAGTCTTTCCAAATCAATAGCTGGTGTGGCATTAATAGCTTTGTGTATAACAAAAGTTATCCTGTATCAGGGGGGAAATAATAATAATCTGAATAGGTTATTATAGGACCATTTAAAAAATATCTGCATACCAAAACAGCAGTGGACAGTTCATCTTCTGCAGTACAGTAGCATTTATGCAGCCTCTTGTTCTGTCACTATTATAAAAATGCTTCTGAAATTTAGTGACCCAGAAAAAGAATGACCCTTCATCCATTCCAGGAGGAAAAGCCGTGGCTATGTGGTTGTTATAACTCAGTGGCTGAAATCCTGTTGCTTAGTGTAGTAAGATGCAACTAGAAGCCCATTGAATCAGTGGAATTTATGAAGAAATTGACTCACCAAATCCCCACTGATTTAGTTGAAACCACTCTGTGAACGACTTAATTATGCCAAACAACAGGATTTCAGCTTGTGTTTCTGATCTAGAAAGCCTAGCCAAAATTCAGTTTGAAATAGGCTGAAAAATCAAGCTGTCTTGTGCTGTTACTTTACTGCACATCAGAGGTCAGTTTTTCAGCATAGAGAAATGTAGTTAAACTTTTCCCCTATAAACCAAATATTTCACTCTACATAAGTTATACACCACAATGAAAATGTACATTGCAGTCATAAATATACATAAAAAGGACTGTTAAATGGAATTGCTATATGCCTGAATATATCTCCCTTCTTCAAAGTATAAACTAGATCTGTTATTTATTAGCAAGCTTACAGGTTCTGTCAACTCTTTCATATAAATACATTGCATCTGTGCCTAAGACTTCCTGGAAGGGAAAATACAGGTGCATAGAAGAGCAAAGAGAATATTGTCAACAAACTAAAATAGCACATATATCAATAATATGGTAGAACACTGAAGCAGAGATGTAACTTTCTTTATGATGCTATTCATGTACTTATTTTTCTTCTGTAATATTTAGAAATTGCACGGGCAAATTACTCTTCCTGATCTGCTAACCTATTTTTCTCTAAACAATGTTACAATGATCATTAGCTGGCTAGCTAACTTCCTTCCTGAGAGTAATTAATAATTCTCTTCTGCATTTAAGTGGTGTTAAGTACTGAACCATTGTATACTGGCTAATAGACATCCCTGCAGTGGAAATGATAGTCCCCAAATCTCTGTCCTCTCCCTCCCAAAGGAGAGCAGGGACATATTTTTGAGCCACAGTAATTATCTGGCTTGGGTCTGAATCCACCGGCTCTTGGAAGTGCTAATGATGTATATCAGCCAATCCTCCAAGGCTGATCTATACTCCTACATTCTGAGTGTTTGTGCATGCCTGTATCCACACACTGCAGTATGGAATCCATTTCTTTGTGGAGGAAAAGTAGTGCTCAGAGAGGGAAAAAGCCATACTCTTTGAGCCAGCACTTGCAGCTGGAATAATTTCCCAAGAGGTAGCTGTGTCGAGGCAGATCTCTATTGCTGGAATGTACTCACAGACTTTTGCTGTGACTTTAGGCCGAATACAGAAGTTGTGTGTCATTGTGTGCATTTGCACATGCTGCCACCGCCACCATCTGTCAAAAAAAGAAAGAAAGATAAGTCATTGCCAGTGGGCAGGGTGGATGATTAGAAGGGCAGGGAGTGATCGGAGAGTCAATGGGGAAGTGATTTGTAGGACAATCTGGCAGGCGGGGGGAATCGGATGGGCAATGAAGGGTTGATCAGGCAGGCAATTGAGAGATCCAGCTCGTGGAGGGGAATAGGATGGGTGATGGGGCAATAGAGCAGGCAATGGGGAGGCAGGAAGAGAAGAGAGTGATGCCACTGGTGGGTGGGGAGATTGGAGGCAAGCATGGTCCTTTAATATTTTTTGAATTCCTGCTATCTGGTGTAGCTCTTTAGGAATTTTTAAAAAAGCAGTAGGGGCATTCACACATGTTGAATCCATCCCAATGAATCAGTTCCCCGTGCTCCTCAAAATAGATGAACTGCTGCCAAAGGAGCAGAGAAACTCGCTCCCTTGGCACAGTAATCTGTGTGTGCACATGCCTTGTTTGTATGCTAAATTCTAAATTGAGTTGTTTGGAAAATACAATACAAGGTCTTTTTTCCCCTTTTTGTCAGTGGGATCAAGCCCTCAGTTTGTCTCAGCCTGTTGAGAAAATAAAGGGGCCCTCCCTACAACAGAGAGGGAGGGAGAAGGAAAGGCAAAGGGCAAAATACTGTGGCACCTAACAGGGCCCCTATCAGCACCCCGCCTCCCAAAATTATTTTTTTAAGACTAGAGCCCTAGATGGCAGAAGGGTTTTTTTAATTAAAAAGTTTTAAGAAAATCCTTTGGGGTAGGGGTACAGGAATGGATGCCCCCCAAGGTCTAGAGATGGCCATGCACAACTTTCTCAAGCACTGAAGGAGCCCACATTTCCTCTACATAGATTTTGAAATTCCCAAGTACCAAATTGTTTAGAGCAGTGGTCCCCAACCTTTTTGACACCAGGAACCAGTTTAGTTGAAGACCATTCTCCCAAGGATCCGGGGATGGGCAGTACTTGTTATGTAGTAGCTTGTTGGAGGATAGCCTTGAATTGAGCTGATTACATGTATTGTGCTGAGATAGATGATCAGGAGCAGGAGGTGAGGAGCAATTGAAGCTCTGTCTCCTGTTAGATCAGCAGCAGCTTAGAACCTAATAGGAGCACAGACTCCTCTTAGATTCTAATGCCACAGGTACAGCTGATTTAACAGCAGGAGGAGGGGAGCGGGGAACGAAGCGCTGCCTCCTGCCAGATCCGCAGTGGTATGAGAACCTCTACATAGGAGTGCACTGACAGGAGGCGGAGCGTTGCTCACTGCTCACTTCCTGCTCACCGCTCATCTGTCCCGGCAGCCCAGTCCTTCCTGGTACCTGTCCGTGGCCCGAGGGTTGGGGACCCCTGATTTAGAGTCTCTGACAGCATATCAGGGCAGTCTCTATCAGCTCAGGGAGGGAGACTGTTGGGCAGCAGGTTGAAAAGCACAAAATCAGAATCCATGTTCCGTCTCAGCTGCAGTGCAAAGTTCAAGCACTGAAACCTAGTGGATTGATGAACAGGATATCTGGAAACAGGTGAAGCATCAAAAGAAACAGAGGCCATGTTTACTTCCCGCTGGGTGTATGATGCTGCACCACTGAACCTGGGATCTGTAAAATATCTCATAGCAGTGTGAAGAAACAGTACTATGCCTGTCTCATTTTATTCAAAAAGATTCTTGTCACGCCATAATAATTGTAGTGTGGCCTTCTTTCATCAATGTTGTTTTCTAAAGCAGACTATCTACCTTGTAGGAAAAGCAACATTAGAAACATTAGATTTCTTCTCTTTTTACACTTGTCACTTTTATTTCTATTCAGTGCTGAAGTAGGAGGTCATAATTCAATAGGCTGTCTTTTTCAAATGATACCTTGGAAGGATACTTAGGGAAGATAGTAAGCTTTCTTATCATATATATGAATCAGGTTGTCAAATCACCAAAGCTATGATTGTCAACTTAATGAAAGCAAACCTGGACAGGGAAGAATGAGAGACAGAAACAAAGTGTGAGCGTGAGCACTGTATTTATCATACCACTGCAGCGTGCAGGCTTCACAAATTGTGTATGACATGCAATCTGTTTCTCAAACTGTAGGAGACGATCAGCATCCAGGTAACCAGTTATGTTACTTTCTCAGAGACAGCTGCTCACAATTGACTTTCTAGTGTGCGAATCAGTAGCAAAAATGAATTAAAATGCTAGACCTGAGATACGCATGTGTTCTCTATGACTGTTACATATAAAATAGACCCTTACATCAGTCAGGGTGGAAAATGGAACATGCTCTCTTAGTTATCTCCTATTTGTGTTTTTGTTGTTGATGATGTTACTACTTTCCACACTCCCTAGTAATGTGCATCTCAACTCTACGTGGGAAGGTGGAGCAAGGATTGTCAACACTTATTCAGTAGCAGAACAAGAACATAATATTAACTGTAGTCTACCAAAAGTTGTCCTAATGAAACTCTACTGTAGCTGGAGGTTTGAACACACTAAGAGTCAATTGTCAGGCTCCACCTCCTCTGCTGTCACTTTGCTCATGTGAACATCATGAACCTTGGAAGGTTCCTGGTTGTGTGTACGCTTTCTGTGGGAGCAACAATCCTGGTTTGCTCATGATTTTCCACTTTTCATGCATACATGGTAAACCTATTGTTATTTTTGTTTCCCATTTTACAAGTTGTAAAATAGGAAATGGGATCCTGATGGGAACAGGATACAAATTAAATTAATGAATGAATGAATGGTGAACAGGAACCTCTCTTCTTCCAACATTACAATAATTGCATGAATATAATGAGAACAATAAGGACAGGTTTTTGCTTTCTCCGCAGAAGTCCATTTGGTAACTCCTAAATTTGAGTCTTGACACTTTGCTGTTGTTACTTATTCTAGTAGAAGTCTTCATACATTTTTCCTCCCAGAATTTCAGCTTTGGGCTCAAATTCAACATATTGGTCAGAATCCTATTACATTTTTTCTGCTCTTGTAACACAGTTGCCATATATTGTGGAAGTGAATGCCCACCACTTAATACATTGTGGTTCAGCATTCGTTATTGTGTGCCAGTTCACATCACTGATGACTTCTTAACTGGTGCCAATTTGCCATTGAAAAGACAGCTTCAGAGGGGCCTAAGAAACAGCTGAAAAATTTATCTTCTGACAAACTAAGCTAGCAGGATAAATAACAAAATTTATTTAAATTGTTGTAGGTTTTTCGGGCTGTTTGGTCGTGTTCTGGAGGTTTTTCTTCCTAATGTTTTGCCAGTCTCTGGCAGAGAACAGGAGTTAGAACTCTGTCTGTGTTCTGGTGTAGTGTGTGGGATAGCTGACTATTTGTAGCTGTTAGATCAGCTTTTTGTCCTTTTTAGGAGATTGGGTGATTATGGTGATCAGGGTGTTTTTGTTATGGGCGTTTTGTTGTGATAAGGGGGGGGAGAGATGATCTGTTACTGTGATTGTGTGTAATGAGGGTGTCATTAGCTAGTCTTTTGCATGCAGTGATCACTGGTCCTTGTGGCTGGGTAGAGTTTGTTGACCTTTTTGCAGGTTGTATTTTTCAGTGCTGGGAGCCAGGCTTTGTTGATTTTTAGACATTCTTCTTTTTTGTTGAAGCTGTGCTGATGTTTGTGGATTTCAATGGCTTCCCTGTGTAGTCTGACATAATGATTGCTGGTGTTGTCTAGTACGTCTGTGTTTTGAAATAGGATTTCATGTCCAGCTTGTTTCAGGGCATGTTCAGCTACTGCTGATTTTTCTGGTTATTTTAGTGTGCAGTGTCTTTGTTCTTTGATTCTGGTGTGGATGCAGCATTTTGCGGTCCCAATATATACCTGGCCACAACTGCAATGTATCTGGTTTACTCCTGCAGTGGTGAGGGGGTCTCTCTTGTCTTTTGCTGACCATAACATTTGTTGTATTTTTGTGTTGGGCCTGAATACTGTTTGTCAGTTGTGTTTTTTAAAAAGTATCCTCATGCGGTCCGTGACTCCTTTGATGTATGGCAGAAATACTTTATTTGTGAGTGGCTGTTTTTCTTCTTCAGTTCGGTGTTATTAAAAACACTCCTCCCCCACCCACCAAGTGCAAGGTATTAGAACTGAGATTCTAAAACAAACAAGTGGGGATTTGAGAGGATTTAACCAGTGAACTACATGCAACTCTGCCCAGGCACTTTTTGGTTCTATACTATTTTTGTGTGGAGTTGTTTGCTGGAGAAGTTGATACTGTTTTACATAATATACTGTCACCAAATAGTTTTTGTTTATGGTAATAGAAATAAATATTCCAGTAGTAGGGTAGTGGAAATAAATATTTAAATTTTCATAACATCTGCCTTTTGGCCCTTCAGGATAAATTCCTACACACTGTCATTTCAAATTCTTCCTCTAAGAAGCAACAATTATTCCAAAGGCTAACCTCTTTTTTCTTCTTTGAAAAGAAGAAAAAAAGCATAACAGGCATTGTTATATTTGGAAGCTGTGAATAAAATTCACATATCTTTCAGTGTGTGCTCTTTTTCTCATTAAGTAACTTTGAAAAATGAGAAAACTATGGGTTAGAACTAATAATATCTTTGGAATTATACCTTAAACCATTTTCATCTCAGGAGCAATAACACAGTATATAGCTATTTTGCCACATAGGTTTATATCCTCTAGAACTCATCACTTTTTCTTACGTTTACCCCTCTAGGATCTTCAGCTTATCTTACACAGTATGTATAAAACATGCATTCTTGTTTCCATTAAAATGGTAACAAAATAACATCTCATTGAATCAGTGTAATGGAAACCAAAATATAATACACGTAGAAAATGTTGCCTATACATAGTCTTCTTAAAGCATTTCCAGTTAAAAGGCTAAACCTGATTTAGAAGTATGAAGCTCACATACTGTACTTTAAACCAGGAGCCCTTCCAGCAAACATGTTTCCAAATTTGAAAATATAGTTTTAAAGTTCTGAAAGTGAATTGATCTCATGGATGGATTACCTTTGATGCTTAGAAAGGTTTATAGCTCTAAATATAAGGATGGGAAAGGGTCTTGTTCCTGAGTCAAGTGACAGTGATAGTCTCTGCAATTACACACACCCTAAACATTTTATGAGGTTTCTTCAAAAGTGTGCTGGAATTTGCTTCCTTGTCTCATGAGACAGGATCAGAGATCTTGGGGGTTTGTTTGCTTATAGGTCATGTGTATTCTTCCAAATGCATGTTTAGGCCTGGAGCTGGCCAACTTATTGGTAATGATTCTGAATTGCTGCAAAAAAGATTGAAGCCTTGTATGTACAGTGGTGCCCTGCTTGACGACGATAATCCATTCCAGGAAAATCGCTGTTAAGCGAAATCATCGTCAAGCGAAAAAAGCCATTGGGATGCATTGAAAACCGGTCAATGTGTTCCAGTGGGGAAATACCTCATCATCCAGCGAATATTTCCCGTAGAGAACCACCAATCAGCTGTTAAAAATCGCTATCTTCCGAAGCAGGGGTCCGGAAAGCAGCCATTTTGCAAAGGGAGAGAAGTCATTTTGCGTAGGGAAGCCATTTTGCGGCACCGAAAAAAATCATTGTATAGCGAACAAATGGTTTGTGAAGCAGGCTCCTAATCAACGTAATGCAGATTTCCCCCACTGGAACCATCATTTTGCGATCGCAGTAGCGATCACAAAAAAGTAAGCATTAAGCGATTTTGACGTCGTGCTGGGTAAGTGTCTAGCGGGGCACCACTGCATATGCTACAGTAGAGTTACCAAATTGGTTCATGTGACTATGATTTCTACCTAAGATGGTGTGTGAAATGTCTCCATCTTGTTTTCATACCACCATCTCATCCTTTAGAAAAGTCTATTTCGGTGTTACATTTTAATTGTGTACACTCCCATGGTTTTGCTATATGGATTGTGCTGATGTAACATTATGTTCTTTCTCTGTTTGAAGACAAAGGAGATTCAGACAGAGGTTTAATAAAGATAATTCAGACCTTTTAAGATTATATTAATACTCTATAAGAGATATGCTCCATTATTGTTATTTACTCCATGATCAGCCAGATCAATAATGATACATTTTCAGGAGAAACTAATGCCAAGATGCGCTCTGGTACTTTTATCAAAGGCACTGGAATTGTGGTTTTATCCCATCAGGGAAGAATTAATATATTGGGCATCTATTGGATAATTTTGGTAAACAACACTTGAGAAACATGTATGGCTTAGAGAAGCATAGTTCTTTAGACAAAAGGTTTTGCTCATTGTACACTCAGAGATTGGATGTAAAATGCGTGTGTCTTGCAGTGAGCATCAGATGACTGATTTGTCAGGACTGACCTGATCTGAAAAATGTCCCAAATGGCCTTGAATTAAATGAAATATGAAACTCTTGATATTCTGTTAGATGGTGAAAGTTAAGTGTTTCATGGAGGCTGTGTGAAGAAACCTTAAAAGGTCATTTTAAAATTCAGTTGTACTTTAATATACACAGAAACGTGGAATGGTTTATTTTGAGGCATCACTGGACCATCACAAGTTCTGTTATGCTTGTGGTCACACCTAATCAGAATCATCACCCGTGTAGTATCCGGTGTCATTTTTGATGTGCAAATAAATGATTGCAGAAATGGTTGTAGAACATTTTTGTAACCTCTTACAGAAATAATTCCACAACCACTGGTGCAATGGTAGAATTCAGTGCGATTGTGTTACTGTGGAGAAAAAGTGACTGTAAAGCTTCTATCCCTGCTTAGCTTCAATAAAAAACCAAAGGGAGAGCCTACTTGGTTTTTTTTTTAAAAAAAAACACACCTTAAATTCTTAGCTACTGCCACCTTGCTCTCCTTTCATCTCTCCAAGATGAACGAAGCTCCTCTTTTTCTAACAGATGGAAGGAATCCGTTGTGGTCTGCCTCCTTCCCTACATCTGGGAAGTGTAATACACAACAGGAAAGTCAAAAAATAATACAAACCTAGGCTTGTTTTTTTCCTCTTTAACTGGGGAACCTTATATATGAAGCAAAGAGAAAGCATAAACAAGCTGTATTAGTTCTAGGAAGGACGTAAACTTTATTACATCTAAAAAGCCAAAGTATTTAATACATTCAGCAAGTTAATGCAAGGTGGAGAAATCACAGAGACAGGTTTCTGGGTACAACTTAAAAATCACCCCCCCCAAAAAAAGTAAAAGAAAAAATAAATACATGTAGATATATTTGGATATATACAAAGTTAAACAAAGTCATAACCCCCAAGGTAGGGCCCTTTAGCTCTGATTTCTCTCAAGCATCTTGTCTCTCACCTCCCATTGTCATGGGATCCATTCTTCATCATAGCCAGGTGGAGAGTAATGGTGCCACACATCATCTCCACACATCATCTCCACTTCTTCAGGCCATTACCGATATATAGTCCTGAAAAAATCAGGGTGGATAAAAATCAAATTGATTTAAATCACAATTAAAAAAAATGATTTAAATAAATTGTCAAAGTCCAATTTTAAAATTTAAAATGAGATTTAAATCATGGTTTTAATTGGTTTGGTTTAAATCAAACAGACCCTGTGAAAAATTATAAATGGGGGTCCAAAAAATTCATGGCAGATTTTTGTTTCAGGTCTACTTCTTAGAGGTGAGATGTCTCTTTCTCTCTCTGTGTGTGTGTGTGTGTGGGGGAAGCAGGCTGCATTGGAAGTGTGGTTTTCAAACTACACCCCCAGGTAACTGTTGATTGGATATCACTCCAGCTCTTCAAACAAAGAATCCCAGTAATTTTAATTTGCTCGCTGCCCCTACATATTGCCTTCTTTTGAAACGGCAAAGTTCCTATTGACCAGGGAACAGGGCAACAGAAATATCTGGTAAGGCAATCAATCAGGGAATTAGAGTTAAAATTTAGTCCCTAGGGGGAGCCAAATGGCTCCAAATTGAAGTCAAATTAATAATTTTGCCTATTGGTTACCCTGATTAGGTATAACCGCATAGATGTTTCCTTCGGTTTGCAGTCCTGCTTGCCAGATGTTAAGACTCTACATTGTCTTCTTGGTGGTGCTGGGTGTGCGTGTGTGGCTTTTTCTGGCCTCCTCAATAGTTCTGAAAAAAACAAACAAAGAAAGCCATGTGGTCCTTACACAACACCGTTGCTTCTTCTTCGTGGTCTCTGTGAATGGTCGGGCTGTGCTGTATTCAATCATGTTGTGACATCCCTCCGCCTCTGAGGTAAGCTGGTCAGTCACCCACTAGTGTGCATTCACAGAGACCACGAAGAAGAAAGAGAGGTTACCTACCTGTAACTCTGGTTCTTCGAGTGGTACTCTGTGAATTCACACTTCCCGCCAGTCCTCCCCTCTGTCCGTCACTCTTGCGTTAATTATGCACCAGCTGACCATCTTCAGAACTGAGGTGCCTGGAGGGTGGGCGGACCTCATGGATGGGCGGGGGGGTGGTCCTACTCAGACTATCATAAAGCTCTAGAATATTCCAGAGATCTCTGCGCCGGTGCAGTGTTAACCCATTAGTGTGAATTCACAGAGTACCACTAGAAGCACCAGAGTTACAGATAGGTAACCTCTCTTTTTTTAAGGAATTGAAGGTGATATCATTTCCCCAATGGGTCCCATCATGACCACACTAATTTATTTTGTCCGGTAATATTTATACTTATCAGGTCCATATGCTGCTTTTCTATAAAGGCATTTGCAACTGTGAGTTGAGAAAACCTATTTGTGTATTTTACTACGTATGTCCAACCCCTAATGTTATTTCCTATTCTTTCCTCTTGTCTTCTTTTTTGATGGGAAGAGGTCCCTTGCTTCTACCCTGTCCAATACTCTGAAAAAGGGCTTGCCATTCTTTTGACCTCATAAGCAGTGCCTATAAATAGAGAACCTCGTCTTTGGAGTCTCCATTCTTCTAGTTAGTCCATACTGTTCCTCTGTCAGGAAGACAGATACCTTTTGATTCTGGACTCAGCTACTGCTTCCTAAAATAGATTTTATGAAGCATGTAAAAGAGACTCCAGCTACCTCTAACACCAGCCTAGGCACATTTCTGCATTTAGAAGCAGGGTGGCTTGATTTAATTTTAATTTTAAATTAAGATTATTTAAATCACCATGAGAAAACTCAGATTTAAATCACTGATTTAAATAAAATTTTCCCCAATGTTTTTTTAATCTATTTCTTGAACAATGGTGGAAACCTGATCAGTACAATGCAAAATTACAACTCAGTAGAGCAATTTGAAACATCTTGATACTCATTCTTGAGAAAGTGGTTAATTATTTGTCTCAGAGATAACTGTGAGTGTGTTTGCCCCCACAAATTGGAGACACTGGAATGACAATGTACAAATAGTTACATTTATTCAGGGGAGTAGTATATACTGTACTAAGGATGCGGTAAGTACTTCCAAATTTTCTCAGGTTTTTTTTTTTTTTTTTTTTGGTCTCTCCAAGCCATGACATCCTGTCCAAAGTTGCTTGTGCTCCTGCAACAGGATAACCTGTCCTCCTCTTCCTTCATTTTTGACCTGTTTTTCTGTACGGGAGGCTGCCATATTTTGTGCAGCTTAATCTTGTTTTTTTTCCTGGCAAATCCAGTATAGGAAGAATGCCATATAGTTTCGGCACAGAGATTGTGACAACTCTGCCCAGTCTGGTGTTTCTTCTGTCCTTTCCAGGTGAAACCTGTGCAGGAAAGATCTTGTTGTATGCAGGGATTTTAATAATGGTCCCAAACCTTCTGAGAAATCCTGTAATGTTTTACAGCAAAAATGTAAAATAAAATCCTGTGCAGAGAAATCTTACTGAAGGGAGAAAAGAGGGATTTTTATTCTGTGTTTCTCTCTGAGGCTGAGATCCTGTTGCTTAGAAGGGTAAATTGCACTAGAGGAGGCTCACTGGATCAGTGGGGATTTGGTGAATCATCTCCTCCATATGTTCCATTATTCAAATGGGTTTATTCTAATTGCAACTTCTTTTAGCATGGTGAGTGGCAACTAGAATAGGTCCATTTGAATACATGGAACGTAGAGAAGAGATGGCACACTAAATCTCCACTGATTCAATGGCCTACTCTTGTGCAACTTATGCTGCGTAACAGGATTGCAGTCTAAGAGGCAACACAGTTCAGCTTCCCAGAGTATTCCAAACCATCCTACCAGTCCTTGATATCCACTTTGCCAAGCATTTATAGAATTCACCTTAGAAAAAGAATGTGTACCCTCACATTTGACTGGTCAAAGAATGGCTTCAATAAGGAAAAAAAAAAAAGGAAACATCCACCTTACTTGAACAGTGATTTTTTTTCTATTCCCCACCACCAAAAAATAAATCAACTGAGCTTATTGAATAGGGATGCTGGTCAAAAATTTGCTCTTAATACATTCATTATGCAACAGAATATGTTTGATAAACTCAGCCAAGAGCCTAGTTATTCTGCAGATGGCTGTTCTAAAATCTTTGATATTGGTAATTGATAAATGAAAACCACTAGATTAAGATGAGATTTTTGTAATTTTTGTATTTCGCATTAAACACAAGAAGGTACAAAGTTCTGTCAATTACAGTCATTTCCTATATGCCAGTTACAATATGGTTGATACTTAATCTCCTTTGCATTTACCCTATTAAGAATTGTTAGCCTGAACATCCATATTTCCACTTGACCTCTTAATTGACTCGGGAAGGAACGCAGTTCAGAAACATATGCTCAGCCATTCTTGTCAGATATATTTAAGGGCCGTTGTGGTTACACTCCCACTGCAGCTCAATGATACTCAGTGATCGGGTTCTGAAGCACTTTCTTAATCCTCAAAGGAGCTTTGACTTTGAGCTGCTCCAGATGTTAAAGACAAACACCGCCAGCTGCTTGGGCAATTTTTCTACAGCCAAATGATGGCGCTGTTTCTGGCAGCCAAAGGAAACTCTTGGTTACAATGATACACTGACTGGCACATAATGGAAGGTGTTGTGGGCATAACAACTAATGCTGCTGTGCTACTTCCCGTGCATGACCTGGATCAGCAAGAGCTTCTCTCAATGAATTTTCTGATGTGCTGAAGAGTGTGGTGCTGACACATATAGCTAGGGCCAGCCAATGACAATTTGCTACCTGAGGTGAAGAATAAGATGGCACCAGTTTCTATTCCATGCACAAAAACAGACTAAAGGGACAATTGATTCTTTCTTCTACACTGACAATTGGGGGGGGGGGAGTAGGCACCCACGTCTGTCCACAAACAACTTGTTGACCGCTTAAGCATCTGCTGCCTGAGGTAGGCACCTCACTCTGTCTAATGGTAGGGTTGGCCCTGCATATATCTTTCTTACTATTTTTTCCTTAAACAAACTGAATCCTAATTGGCTGGTCCTCATTTACGAAGGTGTATTATGCGTGTGTGTTCTGTTCTGTCAACTCTGAATCAACTTATAGTGATCCTAGTAGGGCTTTCAAGGAAAGTGAGACATTTAAGGAATGGACTTGTCAGTTCCACTTCCCCAGAGAGTTTCCATGGCTGAGTGGGGATTTGAACCCTGATCTCCACATTCCTGGTCACTTTATCCACTACACTACATTGGGAATCTAAGGTGCAATATAAACAAATTAAAATGATTTCCATTATTTTTGTTCCATACCCAGCAGAATTAATCATTTATTCAGAGAATAAATGTTTCTCTCAGTGCGACTATAGCAGAAAGCTGAATCAGAGGAATTCAACTTTGCTGCAGTTTGATTCACAACCTGTGTTACATTTGAAATCCCAATCAGTGCTCACATAAGGGCTGCAGATTGTTTCGGGAGTTTACTGTTCATACTGGATGCATTGTGATTCATGTTCCGCCCACAGGCTCCATTTCTTCCATTGTTTACTCTGGATCCGCAGATCCTTTTATGGAGTGTAACTATGAGAAATAATAGTAATGAAAATGCAGCAATAAGGTGATAGAGTACACACACACACACACACACACACACACACACACCTATCTATCTATCTATCTATCTATCTATCTATCTATCTATCTATCTATCTATCTATCTATCTATCTATCTATCTATCTATCTATCTATCTATCTATCTATCTATCTATGTAGATATAGATATAGATATATAGATATATATACATATGTATGTATGTATGTGTGTGTGTGTGTGTGTTTGTTTGTCTGTGTGTGTGTGCATAGTGTGCGTGTGTATGTATGTATGTATATATATATAGTGTGTGTATGTATGTATACACATATGCATATACACATATGCATATACATACACACACACACATATATAGATACACACACACACACACACACACACACACACACACACACACAAACACAAACACACACATATACAATGGGACATGGTGGTGCTGCAGGTTAAACTGCAGAAGCCTCTGTGCTGCAGGCTCAGACGACCAGCAGTCGTAAGATCGAATCCACATGACGGAGTGAGTTCCTGTCACTTTGTCCCAGCTCCTGCCAGCCTAGCGGTTCGAAAGCATGCAAATGCGAGTAGATAAATAGGTACCACATCGGTGGGAAGGTAACAGTGTTCTGTGCTTAAGTCGTGCTGACCACGTGACAACGGAAACTGTCTGCAGACAAACGCTGGCTGTACAACTTGGAAACAGGGATGAGCACCCCCCTAGAGTTGGACACAACTGACTAAATGTCAAGGGGAACCTTTACCTTTATATACATATACATATACAGTGGTGCCTCGCTTGACGACGTTAATTCATTCCAGAGAAATCACTGTAGAGCAAAAATGTTGTCAAACAAAATTAAAAAACCTATTAAAACACATTAAAAACCGGTTAATGCGTTCCAATGGGCAAAATACCTAACCATCCAATGAAGATCCTCCATATGGTGGCCATTTTCGGGTGCCTGTTAAACGAAAAATGCCTCCTAAAAACAGCGGGGAGCCATTTTGAGCAGCCGGTGACCATTTTGAAAACCCGACGATCAGCTGTTTTGATTGTCATAATGCGAAAAATCGGTTCCCGAAGCAGGGAACCAATCGTTGCAAAGCGAAAAAACCCCATTAAAACATCATTTTGCAATCGCAATTGCGATCACAAAAACATCGTTGTGAAGCAGATCCATCGCTATATGGGGTAATCGTTAAGTGGGGCACGACTGTACATATACAAATAGATGCACATATACATACATACGCACACATATATAACATGTATAAGTTTGTGTGTATATATACACACAATATTATATATAAGTTTGGAAGATGTTTGGGGGAGAGGAAAGAACGTGAGGGCATATCCCCTCAGTCCTAAACATCGTACTCCAGCTGCCTATGTTACAGAAACACCACTTATAGGCACACCTCTGTTTTTACAAGACTGCATCACAACTAACCACATGGAGAAAAGCCCATTCAAATTGTTCTGATATGGAAAAGTAGGAGTCCCCCAGTGGCAAAGAAAGGCTGTTTTGGGAGCAAAAAGGGCGGGATTGATTAGAATCAGCCTTTGTATCATATGGTCAGTAACATGCATTTTGAATGCAACCATTTTGTGAGCAGAACAAATCCCACAATACTTGACCATGTAGTCACAGCCTCTCTCTCTTTTTTAGGCTTGATCCCATCAGATATGTGCATTAAGTTCGTTTTCTGCATACTAGGACGGGGCTATGTTGCACATTCTGCAGACACGTGTGTAGCCTTTGCTGTATGACGTTCAGCTCTTTCTTAATTGACCTTACCCTTTGTTTCTCATGATGCCTGGAGCTGCTTCCAAGAAAATTAGTACAAACCTGACACATTTCTCTTTCTTATTAAATTGCATCTTGAAACACAACACAGGCCACCACAGTACTTTTCATGACCTACTGAAACTAATCCTTCCTGTAGGTCAAATATTCTTTTCATGTTTTCTGTTGTTTATACATTTTCCGTTCTTCTGGTTTCCTCCTACTCTCATGTGTCACCCTCCATCTAAATAAGAGAGAGAAGAGAGATTTTTAAAGCAGGGGATCAAAATCAAAATAGTAATGTAATGACTTGTACAATGTGCTATGCTTAAATTCTTATGAGCATAGGTCCATATTCTACATATAATTCAGGAACACTGAACAGATGGGAAATATTTATTCTTGAATTACAGCTCCCAGAATCATGTTTCTTGGGACATTCTGGGAACTGTAGTCTAATCCTCAAACACTTCCTCTCTTTGGAAAATTGTACTACATCACTTTATGTTTGATTTCTTATAATCTAATTAGTACAAGAGTTCTTTTTACGTGGTACCAGTGTAAAGAGATTTTTAATCCAGTTATTGATATAACCGATATTCTTGGATTTCTAATTCTGTAAGACAGTATGTGTGCTAAGTTTTAGATATTTAGGGGTTTGGGGGAAAGTTTCCTAAATTGTAATAGTATTTAGTTCCCAGTGGCTGTTTTGTTTAGGATAGCATTCCCAAACTTGGTACACCCTCAATTTTGTGTTAGATTACTCCAATGTATTTGGAGTGCACCAGGCTGGAGAAAGCTGATTTGGGAAGGAGTAACTGCAGAAGAAGAAACTGAGGATATGAGGAAGGAATATTTGACTGCAGAGGAAGTGTTCCCCCCCCCCCACTTTTGATCTCATGCTCTTGTAGATTGTTGCAACCCCATGACATAATGCATTTATCACCTTCTTCATTTTCATATCCTAAACTGAACCACTTGAATATCAGTTGGGCAGATGCCTTTATTCTATTCTATTCTATTCTATTCTATTCTATTCTATTTTGGAGAAATAAAATATCTTGGTCTGGCAGTCTCAGTGAAAGATGGATGAATAAAACTTACCACGGTGACTGTAGACTTTCGGAGAATTTCACTTGCTTTCATCAAGATTTAATTTGTGAGACTCTCGATGCAGCAAGAAATTCGAAGTGTTGAAAAAAGTTGGAGAGAGAAGAAAATGGTGTGAAATATTACATATTGTGCTAGTCCTTTCTTGCCTTTACTGGCTTCTGATTAATTTCTAGGCTCAGTTCAAAGTGCTAGCTTTAGCCTGGAAGATATACACAGTTTAGATCCGCTATACCTAATGGAAGGCCTCCTCCCCTGAGCCTACATGGTGGCAAACCTCTGATAGTCAAATGCTACTCTTCCCTAGAGAGACATATCTGGTGTCCACATTTTTCCCTATTTAGTTCCAAGTTAAGTATTTTTAAAAAAATACTTTTAGGCTACTGAGATCTAATATTATTACAGTTGGTCAAGTATTTTAAATTCTTTTGAATGTCTGAGATGTTGGAACACATGTTGTAATAAAATTCTGGTATTTATTTTAGTCACTGGTCCAAATTCTGTTGCTTAGCACGATCAATTAACTAGAAGAGGCCCACTGGGTCTGTAGGGATTTGGGGAATCAGGTCCTCCAGAAGTTCCACTGATTCAAATGGGCCTACTCTAACAGTGGCTTACTTTAGTATAAATTCACATCAGTTCACTGAGCCTACTCTAGTGCAATTTACTACCCAAACCACCCTTGTAGCAATTATTGCAGCCACAGCAGAATTAGCATAAAGTAGAAGAAGTATGAATAAGTCATGGAACCATGGCACAGACTGTTGTGGATATAAACGGTTTCATTAGCTTTCATTACAGAGTAAATCAAGAGCCAGTGTGGCGTAGAGCAGTGGTCCCCAACCTTGGGCCTCCAGTTGTTCTTAGACTTCAACTCCCAGAAATCCTGGCCAACAGAGGTGGTGGCAAAGTCTACTGGGAGTTGTAGTCCAAGAACATCTAGAGGCACAAGATTGGGGGCCACTGGCGTAGAGGATGGGTATCAGGGATTCCTTCATATACAGTGGTGCCTCGACTTACGAATGTCCTGACTTACAACCATTTCGAGTTACGACCATCTCTGGCTGCAAAATTTTGCTTCGACTTGCAGCTGGAGCTTCCAGTTACAGTCAAAAAAAGGCAGGGAAAAAGGGTCGGGAATTCAAATTGCTAACTGTTGGTAGGTGAAGAGGCTGCTTCTTTGTAGCTCTTTCGCACCAATGGTTAGAGTGAGTGCAATCAGAGGAAGCTTGGGACTGCCTGGTAAGGTAAGGTGCTGCTTTTTGCTTTTTAAAAACTGTTCTGAGTGGGTTTTGCAGGGTGGGTTTGGGCTGGGGGGGTTATGTTTCTGTGCTGTGTTGTTGTTTTGTTTTTTGGTAATATATTTTTTTGCAGCCCCTTGCTCCGTTGTTTATTTTTGGTTTTGTTTTGTTTTTAAGCCCCAGCACCTTTGGGGCTTGCTCCATTGTTTATTTTTTGTTTTTGTTTTTTTTGCAGCCCTGGCGCATTTCTATGGGGCTTGCTCTGCTTATTTTTGGGTTTGTTTTTTTTAAAAAGCCCCAGCGCCTTTGGGGCTTGCTCTGTTTATTTTGGGATTATTGTTGTTGATGATGGTGGGTTTTTTTGTGTTTTTTTTGTTTTTTTTGCAGCCCCACCGCGTTCCTATGGGGCTTGCAGTGTTTTATTTTTATTTTAATTTAGGTTTTTTAAAAGCCGGAACGGATTAATCACATTCCAATGCATTTCAATGGGAAATGGTACTTCGACTTACGACCATTTCGAGTTACGTCCATATTCTGGAACAGATTATGGTCGTAAATCAAGGCACCACTGTAATGGGGTTGGAACTCATTAGTTCGTACACTGAGTGCCCAGGCAGCTCAGATTAACAAGTTGCTGTAGGAAGAATAAGTCTGCATACATCTCATTTCTTCGCTCTCCCACTCCTTTCTTCTCTGCTCCCCATCTGGTGCTCAACGGAGGTAATGGGGCACTGCCTGGCAGTGTAATGGTGGAAATGACATAATTAACCACTGTAGAACTGTACTGAATTACTTTCATGAAGAGATGCAACTACAGTGAAGCCTCTGTCTGGAGCCACCACCATAGACGCCTTCTGTTTTTGCTGCGACAAGATTACCCCTGATTGCATTTGGAAGCATTAGCATTTAATAGCTGCCTTCCCTCTCTCTTCCTTTCCCCCATCCCAGTGCACACATCACCAGCCCTAACCCCTTCTCTCAAATTGCCCAAGAGAGGTCTATGTGCATGTGCGCACCCGTATACAGGCTGCAAAGGTGCAGAAGGAATCAAAAGCCTGATTTGGGTGGGGAGTCATATGCTTTGTATACCAAAGGAATGAAGGGATGGGTTGTGCCTTTTTGTCTTTATCCCCTGCCTCCAGTTCCTGTAGGTTCATTTAGATTAACATCAAATGCATGAAAACAAAGATTTACATCCCTGCTTTGAGAGGAAAATACAGCACTGAGAGGAGAGAGGAACCTAACCCTCCTTTCCATGTCAGGAGCCCTGCCTTGTCCTTCTAGTAGGTGCAGCACAGCATCCCTTTAATTAAAGCTACAATGAGGTTTGCTCCACTTTGCATTAACTTTGCAATGAAACTTGATGGAGGGAGAGGTGCTCCTTGTCTTGCTCTCTTCCTGAAGGAAGAAGATGGGGGTCTTGGGAATGTGTCTCTAATGGCATTCACGCTGCTGAAGCAGAATGGATGGGAAAGTGGAATTCTGCACATATTCTTCACCTCTCTTATTTGTATATTAGTTTCTGTGCTGGCATTTGCCCATGTTCCATCTTAGATTTTTTTAAAATAAAATCATATTGAATTTTATGTTGTTCTGATTTCTTAGGTTTTTATTGTTTGTATAATGCCTAGAACATTTTTATATGAATGTATGAAACTATCTTGTCCATCCCACTGCTGCCTCCTCTGACTGGAAGTGATTCTTCCAAATCTCAGATATCTTACTTTGGTGTACTGTTCCAAATGCAATCATTGATAACCTTTTCTTCTAGAGCTAATTCCAACTGCAGATGCAATTAGACTAGACCACTTGAAATAAATATGACTTATTTTTGGTCTCTCTATCTGGGACAAAAAAATGGATTTAGCCTGGCATGTTTTATAAGTTGTTGCTTAGAAATATTTTTTTTTTATTTGAAGACTTTCCCTCTCTTTTGCTAATAGGGTCTTTCATTATATCCTCTTCATTTGTCAGTTAAAGGTTGTTTTGAAATATTTTATTCGGGTATCTTAGCTTCACAGCTGATGTTCCTAATCTCTTTTGCTATTATTTGCACAAAGGATCTGTGATCTTTCAATCATATCCAATTTTCTGTGTGGAAATCTTCTTTAATTTCATTGGATACTTACATGGGCTCCCTCTCCTTGTTCTGGTTAGGTCTTTAATTTTAAATATATAATTGTGACACCAGTACAGTCTACTAAACCAGTTTTGTGGGGACCCTTATATTGTATTCATTGGGCTATATTCATCTAATATAATTAAAAACAATAGATTGTTTTCTCACAAGATTCATAGCCTCAGTTTATAATGTGGAACAATATTAGGGGAAGTGATGTTCCACAAATCTGAAAATGTGTCACTGATCTCTCAATACTTTTTGGTGTGTCTGTATGCACTGAATTTTGCATGGGCAAGTAATTGAGATCTTTACCCCCTGATTGTTATCCCTAATGGGATCATTAATAATGGGGGAGAATGATTATGCATGAGATATTATTTCAAATTGTAACAATAATTAAAGATGCTAGCAATCTGAACTGTTGGCATTCTGAAGCTCTAATTACATTTTGGCAGGTTCTATGCATTGTTAGCATGCTTTTCTTCTCCCTCTCCAGCAGATTATCTTAACAGTTTGTGATAAGCTAAAAAGATTTTGTTCAACAGAAGTTGACAGCCTTCCTAGATACAAAGGTTTTTGAAAGTGAAGCAAGGCCCAAGATTGAAGGAACATAAAAGAATTCATCATCATTCTGTGCTTGCATCCAGCTGTTCTCTCTCGGAAATACAACA
This sequence comes from Pogona vitticeps, assembly GCF_051106095.1. Taxonomy (NCBI): domain Eukaryota; kingdom Metazoa; phylum Chordata; class Lepidosauria; order Squamata; family Agamidae; genus Pogona; species Pogona vitticeps. The sequence goes on from NC_135785.1 coordinate 95,332,233, forward strand.
GTTATCCTATTCAAGTGCAACACTCTGTATTATTTAAGGTTGTCAAAGTCAGGAAGTACTGGAATCCAATATAGGCAACAAAATGTCTATATAGTGAGCTATCAAGCACAAATTAATAGAGTTGAATCAAGATTCAGGCGTACATAATGCCTCTCACCTCCTCCCCATTGTAGTGCTGCACCCCCCCTTGAGAATGTTAAACTAAGGGCCAGGGGAGCATGCTAAGTGTTCTATGTACAGAATGAGGAATATCTGAAAATCAGATTAGAGTCGCCCTTCCATCAATTGAAATCAGGTCCTAGATCCAGTGAATAGATTATAACTCCTTGATGTCCAAATAATTATATTATAATAATAAACGAGACAATATTATTATTTCATAATTTATGCCTCAATTCTCCATAAAATGCCACAGTGGGAAACATAATGTAAAGCACCCACCCATTAAATGCAAACAATGCATGTCTAAGACAATCAATAAATAATCAGCAGTGAGATTGATTGCAACAGCAGCTTAATACAGCCCATACATTTCCAGATAAACTGATGGGTTTCAAGCTGGCACTGAAATGTCGAGAAGAGACTTGATGCCGTATGTATCTCTTTGATAGGAATGTAAATTGTGACCATTTCATTCTCACAAATTCTGTTTGTTTCTTAGAGAATTTGTATATTTGTAGACTGAGGTTTTCTACAATTGTGTAAAACATCAAACAATGATAACCTGCTATCCTGTTGCTACATTGATTTTTAAAAAGCAAAAGAATTATATGGTTTGTTTGCATCTTTATGAGCAGTCAGATTGACCTTTTGTGCTTCCTTAAATTCTGAAATGGAAAAAATGAGAGACATTTCATGTAAATTGTGCAAATCAATAACACCCCCCCCCCAAATAAAAAACCCAAAACCTCTTGATGACTTGCTTGCTGGAGAAAACAACTCTTGAGGCAATTGAAAAAATTGTTCATTAGCTGTCTCAACCTGTTGAGATAGCTTGTCTCAACAAGATGTTGCAGATTTTATTTCACATCCATTCTGTTGGATGAGGGCATGTTCTCAATTTCTGGTCCTAAAGCCTCAGTGAGGGGATTTTGATAGTTTTATAAACCTAAACAGCCCTAGTGCCTTGAATTTGGCCCACAAAAAGATGGAATGAGCTATTTTAGAATTGGAGTTTGTCTGATGCCCTAGCAAAAGACAATAACAAAATTGTGCTAGGGGGAATGAATCTTGCAGTTGCTCTGTCTCGAAAAATAAACAAACAAAACCCCCTATTTTTTCCTCATTTTTCTTGCAGAAAAAATGACCATGAACTTATAGAAACATAGAATAATTGAGTTGGAAGGGGCCTATAAGGCTATTGGATCCAATCCTCTGTTCAGTGGAGGACTCCAGATCAAAACAGATCTGACAGATGATTGTCCAATTTTCTCCTGAATGCCTATAGTGTTGCAGCGCTAGAGAATGCCCAACTTCTTGGAAATGTCTGATATTTTTTCCCCTCAATGAAATGCTAACCTGCATAGAATCCTGCCAATCCTTGCACAGTATAGTATCTTTCCTGCACAACATTTATCTGGAAAGGTTAGAAAAAATCCCAATCTTCAGAAGGTTCTGACAAGTCCTAGATGGGATGGCATCTTTCTTGCACAGGACTCACTAAGAAAGACATTAATTATGCAGAATTTGGCAGTTTTCTGTGCAGGACAAAAGGCAAACCAACAATAAACAAACAAACAAGCAAGCACGCACGCACGCACGCTCATAAGACAACAAGACTGAGATTTTATTTTCTGCAGAGAGACAGAAAAGATGCAGTGGGAAGTCTCAGCAGGGAGTCACAGCATGATAAAACTCAGAAAATGGCTAATAATGGGAAATTTAACATGTGTTCAGCACCTCTGTATGTGACACTGTTGAGACTAGCAAATTTATATCAGTGTGTATTTTATGCAGTCAACTTCGTCAGGGGAGTGTCTGAAGAAATGGGCTGCAATAATTTTGTTAGCAATAAGGAGCTGCAGTACTGCCACTGTTGTTGTTTTGAGTGAACAAATTAACATGATTACTTCACCGATATACTGTATGTGACCTGACATTTGATAAGGGCTAACATCATGTCACATTTTACATCCCCCCTGCACCTAGAGACACCAAAATTACTGAGAAGCTTCCTCTAACTCTCTTTTACAAGCCCTGCAAGTTTAATGAATTTCAGGTATTGGACGTCTGGGTTATACACTCACAAAGAGGCCCCTCCAGGAAAGTGCCCTGGCTTGGGGAAAACTCAATCTTCACCAAACTTGGAGGTACTGGTGTAGAGGAGAGTCAGTCAAAGCTTTGGAGTTTTGTTGTCTTTAGGTGCCTGGGGGGAACTTTCCTGTTGGGAGCCTATTTGTGGGTTATATAACCCAGACGTCTAAAACTCAATCTTCACCAAACTTTGGGGGATTGTAGAAGAGAGTCAGAGAAAGCTTTTCTGCTCTTTTTGTGTTTCTAGATGTCTGAGGGGCTATTTTATAGACCAAGAAACTGATAAAAAAATCATCAGTTAGTATTCATTGGTAGTATCAATTCATACAAATACAAATTGACAAATTAGTGATTTTTGATTAATTTTGCAATTCATTCTTAAATTTATATATCTCTAAGGTGCATCACTGTGGCTAAGCTATTTCTGCTGTCCATTAATAGTTGTATTTGGTGCATCTACTTAAACTGTGCAGGGGTGTTCTGTACCAATGAGGCTGTCTGGGACACCACCAAAAGAAGGACTAAGGGCCATCCTCAGACTACAGACATGCTCTTTCAAGTGGGAGGCAACCCCTCCCAAGATAGGCTGTCTATTCGGTCACAGAATCCAGGAACACCACTACCACCCAAACTTTTGTCTTGCCTGAATTCAGTCTGTTGACCTGCATCTGGTCCGTTACTGTCTTTAGGCAAGGTTTAGGCAGTTCATTGTTGTTTTATGTGCCACCAAGTCACCTCCGATTTATCGCAACCCTAGGAATGAACAATCTCCAAAATGTCCTATCCTCAACAGCCTTGCTCAGCTCCAACAGCTCCAAATGTGCGGCTTTTTTAAAGGGAGTCAGCCCATCTCATATTTGATCTTCCTCTTTTCTTGCTCTCTTCCACATATCCCAGCATTAATGTGTTTTTTCAAGAGATTCCTGCCTTCTCATGATGTTCCCAAAGTAGGAGAGCTATAGCTTCAGTATTTTTGCCTCCAAAGATAGTTCAAGCTTGATTTGATCTAGGACCCACTTGTTCATATTTCTGGTCAAATCTGAGCAGACTCCTGATTAGAATAAGTGCATGAGATTGCTTGTCGTTGGTACCTTTTGAGGTTAAGACAGTTTTGTATCAGAGTGCTTCCACTTGTGTTACAACAAAGAGGCTCACTGTTCACTTTGCTTCTGTGAGCAATGGGGTGGCCTCTTTACAAAGTTTTTTTTCACTGAGCTCTGGAAGCTTGTGGGGTCTTTTTCGTTTCAGTGCATGCTTGTAGATACATACAGAATAGAGTGAAAGCAAACATGCTCTGAAATGGACCATAACCAATCTAACCATATTCCTAAAGACAAAAAGTCCTGTTGTGTTGCCCATCCCACAATGCCACCCCTATGTGCACTCCACATGGGGATAGCATAGCTCCCGATATTCTGGCTTTCTGAAACAAAGCTAACTGCAAGGAACCACACCCTTTCTCTGTATAAGGGGACCATAGCGTAATGATAAGAGTACATGGTTTGTGTATGGAAGGTTCCAGCTTCATTTCTTGGCACCTCCAAGTAAGGCTAATAAAGATCTTGCCTGAAAATACTAGAGTGTTTCTACCCCTATCAGAGTACTGATAATACTAGACAAATGGTTGAAGAGTCACACTCAGTATGAAGTAGTACTATGTTTCCCCAAAAATAAGAGTGAGTCTTACATTAATTTTTTGCTCCAAAAACACATTAGGGCTTTCTTTCAGGGGATATTTTGATTTTTTTTCATGTACAACAATCAGCATTTATTCACATACAGTCATGTCATCTTCTTCTGGTGGCTGCACAATACTGCACAATGGTGGAGGGTGGTGTTTCACTTAACTGGGGCTTATTTTTGACGTAGGGCTTATATTACGAGCATCCTGAAAGATCATACTAGGGCTTATTTTCAGGTTAGGTCTTATTTTTGGGGAAACAGAGTAGCTTCTTACATTCTGCATTGCCCATTAAAGAAACATTAAATTCTTTCAAATGCATAGATCCATCCATCCTTCATATATCCAGATATATACAATCAACCATTCCTAAACAGTAATAAACAACTTGCTTAATAACCTCTACATTATTTTGGTTTTATGCTTTGACTGTGTTGTCCTGAGAAGCTGTTACTGTGTGTTGAGCTTCTCATCATTATCTTTCTATCGGTTTGTTCAAAGATTGTAACTGACTTCACATGTAGATAGATTAAGTGTAAATGAGTTAAAGGGAAATTTGAAAATACATGTGAAGCTTTATCTCAGCATTTATGACAACAGGTCACAACAGATCATTTGACTGAAATTAAGATCATTTAGAGGATGCTGTTTCAAATTTAGGAACAGTGAAAGTTATATGCAAGTAAGGGATGATTAGTTATGAAAATAACATTCAGAAACAGTTTCATGGATCTGTATTGGACTTCTTTACAGTTTTATTTTTCTCTCCTCTAGGTGGCTAATCTTGCTTGCTCAGTATCAACAAATGAAGAAGGAATTAAAATTGTCCAAACAGCAGCCACTCATATGGAAACTTTGTGCCCACAGGTAGGACTATTCTCGGCAGATTAAAGAAAAGGATGGCTTTCTGTCATGCCTCCCTGTCAATCACATGGTCCTAAGGCAGGCTGATATCCTTGCCACTGCCAGCTGAAGATATTGTGCTGCTTGAAGCAAATGCCAGATTCCCCCTCCCAGCTATGAGCAATATTTATAAAAAGTCTTCCAGTGTGTCCATAACATCAATTCATGGCTTCCTTTGTTCTCCCTCATGGTACAATCTGGAACAAATATCGGTAACTCTGCCATGCTACTTGGCAAGACTGGCCCTCGTCCCTGTTGGCCAAAAAAAAAAAAAAAAAAAAAAAAAAAAAAGTAAACCCCCTCCCCTAAAAGTATATCAAGAAGTGAACCTTGGAGTGTACCATCATATTACCTGAACATATCTGTTTTAGTGTGGTGTAGTGAAATCATTTTGGTGCAGTGTATAGAGTGTTAAATGAGGACTCAGGAGACCTGAATTCAAATTCCTATCAGGCATGAAAACTCATGGAGGAGAGGTTTAGGGCTAGTAAACCAGTCCTTGAATGCCTCAGAAACCTTAATAGTGTATCCATTATGCCAGTGTTTATGAAAAGGTAAATGTTCCCCTTGACAATTAAGTCCAATCATGTCTGACTCTAGGAACTGGTGCACATCCTTGTTTGTAAGTGGAAGATCCACCATTTGTCCGTAGATACTTTCAGTGGTCACATGGCCAACATGAGTAGACACGGAATGCCATTTCCTTCCCACTGGGGTGGTACCTATTTATCTACTCTCATTTACATGCTTTTGAACTGCTAGGTTGGCAGGAGCTGGGACAAGCAACAGAAGCTCACCCTGTCACGTGGATTTGAACTGCCAACCTTTTAATCAACAGCCCAGTGGGTGTATTGTTTGTTGAGACAACCCAAATCAACAGGAATGGATGATTTAATGGGATTACTTTACATTCCTATCACACAGCCTCATGAAAATGAAGCATGCTCAGTGGCAGCCAAATGGGTTTCGTAGAGTGAACATAGATGTGGAATGAAGTACAAAATAGATTATGGAGGCAAAAATTATAGCACATGAAGGGAGCCAAACTCTACTTATTGAATGAAAATAATTCCCCAAATCTTGTTCTTGTTTTGAATTGTGTGTTTTTTTGATACATTTTATTCTCTTCCTCTTGAGAAAATCCTTATAATTAGTTTTCCACAATGTATTTCAGACATGTGCTGACCTCATCCATTTAAAAAATAATAACAATGAAAGAAACATCTTGAAACAACCCACTTTCTTTCCTCTCTGATTACCATTTGTGCTTTTAAAAATGTTCAAAATGTGTAGGTCTTGAAATGTTAAGTCGTTGCAAGAAAATAAAATGTGAGGGTATGAGTTGAACTTTCTTGATACACTCATGTTAGGGTAGACATCCAAGATAGGGGGAAAAGATTTACTCCCAAATAAATTTCAGAGGTAAAAAGGTGAGCTTTCTCTTACCAAACTCTACCTAGTTTGTTCTAATTAAACAGCAGTATAATAAACCTATGTGCTGTACCCTCTAGGCCCCAATGCAGGGTGAAATTACAAAAACTGATCTGGAGCTCCATAAGGGCACTAAGGCTTGGAATGAGTATCTCCGATCTTGTAGGGTGTTCTGTCATTTGTGATTCTTTCCTTCTGCAGCTAGTGCTGCCCAAGATACTTTACTGGTTATAATTCTAATTGCAACCCCGTCCTTGCTACCTCTACTTATGGAGTATGTGTTTCAGAGAATAGGAAGTTGAAGAATGAACACACACTGGCTGAAATCCTGTTGCTTAATGTACTAAGTTGAGACCAGAGTAGACCCAATGTACCTTCTAGAGGAGCTGACTGACCAAGCCCCCTCTTATTCAAACCCTAGTTTCAACTTATTATGCTAAGGAACAGAATTTCAGCCTTTAAGTTCATCATTGATAAGCTAAAAAAATCTAAATAAACCACTGAAAAAGTTTTTTTAAACAAGAGGTTACATTAAAGCTGGAGCAGATGAGATTATTCCCTGTCCATTCTGAAGGGTTTCCAGGAGAGACAGAAAACACTTTCATTCATCTTAGACAGATACAGTAGATCTAGAGATAGCCATAAATTAAAATATGCATCACCAAAATTTGTTCAAAAATTGCTAATTTGTCTATTCGTATTTATACTCATCAATGCCCCAATGAATCATGAATAAAGATGGGGACAAAGCACCAAAATTCAACCACAAATTGCCCTTCAGTGGCCCAATCAATTTGTCAGTTCATCAGGTCAAGTTTTTTTAGACAGCCTGTGGGGCTATCTAAAAAAAGCGCCCCATCTCCCTCAAGTGATTCCCCAGCCCCACTGCCTTTGCAAAGGCAGCCAGGCTGGGGGATTGCATTGATCCCTTTTTCCCGTGCAGCATAGGAAGAGGAGGGAAAGTGGGACGTGCTGTCTTTGCAGCCGTGCTGTCTTTGCAAAGGCAGCTAGGCTGGGGGATCCCATTTAGCAAGCTGGCCGAAGGGAAAATCTCTCTCTGTTTATGTCCCCGAAGAACAACTGATCTGCCAGGGTATAAACAGATAGGGAATGAAAAGACAAATATGAAAGGGTTATATTAGTTGCTTCATATTCGTTGGGGTCTCTGGACCCCAAGAATACGAAGCAATGAATATCTGATGAATCAGGACGAATATCCCAATTGTTTTTATATTCATCCCCATGTCTAATCATGGATCTATGAATATTTAACAATTTTTGATTCATTGATTCATTTGACTATAAAACAGCCCACCAGGCATCTAGAGACACCAAAATTGCAGGGGCAGCTTCCTCTGACCCTCCTCTACAATCCCTCCAATTTTTGTGAAGACTGGGTTTCCCCAACCCAGCTGCTAAAGGGCACTTTCCTGGGGAGACAATTTGTGGGTGTATAACTCGTATATCCAAAACAAAATCTTCACCAAACTTGAAGGGATTGTAGAGGAGAGTCAGTAGATGTGCCTCTGCAATTTTGGTGTATCTACAGTAGGTTCTGGGGTGGTACTTTCCTGGGGGGGCCCTCGTTGTGGGTGTATAACATTGACGTATAAAATCCAGTCTTCACCAAACTTGCAGGGCTTGTAGAAGAGAGTTGCAGGGAGCCTCTCTGTGAATTTGGTGTCTCTAGGTGCTCCAGGGAATATTTTATAGGAGTTTAAATTAAAATATGAATTGATGAATTGATTCATTCATCAGGGAAAAAATCGTACATTTGTAATTCGTGATTTGTTGACCTTGATGAATCACAAATCAAAATGAATCACTATTTTTCTGATTCATGCCCATATCTAGTTAGAGCCTTTTCCTTCCTTTCTGGGTATATACTATTTCAAAGACTGCAACTACTAGCATGGCAACATTCTACTACTTCCTGTATTCACACAGGACTTTCTTGGGAAAAGATGAGTTTTTTTAATGCTCATAGCTGCTTTTTATTGTCGATTGCTGTATTAATTTGCTGCTATTCTTGTTGCCTTGCTGACAGGCTATCTTTCCTACATCCTTTCCTGGCTAATACTAATCTAATATATTGGTGAAAAAAACATTCATGGAAAAAATCAAACCTAAATTTCATACTTTCATTTTTAAGAAGACATTACAACTTTCTGGCCAAAATCCTGCTGCTTAGCATATCAAATTGCATTAGAGTAGAACCATTGGCTCAGTGGGGATTTGATGAGTCAGCTCTTCCATAAGGTCCTTTGATTAAAATAGGCTTACTCTACTTGTGACTTTCTACATTTCAGCAACAAGATTTTGGCCTAACTTAACTGAGAACTGAATTGATTGCCATATATTGTGGCCAATCTCTGATGTGTTTCAGTTGGGGCCAGTGCAACCACAATACTGTAGTAAAACAAGGGTTCAGGATTGAAGTGTCAGGACTGATTATCAATGATTATCACATCAGCTCTGTAATTCCCACTGATTCATATGGGTTTACTCAACTTGCTTTAGCATACTTGCTTTAGCCTAGTAAATTGTGATTAGAGCAGGTCCATTTGAATCAGTGGAACTTATGGAGGAAGTGACTCATCAAATTCATTGTGATTCTGAATTGATTGCCAAATAATGCTAAGAATCTCTTATGTGCTTCTATAGATGTCCCCCTTTTCTAACCTCTATGTCTGGTTATTGCTATTTATTCTGTGCATTCCCCCTCTCCCGATCTAACTGCAAGAGAGAGGCAGAGTTGTATATTTTTTGTAATGCTCTGCTTCCCTTTGTTTCCAAGCAGGGAGAGAAATCAGCATGAAGGTTGAGAAAGTATGATTTTATGTTTTGGGAGATATATTTAAAGTCTGGGCAGCCGTCTCCACCTGTTTCTACCTGGCATCAGCATTTATTAGCATATGTGTTGTACTTGCCTCCCTCGCAACCCTTCACTGCTCTGGCTCTGTGACATCATCAGAACTTTCCCTGCCCCCCTGCCCAGCTACTGGTGCAGATTGCAAGGAGTTCTGAGGGGAATAGCAATGGATGTTATCATCCTTGGTAATGAGTCCTGACACTTCTGCTCTGTTAGTCTGCAGCACTGTTGTGACACTGACCTCATATGATGGCCTAGAATAGGCAGATATATCTGGTCCATTGCCTGTTGCTCTCAAGTTGAGACAATTGACATGTCCCCTAACAAGCCATTTTGCTGAGATGTGAATTATTGCTCAGCCACTGATGGCCAACACACAGAAGTTGGAAAGCCTGCTTTTGGGGAATACAACTTACAGAATCCCTCAGCTATGGGAACTGTAGTCTTAAAAGTAACTTTACTAAGTACTGTTAATTTGCCAGTGTTGCATTTTCTCTCTTGAGAGTTTCACACGCTTCTCATGTGTCCCTCACAGCAGTCCCGCTCCATGATTTAAGAAACATGTGAACCAAAAGGAAGATAGTAGGACTGAATTTTCTTATCTCCAGCTTGCATAAACATCTTTTTGGCAGAAAAAATAATATAGGCAGATTGGTGCAGCCGTCTGGTTTTATCCTTACATCCGCTATTGCTTTATGAAAGCAGAAATATGTGGCGTATTCATGTGTGGTAATATTTTTCTTAATATGATCTAGTTTTGCAGTCTGTGTGTCTTACATGATGTAATTATTTGCAGCATTACATTCTAATATTATGTGACTATTAAAATAACAGCCAAAATACTTTAAAGATATATACTTTGTCTTTCAGAAACCTACTTGGCAAACATCCTAGATGTTCTCTATAAATAGAACCATGTTTATTCTTATGGTGAAGTAGTAAGAGTGGTTCTTAAGTAGCCAATAAATGTGTGAAATTATTTGATAACCATGCTAAAAAAAAAAGCATGTGCTGTAACTGAAGCTTTTCTACTGAATAATTTTATCATAGTCCAAGTGCATCTTCAATTAGCTGGACTTTATACACCACTCCTTTGCCAACAAAAGTTTTACAGCTTTCCAGCCAACTTTGTATTCTTTTGCGTACTATACGTACACAACTATGTAGTAAAAAACTGTTCATCTGGAACTGCTCACAATTTTCTTTGTGCTTCAGGATTGGGGTAGCACAACAGGTTTCTGCACCAGCTTCAGTACCTTTAAAGTACACGGCTGCTCCATTTGGAAATACAGTGGTGCCCCGCATAGCAACGATAATCTGTGCAGCAAAAATCGCTGCAAAGCGATTTCGTCACTATGCGGTTTAAAAAAGCCCATAGGAATGCATTGAAACCCCTTCAATGCATTCCTATGGGCTGTAAACCCACCTTTAATCGAAAATCCTCCATTCGGCCACCATTTTCGCTGCCCGGTAAGTGAGGAATCTGGGTGAAAACACAGCGGGTGGCCATTTTTTAACCCGGGAGCCATTTTTGAACCGCCGATCAGCTGTTGGGAAATCATCGCTATGCAATGATCGGTATGCGAAATAGGGTACCGATCATTGCAAAGCAATTTTTTCCTATCTAAATCATCGGAATGCGATTGCTTTTGCGATCGCAAAAAAATTGTTGCTATGTGGATTCGTCGTTAAACAAGGTGCCCATTAAGCGAGGCACCACTGTATCAAGAATTTCCTTTTCATTTGAGAAATAAAGCTCAAACACAAAGGAACTACAGATGAACTAGGTGATTTTCAACCTCAAGGTTTTATTTAATTACAGTGGTGCCTCACTTAATGAGTGCCTCGCTCAATGATGAATTCACATAACCATGGCCTTTGCTGGAAATTTTGCCACCTCACCTAACAATGTTTCCTATGAGGGATTTTCGCATAATGATGTTTGGGACCTTGCTTCACTTAACGATGACAGTTTTAGGTCCCCTGTTTTGCTTAACGTTTTTTTTGACAGCCCTGTTTTCACTATTTAAAAAATATTCTAAAATGTTTAAAAATGTTTAAAATGCTTGGAATCGTTAGTGCACCTAATAAAACCTTCGTTAAAGTAATTTGGCTTCGTTCTGAGTCTTTTTGAATTTTTGGTGATTTTTTTTCACCATTGAAATGTATTGAATAGGCTCCTATTGGAACGGATTAACCGGTTTTCAATGCATTCCTATGGGAAATGGTGTTTCGCTTAACGATGTTTTCACATAACGATGTTTTTAATGGAACCAATTAACATTGTTATGCGAGGCACCACTGTAATTATGCATTACTTTTCTGTGATATGTTTGTTGAAGATGAGGAACCTCTTGAGAATAAGAGGTGGCAATCCTAACTAATTGCAGCTGGAATCACTCCTGAACTTTTAACTCATGCACTTTCCATTCTGAATATGAATTAATTAGCAGGTTTTATAGAATTCTTAGAAAAAGAAAGAGAAACATTCTTTGTTGTTGCTCTCACTATGTCCTGTGCTAGCCTGTTCCTTTGTTTAACTAAGGGCATATCAACATTGCCTCTTTTGGAGTGGGCTGGTGCAGTCTAATTAGGGTCGCCTGAGGTCAGGGGAAAAGCAATATGCCATTTGATGTGATCCTTGTGTCCAAATGACATATTGACCTCAAGCGACCCACTGTCTCCTGCTGTCAGTTGAGGACTTCCCCTGCTCTTCTGCAGAAGGGCAGCAGAAATGGAATTACTATTTTGCCCATGCTAGACAAATTAATTTAAGAGATTAGATCTATCTATCTATCTATCTATCTATCTATCTATCTATCTATCTATCTATCTATCTATCTATCTATCTATCTATCTATCTCTATACATCTCTTCCTCTCTCCACATACGTGTGTGTGTGTGTGTGTGTGTGCGTGCGTGCGCGCTCTGGTGTTCCTTCAAGATGCAAAGATGTTCTGAAAAACTTTCCTTGATTTAAGATTAGGAGGGCATGGGATGCTCTCCAAAGAATGGATTGGCATTTGATGTAGGTGCTCTTGAGTTTTTCACTATTAGCTTCTACCTCTCTTCATATGTCACTTGGTGCAATGCCTGCTATGTGGTTGATTTTATCAATAGGGGTTGATTAAGAGACACACATTTATTTATTTATTTATTTATTTATTTATTTATTTAATTAATTAATTAATTAATTAATTAATTAATTAATTAATTAATTAATTAATTAATTAATTAATTAATTAATTAATTAATTAATTAATTAATATGCCGCCCACACTACCCAAAGGTCTCTGGGCGGCTTACAGCATTTAAAATACAATAAAGATATGTACAATTAAAATACAATTAAAATATATATAAAATTGCCATCAGACCCACAGTTAATATTATTTCAGTTAAAAGCCTTCTGGAACAGGAAGGTTTTGACCTGGCGCCGAAATGTCATCAGTGTCGGCGCCAGACGAATCTCAGTCGGGAGGGCATTCCATAGTCTGGGGGCAGCTGCCGAAAAGGCCCTTTGTCTGCAAGCCATCCCTCTTACCTCCTTGCACGCACACAAACACATAAGCAAAAATCTGTATTAGTTATCTTTCAAATCTTCCATTAGTTGCTAGTTCCCTTTTTCCTATTTCCTTCTTTCTGGTGAGCAGAGACAGAAGGAACATTTATAATCAATAAGTTTATTTGGAAACCTCACTGTAGTGCTATGTTTTCCTCTTTCCTATTACCTCCATTATTTAACCTGATTTCAAAATAAAAATAAAATTTCATGGGGAAAGAGAGCCAGCATTACTTCTATACTGCTGCAGTATCTAGTTCTCTAGAGCTTCTGCAGTGATAATAAAAATGGAGCACCATGAATGTCACACTAAGGAAAAAGCAAGACACAAACAGAATCAAATACGGCCATAGAATTAGTTTGCATGGCTGATGGTGAATAATGATAAAATGACAGTAATCCAAATATACTCGGCCAAATATCACTGGAACGGCTGAGAGTATGAAATGTAGGGTAGTGTGAAGAATTCACTACACTGACAGTTTATTTAGAAACACATACACCTAGTATATACTTCCCAGAACTGAATGTGCCATGGGATACAATTTGCCATCAGAAAGCTATGTTGCTCTATATTTGTGATGCTTTTCATGGAACAGCCGCAATAGCAACAACATTCTTGGAAAGATATTGTAAGTCTGTAAAATTCAGAGACTAACACACACTTCTAAAAAGTGTCTATGCTTTAGTCAATAGACACTTGCATCTAAAAAGGCATACAAGTTTAGAAAAGCACACAAGAGTATGCTTGTATTTCTATGGAAGTTGGAAGAACTGAGTTTGGTCGTGGAAAATGTAGAATTTCAACAAGATCAGTCTGAGATCAATCTTCCCCTACTTACAACAGGTCCACAGTCATGGATTGCTCTTTGGATCCTGGGATTCTCACATGCAGGAATCATAATCAGATTTTTGCCACTTACTTTGCCAACATGCTGTGTTCCACATTATTTTATTGATTTTGTCTAACGAGGCTTTGTTTTCGGAAACAATGACTGCTTTCATTCCCCTCAACCAACCAAAGTGTTGTATTCTTTCTCTTTTCCAGTTTCTCTCTTCTTTGGTCTTAGTTCGTATTGAACTTTGCATTGTTTAGCCTACTTTTGTTGCTGTCTTGAGACATGCTGCCTGAAAGCAGCTATGGTTACAAAATCGCAAAATTTTGACCTGCAAATTTATTCCTCCAATATGCTGGGTTTTAGGTAGTGAAGAGTTCAAACATCTGTTTGTGCTACTATGGGTTTTGGGAGCTAAAATCACCTCAATTTCCTGTGTATCATTTGCTTTAATTTCATTGAATGTTAAGAATCCATTTGCTTTTCTTCTCTTGAAAGAAATCATAAATCTCATAAAGAAATAATTAAACTCAAATCATAAATATTATTCATCAAAGTGATTGTTCTATGCTCACAAATTTTTTGTCAAAATCTTCAATCTGCTGGTGAGTGTACATCATACGGGCAGAACTCTGTTACTTTTCCTGTCTGATAGTATTTTCTACATATACTGAATATTGAAAAAGGCAGAAAAATAGGATAAAAGAGTCAGTGAACAGCTAACCATCTGCTTTAAAATGGGTGAAACAGATGTTACTATCTCTAACAATGTCAACATTCTCTTAAGTACCATTTCTGTCTTTCTGTGAGATAGTAATTAAAGGTACAGCCCATAGTACTGAGATAAGTGCTATTAACGTGGAAATGGCATTTTGAAAAAGCGGGTGGGGTAATGTTCTACAATTTTTACAGCTGTGACTGTAATCCTAGACAAGCTGGTTAGAAGTTTCATTAAAATCAGTCTAGAATTCAAAGACGAGAGAGGGGGTTACATTTATTAGGCTACTAAAATATTACAAACAAAAGTTAGTTTTTAAAATACATACAGATCTTCCTCAGGCTGGGCACCACAGAGTTGCGTGTGGTGCAGGAGAAACATCAAAACCAAAAAAATCCTGGTCACAAGTGTGGGGAAGTTTCTCTGCTTTAAGGCAAGTTCTAAGATGGGGACTGTAGTTTCAGCTCAGAAGTGTAAGTTTCAGATCACACTTGTGGCGTGTGTGAGGGTTCAAATGGAGTCTCTTCTGGTTTGGTCATAGACACCATAGGCTCATGAGTTACAAAGTCAAAACTGGGTTTTATTGGAACATTGAACAACACGTTCTTAGCTCCTAATTCTACTCCAACATTGTCTCTCGTGACCAACGGGTCCCACGAGGGTATCCAAATGTCCTTGTTAAACAGATTAAACTCAGAATCATTCCAGGGACCCTTGGTAAAGGGATTATTGTCATCCAAGTCCAAAGTGTCCATTCCTGGGTCTATTAGCGGTATGGTCTCCTCATCTCTTCCCTCTGGGTCGAAAGGGTCCTCATCTCTTTGTAAGGGAGCCCACGGTCCGGCCAGGACCCTTTCCGATGGGCTTCCTCCAGCCTCCATGCTCTTCTCTCCCTTTCTTATCTCTCCACAGCTTCCTTCTCCTCTCTCAATCTCCAGCGCCACTCACGCGCCTCTGATTCCCCCCAATATGAGGGCCGAGGAGGCAGACCTCCTTCTGTAGTCTACCTCCTCCCTGGGAACCTGGACCTTTTCACACTTCCTGGTCCAGGGATCTTCCACTCATATTAGCTCCCAACCCCCAGGTATATCGTCTCTCGCCCCTTTCCTGCTTGCCCCAGTTCCTGCTTCCACAGTGGTTCTGCCCCTTTCTTCTTTTCCCCCCATTTCCCCATCAGTCTGTGTGGCTATAGTTACTTTGACAAACCCCTGTTCTAGTTCCCTGGTGTCCACTCCCCGTTGTACTGTCACGAGAGGTGATGCAAGTGGGTCTGTTTGCACCTCCTGTTCTTTCTTAAGCCTCGTGCCTCACAGCGTGTGAATTGAAATTTGCCCCTCAAGCTTTGTAGACAAAAGGGCAGCCTAATGCCATTCTTATGGTAGTATTTCATTTTCTTTCTTTTTCAAATAGTAACCCTTTCTCTGTTCCCTAGCCACATAAGAATTTGTTTATGGAGATCCCCTCTATTTTAAAGTGCATTGTTTTAGTATTAGCTGGTGAAATTCTATTCAGGAATTTGAAGCCCCAATCTTCCGTAAGATGTGCAGTGCTGGTCAAAGAATACTTTGCTTCCAGCATTAGAGGATAAATGTGATCTCTCTTTTTCACTATGCTGAACATATTTAGTTACATCAGATATTTCTTGTAAAATTAGTGTGTCTTTTTTCCCTGTTTGTAATCATAGTAGTTGCCTCTTTCCTTTTGACTTTTTTTTTTAAAAAAAAACCATGGCTCATTAAATCATAATGTTCATGAGCTGTATGCTGGCAAATTCAGCTTATGTATCTGATTTTCATCCTCCTGCTCACACTAGTAGGCAGGCAAATAAATGAGGTATATATAGCTTAGCATTACATCCAAACCAGTAGTATGGTTCATTAGGACCAAATGATCCAAGGTTTGTACAGTGTAATCAAATCTTGGTTTGATTACTAGCAGACAATCTTAGCTTATTGGGGCAGCATAAACTATAACTGGAGCTTCAGATTGCACACTAAGATGTCTGTGTCTTTTGTTTATCCATGTATGGAAGTGGGAGGAACAAAATGGAACTAACAGGTTATGAGCACCAGTATGAAAATCAGGAAATTTCATCAGCAGGCTCTTCCTTTAATACATTCTTTGCTCTAACAGCAAACAGACTCACCTCAGATAAGGAGGGGAGGGGACTTATTTTGACTCAGAGATAGGAGATATCTCAAAAGACACCCCCCATTCCTTTTGTTGTGGGTGGCACATCATTTCCTGATGAACACCAGAGTTTTGGAGAAGATAGAGTTATAAGAACCACAAGTTTCCTAATATTTTATTTTGTGTTTGGAATGTGTATTAACAGAAAACATGACAGTATAACAGAACTGGTCCAAGACTAAGAGGAATTTTGTGATTCTGTCTTCTTCAAAACAAGTAACGAAACAAATAAACAAGTCATGGGCATCATGGGAATTATGATGATGGAGTAATTTAATATGTCTCATGGTCTTTTTATTTGCAATCTTTTAGAAATATTGGTAGTGTTACTGGCAATATTTTGTAATGATGCATCTCCTCATCTTCTCCCCTTTCCTCCAAGTATAATTTCTAATGTTCAGCTTGAAGTCTCTAATGTATTTGTGATTTATTACATTAAGTAATTGGTGGTAGCTGTCCCAGAACTCTCTACATTTGTGGCCCTTTAGTAACATATACATAGAAGTTAAAATCCAGCGTTCCCTTCAGATTGGAAATGAATTAACAATTAGACAACAATTTCCACTTGAATGATACACAAAAAGGTTGTCATTTGTCCTGTCTCCTCTTTCATTCAACCCTTGAAGCACTGGCATGTGCTGTAGGCTAAAAAGTGGTACAAAGAAAATTAATCTTGGTGTTTAAGAAACTGAAATTGCTCTGTAAATTAATGATGCTTTATTATTGCTAGAATACCCATATTTGGAAGGATTTCAGGTTACAAATGATGATGGTGATGATAATGATGGTGGTGGTCCACTTCCATGCTATGCAGTATATCAGGAAGCAAGGATTCTCCAGCCCATTTGGTCTTCTGCAAGTGTTTCAACATTCTCCTATGTAATACCGTGTTTCCCCAAAAATAAGACAGGGTCTTATATAAATTTTTGCTCCAAAAACACATTAGGGCTTATTTTCAGGGGATGTTTTATTTTTTTTCCATGTACAACGTCGTCATTTAGTCGTTTAGTCGTGTCCGACTCTTCGTGACCCCATGGACCAGAGCACGCAAGGCCCTCCTATCTTCCACTGCCTCCCGGAGTTCTGTCGATTTCAAGTTGGTTGCTTCACAGACACTGTCCAGCCATCTCATCCTCTGCCGACCCCTTCTCCACTTGCTTTCACATTTTCCTAAAATCAAGGTCTTTTCCAGGGAGTCTTCTCTTCTCATGAGATGGCCAAAGTACTGGAGCCTCAGCTTCAGGATCTGTCCTTCCAGTGAGCACTCAGGGTTGATTTCCTTTAGAATTTATTTATTTATTTATTTATTTATTTATTTATTTATTTATTTATTTATTTATTTATTTATTTATTTATTTATTTATTTATTTATTTGTTTGTTTGTTTGTTTGTTTATTTATTTGTTTGTTTGTTTGTTTGTTTATTTATTTATTTATTTATTTATTTATTTATTTATTTATTTATTTATTTATTTATTTATTTAATTTAATTTAATTTAATTTAATTTAATTTAATTTAATTTAATTTATATGCCGCCGACTCTACCCAAAGGTCTCTGGGTGGCTTACAACAATTAATTGATAGGTTTGTTCTCCTTGCAGTTCAGGGGACTCTCAAGAGCCTCCTCCAGCAGCAGAATTCAAAGGCATCAGTTCTTCGGTGGTCTGCTTTCTTTATGGTCCAGCTCTCACTTCCATGCATCACGACAGGAAAAACCATAGCTTTGACTATCTGGACTTTTGTTGGCAAGGTGATGTCTATACTTTTTAAGATGCTGTCGAGGTTTGTCACCACTTTCCTCCCAAGAAGCAGGCGTCTTTTAATTTCGTGGCTGCTGTCACCATCTGCAGTGATCATGGAGCCCAAGAAAGTAAAATGTGTCACTGCCTCCATATCTTCCCCTTCTACTTGCCAGGAGGTGATGGGACCAGTGGCCATGATCTTAGTTTTTTTGATGTTGAGTTTCAGGCCATTTTTTTGCACTCTTCTTTCACCCTCATTACAAGGTTCTTTAATTCCTCCTCACTTTCTGCCATCAGAGTGGTATCATCTGCATATCGGAGGTTGTTGATATTTCTTCCAGCAATCTTAATTCCGGTTTAGGATTCCTTCAGTCCAGCCTTCCCCATGATGTATTCTGCATATAAGTTAAATAAGCCAGGGGACCGTATACAGCCTTGTCGTACTCCTTTCCCAATTTTGAACCAATCAGTTGCTCCATATCCAGTTCTAACGGTTGCTTCCTGTCCCACATATAGGTCCATGTACAACAATCTATATTTATTCAAATATAGTAATGTCATCATCTTCTGGTTGCTGTACAATGCTGCACAGAGGTGGAGGGCCGGGTTTCACTTAACTAGGGCTTATTTTGGGGGGTAGGGTTTATATTAAGAGCATCTTAAAAAATCATACTAGGGCTTATTTTCAGGTTAGGTCTTATTTTTGGGGAAACAGGGTATGTAGTGCTTCAGGTCTTGCATCAGTGTCCTTCACCATGTTATTTGAGGGTGTCCTTGTTGTCATTTGGCACCAGTGGAGGTCCAACTCATTACTACCTTGGGGATCAGATTTTTCTCCATAGGGAAAATATGGCCAGCCAGTTGGAGTCTTCTACGTGCAACAATGTTATGAAGTTTACATGAGCCACTCCTTTGGAGCACCCTTCTAATCTAATTGAAATAGCAGATCTTTAAGATTCGGCAGAGACACCTCTGCTGGAAGATATTGAGCCTCTTGTGGATACAGTACTTGCTGATGCCTCCCAAGTCTTACTGGCATAAATAGCTTTTGGGATCACAATAGAGTAAAACAGATGGAACTTAATTTTCAGTGACATGGACAGCAAGGACCAGAACTTGTTCATCTTCTGGAAGATGGCTATTGCCTTCCCAATGTAGCACATCACATCCACCTCTGTGTCTCCATTCCAGGCAATCACACTACCCAGATGAGTGAACCTCGCCACTTCCTCTAACCGTTACTGTCCAAGTACAATTTCCCATGTGGGGACTGTAGTGCTCACATGCATAATTTTTGATTTCTCTTTGCTTAATCCTGAGACCAACTTTATTTGCCTCTTCATCCAGGACAATTGTGGCATGCTGCAGTTTCAGTTTGTCTTCCTCAGGCAAGGTGAGATTGGCGGCAAAATCCAGATTGCCAAGATAATTTTGATCAGTCCAGTGGATGCCTGTCCCAGTGCTCACTGCATGATCATTGTCAAGGGCCACAAAGAAAAGGAATGGGGACAATATACAACTTTGTTTGACTCTGGTGGTAATCTTGAAGAAGTATGTACGACCATTCTCAATCGTAACACAGCAGCTTGATTGTTGATACAAATTCTTAAAGATGGTAACAAAAACTGCCAGTATACCATACAGATGCAGGATGTGCCAAAGGGATTTTCCTTGGACACTACTGAAATTTTAAAAATCGATGAAATTGATGGTTAACAGGTGCTGATATTTGATGCACTTTTAAATGATATTTCTTAAGGTAAAGGTTTGCTTGCTCTAGGATCATCTGTAGTGGAATCCAGCATGTTGTTCTCTCAGGTGTTGGTCAAGGGTGCTTCACAGTTGCTTAAGGAGAACTACACAAAATGCTTTCCTGGGCACTGAGAGAAAGGTGATGCCCTGCCAGTTGGCGCATTTGGAGATGTTACCTTTCCTGGGGACTTTGACAATGGTGCCTCTTTGGCAATCCTCTGGGGCCACACCACTTTGCCAACACTTGTTAAACAACTTTGTCAGCTCTTCTGCCATGGTCTGGACACCATACTTCAGGACCTCCACAAGTATTTTGTCTTATCCCGCTGCCTTTTTGTTTTTACGGCTTCTGATTGCAATCTAAACTTCTTCAATTGTGATCTTATCAGTGTTCACCTGGAGCTCTTGTTGAGCATTCTCTTCATTGCGGTTGTATTTACTGGTTGGGTCTGGCTGGTTGAGGATTTCCTGAAAATATTCAACCCATCATCTATTTTGTTCTTCTTGGGTGACCAGAAGCATCCTATTATTGTCTTTGATCAGGATATTAAATCTCTTCCTTGTTCCGGTCAGTTCTCAAATGATACAGTAAAGGGTTTTGGAGTAATTTTGATTGGCTGCTTCTTGTGCTTCAGTGCTTTTCCACTCCAGCCATTCCTTCTTGTCCTTCCTGCAGTTTTTCTTCATCAACTGGTTGAACTCTGTATCTCTTTTGGCTCATTTCTTCCATCTTTGGCTTGATCGCGTTTTAATTTTATAGCTTTCTTTTCGTCGACCAGCTTTCATGGTCTATCTTGGATCCGCTGTTCTTTCCATTGACTACAACATGTCCCAATGATATTTTGGACTCATTCTGTGGTGGACATTACAAATAAATGGTGAAAAATCTGTAGCTTTACCCTTGAAGGGGCTCCTATTTCATTCAGCAAATTGGGATTGAGTATTTAAATAGTCTATCTCATGTTTAAATATTTAGGGAATAGAATTCCTAGAAATGTATGCTGTATGGCAATTTTTGTGCCAGTGGTTTAGCCATTAATGCCTGTGTTTTGCAGGCAGTGCAACACGGCCTCTCCCAATTTGAAGAGATACTAGTCCAGCAGGCCGAGGCAAAGAGGCAGTCCCGAAAGCAGCAAAATCAGGGAGCTAGACAGGGGACAGATTGTACAGTGGTGCCTCACATTACGACATCAATTCGTTCCAGCAAAATCGCTGCAGAATGAAAACATCGTAAAGCAAAATTAAAAAGCCCATATAAACGCATTAAAACCCGTTTAATGCGTTCCGATAGGCTGGAAACTCACCGACCAGCGAAGATCCTCCATAGGGCGGCCATTTTCGTTGCCTGTGCAACGAGTAATCCGTCCCAGAAAACAGCGGGGGGCCATTTTGTTTACACGATGGCCATTTTGAAACAGCCAATCAGCTGGAGGAAAATCATCGTTTTGTGAAGAATCAGTTCCCGAAGCAGGGATATCATCGCAAAGCGAAATTCCCCCATAGTAAACACTGTAAAGCGATCGCAAAAGCGATTGCAAAAAGTTAATCGTAATGCGATTTCGTCATTAAACGGAGCGATCATAAAGTGAGGCACCACTGTATTTGTCTTCAGTGTGAAAGGGATTGTCACTCTCATATTGGCCTTCTCAGCCACACTAGATGCCGTTCCAAGACCTCTATTCAGAGCATGTTACCATAGTATCTTGAGACTGAAGGATGCCTACAACAAGAAGAAGTCCCCAGTTAACCCCACTGCAACAGGCTCAGTCCACAGATGGTTTATATTGTGGGGTGGCTATCACATAGGTGGTCTCCCTTAGCCATCCTGGAGGTACCACAGCTGTTCCTTCTGGCACTTGGGTCTTCAGTGCCTTATCTGAGTTGGGGAAGAGGTTGGGTGGTCTGTTGGTTGCCACTGCCCATAATGGTGATAGGTGTTTGGCCATGATTGGCAAGTTATAAGCTCAAATCCCCTCCCACAGCCTCTTCCCTGGAGGAATGGAATGTGGACCAACACCCCAGTCCAGGGGCCTTCAATGTAGGTGAAGTCATAGACGTCCTTGCCAAACAGGGTAATCTCGGGCTCCACTACCACATCTCCCCATGTACCTTTGTCCTCTTGTCAGGTCTGGCTTCATCCACTCCATCACCTTCTCTTCCTCAGTAGGCTCCCCCTCCTGTTTTGCTTCCCCCTACCTTTATTCCTTCCAGCGGTCTACAAAGATCTGTCCCAGCTTCCTTGCCCACATGGCTTTCATTTCCCAGCTTCTCCTCTCCACCTTGGGCTGACCAACCAGTGCTCATCTGATGCCTAGCGGAAGCCATCTCCAACTATCCCTCCAGAGGATGCAGGGTGATAGCAGATGGCCCACCAGATTGCTAGGGGCAACTCTTTCAAACTCAGATTTTTTTTGAACTAAGACAAAGTTTATTTAATTATGTACATAATGAAATAAGTAGAGACTTGTATTCTACCTTGGAACAATTCAAGAAAGGGTAGTATGTGCTTCTAAAGGCTTCGGACATACTGTGTTGTACTCTGAGGGTAGCTTCCAGTTCATATAGATACTTGTGATTATTTCCCAAAATTTGAATAGATTTGAATTTACAGGTGCTCTCATTTTTCTTGCTGTCTATTCATTTTTATTGCATAGAATTATTTCATAAGTTTTAAAAAGATGTATGAACATTAGTCTGTTTTGAAGGCTGCTCTCAGCACGTCAGCTGGAATAGATTTGGCTACCTTCCAATGTAACTGGATTTTCTTATTAAGGTGCATTTTGAGTAATGCCAAAATATATGTGGCATTGCTCATTTGCTGAGTCCAGAAAGAAGTTTATTGCAGTCCTAAGTAGAAGCCTGGTGATGGGTTTTCATAGAATTAATTATATTCTGATTGGATTAGAGAACATTATCAGCAAGTTCAGCAGCAATGAATGATCCATAGTTATCAGTCTGAGAAATGAGGATGAACCAGAGAGCTTTGAACTCTTATGCACCCTCTGTCCTCTAGTTCAGAAAAAAAGAAAGTTTGGAAGCTTGTAGAATAAGTTTAGGAGCATGTGCAAATGCAAGCCATTCTCCAACTCTCCCATTCAGATAAATCCTGAATGAAAAGAAGAAGCAAAACAGAAGATTGCCAAGATCTAGCAACACTAAATCCATGTGTAAAATGCTAAGTAGAACAAAAAGATCCTTGTGCTAGAGTGGAAAATAATGTATCATATAAGTGCTTGATGAGCCTCTTTGGAAAGGACGTTGCAGTGGTCTTTCAAGGATGTCAGCATGACCTCAGATTTCTTTTTGAAAGTGGAAAATATATACTATCTGCAAGGAAGTAATCAACATGTGTCTCAAAGACAATTCTTGCCTGTACAGAAATTCATGGCCAGAAGGATGATGTTTCAAAGGAGAGGGCATTGGGGAACATAGCAGATCAGGTTGTGGTCCTGTTCAAAAGTCTTGTAGTGAGGTTTATTGACTAACAAAGTGTTTGCTGTTTTTTAGTCGTTAAGTTGTGTCTGACTCTTCATGACTCCATGGACCAGAGCATGCCAGGCCCTCCTGTCTTCCATGACAAAGTGTAGAGTTGTATAAATAATTGGCAGCAAACATGGTTTATCATTAAAATTTCTGAAATTTTGTTCTACAATTAATTATTGTATGTAGCCAGCGCATCAGGATCAATGGAATCTTGTTTAGGAATGTGCAGCGCTCAAAAATTAATTACCACTTTTGCTAGGTTTCTTTCAGGTGGTTCCTCTTTAGTTTTTATTATTTTTGTGCACCTCTCTGTAAGGTCAGGGATTCTGATGCCTGAACATCTTCCTAAGAGCCCTATATAACTTTATAGACCTCTGGGGAAGAATCAGAACCATGTGTTTGTCACAACTGGCATTCATCCCCCCCAAAAAAAGAGTTAATTCCAGAAAGTATTCAGACAACAATCTCCAAACATGTCACCATCTGATTATCAAAGTGTAGGTGTTTTCATTGTTGCAATAATTCCAGGTAATGGCAGTTTGTCTAATTCTACAAGTTTTATTTATCTACATTGCTTTTGTTTTCCATAAGCACAAAAATATTTCAAAGGAACACCAAAATGTATTGAAAACATTCTTACAGTTATGAGAAAAACTGTAGGCACAAATGCTTAAAAACATGAAAACTAAACTTAAGTTGCAGACAAAAACTTAAGTCAGAATTAAATCTAAAATGCAGGAGCATAAAAAGTACAATAAGATACCAGAAATATTGTTTTAGTTACATTCTAAAAATGCAAGCACTTATAGTCTAAAAGCACAATGAAAAGCAAAAGGCAGAGAATGCATCTCTAAAATACCAAATTTCTTAAAAATAAAAGTATATTAAAGAAAATGACATTCTAGAGACAAGAAAAAAAATCAAGTAATGTACAGTACTCAACATTCCAAGCCAGCTTTGTGCTGGTTTACATCTATGGAAGGAAATCCACGGTGATTGTTGTTGCAATCTTGTGTTGATGAGTTGAATGTTGTTGTTCCATCTCTGGCTATCTTTTCTGGACCTTATTTGTACCCTTATATGTCCATCATCAGTTATCAACAATCTTTCCGCATGGTGGTCCAAGGGTCTGGTACTCGGGGGAGGGGTGGTTAATTCTTTTGTCCCTGCACTCTCTGTAACTCTAAAATTTTGACTAAAATTTTGCAAAGCTGGAGGAATAAAGGCCAGCAACACAAAAGAACTGGTACACCAAGGGATACCAGAATACTGGAAAACCAACTGTACCATACGCAGAATTCTTCACCTGTGATTTCTTTGAGGAGTATAGTTTTCGAATGTGCAGGTGGAGGATTGTAGTAGGGTGGGAAGATGGAAAAGTGCTAGTCACTACACATGGAGAACTGCATGGGCAGATTTTTAGATCCTGAACATTAATATGATATTTTCATAGTTTTTCCCCATTTTCATATATTATTTGGCATACTTTTCCTTTCCTTGTTTGGTATGAGTTGAAAAGACCACATGAAAAGGAAGATACGGTGATGCTTTAAATTACTAAAATGTGGAAAAGAAATCCATTGGGTTAGGATCTCCCTGTGAAAATAACAACTTCACACCCCTGAGATTGGCAATTGAACATTTTTTTGCCTCAGAAATCTGTTTCTGAAACCTGCAGTGAGTTTTGGTCAAAAAGAATTTTGTACAAAATTATGCATGCAACTGAAAAATGTGCACTGACATGTTTTAGTCAGTGAGAAAATAACATAAAAATGTATGGGCTAGATATTCTTTTCTCATTGTTTATATGTACTTAGATGTCAAATACTGTTTTTAAAGAGTGATTTAATATCTGTTTATGCATACATCCTTATTGGATAAGAAGCAATAAAGTATTCATATTTGTATGGGCTAGAGAAGAAACATATAAATGTAAACTCAAGGACTTACATCTTCCCAAAAGCTATGAATTACTCATGGGAAAGAAAATAAGCCTCAAAGTCCATTGTGGAACTGGGACAGGATGAAAATGCCAGTCATTTTCTGAGAAATGCAGGAAAAATGAACCTGACAGATGCCTCATAACAGTTTGTTTCTAAGTTATCCTTCATCTCTTTCATGGAGACATACATTTTTGCTCAACTTTGACACTCTGAGAAAATGTTGTTTCTAATGAAGTTTTCCACAACAGTATTATCTTCCTTTCTGATGTTATGACTGAAAGGGAAAGTACGAATAATGACATCACCTCTCATTCGCATAACTATTGGTGCCTTCTTTTCATTCCTTTTGAGGAAATCCCATTAGATCCCATTACCATGTTCTGTCTTCAGCCACTATTCCAAATTAATTTCATTAACTGTTATTTCACTGCTATTATCGCAGCTTCCATGACTGAATGATTGAAGTGGCTAGTACAAAATAGCTATACAGGAATCTTCTACATGGTTCTTTATTCTGCATTGCGGCCTGAATTACTGTAATGTTATGTCCTGAGTCACACAAAAGACCATGAACAAGGTAAACTTTTACTGGTAATTGTAATAACTGCGATGCAAGAGTATACATTCAGCTGGCTAACACACATAAATATTGATATTGGACCTAGAAAGAAGGAGTACCACAGATAGGATGCAGTTTTCATTTAAATCAGGGGAAGATGTTCCAAGACACAAACTTAAGAGTTAGATTAAAGAATCTAGGACTTATTAAAAATAAATATGAAATATTCAGATATACTATTTTGATTTAAAAAATTGAGTGGTAGATTAGATGAATGCAATTATCATGGACTAGCAGCAAGCATACTACATATTAGGGGAATTAAATCAGTTTACCCAAACTGCAAACCAAGTCCAAAATGATGTGGATCAGTCCAGTGAATTGGTTAGTAAAGGAAAAGTGAGCAGTGCATTTTTAAATGTTTGCAAAATATAAACTTATAAAAGTAAACTTTAAAGCTGGCCTGCTCTAACATACTGGGACTTAATGATCTGCATTTTGTCAGGATTAATCCCCTCTGAAGGGGTACTGTATTTCCAGATCAAAAATATTTTTTTTGTGAAAAAGCAAAATGGTAAGGTCATTTTACAGGCAAACTCTAGAGGTGGCACCAAGTATCATGGATTAATCTGTCTGCAGTGTGCCTGAGATAATCCTGCCTAAGCGGTTTACTGTGCCTCTAAATTTTAGGCACATGTGCAAAAGTTAAAAAAAAAGTTATGTTTGTTTTTGTATCAGAATGTTCTCCAAATTTCTGTTTGGATTCAGGTCCAAACCAAGCCAGTCCAGGTCTGAACTGGCTCTAACTAAAGGAGGGGTGAATACAAATTCTGAATCAAGCACTGATCTGACTTGGAGGCCTTGTGCAACCCTATTACACATGTAGCAGGTGGAAGTAAAAGAAGAGTAAGGGAGTAGGGGATCTGTGCACCCTATAGAAAGGAGACTGGACAGAACTGAGGATTTGACAGGGAGTGTTTGAAACCCCACTACCACCAAAAAAACTGGACCAACATGGAATGTAGGTACAGTGGTGCCTTGCATAGCGATGATAATCAGTGTAGCAAAAATTGCTGCAAAGCGATTTTGTCGCTGTGCGATATTAAAAAGCCCATAGGAATGCATTGAAGCCCCTTCAATGCGTTCCTATGGGCTTCAGACTCACCTTTAGCTGAAAATCCTCCATACGGCAGCCATTTTCACTGCCCGGTAAGCGAGGAATCCGTCCCAGAAAACAGCGGGCGGCCATTTTTTTACCTGGCGGCCATTTTTGAACCGCCGATCAGCTGTTAAAAAATCATCGCTTTGCGATGATCGGTAAGTGAAACAGGGTACCGATCATCGCAAAGCGATTTTTCCCCATAGGGAACATCGCAAAGCGATCACAAAAGCGATTGCAAAAAGTTAATCGCCATGCGATTTCATCATTAAACGGGGTGCCCGTTAAGCGAGGCACCACTGTACTACAGAGTGTGATCCAGCTTCAGCTGGCTGGCAGAGTGGTCAGCCTTCTACCACAGGAGAAATGCTCTCCTCATTACAAACACCTGGGCCCATGGAGAAGAGGAGAGGCCAGAAACACCATTCAGAGGAAGAAGATACTCTGGCCGGGCTAGAAATAGGAGGGGGAGATCAGAGCTGAGGAGAGGAAGGACATGCTGACACTTGGCAGGATGCCCTGGAATTCCTTATTGACAAGAGCGAAGCCTTGTTACCAGGAGAGGAGCTGGGAAGTAGCTGAAGGTCCTTGCCAATCCAGGAAGGCTGATAATCTTGGTGTTCAGACTCTAAGAGGGTAAGCAAAGGGGCTGGGAAGGATAGAACATGGCCTTGGCTCACGTCCTTCCCCAGTTGTTTCCTCAAGCTGACTCCCTAGACTGAAGGGAAGCCTGGAGGGACTCTTGCCTGCCCTAATTGAGCAGCTTTCTCTATGTGGTTATTTCTGATTTGGTGACCAGGGAGTGAAGTAACTCCTGGCCGGTTAGGAGACTACTCCATTGCCAGGACTAAGGCCAGAGGCTCAAGGAAGGACCCCAGCCAACATTGGAACTGAGAGTTTGAAGGGGCCTGAGGCTGCAGAGGCATTCATTTCTGTTTCTTCCCTCTGCAAGCCAGAGGGGCATACGGACTGGAGGTGCAGCCAACCTCCAGAGGGTGGCCCTGGACTAGACTCGGCTATTGCCCAGAAGGGCTAGATACTGCAAGGAACCCCAGCACCCCCACACCCTGCAGGGGCCAACTCTGCAAGAACTTGTGTTTATGTACAGTATCATCTTTCCACCTTCCTTTGTTCCCAATAAAGGGCTAATTCTACCACAATATACTGCCTCGTCATGGAGTGAGAGGCGGGGGCCGCTCACAAAGGGACAGAATGGATTCGTGATAGAAAGAAATTGGCGCTAGCAGAAAGTAAAACTGAATTTCAGGTTTCTATTAAAGAGAAGAAGGTGTTTTCTAAAAGGTTCTTAGTCATTAGAGTTCTCATGCTTTGCATACTAGCAAGAGTTGTTACAAATTGCTGTGGCAGATTCTACATCCTTGCTTAGCTAGCAGATGGAGTTAAAATGTGTGACACATACCATAAATGTAACAGTAGAACTGAACTCTGTGGTAACACTCTCTTAGTGATAGTGCATTTACACCTACTCATTGGCTTCCCTTCTCTTTCTGGGGCAATGTTTTGGAAATAAAATTAAAATTGCTAAGGTATGATGGGGTGAATGAGTAGGTTGCCATCAACTGTGGCCACAGTCACACTAGTGAAATGGTTTCTAGTTATGTCCCAAGGAGAGAGGTTTGGAAGCAGTTTCTCTGTAGATGGGCAGTGACTGCTGGAGCCCCAAGCATCTACTCTCACTTGGAGACTTCCATATTCTGATTATTGACAAATACATGTGTTTGTGTGTATGAGATGGAGAAGAAATTTGCATTTAGCAGAGTTTTGGTGGTTCTTTAAAACACACACACACACAAATTTGTGTGGTTTAATAGGATGCGAATGAGAGTGTGCATCTGTCTTTCAGTTTTCCATCATCTGGAAGAAACTGAGACATCAAGTAAATTTTTTTCACTTTGGGAATTGTGCTCAAGTGCATGACTGAAATTGTGAAAAATGTGCACAACTGAATTTGTGTACAATTTGTATG
Source organism: Pogona vitticeps (assembly GCF_051106095.1). Classification (NCBI taxonomy): domain Eukaryota; kingdom Metazoa; phylum Chordata; class Lepidosauria; order Squamata; family Agamidae; genus Pogona; species Pogona vitticeps. The sequence continues at coordinate 95,361,304 of NC_135785.1, forward strand.
TTAAGAAAAATGCAGACTTTAAGAAAAATGCCTACCAAAGCATAAATGCATTTGTGTGTAGAAAGAAAAAGTCTTGTGACCTGAGAGGGAACTTAGGTGGAGTAGAAAAGCCAATGAGTTTCTGAGAAAACTAGAGAATTCTAGAAAAAAAAAGAAAAAGAAAGTAACAGGTGTTCGTATCCTATAAGTACAGAGAAGAGACGGAGCAACAGAGGGAGAGGCCAGTTCATGTTCTAAATTGAACATTTTCAGCAAAATAGATTTCCTACTCTTTAGTAAACTAAAAAAAAATGCACTGCGTAATTCTCTGTAACAGAAAGTTGTTCTTTCCTGTTTATAGCCACAGGGGTCTGCATTTCTTGTGCTGCTAATAACTGTAGACAGATGCTTTACCTGGAGCTAATTTCTTCAGTCAGCCCTGGCAGTCAATCATATCATTTATATTATGGACAAATTATGCCTTTGACACTTGCTCATTTCAAGCAGTGCCTATAATTAGGGTGCTTCTTTGTGATTGCTTTTTTATTTCATGTATTTCTAATTTGTTTTGCAATCATACAATATTCAAACACAAACAAGAAAGAAGCTGTGAAAATAGAGAAGTGAGAATAAATGTGTGTCATTAAGGCTGCCCTATACTGTACATGCTTACCTCCTACAGACATCATGGCCTCGCTGTCTGCTGACAGCAGCCTTCATTTTAGCTCATAGAAACCCTATTTATACTTATTTCAATCTGACACATCAGGATATACTTTTGGAGAGGTTGCTATGCCTTTTAAATTTGCTGCTGCTTCTAAAATGTATATGACTATTTGTTGTAATATTGCTTGTTGTTTGTAATTGTATTGAATGCAGTTGCATCTGACGAAGGGGACCACAGTTCATGAAAATTTATGTAAAAGAAAACATGGTAGTCTTTAAGGGGTCGCAAGGCTCCTTTGCCAACATCTTGCTAGCAGAAACCATGCACTCAGGAGCAATTGCACAGCAAATGATAGGAAGGTCATTGTGCAAATGGATACACATCCAGTTCTGCAACCAGTATGTTGGTGTGGTGGGAATTAATATGATTTATTTGATTTATCATCAGGGATGCCTGCTACTTTTATAAGCCAAAGGAAATAACTATCATTTTTTTCTCCCTTGGCTGTTTTTGACGGTTTGAGAACACATTTTGAAAGTTTGAGAACACATTCTCAAGATAAGTGCACTCAACATTTACTCCTGTTGAAATGAAAATATAGGGTGGCAGAAAGATTATTCAAGACTAAAAGATGTTAGGTGGGTTTGTTGCATTTGTCCCTCCAGGAAGGATGCAAGGCGCTGAGTTACATAGAGAGGAAACACACTCACACAATGAACTGTAAAACTGCAATTCTGTAAAAATATATGTAAGAGAAGGCCATATTGAACTCCATTGTGGTCAACACTCAATAAGGTTGCATATAATTGGATGGTGTTTTACATATATATTATGAACTTGTTCTGAGTATAGGATGTTGACAATACTTTCTTGCTAAACTACAGAGAGAAAGTAGTTTGGACATAAAAATAGTCTGAGCCAAATGTATAAGGACATTCAACAGATTTGGATGCAGGGATGCTCCAAGAATTCACTGAGAATTCTGTAAGAACTGATCTGATCACCAGCACCTCCCAGACTAAACGGTGTATCAGATTCTCTACATCTTTGCATTTCAGATTTTGCCAAAAAATTTTTTACACAATTCTTAGTTCAGAATTGTACAAAATGCCATTTTCAGATATAGTAGGACGTGGACATCCTGGGAGAAAAGACCTTTAGAAATTCAGGTTAAAGGAGAAAGACACATGTTCTTCTTCGTGGCCTCTGTGAATTCACACAAATGGGTTTTACTATGCCTGCGCAGGACTTCTTGGAATATTCTAGAGCTTTAAAAGATGTGATTAGTAGGATGTTGCCCTGTGGTGCGCATGCTCCGCCCACTCGTTACCTTAGTTCCTTTTAGCCACCGCTAAAATCAGACTTCTTTGATTAGAACTTGAATTGTTACATTGTATTATTATGGTATTTTTGAATTTTGGACTGTTTTCGACCATTCTCTTGTCTGATAGATTAATCTAGCTTCTGATTACTATTTTCGATTATGGTATTCTTAAAAATTGGAGTGTTTACGACCATTCTACAGACCTTTCAAATTTGTGATTGTTTTTTTCTTGATTATTACGGCATTCTGAAAATTGGACTGATTACGATTACTCTTCAGCTTCAAAGACTAAATCACTTTTCATCTCGGACATTTCCCTGTGAGTTAATTTTGTTGTCCTTTCCCTCCCCACCTTCCTTCCCGCCCTTTTTTAAAGGCCTCCTCAGGCCCTTTCAAATGGTGTGTGTTGTGTACTGGTAAAATCCCATTCTCTGATGGCCACGACCGCTGCCTATTTTGCCTGGGCGAGAGCCATCAAACACAAAACTTTACAGAGTGACGAAACCAGCCCTTAAACAATGACTCCAGCGCCTCAGATCCTGCTTGTGGGAGATATCATTGGCACTGGCCAGTCTGCTGACTAGCCCCACTATGGAACTCACCCCAATTCCAACAACTCGGTCTGAGTCCTCTATCCTGGTGGTTTCCATCATGTCACCGAGAGCCCCTTCAAAGTCATCCAAATCAAAGTCTTTGTTGGTATCAACATCTACATTGATATTGAAGACTTATTCCATTCTGGCCAAAAAAGGAAAAGAAAAGAAAGAAAAGGAAAAGACTAAAAATAAGAAAACCAAATGTACTCCTAAGCCACATCAACCCAGGGAACCTCCAGTCGTGTAGGTATCCCTTCTGTCTCCAATTTTTGGAGGAATCTTTGAGAGATGCTCCAGACTGAGGCTCTGTCTCTGAAGCTGGACAATCCAGCATCCATGTTCGGGCTCAAGCGTCCATTTCCATCCTGAGCTTCTCACCTAGTCATGACCATTCAGAGGCAGATATTCTGTCCAGACCGGCCTCAGCCCATTCCAGCCCTGTTTCAACTGGGCATGCAACAGTGGTGCATCTTCCAGGCTTGGTGGCATCGATCTCTCAATTCCCTCCAAGAAAGTGAACTGCTAAACGACACCACATCTCTCCTCCACAGTACCACAAGGTGATATTCATCCCTCATCCCTCTCGACATCGAGAGATGCATGGGTATGAACAACCTGTTTATGATATTCACCGTTATGGTGACTATACCAGCAATTTGACCCGGCTGGTATTTCGGACTACCATTGATATCACAAGCGAGCCCAATATGTATATGGCCTATCTGAATTGTCACTCTCACAGTCACCATCTTCAGTCAGGAGTCGATGCCAAGTCAGTGTCAAGCCCAGGGCACCAGTGTCAAAACCGAAAAAAATCCAAGCACTGTGTACCTGTTGCTGAAGTACATCATCATGAGATAGCTCCAGCTCGACATAATTCATCTCGTCTAGAATCATCTAGACCTAAACAGTCCATACCAACAACTTCAGAACAAGATGTTCCCATGCCCAGTCATCATGTCACTGCTCTTACAGTTTCTACTTCCAGGCATTGTCGTCAGTTACCATCACCACTTCTATCTGCTTCTGAGCAGTCCTCAGCATCATTAATTTTTTGATCAGGATCCCCCCTCTGATTCATCTGGGGAATCTCCATCACCTATTCCTACTCCAGATTCAGATGCTGCAGATCTGCACCCACCATTGCCTTTTCACTTCCTACACACAGCTCATTTTAAGAATGGCCAATTAGACATTGAGCAATTAGCTCCTCCCAAACCTGATTTAATTTTTGAGGACATTAACAATGATAAAACCCCAACATTAAGCCTCACATTTATTCCGGCTATGATGGACCTTATTAAGGAGTCGGGGGACAAGCCTTCCACATCACAACAAATCCCCAGATGAGTGGAAAACCATTATCACACTCATGGCACTGACACAACATTCATGTTTAGGCATCCGACGCCTAACTCTATTATCGTTCAATCTAACCAGTCAAGAGCAGGCAACAGCTCCTCAGTGACCCCTACCAATGAAGAGGGAAGAAAACTAGACATGCTGGGATGCCGTTTGTACTTGTTGGCCTCCTTCGTTATGAGGGTTTCTAATTACCAGGCTGCAATGGGGGCATACCACAGGCAGCTGTGGAATAAAAGCTTACCCATCCTCCAAACTGCTCCAGGGGACGTGAGGACTGCATCCCTCAACACTCATCTTGAGGCAATTAACTTAGCCAAGCAATGCCTGGTGGCCCGCCACACTGCTGACGCAGCTTCTAAGTCTTTAGTGTCTTCTATCACACTTAGCATGCATGGATGCGGTCTTCTGGAATTACAGATGATGCCAAGATCTGCATCGAGGAACTACCTTTTGACAGTGCAGGTCTTTTCAATGTAAAAAACAATGAGGTCATGGAGAACTTGCACAAAATCTGCAAGACTGCTCGTTCCTATGCCATCCAGCAGCCTAAATACCAACACAAATCAATGGCATAAACCTTTTACTTATCAGCAATCATATCAACATCCTTACCGTCCCTACAAACCTCCGTCTCAGACACCTGAAAGATCCGGTTTCACTCAACCATCCTCTGCTGCCCCTCCTTAGAAACAATTCTAATGAGTAGAAAATTTAACATCAAATGAATTGATTATTTTGTTTTGCTTGATGAGAAAAGTTACACATTAGTGCCCATGTGTTAATTTTAACATGTTACTTCTGATGCCTGGAAGGACGAAACCTTTCATGTGTGAATTAATCTGGTGCTACTGAATTCAGAAGACTAGGATTTTTTTTAATTTAGCAAAATAACAGAAATGATACAAAAATGCTGCACTGACAAATGAGTAAGAGGTCAACATCTTCTCAGTGCAGCAGATCACACAGCTGGGTTGCAAGCTGACAGGACATGCAAGACCACATTAAGTATAAAAGAGATCAATGGACCATTTTTTTTAACCTTCCAATTATTCTGTTAAGAAACAAAACTCTTCATTCTCTGAATTCTGTAGATACCTTTTTCTCATTCTCTTAGTCTTCATTGAGGGAAATTCCCTCTGCTTGTTTTTGGTTTGTGGTGTCATCGTTTTGTTCCAGCCAATAAGCCATGGCTCATGCCTGTAAATTAGGACTGGATGCCTGGTTTAGATCCCAGATTTCTTTCCTGGCCTGCAAATCAGATAAATAGCACATCAAGACTTGTTTGAAACTAGGGAAGAATTAAGGAAATTGCCGTGGAGGTGTGATGGACTGAGGAGAGCAGGAGCCTGTGGGTGTGGTACACGGCCAGACCTGCTTTTACAAATCATCTCCATTTGGTTGCCTAGAGGTGATCTTTATCATCCTGGAGCTACTAATTAGGCCTATGGTAAAATAGAATTTGGGGCCAAACAGTGGTAATATGGGGAATCCAATACACTGGCAGTGGTCCCCAACCTTGGGCCTCCAGATGTTCTTGGACTTCAACACCCAGAAATCCTGGCCAGCAGAGGTGGTGGTGAAGGCTTCTGGGAGTTGTAGTCCAAGAACATCTGGAGGCCCAAGGTTGGGGACCACAGGAGTGTGTTTACCTTTTGTAACTGATCTAGTGAATTCTTTATTGGCATGCATTTTAAAATTAATACATAATAAAACTAGGAAGTAGTGCTTGGAAAGAAGCTTTTTGATGGTCAATTTCCTCCTATTTCTCTAAAAATATGAGTGTAGGCATCCTTGTCTCGAGAGACTATGGTAATGTGCTCTGAATACAGGTCTTAGAACAATGTCTAGTGTGGCTGAGAAGGCTGGGAAGGCTTATCTAAAAATAAAGGCATGACATTTTGACCTGTATTTTCTTCCTGGTACGACTGAACATTACAAGACTGAGCAGGGCTATCAATAATTTAACCTTTTGGAAGCCATTAATTCATGGTGTCATTATAAGTTGGAAGTGACTTTATAGCATATAACACATACATGACTAAGCACAGCTTTGGACAGATAATGTAGAGCAAAGAAATGGCATGGAAAAATGTGTTCCATTAGGTGCTCCTTTTAGCAGCTCTGAAAAAAATGCAAAACGTACGGAATAATCAGATCAGATAACTCCTATGTTACATCTCTTTTGGTCCTTGCCAGTTGATTCACAATGGGATATCATGGGACTTCCAGTCTGTGAAAAAAAGAGATAGGAAGCCGCAGTGTGTGCTAAATTGTAAAGGTAATCGTATGGAAAATTACATTATCTGTCTCCAGTTTTTAAGGTCAATTTTTTTCCATGTTCATCAGAAGCCTTGGGAGACAAAGTTTCCTGTGGATTCATGTCACGAGTTCTAAATTTCAGATATCTGGATCATAAACATCCTACTAGTATTGGTATCAACACCTTTTTCTTAAAGTGGAAAGAAGAAAGAACTGTGTTTGTTTATGGGGGACTATTTTTGTTCTGTTTCTTAGCAGTACCAATCACATTAAAAATGGAAATCTTTCTATAATTGGTGGCATTATGAGCTTAGATTTAATCATAGCAGAAGGCTAATGCAAGCCTTGTTCTTTTGGTCTTATTAACTGATCTGCCTTCAGTATGCAATTTGAGTTTAGTATAAAAGCATCCAGTAAATCTATATTTAATTAAAAGGAAATAATAATGGCCAGATCCTTAAGTTTATTTGAGGAAAGTTCTAACAGTCTTGTGGTATATTTTTCTAGATGTTAATTGGATCATCAGTTGTTCCCGTCATACAATTCTTGTTCACATCATATCTAGCCGCCTAGAGTGGTCTTAACCGACCAAATAGGCGGGATATAAATAAAATAAATAAAATAAATAAATAAATCTCATTTGCTCAAGGTTGCTTTCCTCATATCTTTCTTTATATCTGAAATGAATGATATACAATGTGAGGATTAACCCAGAGTACCTAGAAGGGGGCATATAATTCCACTTTTCTGGGTCAAATTATAAGCTATTGAGTTGCCACAGGTTCATAATATGGATTGAAAATAATTTTGTTGCATTTATAAATATCAACAGATGTATCCATTTTGCACCCATTGAGATTGTGAGACAAAATGCACCCTACATTTAAAATCTTTACCCGTCAATACTGTGTGTTTTAGATAAATAAAATATACCTAAAATATACATAAAAGTGTACATACATTTTAAAAATGTAAATGACTAAAACGTGTAGATTTGAAAAGTATACTTGAACATATTTTCCAATTGGACAAATGTGTAAAAACTGCATCAATTACAAAAGCATAGAAAAATGTGTACTTTTAAAATGCATGGAGAATGTTTCACATGAGTTCTCTTTGAATAAGAAAAACAAAAGTCTCAGAACCCAGCATGAAAGAAGAACAGGGCAAGAATGCTGGTCCATTTCAGGAATAATTTTATTACACGACCCCCTGTTTGTGCGAAATAGGTCTGTTCTACTGTGTGATTCCCAACAGCCATTTGCTACGTAGTGCGCACATCCTTCGTACAGGCATTCATCTGAGCAGCTAATCATCTGGTGCATCCTGCCATGTGTTAGGATTAATGCTAGGCTGTGTCTCTTGCTTTTAACAATCACTTGCCAGGGGTGAGAGTAAACACAATTTGCTTAGCAGTGTAGCCAGATGGTATAATTTCAGCTCTGACATGGTTGCACAGGCTGCGTGGTAAGATTATGAGCAACCATCATATAGTAAATGGTCATCTGTAACCATCCTCATTAAATTTCCCATAACTGGTGTGAATCAAAACAAACAGACAAGCAGTTCCAAATGTATGTGGAAATCACAGTTTGATCAACAGTTTGAATCTGGCACAGGATCATCAAATGCTTCCAGTTGAAGTAGTTTTACTAGGGACAGGTGTAAGATCCACAAAAGAACCAACATAAAGCAGTAATACAGTAACCTGGGATAGGAGAATCGAGTTAACAAATTGCCAGAATTCTGCTTACAATCTATAAATATATTTTGGACAATAACACTGGAACACAAAAACACATCAATTGATGTGTTGATGCAGTGGTAATGCTTCTCCTCTTCCTAGGATCCATTAGGAGGCTTCAGATGGGCAAATCTAGCATGTAAATTAAAACGCAAGATGTGTTGGCATTGCCACATATTAACAGAAATGCTCATTACCCCTGCTTGGATTCTACCATTTGCCAATAGTTGATGAAGACAACTGATTTTGCAGTTGGGACATTTGGGGGAAAGGATTTGCTGTATCTGCATCTTGCAAATTACTGCTGCAGCTACCTTGGCATGGAATGTTGTCTTCTGTAGGTAGCAAGAGTAGTTTTGCCAGGTCAGACAAATGGGACCATAATGTTGGCTTAAAGCAACCAATGCTGTCCAGAATTGGAATGTGTTTATTTTTACATCTGCAGACAGGCAGGATTCCATCTTTCTACGCTGACACCCAAATGTTTCTGCTCTCTATCTCTGACACACATGCATGTTTCCCAACTCACAGGTCGGAGCCAGAAATATTTGTTTCCGAATGTTAACCAAAATATAAAGTGTTCTGTTGGCATAAACCGTATCCATTTGAAAGAGGCTTTAAACTGGAAAATTCCTTGAAAGCAACAGTGAGCTACTTGTTGTTGTTGTTGTTGTTCTTTGAGGGGGTATGCTGAATAATAGTGCACTGGATCCAGGCCAAATTATCTGCGGCTGGGTCTTAGCAAAACCGGTGGTACTTAAGTTAATAATCACTTATTTTTTTCTCATTGATTTCCATGAGCCTTAAAGCATGAGTAATTTGCTCTGGATCTAGCCCAATGATGCAATGAGGGAAATCACTTAGCTTGATTAGAGTGCTGCAAGGTCTGGGTAACAAAAGACAAGAAACATTCTACAACCAGTCTCTATTTTCTATGTATCTGACTGCAGCTCTTTTAGATATATGACTGGTTTGATCAAGACATTCTCTCAACTCAGCCTATTTTCATAAGAGAGACAAAGAAATAGAGCTTGAGCATTCAGATTTCAAAATGTGTTTGTTTACAGGACAATATGTTTAGAAGGGTGAGGATTTCAGACAGTGTCTCAAGCCTTAAAACTAATGTCTTTCCACAGATCAGCATGGGTGGAAGGAACAGAACATAATGCACTCATAATGTTATACTGTACTGCAAGGTTTCTAATCCATGGAAAACTGAGTAGTGCTTCTAATAAGGCATTACTAGAACCCCAAGACATGAACTATAAAAAGAGAAAATTTGAATCTCAGTAAATTATATAGCAAGCCTGGACAACATGTATGGCTAATTCAGCAACCCAGAAAGTAGCTTTTACAGAACTTTCATGCCGATGCCCAGTGGGAAGAAAGTACAGTACATACAGAATAATATGTGAGTGAGGAATGGAAAGGTATAATGATATTCCAGTAGAGCACAGTTGTGAGTGAAAGGGAGAGCCACAGTTACTTATCTCTTACCCTAAAGATGACTACACCTCAGTATCACTGGCATTAGCCATAAACATAGGTTAGACTGGGCACAATTTCTTGTTAGAACTGGCGTTGTGACTTGCTTAGTACTACTAATGGCAAAATGGAGGAGGATCTAAGCCTCTCTTATCAAGACTAATATCATACTGCACTTCAACCAACTCTAACTTTGTATTTCTTTTATTATATTCCATTGGCACTTGCTGCTTTGTTCTGTGGGCCAGCTGTATGTGATAGAAGGCCTTTCCCCTTCCTTCTGATTTATTCAGGGAGAGGCTGGCAAAGCTGTTGGTCCTTCACTCCTGGGGGGGGGGGATGACAGAGAGGCTTCATTGCCGCTAGGTCACTTGAGGAACGTTCCTTCATCCTGGCTGCCAAATAACTCCTCAGGAAACAGCTTGGCCGCAGGGCCTCTGCTTTGGCAAGTGTCTGGAATTAATTTCCACATTGGAGGGTGTTCCTCAGTCTTGCATCTTAAGAAAGCAAGAAATCCTTGGAGAGTTAAAGAATTGTCTGTACGCAGCTATCTTTTGCTATATTTTTCTTTTTTAAAAAACCAGAGCATGCCATTCTTTCTTCCTATAATAAATGGATTTTGTGTTTCATTTGATGGTTGTCACATGGATAGTTCCCACAAAATTCCCTTGATATGATCTAAATTGTGTTGTGTCTAAATATATTATTTGAGCCCAGATAAGTGCTTTTCATCATCCCCTACTCAGAAGATGCAATATTTAAATCAGCCTGGAAATAATCTTATCTCATTTAATTGTACCAATCATATGATGGTTTGGTCATGTCAAAGTCTGAACCTTTATTCTTGGAAAAGAATTAGATTGAATTATAGTTCCAATCCTACCCAGTAGTTGCCATTAGATTTATAATTTTTTAAGAAGTTACTTTCTCTGTTCCTCAAAAGTAACCAGAATAGTCACTGATATTTACCTTTAAAGATTCTAAATGCTATGTGGTTCTAAATGGATGTGGTGGCGCTGTGGGCTAAACCGCAGAAGCCTGTGCTGCAGGGTCAGAAGACCAGCAGTCGTAAGATCGAATCCACACAATGGAGTGAGCTCCCATCGCTTTGTCCCAGCTCCTCGCCAACTTAGCAGTTTGAAAGCATGTAAATGCGAGTAGATAAATAGGTACCATCTCGGTGGGAAGGCAAAACGGCGTTCCTTAGTCATGCTGGCCACGTGATGACAGAAACTGTCTTCGGACAGGCGCTGGTTCTATGGCTTGAAAAGCAGGATGAGCGCCGCCCCCTAGAGTCGGACACGACTGGACTAAAAATGTCAAGGGGAACCTTTATCTTTACCTTAAATGCTAAAAGCTCCTAGTCGGTGATGCAAAACAAACTCTCCTCTGATCTACTTCATTGTAATCTTAAAAGTTACAGTGATGCACCATGAAGTAGCACAAGGTACTTCATGAACCAGTATGTGAACCATGTGCTCTCCTACCATTTAGTGAGGCTGTGACATAATAACAATGAAAGTAATTTATAGTTGCACTACAAAAGAGTGAAAGTATCCCTTATCAAGTTATAGCCATAATCTAGTTTACTCCTCCTATGTTTCAATTGATCTACATTTACTTAGTATAATCTATGACTGTCCTATGGCGACAGCCTCTTCTGACTGCATAGGTCCCTTCTCCTCCCTCAACTTGATGCTCTCCAGATGTGATTGACTACAATTCCCATCCTCCTCAGCCAACCATCACTGAAATTTTAACTAAATCTAGACCAATCTATTCCCTTCACCATAAATAAAAGTATAACAACATTACAACTGTAATTTAACAAGTTATAACCCCCTCCTTTGGGAAAGTGGCTCTAATGATTACAAGTTATTTTTGTAATTAAGTGGTCTCACTAAGCAGTGGATAAGAAAAATCATCCTAGGGCCCAAATGCTGGTTTGTGTTGTGCCCCATGCCTTCTTGTGGAGGCGGATGAAATGTTGAGGTGGATCAGAAGAGTGTGCTTCACATCATGAGTCAGCTTACAGCATTCAGATGGTTTTTTTTAAAGTTGATTTAATGAGTTAATTTTGATAAATGAGAATATAAAGAATTTCTTCTAATAGTTACAACAACCGTGGAAACAAAGTACTTTGGGAAGACTTGGAACTAATTACTTTTAAAAGTAACTTTCTGAGCTTTGTGAAGCACTAACTATTGAGGTTGAGCCAGGATCATGGGAAACCATACAGAAGGTACTACTGCACTATATCAGTGAATTATCTTTGACCTCTTGGCATTTTTATTGGGTAGGGAAACAGATCCGTGGGGGTTGGTCCAAGTCCCAAAATAAGTTTCTACTTTGCTTAATTATTTCTAGAACTAATAAAATCTGGGACTCAAATTTGATTACATTTAATCTATATGGATATATGGAATAATGTTTGACAACATCTGTAAAAGCTTCCTAATTAGCCCCTAGATTAAGTCCCATACCAATTGTTACCCTTTTACCTTATAATACATGACGTGTTTCTTGCATTAGTATCATTTCTATGCCAAACTGATCTAGCAGGTGCTTATGTCTACATAAGCATATGGTGTATTGGGTGTTTTGAAAATGAAAGTTAGTATATTCTCACACAGACTACCTCTTTCTCCATTAAATTATCCATTTTCTTCAGCATAGGAGGAGGAGGAGGAAAAGGGAATCTTCCCCCTTTTCTTTCTGGCACCTTCCTTCTCCTTTGAGGACAGTATCCCACTTCTAGGCAGTACAGTTTCAGAAATGTTAGGTGAAAGAAAGAAAGAAAGAAAGAAAGAAAGAAAGATAGCTAGATAGCTAGATAGCTAGATAGCTAGATAGCTAGATAGATAGATAGATAGATAGATAGATAGATAGATAGATAGATAGATAGATAGATAGATAGATAGATAGTGGCACCTTAAAGACTGCTATATTTTAATATGAGCTTTCGTGGACAAGTCCACTTCTTCAGACCATGAAAACTCACATTAAAATATGGTTTAACACTTTCCACTTCTATGGGGCTATTTACTTACTTAGATATTTACTGATGAACCTTGCAAACACAATTTCATAGAATGAGTATTTCCTTATTCACAGTTATGTAACAGACATGAGCAATTATAATAACAACAAAATGCTACAATTTGTGTACCCAAGTCCTATGTCACAGCATCAATATATAAGTTGCTTATAGAATTGCAAAGTTCAAGTTTCTCTTTGAATTCAAATGAAAATCCAAGACATCTTCCTCAACTGGCTTAGGTGTCCAATACCTAGATGAATCAGCTCCAGATGTGGAATCTTCAAAACCCTAAAAAAATATGAATACCTTTTACAAAGCAGTTAGTCTTTAAAGTGCTACGTCATATTTGTCATCTTTTGTTTTGCCTGATATACTAGTAAAGAATAACACGGCTACCTCTTCTAAAACTTTCAAAAATAGTATGTCAAGAGGTGGAAGAATTGGCAAAGCAAGACATTACTTTTGGAAAGGAGAAGGTTAGACGAGAAGACAAGAAAGCGGCATTCAGACTTCCTTTGTGATATTTTAAAGAACAGGGCAGCACACAGTTAAGTGGAAACTGTAATTAGACCTGTTTGAGCTTGGAACAGATTTCCATAAGAGCTTATGGGTTGTTCTTCACAGTGACAGTGCTGAAATGGGTGTTGCAATGTAGATGCTACACTGGCCAGAGAGTTTGCTAAGCTGATCTCATGTCATTCATCCTAGAAGGATATGAGTTCAGCTTGGTGAACTCTCTGTCCGGTGCAGGATCTGCATTCTGTGCTGCATCATATGTGTGTAATTACCAAGGTGTAAACCTCATAAATATGACAAGACCTGAGCCTTATTGAGGCATAATTAAATCCAGTTTCTTCAACGCACTGTGAGGTGAGCACCTAAATCTGAAGAGTAGAGTTCCTGATTGCACGTAGATTTTATGCATGAGGAAGAAGTAAGATTTTCCAGGGTTACCACTTGTGTGCAGAGCCTGTATATGAAAAGAAACTTCAACGCCAGAAGGGGCAAGGCTAGGTTCTCCTGTTTAACCATGTTTAGGAAACTGCTTTTAATAACACCTGAATAGGACTTGATTTCTGAGAAATGGAATTCTGCCATAAAGTGGTAGAAACCAGTGCAGGTGGGTAGCCTGAGTGCTCATGATATATTCCAGGCTGAGACAGCCGACGCAGGACAGAACTTGACTCCAGGGTCACAGCTGTGGGAATCCAGTTCCAAGAGCATAATAAGCAATGCCTGCACCCTCCTAGTCAGCCCTTAGGCTAACAGTTGTGCCTTTGTCTTCATTGCATATGTATCTCTTGAAGGGGATATTGAATGTGATGAACCAAGATTGCTCTAGGCAAATTATATAACATATCTGCCTCGCCAGCTCACGTAGCCTGTCCTTTCGCTTTATGCGCGAGTAGGTTGCTAAATTGTTCACTGAGGGGAAATCAGATGCCTAAAAAAAGTTGCTCTGTGTACAGGCTAGTTCCAGCACCTGAGCGTCCATTGGTTAAGTAGATCAAGAATACAATTACTGTATAAAGCTTCTCCTGACACTGTAGTAGGAAGAGCACAGTTTTGCACATGTGTGCTCTCTCTCTTATTCTTGCAAATGCAATAATGAACCTTAATTGTTTGTATTATGTGCTGTCAAGTCACATCTCACTGAGAGTGACCCTAATAAGGGTTTCAAGGTGTGTGATATACTTAAGGACTGGTTTTACCAGTGCTATTCCCTCCTCAGTGCTGGAGCAGGAATTTGAGCCCAGGTCTATCCACTACATCATGCTGGTTACCCTGCTTAACTTTATAACTTTAACTTTATAAATATATAGACTATAACTTTACAAATAGTCAGAATAGGAGTCCCATATAAGCATTGTGCCTCACATTGAAATTTTCCCCATTTTCTTTCTGACAGCTTCCTTCTGCCTATGAGGACAATATGAGATGCTAAAACTCAACTGGCCAGTTTTATGCCATGATGGAGCATGGCAGTCCCACAAAATGCAACATGAAATCCTTTAAACTGAGATTCAAGGCTCAGAAGCCTTACTGGGGAGAAATCAGGGAGTGTAACCACCAGAAAATGGGCAGGTTATTTTTCTTCATAACGTCTTTGTGGTAAAGATGATGAGGGTTAGTCCAATACACATAATGGGCACCAAGTTAGGAGGAAGTTGAATTAGTGGAGAAGGTATTCTCGAAGGCTAGTGGAGAAGGGTTTGTACACAAGTCTTCCTGCTCCAGAATGTGTTACATTCTTTATATTTATTTATAGAAAGTGCATGTTGTCATGAAGAAGTAGAACAGAAGAAAAGGAGCTTCTGTCAGTGAAATAAGATTGGCATTTCCATTCATAGCAGTATTGTTCCTAAAGGGACTACTGCACTTCGTTGCCTAGTACACAGGTACATAGAAGAAATAACTAAGTCATTTTGAATAGGCTGGATGTTTTTTCTTCCTATCAAAGGAATCAGAGGCAATTCAATATTATTTTTTAGAAATGCTTAGAAACTGAAACACACTGAATTTGCCAAATTGATCAGACGCACCAAGTACAGTGGGGTCTTGACTTAAGAACGGCTCGAGTTAAGAACATTTTGACTTAAGAATCGCTCTCATAGGAAAATATTGACTTGACTTAAGTACTTAGATTTGAGTTAAGAACTGAAAAAAACCACGTGGGGGGCAGGGAAAGTGCAAAATGTGAACTTTCAGTTAACTGTTGGCCAGTGAAAAGGGTGCCTGTCTGCTTCCTCACTCCTCCCAGCGTTTAGAGAGTGGATTGGGAGACAGTCTTCAGACTGCCTGGTAGTGCCTGGACTGTATTTTCCCTGCCTTCCCTGAACCTTTCTTGACCTAAGAAAAAAAGAAACAAAATATTCCCCCTCTAGTGGTCAAAGACGGAATAGCAGCTTCCCATTAGTTTCTATGGACGGAAAAGAGCAGATACGGATCAAATGGTTTTCAATGCATTCCTATGGGACATGCAGATTTGACTTGAGAACTTTTTGACTTGAGAACCGCCTTCCAATATGGATTAAGTTCTCAAGTCAAGACCCCACTATAGAGTAGTTGCTACTCTCGACCAGGAACCAAGCCTGTTCTTCATGCATGAACAGAAAACACATCTTTCCTTCCATAACTACACAGGGTATGTTCACTTCCCTGAGTTTGGAATCATTAGACAACACACCCAGCACAGAATTTGTTGGTCATTGGCATTTGTGAGCAATGCATTATTTATTTATTTATTTATTTATTTATTTATTTATTTATTTATTTATTTATTTATTTATTTATTTATTTATTTATTTATTTATTTATTTATTTATTTACTTACTTACTTACTTACTTACTTACTTACTTATTTATTTATTTATTTATTTATTTATTTATTTATTTATTTATTTAATAAAGGAAGGGCTGCAGGTAACCTACAATATACCACTAGATTGCACATTGACTAACAGTTGGATGTGACAGGAAAATAAGGATATATCACTTATAAATTATATATATTTTTAAAGAAAATTTTAGCGCAGTTGGGACCCAGAAACAGGATGGCAAATGTATCAATTTATATGACATGGCACATGTAACCTATAGAACCAGTACAAATATCAAGAAATGTAGCAATTGAACTGACAGCCATGTGAATGGGTCCAGTGATATACGTATATACTACGTGACTAAATGGAAATATATCAATACAAAAAAGGATTAAAAAATAAACTATTTACATGGTGGCACTGTGGGTTAAGCCTGTGCTGCAAGGTTGGAAGACCAGCAGTCGTAAGATCAAATCCATGTGACGGAGTGAGCTCCCGTCGCTTGTCTCAACTCCTACCAACCTAGCAGTTTGAAAGCATGCAAATGCGAGTAGATAAATAGGTACCACCACGGTGGGAAGGTAACGGTGTTCCGTGTCTAGTTGTGCTGGCCATGTGACCATGGAAACTGTCTTTGAACAAAAGCCGGCTCTATGGCTTGGAAACGGGGATGCGCACCGCCCCCTAGAGTCAGACACAACTGGACTAAATGTCAAGGGGAACCTTTACCTTTACCTATGTAATTAGGCCCTTAATACATTTAAATGTGAGAATGTCGTGCCATATTAATAAAAGAGGAACAAGTAAGATTGGTACTTTTAATGCATTTCCACCCCACCCCCAAGTTCTGTCCATTGTGATTCTATTCATACTTGCTCTGAAAAGTCCCAGATGGCATGTGAGGGTGGCCGAAACCCCTGCATGCTTGCACCGTGTTCTAGAAATGACACTTTGGATCTAGGCCTTTCCTGGAGAGTCCCAGGAGTTTTTTCTATGCTCTTAAGGGAAACTTAGAATTCTGTTTGATAAGCAGGCAAGTTGCCCGTAACAGTTTTAATTATGAAGAAAAGTATGCTGGCCTTGGGACATACTTAATTTGCCTGGGGAAACATATGATAGTGAAGACTGCTGCTAGCACACCCTGTGATTCTGTACTTGGTATGCCCTCTATGATTTTTTCCCCCAAAGAACCTGTGCAGTTTCAAAGGCAAATTTCTAACAAGTGAATATGCTAAGTATTTATCTTTATAAAGATGATTCCTATTAATTTCTCAACCAGACAGGTTCAGTGTTGTTTCTGAAAATAATCGTATTATATTGCTTCCAGCTGTACTGGTGCATTATATTGGAGATATAAATTGGAACTTTAGACATATTGGCTCAGTGTTTCTTAGTGACAGAAAAATGATTCCAAACTCTAATGAAGGGCAGGATACTAAATGAACAGAAACAAATGCTGCAGTTTTTTACAGACAGGTGCAGGTTCCATGTAGTCCTTTTAAAATGGTACAGGACTGCAATGTAGGAGCGCAAATGAACCCACAGTGTGGCCGTTTGGTCCTAGGGATAGGCATTTAGTATTATAAAACACCTAATAGTCAGTTTTGCTTTAATAATTGGCATTCATTCCAGCTAAAGGTTAAAGCAGAAGAAGAGACAGGGCCCTTATGGCATGTCTCACACATTATGATTTCTGTATTATGGGGTTATGGTTACAGGACACCACTGCGCTTTTGCAATACAGTGGTGCCTCAATGAACAATTACCTTGCTAAACGACGAAACCGCTTGATGAGGTTTTTGCGATCGCTTTTGCGATTGGAAAACAATGTTTTAATGGTAAAAAATCACTTAACGATGATCGGTTCTCTGCTTTGGGAACCGATTTTCCGCTAAACAATGATTTTGAAACAGCTGATTGGCGATTTTGAAACAGCTGATTGGCTCTAAAATGGCCGCCTGCTGTGCAAAATGGCTCCCCACTGTGTTTTCAGGACTGATTCCTCGCTTTACAGGCACCGAAAATGGCTGCCCTATGGAGGATCTTCTCTGGACACTGAGGTATTTAGCCCATTGGAACTTATTGAACTACTTTCAATGCATTTCAATGGGCTTTTTCATTTCGCTTGACGAGGATTTCGCTTAACAGCGATTTCAACTGAACGAATTATCCTCGTCAAGCGAGGCACCACTGTACAACAAGCCTGTTCAGTATGATATCACAACATCTTTGTGCAATCCACCATCACCATATTAGGAGTGCCACTTGCCTCTTCCTTCCCTCCCCCTTCCCAAATTCAAGATCTTAATGTTGACATACAAAGCCCATAATAGTTTACAACCTCGCTACTTGTCAGAGTGCCTCTCCCTGAGATGAACCGCCCTTACAGTCCGCACCTCCCAAGCACAGATGTTGTGGATGGCAACACCAAGGGAGGCCAGGAAATCTACAACTAGGAACTAGACCTTCTCAGTGGTGGCTCCTTGCTTATGGAATGCACTACCAGTGGGGATGCATTGGGGCCCCCGCCTCCTAACATTTAGAATGCATTTTAAAACATTGTTTTTAAGAGAGGCATTTCAGGATATCCTCCCTTGATAACTGCTGTTATTCTGGTTTATTTCTCTCCTTCTCAGATTTATTGTTGCAGTCTTGGGTTTGGTAGGAGCTATTTATATATTTTTGTGGCTTGTCTGTGGGATGGATTCCTGTCTATGTGTTATTGATGTTGGAAACTGCCCAGAGTAGTGGCATGGCAGTAGATAGTGTGGTATACAAATGTAATGAATAAATAAAAACTGAGTAATTCTTCATGTGTTCCTTTAGTGGTATGGAAGCAATGAAAGCAGCAGCCAGAACTTCTAGTTAGGGCAATCCAGTGATAGCAGATGGGAGGAGAGTAGAGACATACACTCACAGAGGCACATCTCTATTGAAGTGCTTTATGACATGATTGGTGGTGGTGCCATACGGGAATGAAGGAATATCTCACAGAAATGGATCCAAATAAGGGATTCCTTCATTGAAATGAGGCGAGGGTACTTTTCCTGCCTCTTTAATTGTGCTCTGTGTAAGGTCCCTCACAAAGAAGTGGTGTGCTTAATTTGGAGCGGTGAAAGTTGAACATGATGCTGCCTTTTGGTAATAGAAAACAGCATATAACCCTCAGGTGGATTCAATTTTTGTTTGTTTACATTGCAGTTTTTGATTTTCCTTGTAATCCTCTCTCTGCCTCCATTTCTCATCCTTTTCCTTTTCTCGTCCTACCTTTTCTCCTTCCTACTTCCCCCCATGTGATGAAAGTGATGATTCAGCAGGCAAAGATAAAATGTATGATCTGTAGAGGAGCTGGCTATGTTCAGCCTCTAGTTAGAGATTTATACTGAATTTATCTTGAAGACTAGATAGGTGGGATATAAATAAGTAAGTAAGTAAGTAAGTAAGTAAGTAAGTAAGTAAGTAAGTAAGTAAGTAAGTAAGTAAGTAAGTAAGTAAGTAAGTAAGTAAGTAAGTAAATAAATAAATAAATAAATAAATAAATAAATAAATAAGAACTGGATTTATAACCTTGCGTAGATTTATGTATAATTTAGCTTGCTTATAATGACTTAACGGGTTGGTAACCACCTGATTGGATTATTATAATGTGTTACGTTGTGAACCTGTCCTTACTGACACATGGAAGCTTCAATAAGGTGTGAATGCAGGCTCTGAAGGTGATGAGTGGTTGAAGTGAAGAGCCTCGTGGCGCAGTGGTTAAACGGCTGTACTGCAGCCAAAACTGTGGTCGCGACTCGGGGTTCAATCCCAGGTAGCCGGCTCAAGGTTGACTCAGCCTTCTGTCCTTCTGAGATTGGTAAAATGAGTACCCAGCTCGCTGGGGGTGGGTGGGGAGGAAGGCAATGTGTAGCCTGCATAATTTTGCAAACCACCCAGAGAGTGTTTGAAGCACTATGGGGCGGTATATAAGCAGCATACTTTGCTTTGATCTGCTTTAAAGTATGGCAATTCTTGAAGAATCCTGTTGGCTGCTTATTCATTTGTGAGCCACTTTAATGACTCTGTGCTTACTGTAAACCCTTCAGTGACTTAGGATTGAAATGCCTTAAGAAGAATCTCTTTTTGTATGGTTCTGCTTCTATACTAAGATCTTTAGACGACATCCTCTTCTAAGTAGTATTACTTGGAAAGGTAATGCTTTGTTTTTATAAGGAAGATGGTATTTTCTTGGCAGCCCAATTTTCATCCCCATCCCAAGTTTAGACTGGTGTCTGTGTTACAATCTCTCTGATACTACCTCTGATACTACTTATTTACACAGGCTTTTTAGATGGGTTCTTTTGCTTCTAAATGCAGTGGTATGATTTTGTTGTCTCTCAGTTCTATGTTTCTATGAAAGATTATAAAACACTCTTTGCTTGTCTGTTTACTCACAAAACCCTGTTTGAATGAGTAATACAACAGGCTTGCCTCAGTTGATGCTACCCACTTTAAGGGAGGAGACTGGCCAGTGTTTTCTGGTGCTGATGATGCCTCCTTCACAAAGAGAGATTGGTCATTTTGACTTCATAATGATGATGATGGTGATGATGGTGATGATGATGCTTTCCTGAAGCAAAAGGACCAAAGTACCTGCATGTTAATGCTGTTAACCTAAAGGAGAGAAACATTATATTTCTGGAGAGAGACAGGGTATGTAGTGTAAAATAACAAACAATTCAATATAATAAGTAGATAAATAGACTAAAAATCCTGAGGGTGGTAAAGGAGCATGGTTTATTGTGAGTTACATTTGTATTTTAGTTTATGTTTTTGTGGTTAAGTTTTGTTTATTTTGGAAAATTAGAAAAGAAAGAAAAAACATGAAGTACTTGGTCAGTTTTTTTTAAAAAAAGGCCATATAATGAATATTCCTCCTAAATGGAATAGTAGTGTTGAACAATACAAATAAAAATCTAAGGGGTTCTAAAATACACTACAAAATATTTTCAAATTACTATATTTTCTAAGTTGTCTTCCCTTGCTTCAACAAAATAGTTGTTCCACTGCAAAACAGACAGATTCTTGTGTTAGAGTATAATCTCTCTTTTTTTGTTTACAAATACATGTTTTAAGAAAGCATTCTGTATCTCCTTAAAACAATTAGTTTTCAATATTACCTTTTTAACTTTAAATTCACATGATTCATATTTTCTACAGGAGGGCCTTCTCTTTAGATGCTTAAAAAAAAAAAAAGACTGGAAAACCTACCCAATTTCTGGAGGGAATATTTTTTGGATCAGTGATTCCCAGTTTTTAACTTTTTTTTTTTTTTTTGGCTCAGCTTCAAGAGTTCCTGACTATTGATTTTCTTATTGGGCTTTTGGGTACAGATGTAACAAATAACTGCAATTTTTAAAAAAGTATGTCAGCCCATAGAGACAACCTGTCTTTTCTCTCCTGCACAAGACCAAAGAGACTAGGGTGGAGGTGGTGGTTTTGGAGAGCAGCACATTTAACAAATGAAAGTGACTTTATGCAAAGATCTCTGCATTTTCTTTTCTGCACAAAAACACTGTGGTGCTTTTTAAAAAAAAACAAAACAAAACATAAGGTTCTTGTGCAAAATGCAACTTCCGATTTTTTCTTCTTCTAGAAGGCCTTAGATGTGAAAATGCACAAAAGCTCTCATTACCTTGTCCTGTGTAGAGAAAGCCTTTGAAATTTGTCATTCTCAACTGTGAAAATAAGATTTACATCCATCCTTACTTCTGGAAATAGAAGTACAACACATCTGCAGGGCCAGATATGGAGGACTTCTGTTTTAAATTATTTCAAAGCTCAAAGTGGTTTACCCTTCCCTTCTTCTGGAGACGCTGTGGGACTGTGCAGCTTGCCCAGTGCCACACAGGCTGGCTCTGCTCACAGGAGGCACAGTGGGGAATTGAACGCCCAAACTCTACTTAAGCCACTAACCTATCTAGCCAGCCATTTATATGCGTGTTTAATAAGGAACATATTGTGTTTCTGTGATGCAGCATTTGCCTTTTCCCCTCTTTTTGTTCAATCTGTCAAATGCAAGCTATTATGAAAGAGTGCTACTAAAAGTGTCAAATTTACCTTCATTCCAAATACTGCAGCATTATCAAATGACTTGGATATCTGTCTTTTAATGAACCATGAAAAGCCTCTGAATAATACATATTTCTTAAACAGAAAATGTATGCTACTTGAGATCTGATATCATGCTGTTTTCCTATGGTTGAAAGAAATTTTGCCTCCACTAAAATTCAGGGGGCCATCTTTCCTCAGTAAGAATACAATGCTACACAGAACTGCACTACTAAGATGTGTAAAAGAGTTAATTTAGTATCTGTCGTATAATGCACATTTATGTTACTTATAACTTTTAACCCATTGTTTGGATTGTTCCATGTGTATTGTCTCCATCACAGATCTGTGTCATTGATGTGAATCACAGTTAATACAGCTTGTCATCCTAAAATTAAACTTACAAATACCTATAAAAATAAGAGAGTGTACAGGATTTTTCAAGTTTTATTTAATATATCTCTTAATTTCATTCAGCTTCTAGCCTTAGTCTTGGGGGGGGGTCAACAGCAGTTTATTAAAACATAACCTTTATTGGATTAGAATAAGAATATAATTTTAGAGCAATTTGGGGGTGGAGGTCAACAGCAGTTTAATAAAACGTAACTCTTATTGGATTAGAATAAGAATATAATTTTGGAGATAACTGTTGGTAGATAATTGCTTTATTTTTATTGAGTAAAAATAATTAAATAGTATATTATTGCTTTTAAATTAAACCCAAACAGAAAACAGTATATACTACTGGAACTGACCTTCCTCCCCTGTGGCATTTTGTTTATGCCTTCTAAAAGGCTCTTTTTGTAGTTTTCGCTGACTTCCCCATTTGAGCACTTTCTAGGTTCATTGGGCTAGAAATCCCAAACTCAGTAGCTTGGCAGGAATAGTTAGGATTTCTAGTCCAACATATCGGGACTGCTGCCCTAAAACATTAGTCTGTTCAGTTAGGCTTTGTTGCTCATCTTCATCTCTGTCCCTCCTTATATCACCAGCAACACTTACGCTGCTTATTCGCACTTCGAACATTGTGACAGTTTGTCTAGATCAGTGGTTTCCAACCTCGGGTAGCCCAGTGTTCCTGAACTGCAATTCCCAGAAGCCTTCACCACCAGCTGTGCTGCCTGGGGTTTCTGGGATTCAGCTGAAGAACACCTGGGTTTCCAAAGGTTGGGAATCACTGGTCTAGACTGGAAAGACCAATGTTGGCTGTTACCTAAAAGCAGAGTAGACGGGATATTGTGTAAGCAACATCACCACCACCAGGTCCACATTGCATGTTCATTCTGTTACTGTGATTGTTCATACTACTGGTCATGCAACGGAGAGCCTGCTGGCATTGGGGAGAGTCAGACACAATTGGTTTGTTTGTTTGTTTGTTTGTTTGTTTTATAGGTCCCCTTTCCTTGATAAGGGGGCTCACAGTATTATTTCCTTCCCACTCTATTCTTAGGCAACAGAATACTATTCATGTAGTAAGGTGGTAATGAAGTACATTTCAGTATGATGTCTGCTTTGTTTTTAATTTTAGCATATTTCTTGTAGGTTATCAATGCTGCTTTAGCTCTTGCAGCCAGACCCAAAAGCCAGGTGGTGAAAAGCAACATGGAAATCTATAAGAACACGTGGGAGAATCACATACGTGTGCTCACTGAAGCTGTGGATGACATTATAAGCATTGATGACTTTCTTGCTGTATCAGGTGCGCTGCTTTTGATTTCATCTTTTCCCTTGAAGATACTTCTCTCCCTCTTTCTTTTTTAATGATTATTTGAGAGATGGCACAATCCCTGAGGAAGCTGCGTTATATCATCCAGCCTCCAGTACCTAGCCAGGTGTGAAATTAGTGTGAGGGACAGTGAATATGAAGACAGAGGAATACAATTGCTGCCAGGCTCTGTAGGCGTTCATGAAAGACAGCGGAGGTGCGTTTGCTCCATCTGCTTCACCCCCTTTGCTACACTGTTTGCCTTGGAGCATGTAACTCACCAGTGAAAAACCTGCAGTGAAAAGGAGTTATATTTCCAAGCAATGGAGGCAGGCTTTGAGAGGCTTGCAAGATTAAAAGCAGATTAGGGGACCCAACTCATACTCAGGTTGTAAGAAGGGATGAAGTAATTATAACTCTGTGTGGCTTAAAGGGTCCTGTGAAATTATTTGGCCACGAGGTGTATCTAAAAGAAGCGAGTAAAAGAAGCACATTTTCTCGGGGTTCCAGAGAACCTGAAAATATTACTGCTGGGGTGGCACTTCCTGGAATCCCTCTGCCAGTGACCATGCCGGCTGGTGGATTTGGGCAGCTTTAGCTCACAAAAGTGATTTCCCTAAGCCCTTAGTGTCTATACAGACCACTCAAATGATATCCAGTAACAGTAGTAGTCTTGGATTGATGCAGAACCGTTGACATTCAGAACAAAGGCAGGCAGTTGAAAGCAGGCAAACCCAGAGGCATAAGGTTTGCTGCCCCGTAGGCCACCCATCAGGTGTGTAATGTAGTACTTTTGGTGAAGTGGCCATCAGTTCCTAGTTGGGCTAGATTGTGTTCAAAAGACCCATTCAGTCACTCTGAAAGCATGTTTCTTCTACCTACAGTGATTATGCTAGTCCTGCCCCTTCTGTCATTCTTCCAACACATGCAAATAACAGGGTGGAACAGGGGAGTCTAATGTATCTGAGAAGGGTCTCCATTTGACCCAGAACCCCTTTCACATTGTGGCTTTCCTGGGAAGCCTGAATAATGCAGCTGTGTCTTCCTCTTAAGATCTTAACTTTCGGAAATACTTCTTCAGCCAAACCAGGAACTGATGGCTACTCCGTCAGTGATCTTATATGTCAGATACAGATTTGATGAGGCACAGGGACACCTAGCCTTGGGCCGTGAATCTGCCTGCACTGTGCATAAAACTGTTGGTATGAGCTAGAGCCTACACACATAAATACTTCTGTGAAGAGGCCCGTCTGTAGGTCCATTGGTTAAAGAGGTTAGATACAGTCCATGTTTGGAGGTTTTACAGCAGTGGTCAGGGAACAGGGGTAAAATACCTGAAATGGGGTAAAAATGAAAATCCTGGGGGTAACGAGGAAGCGACCCTAACGCCTTCCTCCCTCCTCTTCTGCCCAGAGGGGGGTTCCCCAGCTGCCCGATCGCCCCATTCCCGCCCCCTTCTCCAGCCCGGCTGCAACCGAGCCATGGTGGATGGCGGCCAGCAACGGGCCCCAGCCGGTGGCATAGGGCCGCCAAGGCGGCGGTGGCGGGGCTGGCCATGGCAGAGGGTGAGGCCGGGCTGAGTGGCCGGAGTGTCCCAGCCAGGAGGAACCTCTCCTTCCAGTGCCTGGAGAGGTGGATTGCGATGGAGGGGGTGGAGGTGGCCATGACGGCAGACTAGGCCACGCTCAGCCTCCTGGCGCCGGGCTGCCGCCCCATGCCCCTGTTCCCGGAGCAGCTCAGCAGGCAGCAGCAGCACTGGCCTAGCCGTGTGGCTTCCTTTGGCTCTGTCTCCATGCTGGCTGGGGGACCTGGCAGAGCCTCTCAGCCTCCATGCGGCACCTGTCATGGCGCTTCAATGGCGAGGCCTGTGGGAGCTCTGATGCCGAGGCATGACACAGCCACCCCAGCAAGTAGCTGCCGGAGCCGGTGCCTGAGCAGGAGGCGGCATCAGGTGCCCCTGGTGGGCAAGCCACCTGCTGCTCTTCAACAGCTGCCCAGGAGCTGCCCCTGAGGGGCCAAGGACTGAGCACAGCCCCACCAGGCAGAGGAGAAGGCGGCCATTGCTGCCCAGGTGCGGGCAGCGAGGCTTCGGCAGCGGCCTGGCCGCACTTGACCGAGATCCTTCCTTTCAAATCAAGGGGGTAATGTCAGCGTATATAATTTTTTTGGGGGGGATAAAAAGTTCCCTGACCCCTATTTTACAGTATCACAGCTTTGTGCCAAATGGCTAGATTTTGGAATTCACACTTTTGTGAGAAATGGTGAGAGAGATTTCAAATCTCACTGAAGTCTTTTAAGATGCTTGTCTGTAGTTAGCAAGCTAGTGCTCTCCAGATATTTCAGACTGTCACTTTTATAAATTTGATTTGCAAGGGGTAGTATGGAAATTGTAGTCCAAAAGCTATGGAGTGAGTATGCCTGGTTGTCTACTGCTGAATTTGTTCATTTCTGAAATCAAATTTCATTGTTTTTCTGAAAACAGGATATATTTACCATTAAACATTTTGGATCTACTGTATTCCTGAGGTTTAACTGTTTCTCTTGTCCGTTGATATACATTTCTCTTTCTAGAATGCAAGGAAGATCAGTAACATGCTTGTAAAATCTGGGATGTATTTTCATTACAGGGTTTAATATGGTGGATTTTTTGTAGTAGTAGCAAATGTTATTGTTTTCTTCTTTTTGAGACTCAGGGCATGAAGTCTGGCTTGTACTCGTAATTTGATTGCTGTACAGAAATACAGAAAGACCTGTTCCCCCCTTTTTGTACCAGAAGCCCTTAAGATTCTTCTCCCAGAGAATACCCAGAGAATTCACTGAGGAGTGTTCCTTGCTTCTTTCTTTAGCTGTATTTGTTTTCATCATCCTATACAACAGAACTTTTTGAGCATTGGGTTATGGGTCTGAAGTGTTTTATTCTCTGTGGGTATGCATTCTAGCAAGTGTAGCAGCAAGGAAATTTGCCCCATGTTTAATCTCCAGGACCTCACTATCCATCCTTTCTTTCCCTGTGGAGTCTCTGGCCCACAAATGAACCAGTGCATGGCAAAGCACAATCCTGCCAGGGGCAAGCTCTTGGCAGGGTGGATGTGGCCTCTGGGAGAGTTTATGTATTCCTAACCCCTACACTAAATAGAATCCTTTTGTCCTTTACAGTACTGACTTGGATGAGAAAGTAAATATGGAAAAGACGCAAAAAGCGTTTGTTCAAAAGGTGTTTGTTCACAGCCAAGGGAAATGGTGCACTCATATGTAGAGTTCTCCCAATCTCCCCCCCCCCCCCAGTTTAATTTGCAGGTAGGCAAACATTCCCAATGTAGTGTAGTGGGCAGGGTGACAGACTAGGACTCTGAAGAATAAGTTTCAAATTCCCTATTTTGCCATGGAAACGCACTAGGGGAGTGGAACTGGTAAAACCACTCCTTAAATATTTCACTTACATTGAAAGCCCTGTTAGGGTTGCTGTGATTCAGTTCCAGCTTGATGGCACAGAACACAATCACAAACATCTTTCTGATTATGTTGTAGCCTTGTGAGGATTTTTTCTCTCTCTTTTTTTCACCCCCACTTCACTGTGCTGCCATAGATTACAATATGAGGAGTATACTAAGCCTGGTGAATCAGTATCAGCACTTAAGCGGCTCAAGCACTGGGTGCTGTGAAGTGGACACAGACAAAATTCTTAAAGCATACACTGCAAGAACATTTAAAGTATCTATGCTTCACTTCATTTGCTCTCCATACTCATAAACTCTTTTATTTTCTGAGCGAACTGTTCCATAAACAAGGTGCAAGCAAGGATCTTTAACTTCTATTGTATAGATTATAATAGAATCTTCTATTTTATTATATACATAGATGTATGTCTGGTTTAGTAATGTTTACCAATGTTTACTAATACTAGCTGGAATCTGAATACTGCAAATTATCTTAGCACTTGTGGAAGCTAGTACAGTATTGGCTTTTAATAAGAAGCCAGTTTAGACTTGAATTTTCACTTTCATTGTTTGTCAAGGAGAGTTTATTTCCCTTAACACAGTGAAAACTTAGCTAGTTACAGAAACACATTTGTGAAACTTTTCTCCACAGAAAAAAAATAAGTATATTGAATTTCCTCCCCTTCCACTCCAAAGGAATCTTTTGGAAAATATTGTAGGTGTGTGAATCATCTGTAGCATAAAACCAACCCAGACATTTCTACCCTACAATCAGACTGGTTGATAGGAAAGACTAGACCCATATTTGGCCATTTGTATGGTTTAGAGCAGCCATTCTCAATTTTCTTTTGACCACATAAACACAATATGAAAGAAATACAGGCTGAATCAAGATTGTAGAAGTCACATAATGAGCCTTATAAGACAGTGTGTGGAGAATTGTTTCCAGTCTGTGGCCCCCTTCAAATGTGTGATTCCCCCCTCAGGGGACATATCTCCCCCATTGTAAATGGCTGAGCATCACTAGGCAAAATTCATCAGTTGTGGGGGGTCATTTGTATGCTTCTGTGGGGAGACCCTCAGCATGCCACACATGCACCTCAGAACCCTCCCATGACTGGCCAAATAAACAAACAGGGGCCATGGGCATGAACAGATGGTTTTACCTCCAGAAGCTGTAGGAGCTACATTTGGCTGTTTTGCCTCTCCCATGGCTTTTAAGGTAGTTCGTCTTAGAAATAGGAAGTGATAGGCTGAAACAGCATTTAAATCATCTCTCCAATTCTCTACAGGCTTTTGCATTGGTGCATCAAGTATGTTGAGTCAGGAAACCACACTGTGGAGTCTGGAGGGTTACAGGTAGTCTACTGACTGTACAGAGTATGCTGCAGCAAAGTCAGAAACAGGGAATAAAATCATTGTGTTAGATTTAGGGACTGATGGGCTGCCTCTGCTGTCTCCTAGCAGCAGCCGTTTGATCAGACTGCAGCAGAGATCAGAGGAAAGAAGCACAGCAGTATAGGAAGGTCTTGTAAGCTCTATGGAGAGACCAGCAGTCTTTGGTTCTCCTGCAGCTGTCATATAGTAGAAGTCACTTTATCCGCCTGTTTTCTCAGCTGGTCATTATAAGAACTGTAGCTCTAGGAGTGGGTGCCAAAGTTTGCTTCTTCTCTCCCCATCTCCCTTTTCTGTTGTCTTGTCTGGAGGCCTGAATGGTAGAGAATTGCGTCTTTAAAGGTCAATCTATTGGCCACGGTGGGACCCTTTTTCATGAAGAGCAAATTGAAATGTGGTAAATAAATACATACAGTGGGGTCTCGACTTACGAACAGCTCGACATACGAACGTTTCGACTTACGAACCGCTCTCATAGGAATATATGGACTCGACTTACGAACTTAGATTCGAGTTACGAACTCTTTCCCCCCCCTTTTTTTAAAGCTAAGTCATCTTAGGTTAAAAGGAAAAAAGAAAAAATATCCCCCTCTAGTGGCAGAAGGCGGAATAGCAGCTTCCCATTAGTTTCTATGGACGAAAAGAGCAGATACGGATTAAATGGTTTTCAATGCATTCCTATGGGAAATGCAGATTCGACTTAAGAACTTTTCGACCTGAGAACTGCCTTCCAATACGGATTAAGTTCGTAAGTCGAGACCCCACTGTAAACTGGTAACAAAAGGGAATATTCGAGTAGGTGTACTGGGCACAAATGGAAAGGCACGAAGGACAAACCTGTGAGGGAGATGTTCATGGCATTTCAAATTGCTCCCATTATCTATCAAACGTTGTGCACCCGTTACATTGGGGAAGGGAAATTATTGTCAATGTATTCGTGAAGGTTTTCACGACCAGGATCTAATGGTTGTTGTGGGTTTTTCAGGCTGTTTGGCCATATTCTGAAGGTTGTTCTTCCTAACATTTCTGAAGATGCCGGCCACAGAGACTGGTGAAACGTTAGGAAGAACAACCTTCAGAACACGGCCAAAGAGCCCGAAAAACCCACAAAATGATTGTCAGTTCATCTCCTTTAGCCTCTGCAGCCCTCTCATTGGTCCCTGTGAGTTTTCAAAGGGTATGCAACACCTCTTGTATTCTGGGCTGCTACTGGATTTTTGAAGATCAATATGTCATGAAACCACCTTTATGCATTCTCATTCTATAAACATTATTTAATTGGCGGAAACACAATGGAGTCTAGATTAAAGTTCCATATCTGTAACTATCTGGTGCTTAGCTGCAGCTGTGTGGAAAACAAGTAAATATGTATCTAGAGGAAGTGCCAGCAAGGTGAATAGAGGATATGTATGTATACCTATTATTTCTTTCTCTCCCCCTCTCTCTCTATATATGGGTAGCCACATCCATACCTACACACACACATTACTATAATTTACACTTTAATGCTATGGTATATTTTGAAGTGCTTTTTGAGTTGAACAAATATACTGTACCAAATCCACTTTTTCAAAGAAAACTCTCAAAGACCTATACGCATTAGTCATGGAAAATGTACTGTAAAATAGGGTTCACTAAAGATGCATTCTGTATCTATTCACTGTATCGATCTCATTAAATGGTTTTCTTCAAGGTCTTTGTTCTGCATTTAAAGAGGGGATAACAACTGGCTCCTTTATTTCTCACATCTTATGAATCTGAAGCTGCTTTGGCACCTTTTGAAGGAGTCTGGTATCTTTTAAACTTAATTCTGTTAATTCTGCAGAATGCTGACCTGAGATTATTTATTTATTTATTTACTCTGTTGATTTTCCAACATGTCTGTATTGACCCATAGTTAATTGAGAGTAAATGCAACCACAGTTAGACAAATTTCCTTGACAGCTAGCATTTATGGAAGCAACTACAGGAGAAGAGCAACTGCACAATTCCAAGTATACTTATGGGGATTTATAACAAACAAACCTCAAATGTATATAGATGCTGGTTTAGCCACTAAGACCCACCACCCTACAAAAATAAGAGAGATGGAATTTGAAGGGTACTTGCTTCTGCCTTTAGATCAGCAACATGAGCTGACTTGAGGAGACTGATATTAAAGGGCAGACCTGGGAAGATCATATGTCTTTGATTAATTAGACCAGTGGTTCTTAACGTGGGCGATAATGCCCCCCAGGGGGCAATTTCATTTTTCAGGGGGGCAGTAAAACAAAAAGGGGCGGCGTGGGGGCGCTGGAGCAGAAGGGGGCGGTAGGGGGGCGCTGGAGCAAGCCAAACCTGTGAAGATGGCTGCAGCCTTTTTACAGTGTGCATGAATATATATTTTCCTCCAATCTTAATTTAGTTTCAGAGTTTTCATCTTGAAATTTTTAGTTCCTGCATTGCAGTTTGTTTTTATGCCCTTTTTATATTTCTTTTTGCGTCTTAAAATTCACTTGCAACTAAATCATTAAATGTTACTTTTTGGGGGCATTTCATTTTCTTGGAATTGAATTTTGTTTTCCGAGGTCATTGGATTTAAGTGTCTTAGATAGATAGATAGATAGATAGATAGATAGATAGATAGATAGATAGATAGATAGATAGATAGATAGATAGATAGATAGATAGATAGATAGATAGATAGATAGATAGATAGATAGATAGATAGATAGATAGATAGATAGATAGATAGATAGATAGATAGATAGATAGATAGATAGATAGATAGATAGATAGATAAGATAAGATAAGATAAGATAAGATAAGATAAGATAAGATAAGATAAGATAAGATAAGATAAGATAAGATATCAGCACGGGGAGGGGGGCGATGATAACTTCCTCAATGGCTCAAGGGGGCGTTTCTTTCAAAAAGGTTAAGAACCACTGAATTAGACAGACTGCATGATCTCTTGAAGAAGGGTAGTCTGTGCTTTTTAGCTGTGGAAAGTTAATCTTACTTTTGAGACTGGGTATCTTTTTTATCATGGATTGCTGCCCTGTCATGGCAAAGGGGCTTGAGTAATTCAGAGAAGCTATGGGCTATGCCGTGCAGGGACACACAAGGCGGACAGGTCATAGTGGAGAGTTCTGACTAAACGCAATCCACCTGGAGCAGGAACTGGCAAGCCACTCCAGTATCTTTGCCAAGAAAACTCCAAGAAAACAAAAGGCTAAAACATATGACACTGGAAGATGAGCCCCTCAGGTCAGAAGGCGTCCAACGTGCTACTGAGGAAGAGTGGAGGACAAGTACAAGTAGCTCCAGAGCAAATGAAGTGTTTGGGCCAAAGCTGATAGGACACTCAGCTGCGGAGTCGTGTGGAAGTGAAAGGAAAGTCCAATGCTGCAAAGAAAAATACTGCATAGGAACCTGGAACGTAAGATCTATGAACCTTGGTAAGCTGGGTGTGGTCAAACAGGAGATGGCAAGAATAAACATTGACATCCTGGGCGTCAGTGAACTAAAATGGATGGGAATGGATATGCAGATGATACCACTCTGATGGCAGAAAGTGAGGAGGAATTAAAGAACCTCATAATGAGGGTGAAAGAGGAGAGCACCAAAAATGGTCTGAAGCTCAACATCAAAAAAAATTAAGATCATGGCCACTAGCCCCATCACCTCCTGGCAAATAGAAGGGGCAGATATGGAGACAGTGACAGATTTTACTTTCTTGAGCTCCATGATCACTGCAGATGGGGACAGCAGCCACGAAATTAAAAGATACCTGCTTCTTGGGAGGAAAGTGATGACAAGCCTAGACACTATCTTAAAAAACAGATACATTACCTTGCCAACAAAGGTCCGCATAGCCAAAACTATGTTTTTTTCCAGTAGTGATGTACGGAAGAGAGATCTGTACCACAAAGAAGGCTGAGCACTGAAGAATTTATGCTTTTGAATTGTGCTGGAGGAGACTCTTGAGAGTCCCCTGCACTGCAAATAGAACAAAGCAAAGCAAAGCGTGCTGCTTATATACCACCCCATCGTGCGTTAAGCACTCTCTGGGTGCTTTACAAGTTAATTATGCAGGCTACACATTGCCCCCCCCCCCAGCAAGCTCATTTTACTGACTTCGGAAAGATAGAAGGCTGAGTCAACCTTGAGCCGGCTACCTGGGATTGAACCCCCAGTCGAGAGCACAGTTTTGGCTGCAGTACTGCAGTTTAACCACTGTGCCACGAACAAACCAATCCATTTTGAAGGAAATCAACCCTGAGTGCTCACTGGAAGGACAGGTCCTGAAGCTGAGGCTCCAATATTTTGGCCATCTCATGAGAAGAGAAGACTCCTTGGAAAAAACCTTGATGTTAGGAAAGTGTGGAGACAAGAGGAGAAGGGGATGACAGAGGATGAGATGGTTGGACAGTGTCATCGAAGCTACCAACATGAATTTGACCAAACTCCGGGAGGCAGTGGAAGACAGGAGGGCCTGGCGTGCTCTGGTCCATATGGTCACAAAGAGTCGGACACGACTAAACGACTAAACAACAACAAAACAACAATAATCTTTTTTATAGGGCAATGGAGGGTTAAGAAGGCAAGCGCTGTTATTTTCCGTACCCACAGATCTCCACAGGGTTCTTTGTGAAGTGCCTGATTTGCCCACCCCACCTCGCCAGAGGGAAGGCAAATAAACACCAGGGTACTTGACTTCTTGCTGATCAATCCTCCATGCCATGCTGTATTTGCCATTTGCATACGTTGATAGCAAAATATCCGAAGACTATAGCACAACTATCCCAGTTAATGAAGCATCCTATTTTTGGATTGACTTTCATTTAAAAATTGGAGAGCGTGGTATGTGCTGAAATTATGAATAATTGCGTCACTAGAGACCTTTAACTGTTCCAACTGAGTGTTACTTATCTATTTTCCTTAAGACTGCTCAAGACAGTTCTTGTCCAGAATCTCTATACAAAAATTGGATATAACCAGCAGCAATATTCACATTTTTCCCCTGGAAAAGGTTTTAGTTATCCATAAAACTAAAGAACCTTCAAGCAAGTTTTGTTTTTGTTTTAAATAAGCCCCTTCGGGACTGAAATATGAAAAAAAAATCCTCTTTTTGTTTTTTGTTTTGCTTAGGCAATTTTGGTTTGTGTATGCAGCTCCTGATTTCCATTTTGCCTACTATACTTCAAGGTGTTTAAGTAAAATGCTAGTTTCTTATTCCTTTAAATCACTGTTTTTGCTTATTTTGGTTACAAGGTATTTGCAAACGTATTGTTGCGAAGATACTTCGTGTGTATTCAAAATGACTTTCCTTCACGTCGTGGTGTTCTGAAGCTTTTGCAATGATTGTCGGTGAGCTATTAAATCCTGTATAAATCCCTCGATGGCTCAGTGCTTGGAAGACTATCTGACATTGTTTTCCAGTGCAAATCCCACACTGTAATTGTTGGCTTGGGAAGGTGGGTTCAACAGATCTGGAAAGGTTGGGGCAGGCTGTCTGTTTTAAAGCGTGAGAGAGTACATGTTACAAGCTGTCCATTTCGCCACTGATCTGCATCACTTTTCTTTCCACCCCAGTCCGCTTAGGTATATCCATTTGGTCCACAACTAGACATTCATTAATTCTCTCTCTCTCTCTCTCTCTCTCTCTCTCTCTCTCTCTCTCTCTCCCTCTCCCTCTCCCTCCCTCTCCCTCTCTCCCTCTCCCTCTCTCCCTCTCCCTCTCTCCCTCACTTTTACTAATTTAGAAGTAGGAATAAATGAATATAGGATGTCATATTCTGTACTAATAAGCAGATGGAAAAATGTATATTTAATACTTTATAATTTAATATAATGCAGGATTACTGAGGTAACAGGCCAGAAGCATAGTGTGGAAATAAACATGGCTTTTTTGGGGGGGAAGAGTAATGTTTTAAATTCATGCACTGATATGAGCTAATCTTTACCTAACATGAACAAACATTCTTGTAGGTATTTGCACTGAAAATAAAAAAGGCTGGTGGCAAAAGTGATGATTAATCATGTTCTAAAATGATCTGCGTTCTGCATATGCACTCAGGCAGTATCTTCCTTATTATTACATATATTTCCACACTTTTTTGTAAGCTCTGTTGATATCCTGGGTCTAAACGCAAAAGATACCTTAGAGAGCTCAGAATCCTTCTGCTGAATCAACCGAAAAAAATACGTTTACTAGACTGAAGGCTGCAATCCTATACTCCCTGATGTAAAGCTAGGCCTGTCTGAATTCACTATGACTTCCTCCTGAGCAGCAGTGTATATTATTGTACTGCATCTTCACACTTTTTTTAAAAAAATGAAAGAAATATATAGGGACAGGACATACGTTGTGTGATTTTTCTCCAAAATTATGTACAGTATATCATAATATAGGCATAAGAATAATCGTATGCTGTCAAGTCAATTCTGACTTAATAGTGACCCTTTTCTGGGAAGAAAATACCTGTATGCAGAACTGGTTTACCTTTCCCTTCTTTTGGAAGCACCCTGGGACTGTACAGCTTGCCCAAGGCCACACAGGCTGGCTCTACTTCATAGGAGGCACAGTGAGGAATTGAACTCCCAAACTCCGGATCACAGCTAGATATCTAAACCACTGAACTATCCAGCCATTGCTATATAGGCATAGGATTTAAGAGTTAATTAGGGGCAGCATTTAATTCTATAGTAAACCAATGGCCTGTTATCCATTTGAGCATCTCAGTCCCAGCTAAGCTAGACTTTCCACAGTCTTGGAGTAAGTGAATCCCCATCAGCATCATACACCAACACCCTTTCACCTAGATATTGATAAGTTACTAGGTCAACTTGCTTTTAACAATAAGAGAGAAACAGTCCAGCTTGTGGCCTCCAAGGAAGAGGCTATAATGATAATTAAATGTCTCTCTGGGTGTTTGTTTCGTTCCCCTTCCTGCACTGCTAAATATATATATTTACCAAACAAAAAACAAAACAACACACACACAAACTTCCACAGATATTACAAAAGCAGTACAAGTTTCCAGTTTTTTCCTTTTTACAGTGGGACTGGGTCTATTAAAAAAATTGTCCTTGAAATATTCTACTACACAGAGAAATACAGAAGAAAAACAATATTCCTAGTTTGAGTCTCATATAGCAAGCAACAGGTAGTAAGGTATTGATAATATGAAAGAAAAAAATGCTACAAGTTAGAACCTTAGAATACAAAATGAGTCCTCCTGCTTATAATGACATTTATGCCTGAAAATGGAACATGTACATTTCCTAGGTAAACAACTCTTTTTATAGACAGTCAGGAAATTAAACTAGGTGAATCATTTGTCTCCCTCTGTAATACTATCCTTGCATACTGTTTTAATGTATAATTAACACTAGGCTTAATTTACTTTGTGTAATGTTTATCCACTAGGACTTGCACTAGCTGTGTCTGCTGTGGAGGTTAATTTTCAAACATAATTTAAACCCCTGTCATGTCAGAAAAAAAATCTTCCTTTATTTTTGTATGCTACTTTTGAAGATACATTTCTTTAAGCACTGATGTTATATACAGCTGTTCAATATCTGTCTCTGAAACAGCCTGCAACATAGTAGGAATACAGTACACTTTAAAGAAACAACAATGGAACAAAAATGCATTAAAATTAGCAGATGGTAGACAGAGGCTCAGATCTTCTCACCTACTTATCCTGGCATAACACAAACATGGCATAACTTTTGGAGGCAAATTGCCATAAATTAAGAAATCACCATAGACATTATCTGTTGTTTACTGAGTTGTGTGATAACAATGTCCAACTGTTAAAGTCCCGTGTCTTAATACTGGAGGGTTCTGGGATAGGATGATGACCTTTAAAACACACACAGATGTGCAATCCAGCTCATAACAGATTACAGCTCAAAGGCCTGATGAAAATGAAATATTTCAATGGTGCTTCAAACTTTTGTTTTTGTTAAAAAAAAACCCCAGCTATTCTCAGTTATGCTTCACCTCCTCCTTAATCTCTTCCCCTGGTTTTCATCAGATTAAGGATCCTCATCACAGGATGCACCTTTCCATGAGACTTCATGAGTAGATTTTGAGTGGTGTCAGAGGCAAACAAATTTTAGATCTTGGAATGTGACCATTAAGAATGATGACTGAGACATATGATCTGGGCTTGCCCAGCAATTCATTCACTTTGCTTTGAATTCGCCACTTGTATGATTGCAGTATTGTGAAAATCTTTGGTATTTGCAGATATTCATGTTCTCTTAAATTATATCTGTCCAATCATCATTGTTTAGTCATTTAGTAGTGTCTGACTCTTTGTGTCCCCATGGACCAGAGCATGTCAGGCCCTCCTGTCTTCCACTGCCTCCCGGAGTTGTGTCAAATTTATGTTGGTTGCTTCAATGACACTGTCCAACCATCTCGTCCTCTGTTGTCTCCTTCTCCTCTTGCCTTCATACTTTCCTAACATCAAGGTCTTTTCCAGAGAGTCTTCTCTTCTCATGAGATCGCCAAAGTACTGGAGCCTCAGCTTCAGGATCTGTCCTACCAGTGAGCACTCAGATTTGATTTCCTTTAGAATTGATAGGTTTCTTCTCCTTGCAGTCCAGGGGACTCTCAAGAGTCTCATCCAGCACCACAATTCAAAGGCATCAATCAATTCTTTGGCGGTCAGCTTTCTTTATGGTCCAGCTCTCACTTCCATACATATTACTGGAAAAAACATAGCTTTGACTATTCGGACTTTTGTTAGCAAGGTGATGTCTCTGCTTTTTAAGATGCTGTCAAGGTTTGTCATCGCTTTCCTTCCAAGAAGCAGGTGTCTTTTAATTTCGTGGCTGCTGTCTCCATCTGCAGGGATCATGGAGCCCAAGAAAGTAAAATCTGTCACTGCCTCCATATCTTCCCCTTCTATTTGCCAGGAGGTGATGGGACCAGTGGCCATGATCTAAGTTTTTTTGATGTTGATTTCAGAATGGTTTTTGCACTCTTTCACCCTCATTATAAGGTTCTTTAATTCTTTCTCACTTTCTGCCATCAGAGTGGTATCATCTGCATATCGGAGGTTGTTGATATTTCTTCCAGCAGTCTTAATTCCGGCTTGGGATTCCTCCAGTCCAGCCTTTTGCATGATGTATTCTGCATATAAGTTAAATAAGCTGGGGGACAATTTACAGCCTTGTCATACTCCTTTCCCAATTTTGAACCAATCAGTTGTTCCATATCCAGTTCTAACTGTTGCTTCTTGTCTGACTTATAGGTTTCTCAGGAGATAGATAAGGTGGTGAGGCAGTCCCATTTCTTTAAGGACTTGCCATAGTTTGCTCTGGTCCACACAGTCAAAGGCTTTTGCATAGTCAATGAAGCAGTAGTAGATATTTTTCTGGAACTCTCCGGCTTTCTCCATAATCCAGCGCATGTTAGCAATTTGGTCTCGAGTGCCTCTGCCCCTTCGGAATCCAGCTTGTACTTCTGGGAGTTCTCAGTCCACATACTGCTTGGAGGATTTTGAGCATAACCTTGCTAGCGTGTGAAATGAGTGCAATTGTACGGTAGTTGGAGCATTATTTGGCACTGCCCTTCTTTGGGATTGAGAAGTAGACTGATCTTTTCCAGTTCTCTGGCCACTGTTGATTTTTCCAAACTTGCTGGCATATTGAATGTAGCACCTTAACAGCATCATCTTTTAAGGCTTTATATAGTTCAACTGGAATGCCATCACTTTCACTGGCCTTGTTGTTAGCCAAACTTTCTAAGACCCACTTGACTTCATTCTCCAGGATTTCTGGCTCAAGGTCAGCAACCACATTATCTGGGTTGTCGGGATATCCAGATCTTTCTGATATAATTCCTCTGTGTATTCTTGCCATCTCTTCTTGATGTCTTCTGCTTCTGTTAGGTCCCTCCCATTTTTGTCCTTTATCATGTCCATCTTTGCAAAAAATGTTCCTCTAATATCTCCAATTTTCCTGAACAGATCTCTGGTTTTTCCTTTTCTATTATTTTCCTCTATTTCTTTACATTTTTCATTTAAAAAGGCCCTCTTTTCTCTCCTTGCTATTCTTTGGAAGTCTGCATTCAATTTTCTGTAACTTTCCCTATCTCTCTTGCATTGTGTTTCCCTTCTCCTCTCTGCTATTTCTAAGGCCTTGTTGGACAGACACTTTGCTTTCTTGCATTTCCTTTTCTTTGGGATGGTTTTTGTTGCTGCCTCCTGTACAATGTTACGAGCCTCTATCCAAAGTTCTTCAGGCACTCTCTCCACCAAATCGAGTTCCTTAAATATGTTCTCCACTTCCACTGTGTATTCATAAGGGATTTGGTTTAGATTATACCTGACTAGCCCAGTGGTTTTTCCTACTTTCTTCAGTTTAAGCTTGAATTTTGCTACGAGAAGCTGATGGTCAGAGCCACAATCAGCTCCAGGTCTTGTTTTTGCTGACTGTATAGAGCTTCTCCATCTTTGGCTGCAGAGAATATAATTAATCTGATTACGATATTGCCCATGTGGTGATTTCCATGTGTAGAGTCGCCTCTTGTGTTGTTGGAAAAGAGTGTTTGTGATGACCAGCTTGTTCTCTTGACAAATCTCTGTTAGCCTTTACCCTGCTTCGTTTTGAACTCCAAGGCCAAACTTCCCTGTTGTTCCTTTTATCTCTTGGCTCCCTACTTTAGCATTCCAGTCCCCTAGAATGAGAAGAACATCTTTCTTTGGGGTCAGTTCTAGAAGGTGTTCTAAATCTTCATAAAATTGTTCAGTTTCAGTCTCCTCAGCAATGGTGGTTGGTGCATAAACTTGGATTATTGTGATGTTGAAAGTCTGCCTTGGATTCGTATTGACATCATTCTATCATTTTTGAGATTGTATCCCATTACAGCTTTTCCCACTCTTTTGTTGACTATGAAGGCTACTCCATTCCTTCTATGGGATTCTTGCCCACAATAGTACGTAGATATGATAATCATCTGAGCTGAATACACCCATTCCTGTCCATTTTATTTCACTGATGCCTAGGATGTCAATGTTTATTCTTGCTTCTCCTGTTTGACTCCCAGGATATCGATGTTTATTCTTGTCATCTCCTGTTTGACCACCTCCAGCTTCCCAAGGTTCATAGATCGTACATTCCAGGTTCCTATGCAGTATTTTTCTTTGCAGCATCGGACTTTCCTTTCACTTTCAGCCATGTCCACAGCTGAGCGTCCTTTCGGCTTTGGCCCAATCACTTCATTAGCTCTGGAGCTACTTGTACTTGTCCTCTGCTCTTCCTCAGTAGCATGTTGGACGTCTTTCGACCTGAGGGGCCCATCTTCCAGCGTCATATCTTTTAGCCTTTTGTTTGTGATCATGGGGTGTTCTTGGGAAAGATACTGGAGTGGCATTGCCATTTCCTACTCCAGGTGGATTGCGTTTAGTTGGAACTCTCCACTATGACCTGTCCACCTTGTGTGTCCCTGCACGGCATAGCCCATGGCTTCTCTGAGTTACTCAAGCCCCTTCACCACGACAAGGCAGCAATCCATGAAGGGGTATCTGTCCAATGGGGTCTAACAAATGGGCAACGAAACTGGACTTTATGAGCCCTTATGTTGACTATGAGGTTTATATTCTGAGCTTGGTAAGATAAGCATCCACCACCCACTGTACAATGACTGGAGGATTTGTTAATGCTAGGTACATTTAAATATATATGGGACGTGGTGGCGCTGCGGGCTAAACTGCAGAAGCCTGTGCTGCAGGGTCAGAAGACCAAGCAGTCATAAGATCGAATCCACGCGACGGAGTGAGCTCCCGTCGCTTGTCCCAGCTCCCGCAAACCTAGCGGTTCGAAAGCATGCAAATGCAAGTAGATAAATAGGGACCACTTCGGTGGGAAGGTAACAGCGTTCCGTGTCTAAGTTGCACTGGCCATGTGACCACGGAAGATTGTCTTCGGACAAAAACGCTGGCTCTATGGCTTGGAAACGGGGATGAGCACCGCCCCTTAGAGTCGAACACGGCTGGACAAAAATTGTCAAGGGGAACCTTTACCTTTACCTTTACCTTTACATTTAAATATGGAGATACCAATTGAATGAGGACATTTAGTGGGACATCTAGAAGGTGTACACTGATGTATATGCATAATTTGAGAAGTAGTGATAGTTACAATATAGTCATTTTGCAAAGTTGTAACGGTAGTTTACAGT
Source organism: Pogona vitticeps (assembly GCF_051106095.1). Lineage (NCBI taxonomy): Eukaryota > Metazoa > Chordata > Lepidosauria > Squamata > Agamidae > Pogona > Pogona vitticeps. Next base: position 95,401,897 of record NC_135785.1, read on the forward strand.
GACTACAGTGTATTTACTATTCTTTTTGTTTGTTTGTGCGGTCTTTTGTCTTTTTTTTCTTTTCGTTTTTAGTTGAATTTATTTTTATTTTTAATGTTAAATCTAAAAAAGAGAGAGAATATAATGGCCTGCTGAAACCATCCATAACTGAGCTGTGCTGGGATGATGCACTGTGTCCATACCTGGGAAGTAATTAGTTACAATTAACATAGTGATGTTACTTATAACCTCCCAAGAGTCGTGCCTTGGCACTAACAGGAGCAGGATATAAATTGAATGAATGAATGAATGAATGAATGTGTAACTAGTTATTTTTCACACTGGTTAATCTACCAGTTTAAAGTCAAAGTAATGTATCACATAAGTTCCTTTTATGTGCTGCAAGTAGCTTTTCTAATCATTTTAAGAGAGCATTTAAAAACATTTTTCAAGGCATATTAACAGGGATTTTTCAGGTTTTATGCCATCCTTTTATCAATCCTAAGTGGCATAAGAAGCATTCTTTGGTTGGGCTTTTAAACATCTTACTCAATTTGGATAAAACCTTAAAAGACACCTGTTACTTCTGTATATCAAAATGTAAGAGAAATTAAAGCCAATCATGAATTCCTTGCTTTACTAATTGAACAAGACAATGTCATTTCAGATGAGAAATTGCATATTGGAGTAGTTCTTTTTAATAAACAGCTTTAAAAGAAAAGAAGTAAGAGTGCTTGATTTAACTCTTTGTTGCCTTGAAAGTCCCCACCCCCAACTTTTCAACACACTTGTTTTCATAAGTAAATGAATGGTAAAAACTGGCTTGGAGTACTGTGACGGAATGCCCACGTCACTGCTGTCAATCATAGCTGAAGCTTAAGTGCAGGAGCCTATGAGAGGACAGGATGGGCGGAGTCAGGTAGGCAGTTATAAGGAGAGTTAGGAGGAGAGAAAGTGAAAGAGATAATGAGAGCATGGAGGAGAAAAATTGAATAGTCAGATAGATAGAGAACTAGAGAGAACTGATATGATAGTTGGTTAAAGTGAATAAATCAATAAAACAAATGAAGAATTGAACGTGTAACCAAAGATAAGTTTTAATGAGTGATTCTATACAATGATTAAAAAGAACATCTGTGATTCAAATTCATTCTAAATAAACAAGTTATGTTGGCAGGAAGTGTCTGATTCAAATATTGGGCAAGAGTGGCTAGGGGATATCCACTGGTGGCAGCGGATGAAAGAGAAAATGTCACCAGAGTGAAACTTGGTTTGGGGAAAACAAGCAGGGAACACTGGGTGGAACGTCACAAGTACTATTCAGTTTCGACACAGAGAGAAAAACACACCATCCCATAATGAGCAGTAGTACCACCAGACATCCTGTGAAAGAAGTTGCAGAAGGAAAATTTGAGGACTAATGAAACTAATCACAAAAAGTACAGTAACTAACAGATCCCAAACTCAAAGTCCTTGAGGGAAAGGAAGACCCAGCTTCTCCAGTTATTACTCATCTCAAAATCAAACTGTATATTACATTACATATAGTACACCATTAGAAAAGCAAATTATTTAAATGTTGAAAAGTAGGTATGTGTATTTGGATTTGGAAATATTTGGAATTCACTGAATAATGAATCAGATGGTGTTCTTCTTTGCAGTATGCACTACAAAATGTGGGTATGGTAAAAGAAGTAGGCACTTGGGGAAGCTGTAGGAATGCTACCTGCACCCACTGCAGCAATTTCTACTGAACAAAGTGGGAGATGGAGAGGAGAACAACAGTGTACAACTGCTGTTATGAGTCTCTCCCTAAACAAAATCTGTCACACAGTTGCCTTGTTCAGCACTGACACTATGAAAGAGCAGCAGGCAGCAGTGCAGGATGTGTATGTCTCTGCCAAGGAGGGGGCAGAGAAGCCTCTGGTTCAAGGTGGGACAAAAGTGATGGCTTTGGCCAGCAAGGTAAAGGATCTGCTCCACTACAGGTTTACCTCCTTCTGGAAGAAGGAGGAGTACATTCTAGCAACCCTCTTGGACCTCCAAATTAAACAGTGGATAATGGATATTAAGCAGCAGCAAGAGGTGGGGGTAAGGCCAGCCAACTTTCCATCACATGCAGCAGCAGTTTGGCACAAGCAGTGGGAAGTTTTCAGAGGACACAGGGAAATCCTTTAAAATGTTTTTCCTGCTTGTATTTTTTAAAAAGGAAAAATGATAACAATATAGTATTTTTATTGGCTATAACAGAGTTTGGGATATCTGGAAATGTTGAATTTTTAGCATTCAAAAGTCTGAATTCAAAAGCCTGTAATTCCAAATTCTGAATCTGAATTTTTGTACTAGTGTACATCCCTTTTGAAAACATCTGATTATTACATCAGAGAATTTTCAGAATAGCCATCTTTCACTTTTTATTTGGTGATTGTAAGATAACCATGGGGATATCTGTTTGCTCAGTCATAAAGGTCTGCCAGAATCAGTTACATGGAACATTGAAAGATTTCCTCTTATAATGATGGGCTCTGTGTAATTTTGATAGCAGCTGTCTCAGAAATCTTTTGTTTGTGGCTGTTCATCCAATTCTTGATTTCCTGAGGCACCGGAAATATATCTTCTAAGGGTTGGGAAAGTTTTCGTTATTAAGCAAACAGCTAATTTGCTCTTCGCAGACTAACATGCAGATTGCTAGATTCCATTTTGCAGGTTGCTTGCTTGTCAAATTTTCCAATACTGTTATCAACCCAAAAAGTGTATAGTAAAAGGCACATAATGGACAAAAGCCTCGTGTTTAGGTATGTGGGTATAATTTAATGTTATGCCCATGGTAATGACAATAGCACTATAAAGCACTTCTGCTGACACACTGAGCAAATTGCAATGGGAATCATATGACCTATTGGTCAATCAAATTGTGCAATTCCATGTTGCTAGCCATAAGCCTAGTATCTATGTGAGTGCAACTTTACATTATGCCTGCATGAACAAGTTTTTTTTCCATTACGTTAAGTTGTTTACAAAATGTGCACATTAGGGGAAATTTCCCTGGAAAATAAATTCAAAATTTAAATGGCAAATTAAAAATTACAGATTGATGCAAACGTTGGATAGAATGAATTAGGAGAGAATGTAAATCTCAGTTTATTTGTGTTTTTCCCAATGTAATTGGAATTTTTTCCTGAATCACTTACACATTTTCTTCCCATGCTTATTTTGTACCAAGTTGCAACACTTTGGTTTTACATCCTTTACTGAAATCTGTATACCTTTTAATGCATTTTTCCTAATGTGCACATTTATTTTTGCATTTCAACCAGGGTATACATTCTCCCATGGACTAAAGCAGCGGTCCCCAACCTTTTTGGGACCGTGGACCGGCTGAGCCTCTGAAGAAGGCAGGGCACCCTCCCCCGCACGCTCACTCACTCTCTCGCTCTCGGGCGCATGCACGAAGCAGTGGGGGAGTGTGCGCACACCCACCAGCACTAGCGTGAACGCTCCCCCACTCCTTCGTACATGTGCAGGAGTGTCTGCATGCCCACCCACCCTCCCCTTCGCTCGGGTGTGGGGCACTCGGGTGCATGCATGAAGAGGGAGGGGAGTGCAGGCGGGGGGCGGTAGGTCTGTCTTCGCCATCCAGTCCAGCTGGACTGGCACCAGGCTGCAGACCAGGGGTTGATGACCTCTGGATTAAAGCATGTTGTGGGATCTCTACCTCTCCTCCATTTTATGTATATTAGCCATTTGTAGGTACATGCTATTATTGTGATGAAACAACTCATGAAAATTATAAATATCAACTTTCTTCAAAATATGTAAGATACTGTGTAAGAGCTCTTCCCACTTGGTCACCAGGTCAAGCTATTGCTTGTTTGCAGTTATTTTATTCTGTGCTTCTATTTGGTTGTAAATGTCAGTTGCTGTTGTGCCATAACAGTGCTTTTGACGTATAGTGATCCTAATAGGTTATTCTGATTTATGAGAGCTGTTCAGTGAATGGTTTTGCATTGCCACCCCTCCCCCTATGAGTCTCCATGGCTAAGAACCCAGACCTCCCAAGTCTGAAACTCTGTCCACTACAACACTATTCTTGTGACTATCTATTGTTAACACTTGCCATCAACTTAAAAAGTGGCTGAGTGAGTTGTATGAGTACAACTTTTGAAGTGTGCCTTGTTTATGCATCCAGTTCCCATCCAGTTTCTTGAAGTCATCTGCCTTAAGTTTAAGCTAGCAATTGCTTCTCATGTTATTTCCACAACAGTCACTGTCCAAGTTCCTTCCTCCAGGACCTCCTCGTGACAGATGCTGTTTTCTTCCTGCTCCTTCCTGCCATCATTCTGGGCAAAGGCGTTTGGTTAGATTCACTGCAAGTTGGGATGCCTTCACAAACAGTTCTCCTCAAACTCTGTCATTTACTTAGGAGGATGTTTGCTGGGTTTTTTTCTGAAAAATAATTCTTGTCATTTTAAAAACTGAGTGTAATAAATCAGAGGTGCATAGAGCAAGGAAGGTGAACGCTCTTATATGAAATGCCATGATCTATTCCTGTAAATCATTCAAGGTAGAACAAATGAAAGCTGCTGGATTAAGTATCTAATATCTGTTGTCAGATTGTCCATTCATATATGCCCTTGAGGTACTCCAGGAGCATCCATACAGTGTCTAGTATCTGTGGGTCATGAATACCTATGGAATGGGAATGGCAGTCTCTGGATGGTACAGCGTCTTCTGAACTTCTGCAGAAGGCACTACACAGCCATATGCATGTGAGGAGGCTGTTATCTGTAGACATTGCTCTTCTAATGACCAGAGATCAGTTGGTGTGTGTGTGATCTCCTGCTGTGTACATGTATCTTGGACAGTGTCTCTGAAGCTACCAACATGAATTTGACCTAACTCCGAGAGACAGTGGAAGACAGGAGGGCCTGGCGTGCTGTGGTCCATGGGGTCACGAAGAGTCAGACATGACTTAACGACTAAACAACAACAGAATTTCAATCTGATTTCAAAATGAATCATATGTCATAGGCCCCCTTCTCCTATTTACATTATCTATTAAATTTTGTTATATATATATGTTAGATCAAATTTGCTTTTGTTTGCCAGAGTTACAGTCTTGTGGGATAATGTGGGATGGTGGGGTGGATATTATACAAATTCCTTGAACACATTGAGCTTTATATGGATTCCATTACATCGTACTTCCAGCTTTGGTATGTATTGCTAGGGAGTGTAACCTCTCAGCTTTGTAAACTCTCTTACTTGGCTGCTGACAGGGCAATCAGGTGGGAGGGGTGCGGGTGAGTGATGGGGGGCAGCAGAGAGATTGGGCAGGGAAGGTGTTAGGGCAAGTGAGTGAGGTGGGGTGAACTGGTTTTTATTTATTTATTTATTTTAAATCCTGCTATCTGGTAGCAGGACTTTTAAAAAAAGTGAATGGGTCATTTACATATACAGAACGGATTCCAATGAATTGGTTCCACATCCACCTCAAAATAAACTTGCTCCCCTGGTGCAGTGCTCTGCATATGCACATACCTCGTGTGTATGCTAAAAGTTAAATAACAACAACAACAACAACAACAACAACAACAACAACAACAACAACAACACTTTATTATCATCATCATCATCATCATCATCATCACCATCAGGTACAACAGCCTTTTTTTGGTCAGTGGGATTAAGCCCTTATACTAGTCTTACATGTTCATATCTTACTGCATGTACAATATGGTTGGCTGTGGTTGACAGACAGTATGAAGCTTTGAGATTAGCAGGCCAGTTATGAAGTCTAAATACTTAACCTCTGGCCTAGATGTGATGTGGGGGAATAAAACAAACAAGCAAAACCTAAAGGCTGTTTCAAAAGTATGACAGAGATGGCGGAGTCCTGTAAATGTTTTTGCATAACACTGGCTTTATATAGAGGCTGTTGCATTGGTTGCCCTGTTCCCATGAAGAGTTTCCATGCAGACTTTGAAGCACTAAAGTAGACCTGAAGAACTAGACGATGCCATATTTTCATATTCCTGAACAACTGAGGAAAGTAATCCAAACTATAGCTGTGCCTGTAGCTACTGTATGAGACTGAGGTGTGCAAAATGCTAGGAGGAAGGTTCAGATACCAAGGAATGTAGAGCGGGTATCAACAGCACATCAATATACACTCTAGGCAGATCTTACAAGTTACATAAGGGGAAAAGAAGGAGGCAAAAATTAACAGATCTCTGTAAAAATGTTTATTTTATGAGTACCTTATTAGAGCACACACTTCAGGAGGCCCAAGGTTTTCATTTGACAAGTTGTAACAAGAAAGGTAAATTATGTGGATTTTTTTCCTGTCAACTAATATTCCATGAACATGTTGAACAGCAATGGTGCATGGGAGCACCTGCCATATGGAACAGCCTTGCATAATAGCCAATGTAGCTGAATAGTCCTGTAATGAAAAGCAAGTCATTTGTGAACGTCCTCGCCATGAAGCAGAGAAAACTGTCTTTTTTTTTCCTCATTAGAATCCTTCAGTTACTTAAAATCTTCCTGTCAGAATAATGTTATTAATGTTCAGAATGTGGATGGGGTGGGAGAGAGCGAGAGGTCAAGGACCGTTTTACATTAATTGTCACATATTCACCCCATCTGTCTCTAACCATTAGAAGTAAAGAAATCTCACAGTTGCATTCCTGTTAGGTTCTTAAAAATGGTCTGCAGGTGAGCAGCTAATGTGACATCTTTCACTTAGCAGGCATACAAAGGCTTGCTAAAATCAGAGTCCAGCAGGATCTCTCTGAAGCTGAACAAGTATTCGAAATGGCTGCTGTTGGGTTTGAGGTTGACAGGGCCCATGGCTGTGTTTTTGTGGATTTTTCTTTTTTTAGGGGGGAAAAAGCACACTACCCGGAAATGTTTTATCTAGAAAAATCGAACCCTTTACTGGTGAGAGCACGGTCTTACAGTCTAGTTTGAAGTATTCCTGAAGCTTTGGTTTGGTACTGCAGGAATTCTCTGATTCCATTCTCTTTCGACTGTATCACGTCCATCTGCATTACCCGAGACAGTGCTTTATTTCAGTACTGAGGATGACAGATGACAGATTGGGAACCCGTGTGGGAAGTGCGGAGGTATAGAGCCAAAGTGCAAGAATAGGAAGAAGCAGAAGTAGAGAAAAATAGACCAATTAGTTCGTCTCTATCTCTGTATAAAATGAAAAAAAGGGAATCTGTTTAATGGCATATTTTGACAAATATTTAAGCAATGTTATATAAGAAGATGTCATAACTTTTACAGATGATAAGACAACATTCCCTTGGCAGATGCTGAGGTGGAAATGGTGAAGGCAAGGTGGAAAAGTCATCTAAAAGCTGGGCAAGCATTCTAAGGTATCTAAAAGATGAGTAATAATATACGTTGTGCAGGATTTTTTGGCACTCTACCCGTGCAACCGGAATGACGTCACTGACAGCACCAGATTGTGGCTAATTAAAGAGTTCCTTTCTCAGATTCGGGGTGCATACAGTGCCACTGCTGGCGACATTGTTCCTGCTGTACTGGGGGAGTTTGGCAAGAAGACTACTGGCCGGTTTATATAGCACATTTCAAGCACTTCTTTTGAACCAAATAAGTTTTTAAAAACACCTGATACAGCAGGTCCATAACAAAACCTCAGTGCCCTCCCCCATGATGTTTTCAGTCTCCAGCTGATTCCCCAGCTGTCAGCCTTCCCTCTACCCATCCCCTGGACTATTCTATTCCAATCCTCAGAACAGAGTTGGCAATGGCATGTGCTGTTCTTCAGCTATGCTTCTACATTTAGAAAGAATCATTTTTGTGGAGTCCCAGCTTAATAGAGTCAAATGGCAGTACAAACTGCATTTCACGTACCTCTCCTTCTCTGCATCCATATAATGTGACCTTTTAAAGATCTGCAATTCTGAGGCACGCAGCCATGTGTCTAGGGATATTAAAACTTGGGATGTGACAAATACTCATCTTTTTTTAAAAGAAATCCTGGTGATTTTTTAAAACATTTTTGTTTCCTGCAGGGAGTCCATCAAGGACTCCCACAGCAACTGTCAGATTTCTCAGAGCAGCTCTGAGAATAGACACTTAATAGAGTTTTCTTTTCTTCCTCCTCCTCCTCCTCCTCCTCCTCCTCCTCCTCCTCCTCTTTTTCCTCTTCTTCCTCTTCTTCTTTTGCCCTTCTCATCTCCTGGAAAGTATCAATAGTAATACTAATTCATCCTCCCAAGTTAATCAAAACAAAACATTGCCAAGAGAGTGTTTGAGCAGCAGCTGCCCCCACTTTTCCTTTTCCTCGGTGCATGTGGCCAGCCTCAACCTGGACTTGTCACTTTTAAAACTAGCTTTTCATTAAAAAGTTTGACACCAACCATTTATTATGTCAATGGGAAAAAAGGAATTTTTATTATGATTTTTAAAAACTTACTAAGTAACATCAACTTGGAAAACAGATCTAAGCTTCAGGTCTTTTGCAGTTACAGCCCAACAGCCCAACAACACATCCTCTTTTTTCCATTGCACTTTTTTTTTTCTTTCCAGCTCTTCAGCCTTCGTCCTCATTCAGTCTTCAGTATAGGCTTGCCTCACGCACAATCCAGCCAATCACCTTGCTTCCCTGTTACCAAGCCAACTGGATAGGGTTTCTGTCACATGCCTCCTGCCTTAGAAATCATTGCTCCATTGAGAGCCTTCAAATGGTTCTCAGTAAGGGGCAATGAATTCCAGAGCACATATTAAAATACATTTCAAATTTATAATACCTTTCATATATATTTAATAATTGGTTCTCAAAATATCTATCTATCTATCTATCTATCTATCTATCTATCTATCTATCTATCTATCTATCTATCTATCTATCTATCTATCTATCTATCTATCTATCTATCTATCTATCTATCTATCTATCTATCTATCTGTCTGTCTGTCTGTCTGTCTGTCTGTCTGTCTGTCTGTCTGTCTGTCTGGCCGTCCGTCCGTCCGTCCGTCCGTCCGTCCGTCCAGTGGTGCCTCGCATAGCGTTTGCTCCGTTTAGCGGCGAAATTGCTTTGCGATAGACTTTTTGCAATTGCAAAAGCGATCACTTTGCGATGTTCCCTATGGGGTATTTTCGCTTTGCGATGATCGCAGGGAAGCGATCATCGCAAAGCCCCCATTTTCGCACAGCTGACCGGCGGTTTCAAAATGGCCGCCGGAAAAAAACATGACCGCCCGCTGTTTTTTGGGACCGATTCCTCGCTTTAGAGGTACCAAAAATGGCGGCGCTATGGAGGATCTTCGCTCAACTGTCAGTTTTAAGCCCATAGGAACGCATTAATCGTGTTTTAATGCATTTCTATGGGCTTTTTTATTTCGCTTTGCAATGAAATCGCTTAGCAGTGATTTTTTCTGAACGAATTAACATCCCTAAGCGAGGCACCACTGTATTTACTGAAATACATATTTTTTAAATCAGTTCACATAATAAATATCTTACCTCATTATGTTTGGTTAACTTAACTACAGTTCTATTTAGTATTATTTATCAATACATTACAGCACATTTCTTTCAACTTTACTTTTACCATTTTAACACATTTATTCTTACACCTTCACCTTTAATAAAATTAGTTCACTTTGATATGGCAAATTTATATGCATCTTTAAATTTTAAAACATTTGACAACAGTTTAGAATTCTTACTATTTAGTTATATTATTGTTCATTACTAGTAAAGGCTAAAAGTTCCCCTTGACATTTAGTCCAGCCATGTCTGATTCTAGGGGGTGGTGCTCATCTCCGTTTCCAACCCATAGAGCTAGTGTTTGTCTGAAGACAGTTTCCGTGGTCATGTGGCCAGTGCGACTAGACACGGAACACCGTTACCTTCCCACCGAGGTGGTACCTATTTATCTACTCTCATTTTACATGCTTTCGAACGGCTAGGTTGGCAGGAGCTGCGATTAGGGATGGGAGCTCACTCCATCACATGGATTCGATCTATGACTGTTGGTCTTCTGACCTTGCAGCACAGAGGCTTCTGCAGTTTAACCCGCAACACCACCACATTTTATTAGTCATTAGACCACATACTAGTCATTACTAGTAGCAATTAATTAATCATTTACAAATGAAATAATATATGTAAAATGTTCATTTCTTATTTCTCGGAAAAGATGTTTATCCCGGACCAGCATTCCTGCTTACAGGGGAGTCTTTTTCATCATCTGCCGTCCCTTAGGCAGTAGGTGACTGTGGCTGGCTGCTGTCGGTGGCCAGCCTTCCTTGGGGGAGTTTCGCCTGGACTCCCTTGGCCTTGTGGGACTGGGCTCTTGCTGCTGCTTCGGGCTGCCCCACCCCATCCTCAACACCAGCCACCTGGCTCGGAGGGGGAAAGGGACTTTAGAAAGATATTGTTTTTAATTATTATTAATTGCTATCAGGTTGCATAGAGACCCACAGTTGATCTGATGGAGCAGGAAGGGGGGGTGTTGGAGGGGGCAGCCATTGAGGTGGTGCTGGGTAGGGGAAGGAATGGTGGTGGGAGTAGAACATGCCCACATAGGAGAAGAGAGGTTAGATATCTTACATCTATCACCTCTTCTAGTCCTACCCCCAACCAGATGGTATCAGGTGACCATATCAGCAAACCCTCGAGCCACACGGTGCTGTTGATGAATACCAGGTTAGTACAAAATAAGACTGCCATCATCCATGATGTAATTCTGGATGAGGGTGGTGACCTGACATGCATTACTGAGACCTGGGTGGGAGAGGAGGGTGGTGTCCCCCTCTCCCAGCTGTGTCCACCTGGGTACTCGGTCCAGCACCAATGTCGCACGGAGGGTTGGGGAGGGGGAGTTGCTGTAGTCTGTAAGAGTTCTATCTCCTTGACCAGGCTTCCTCTCCCTTTGAGAGGAGGTCTTGAGGGGCCTGTATTGTGCGTTGGGCTTATGAAACAGACTGGGAATTCTGTTGGTGTACCGCCCACCCTGCTGCGTACCAACAATCTCCCTGCCTGAGCTGATGGAGGTAGTCTCAGACCTGATGTTGAGGACTCCCATGCTATTGGTGCTGGGGGACCTCAACATCCATGCCAAGGCTGCCTTGACTGGGAAGGCTCAGGACTTCATGGCCGCCATGACAACCATGGGGCTGTCTCAATGTGTCATCGGCCCGACACATGAGAAGGGCCATACCTTGGACCTGGTTTTCTCAATGGGACTGGAAGGTGGTGGTTTGGATGTGGAGGGGCTGGTTGTGACCCCATTGTCATGGTCAGACCACTTCCTGGTCAAGTTTAGTCTATTAGCTTCTTCTTCCCTCTGCAAGGGTGGGGGATCTATTAAGATGATCTGCCCTCGGAGACTAATGGATCCGGACAGTTTCCATAACACTGTGGGGGATTATCCATCTGATATGGTTAGTGCTCCTGTCGAAGCTCAGGTCACCCTATGGAATAGGGAGATGACCCAGATGGTTGACATGATTGCGCCTAAGCGGCCTCTCCCTGCATATACTCTCTTGGTATACTTCTGAACTACAGGCGATGAAGAGAGAAGGGAGATGACTGGAGTGCAGGTGGAGGAAGTCCCGCTGGGAGTCCGATTGAATATGACTTAGAACCCATTATCAGACCTATTTCGTGGCAATACGGCTGGTGAAATGGCAATATTGCTTCCTTGGAATGTCGTCCAGCACAGCTGTTTCAGGTGGTCCAGGATCTTCTTCAACCGGGAAATCCGGTGAAGGCCCCAGACTGCTCATCAGCTTGCTGTGATGAGTTTGCCATTCATTTTGAGGGAAAGGTTGCTCAGATTCACAGTGGGTTGGACTCCACCATTACTGCAAAATCAGAGGGTATGTCCAGTGTGCCGTGCTTAGATCAAATATTAATGGATGAGTTTCAATTGTTGAGACCTGAGGATGTGGACAGGGTGCTTGGATCTGTCCGTTCTACCACCACTCCGCTCAACCCTTGCCCATCTTGGCTAATTGGAAGATCTGCCATGGGGGTTTGCACTTGGGTCCAGGAGGCCGTGAATGCCTCTTTGAGAGAGGGAGTGGCCCCTACCACCTTCAAAGAGGCGGTAATTCGACCACTCCTTAAAAAGCCTAACCTGGATCCAAGGCTGGTGGTTAACTACCAACCAGTGGTGAGCCTCCCTTATTTGGGCAAACTGTTGGAGCGGGTTGTGGCCGGGCAACTCCAGGCACTGCTGCATGAAACGGATTTTCTGAATCCATTTCAATTGGGTTTCAGGCTGGATTTTGGTACGGAGACTGCCTTCGTCACCCTGTACGATGACCTTTGCTGGGAGAGAGACAGGGGGAGTGTGACCCTGTTGATATCCTGGACCTCTCAGAGGCTTTCGACACCATCGACCATGGTGCCCTTCTGAATAAGCTCGCTGGGTTGGGAGTTGGGGGCACTGTTTTACGGTGGTTTCGCTCCTTCCTGGCTGACCATGTCCAGAGGGTGGTGCTGGGGGACAGTTGCTTTGCCCCATGGCATTTATGTCATGGGGTTCCTCAGGGCTCAATACTGTCCCCCATGTTGTTTAACATCTACATGAAACTGCTGGGAGAGGTCATCAGGAGGTTTGGGCTGAGGAATCAGCAGTATGCTGACAACGCTCAGCTCTAACTCTCATTTTCCACCAATCCAGGTGAGCCGGTTTCTGTGCTGAACTCGTGTCTAGACCGGATAATGGACTGGATGAGGGTTAATAAATTGAAACTCGATGGAAGTGCTGTTAGTGGGTGCTTCACCGGACAGGTTGGAGGGCCATTTCCCTGCCCTGAATGGGGTTACACTCCCCCTAAGGAAAAGGGTCCGCAGCCTGGTGGTGCTCCTGGACCCCAGTCTAACTCTAGAAGCCCAGGTGGTATCGGTGGCCAGGGGCGCCTTCCTCCAGCTGCGGAAATTGTACCAGCTATGGCCCTACCTGGACGAGTGAAGTCTCATGACAGTTACACACACACTGGTAACATCTCGTATAGATTATTGCAATGCACTCTACGTGGGGCTGCCTTTGAAGACGGTCTGGTGACTGCAACTGGTCCAGAATCGGGCTGCGTGGCTGGTGAGTGGTGGGGCTGCTAGAGAACACATCAAGCCGATTCTGTTTAAGTTACATTGGGTACCAGTTGCTGCCCGGGCCCAATTCAAAGTGCTTGTTTTGACATATAAAGCCCTAAAGAGCTTGGGCCCTGGATACCTGAAGGACCGCCTCCTTCCATATGAGCCTACCCAGCAGTTAAGATCTAGCCAGGGGGGCTTTTGAAAGAGCCTTCCCTCAATGAGGTAAGAGGGACAGCTTGTAGACAAAAGGCCTTTCCAGCAGCTGCCCCCAGACTATGGAATGCCCTCCCGACTGAGATTCGTCTGGCACCGACGCTGATGACATTCCAGTGCCAAGTCAAAACCTTCCTGTTCCAGAAGGCTTTTAATTGAAATAATATCAACTGTGGGTCCTGATGGCAATTTTTAGAGTATCTATTTTAATTGTAGTTTAATTGTTTTATCTTTTTATTGTATTTTAATTGTATTTTAATTGTTATAAGCTGCCCAGAGACCTTTGGCATTTAAGTTAAACAAACAAACAAACAAACAAACACTTCACTGAAGTCCTTTGAAAATTAGTATCATTTTTAGTTATTTGTTTTGGAGGTTTTTTTCTGCATGTTTTAGACCATATAGTCCTTTCTCCAACGTGCAAACAAACTCTGGGTACTCTTGGTTGAGGTGTTTCTGGCATATACAGTTCTTTTATTTCTCCATGCTGGCTTACTTCCGAACAATGACTTCGCAATGTAGGAAAGGCAATCAGGAGCTCTGCCAATATTAGGCTGAGATAAGCATCTGACATGTGATTCTGTAAACTCTTCTAGCAGGAGGAGCCTTTCCAGATCATCAGTCTCACTGACATCTCCATCTCTTTTCTTTTCTGGATCACACGTAAGAGTATCTGCTCTCTCCCAACATTGTAAATACAAGTCTTCCTCACCACTTTCTTTTAAAGCATATAACACTATGATACAGCTTTATCATATTGATATATACCATTTTAGTATTCCCATTGTCCTTTTTTACAATATAATTTATATTGTTCACTTGTGATATAATTTCATCTGGTCCAGTCCATTCCAACTTCAGTTTATTCCTTTTCACCGGTCAAAGCATTAGCAAGTTCATAAAGTCATTCTCTGGCTTTCTGATCATACCAGTTCTTTTGCCTTTGCTGCACTTTTTGTAGATTTTCTACAGCAGTCTTCAAAGCAGTTCTCAAAGTGTTAAAATGATTGTCCATTTAAGTGATGACAGCTTCAGGATCTTTTCCAGATTCTTGCTCCCAGTTCTGTCTCAGAAGATCAAAAGGTCTATATACTCTCCTACCATGCAGCAACTCAGAAGGGCTGAATCCCAAACTCTCTTGGGGAACATCCCAATAAGCATATAGCAAAGGTTGTAGGTTTATATCCTAATCATTCGGATTTTCAGCCACATATGCTTTAATCATCCCACCCAAGGTCCATTAAACTTTTCTACAAGTCCATTGGTTTCTGGATGATATGGAGTAGAAGTCAGATGTTTGATGCCACAAGCTTTGCACAATCTTTGCTTTAATCCTTATCTCAAGCTCATACTCAAATCCAAAACAATCTTGGTCAGAAATACTATTCTGCAAAATATGCTAGTTAGGCATTAGCCATTGTATTAGCTTATACACTGCTTAATGGAATAGCTTCTGGATACCTAGTAGCATGATCTACCACAGTGAGGAGGTGTTTATTTCCCCTTTGTGTAGCTCTTGGTAAGGGGCCCCACTTTTGGCTAGAAGAAATTTGGGTCACTATCTGGGTCATTCTGGGGGATTCTTAGCTGTTCCCCAAATGCACATTTCTAATATTCTCCCTATATATTTAGTAGGGACAACTAAACTGTTGATGTCTTCCCCCTTGTCCATTATGAGGTACCTTCAGAGTTTACCTATATAGTTTATCCTACACCATTATAAACATTTTGGGTTTTTCTGATGATAGTTCAAGGGGCTCTGACTTCACCAAGTCGCATAAAGGTTTCAAACACACAGTTGAATTTTGTTCTGTGGCTAGGTCTGAGGAAGTGTGTTCCTTAAAAGCATACAATGACTCTCTCCCATTGTGTGCTTAGTTGACCCAGCAGGTTCTTGATAATTATTTGGAGCATTTTTATCAGAAGGTCCCTCCTCAATTCCTGTCTCGGACTACATCAAGGGCTGGATTTGCCTCTGAGATTGTGTAGCCACATATACATTCTTTACATGCCTAGCCAAATCATTTCTGATTCAGGCATGGTGCCAGGATATCATCATATATACTTCCTTCTCTTCCCCTTCCCAGTTCTTATATATTATATTTACTTTGGCTACAGGTACAGGGAATGGTGGTGCTCCCAATCCTTTCACCAGAACACTTTTGTGAGGGAAAATATTTTCCTTAGGTATCACATCAGGGTGACACACACACAGGTGTGAATATGTATCTCTCACATCCCACACAACTTTGTTTTACATTCAAATTCTCTCTCCATATTCAATATTACAGTTTCTCCATTTAGTGAGTGGTTTAACTCTGAGCTGAGGATTTTTGAGAAACACGAACTGGTTTCTCTATGCACACTTTCTGTCAAATAACTTTCTGGCCAGGAATCTTGGAAATGTTCTTCTTTACCATATCCAAAACAGATTTTATTTCCTATTTTTCCCTTAGCAAACTGTTTTTCTCTGGCCATGCCTTCACTCTGCTGAGGAAATTTTTTCCTTCCTAATCTGCTCTTTTATTGTCCAGCCTTCAGACATTTCTCACCATAGTAAGGTCTTGTTACCTTTCTCAAAGTTACTAAATGAACAGGGTTTCCATCACAGTGCCCAAACCAGCTGACTCTGGGGGCAGTTAATTTCTCCTGTCAAAGATTGGGATCTGAAGCTATTTATAACTGGGGTGATGTCCCTCACCAAACCCAAGCTAAGCTAAGCCAAGAGAATATTTACAGAGCAAAAATCTATAATGTTTGTCAAAGCCTTGGTATCAAAAACAGATAGTTTGTCAATAATCTTGGGAGAGCAGCAAGTTTTTGCTGTCAAAGAAAGAAATGGGATGCTGTCACTAGTAGCCTTAATGCCCCATGCAAAAGGAAAACAAAACAAAATCCAGGGAAGAAAATGTATGTCCCTATGTGTCTTAAAGAGCTGGTGTTAAAAATAGCTGGTTTCTCAATAGTCTTTGAAGGGCAGTGAGTCTATAGAAGATGCCATCAATTCCTACTTAAAATTTAAGGAATCCTGCACAGGATTTTGAAAAAAGAGAACAGTGGCAGTTTCCTGGTGAGGGGATCTTAAGGGAGGGAAGAAAAAATTGAGAAAATCCCAGAGAGAGTTCTGGGGCCAAGAAGCTATCTATCTACTAGACTTTCCCTGTTCCTGATCTCCAGTGATGTTTTGTCTGTTTGTCCAAGTTATTATTGTTGATGGATATTTTGTGCATAGAATTAAATCTACCACGTTGATAGACAAGCAGGTGTAAGTGATAGATGGTATCACCAGATTTGTCCTCACTGGATTCATCCTTGGTAAATAGAGGGCATAGCTATCATGTCTGTTGCAAAGTGTTGTGCCTTGTTGTGAATTGAATGAGGGAGCATTAGTTTCAGGTTAAGTGGTTATTTTTACCAAGGTTGAGATGGAAAGAACAAAGGTTTTATGGTACTTCTGAAGTGACTCTCATTAGAATCAAAGTTAGGCAGATGCCATACATACATCAAAAGCAAGGCTGTGCAACGTTTCGGCTCCAAGGGCTACATCTGTGGTGTGGGTTTGGGAGGAGATGCCATACAGGCATTTGTGTGCTTGAACACATATATACAAAAATACTCATGCACATATCTGTATGTACACACACACATGCACCCTGCTTCACATCTTGGTGTATAGTAATTCCCATTCCAATGCCTGTTTCCTTGTGGCTTCCAGCAACTTCTAAACAGTAATGTCATAAGACAAGGGACTCTTTTCACAGAGAAAACTAGCAGGCATGGAGAAAGAGTGTATGCTGTACCTAGCCTTAAGAAAGATATTTGATATTTCTTTTAATCCATTCTTATGCGGAAAGCTGGCATAAAGTGATTCAGCTAGTTGCATTTAGGTGTGTGCATTCGGCTGTGTGCAACTTTACTGTTCATGCTGATCAGGATTCTCTGATTTCTTTCTCAAAGCTTATTTCCATGCTGGTTCCAAATTAGCCTCTTTTTTTCAGTCTAAAAAGTGGCTGCCATGCGAGTGGCACATTTCCCCATGGGAAACCATTGAAACGCGGATTAGAATTATGCATTCTGTACTGACTTGAATTTACAAGATGGGAGATTTCCTTCCTCTCCCTTGACCAAGAATGAATTATAGAATCATAGAATGATTGAGTTGGAAGGGGCCTATAAGGTCATTGAGTACAACCTCCTGCTCAATGCAGGACTCCATGTCAAAGCAGATTTGACAGAAGGTTGCCGAATTTTCTCTTGAATGTCTCTAGCATTGGAGTGCTCACTGCCTCCCAAGGTAATTGGTTCCATTGTCATACTGCTCTAACAGTTAAGAAGTGTTTCTTGACATTCAGCCTAAATTTGGCTTCCTGATCCCATATAGTGCAGGAGATTAAAGAAATGAGTTTGTCCAAAGTATTGTTCTGTTTTTAAAAGTACAAAAAAGTACTTTTGTGTAGTGTTCCAATGCTATAGGTATAACAATGACCAATTCTGCTTATTATTTAACAGCATACCTCTGATGCTGACCATTTAGCTGTTGTAGATATGCTGTGTGTAATCATGGCTCACTTTGAATCCAAGCTGGTTCCAATATTGGAATATTCTAGTATTTGGAAATGTTGCTCAAGCCCCCACTTTTGATAGGAGACATGTAGGAAATAAAATGAGATCTGCCTGAATGAGGAAATATATCCTATCTATGCTGTAGAAGAAATACTATGATTGTAGAAAGAATCCCAAGCATAGAGAGTGGGAATGGGTTTTTTTTTTACAAAAATGTTTCTATTAATCAGATTGTGCTGTGCAAAGGGAGAGTGGATGATTCAGCATTCACCTTGATATTATTGCCAACAGTGAAATGGCTGGTGGTTCAGATTGACAGCCCATTTTAGGAAAATGATACTTGCTTGCCCACTTATATCCAAGTGAAATTATTTTCCGATGCAGGCAGAGTAAAAGGCTGCAATGAAGGCAGGGCCACTAATCCTCCTTCGGGGAGTGCAGCCGTGTGTGCCTTATAATTAAGGTGCACAGTAGACAGGTTTTTCAATCATGCTGGAAAGTCACTGGGCACAGGTACCGAGATACGGCACTTGTCATAGACGATGAGTAGGAACCCAAGCAGCTCATCCCATCAAAAAGTTCTTAAGATATGGGAAAACACTGGGAGAATGGCAACCGACAGGAGGCAAATAATGATCAGATTGCTGTTGGAGGCAACTTGGAAGGCATTTGCTGCAGATATAAAAGGATCTGCTGTACAGATGGTGAAGAGTGATTCTGTAGGTTCATTTGCACCTAGTGGAAAAACGTGGGAGGTAAGGCGTAACTCTAATGATGAAGCAAATGAATCAGATTCTCTCTTGACATAAATTGGCGATGCTTCAACAGAACTGTCAAAACTAAACCAGCAGAGCGTTTGGCCTGGGAACTTGAAAGGCGCATGGTAGGTGGAATTTTCAAATGCCATTAAGAGATCAGGATCAGAACATCAAAAGTGAGAAGGACTTCTCTGTAAAGTACAGAACTTGGGGAAAGAAGTAATATACTATACAGAAGCTTCAACATGCTTAACAGGATACAGAGATGGTTCTGAAAGAAGAGGGTTTGCTAGAGGAAGTCAGAGGAGCAGCATACAGCTGTTCTACTTTAAAACCTCCTGCTTCCTGTCACAGCTCCTCTCTTTTTCTTTTTGTTGCTAATTAAAGCTGCTAAGCTTTCTCATCCTCTCCATCTTCAGGAAGGAAAAAAAGCCCCACAATATGTGGATTTGCTGGAACGGATTTTTGTCTTAAAACAGAGTGCTGAATCCAAAGCCATCCTTTTTTAAAGCATGCAAAAGCAGTTTACATGTGTGGTGCTTTTTTTTTTTTTGGAAAAGGTACTGACCCCTTCATTTTGTGCTGTAGGGCAAGACAATGGCCCCATCTAGGAATTGGACTCTTTGATTGGGACAAATGGGAAATAACATGGATGACGTACTTTCATTTATTTCCTCCTCCTTCTCTGCATTCTGAAAGAGAGATATGATTGCACTGATACAATGAAAGGAACATTAATATTCCATATTCATCCATATTTTCCTCATTTGTTGCCTTCCTTCACCCTAGCTTTGTACAATTACCTCACAACCCTTGGTATTCCAAAAAAATAGCCTGGCCTAGGTTTTTCCCTCCTTCTCCTTGCCCAGGTTGCTGCCTTGTGCCACCATGGGGGTTCCTTGCCCAGCCAGCCCCTCCTTCTCCTTTTGCCTGGCCATTACTGCTTCTGCTGCCACCTCCAAATGGGGAAAAATGAGACAATAGAACCCAAAACAGACAGCCCCATTGTGCTAATTGAAAGAAGTGGTACACAGAACAAGGCAGAAGAGGCACCCCCCCCCCCAAAGAAGACAAACTGAAACAGAACTGAACGTTTCTGCCATGCATGTCTCTAACCCCAACTACATGATACAGAACAGAAGAATCTTCGTCACTAGAAGAGCAAATTTCTTGGATGGTAATAATGTGTGATTGTCATCGCAGACACTTTTTTACCTCCCATAATCTGCAAATTAGATTTTCTTTTGTGGTTGATCCTCAGGGGATGCAGAGCTTCGTGTCATCAGTACGCTGATGATAGCTCTACATCTCCTTTTTTCCAACAACAGTGGATGCTGTTTCATCCCTTGAGCGCTGCCTGGGGGCTGTTCAGCAGTGGATGCAGGTGAATGGACTGAATCTGAGCAAGACAGAGGTCCTTCGGATGGGTGTCCCAGACATCAGCGGTCTGGGAAACTTCCTTTCCTTTTGGGGGGGGGGTGATTCTTACCACCAAGAGTGAGGTTCACAGTTTGGGTGTATATCTGGACCTGGCGCTCGCCATGGAGATCTAGGTGTTGTCAGTGGTCCTTCGATGGATTGCCCAGCTGCATCCCTATTTTGATGTGGGGGCGCTCACTGCGTTGGTCCATGCATTTGTAATCTCAAGATTAGACTACTGCAGACCTGGGCAAAGTGCGACCCTCCAGATGTTGCTGAACTGCAAATCCCAACATCACTGTGTGGGCTATGCCCAAGTCTCCTCACTATTGGCTGTGTGGGCTAGGAATTATGGGAGTTGCAGTTCAACAACATCTGGAGGGCCACATTTTGCCCACCCCTGGACTACTGTAATGTGCTGTATGTAGGGCTGCCTTTGAGACTGACGCAGAAACTTCAGATGGTACTAAATGCAGTGGCCAGACTTCTGACTGGGATGAAAAGGTACCAACATATTTACCCCAGGCTGGCCACCTTGCATTGGCTGCCCATTCGTTTCCACATTGATTTCAAAGTTCTTACGATGACATATAAAGCATATAAACCTAAACGGTTTAGGACCTCGATATCTGGCAGAGCGCCTTCTCCCACCCAGTTCTGCCAGAGTCACTCGTTCCAGCCAGGCTGGAACTAGAAACCAGGAAATGTTATTTCCTTCCTGCAAGATTAGAGGAATTGAATGAAATAAGGATTTCAGTTGAGAGCTCAGAACGGAGACCAGCTGTGAACGCAGTGGGTGAATAGCTTGACAAGAGACAGAATCCTTAGTCAGAAGAGTTAACAATTTAGTGAGCTTAAAAATCCAATGTAGTTAAGGTTAGATTGGAGAGAAGCAACAAATGATTGTTACATTAATATTAAACTGTAGTTTTTATTTATTTATGTATTTGATTGATTGATTGATTGATTGATTGATTGATTGATTGATTGATTGATTGATTGATTGATTGATTTTAATCCCGCCTTTCTAGACTATTTCTACTCAGGGTGTCTAACAATAAAAATGGAATAAAAATAATATAATAAAGTAAAAAAACAATAATAGTAATGTGGCACAAGATGGGGGAAAGAAAAAAAATTCAAGTGATGACAGAAGGGAAAGCCTGCCTAAAAAAACAGGTCTTAAGTTTGCTCTTAAAAGCACCAAGCGAGGGAGCCAGACAGAACTCTGGGGGCAGACTGTTCCAAAGGCGAGGGGCCACTGCCGAGAAGGCCCGGTTTCTTGTTCTTTCTCTCCAGGCCTCCCTCAGCGTTAGGCCCCTCAGCCGCCCTTCCTGGCTGGAGCAAGTGGTTTGGGTAGATTTAGGTGGGAAGAAGCATTCCGCTAGATATCGAGATCCTAAACCGTTTAGGGCTTTATACATAATCATTGATATTTTAAATCAATGAGGAAATGAACGGGAAGCCAATGCAAGGCAGCCAGAATGGGGGAGATATGCTGATATTTTCTTGTCCCACTGACAAGTCTGGCCACCACATTGTGCACCATTTGAAGCTTCTGCACCAATCTCAAAGTTAGCCCTATGTAGAGCAGATTACAGTAGTCTAATCTTGAGAGTACAAGCACATGTACCAGAGTGGTGAGTGCCCCAACATCAAGATAGGGACACAGCTGGGCAATCCACCACAGATGGAAATAGGCAGAGCGGACCACTGATGCCCCCTGGGTTTCCATGGTGAGCACCGGATCTAGATGGATCCCCAAGCTGCGAACCTCATTCTTCACAGTGAGAGTCACTCCCCCAAAAGAGAGGGAGTTTCCCAAACCACCAATGGAGGGGCCACCCACCCTCAGGGCCTCTGTCTTGTCCAGGTTCAGCCTCAGTCCATTCTCCTGCATCCATTGCAGTACAGCCTCCAGGCAGTGCTGAAGGCACAGAACGGCATCCACTGTGGAGAAAAGGAGATGTAGAGCTGGGCGTCATCAGTGTACTGATGGCACGAAGCCCCACACCCCCTGATGACCCCACCCCGCGGCTTCATGTAGATATTAAACAGCATCAAGGAGATAATCGAGCCCTGTGGAACCCCACAATTGAGGCTCCATGGGGCCTGAAACCCTCTCCCCAAGCTGTACTCTCTGAGGACAGTCCTCCAAGAAGGATCAGAGCCACGCAACTGCCAGGCCACCGATTCCGAGCTTGGAGAGCCTCCCCAGGAGGATACCGTGGTCGATGGTATCAAAGGTGGCTGAAATATTGAGGACCAACAAAGACATTTTGCCCCTGTCAGCCTCCCTCATCAGGTCATCAAACAGGGCGACCAATGCAGTTTCCATACCATGGCATGGCCTGAAGCCCAACTGGAATGGATCCAGGGCACTGGTTTCATCCAAAAGAGCCTGGAGCTGGTCAGCTACCACCCTCTCTACCACTTTGCTAAGGAAAGAAACATTGGCGACAGGCCTATAATTGCCAATGTTGCCCACCGCCAAACTTGGTTTCTTCCTTGAGGGCCTAATGAGAGACCCATTAATTATTGCCGTGGCCCATTTGGTTGTTGTAGGCCTGGCTGCTTTGATTAGCCAGGCCGGGCAAGGGTCAAGGGAGGTGGTAGTGGCACGACAGCCAAGAGAGGAGAAGGAGACACGACAGTCAATTAGGCTGCAGCTACACAACAGGGAAAATAAGTTTTGAACCTCTGTGAATCTCAGTATTTCAAGTAGGGTTTCTGCAGGTGAAATAACTGTAGCCGTCCAGACCAGAAACAAGTTGTGGGAGCCAGTAGGTGCCGAGGAAGTTTGCATGGAGCTCCAACAGCAAAAGCTGTTTGGACAAGGTGCTAACAAGGGAATAATTGACAATTCCACCTCTCTTCCTCCCCCCACGATTTAAAATCAGTTTTCCTAAGTGCCTAGTAATACTCTATTCTAGCACTGACTTGAAAGCTTTTTTTTCTTTCTTAAGGAAAGAGTTTTGAGGCAAAGGTGCTTGGCTGAGGGGAACTGACATCCCCACAAGTGCCCCTTTGTATTGGATCAGGTGATCATACTGGGCAGAAACTGAACATAAGTGATGTAAGCCACCCTTTGTTGGCTGAACAAAACCAGACAATTCTCCACTCAAAAGATAAGATTCTGCTGTGGTCTTGCCTACATTTAAGTTTTACTTCCTTTAGTTGCTAGGTTTTAATTTGAATTCATCTGTGTCTAATCTGATATAAATTGCCAGGTAAATGCTCAGTGTAATTGCCCCTTTGATCACTAGAACCTTATCAGAAAGATACAAATAAAACAAAATTTAAAAATCCTGTTACCGTTGAAGTCAGATTGCTGATGCGAATAAGACTGCAACAGCATTGTAGTAGGGGAACATATGGTTCAAATAAAAAAAAGCAAAACACCTATCATCTGCAGAAGCTGTGATTTTTAACTTCAGCAAATACAAATCCTTCTGTGTCTCTCTGTCTCTCTGTCTCTCTCTCTGTGTGTGTGTGTGTGTGTGTGTGTGTGTGTGTGTGTGTGTGTGTGTGTGTGTGAGAACAGCATCTCATTCTGGCTCTCCTCTGACTCCACCCTCTGTCCTGTTGTGCCTCCTGCCCACAGTGGACACCATCCATCATGCACACACTCTTGACTACCTGGCTACTAAAGAAGTTCAGACATCTCTGAACAGCATTCTTTCTGATCTAGGCAATAAAAGTCCCACATATATGAGCATTATTTTTTGCTGTTGTACTCTGTACATAGGTAAAGGTTAAGATTCCCCTTGACATTTTTAGTGCAGTCGTGTTCGACTCTAGGGGGCAGTGCTCGTCCCGTTTTCAAGCCGTAGAGCCAGCGCTTGTCTGAAGACAGTTTCCGTTGTCATGTTGCCAGCGTGACTAGGGAACACCATTTTACCTTCCCACCAAGGTGGTCCCTATTTATCTACTCACATTTGCATGCTTTCGAACTGCTAGGTTGGCGAGGAGCTGGGACAAAGCGATGGGAGCTCACTCTGTTGCGTTGATTCGATCTTATGACTGCTGGTTTTCTGACCCTGCAGCACAGAGGCTTCTGCGGTTTAGCCTGCAGCGCCACCACATCCCTGTACATATTCAGGGACTATTTCACGTATTCCAAAAAAAATGAGTCATGTAACCATATGATGCATTAAAATCTATGTTACATTATTAGAGTACAGTGTCCAGAGAGTATTCAGTCAGTTGTTTCTCAAAACATAATAGCTCAAAGCTCTCTGGGATGTAGAGAAGTTTTGCCAATGCCTACTTTATGGTCAAGGGAAGTTTTCTTCACTTAGTGAGACAGCCTATCAAAGATTCTTCAAACATGGAGCATTTTTTATACCCTGTGGTTTGCATTACTTGTGCAAAATACCCCTGTCTTCTCTGGATTAAGTTTCAGTTTGTTTTCCCTCATCCAGCACATTACTGATGCTAAGCACTGGTTTAGAACCACTACAGCTTCCTTGGACTTAGATGGGAAAGAGAGATAGAGTTTGGTGTTATCCGAAAACTCAGAACAACCTATCCTAGTGGTTTCATGTAGATGTGAAAAAGCATCAGAATTGATAACAGTAATGGTATCTGTCTGCTAATAAGTAATGAGTACCACAAATCCTTTTTTCCCCAAAAAAATGTAACATTCCAATTTATATACCACATACTTCAAGGGTTGAGTAAACAAGAAGATAAAGCAGATAATATAGATTGGACACATTTTTGGAAAAAAAAACTGGTCTGTGTCTCATCTTCCTATGCTTTATAATTAGTGGCTTCCAAGCTGAAAGTAGCATTGAAGTTGGTGCAGGCTTATGTGTACCACTGCAGTACAGACATAAATGTGGCCTAATAGAGGTATCACCTACCCTTGCCTTTAGATTGCATACAGATATAGACTCTTAAAATGTGAAATCTCCTCGGATCCTGTTCAAAACTAGGTGGGCTCATTTTGCTTGCAGCAGTCTTTTTTGTTCCGTCCTTCTCTGTCTAGGCATCATCCTTACATCTCTGCCAGTTGCTGTATCGCAGTATCAGTTTTTTTTTTTAAAAAAACCCCACAATTCTCAGCCTCCTGTAGTTCTGAGCATTTTGCGCATAAGTATTACATCTTCCTGCCTTTCATTGCATCACTTATCAGTTATCTACCACATATATGTTAATAGACTGTTTTATTACTTTTCAGCCTATCTACAATCCACCCCACCCAGTTGTTTCACTTTGATTGTCTGCTTAGGTTGCTTAATTACTTAAGGCTATCAGCTCTCAGGAATAGGGAAAAATGTTCACTAGTTCATAAGAAATACATGATTCAAAATATATGTAGAGAATAAATCTGCTGGAAGAATATTACAAATCTTCATCATTTTAATTTCCAAGCATTTTTCTTCTTATTCTTAAGACATTCTGCAGTGTTCAGAATATGGACAAATACTGGTAAATATACAAATCAACTCATTAGCAATAGTCCATTCACTACATTAGCCTTATGTTTCAATCTCCTGTATTCTTTTTTTTTTCTCCTCAGGGTGCCTGTGCCTTCCCTCTGGTTAATTATAGATCAGTCTGTACCTTTTGGAATTTTTTCTCTTTCTCTTTTTGACGTTGTAATGAGATCAGGCTCCCCATTGTTTTAAAATTATATTCCCCATCTCCACCCCCATGCTTTTCTTTAAAAAAATGTGGTACCACTGCATCCTGAGAAACAGCAATAAGAAGTTTTTCTCATACAGAAAAAAAAAGCTGGGAGCTAGGTTGGCGTGCCCGGCTGCCAGGGACCAGGTATTCAAATCCTTATTGTGCCCCTTAGGATTGGGGTCCACCAGGATTTCTGGAGCATGTGTGGCTGATGGGATTTGGACCTTGTCATCTGTGCATCCTTAGGCATACTGCATGGTATACTAGACCACAAAACCATTTCTGCGTACGTGATACCTTGAAAATCCTGGGGAGGGCCACCCTAAATCGGATTCAGCTTGACAGAACATTTTTATAATATTATCATTATGTGAAGGACCTCTATGTATTTCACTAAGAGCAATACTGCATCATATAATAATACATTGAGGAAAAGCTTTATTTAGAGGTTTGAATTAGAGATCAGAAAAGTGTCTTTTTAGATAGCAATTCCTGCAATCTCACGGCCAGCATGGTTGAATAAAGTGTTACGTCCTATATACCAGAAATAGCACTATACCGGAAATGTCTACCCATTCAGAAACTATTTATTTTCTATACGCTACTGAAATATAGATCAACAATCTGTGCCTTTTTGAAAGAAGCATAATTCAGTCACCTCAAAAGATCTGGGATCGACTTCCTTCTGAACGTTGGTGTATTGCAGTGCTGAAGAATCTCTGATCTTCCAACAAACTGCAATTCTTACAGTATCTGACTGAACCATATGGAGGGTCAGTGTTATAGGTGGAGCCATCTGGAGGGGCAACATTTCTTCACCAATCCCTGATAAATTGATCTGTGGTCAGTCCAGGAAAGAGGCACTGGTGGTCTTTAATGTAATGTTATTATTCATTAAGAACCAGGAACCCACAGTTTTCTCTCACTCTTAGCGCCTGTGTTTTGAAGCTTCACTGTGGCTTTCTCAAACCTAAAGGAAGGAGCCCTTAAGGCAGGCAACTTTTAGCCCTTCAGATATTGTTGGGCTGCAACTCTCACCAGCCTTTGTAATTAACTAAGGAAAGAGAACTAGCAACATCCAGGGGATCACAAGTCTAAACCCCCTGTTTTAAAGATGCAGCGACACATTCAGCTCATTCCTTTGTTACAGTCCAGGTTCTCCTCCAATCGTCCTGCCCAACAGCTTTGTGTGTGTGTGTTTAGTCGTTTAGTCGTGTCCGACTCTTCGTGACCCCATGGACCAGAGCACGCCAGGCCCTCCTGTCTTCTACTGCCTCCCGGAGTTGTGTCAGGTTCATGTTGGTTGCTTCGCAGACACTGTCCAGCCATCTCATCCTCAGTCGTCCCCTTCTCCTCTTGCCATCACACCTTCCTAACATCAAGGTTTTTTCCAAGGACTCTTTTCTTCTCATGAGATGGCCAAAGTACTGGAGCCTCAGCTTCAGGATCTGTCCTTCAAGTGAGCATTCAGGGTTGATTTCCTTTAGAACTGATAGGTTTGTTCTCCTTGCAGTCCAGGGGATTCTCAAGAGCCTCCTCCAGCACCACAATTCAAAGGCATCAATTCTTCGGCGGTCTGCCCTGGGACTTGAAGAAATGACTTTTTTCAGCAACATTTTCCAGAAGCTCCTGCCCAGCAACTACTGTATCCCATTTTCTGTTTTTCCACTGGGTTTCCTCCTGGGTTTCACCTGCTCCTTCAAACCTCCATTCTTCTTTGCAAGGATATCGAGAACAAGTGTAGCCTCCTCCACATTTTGCCATTATGAAATCAATCCTTTTTCCTACACTGAGAGCATAGATTGGAAACATGAATCGACAGTGCCGTTGTTTGCATAATTTGCTACATTTTAGCCCACCAAAGCCTACCTTTCACTAAAAGTAGTATTTAACTTAATGTAGGCCAAAAATAGGGGAAGCATACTCACAATCTGAATAGCTGGCTGGAGATAGCATTTTACTCTGGAGGTATTGACTCAATCAAACAGAGTTGAGAAGAACAGAGGAAGAACCAAGGAGACAGACACTTCCCATGAGGGATGGAGGAAGAAAACTTTGTGAAATGGGGGGAAAATGACGTTAGCTGTGGAAAGGCCTGTTAATAAATGACCTGGGTGAAATGGGGGTCGGTGAGTGGCCAGGGAGATAAAAAGAGAAGCGCAACATGGGGTAGAACTGTGCCTACATAGAGGAAGTGCAAACAGGCTTCTGACAGTACAGTCCTATCAATATCTATTCGTAAGTAAACCTCCATGTAGTGTCACTTACAAAAAATCTGAACTATATCCTTGCTCCCTAAGGAGAATACAAGCTGGAAATTTGCAAACTCCTAGGATGTGGCCAACCTAGTCAATAGGAAGAAGGAAAAGACAGCACCTAACTGTCTAGGAGAGAAATGAAACTGAAACCTGATGGCTTTCTTCAAGCTAGAGACAGCCATCACAACCCCTCTAGCTCTCACTACAATGAACAGGAAGCTTGTTGTATCTGTAATTATTTACAAGCAATAAGTAACATATGTATCTTGTCTTACTTTCAGTAAGGTAAAGGCAATGTACATCGTCCTCTTCCTCTTTCCACTTGACCACAATAACTTTCTAGGGGAAATCAGTTGATGGAGTGGGCTAAGACCACCTAGTGAACTTCATAAAATAATGGGGACTACAAAATGGGTTTCCTAAGTTCCATCCAACCACTTCCGTTAAGTCTAGGAGAAGAATAATTGGAACTGGCATGCAACATCATCTGGTGCTCCCCAAGGTGTCTGTTCTTGAAAGTGTATAGGCTTGTACTCTAACACAGCTGCAAAGCAGTTGATAGCAGTGCTCGCAGGAAATTCCTTTATGGGTAGTTGAAGTGGAAGTAACCATGGGAGCTGTGAGAGTCTTAACCAGTTGCTTTCTGGGGGAGAGTTTAGCTCTGTTAGGTAGAAATCCATAGATGCTCACAGTATAAATTTTGAAATCATACCAGATTAACAAAGGACACCATAAGAATCCTATGATTTCTCATCTAACAGAAAAAGAATCCCATAGCACTAGTGCTGGACTTCTGACCCTATATCCAGAAATACAAAATACTTAATGATATACACTTACATTCAGTGGGCTCTTCAATGTGTAAGGAAGGACCTTAAATTGTGTTCCTGACCTGAGAAAGACAAAGACCTGAAGTACCTTAAAGATTTTTCAAATATCCTCTTGATCTGAGAGAGAAAGAGCTGGAGTTGTGAGCTGGGTGCCATGGCAACAGTTCTAAAACCAGTTTAGAATGCTATCACCAACAGATGAACTTGCATGATCTTTTGTTACTGGTGCAGCCACACAGGCCCAGGATTGGCTTGAACTCTTGAATAGGAGAGGCAGGTCTCACCTTGTACCTCTGGCTTCTTACCCAAAGTGACAGTATTGGCTTATTCCACCCAACTGGCTTGTCAGCACTGACATTTTCTCTTGGGTTAAATCAATTCTGCTAACTGCTGATTTGACAAATTCCACTGATTCAATGAATTTACTCTAATTCATACTCATTGTTGAATTTAACCATTAAAGAGACAGAACACAATGAAAGCAGATCTTTAGGGGATCTCATTCCCAATTGTACAGGTTCTTTTAACATTCTGGATGAATGAATGGTGGTGCAGATGTGAACTAATGCTGAATCTCTAAACCAATCAGCCTTCACTTTTAAGACATTGATCATTCCCTCCCCCCATAACCATGTGTACTGCAGTACAGTGGGGTCTTGACTTGAGAACTTAATCTGTATTGGAAGGCGGTTCTCAAGTCAAAAAGTTCTCAAGTCAAATCTGCATTTCCCATAGGAATGCATTGAAAACCATTTGATCCATATCTGCTCTTTTCTGTCCATAGAAACTAATGGGAAGCTGCTATTCCGCCTTCGACCACTAGAGGGGGATATTTTGTTTCTTTTTTCCTTAGGTCAAGAAAGGTTCAGGGAAGGCAGGGAAAAGACAGTCCAGGCAGTACAGTACCAGGCAGTCTGAAGACTGTCTCCCAATCCACTCTCTAAATGCTGGGAGGAGTGAGGAAGCAGACAGGCACCCTTTTCACTGGCCAACAGTTAACTGAAAGTTCAAATTTTGCACTTTCCCTGCCTCCCACGTGTTTTTTTTTCAGTTCTTAACTCAAATCTAAGTATGTAAGTCAAGTCAATATTTTCCTATGAGAGCGGTTCTTAAGTCAAAATGTTCTTAACTCAAGCCGTTCTTAAGTCAAGACCCCACTGTATCTCATAGACTGTCAAAGATATTCACTGACGTATTCAAGACGTTTGGGGAGCTAGTTACCCTAGAATGAGTTTTCAGAAGCTTTTAATTTTGATTTTTATTTTCTGTAGAAGATACAATTGAGCATGTTCTTGTTCAAAAGAAACTAAACCACTGTAGGGCTGACTTCTTGGGCAAGTAGAAAGCACATAAAAATATACTACTATGCCTTCTTCAAAGCCACTGCTCCAGATTTCACTTTCCCCCAAATTCCTCAGTCCCTGTTAAACTTGACAGACTAATTAGCTGTAATGTTATTCTGCTATAACTGAACTTCAATCCCAATTTTTACTCCAACGTGTACAACATCCTTCTGCCAATGATGAGCTATTGAATGTTCATGTGGGCTGGATATTGGGCCTACATACCCCAAAACAGCTATGTTTATAACTGTTGTGCTGTTTAAACTTGCTCAGTTTTGGCTAGGCTATCACGTCCCATACTTGATAAAATTCAGTGTGAAATTGGTGCGGTACCTTGAGATTTCTAGTTTCACACCATACATAATTTGACTGCTAGTAACAAGCAAAATATCATTTTTCCCCACAGAAGCAATGCATTCCTGGCTTCCATTTAGTATAATTAATTTTTATTTGCCTAGATCTTACCATTGTGATGCTCAGAGCCCCTTAAGGAGTACCTAGCACTCGGTCAGAGAGTTCGACAGGCCACTTACCTACCACCTTTGCGCTGAGGCAAGTCCCAAGACCTCAGCAGTGTGTAGCATAAGCCCCTTGAACAAGTTTGACCTTAAAAGAACACTTTACTTTTACCCAGTACTTTGCAAGTACAGACACATGGCCTTTGTGATTCCTTAGAACTCACAACAGCTCAGTTAGGTAGGACTCTTAAAGATAGCTAGTTTGTGGCCCTCTCCACCTCCTGGATTTAGCCAGACCCTGCTGTTCAAGAGACCAGTCCTTTTGTAAGAATTTTTATAATTAATTTTTATTAGAAAAATAGAGTTTCATAGAATCAGTTGATATTGCTCAAGCTTTAGCATAAAGAACATATCCAAAGATTATTACAGTTAAATAAAATAACTATTTTCCATTAAAATAATAACCACTAGTAAACTGGGCTAAGGTGGACTACAGTGGGCTAGCCGCACCTCCTTCTTTCTCTTTATTTACATCCTCTCTCAGTCAAGTTCCTTTCTCTCCCATCATTATGGAATTGAATCCCAGGACAAGACTGAATCTCCATTCCTCTCACATAACCCATCATCTATTTTTCTACATTCTCTAACTCCTCCCTTTTTCTTGACAATTCTGGCTGTTAACCAATTAGCCTCAAGGGGCTGTAACACCTTCCTCCTCCCTTAATTCCCATGAAAGTCCAGGTGTTTTATCTCTTCTCCAATTAGCTTGGAATATTGAGTCTCCCATGGGCCTCTTGATTCGACCTTCATCTCTATCTCGAACAATGCTGTAACGGTCTTCAGAAAAACATTCTCAAAGCACTTAGAAAAACACATTCCAATGTCTCTCAAATCATCTTCACACAGAACCTCTCTGACTCCATCTTGCATTTCTCTGACTACATATCCCATAATCATGAGAACCACAGATTGCTTTGCAAAAGAACTAGGTGTACCGTGTTTCCCTGAAAATAACCCCTACCCTGAAAATAAGTCCTAGTATGATTTTTCTATATAATTTTAATATAAGCCCTACCGTGAAAACAGGTCCTTCTTAAGTGAAACCTTGCCCTCCACCAGGGACTCACCGGGATCCTCCATGCTCTCAAGATAGACTTAAAACCCCTTTCCTTCCTCTCCCCCTTCCCTCGCTCATGGACGGGCTGGTTGGCCAGGGAGGAAGGAGCTGCGTGCTGCCAGGAACTTACTCCAACATCTCTTGGGGCTCGCACTTCTGCAGTGTGCGCGCTTTCCCCCTCTCTCCAGTCTGTGCCCAGGCGAGGCTAACAAAGCACAAAGTTGGAGGGGGGAGGCCTCTGCCCTGTCTTTCTCCCCCCCCCACTTCCTCTCTTTCTATGATAGGCCTTTTAACCCTCCTCTTGTTCCGTTCTCTCTTTGGTGCTGGGTGCTGCTGGCAGAGCCACTGGCATGTTGAGGCAGCTGCTCCCCCTCCCTGCCCTCTCCTCAACCGGGCTTGCCGGCTTCAGGTCCTCACCCCCCTCCACTGCCCCAGTGCCCACCAGCCCCAATGGGAACCTCAGCCCAGGCGCTGGAGGAACTCAAGCCACCACAGTGGCACCTCCCGGCAGCAGTCACACCCCTGGAGGAAGTGGCACCAGGTACGTTTAAAGAAGGGGAAGGAGAGCGGGAAGGGAAGACGCGAGAAAGGGTTAAAAAGAATCCGAACACCCAGGAAATTGGAAGGATGGGAGGCGTGGAGGGAGGGGTAGGACAGGAAAGTCAAGGGAGCTCCTGTGCTCGATCTTGTGTGCGAGTTTTTCCTGCAAGTTGAAAAGAGGACTTGGCCAGGCGGGGAGAAAGAGAAAGGGAGTGTGTGGCTCTGTTATGTGGAGCTTGTGAGGTCTGCTGCTGATTGGGTGCTGCAGCACCTGGAGGGCGCCCCTTGGAAGGCGCCCCTCCCAATGAGGAAGAAGAGACCTGCCAATTTCCCCTTCCGGGTGAGCATCCATCAGCCATAGCTGTGTTGGCACCTTGCGTGGTGCCCGCCAGGTGACTGATCCACAGTAGGTACCCTTTCCGCCTCTCTTCCTTGCCTCCCTTAATGCCCTCATGTGAAATTAAAAAAACAAACATTTTCTGAATGTTGGTGCCTGCAGTTTTTCATCATTTCTGTGTCAACCATTATTCTTAACTACAGTATCATCATTTTTGTTGCCACTCCTGTCTCATAACTCTTCAGTTAACACTTGATGGAATTATAGATTTAAAAGGAAGAATATTTTGACCCCCAGACAAGATGAGTGCCAAAAGAAAGAGCTATTCCTTTGAGTACAAGAAAAGAATTGTGGAAGACACCTGGGGCAAGAATCTTATGGCTTTCTGCAAAGAGAATAAGTTGGATCTCCGAATGGTCCAAAAATGGCGAGCAGAGTACAATAACCTCAGTCAACAGGTGGACAAGGGGAATGCTTAGAAGGGCAAGTGTGGATCAGGTAGGCAGCCATTATTTCCTGAGCTGGAAGACATCATCTGTGAATAGATTGCTGACAGGAGAGCAAAGGCTTTGGTTGTGCACAGAGCTAACATTCAAGAATTTATCCTTGCAATAGCACCACAGTTAGAAATATCCCCAGAAGAATTCAAAGCATCACAACACTGGCTGGTTAGCTTTCTTGAGCGATATGAACTGTCTCTAAGGAGACTGACAACACTGTTCAAACTGGAAGATGCTGAACTTATTAAACATGCACTTGCATTCAAGCCCTTTGTTGATGGGATTGACTTTTCTAAATACCAACTCTCCAACATGATTGCTATGGATGAAACTGCAGTGTTTATGGGCCAAGGATCTCAAACAACAATTGAGCACCACGGTATGGAAACGGCATTGGTCACCCTGCTAGATGACCTCTTGAGGGAGGCTGACATGGGCAAAATGTCCTTGTTGGTTCTCCTCGACATCTCAGCCGCCTTTGATACTGTCGATCACGGTATCCTCCTGGGGAGGCTCTCCAAGTTGGGGATCAGTGGTCTGGCTGTTGCCTGGCTCCGGTCCTTCTCGGAGGACCGTTCTCAGAGAGTACAGCTTGGGGAGAATGTATTGGCCCTGTGGCTCCTCAATTGGGGGGTCCCACAAGGCTCGATCATCTCTCCAATGCTGTTTAATATCTATACAGTATGAGGCCGCTGGGTGAGGTTATCTGGATGTGTGGTACCTCTTGTCATTAGTATGCTGATGAAACTCAGCTCTACATCTCCTTTTTTCATTTAGCAGTGGATGCTGTTATGTCCCTAGAGCGCTGCCTGGGGGCTGTTCTGCCATGGATGCAGGAGAATGGACTGAATCTGAACCCGGACAAGACAGAGGTCTTGAGGGTGGCTGCCCTTGTCATTAATGGTTTGGGAAGCTCCCTCTCTTTTGGGGGAGCGACTCTCACCGCAAAGTCTGCAGCTTGGGGGTCCATCTTGATTCAGCGCTTGCCATGGAATCTCAGGTAACGTCTATGGTCCACACCGCCCATTTACATCTTTGGCGGATTGCCCAGCTACGTCCCTATCTTGATATTGTGGCACTCGCCACACTTGTCCACACACTCACAGTCTCAAGATTAGACTACTGCAATGTACTCTACGTGGGGCTTCCCTTGAGATTGATATGGAAACTTCAAATGGTCCAGAACACGGAGGCCAGATTACTAACTGGGGTGAAAAAATATCATCATATTTCCCCCACTCTGGTCGCCTTACAGTGGTTACCAATTAGATTCCGCATCAGTTTCAAGATTCTGATGATTGCAAATAAAGCCTTAAATGGATTAGGACCTCGATACCTGTCAGAGCGCCTTCTTCCACCTAGTTCTACCTGTGTCACTCATTCTAGCCAGACTGGGTGGCCGAGGGGCTTAACTCCGAGAGAGGCCCAGAAGGAAAAAACTAGAAACTGGGCCTTTTGAGCAGTAGCCCCTTGCCTTTGGAACATCCTTCTGTCTGAGATCCACTTGGCTCCCTCACTGGAAGTTTTTAAGAGTAAACTGAAGACCTGCCTCTTTAAGCAGGCCTTCCCTCCTGCCACTACTTAATTTTTCCTCTGGTTTTTGGCTTGTTTTAGTCTTTTTACTGATGATTTAAATTTTATTGCCTTTTTGCCCTGTAAACCGCCCAGAGTAGATTCGTCTAGATGGGCAATATAAAAGCCAAATGAATGAATGAATGAATGAATGAATGAATGAATGAATGAATGAATGAATGAATGAATGAATGAATGAATGAATGAATGAATGAATGAGGATTTAGTGAGTTAACTGTTTTGTAAGTTCTGTTGATTCAGTGGGTCTACTCTGGTGCAATCTACTACACTGAACAACAATTTGACTGCTGTTGAATACACTAAATACCTATTCATTTCATCTTCATTGATTAAGATTCTTTCCCAATCTATTCATAAAAAGAGCAACATAGAGCCTTACAGGCAGTGAGATTACACATCCCAGGAAGCTCCAGGACTCACCAGATAGCTTCGTTTTTCAACAAAAGCTATGCTGCAGCTAGGCTATGAAGCCTTCGAGCTAGATCATTCTCTGGATGAGCAGGATGTAGGAGCATCTGTATTCTGTGTGAGTCTGTGGGCTAGAACTGCCACAGATCCGCCTGGGAAATTCTCAGAGACTTTCGGGAGCTAGAGTCCAAAAATGGCCTGTCCCTAGATGTATAACAACTAGAGTGGACTGGGGAGGGCTGGTGAACTCAATTGCTGATCAGTAATCGAAGAACTTCACTTACCTGTAGAGCTGCCAAATCTCAGGGTGCCAGCTAAAGTCTCAGACAATTGCTTCACTCTTCCAAATCTTCAGGAAGGGGAGCAAATCTGGAAGGCAGGGCTTGTCGCAGTGCAGCCGGCAGCTTCCAGGATGAGCTCCCGAGAAAAGCTGGAACTGCCTGGTGTGGGGGTCCTTCAGAAATGAGGGATCGAAGGTGAGACTAGGAGAAGTCTCCCTGAAGCATGGTGAGCAGTGGAGGTGAGGGAAGCTGGGCAGCAACCTGGTGTTTCTTCCCTCTGAAGAGATCACCCTGAGCACAGATTGGGTGGGAGCCATTTTGGGCACTCAGCTATGAGTAACCCTCCCATCCTGGAGGAGAGGAGAACAAACAAGTACGACACTGAAAATACACAACAACAAAGTAAGTTGAAGCCTTTGATTTATGAACAGCCCCATTAAGTGGAAAAAGAAATCAGAGTGAAAATATTTGGCCGAAAGAAGGCAAGGAGCAGCGAGCTTGCTTACCAGTCTGCTTCCTCAAAAGCGAAACTGTCTCTTAAACAGCAGGCTGTTTCAAGGTCAAAAGTGAGAGAGTGAGACGGGGAAAAAATCTTTTGTTTCTGGAAAAAGTCCCAGAGTGAATAACAGTGGATGGGGACTTAAAGCTTTTAGAAATAAGGAAATCAGATTGAGAAACAGAGACTGAAATCCTGTGATTGCTGTTTAGCTTGGACTTTCTCCCTAGATTGCGTAGGACTCTGATAATAGAATTCTGTTAGTTTTCTGGAGAAGATGGAATGAGCTTTTAGAAGCAAGGAAATCAGACTGGAAAACATAACATTGTGGTACCAGACTTCACAACAGCATAGATCTGGAAGAGATAACGTTGGCCGAGAGTTGACTGTGGAGCTAGGAAAACCAGGACTGGAGTTCTTGATTGAATCTTTGGATTAAAGAAAGGAACATACAGTGGACTATAAGGATACCTACTGGAGAGACTAAAACCCTGTGATTGCTGTTTAGCTTGGACTTTTTCACTGGGCTGTGTGGGACTCTGATAATAGAACTTTGTTAGGTTTCTGGAGAAGAAGGAATATCTTTACCACTGTTGTATTTTAAACTGCTAGGCTAAAAGTTGTTTTACATACTATAACATTTGTGCAAAGATTGGAGGAAGATCCTAGGGGAGGTTTTTGATTGTGGGTTTGGTTTGTTAATAAAATAGTGGGAACTTCTGAAAGAGTAGGTGGTATATTTGAGGGTTGGTCACTTTGGTGAAGGATATACTGTAGTATTATTTACACAAACCCCACTCATTGAAAAGATCGAAAAGGCCTCCAAAAAACTAAAGCACCAAATGCTGGAGGCCTTTTTTGCCCAGTCTCAAAGTTTGGAAAAATTAGTGGCACAAGAATCAGACAAAGAACGGCAGACTACCATGCAAAATATAATAACAGTAGGATTTCAGCAAGTAAATGAACGTCTTAGCCAAATACAGTAGTAGATCAGATGAAAGAGATGACATTAGATGTGAAACAACAGTTAAATGAAACTCCATTAACCCCAGAATTGCTTTTATTGATACCAGGCAATATAGATGAGATAAAGTGTTACCCAGTAATCTATATAGCTACCACAGTCAGAAAGCTTTATGCTAAAAATTGGAAGAAAGTAGAGATACCGAAACAAGAGGAACTTATTGAGAAGATATGGGAAGTGGCAGAAATGGATATTCTTTCAGACGTGTTGAAAGACTGTCCAATTCAGAAGGAAACTGAATGATGGGATTTATTATATAAATGGCTTCAGTCTCCAGATAGTGTTGGAGTAACATAGATTTAAATTAAGATGCAATTATAAGTTGAATGTTGGAGGGTAATCAAATTGTAAGAAAAGGCAGAAAGTTGATTTGTTATCATAACGTGAATAGATTGGATGATTGTATATTTTGTGTTCTCCTACCCCCTAACCCTTTTCCTTTTCCCCTACTTCCCCCCTTACTTCCTTTTACTCTTTGTATTTCCCACCTTATTCTTAGTTGATAAAAATAAATAAAAGAGTAAAAAAAAAAAAAAAGGAAGGGGAGCAAATCTCAGGGCAAGTTGTATCAAAGAAGGAAAAAGGCAGATTTTTATGGGTGAGGTGGCCTCTGCTTCTATCTCCACCAATTCAAAGCTTTCACTAAGACTCAGAGATTCAGTACAAATGTATTTTCATGCACATTGTGCCTGAGCAACATTGACATGCCAAAATCTCAACAAAGGGATCAAAGAAGTGAGATCATGCATTTCAGCTGGATGGTGCAGGTCAATTTGGCTGGGCTCTCCTACTTGGAAGTCGTTGGTCCAGGCTGTTTTCCACAATATAGATTTTTCTGCCTGGAATGAGTACAGGCATATGAATCCTGAGGATATTTTTTTGGCTGATTGCATCATTCTCCTCTAACTGGATGGGGCATGACAATTCATTGGGCCATCCTACTTGGAAGTTGCTGTTCTGGACTGTTTTTCACAATATTGATTTTCTGCCCAGAATGGGTACTGGAGTGTTGTTCCCAGGGATGATTTGTGTCTGGTTGCATCACTCCCCTCTAGTTAGATAGGTCTGGTGAATTTGGGTGAGCTGTCCTACTTGGAAGTCTCTGTTCTGGGCTGTTTTTTACAGCATCAATTTTTTTGCCCAGAACAGGTATCATGATTTTGTTTCTGCAGGTAATTTGTGGCATGCTGCATCCATATCATCTAACCGCACATGTGTTGCGAATTTGGTTCGATTATCCTACTCGGACGTTGCCATCCCTGGCCATTGTGTTCTGTTCTGGCAGGTGTTTGGGCAATAAAGGATTAATGAAAGAGTACTATTCATTGATTTGAGGTGTAAAATAATAATTGGATGTTTGTCCAGCACATCCCGCATTTTTTGGCATCAGTTTTTATTAAGAAGTTGCTGTTCCGTTCTAACTTTTACCTAGTCCCAAGCATGGCCTATAACATAATGTAACATAACAACATTGAATCAAGTCATATTTTTCCCTGTTACCTGGTGGTGAGCCTTCCACAAGTTTCAGCAGCAGTGTAGGACTAGAAAACCCAGCTGCCTCAAAATAGGTTTTTTTCTTCCTTGTTCTGAGTTGTTGAGAATTATCTGTCTGATAGTTTAGCAACACAAGGAGGTGCAAAACCCTTTACCTCATGTGTCATGGCTTGACAGCTAGGACTACTGTACTAGTGTGTGGCTGTGTACGCATTCCTTCCTGCTCCCACTGGCATGCCAGTGGTGGGGGAGATTTTCATTAAGATCACAGCTAAGGGAGAAGTTTTAACTTTCCTTTCCCACACAATGTACTCCTAATGACTTATTGCCCTTGTTCCAGTTTCTGGCATTTGATTTTAAAGATTGCTAATCCCATTCTGAATGTCCATGTAGTTAGGCACCAAGAATATTTGCAACTGAGCAAAACAGCAAGGAGGATCATGCACCTGTCTTTGGCTTAAAATTAAATAATGTGAGGGAATATTTAATTTACCTCTTAGGTTTTACTTTACATGGTTTCTAATAGTTTCAGAAGGAGCAATTAAAATGATACATTGCTAAGCCTTATGAGTCATCGACTGAGTTTCTCAAGATGATGGTGTTCGCTGGGGCTGGGATGTGCTGTATGGGTGCCCTTTGGTAATGCAGTAGCTGCTGCCTTGTGTGGAAGGTTATAATTTATATGGGCTGAAAAGCATAGCTTTTCCTGTAATTGGAAATGTTCTCTGAAGGCATTCCATGGGCAGTCTTCAATTTACCATAATTTATGAAACTAAAACAACAATGACAATCAGTTTCAATTTATCTCTCCTTTATTGTAGTAGCACATAGTGATAATATTTGGTTTGGTACAGAATTAACAGGGCAATCGAATGAAGGTATGCAACATGGGGTTTCTGTTTTACTTTTGGTGAAATCCTGTTGCTTAGCATTGTATATCAGACTACAGTGCGCCCATTGAATCAGAGGGTAATTGATGCATCAAATACTCCATACATCACTTTGATTCAAATAAACATACTCTAATACAACTTGCTATGCTAAAAATAGGATTTTGGACAATAAATCACTGTGTGGGATCTATTTCTTGTTTCATCATAGTTTTTCAGGAATGGAAGAGGTTGCAGTTTTTGGTCATCCTTGATGGCCAAAAGTATTTTGACTTCACTTTCACACAATAGTATTCAAAGTGTTTTCTGAAATCTCAGCGGTCATCAGAAGATTATTAGTCCTTTGTATGCAGCCCTGCCTGAAAACCTGTTTGCCTACTATTAAAGAAAGAGAGGTGTGGATGAACAATCCCAAACTCATTTTGGTCATTCATTTAAATTTGTTTTAAGGCACAGAAGCATGTTTTTGAATTACCAAGAACCTTTACAGTCCCCCAATGACACCTCTGTATGTCCCCTGCCATTGAAAACATCCTGTTTCTTTACCTTTCAAACAGATGCAGCTGGAACAGTGGTAACAATTGGGGATTGAAAGATACTCACAAAATAACCCATACTTGTCAGTCTAGGCCAATGATGGTGAACCTATGGCACACATGCCACAGCTGGCATGCAGAGCCCTCTTTGTGGTCACATGAGCCATAAGTCACTGGATCGCTACCCCCAGCAGCCAAACCTGAGGACGAGGCTGCAGCCATCCGCGGTGCTAGCGCTCTGACAGGTGGCAGGCCCGGAACCGGAGCAGCTGGCGGCGGCGGGCCAGCCTAGCTATAGGCAGTGGCAGGATTAGGCACAACTGGAGGTGGATCCAGAGTGGGGTCTGGAGGCCTGGGATTCCCCCTTCCACCACCACTTCTGCCATCTCTGCTGCCCGCTGAGGTTTTTGTTTTTTGTTTTTTTCCAGTTTAGGCACTCGTGCGCAAAAAGATTCGCCATCACTGGTCTAGGCTGCATCTGTTTAAGATTTTGCAGAATGGAAATGTGAACATTTATCTTTAAAAACTAACCACAATTTTAGTGTTTACAAAAATTTTTCATAGTAAATGAGAATATTTTAGGCCTTGATCTGTTGCCTGCACCATTTCTTTTTAAAAAGTAATTTTATGAGATCTGGAGAAACAGAAGGTGCTGTTCCTTCTCCATCACCCTAGTCCTTTGGGACTAACTCTTTGGAGGATGTGTCCGCAGTAGTTTTCCTACAGGCAGCTGCAGTTGCTGCAGCTTGTCCTAATTGCTGGAAAGGTAAGAGATGCCGTGTCAATGCACAAAAGTGATAGAAATGGCAAATACGCTTGTAAGCGAGATTTGTTTGTTCTTGCCCAGATTCAAGATTGTTTTGGTTCATCAAGATCAGCAACTTAAACATACTCCATAATGGATTAGAATTGGTCCCTCACTTTCAGTCCAGTGTTCAATGGAGTAATGGGTATATTGTCTTGGATCCAAAAATTCCCACATGTGTCTGTTGATGGAAGTTGGAGAGAGGCTAACTACTCCATGAAAGTCTGCTCTGAGGGCAGAGAATCCTTCTGACCATGTGTCTGGTGGTACAGGAAATTGGACATGGAATCTTACCACCATTTCCTTTCATCATGGGAAACTTCTACTGAATCAAAGAACCTTCTGTGAGTAGGAAGGTTTCTGGAAGGTTTCCAACTTATTCTTCCTTTTTCTGGAAGAATAAGTTGGAACGCAAACCACTGGAAGTTTGAATGTGATAGCTTATAAGGAGTGGGGTTGAAAAATGTATTCATAATTCAAACTGTGTTCTCCACACCCTTGATTAACATAGGTTAGATGAAGAGGGGGATAATAATCTCTACAATGGACCCTTGACTTACGGAATTAATCCGTATTGGAAGAGTGGCAGCAGGTCGAAAAGTATGTAGGTCGAGGTCAATTTCCCATAGGAATGCATTGAAAACCATTTAATCCATTCCAGCATTTAATCCGTGTCGGCTTTTGGCTTCTCGGGTTTGAAAACCCCCTCCGCTGCTCTGTCTCCCATCCACAGTGCCCTCTGCCTCCTGTCCCCACCATGGACGGGAGACAGAGGGCAGTGGAGGGGGTTTTGAAGCCCGGGAAGTTGAAAGCTGCTCTGCGCCTGCTGCTGGCTTTCAGCTTCCCGGGCTTCAAAACCCCCTCCACTATCCTTGATGGGAGACAGAGGGCAGTGGAGGGGGTTTTGAAGCACGGGAAGCCGAAAGCCGGCAGCAGGCGTGGAGTGGCTAGAGAGCAGTAGAGGGTGTTTTGAAGCCCCTGAAGCTGTAAGCCGCTCTGCGCCTGCTGCCGGCTTTTGGCTTCCTGGGCTTCCAAAGCTGTCCCCACTGCCCTCTGTCTCCCGTCCCTGTTGCCCTCTGCCTCCTGTCCCCACGGACAGGAGGCAGAGGGCAGCAGAGGGGGTTTGGAAGCCTGGGAAGCCAAAAGCCGGCAGTGGGCGTGGAGTGGCTTTGGCTTCTTGGGCTTTCAAAGCTGTACCCGCTGCCCTCTGCCTCCTGATCCCGGTGCCCTCTGCCTCCTGTCCCCGGTGCCCTCTGCCTCCTGTCCCCGTGGGGACAGGAGGCAGAGGGCAACGGGGGCGGGAGACAGAGGGCAGCGGAGACGGGAGGCAGAGGGCAGTGGGGCCGGCTTTGAAGTTCCTGCCCTTTCCCCCTCTTTCCTAGGTTGAAGCTCCGGCCGCAAGTCAAACAAAAATTTTGCTGTCGGAGCTTTTCGTACCTCAGCATTTTCGTAAGTAGGAACCTTCGTAAGTTGAGGGTCCACTGTATTTCTAATACTTAGCAAATAATATATTTCTGTTATAGTTACTAACAAATAAATGTTAGATACAATTAGTATATGACAAATATCCTTTATAGCAGGGGTCCACAACCCCTGGTCCGCAACCCTGCAGTGGTCCACAACCTGGCAGTGGTCGGCGGCCTAGGCAGGACCAGGCCGCGGACACAGATCTCCTGCCATCCTGTGAGCACTCCCCCTGCAAGCGCACCCCATGGATACGTGCAAATGTACTCCACCCCCTTTGAGTGTGACACCCCCTGTGTGCGAGTTCAACACACCTCCCTGCAAGTGCGACACCCCCCACAAGCAGGATATGCTCCCCCACGAGCATGAACCCCCCCCATGACTGTGACACCCTCCCGCATAAGCGTGCCATGCCCGCCAACTGGCTCAAAGTTGGGAAAAGATTAGGTACCACTGCTTTATAGTTACAGATATTCAAATTCTGAATACTTGGGGATCTTAATATTTTTAAAGCTTGTCTTGTTACTGGAATTTTGTTTATAACTATAAATAACCCACCACTTTTTGTTAATATTGTATCTTTTTTACAGCTTGTACTGTTGCTGTAAATAACATTTATTTTGAAAAACAAAATTAACTGAATTTTAGTTCAAACTGTAGACTGTAGGTATCCTGCCTATGAAGGCTTAATTTACACCACACTAGATTTTAAGTATTTACCACACTGTGATACTCATACCTTTTCACTGACTGTGGATACAAACACAGTTAAGTGAACTAGTAATGAAGGGGTGATAATTGGAATGTTTGAAAACAAATGTTAGTTTATGAAGGATCAGGTTTAGGTTTCAAATACATTTGGGGATTTTTCATTGAAGAAGATGGCCATTTAAAACATTCAGGTCATTGTAAGCATATTACCCAGACAATAGCTGGCAAGCTGACTGAAATCTTAGACCCTCTTGTCTTTCTTTTCCATTGCAATT
Organism: Pogona vitticeps; assembly: GCF_051106095.1. Lineage (NCBI taxonomy): Eukaryota > Metazoa > Chordata > Lepidosauria > Squamata > Agamidae > Pogona > Pogona vitticeps. Next base: position 95,444,916 of record NC_135785.1, read on the forward strand.
ACTTTTCCATCAATAGCCCTAAGATTTGAATGACATTCTTCTTTCTGTATAAAACCAGCTATCAGATGAGTGTGCCACATGGTGCTAATTCTAATTTTACTTTTAGTTCAGGCCTACAGAAATATGGCAGAAGAAAGTAATCAAATCCTTTAAAAATATTATAGTGGTGTGTTGGCGTGTTGGTAGCAGTAATAAACAATGTTAATCTGGTGTAATTAATCCACAAAATACATATAATTTTAGTCTGACTGTAGAACTGTACTGTTATTATACAGCATACTTTCTAAAATGATTATGTACTTTAAAATTATTCAGAATAGGAGTACTGTATATGGAAATAAACTGTTCATTTTCTTCCAAAGCAAATGCATTAGTCTAGGATAATAAAAATATATAACACGGATATTCAAAAATCCAGCTGGTTCATCCCCATCTCCAACCTTCTGATCTTTGGGTAAATAACCAGTGCGAAATATTCACTTGGTAAATACCGGCAAATTTCTTGACTTTTTTAATGTGCACTAAATTATTGATGGTACAAATACCTGTGATAGGTTTTGAGTAGAGATGGGGACGAATATAAAAACGGATCTTTTTTTTTTTTATGAATATAGCGGATTTGTCATATATTTTCCTGTTTTTATTTGTCCCCATATGATTTTTTAAAAAAGCCATTCTATGGCTTTTCCATTCAGCCTACTGGTCCACCAATCAGCTGATCAGTGGGCTAATAGGCACCCACCCACCCCCACAGCCTACCCCCACTCCCCCACCAACACCCTCTTACGATCATCGCTGCTGCTGAGATCTCCATCAGGCCTCCGCAGCTGTAGAAAGGGAAACTGGCTGCCCTTTGCAAATATGGTGTCTGCGTCTTCATTTAGGGTGGAGAAGCTGCAGCTGCCATCTTTGCAAAGGGCAGCCTAGATTCCCTTAGTCTGCCTTTGGGGTGGGATGGAGGGGAGGCGGGGGCGTGGTGGTGGGGTGTGGCAGCAGGAGTGTGTGTGTGTGTTTAGTACCCCCTCGAATTGACAACTAAATTAATTATTCATCACTTTATGGGGGCAACTGTGTGCTTCGTGAGTCATCTACTTTTGATGATTCCCGAAGCAGGCCGACTTGCCAAAATGGCTGTGTCAATATAACAAAAGGCAAAAAGGCAGGATAATCTGAAATACGAAATACGTAAAATCTTTTCTTAACCTCTCTTTTGGATTCCTGACTCTCATATTTCAGAGGTTCTATTGTAAATCCACAAAAGACTCTGAAAATGAAACAAGTGTGCTACTTATATCCTGCCCCGCAGTGCTTAAAGCACTCTTGGAGTAGTTTACAATTTAATTATGTAGGCTACACATTGACACCCCCCCCAAGTAAACTGGGTGTTCAGTTTCCCAACCTTGGAAGGATGGAAGACTGAGTGAACCCTGAGTCAGCTACCTGGGATTGAACCCTGGTTGTGAGCAGAGTTTGGGCTGCAGTAGAGACGTTTAATCACTATGCCACAAAGCTCCTATGAAAGGAAGGGTCTCTTTCATGTTTTCCCCCATGTGGGTGAACCTGAAGGTCCCACCCCTAACTGAAACCATTTTGAAATGGATTCAAGTTCTGTTTGCTAGATAAGAGCAAGTAACTCTTGAGCACATATTTTCAATTGTTTTGCAGACTAATTATACATAGAGCCAGTTATAGTCATATGGGGAGTGTTTTTTGGTAGTACTTTTTGGCTGTCCATTTTCTTTGTGCCGTGAAGCCTTAAGAGAGAATGGCCACATGCCCAGGTAATGGTGACCTATCTGGAGGTGTTGTTAAAGAAGCACAGTCAATGAGCACGACTCCTCTTGGCAATCAGTCAGCCTCCCAGAGAACACCAGCTGTATAAAAATGCCTTCACGGGTTATTTCAGGCATTTCCCTCTCACCCCAGCTCTTCTTGGGCATCACAGTTTGATTTAAATGAGACCACTTTCTTGATAAAAATGGAGTGAATGTCATGACAAACATTACATGTCGAGATTAAGTTCTCCAATTAAAATGTTCTCATTTTGAGGAACAAAACGAGTTGAATACTGGTGGGTTTCTATCACAGGAATTATTTTTATATGTTACTGTCATTTTGTTAAATTTTACTCATTAAATTTAACAGGTGGTAGCTGCCACATACTTAAACAATTCAGCACAGCTGTCCACACTACATTACTGCAGGTATTCAGTGTGTTACAGCTATCCCTCTTTCATGGTTATTTAAACTCTTTACCTCAACACAAGCATAGGGAACCATGTAGCCCATCCCCAGTGTAGTATATGTGATGTTGTACAAGCAAGACATTTGTTGGTAGAAGGCAATGCCTAAGCATATACTCATATAAAAAAAGCAATGAGTGTACAGAAGCCTCCATAGAACTCCATATAAATCAGGAGTCCAGCTCAAATGAAGGTCTGCATAAAGTTGTATGAATGTAAGGTGGTTCCAGTGCTGACATTTGTGCTCTGGATTAGTGTGTGTGTGTGTGTGTGTGTGTGTGTGTGTGTGTGTGTGTGTGTGTGTGTGTGTGTGTGTGTGTGTGTGTGTGTGTGTGTGTGTGTGTGTGTACAAGCCACTAACAGGACACAGAAGTACCAGATGCAATTAGTAAGAATCCATTCTCCCTCGATCCCTGTATCCACTGGATTTCCCAGTGGTTATCACTGTTGCTGAAACCGCAACTCCTACCATTGGTTATACTGGCTAAGGCTGATGGGAATTGCAGTCCAGTGATATCTGAAACATTGCAGATTGCCCAACTTAGATATAAAAGGTAGAAGCAAAAACTGCAGAGGAAATCAGGTTAGCCAGACAAGTGCTACATCTTGTTAATCTTGAAAGGAGGTGTACTTCCAAAGGCCAGTAGTGGAACTTAACACCATGTTAGGCTGATGATGTCATCAGCCATGTTCGTTCGTTCGTTTAGTCGTTTGGTCGTGCCCGACTCTTCATGACCCCATGGACCAGAGCACGCCAGGCCCTTCTTGTGGTGAGATGGGTTTTTGAGTTAAAATCTTTTAAGGCATAGGGGTTTTGTAATTAAGAAATGAGCCAGAGAGGTTCCATCTTGTTTCTTTGTATAAAGTATCTTTGCTATGCTGACAAGTGTTTTCCAGGCGAGCCGAGAGAATGTTATTCTGAGAGCCTGAGAAAGGACTCTGTGTGATTAGATAGATGGGAATTGTTGTGACTCTTTGAGAAACCACCGTAACCCAAATAACATCTGGTGTGTATGAGAAAGAAGTCATGTGGTACAACAGGACTGTTTACCTAGTAACGAACTCTGATTGGATGACATCGTGGGAAGGTGCATTAGGCCCTTGCCAGTTACTCTTGAAAAAGGAACTTTTTCTCTATGGACTTTGTCTTTCCAAGACCGACCTTTCAGTGATTCGTGACCTACTCTTCAGCCATTTGGGACTCACCCTAATGTCTTTCGAGACAGGCTGGTGGCCTACCTACATGGACTGGTTCCTATGCTTTGCTGGATTACTTTTGGACTTATGGGATTTTTCCTAAGGACTGTGCATGGACTATTTTCTATGGACTGTTCTATGGAATATTCTTTATGGACTTCTTTTCTTGGAATACTCCATATGGACTATGCTCTTGTAATTTTGTAAGGACTATGGTATATTTACTGGATTTTTCTTTTCTAAGGACTATGGGACATATAATGGATTTTTACTTTTGTTAAGGGATTTTTATTCTATAGTATCACTGAGGACTATAGCCTTGTTATGACCTACATGGATTATTTTGTTTTTACTAATGATTTCTTGTACTGGAACTGTTTTTATTCTTTTTAATGGCTTTTTGGCTTTTTGAATACTTTTCTATTTTTCATGTTTTCTTTGCCTCACTACATCTTTGTAACTAAACAGCACAATGCTAGTTTATTTGTTTTGGTTTAATTTGGCTCTGAAACTTAGTAACATGCTTTTTCCTTAATAAAATAAAGATTATAAAACTCAATTGGTTTTCTGAACAGTACACTTGTCATAGGGTCATCTGAGAGTGCTGCCTCGGCCTAGCTTACTTAGAGTCCTGTCAGTGGTGCAAGTTAAGTCTAAGGACTACAAAGCCCACTTGACCTTTTCACAATAATATCTGAGAGTACCAGGGTGTTCTTATGTGGGCAGACTTGTGAGAAGGAGTGTTGTAGCATGGCTAGCTGAATTGGACTCTTTCAGCCCATTTTAGCATGTACAAACTCCTGATTGCTCTCTGTCCAAGCTTACACGTGAGTTTTCGAACCCGTGTTTGCGACACTTCTATCTTCCACTGCCTCCCGGAGTTGTGTCAGATTCATGTTGGTTGCCTCGATGACACTGTCCAACCATCTCGTCCTCGGTCGTCCCTGTGACAAACCCAGACCTACTGGGATCTGCCACACGTTAACTAAGCTGCCACCAACCATTCCCTATAAGAAGTCACACAGACCAGGGATGGATTTTTAACCAATAAAAGAATAAGGTTTATTTAAAACAACACACAGGGAAAATAAATTGATCAGGTGAATAAGATATAGTAACGTGGCTTAGTTTCACTCATACATACACACAGTTTGGTTCACACAGAACCCTTAACTTAAAGCACAGACCCTGAACCTATCAGGTTCTGGCTAACCAACAGACACCTGAACCTATCAGGTTGGTACTGACACACAGTAGTACCCTGTCTGACACACAGACTCCCACACCAGCTTCTTCTTCCCAGCTGCTGCTTCTTCACATCCCAGCGTCTCCACTTCTCCACACACGCATCACATATATATACAGTACAGCCCCTCCTCCTGATGTCCCGCCTTCCACTCCCCATAGGATGGAACTTTCCCTCCAAACCCATGACAGACAGGTAACATCAGTGCTGTATGTAACACCTCCCCTCTTTATAAGTTGTTTTGTAGGGGGAAAGCTAAGGTGCTTTTTCCCAAAAAAACAACCTGGATAAAACACACAAAAACAGTTATACATACAATATCATACTTACTTATACTTACATTCTAAGTTAACCATAGCAATTAGGCATTTAAACATTTACCATATACATTACATCAATTTACCTTTATTCATACAAACCAAGTTCAAAAAACAGGTACATTTAACTTTTTGTTCACCAATATATATACATAGTCCATGTTTCTTTCGCCGTCTTCATTCTTCAGGTCTTCTTGACAAGGCGTCAGCAACACAGTTCACTGACCCTCTGACCACTTTCACTTCAAAGTCATAGTCCTGTAGGTTTAAAGCCCACCTCATAAGTTTGCTATTGTGGGTTTTCATTGTCTTTAACCATTGCAGTGGTGAATGGTCAGTGCACAGAATAAAATGTCTTCCCCAGATGTAAGGCTTGGCCTTCTGGATCGCGTAGACTATGGCCAAACACTCCTTCTCCACGGTTGCCAAATGTCTCTCACCTTTTTGGAGTTTCCTACTCAGGTAGGACACTGGATGCTGGTCACCATTCTCATCCTCCTGGCACAGAACTGCTCCTACCCCGCTGTTAGACGCATCGGTGTAGATGATGAACTCCCGGTCGAAGTCTGGAGCACGCAGCACTGGATACTGGACAAGCGCCTCCTTCAACCTCTGGAACGCCGCCTCACAGTCGCTGGTCCACGGGATGCTGTCATCAGTCTTCTTCCTCGTCAGATCGGTCAGCGGAGCCGCAATCTCGCTAAACCTCGGGATGAACTTTCTGTAGTATCCCACCAACCCAAGAAATGATTTGACTTTTTTCTTGGTGTTGGGTCTAGGCCAATCACGAACAGCTTCTATTTTGGCCTCCAGGGGTTTTATCACTCCTCCCCCTACTATGTGACCCAAGCACTTTACTTCTGGGCTACCCAGCTGCAGTTTGTTTTCTTTGCAGAGCCTAGGCCAAAGCACTCCCTCCCCTGGGTTAAAGTGCCTCTCCCCGGCTTTCTGGTCATCCCAAACTTTCTTTCTGACCTTTTGAGCTTGCAGGGTCTCTGCTGCTAGCTCTAGGTTTCTCTTTAGGTCCTTCCTTAAAGAGTCTATGTATGTCACAACGTCCGGTGGGTCATCCTGGGTGATCTGCTCCCAATCCTGTTTGATCAAATCAAGGGGCCCTTTCACCCTTCTCCCAAATAAAAGTTCAAATGGACTGAACCCGGCACTGGCTTGTGGCACTGATCGACAAGCAAACAAAAGGGATTGCAGCCTCTGGTCCCAACCGCCTGGATTCTCTGCCAAGTAAGCCCTAATCATGCGCACCAGAGTCCCATTGAACCTCTCAGTCAACCCATCACTTTCAGGATGATAGGCAGTGGTTTCCCTGTGCTCAATTCCACAGATTTGCCATAAGCTTTTCATGAGCTTTGATGTAAATGATGCGCCCAAATCTGTGATTATCCCTGAGGCAAATCCCATCCTGGACATATACCCCACCAAGGCATCTGCCACTGTGTTAGTTTCAATATTAGTCAAGGGTATGGCTTCAGGGTACCCCGCGGCATGGTCCACAATGGTGAGAATGAACCCGTTCCCCCTCTTTGTGGCCCTGGGCAAAGGTCCCACAATACCCACCCCTATGCATTTGAACGGAGTGTCAATCACAGGCAAAGGGCACAACTTTGCTTTGGTCCTGTCGCGGCTATTCCCCTGCCTTTGACACACATCACATTGTTTACAGAACTCCCTGATCTGCTTCCCTATGTCAGGCCAGTAGAAATTCTGTGTGATTCTCTGCTGTGTTTTGTTCACCCCTAAGTGCGCAGCAAACATGTCAGAGTGCCCCCTTTGTAAGATCATGGGGCGATACTTTTCAGGTACCACCAGCTGACTTCTGATCCCCTCTCCCCCTTTTGAGATATTCCTCAGGGTCTCTCTATATAAAATTCCCTTTTCCTCTCGAAATCTCACTGGGGTTTCAGGTGTTAGCTGGGCGTCTGTCACCTGTTCAAAACACTTTTGGAGAGTGGCGTCTGCCTTTTGCCCTTGTCCAAATCTGCTGTCTGTGGTTAAGGTTTCCACCACAGCTTCTGAACTCCCCCCACCTGCTTCCGTCTCTGGCTCATCATTACCCCCCTGAACTGTCCCCGTGGTGGCTTGTGAACGTGTAATCACTAGCACCCGTTTCACATGTTCAGCCAGGTCATTTCCCACGAGCACGGCTGCTGGCAGAGTCGATGAAATCGCTAGCCGCCAAACTCCCCTCCAGCCTTGAAAGTTGACAGGTACCTCCGCGACTGGCAGTGAGATCACCTGCCCCTCAATCCCTGCCACCTTCATGCTCTCATTTGGGATTAGATATTCCCTAGGAATAATATCTGGATGGCACAGGGTCACCTGAGAACAAGTGTCCCGCAGCCCCCGATACTGATGGCCAAGTATTCCTACGTCCACCCCTGCTGTCTCAAACAACTGGGAATCTGTTCTCACCAACAGGCAGCGCCTGACCTCTACAAGAGGACCATTTTCCTCAGCCTGATCAGCAGATGTAGCTGTTTCAGATTGAGTAGCCATGGCAACAGGCTCCCTCAGGGACAATGAGCCTTGCTCTTTCTGGACACAGAACACAGCTTTTGGCTTGGTTCCACTCGAATCCTGAGGCACCATTCCTTTTAGCTGCCTTAATTTCTCACACTCTGAGATTAGATGGCCCTTTCCCTGACAGAAATAACATTTTCTGGTGTATTTTGATTCTCTCTCATCTTGTTTTGGTTTTCCCTCCAAAATCTGAGGTCTTGGTTTCATGTCTGAGGGCTTCCCTTCACCATGGGCCCCTCCCCCTTGCTGGCTTTTCCCTGGTCCCTGAGAGTACTTGCTGTAGGTTTCTTTGGGTTTTCCTACAGATTTCTCCTCACCTAAGGGCTTTCTTATCTGGTAAATAAAATCTGCGATCTCTGCGGCTTCTGCCACAGATTTTGGTTTCCTTTCCCTCACCTGGAATTTCAGTTCCCCATGCAGGACTGAATAGAATTGTTCCAGCGCTATCAAGTCTTTAAGCTGCTGGTAGGTCTCTGTCCCCTCCTGAGATAGCCATTTCTCAAGCAGCCTCACCAATTGGGCCCCCACTTGGGTAAAAGTCTGCTCTGGTTTCTTTGTGAGGGACCTGAATCTTTGCCTCAGCTGTTCCGCATTTATCCCATGTCTTGCAAACACCAGTTTTTTAAACTCTGCAAAATCTTTCATCAGTTCCTCAGGCATCTCGGCATAGACCTCAGCCAGGCTACCACTGATTAAAGATCGCATGATGGTCATCTTCTCAGTTTCCCTCACTGAGAAGTCCACAAACGCTCTTTCCACTAGGGAAAAGAACACCTCAGGACAATCTCCCTTGTGGTACACAGGGAATTTCTTCAGGTCAGCTTTAGACAGTTGGCCTCCCTCAGAATCCCTATTGTTATTATTGTTCTGGTTCATCAGTTCCAATTTTTTTAATTCAAACGCCATTTTCTCTCTCTGCAATTCCAATTCAAATTGCCTTCTTTCTCTCTCTATTCTTTCCTCTCTTTCCCTTTCCTCCATTTCAAATTGCCTCATCCTCAGTTCATGCTGTTGGGCTATGAGCAATTTTCTGAGTTCTGGGTTCTGCTCTCCTGTGCTGTCACCTTGCACTGAGCCAAATTCATCCTCAGAACCTTGGTCAATCTGGGGGTCTTTCACTTCACCCATTTCTGCCATTTGGCTTCGAGTCAAGGGCATACTCCCCCCCAGAACAGGCTGCTTTCAAAAGTCAAGCCTCAAAATAAAACGACCACTTTTTTTTTTTCTTTTGCCTCAGAACCAGCTTTCCCTCTAGATTGCTGCTGTCCTTCAGCACTACTTGCAACAGTTGCAAGCTAGAGCCTACCCCCCTCTGCTGGGCCTCTCAGCAGGCAGGCTAAATCACTTCTACTACACAGCTTTGCCTCAGCTTTTTTCCCGCCAAAAACAGGCTGCCTCAGAGCACCCTAATCTAGTCTCCCCAGTTGGCACGTTCTTCTACTAGCGCACCTCCCCGTGAGGTACACCTAGAAGATTACCTACGCGCCTCAGATTGTCCCTGACTAGACCCCCCTTGCTCTGGGCACACTTGCCAAGGCTTTGCTGGACCACTGGACAACTGGACCAGTCGTATCCCACACGCTGGACACCAATCAATGTGACAAACCCAGACCTACTGGGATCTGCCACACGTTAACTAAGCTGCCACCAACCATTCCCTATAAGAAGTCACACAGACCAGGGATGGATTTTTAACCAATAAAAGAATAAGGTTTATTTAAAACAACACACAGGGAAAATAAATTGATCAGGTGAATAAGATATAGTAACGTGGCTTAGTTTCACTCATACATACACACAGTTTGGTTCACACAGAACCCTTAACTTAAAGCACAGACCCTGAACCTATCCGGTTCTGGCTAACCAACAGACACCTGAACCTATCAGGTTGGTACTGACACACAGTAGTACCCTGTCTGACACACAGACTCCCACACCAGCTTCTTCTTCCCAGCTGCTGCTTCTTCACATCCCAGCGTCTCCACTTCTCCACACACGCATCACATATATATACAGTACAGCCCCTCCTCCTGATGTCCCGCCTTCCACTCCCCATAGGATGGAACTTTCCCTCCAAACCCATGACAGACAGGTAACATCAGTGCTGTATGTAACAGTCCCCTTCTCCTCTTGCCTTCACATTTTCCCAACATCAAGGTCTTTTCCAGGGAGTCCTCTCTTCTCATGAGATGGCCAAAGTATTGGAGCCTCAGCTTCAGGATCTGTCCTTCCAGTGAGCACAGCCATGTTAGTTTTTCATAAATTAAAATTTTTTGACCACCCCACTTTGAAAGTCCATTGGGATCCCTTTTGTTATGGGGAAGCTGTTGGAAGCTGTGGGATTAAGGGGGAGAGTCTTTAATGCTTAAAATGCATTTAATGCATTCAGTGGTTTTTTCAGTCCCTCTGCTGCTTCCATATCTTTCTTAATAATTTTTTAAGCAATTCTATAGAGCACAAACTAAATAAAGCATCTGAATATATGTATTTTATTTCACTTCCCAGAAATAAAGAGAACAATAGTTACACTTTCCCCCCAAAAAAGCCAGTACTTGACTAAGAGGCATGTTTTCCAAACTCCCCACTGGTGAATGTAATAGCAAACACCCAGGATTCTTGAAGGCTTTCACAGCCGGGATCCAATGGTTGTTGTAGGCTTTTTGGGCTCTTTGGCTAAACATTCAGAACACAGCCAAACAGCTTGAAAAACCTACAACAACCAAACACCCAGGATACTGGAAAGTGAGACACAATTTGTGTGTTGTCCTGGTTGCTTTCAAGGTTGTGGAAATATTCTTTGAGTCACTGTTGTGCAGTAAGGAATCTTACGGGATATGAAAATTCCATATTACAAGATTCCATCAAACATTCCTAAGAAGGGAATTGTATATGCACATACAGTATATACATTCATATATAGTATATAGATAGCCGCAGTTATGTGAATGTACTTTACAAAGGATGGGTTTGCCAAATCCTCACTTTGAGGAGCTTTTCAATTAAAATAGATGGCAATAAGCCCCTTCACATGTTCCCTTAAAGCACAACCTCCATGGATACTGTGTTTGTTGCCATTTGGGACATGACTAACTAGGAGGTGTGATCATCCATTTAATGGACATGTGAGGAGGCCCTTTGAAGACCTCATTGTCTTAAACTGATCTAGAGCACTTTGGCCCCAATTCAATTATGTTCCTGTTCTAGCAGAAGCAATTCTGTCAATTTATTCAGCAAGAGACTATTTCCCTCCCCACACGGCATCTGCAACAAGACTTTCTCCTTTCTCTCTCTATATATGTATTCTTAAATCTCTATAACACCCGAAACTCTTTTCTAACTCTCTGGAGGAGATACTGAGGCACACAGAGGCTGCACGTATTGTTGGCTGCATGTAAATGTTGATGGGAATCAACATTTTTGTGAACCCACCTTCCATCCATACAAATAATCAAGTTGGAAACCAGCTCTTGAACTCTCGGGATATTATATAAATGTTCAGTAGTATATGTAGCCCTAGAATTATAAGTCAGAACAATAATTGATGAGTGCTAAGATTTAGTGTTCTTTCTTTCTTTTGTTCTTTATCTTGAAATCATTATTAAAATGCAATACTGTATAAGAAAAACACTGATGAGATAAGCAAAATGTTGATCTAAATGGTTCCTTTTTCCATTACAGCTGATTCATACTGGATTAGGATGGAGTGCTGCCAACTGACTTATATTTTTATTGACTCTCTCTGTGTTTCTAGATTAATCAACTAATAGATGTTTTCCATCTTCAGCTGGCCTTGTTGTGTAAGCCAAATTGACTTAGAACCTAAAAGAGAGGCAGCGAAATGAGGACTGACAATGACAACTCAGAATTATAATGTTCCATCTTAATTGGAGGAAGCAGTACAACAAAAATTCTCAGAAGACAAAATTCAGAACAGATGTTAATCTGCTTCTCATCCCTGGGAATTTAAAAGCAAGGAGATGTCCTCCCAGGCAGTATAAAGAATTTGCTCAAGAAAGTTTGATTAGATGCAATGACAGAAGAGGTTTGAGACTAGGAGAAGAATAGATGGATGAGCCAGCTGGTCCCTTATTATTTCCCTAAGATCTCTTTCGTTCACATCTTGCGTCTCAAACGATATGCTAAGCAAAAGCAGCAGCCTTATATACATGCTGGCTTAAAAAAAAATTTAGCAACAATGACATGTCTTACTTTACTGTGTTAATTCCATATATTGCTCAGTGGTGTATTTTAACTCCTTGTTCTTCGGCAGCTTCTATCTTTTTCTTTCGAAATGGATCATGGATTCCACACTGTACTTTAGATATCTTGGTGCGTGAGTAGCAATTTTTTATGTGTGTAAACCTTGAAAATTACCTTCCAATTAGAAGAGAGACAGAGCTGTGTGATATGGTTTTTGCAATTAAGAGGCAATCAGAAACCTTTTGTGTGGCCAGATCCAATATAAACATTGCCAGCCTAACTTTTTACTTGTAGAATGCGATATTTTGTACCATTTTGCTGGCTTAGAGATTCTGGGACTTGTGTAAAAAGGAACTTCCCCAAGGTTTGATCTTATATACAAGTTAGCAAAGCATGAATGGCTGTCCTTTGGTCTCCTACTTCTTATTCTTTGCATTCTGAAGCTTAGGTTCAAGTACATAATGGTCCAGTTTGTACCATAACAGTATAATCTCACTTGATTCTACTCTTCTTATTATATAACAATGGGTTTAGTCCTGTCTTGTAGCTCTGCATGTGCAACAGGCATGATAATTGGTGGCAAATCCCCACTGAGTAAAGGCTTCCTTTTGTGATTTGGGGGTATACATGACTTTTTCTCATTGTGTATGAGTCGTGTGCACTCCAAGATCACATTTATTCCATGGTGACTTGCTGCTGTTGATGACATCATTCCATTGTGCATGTAGAACTACAGTACAGGATTTCAACCAATGAATTCTGGAAGTGGATGGTTTCAAGGAGAAACTCCAACTAGTGAAGGATTTAGAGGAGGAAGGGAGTTAAACAAACCTCTCCTCTGTTGTGTTTCTGCTTCCAGTTCACCCCACCCCAAATATAATTCGTTAATTATGTGCCGTCAAGTCAGAAATGACTTATAGTAACCCTAATAGGGCTTTCAAGGTAAGTGAGCTATTTAAGGAGTGGTTTTATCAGTTCCATTCTCCCAGTGAGATTCCATGTCTAAGTAGGGAATACTAGGCTGTCACTCTGTCCACTATACCACACTAAGGTAAAGGTAAAGGTTCCCCTTGACAATTTGTCCAGTCGTGTTCGACTTTAGGGGGCAGTGCTCATCCCCGTTTCCAAGCCATAGAGCCAGTGTTTGTCCAAGGACAATCTTCCGTGGTCACATGGCCAGTGTGACTTAGACACGGAATGCTGTTACCTTCCCACCGAGGTGGTCCCTATTGATCTACTTGCATTTGCATGCTTTTGAACCGCTAGGTTGGCAGGAGCTGGGACAAGCAACGAGCGCTCACTCCATCTCATGGATTCGATCTTACAACTGCAGATCTATAGACCTTACAGCACAGAGGCCTTTGTGGCTTAACCCTCACATACCACACTAGGTACCACCATATCCAAGCAAAGAAAGAGGTCATGTGGTGAAATGTAATTCAGCCTCAAATGTGGAATAAGTGTAGACGTATTGTTTGAAGTGTTTTGTGATGTGCAGCCTTAATGCCAGTATTTGCCTGCTACCCAACAAAGACACAGAGGACAAATTTCACTGCCATGCAAACAGATCTCACATTTGTGTCAGGGCTTGGGATAGCACATATAAAGCAGTTGCGAGAGAATATTTCCACAAAATCAGTGTCTTCACCTGAGCAATTATGCAGGAACAGCAGATGGCCATTATCCTCTGACAATATTTTATTGGCAACTCTGAAATGGATAGCACTTAGCAATGCATAATCCAATGTGATGTTCGCCCTGTTATTCACATTGCACAAGGAGGAAAAACATTACAGAAGTATCTGCACTCATATAATGCTAATGGAGCAAAAGGGGAGAGACCTAAAATTTAAGTGTTCATTTATTTGTTTCAAAGTGAATTTTGTGATCATAAAAAGGTGCTGAATTGACTGGGGCCCTCTAGGTATTGATGGAAAAGTTGCAACAACATCATCACAAGACATGTAAAACTTATTCCACACCTTCTAGACTTCACTTTAAATGACCTTGGAAAAAGTAGTTTACTTACAATTGTTGCTCTTTTCCCTGGGATTGTCAGAAAGAGTATCATACAAAGATCACACTGTGGTTTGGAAACTTAAAGAAACACACTGATCAGATACAACATTAAAACCACCTGCTTACTATTGTGTAGCCCCCCACCCCTTGTGCTGCCAAAACATCTCTGACACATCAAAGCATGGACTCCACAAGATCTCTGAATGTGTCCTGTGGTATTTGGCACCAAGAGATTAGCAGTAGATCCTGTAAGTTCTGCAAGTTGCAAGGTGGGGGTGCCATAGATCAGATTTGGTGTCCCAGCAAACCCCCAACTCTTTGAACTTTTTGACACTTTCCTCAAACCCTTCCTGAACAATTTTTGCAGCGTGGCAGGACACATTATCCTGCTGAAAGAGGCCACTGCCATCAGGGAACACCATTGGCCAGCATCATGTTCTTCAGAAATTTGAGCTGCAGTAGCTGTTCCGTGTGATTGGACCAGACGGGCTAGTTTTCTTTCCCCACATGCCTCAATGAGTCTTGGGTGCCCAAAGGTTCAACAGTTGTCCTTTCTTACAGGTTCAGTGGTTGCCGTTCATTGCACCACTTTGGGTTGGTACTCACCAATGCATACTGAGAACAACCCACAAAAACTTTTTGTTTTGGAGATGCTCCGACCCAGTCATCTAGCCATCACTATTTAGCTCTTGTCAAAGTCATTCAGATATTTTCGCTTGCCCATAGTTCCTGCTTCCAACACATGAAATTCAAGAACCGACTGTTCACTTTCTGCCTCATATATCATACTTCTTGACAGGTGCCATTGTAATGATATAATCAATGCTATTCACTTCACCTGTCGGTAGTTTTAATGTTGTGGTTGATTTGTATATCAGTTTGTCTGTGGGCTGTTAAAAATGTCTCCAGTTATAACAGGCCTTCATCAATACCTCTTTTTAAGAATTAGATTACATTGGGTAACATTGGTGCATAATGTTTTAAAAACTGAGCTCAGGGAGAAGGGAAAAACCCGATAGTTCCTATCTCCAATGGCCAAGCCATTAGCATTGACTCTGTGCTAAAATATATGGGAACACCCCCACCAACCAACCAATCCCTTGATTTTGTAACCATACTCAGGACTAGTTGACACATACATCTTCAGAACTCAGGATCTGGAATGAGGGGATTTATATATTTATTTATTTATATATTTACTTAAAATATTTATATCCATTAAAAAAGACCCAAGACAGCTTAGAGTGTGGTTACACAAATGAAGTCTCTCAAACCATTGAAATCAATTTAAGATCACATGGCAGTCACATGGTATTTGAATAGCTGTGTGCATTCCTCTGAGGCAACTTCATTCTGTTTTTTTTAAGGGAGAAGAAAGGCAAGGCAAGAATTCAAAACTTTGATTTAAAACATGCTAAACACGATTTAAATGTGAGGTGGGTTTTTTTTAAAACCAATGTAACAGTGCTCTTGCAGTATTAAAAAAGAAACAATATTGAAAGCTAAAAAGGAAAAATATTGCAATGTTAAAAAGTATTAAATATAATAACAGTAAACAATACTAAAAGCACATTAAAAATAACAAAGACACAATAGTCTTTTTTTTTTTTTTTTTTTTTAAACTTCCATCTTAGACAGCAAGTCATTAAGGGAAAGTCTGCCTGAAAAAAGAAGTATTTGATTGCTTGTGGAAAAACAGCAAAGATGGGGCCTACCATAAGAGGGATTTCCAGAGTCTGGGATCAGCAACAGAGAAGGTCACATCCTGTGTGCCCACCAAACACATCAGTGAGGGTGGTGCGACTGAAAAAAAAGGCCTCCCCTGATGATTTAAAATCCCAAGCAGGTCATAAAGGGAGACATGGTCTTTGAGATAGTTTGGACCCAAGTCATTGAGGTATTTATAGGCTTTAAGCAGCAGCACACTTTGAATTGAGTCCAGAAATGGACCATCAGCAAGTAGAGTAGCTGTAATGAGGATAGGAAAATCTACATCTTGATTGGTGGATTGATTGATTACATTTGTACCCTTCCTTTCCACTACAGTGTAGTGCTCAAGGCATGTTACAAGCTTCATTAAAGGAAAAAAAAAACAGATAAAACCAAATTGAACGATAACATCATGTAAAACCTAAATCACCACAAAAACCATTAAAATCTGCCAAATGTGCTGAGAATGACAGCATAGCAGGGCAGGTTAAACATCATACACCAGTTTTTAAAAAGATGTACTTATATACCCTTCTTAAAATCAGTCCAAATAGAATCTGACCGCAACTCTGAAGGGAGTGCATCCCGTAGTCTAGAAAGGATACTGTCCACAGGAGAAAACGCTCTCCCTCACACCTCTTCTTTCACTTTCTCCTGCATTCAAATGTATGAGCCTCAAGATCTTGCTGGCCCAAACATAGTTTGAGAATGTTGGTAAATTCTTCAAAAACTAGCTGAAAAAGAAATTCAGAACCAACAATAGTCACTAAATGCACCAGCATGGAAAGAATGGTGTTGTCCTTACATTCCATTTAAGTGTTGACAATGATGAGTGTAACGGAACCCAAAGTATGACGTCATTCCTGCATGTCAATCAGGGGATGGAGCAGGAGGGGCGGAGTCAGAATGACAGTTGGAACAGCTGGGTGAGACAGTTAGGGGTTGGAATCAGAGAGAGAGAGAGAGAGGTTCAGGCAGAGTTAGGGACCAGAAGTTATTAAGAGAGTGCTAGGATTTAGGAATAGAAAAAGGGTCAAGGAAAGAAATTGAAAGAGTTAAAATATAGCGAACAAGCAGGAATGAATGTCTAAATATAACAAGAGAAATATTAACATGATCTGATATACGTTAACACCTGATTTAATATACATCAACATAAGAAACAGTTATATTTGATTCTCCTTATGATTTGTTCAATAATAAAAGAATATTTATTCAAAACCCTTGATTCCTGAAATTGTATGACCTTTTGGGGGACAGCTCCTGAGTGTGTGGGATTTGATTTGGTATTGGTATAATACCTGGTGGCAGTGAAGAAGGCGTATTTACCTTTGTGGAGCCCAGAGGTATAAAGGGCACAAAGGGGGATCGCCACAATGAGCTTTTCAGAAAAAAATAATAAAAGAGGCAGGAATCCTAACTCATCACCACAATGTGAATGAATACAAAGGATTCTGAAAGGATATGTCTGTCAGTTTAGGTTTCTCCCAATATAGCCGTCTAGAGTGGACGAGTAGTCCAGATAGGTGGGGTATAAATCAAACAAACAAACAAACAAACAAACAAACAAACAAACAAACAAACAAACAAACAAATAAATAAATAAATAAATAAATAGTTTTTTCTCTTGTATTTGCTCCATCTTGACTATAGTGAAATGATCACATACTGGTAACTTCGTGTGAAAAATGAACTGAAATTAACTTCTTGTGTGAACAAATCTTCAGTAATTGGACACAAGGAACATTCACAAACAATTGATAAATATGTGCCTTCTTATACAGTGGTGCGTCGTATAACGAGTGCCCCGTTTAACGACAAATCCGCATACCGATGCGGATTTTGCGATCGGAAAAGCGATCGCATACCGATGTTGCCTAAGGGGAAAAATCGCTTTGCGATGTTTTCCCCATAGGCACCATTTTCCCCCAGCTGAGCAGCGGGAGCCTCCCAAGGAGCGCTCCCGCAGCTCAGCTGGGGGAAATGCCTGCGGTGGCCTCGGAAGGACCCTTCTGAAGGGTCCTTCAGAGGCCACTGCCGGGATTCCCCTTCCCCGCAGTCAGCTTCCCCCGCCATGGTCGGACTGTCAGGAGTCCGACCATGCCTGGGGTAGTCGGCCGCGGGTGGGATCCAAGCCGCGGGGGTGGTGGTGGAAGGCATGGCTGGGCTCTTCGGCAACTGCCGAGGCTCGGATCCAAGCCTTGGCGGCTGCCGAAGAACCCATCCATGCCTCCGATCCTCCCCCCACGGCTTGGATCCCAGACGTGGGGGAAGGGTGGAAGGCATGGCCAGGCTCTTCGGCAACTGCCAAGGCTCAGATCCAAGCCTCGGCGGCTGCCGAAGAACTCATCCATGCCTCCGATCCTCCCCCCCACGGCTTGGATCCCAGCCGTGGGGGAAGGGTGGAAGGCATGGCCAGGCTATTCAGCAACTGCCGAGGCTCGGATCCAAGCCTCGGCGGCTGCCAAAGAACCCATCCATGCCTCCGATCCTCCCCCCACAGCTTGGATCCCAGCCGTGGGGGGAGGGTCGGAAGCATAGCCGGACTTCAGCCGGCTAAGAGGCCAGCGATCGGGCAGGAGGAGGTGGGAAGTTTCCCCCAACCCCTCCCGAGCGAACGCCGGGTTTTCAGCCGGCTAGAGGCCGGCGATCAGGCAGGAGGTGGTGGGGGAATCTTCCCACCTCCTCCTGCCCGATCGCTGGCCTCTTAGCCGGCTGAAGTCCGGCTATGCCTCCGATCCTCCCCCCACGGCTTGGATCCCAGCCGTGGGGGAAGGGTGGAAGGCATGGCCGGGCTCTTCGGCAACTGCCGAGGCTCGGATCCAAGCCTGGGATGCCTGAAAGGCATTCCAGTCCCACCACCCTCCCCCCGCGGCTTGGATCCGAGCCACAGCGGCTACCCCAGCCATGGCCGGACTCTAGGGAGTCCAGCCATGGCTGAGGTAGCTGCCGTGGGTCAGATCCAAGCCGCGGGGGGAGGGAGAAAACCGGATAATCCATTTCTATTGGAACGGATTAACCGGTTTCCAGTGCATTCCTATGGGAAATGGTGCTTCACATAACGATGTTTTCACATAACGATTTTTTTTTGGAACCAATTAACATCGTTATGTGAGGCACCACTGTAATGTGGAATTGCTGGTTGCACAGATTTTCGTCCTTTCTCAGTACAAGGGTGCAACAGTTATCACTTACTATTTCTCTTCCTCATGTGAATTGTGTGAATTGCATTTAGAAAATGCCTCGTCCTTCTTTCAGCTCTAAAAAGAGTTGCTAGTTATAGCCACCAGATTAAAATGCAAAAATAGAACAAGTGTAAGAATTAAGAAAACAAATATATCAGTGATGAAGACAATGGAAAACAAAGAATGGGCCAATTTTTAAAAAATGTGACCGAGCAATAGGTTAAAACAGTCAGATTTTAAATCACAGTACAAGGAAGAAGTCTTTGCTATCCTGACCCTCAAAAGAAAGGAATGGGCCACATTGCTCTGGGGAGAGAAGGTCTCTCACTTGGTGCTGCCACCAAAGAGGCCCTGTCTTGTGCCTGACCCAATGTGGTAGGAAATTTAGCAAGGCTTCAGAAAAAGTCAGGGATGAGATCTCAAGTTGCAGGACTTGCTGTCAAGTTGGATTTAACTCGCACTGGTGACTCAATTCAGATTTGACTTGGTTCCCCCCCCCCATGACTTGGACTTGACTCATGATTTGGAACACACCCACACCTCCCTTATTTTTCTGGGGAAAGAAGATTGCTTTTACTAGAGACTTGGACTTGGGGCTTGGGACTCAGGACTTGATACCAAAGACTCAAACTTGGACTTGGGACTCAGACCCAAAGGCTCGCCATCATCCCTGGAAGAACTTTGTATTATGCAATCAGACTCATGGAAGTGAAAGAAGTCTTTGAGATAATCTGGTCCCAAACCCATTTTTAGCTAAATTGATTCTGGTGTCCTCATGTTCATACACCTATCTTTGACATCTCTTTTTCCACACACTGGTTAAGCAGACACCCTGTCTCAATTTGTGGACATTCACATTTCTGTTGTTCATCATACTTCTAAACAAATCAGGTCCACCTGAATTGTAACCCCCTTAATTCTCCCCCCTCTCCCCCCCCCACACACTCTTTCTCTTCTCTCCCCCTTTTCTTTCTTGCTAATCTTTCTCTCTTTCCACCTAGTGCTTAGTCATTCTTTACTCACCACGCATATTTCAGCAACCACTTACTACCCCCTAGTTCCCTGCTCTTTTTCATCCCTTCCGCCTTCTCTTCACCTTTATTTCTCTTGTCATTTTTCTTTCTTGCTCTCCAGTCATTTATCCCCCCCCCCACTTTTTCCTTCCTGCTTTATCAGGCCTGATGTCAGTCTCTTTCTTTCTCTGAATGGATTTAAAGGATGAGGGTGCAAAAAAGGAGAAAGCATAGTATACAACTGCCTAGAGGCTCTGTGGAGAAATTAATCACCCAACCGGCTTCAGCTTTGTCTTCTACTTAAGGAAGGCCTTGTAGCTGAAGGTGATACTGTAGGGTACAGCCTTATTTTAATTAACTAAAATTAATTAGTCATTTTAAAACACAAAACAACCCCAAGATGCTCACCACAGGGTGTCTTTTTTCATGACAAATTTCAGCTATCTGTGTTTCACAGTCTTGGTCCAATAGTGGAGGCAGAGAGAGAAATACACACACTCTCTTTTTTGCCTTTATAAAAATGCTATTATAAAAAAAATCACAGCATAGAGTTACAGCTACGGTGCTGCCCACTGAGGCCTGGATTTTTCACTTGAGTAATCCTTCCTTTTTTAGATCTACATTGCTTCAGCAAAGAGTTTTTAACTTCCAAATAAGTTGGCCTACAACTGTTACTGATCCATACAACTGGGCCTAGTGGTTGTGAAAGTCATAGTTCAGAACATCAAGGGGAGCAGCAATCATCCAACCCTGCTCTAGCCCATATTTCTCCAATTCAAATCTTTGCCCTTTTGTTGTATCTTCAGGGCTTGAAATTTTTTTAGAATGTCTCACCAGTCAGTCAAAAATTTCACCAGTCAGCATGATCGGACTATAACCTTGCAAGTTATGTTAACACATTTAAACTAGGCACTTGTTCACTTTTATTTCTATGTAACAATGTGTACAAACCCAAAATAAATTGTATTACATACATGGTATTCACCTATGTCTCCTTAGTAGAAAATGCACTGCTGTCAGAAGTGTTACACTTGTGTCCTTGAACATGCCTGGTAGTTTTAGCCCTGAAGTACCATTTATGGCTTTAGTAAGGTTAAACTGTGGCAGTGGAGGTCCATTTAGATTCACCATCATAAGGTCATCTAAACTTTCAGTCTCTAAACACAATCTGAATTTATTTTTGATCAGATTCATCTAGCGGAATCTCCTTTCACAGCTAACTGTAGAAACTGGTAGACCAGAGGCAATTTTAAGGAGTGTCAGAAGAACAGGAAACCTAGCCCCATGGTGGTTCATTGCCTTTCCCAGTAAATCCACCGATGACACAACTTTTGCACATATTTTGAATTCATACCATTCATCCAGAACTTTCTGAATTATGTTTTCTTTGCCCTTGTGTTGCAAAATAGCTTGGTAATGAGATACAAGTATGGTTACTTCCTTTTAACCAAAACTTTCCAAGGACATTTCTGGCAATGTGAAAATATCAAATATTGACATAGATGTTAATACAGTATGCCATTTGTAGCACAGGTTTTATTACCTGTGTGCCTGTGGAATCATGAAGCTTGTATAAGCTTGTATTTTGAATGCCTTTCTTTTGAATGTCTCCAGCAAAAATAAAACTGAAAGCAAAAGCGCCCGGCCTCTTAAGGAGCCACAGTTCTCTCCCACCCTAGGATGTGTCCTCCTTCGGTTGAAATTGGGAGCAGGGAATCTCCATAATCTCCAGCATGGGACTACTGTACATTTTCCTGCAGAGTTATATCTCTATGTGCCGCTCAAACTCTCTTCTCACGAGAAGAGGGCAGTTTTCCTTTTACAATGGGAGGGGGGGGTGACTGCAGAATTAGAAAGAGACAGGTGGAGGGGAAGTAGACAGACAGGGAAGGAGCTGTGACTCATCGAGCAGCATTTTTCATTCATCACAGACGAGTGGATGAGTGCATTTTTCTAGCTCTGCATATCTTTGTTAATTTTTCTTGCTCTAGGTTCCTGCTCTCTCTTGCTCTCTCTCCATATCAATATTATGCATTGTAGTTTGCATACATTTGGATGATAAACATGAACAAAAAATATGCATGGACCAACTTATAGAAATGCCAAGATCCAATGAAACACCAATTTTAAATTTTTAAAAAATATTTAAGGGCCTAATATTGGGAGGATCACCCAACCCAGGAGCTACTCTCTCCTTTTCCCAGATATCTGTGGATCTTCCCATCAATGCAAGGATCCAGAGACTTTGGGAGTGAAAGAGGTGTTTCCAGCAGTAATCATGTGTTGGCCTGGGAAAGAACAAACTTCCTTGCTCATAAGCCTGTGGGTTGGGGTGTAAGACCATGATAGCAGTGCTAATACACCTGAACCATGCTTTATTTTCCCATTTGAATATTGGTAGGTATAGAATATAATTTCAGTGAAGTGGAAATTCTCACAGAAATATCTCATGATGTAGCAAAGTACATCCTCCCTCAGCAATGTACATTTGCAAGGCTTGTGCTGTGTCTTTGAGAAATAAAATACACACAAAAGTTTGCATACATTTTACAAATGTGAATGGGTAAAATGTGTGTAATTGAGAAAAATGTGCAAGTATGTTTTAGGCACGGGGAATATGTGTACGAAATGTATACATTAGGAGAGGTGCCTGAGGAAATGCACGCAAGAAGAAAATGTACATGGTACATGTATATATATTCCTGTGCAGAAAATAAAAACATAAAGGCCTTCAGTCCTGTGTGAGTAGATGCAATGGGATGGAAGGTGGGATCAAGAGAAATGGAACAGAATCCAGGCCGAGGGTTTTCATATCCTGAAAGTCTGTACCCAGCACTGACTGGATAAGTGCTGGGCGAGGCAGCTGCAGCAACCATCTTTTCCTTCTTTTTCTTGAAGCTGTCTGCCTTCCCCATTATAGAAGGACATTATATTGCCAGTTAGGGCCCAAACAGAAGGGAGGCAAAATGGAGGTGGGCAGTGGCTGAATTCAACAGCTGCCTGGCATTACACTTTCCATTCTGCACTGGGCCAAATCTAAAAATACATAGTTGGGCACCATCATCTCAGCTCTTGGGAGAACCATGTTACTGACATCCCTGGAGGGTGCCTTGTCCTGAATCCCTGAAACACAGCACTAGATTTTGTGGTTGTTAAAAGAATTACTGACAGAAAAGTAAGTGAACTGCTTCAGAACTCCTATATAAATGCTAAATAAGTACTATAGTATCACCACCAGCAGTTTTACCTTTCCTTTAATTATGCTGTTATTTTGTGGAATATCTTGTTTTACGATCTTATCTGGCATTTCTTATTGTTTTTCCCACGTTAGGGAAGAATAGTTCTAAATCTCCAAAGGAAGTAATAACGTATGTCTCTTAACATGAATGGTAATTATATCTGTTCAGCAGCGAAAAGAAGCTCAATAGCTCCCTTAGACCTGACAATTTCTTTAATAAGCATCAATTTCAGGAAAGTATTCCTTGCTGCCATTTTAGCCACAGTATAAGAAATAAAAAACAATACCTTTGTATCATTTTGTGGAAGATGGGTAACATTTAGCACTTTTACCGTGACATTGTACAAGACCAATAGAAGCCCTATCTCTAGTTCTGCAGCATCCATCAATGCTACTACACTTGTTTTTGATGCATTTGAACTGCAATTCTTGCTTGAAGGTATTCCCACTACACTGTGATGGTTGTGTAGGCAATAACATTGGGGTCATAGATTTAGTAATAGTAATAGCAGTAGTAATCATAGAACTGCACAGCTGGATAGGACCCAATGGATCATCAAGTCCAGACCCTGTCAAGGAGACATAGTGCGGAATTGAACTCCCAACCTCTGGTTCCATAGGCAGATACCTAAACGACTGATTTCTTCTTACAGTATTCCTTACTGTCTTATGAAAATGAGATGAGGGACTCCATTAAGGTCTCGATAAACACACACAAGAAGCTGAGATGAGCTGGTTCATTGTTAAAATGTCACAAATAGCCCATTCAGGGCTTTAAATTGGCAAGTATTCATGAAAAAAGCTGCAGCCGCCCTAGTCTGCTTTGCTTTCTTGCTTTGTTTCTTGCTTTATTTTGTGCAAATAGACAGACAGACAGACAGACAGACAGACAGACAGACAGACAGACAGACAGACAGACAGACACGGACGGACGGACGGACGGACGGACGGACGGACGGACGGACGGACGGACGGACGGACGGACGGACGGACGGACGGACGGACGGACGGACGGACGGACGGACGGACGGACGGACGGACGGACGGACGGACAGACAGACAGACAGACAGACAGACAGACAGACAGATAGATAGATAGATAGATAGATAGATAGATAGATAGATAGATAGATAGATAGATAGATAGATAGATAGATAGATAGATAGATAGATAGAAATGTGGAATGAGGAGACTGGTGTGAGTCTTCATTTTTGCCTGTAGAGATGAGACATTTGAGGATTTACATCCCTCCCTACCTTAAAAAAGCAACGAGCACATGAGGCTAATCTGGAGAGGGGTATACTCAGATTCAGGTCTTCATTCAGCTGTAAAGCACACTGCATGGTCTTGGGATGGCCACTTTGCTGTCAGGATAAAACAGGGGAAGGTAGGGTGAGATACACATGTATTAAAAGGGAGGTAGGGAGGAAGAAAGATGGGAGTAAACTTCAAAAGACCTGATCAAAAAAGAGCAAGGGGAAAAAGTGAGATGAGAAAGAATAAGCAATGTGGGACACTTCCAATGATTGTGATCATTATATGCAGAGATCCATAAAATTTCATCGTACATTCTGTCTGTGTTTAAGGATCAGCCTGCACTCCTATGGGAAATGTTTGCTCGACTCTAAATTGGTGGGTCTTATTAATTTCATATAGCAACAGAGGGAAAATATATTGCATATTATCAGAGGTTGGAAAGGTATTGTTAAAATAAATTTATTCCTGTAATTGCTGCAGTATATGAAAAGTAGACTGTTGTTGTTTATTTACAGTGTTGGAGAAGTTGCTCAAAACCTTATTTGTTGCATTGTTCAGTTCTGTTTTTTTTTCCCAGGGGGTAAAATAGATGAGAGGTGGACATAAAACTGAAACATTCCTGTCATGATGCCTCTTAAACCACCTTAAAATGTCTTTACAAGTAATTAGGAAAAATGTAACTTGGTACACCAGTAAACTTGCGCCTATTTGCTACATTACTTTTGACATGTAACTTGTGAAGTCAGCCTTGTGAAGTTACAAGGCAACAGCCTTGTGAAGTCACAGTTAACTAGTTACAGGGAATGTTGTTCATTGTCACACGTTGCTTTGAAGCTAACCCAAGCCAGAGCTCAGAAAGGTTACTTTTTGGGACTACAGACCCTAGAATTGCCCAACAAGCACTGGCAAGTGGTGATGCTGGCTGAGGTTTCTGGGGGTAGCTTTGTCAAACAGTGACCTAAACCAAATATCTTAGCCTGTGTAACCTTGATCTGTTTTTTTCCCCCTCTTTCCCATAGAAAGTCACATTCTTGAAGATGTAAACAAGTGCATCATTGCACTAAGAGCCCAGGATGCTGATGGTTTAGATTGTGCAGCTGGTGCCATCCGAGGGCGTGCAGCAAGAGTGGCCCACGTTGTTTCTGGGGAGATGGACAATTATGAGACTGGAGCTTACACTGAAGGAGTGTTGAGAAACGTGCAGCATCTCACAAATGCCGGTATGTGTACTTTTCTGGCATTTGAGCTTTTGCAGAGGAAATCCAAACATTGTGACTGGTTTTCAAAAAGTAAAAAATATGCATTTCACGATTGCAACCCATTTTCTAATGGAAGAGCAACATTTTCTTTTGTGTGGCACAGATATTTCTTCTCCACCAGAGATGATTCAAGGATGTTTTTCATTGTGTAGATGTCACTGATGGTTCACTAGTTGATGGGTCCTCTGGATCACAAGTTGATTTGTGAATTTAGAGTATTTTTGGACTAGTTGTACCTGTTGTGAAGTCTGCAGATTGCGACATGAGGATAGCTCTTGAGCCCTCTTGCTTCAGTGTAGTAGCACACAGAATCAGGTTGCTAGAGGGAGCACATAGAAGTTGTGGCACAGTGATTAAGGGTATTAATCTAGGGAGTTTGATAGGGATGGTGAGGGTTGTCTTTGTATTGAACCCTATCTATGGTACTGAACTAAGGTTGCTACCTCAATTTTCCACAATGCTTCTCATCTTCAGCAGTTAACGGCAGCCCCCTCAACAAAGGGAATTGTGGTTCCCATCAAATTTGTCTCCAGAACTGACAGTTGCTTAATCTTTGGTGAGAACTTTCCAAAAGTCACAAGTTTGTTTATACATTCAGTGAAAAGCATGAGGTATTTTTTAAAAAGTTCTACTGTATGAGAAAGCAAAGCTTACATATTTGTCCACTCCTGGTCCCTGGTTCCACTGTCACTTAGCAGGCAGCCTTCAAATGCACTATTTTCCCCTTAGTCTTATATAGTGTTTGTGAAGTGCTTTGAACACATAAAATAAATATACATTTCAAAACAACGGAAGCTAGAGGGTTTGTCTATCCAGCCCATTATTGACTGTCAGTAATCCCAGGCAAGTAGTTTTCTTGATTAGTTGATTTCTGGTCCTTTTAGAATGATATTCAGGGGTTGAATCTAAGCATGTGCTCTACCACTAACCCAGGGGCCCTCCATAAAAAATCAAAAATGAGGATCATTTGTGTTCTGTTAAAACCTGCCTCTCAGAATTCTGGAGTCAGAACCTCGGCCCTATTTCTTTACCTAGAGTTTGTCAGTGAGACCAACCTGCTGTCTTCGCCACCACACAAATGAGGTACAGTACTGTAGAAACCAAGGAGTTGATGAAGACACTCGATTAATAGTTTTATCCTCTTGAAAAAGAATGATCAATTAATTAAAGGTGTAAGAATATGCCATTTCATTTCCACCCTTAGACAAGTCCTATGTCTATCATCAAATATTTTCAAGCAACATTGTTTTAAACAATGGAAATATAATTCTGTTAACGTTAGATTCTGGTCCAAAGAACCTCATCAAAAGGATTTCACAAAACAAAGTTTTAAAAGATACATTTTTCTCTTATTGTTGCACAACACACTTTTCTCATTGCTTCTTGAATGAAGCAACTGGAAATGATGTAAAAACCAAATGACACTCCACCTTGTGTAGAATCCCAGTCCTTCTCATTTTAACTTGGTTCAAACTCACTGTGAATTGGCACTGATTGCTGTTCCATTTCACGGCAGTGACAGTAATGTACCTGTGCCTAAATCCACATATAAAAAGACAGTGCCAAATAACACCTCTGGGCTGTAAAATCTGGGGACAGCTTCATCACCAGTGTTTTATGCACTTAGTTTTGAACATCAAAATACAATATCCTTAAATTATTCAGCTAAAATATGTAAAAAAGTGGTCTTTGACGTAACTTGTTTTTGACATTTGGTTCATGTCTTGTGAATAAACCTAGAATCCTAAGAAATAGTCCCTCCCACAGTCCCCCCTGGGAAAAAGGGGCTTGCTAAAAGCAATATGTAGCTAACTACAAAGAACTAGGCCTACACTTGGAATGCTGTGTACATTTCTAGTTATCACATCTTTAGAAAGGAGGTGTCAAAGCTGGAAACAGCAAGAAACAAGCAAGACAAATTTAATTGATTGGATCCTGCCCTTCCTCACAGAAGCCTGGGACAGCTAACAGCCTCTGCATAAACATGGTTAGAATCAGAATTCTAAAAATACAAATAACTAATAAAATACAGTGAACAATGCAAACAAGAGACAGAACAGACTACTTGTTTAAAGTCTAGCAACTTATAAAAAGAAATATGGTTTTAGTTAATGCCTCAGTGGACAGAGGAGCTAGAACCAGAGGCCAAAGACAGGGTTGAGCACGCAAGAGGTCTGCCGCACCTACTCTGTGTTTGTTTTTATTAGAACCTCAAGGTCCAGCAGGTGGAACCAGGTGGAAAATAGTGGCCCACGAAGGGAAAAAAAAGAATATGGAACAATGAGCGGATTTTTTCAGTATCAGAACTAGCGTTCGCACACACATATTTTCACAACAGCCTAATTTAGGTAGTGTTGCAGGAGGCCTTATTTTTGGTTGCTTTTGAAATGTTATTAAACCACTAGGAGTCTGAAATTTCTGCAAATTGCCTGGAGATTCCCCCACCCCATCTATGAAGTAAGGTTACAACATTTGGGGCTTTGTTAAAAAAAACAGGCAAGCAAGGAAGGACCATGCTGGTGACACATGAAATAATGAATGACATGCAGAAAATATATGTGTGCAATCTACAGTAAAGAGACAGGACACAGATGGTAGTTACTAGAGCCATAGTTTATTAACTTAACAACACAGTCTGCAACACAATGTGTATGTGTGTGTGTGTGTGTGTGTGAGAGAGAGAGAGAGAGAGAGAGGGAGAGGGAGAGGGAGAGAGAGAGCAAGCATATTCACATGTTAGGGTCTTTTTCCTGACTTGCCATGTGGCTAAATTAACTCAGTTGGGTAATAATTCACTACTCCTGTTAGTCCTGGCTTCTCTGAGCTTGAAGAAGGTTGTCCTGTTGTTTAGTTATTAAGTCGTGTCCGACTCTTCGTGACCCCATGGACCAGAGCACGCCAGGCCCTCCTGTCTTCCACTGCCTCCCGGAGTTGGGTCAAATTCATGTTGGTAGCTAAATTAACCAACTTCTGGTCAATTTAGAAAAGAATCCGTACATCACCACCACCGATCGCATAGACCTGAGTGATGAGTCTCAAGAGTCCTCTATCTCCTTAATGATGCTTTAATGCCTTTTTTGAGTGCTCACCATATCACTGCTTGATCTTACTCTGCAGAACTCAGTGAAATTGTGACCAGTCTAAATTACTAAATTAGATAGCCATCAATGCTAATATGTAACTCTTGTTTCGGACCTCAAGGTAATAACAAGAGCGTGTCTTTTGAAACCCAGGAAACTTGGCCAGTGTGTTGATTAGTCAAAAAGTCATGGACATAATAATGTCCGTCAAAAAAAGTGGATAAACCAGCATAGTTTTTTTTCTTTAAGGAAAGATGGGAAGGACACTGACACATTTAAAGAGGGCCATATATTTTCCATCTCAAATGGGAAACAAGCCAAAGGTGTTTCTTTTCAGGATAAGCAGGTCAGTGAACAAGCTTTTCCCTCTCTCATGATGACAGAGTGTGAACTACCCAGTGAAAATCAGTGACAGGAAATTCAGGATGGATAAAAGAATACCGTGTGGTTTTTGTTGTTTTTTTTTGGAAGAGAATGTAAGTGAATCATGGCATTTGTGATTGCTACCACAGACTTACCTTGCACTCTCATATTAACACACTCAATAAAAAAAACATGTTGAATGTAACATAAGGATCAGCCTTAACATGTTTGCTGGTCAATGCTTTCTGTCACAACTCTGCAGGTAGCTTGTCCGTTCTGGGTGAACCCACTACCAGTGAATAAACTAAGGCTACAGTCTTACATCCTCTTACTTGTGAGTAAACCTCAGTGAACTCAGGCTGAGGAAATAGCCATAGGATTGTAGTGTAAGGTTCTCCCCAGCCTGGACAACTCTGTAACTCTCATCTTGAGTCACACTAGGCAAGAACATAGTAAGGGACTCATGCAATTTATAATCAGACAGTGAAAATAGCACTGTACAGTAGTTAGAAAATATAATTCTGAGAATGCTAGCAAAAATTTCCTGCTTCTAGGTTCCACTAACAGCTATATGGCATTTCCATTCTCTGATAATGACAATTGTTTCATAGCAGTCCATAGATTATTCAGGTAAAATGCAATATGGAGAATGAAGAACATTTTTCAGCAATAGAAATGTAACATAATTTTTCACTTAAAGGCCATTTTAAGGGTTACTGCTTATCAGAATTTTACAGCAGTTAAAGATAAGTGTGAGGGTTATCTCCTTGTTTAGGTCATAAGTAGTAACTAATTATTCTAAAAAAATGTATACAATATTTCAAGATGTTTTGGTAGAATATAAACTACTTAGGGCAGGGTTAGGCAAGATATGGTCCTCAGCCTGATCCCATTTGGCCCTTTGCATAATTTCCAAAGCCACATGCAGGTGCTTAGTTCATGCCTCTGCAAGAGTAATCAGTTATTCCTCAGTAGTTATCTAAATCAATGGTTCCCAACCTTTGGTCTTCCCAAATGTTCTTGGACTGCAACTCCCAGAAGCCTTCGCCACTAACTGTGCTGTCCAGGATTTCTGGGAGTTTTAGTCCAAAAACATCTGGGGACCCAAAGTTGTGAACCACTGGTCTTAAATAAAGAGAGGGAGGGGAGACGGTAGATGGTGACAGGGAGAGCAGGAGGAAGAGGGAGCAGAAGAGATGGTTTCATATTTTCAGGCCATAACCACCATTGCCTTCGGTCACATCCACTATCGGCATGTAGCCCCCAACAAATTGCTTCAAAAGGAATGGAGAAAAAATGTAAAAAAAGAGATCCATGATGGATTCACACATGCATTTTTGTATGGCACCGTAGTGCCCCCAAATTTGCTACTGTTATGTGGTGGCGGCAGCTGAAGAACAAGAGTGTGTATTTCAAGCAGGCTTCAAGGAATACAGCTCTGCATTAAAACAAGTCGTGAACTTCTCATGTGCCTTGTTTTTAAAGGAAAATACGGTTTCCTGCTACTGGCCTGTTAGCAAATTTGGCATCTATGATGGTGGCTGCAAAAACCAGTCTTGGAGCAACATATACAACATGGTTATATCAATGCATGGAATAGCTTTGTACAGTGGTGCCTCGACTTACGATCGTCCCAACTAACAACCATTTTGAGTTATGTCCAGCTCTGGCTGCAGAAATTTGCTTCAACTTGTGGCCAGAGCTTCAAGTTACAATTGAAAAAAAAAGGCAGGGAAAAAGGCAAGAAATTCAAATTGCTAACCATTGGTAGGCGAAGAGGCTGCTTCTTTGTAGCTCTTTTGCCCCAATGGTTAGAGTGAGTGCAATCGAAAGAGGCTTTGGACTGCCTGGTAAGGTAAGGTGCTGCTTTCTGCTTTTTAAAAACTATCCTGGGTGGGTTTTGCAGCATGGTTTTGGACTGGGGGGGGTTATGTTTCTGTGCTGTGATGGGTCTTGGGGGGTTTGTTTGTTTGGTATTTTTTCTCCATTTCCGATGGGTCTTGGGGGGTTTGTTTTTTTGGTATTCCCCCCCCATTTCTGATGGGTCTTGGGGGGTTTGTTTGCTTCCCCCCAATTTTCAATGTGTCTTGCATGCGTCACTTGCTTTCTGCTTTGCTTTTTGCCCATTTCCAATGTGTCTTGCATGCTTCGCATGCTTTGCTTGCTTTTTGCTTTGCTTTCCCTCCATTTCCGATGTGTCTTGCATGCTTCACTTGCTTTCTGATTTGCTTCTTCCCCATTTCCAGTGTGTCTTGCATGCTTGGCTTGCTTTTCTTTTTTCACCCCTTTCGTCTCGAATGGATTAATCACATTTCCGATCAGTCTTGCAGTGTTTCTTGTTTTGGTGATTTTTTTCTTCAGCCGGAATGGATTAATTGCATTAAAATGCATTTCAATGGGAAATGGTGCTTCAACTTACAACCATTTCAAGTTACGACCATCTTCCAGAACAGATTAAGTTCGTAAATTGAGGCACCACTGTATACTGAATTTGGCTCTGGAAATGGATGCCAGTTTTGTTTGAGTCCTTTTTGGTAAGAATATATTAAAGGTGATGGGAGATAAAGTGAAACTAACAAAGCTGTATGTTCCTAGTTGTACTCAAATCATGGAGTAATGTACAAGTGAAATACATGCATGTATGGAGAGGTTCACAAATGAGTGACCTCATTGTAAGGAACATTTTAATTAAAATAATGAAACTGACTCAGTAAAACTACAATCTGAAAAAAAATAGCCATCTTAAGATTGAACATAAGAGAAAAATAAAAGGGCTATAAACTCATATGTGAACCTCGTCTGCATTTCTCCTTTCTACATGCTACTGTTCCTTTCAAATGTGAAACAAGCTCGTCATCTTGCAGAGCTTGTCGTTATAGTTCAGCATTTCCAGTGCATTTTCTTATCGACAAATTGCTCTCATTTACCACATGGTATCATTTATTGTGGCTTCTCCTTTTTCCTATTATTGGTTCTGGCAGTTTAATCTTTGTTTTTGACACTGTGGCTTACAAAACTACCTCCTTCTGGTGCTCTCCTAAAACTGCAGCTTGCTCAAGACTGCATAGGCTGTCTTGTCTTTCGGAAGGCACAGTTGGAAATGAAATTTGGATTTTTTTTCTTGCCAAAAGACAATTCTCATCTGTCCCAAAATACAGGCGTACCTTAGTTTACGAATGCCCCGGTTAATGTAATTTTCTGTTTACGAATGAAAATCCATTGAAAATATTGGCTCAGTTTACAATTTTTTTTCACAATACAAAGCACGTTTCCCTAGGATGCATTCTCCCTGGGAGGTTTATAGCATAGCCCCTGTGCATGTGTTCCTATGGGAAACCACATTTCGGTTTGCAATTTTTTCACAATATGAAATGTCCCAGAGAACACATTAAATTCATAAACCAAGGTACAGTAACACTGTATATTATTTTATTTCTCTTCACTTGCTGGATGGTAGCTAAAGCTTGTTCCCAAGGTGACGTGCTGAAAGGAAAGTGCTTCCTATGGTGTTAGATTTGTAGTTGATTATTGACACATGCAACCCAACCATTGACGGTGTAAAACTTGGGCAATAAACATACACATATGAGCCAATCTGAAGAAGCTAAAGTCTGCTTTTCAGCATTTACTGTATGTGAATGGATTCTTACCTAATGAAAATGGACGGTACTGGAAAAGGTTTACTGTATGTTCTGTAAGAAAGTTCATACTGCCTGTGTATCTTTAGATGTATAAATATGCCAACTGACTAGGAGCAATCTTAATGCATATTTTTGTAAGATCAACGTCCCGCCTTCCAGCAGAGTGATTTATTTTACAGGAAAAGCTTACTTTAATAGTCTTTGAATTGCAGATCATCCACAAGCATTGATCTTGAGAGTCACAAATTTGCTGTAAAATATCTTTCTCCATTACACTTGGAGAAAGGCTGAGCTGAACGTGGATTAGAAATGATGTGTCCTCAGAGGCAGAGAAGAGGTTTCACCTACAGGGCAGAGGGGTGATTTAATAGGTTTATAGATGTCCTGCATATATTTCCTTTTAGTGCTACTGGGCTTGAATGAGGAAATGTTTTCTATGTGTTCAGTTTCTGGATTTTTCAGTCTTACTACCCAAAGCTGTGTATGTTTCCTTTTGTGGACATAAGAGAGTAGTCTGATAAGCATAGGTATGACTGCAGCCTAATTCTATACCCATGCTCCTGGGGAGTAAGCTCCATTGAAGTCAATGGAGTTTATGTCTGAGTAGATATAGACTTTTGTTGTGAGAACCTTTGATAATTTTTTTTCTAGTGTTGAGAACTACTCATGCTTTAAGGTTAATAAGGCTGGGGAAAACACCATGACAACAAACAGAGTGCAACTGCCTGTCTTAATCCAGCATGCCTGTCTCTTTAGATTTTGTTGAGCATACACACAAATTATTTCCTTCAATTATTTGCACTTTCTGCCCTTCGTGCCTCTTGTGTCTTCTGTATACATGTGAATACAACAATAAGCATCAAGGATGTACACCTCCCCGGACGTCCTCTTCATCTTCAATGGCAATGTACAACAAATATTTGTACAGTACCAGTGGCTTACTGCTTTTTTGGTTGGTTGGTTTCCAGAACATCTTTCTACCGGTGAAGGGACCCAAGGCAGCTTGTATAAATAATCCTAGGGCTTGTAGTTTGAGCGTGTGGTGAATTTTTTCCACCAAGCTACACATGAGATCTTTAATAACCTTGAATTGATTTGAGATGCTGATAACATGTGATAGGACAATTCTGTTTTTCTAACAAAAGTATGGCGCTGGAACCACATATATCCCTAAGGTTGTTTTGGAGCCCCTCTAATCCTTTATCCTGTTCCTCCACTTCCCCAAAGATGAATCGCAGCTCCTGGAAACCTCCAGCAGTGTAGATTCAACTTTTAAATACGTCAGAGAACATTTCTAGATCATTTAACAGCACTAAGTACCAATTTTTGAAATTTGAAAATGAACATCCAGTTTCATTTTTGTGTTTTGTAACAGCCTGTGCAGCGGTTGAAGAATTCTGTGATCATCCACTTGACCCTTAAATCCATGAAAGTTGTTCATTCCTGTTCTAGTAAGTCTGCAACCAAGGGGTCCATCATAGTCTCAGCTTCTAAATCAGTGGAGGAAAGGCTGTTAGGTGTTTGTGCAGGTGTGTGCTTTCTTAGGTCTAGCATCTCAATTATAGAAACCCCTCTAACACTAACTTTGTTCTGGCCCTGTAGTTAAAACATGGTTATTCATCAAGGCCTGTGGGGAGTAAGGACCATGGTTTTAATAGGCTGTGGAAGCTTCTTTACTGTTGTTTGTTTTAATGTATATAGTTTAACATTCTTTAAATGGTTTTACATTATTCGAAGTACCATATTTTCCCGTTTATAACATGTCACCGTTTATAAGACGCCTCCCTCCCACTTTTTTAACCCAATAATTAAGAAAAGTTAGCTTTGAGGATTCAGCCTCTGGTCTTAGAATGCTCAGACATTTTGAGTCCCTGTTGAATCTGAGCCTACAGGCTCCATCTTCAATGAGGTGTGTTCCAATTGGTTTGTTCAGCATCAGCTGATGTCAGTTCCATAAGGCTCGTGACTGGAGGAAGCTGAGTCTCCTGACTGTAGGAAGCCTGTTTACAGAGGCAAGGTATGTGCCGTTTTGTTCTCTCCTCAGCTATCTCAGCTTACTTTCATGTAAAAGATGCCCCTCAATTTTTAGTGTACTGTGATGATTTTAGAAAAAAGTAGTGTCATACACAGAAAAATACAGTATTTAATTGCTTTATGTTTTATACTGTTTTCATTTTTGGTCTCTGCCCTTAGATCTATAGGTATCCAAATACATGCATACATAATTATGTGCCCTCAAGTCGATTATGACTCATGGCAGTTTTTTCCAGGGTTTTCTGAATAGAAAGTAATCAGAAGTGCTTTACCATTCCCTTTTTCTGAGAGGATCCAGAGACTGGATCTTCCCCAAGGTCACATATGCTGGTTCTTCTGGGATGCACAGTGGGGAAATGAACAGCGAGAAACCTAACTCACTGAGCTATCCAGCCAGCTACAGACATATAGGTAAGTATAATAGATAATCAGGAATGTGAATCTCTTAGCCTCCCACGCTTAGAAACAGAGAAACAAAACATCCATCTCTTCTCCTCAAAGCCTGATTTCTCTGAGAGAGATTCCCCTTTAGATAAAAATAAGAATAAAAGCAATGCTGTGCCCCATTCATTCCTCTGCCCAACCATACGGTCTCTTTAAAAATTGTTTTAAAAATTCAAATGGGGAAAGGGAGATAGTTCTTCTTTGAACATGATTGTAATCATATTTCTGAGATTGAGCCAGGCCATAATTTTATCTTGTAGTTTTTTCTTCTCATATTTTCACAAAAGAGCCCATCTATCAAATTTCTATTTCCAGAGGCGGTCACAGGCCCTGTCGTTTTACTGCATTTTATATTATGCAGGAAAGGTCAATCTGACTCCATTCGTTTAAAGTTATTGGAGTATCAGTGGGTGAAAATTCACTTCCTAATCTCTGAAGATCACTGTGCAGAGACTTAGTTCGGTGCCAGAACTGAGGGATCTGCCACTTCTTTATTTTTCATTTAATTGGATGTTCAGCCTTATCCATCAAGAGAGGAGTAGAAGCCCTTCAGCTGTACCCACAAGGTCCAGTTTGGACATGGATTAGGACTGGGCTGGAGTGCATTTCCCTGTGCGTTGTGTGCTCACTGGGAAATAGATTGCACCGGACCGCTCCAGAAGCAGTCCAAATTGCAATCCCTATCCCTGTGTGATCACATACTAAGTCTGTCTTCTCATCACCTTTGGCATCAATGATGGCTGCTGCTGCTACTCCTCCTGTTCTTCCTTGTCATTACCACCTCAGTGTAGGCATCCTTCAGTCTCAAAAGACTATGGTAATGTGCTCTGTATGGAGTACTTGGAACTGCATCTAGTGTGGCTGAGAAGGCCAATTCAAGAGTGACAGTCCCTTCCACACTGAAGACAAATACAATCCCACCTGCTTGGCTCCCAAACAGGCAGCTATGCCTACTGTTGGGATGTAAATCTTTCACTGCCTCAATCTCAGTGAAAACAATGGGGGGGGATGTTTCATCTCAAACTTGTGCGATTCCTCACACTGTATTCAAGTCTTTTTTTGCACGGCGTGTTATCCTTTCAAAATCCACGACCCTCCACCCTAATGTAGTGATATATGTGCTAGACACATTATTTTTCTACTGTTTCCTGTACAGAAAGATTGCTCTGTGCTGTGAAGGACACATGTTAAATTTGGGAAGGTTGGGGGAGAAAGAATCTGTTGTTCTCTATGCTGGGGTCCCCAACCTTGGGCCTCCAGAAATTCTTGGACTTCAACTCCCAGAAATCCTGGCCAGCAGAGGTGGTGGTGAAGGCATCTGGGAGTTGTAGTCCAAGAACATCTAGAGACCCAAGGTTGGAGACCACTGCTCTATGCATAAAAAGAACTCTGTCTTGTGTAGGATTTGTGTCTGCTTCGTGCAAGTTAGAAAAGAGCATCTTTGAAAGTTCCATTGAAACGGCTTTCTACACAAATGTAGCTTCTTTTTATGGTCTGTTCCCTATCCTGCCCATCAGTTATGTGGAATATGCAGAGAATTGCTTGATTTCTGCACAGCATGTTATATTTTCTGTGTAGAAAATCAGGGGGGAAGTGGAAAGGAATGTGACAGGGCATCTCACTCTGAGATGCAGCACTGAGAAATCTTTTGGGGGAGGTCAGCAGAAAGTCTCAGCTTAGCGAGACAGAGAAATTCACTGTGAACAACTCCCCTGCCCCCCCCCCCAAGATATCGGTCTCATCTCTAATCGAGTAGATCAGTCATCACACCTATCACCACTGTCTGGACCAAAGCAAGAGGCTGAACAGTCACAACCTTATTGTGAAGAGGAGAAGCAGGCTTCTGTCCGTAGGACACTCTCCAGGTGCTATGTCAAACCTTGAAGCCAGTCCTGCTCCAGAGACATCAAGACAGACTTTGGTCTAGATGGGGGGAGTACAGACAGACAGACAGACAGACAGACAGACAGACAGACAGACAGACAGACAGCTAGATAGATAGATAGATAGATAGATAGATAGATAGATAGATAGATAGATAGATAGATAGATAGATAGATAGATAGATAGATAGATAGATAGATAGATAGATAGATAGATAGATAGATAGATAGATAGATAGATAGATAGATAGATAGATGGATGGATGGATGGATGGATGGATGGATGGATGGATGGATGGATGGATGGATGGATGGATAGATGGATAGATAGATGGATAGATAGATAGATAGATGGATGGATAGATAGATAGATAGATAGATAGATAGATAGATAGATAGATAGATAGATAGATAGATAGATAGATAGATAGATAGATAGATAGATAGATAGATAGATAGATAGATAGATAGATAGATAGATAGATAGATAGATAGATAGATGGGACAGACTTACAGTGGTTGTCAGAGAGGTAGCCAAATTAGTCTCTTTCAGCAACAAGATTGGATTGAGAGAGAGAGAGAGGTGTTGAGGAATCTTTAGGACTATACGGGGTACGTACTTCAGGAAAAAAAGTTTCCAACTGAGGTGAATCAAGGATATTTGTACTTTACCAGAGTGCATACTTCTGAGTGAGGCTGTTCTCCCTGATCATCTCTGAAATAAAGCTAGTTAGGTCATCAGCAACATAATATCCCTCTCTCATTTTTCATCTGAATTTCTTCCACATAATATTTTAAATTTATTTCAGTTGAGTCATGACTGGACAATGGTCAAATAGTAACAGTTTTAAAGACATAACGAACTGGTATATAGAATAAAGCTTTTGAGCAAGCCAGGAAAGAGAAAAAAGAATCTGTTGTTTGTGGGTGTTTGTGAGAAAGATTAAGAACCACAAGAACTCCATTAAAACTACATAGACACAAAGAGATGCAACTTCTTATTCAACAATTTCCCTGATGAGAAGCTTTGAAATGCATTGAAAATTTACTCAGTTGTTACACCTAATTGCCTTTGCCGGTTGCTTTTTCTGCCAAGAGAGGAGAATTGCTTTCATTTAAAAAAGTAAAAATAAATGGGACAGGGAAAATTAATAATGAGTAAAATGGGGACAGGGGAGTGGAGCTTAATGGACTGAGTTAAGTTATTGCATGCTTCATTCTCCTCCTGGGGTGGCGGACAGAGTAAGAAAGCCCTATCCATACCAAGACTGATCTTAGTCTGTTGACCAAGGATTAGCTTCCTGGTGACTTGTATAGGAATAAAAGCTAGCATAGGTCACCTTCCCATTAATTTATTCTTATCTGTGGAAGATTACTGGGGATTGCTCACCTCCCTAAACAAAATGGTGGTGGCAGTGCTGTTGCATCTCATTTGTGGTTGGGTCAGGACCTCTGAAATAACAAATTCTCTTCAGTTTTGACATCTGTTCCTTATTGAGTAGAAGCAGACAATTTATGAGCCACTTCCCAACATCTATTTTGTCTCTTCTTTTCTTAAACATTTTAAAGGTTGCTATCCAAAAGTAATAGGATTTAATATTTCCAGATTAATTTTACTGATTTTTTTACATTATTTTGTAGGAGACATACAGAATATACTACTTGACACACATGGTGTTCTGTACTGTGACATGATTAGGCTTACATGTGCTTATTAGAGAAACTGCATAAATGCATTTTGACTTGTTCATTTGAAGAAAAGCATGAGCATCAGGTTTTTTTAAATGCTTTGAGTTATATGCTTGTAGATGTATGTTGGTCACATACTTAAGCCAATGGAGAAAAAGCCTTAAAATGTCTATATATGCATGAGATGTTTATAGAAATATAGACATTAGGAAAAATATGTCCCCAAGCCAGAATTGTTGTGAGACTGATAATATATTATATGAATATTATACATCTTTTTAGTTGATATTATTGCTCCCTCCCCCCCCAAATTTCCATCTCCTGAGTTAAAGAGTATATATTGCCCTTCAGGGGCAAATAGAAGTCTCCACATCACAGTGAGGCAGTTTAGCATCATACAAATAATGAAGAAGAAGGTAAGAATGATTGTACAATCTGGCTATATTAAATCAGGGTTCTCCTGTATGTAAACAAGGGCATGGTAGAGCTGAAAAATGTTCAGAAAAGGGCAGCTAAGATAATGAATGGATTGGAGCACCTTCCTTCATAGGCATCCTTCAGTCTCGAGAGACTATGGTAACATGCTCTGTATGGAGGACTTGGAACAGCGTCTAGTGTTTTGACCCTGTACACAAAGCTGGAGTGTCCTCTCCAGGGCATGAAGCCTGGGTAAAATAATAAGGAGGATAGACTGCTACCCAAGCAGCAAATCCCCCCTCTCCACGTCACTGAAATTGTCCAATGGAAAGGCAAGAGCCAATACAACTGGTTCCAGTGATGTCGCAGGAGTTGACAGAATGACATGAATTGCCTCCGGGACTCTGGCTCCGGATTTTGCCTTGACGTTCCATCAGTGGATATAGCCACAAGGCAGTGGAGGTTTGAAATCAGAGTTTTCCTTCTCCTAGATGGGCTGCCTTCCAGGCTTTGGACTCAATAGTCCAAAGAACTTTAAAAATGATGGTTCCAAAGCAAAGACAAGTGCTTTCTGTATACTTGTGTCCTTGTTTCCAATTTGCTACCAGTAAGGAAAACAAGGCAGGCCTCCCATGTTTGGCCTGCCAGGTAACAATACCTTGACCAAACTTTGTCATCCCATTTTGTGATGCAGTTCATCACCTTTATAAATATCCGGTCCAGCAGAGACTTTTTGCCTCTCTCTGAGGTAGGGCCATGTTGTCCTCAAGAGACATCTGGAAAGCAGCAGAGGCTCGCTGTCAGCATAACCAAAAAAGAGAGAGGAAAAGACCCAAGAAGTCATTTCCTCGAGCAAGAGATCCAGGGCAGGGAAGTTCATTCTAACTTGCTGCCTATGTTGTATTTGTGTCTCTCCATCGAAATCACCAGCAGGGCTGGCAATTGATGACAACTCTAAAGAGGGAAAAGAGAGACATAACACCATTACCAGGTAAAGTATTCTAACAGTTTGGGGACTGAAATAGGTGGCAGGGAAGGCTAGGGAGTCCTCTGGAGGCAGAGGCGGCTTTCCGGGGGGGGGGGTTAGACCGGGCCTACCAGAGAAAACCCAAGACCTTTCATCGGATAAAACAACTGGGGTCAGGAAACCAAGGGTTTTATACTTCCTCTGTTGCAGCTGCGTTTATACCCTGCCAAGGAAATCACCAGGAAACAAGAACAACGGTGAACAATCCGGAGCCACCCCGCCTCTCCTTCCTCCTCCTGCGCCGCAGGAGTAAAGAAGTTCCCTGACTGCCCGCAATATTTTTCTCTGGGCTTGAGGTGGGGCTGTGATTCCCAGAGTCCTTTGTGGTAGCTCAAATGATAAAACATCTGGGGTCAGGAAACCAAGGGTTTTATACTTGATCTGTTGCAGCTGCATTTATGCCCCGCTAAGGGAATCACCAGCAGACAAGAACAACGGTGCATTGGTGCAAAAACCATTGAATTGATTCATATATGATTTCTTCGGGATGTGTCTTATTAGAAGGAAATACTAAATCTTTTGAATGGTTTGCTTCAGGAACAAAGAAGACATCTAAAAGAAAATGGTAAAAGATTTATAAAAGTACGAGCTGAGGCAAGTGGATAATAGTAATCAGGATTACAATAGGTTCAGAACAGAGAAGAGACTTTTTAACACATTTTCAGTTTTCAGAGCTCATTGCCGCAAAGGGAGAAATTCTGTTGCTTGGCACAGTGTGTTGCAAGCAGAATAGGCCCACTGAATCAGTGGGGATTTGGTGTACCAACAACTCTAAGTTCCATTTATTCAAATGTGCCTACTCTAATTGTGACTTTAGCATAGTAAGTTGGAATTAGAGTAGGCCTACTTGAATCAGTGGAATGTATGGAGGAGTTAATATTTATTTATTTATTTATTTGATTTGATTTGTATCCCGCTCATCTGGTCTGTGCGACCACTCTAGGCGGCTAGATTTGATGGGCCTACTCTAGTGTGACAAGCGACAGGATTTGAGACAAAATGTGATAATGGCTACTAATTTGGATGTATTTGCATGGGGGACAGAGAGTTCTAGCAGTTGTTATTTGCCACAGTAGACAATTTGAAACACCTTCAGACTGTACATGGTAGAAATGCTTGAGGAATTCATTCTGTTGTAAATGCCAACTTTCCATAAAATTAAACAAATTAAAACAGATAGTTAATAAAATACAGCTGAACTGCAAGGAGCAGGTGGGATGGGTAGTAGTAGTAGTAGTAGTAGTAGTAGTAGTAGTAGTAGTAGTAGTGGTGGTGGTGGTGGTGGTAGTAGTAGTAGTTGTTTTTAGGAGAGATGTTCCAACAAATATTGAAGTCCAAAACCATTAAGGGCTTTATAAATCAGGACCAGCACCTTGATTTGGGCACGTAAACTAACAGGGAGCAAATGAAGTTGTGCCAAGACTACAAATATGTGTTCATATCTGCTAGCTCCAGTTATCAGTTTTGCTGCCGCAGTTGGGAGCTGCTGAAGTTTCCTTACTAACTTCAAAGCCAGTCCTACAAAGAGAACATTACATTAATCTATTTTAGAAATCACCAGTTCATGAGCCACTGTTGTTAAACAGTGTAGGAGCACAGCTGGACAGTTGTGAAGTTGATGAAAGTTACTCTTGACTATAGTAGGTGTTTTGCACTTCTATAGAGAGAGCTAGGTCCAAAGGTACACCCACAATGCAAACCTGATCCTTCAGGGCTAGTGTAACTCCACTGAGATCAGATAAATTTCCCACTGACTGATCCAATGATCTACCCAACAGTAGAATCTCTATCTCCTTTGGATACTGTTTCAGTTTATTGGCCCTCGCATAGTCCATTGTCAACCCTAGACACCACACAAGGACCTGTACTGTATCACCTGTACACGAGGAAAAGGACAGACAGAACTGTGTGTCATCTACATACAGTGGGGTCTTGACTTGAGAACTTAATCCGTATTGGAAGGCGGTTCTCAAGTCAAAAAGTTCTCAGGTCAAATCTGCATTTCCCATAGGAATGCATTGAAAACTATTTAATCCGTATCTGCTCTTTTCCGTCCATAGAAACTAATGGGAAGCTGCTATTCTGCCTTCGACCACTAGAGGGGGATATTTTGTTTCTTTTTTTCTTAGGTCAAGAAAGGTTAAGGGAAGGCAGGGAAAATACAGTCCAGGCAGGACAGTACCAGGCAGTCTGAAGACTGTCTCCCAATCCACTCTCTAAACGCTGGGAGGAGTGAGGAAGCATACAGGCACCCTTTTCACTGGCCAACAGTTAACTGAAAGTTCACATTTTGCACTTTCCCTGCCTCCCACGTGGGTTTTTTTTCAGTTCTTAACTCAAATCTAAGTATGTAAGTCAAGTCAATATTTTCCTATGAGAGTGGTTCTTAAGTCAAAATGTTCTTAACTCAAGCCGTTCTTAAGTCAAGACCCCACTGTATTGATGGCAGCAAACTTCAGATCTCTGTATGACTTCTCCCAGCAGCCTCATATACATATTAAAAAGCATTGGGGGAATGGCCAAACCCTAAGGGATCGCCTCCCTAAACTGTACTATATGAGATTAGCCCTCAAGGAAGAACTGAAACCACTGCAGAACTCCCAAATGGTAAACTCAATAGCCATCTCAGAAGGACACTGTGGTCAGCAGTATAAAAGGGTGCAGAAAGATCCAGGAAGACCAGCAGGGTTACACTCCCCTTGTCTATCTCCTTAAAAAGATCACCTTGCAAGGTGACCAATGGTATTTCAATTCCATAGCATGGCCTATGCCCTGCTTTAAATTGATACAGGCTTTCTGTTTTATCCAAGAACACCTGCAGCTGTTTGGCAACCAGCCTTTTGGTTAACTTGCCCAAGAATTGAATATTAACAATGAGCCTACAAGTATTAACATTATCAGTTGCTAAATTTGGTTTCTTTGGAATGGGCCTTATAGTGGTCTCCTTTACGTAGGAAGGTAAATAGCCCTCCAGTAGAAACACACGAATGTGTATGGTCCATTC
Organism: Pogona vitticeps; assembly: GCF_051106095.1. NCBI lineage: Eukaryota > Metazoa > Chordata > Lepidosauria > Squamata > Agamidae > Pogona > Pogona vitticeps. Next base: position 95,487,918 of record NC_135785.1, read on the forward strand.
CCTGTTCAACTGCTTTGTTGATTTTGTCATATTGGACAAGGGTCTAGACAAGAAGAGGTGGCTTTGCAGCATGTCCGGAAGAAATAAGGCCATGGGCAACATGGAAAACTTCCGCCTGTTCGTTTGAATCAGCTTCAACCAGATGGGAATAGTAGCTTCTTTCAGTGGTGGATCTACTGGAAAACTAATGAAGCTTAAACTTCAGGGTCCCTATTTTTGGAGGAGCCACGGAAGTAACTTTAGTCCACATTTTAAAAAGAAGAAAAGAGGTGATGTGTCATGGAACAACCCCACTGAAGAAGATAACAGTGGTTACGCAGAACTTATTGCTAGTTGCAAAGAGGCACCTGTAAAAGTTCAAGCTTCAGGGCATCAAAGATGTAGGTCTGTCACTGGCTTTTTTTAGTGGTCTTAAGAATATTCTGATATATTCTGGATGCTTCCCTGACAGCTTCGAGGTTAAACTTCACAGGAGCTTTCCATCTGCTCTCTGAACTTCTTTGTTGTTGCTTCATCTTTAACTCCTCTGTAAACCACAGAGAAGGCTGGTCTCTGCTGTGAAGAGGGCATTTAGGAGTGATCATTTCAATAGCTCAGGTCATCTCTGAAAACCAGTGAGGGACCACAACGCTGACAGGATTGTCAACCATTTAAGCCAGAAAAAACTAGTGACATTTTGGAAACCAATAGGATCCATCAGTTTTCAGGGGTGGACCATAGTAACAGGTTCCTCCTCCCTATAGAAGGGTACAGTTGTGCAGAGTCCAAATCTCAGCAAGAGATGAGTTGACCATGGCAAGGGGGAGGATTCAAGGTTTGCTACCTTCAGTTCATCTTCTCCCTGCCCCAACATGAACCTGCAGCATTCACGGGCCCTGTGGGTTCATGGCTACCGTGGCATCCATGAACTCCAAAGCTGCTCCAGACAACTGTGTTTCAGCATGTATGTTGAAGTACCCCAGAAGCAAAAATCTGGGAGACCTCAACACAGCACAGATATCCCATCAACTCTGGTAGGGTGTGTATTGGGTTGCAATGGGGGTGGTACACCAAAACCAGTCCCATTCTGTTCCAGTGGTCTAGCATGTGGCAAAGTTACTCCAAAACTAGGCATGGCAGGACAGAAATTTATATTGATGGAATTTCTTTGAAATACAGCAACACCTCTTGCCTGCCCTTCTGATCTGCCATGGTGCAGGATCAATATTCTGGGGGCCATAACTGGGACAGGGATGCTCCCCCTTCCTCTCCCACCTGGGTTTCAGTTATGCACATCAGGTCAGCTTTTTCCACCATATATCCCAGAATAATATACAAATTAGAACTTGGTTGTCTGCCAGCTTTCATAGTTCCTCAGTATTATATTAAAAGAGAGGTACTTTTAAAAGACAACTTTTGGCTTAAAAGGGACATGATGGCCCTGCAGGTTAAATCTCAGAAGCCTCTGTGCTGCAAGGTCAGAAGACCAGCAGTCGTAAGATCAAATCAAATCCACAAGATGGTTTAGTTGCGTTGGCCACGTGATACAGAAACTGTCTACGGCCAAACGCTGGCTCTATGGCTTGGAGATGGGGAGGAGCACCGCACCCTAGAGTCCAACATGACTGAACTAAATGTCAAGGGGAACCTTTACCTTTGGCTTGAATATTCATGGAGTTCTAGCTCAAAACAGTACACCCCCCCCGTCTCTGATTCTAATACAACTCTTGGCTAGGGCTCAAAAAGCCAGCACAGCAGCTTGGGGAATTCTCAAAGTTGGCATCCAAAAACACAAGTCTGTACACCTCTACTATCATGGTTTTGAACCGGCTCTTATCCAACCTTGGGACTGCTGGCTGTAGAAGAATGGTGATTTAAGTTTATTGTAACTTTTATATTTCAATATATTGCTGTAAAATAGTTGGTGGGAGGGGGAGTAATTTTAACCAAAAATAAAGTTTTGTTTAAAACAAAGTTAGAGAAGGAGTTCTTTTTCTGCCAGCTTCTAGAGCTTTTAAAATGGCCATTCAATCCCTCTGCCACCCTTTTGCCTTTGTTTTCACCTGGCCCAGGAACAGTTTACTTCATGCCCAGAACCATGTTCCTTTGGGAAAATCTCCAGATACTTGCTTGGAACTCGGGCGTCATGAGGGTATGTGCTTGTTTTCTTCTGTCTTGGTAATCTACTGTATCCTTTACGACTAATAGACCTGTTTTTATCTACAAGTGGCCTAGTTTCTTCCCTGACATTGCTGAGATTCTCATTTAGAGGCTCTTTCAGGAGACAACATCCCCAGGTTGACGCACATCTTTCATGATGTGCCCTCTGCGTGAAGCTAGATGACAGCACATTCAAGCCCCTTGAATTTGAAGAGACCCTTATCCAGCAGGCTGAGTCAAAGAAGCAGTCCCGAAACCAGCAAAACCAGGGAGCTGGACAGGGGACAGATTGTATTTGTCTTCAGTGTGAAAGGGATTGTCACACTCGAATTGGCCTTTTCAGCCACACTAGACGCTGTTCCAAGTCCTCCATACAGAGCACGTTACCATAGTCTCTCAAGAATGAAGGATGCTTACTACAAGGCCCTTCTATTCCCATATCACTGTCATGCTTTCTCCTTGAAGTTGCATGTGTCTATAAACATAATAGGATACAAATCTAGTCCAGCATCCATCAAAACCTCTTTCTGATAAGGTCCCATTGATCAATTCTGATGGTAAAGGCACTCTCTTGGAGGCCCTATTTCCTTGTCATGGATCACTTTACTAGAGTTAATTATTCTTCCCACTTCTCACTTCTCTTTGCATGAGAAATATGACAGAGAGCCCTAAAATCTCTTTTTCTTTGTAAAACTAGAAGAGATAACTACTATCAATGAAAATTATGTTGCAATTTAGAATAATTTGAGAGAAATTAGTTACATGAACAACCATCTAACATTTAACCAAGTTTAGACAACTGCAAAGAATAGGTGTAAAACCTTACAAAAGGGGGAGGTGGAAGGGAGAAGGAACAGTTAAAGCTTCTTTGTTGTTTAGTTGTTAAGTCGTGTCTGACTCTTTGTGACCCCATAGACCAGAGCATGCCAGGCCCTCCTGTCTTCCACTGCCTCCCGGAGTTTGGTCAAATTCATGTTGGTAGCTTCAATGACACTGTCCAACCATCTCGCCCTCTAACATCCCCTTCTCCTCTTGCCTTCACACTTTCCCAACATCAGGGTCTTTTCCAAGGAGTCTTCTCTTCTTATGAGATGGCCAAAGTATTGGAGCCTCACCTTCAGGAACTGTCCTTCCAGTGAGCACTCAGGGTTCATTTCCTTCAGAATGGATAGGTTTGATCTCCTTGCAGTCCAGGGGACTCTCAAGAGTCTCATCCAGCACCACAATTCAAAAGCATAAATTCTTCAGCGGTCAGTCTTCTTTATGGTCTAGCTCTCACTTCCATAGATCGCTCCTGGAGAAACCATAGCTTTGACTATGCAGACCTTTGTCGGCAAGGTGATGTCTCTGCTTTTTAAGATGCTGTCTAGGTTTGTCATCGCTGTCCTCCTCAGAAGCAGGCATCTTTTAATTTCATGGCTGCTGTCGCCATCTGCAGTGATTATGGAGCCCAAGAAAGTAAAAACTGTCACTAACTCTATATCCTCACCTTCTATTTGCCAGGAGATGATGGAATCAGTGGCCATGATCTTAGTTTTTTGATGTTGAGCTTCAGACCATATTTTGTGCTCTCCTCTTTCACCCTCATTAAGAGGTTCTTTAATTCCTCCTCACTTTTTGCCACCAGAGAGGTATCATCTGCATATCAGAGATTGCTGATATTTCTTCCAGCAATCTTAATTCTGGTTTTGGATTCATGAATCTTCTAGCTGGAGGTAAAAGAGCTGTCAAAAAGGTGACACAGAGCAATCCTGTCCATGCTTCCTTGGAATTGCATCAGTGAAACTTATTCTGAGGTATAGGTGGGTAGGATTATTTGTTATTAAATTGCAAACCGAATTCAGTGTGGATAAAGCAGCATTTGAAACACTCTCTCTTTGCAGGGATTTTAGTTCTGCCTTCTCAGTCTTGCTGAGTAGTTGATCATTTTACTTTACTGCCTTCTTATTCCTTCTTCTCTACTTACAACCCCCTTTTCAATTCATTCCACTCTAGAATGCTTTGTTTTTTTCTTCATGTCTCACCTTCTTGTTCCCCTCCAACTCTTTCAGGGGCTCACAGCTTCACCTGCTTTGTTTTTGAAAGACAACAATTGCAGGAAAGAGATCCCTCTGGCAGAGGGCCATTCCCACTCTTTGTTCTGCCTGGGAGAGGGGCACCTCCTAGAGCTTTGTAATGTTCTCAGAGCTTTAAAAACACACAGGTCCTAGTCAGGCATCTGGGCTTCATGCCCTGTTCAGGGAACTGGCCCTAACAACATCTGATTTAGTGCCATAGAATTGACCACTTCACACTGCATCACTTTCTCTTTGTCTTTCCTCAATTCAGTGGTGTGTCCAGCTGTTTGCAATTGAGCCTTTTCCTGTGGGATCCTCTTTTTTATCTTTCAAGCCTTGAGCATATGGGACTTTTTGAGGCAAAAACACACTTTTTCTCATAACAGATGTCAGAAGGAGGAAGGCAGGTAATGTTGATGAAAATCTGAAAAGCACCAAGGTCCATCCCTCATAAAAGGTAAAGGTAAAGGTTCCCCTTGACAATTTTTTTGTCCAGTCATGTCCGACTCTAGGGGGCGGCGCTCATCCCGCTCTTCAAGCCATAGAGCCAGCGTTTTGTCCGAAGACAATCTTTCCGTGGTCACATGGCCAGTGTGATTTAGACACGGAACACTGTTTAACTTCCCACCGAGGTGGTCCCTATTTAGCTACTCGCATTTGCATGCTTTCGAACTGCTACGTAGGTTGGCGGGAGCTGGGACAAGCGACGGGTGCTCATTCCGTTGCGTGGATTCGATCTTACGACTGCCGGATCTTCTGACCCTGCAGCACAGGCTTCTGCGGTTTAGCCCACAGCGCCACCACGTCCCTTATCCCTCATAATTTCCCCTAAACCTGCTTAACATAACCTTGTTTAATATTGCAGAATAAACCTATTCTGCTGTGTGATCATTCATGGCACAGAGGAGTTCAAATGCAGTGGTGGTGTTTGTTTTATCATATTTTTCTTTATTTGTTGGCTAAAGCCACTTTATAAATATTTACACAGCATGCACAGGGTCAATGTCATTTTGAAAGCAGATTTTCCTGTACAGCTACCAGTAGCTATATATACCATTTTAAGCTATACTCTGCTTGAGGTACCTATGTGTGGCAGGTGGAACTGAAACAACATTTTAATATTTGGCACATTAGCAAAAATCATTGTTAGATACAAAGAAAATGGATCATTTTGATTGTTTGGCTGGATGAAAAATATTGATGCCTGCATTTCTTCACATCATTAATTAATCTAGCTACTACATTTTGCCCGTTCTTTTAAGGTTAAATATTAGCCGCAACATATCAACTGTCATATACTGTGAAATGCTAACTGTTGGATCCATCACGCCGTTGAATGATGAGTCCTATTGCTAGTATGTTGGATCACTGGATGTCTGCTGTCAATTTTTAAGTGATGTTGTCAGTACTTCACAGCCAAGTGCTGAGGGGCCCACAAATTCCCATAGTGAACATCCCTCTGGCCCTTATCCAGCAACTAACAAATCATGCTTGCTTCTCTGTCAAGCTCCAGGTGCTTCTGAAGGATTCCATGGGCATTTCTCCTCTCTCCTGCTGAGCTTAGAGGTATGGGTCAGGAGACAACACCTTTTTTAAAGCACTTTTATTTAGAAGTTAAAGGTAAAGGTTCTCCTTGACATTTAGTCCAGTCATGTCCGACTCTAGGGCGTGGTGCTCATCCCCGTCTCCAAGCTGTAGAGCCAGCGTTTGTCCATAGACAGTTTCCGTTGTCACGTGTTCAGTTACTTTCCCACCTATTTATCGACTTGCATTTACATGCTTTTGAACTGCTAGGTTGGCAGGAGCTGGGACAAGCGATGGGAGCTCTCTCCGTCGCATGGATTCGATCTTATGACTGCTGTTCTTCTGACCTTGCAGCACACAAAGGTTTAACCCGCAGCACCCCACATCCCTTTTTTTATTTAATATCCTGTAGCCTAAACAACAAACTTCCCCCCAAAATTGAATGAAACCAGCAAAGTTTAATGGCTATTTTACAACATTTTGATTGCCAACATCACTGATTCCCACTCCTCTTGTATCATTCTCCCATTTTTAAGGTGTTTTGTCCCTAACGCAAGCTTTTCCTTTCTCCCGCCAGTATACAAAGATCTCTAGTGGTGGTCATTCTTAAGAGACCATATAGCATGTGACAGCCCAAGTCCCTTTGTGTCTCAGAGTACAAGCCCTAGTTTAAAAGCAGATCATATTTTCTTCCATGTATATAAGGATATGAGATAGCAATTCACCATCCAAAATGTTGCTTATGCAGTTCTAACATAATTTTTGTTTGGCTCCAGCAAACCCCCAAAGATCTTGACAGTCTGGGGAAGTAGTTTTGCAAATTGCCAATAAGTTAAGTACCTGGCTGTGGAGCCAGAGGTTGGGTGTTCGATTCCCCACTGTGCATCCTGGCAGAAAAGCCAGCCTGTGTAACCTTGGGCAAGCTGCATTGTTCCAGGGTGCCCCCAAAATAAGGAAATGTAAGTGCATTCTACCTTTTAAAAAAAAACCTGGAAAGAGTCACTATAAGTCAGAAATGACTTCATAACATATCATTTATTAAATATCCTCAAGCATAATTTACATTACAGTGTAGACTTTTTTGCTCTTTGTGGCAATGAGTTGAAGCTTGGGCTGACCCTTCAATCTGTTGGCGCTGTTAAAATATAAGTCTCTTGTTTCAGCCATGAAAGTACCTGTGAAGCTCAGTATAACATCAAGAGTTTGATACCATCCCTTTTACAAATCAAGGGGAAGGCAAAGTAATGCTGGCCACAAGCCTTTGGACTAGTTAAAATCTTTGGACACCTACAAATGCTGAGTTTGAATTTGAATATTTGCCAAGCACATCCAATGATTCTCACAACATTTGAAGATAAGATTTCTGAGAATGGAGGTGAGGAGTTCAATTCTAGCATCAAGGGCAAATGACTTCTGAGATATACGTAGACCTTTGGCTATGAGTAAAAAGATACTCAATAAGGATGGAATAACAAAAGCCATATCCCCTCTAGTATTTCTTTCTGCTTCAGCTGTCTTGTCAGTACATTTGCATCACTAACTGGCCAAGAGGAGAGACTCTTTCATGTATCCCTAATGTATAGTTTATAAGGAATCACTTTTACTGTGTCAGAGTTCTTAATCTAATTTGTGTGTGTTTTAATTGTAATGGTTTTCAGCTGGGACCAGTGGTGAGTATTTCAGTGAAGGAACAAGAAGCAGAGTAAGATTGGGGTTTGGGATTGACTACTTAGAAGTGAATTGCATTTTTCAGCTTAATTAGCTGCTTAATGCCATGATTCAAGTTTGTGTATCTGTGTATTTATTAGTTGTTAGAAAGCATTCACGTTATGAGTCCTTTGTTCCTCCTTTCCAAACCAATAAGGTATAGCAAGATAATGGGTATGAGGATACTCTTCATTTCTGTTTTGCCTGTGTATCTTCACATAGCAATCTTACCAGTTGTTATTTAGAAAGATTGGAATATTGTGAACTTTTGAAGCAGCCATCCAGCTATGGGAGTTGTAGACCTGTCCGTCTGAAGATCACCAGATTAGGGAGGGCTTCTTTGGAGAATTGGCTGACAAGAAGTTAAGGCACACTTGAACATTTTCTGATCCTTGTTGAAAAAGTGTGTCTGAAAATGTCAACATAGCTCGTTAGGAAAATGGGCACAATTTTGGAAGAACTTTTGAAATGTTTCCTTCTTGGCTGCAAGAATGAAATAAGGGAAGATTTATACTCCTACTGTTTGAGGAATAAATTTAACTTTAATAAGTTATTGTAGTGGGAAACAGAAAACATAATAAAGAAACGTGCCAGAAGGTAGGCTGACATACTCTGTTACTAAGGAGCTGTGGGTTGAATGTATGAAACGATGTAACAAAGGAACAGGAGTTAGGTATTTCAGAAACCTTTATGATAAAGAATTTACAGGTTGCTTCAAGAGTGGCTGTGTTTTAATGGGGACCGGGGGAATCTAAAGCAAAACAGGTCTATCTAGCACTAGGGATTTACAAGTGATTAAGATGTGCTGTATCAATATAGCATTTTAAATTTTACACAGGATGGATTAATTTTTATTCACCATTAATGTAGTATTAAGATGACCATGTCAGCCCTCCTCACTAGCTGGAGCTGCCACATTTTGAAGTTGAGTTTCTTTAAAAAAAAAAAAAAAAAAAACAGGACCTGCAACATAATGGTGCCATTTGCCGTTGTGCTGTTCAGCATTCCAGACAGCCAACCCTACTTTACCAATATTCTCCGTTATATTCCACATTCAACTTTCTCCTCTGCCTCCCTCCCCCGTGCCAATTGTTATTCAGTGTTCTTGCAACCTCAGAGCTCTGCTAAGCTTAAAAACAAACAAAACGCAAAGCTCTTAGAGCTCTGGAGCAAAGTCCAACTATCTTTGGTAATTTTGCTGTTGTGAATTGTTGGCTTCAGAAATACGAAGGGGATGAAAAGGCATTTTTCAAGTTCTGGTGCTTTTGCCTACTTCTAATGACCACCCTCCTTAAATTATAAGTTGCTTTCGTAGTCAAAGTATGCCTCCAGCCATGCTTACAGGATCAAAGTATGCATTAAAGGTCTAACAGCTATGTCTGTACTGTACTTTTAACTCTAAAAGAAACACAGGACATTCAGTCTGGATTGAAATCCTAGCATGTACATTTGCTTTTGGATTTTCCCTGCATTCCTGAAAAAAAAGAGAAGGGGGCAATGTGTGCCTCGAATTTCCTCATCAGAAACTGATCTACTTTCCCCATTTAAAACATTGAATCATGTTTCATTTCTATCTATTGAACATTTGCTTCCCTAATATTCTTGTAATGTAGGGCAACAGTTTTGGTTTTTAACTTTAAGAAGAAAAAGAAAATGTGTTGTTATTTTAACTAGGAAGTCCTGAATTATGAAAATAGTTTTAAAATGGCATCATTTCCATTTGAGATCCTTAATGCTGGTTACTTTTATCTGTGTGACAAACTTGAGTCCATAGGTTGTGACACTTCAAGGATTTACAGAATAATTCTAATAGGAATAGCAAGTTAAGTGGCAGAGATAGCCAACTCTGTCCAGAGTCCTGCTGGATTACTCTGGTTTGGGTGGGACAATGAGTGAGGAGTATTTATCTTTCTGGCAGATCTTTGTGTGTTGTTTTTTAATCACTTCCATTGGCTGGGGCAGATACAGGTGTCTGTGTGGATGCCAGAGGAAGTTGGGGATTTGACATCTTAACCCTCCAAGACTACTTCCACCTCCGAAATGCCCAGTGACTCTCATATCACGAATGGAGCGATGGGTCTTCCATGACAATGAGGTTTTCTGGCGGCTTTCCACAGATTGTCTGTTAATGGACCTGTTGCCAGAAATTGCTTCCACACTTTTTCAATCCATCTGATTCAACTTGATAGAGAAAAAAAAATACACTCAACCCCCCCATCCCAAAGAAAAAGTCAAAAAAGGAAATGTAAGTAAAATTCTCATGAGCAGGAACACAGTTTTTGCACTTACCTTTGTGACCTCTGTGTGTGTGTGTGTGTGTGTGTGAATATTCTGTCTTTGGAAGTATTGGTTTTCCAATTTTCCAGAATTTCCTTAGCTTCCCATGCTGTAATTATGTTGCCCATATGACTTTTTGTTATTTTTTTTTCTGCATAGATGGATAGGCTGCAGAATGATGGGGAGATGTGTGACAGGGGGGAAAATCCACTGTAACCTCCATGACCATTGAATTCTGTAGGCTCCAAAATACCATGAAAGAAATTCAGACAAACTTCTCAAATGCCCTGAGACTGAGACAGAAAAATTAAAGCCCTCACCATGAATGAACAAAGCCTGTGCAAAACTGGAGGATAGATAGCGCTAACTAGACAATCTAACCTGGACCACTTGCTTTATGAAAAGTTCCAATTTTCATCTTTAAACTCTAGATTAAGCTCTAGATGAGACAGCTTTTTAAAACTTGAAAATATATGTAATGGCATAAAACATTTGGAGATGACAATGTGAAATAATAGCGCTGACAGTGTAAAGGAGAAGCAAGTGACAAATAGAGCTTTATCTTTTAGTCTGTCTGAGCTTATTCTAGAGACCAATGATTAATCTTAAATTCATACTCAACTCAATATCTTGCCGGTGCCAGTCAGATGGAAATTTTCCTGACAACTGGCAATGATACATATTCACCGGTTTTCAGTTTAATTAAGAATCTTGAGTTTTATTTTTGATTCCCCCCCCCACTCCACACACTTATTGTTAAATGTCAGCAGACTGCCAGGAAATGGACCTTGCTATGATTAAATTATTATTTCAGTCATTCCAAGTTATTTACTATAATGGCAACAAGTTTTTTTTAAAAAAAATCACACACGGATTGACCTTTTCCCTAAATTAGGTTTTGCTGTAGGCCATCAACCTTGGCTTAACATTGTTTTAGTCTGCTGATATATTTCCCGTAGGGGCAAAATACCTGATTTTCTGTTTCTAACGAAAGGTTCCCCTCCTTGGACGAACACCTTACCATGCTGAAGGGGTTTGAGTGTGTCAGTGAAGCTGAGGACAATGCCTTCAGGAGGCCAGACTCCATTATGAACCTGGACTCCTAGCAGAGTCATCCAAGATACCAGTCTAAGAATCATCCACCCTCTTAGGAAGGAACAGCTGCATTAGCAGAAGAGAATGGATAGTTCCAATAGTAATGGGAGTGGCAACTACTCGGCAACAGCAATGGATGAAGCTGACACTGGTGGAGGAGGCAATGGTAGTAACACTAAAACTAATTTTCCATGGAAAATTTAAATTTAATGGCAATGGAAGGGAAGCAATGAACGGTTTAGAAATTATAATTAAATGTAAGGATGTGCTAGTGGAAACCAATGCCAAGATCATTCACATTATTGTATTCTCCATCACCGTGGATGGGTGTGATAACTGGACAATGAAGAAAGCTGCCAGGTGGAAAAATTGATTAATTTGAAATATGGCGCTGAAGGAGAGTTTTGCGGATACCCTGGACTGCCAGAAAGATGAATAGTTGGGTCCTAGATCAAATCAAGCCTGAATTATTATATCTGGAGGTAAAAAAATGATGAAACTGAGGCTGTCCTACTTTGGGCACATCATGAGAAGGCGAGATTCTCTGGAAAAGACAATAATCCTGGGAAAAGTTGAAGGCAGCAAGAAAAGAGGAAAACCAAATATGAGATGAATTGACTCGATAAAGGAAGCCACAAACTTGAGTTTGCAAGAGCTGAGTAGGGCTGCTGGGGCGGACATTTTGTAGACCGCTCATTTATAGAGTTGCCATAAATTGGAAGTAACATGATGGCACATGACAGCAACAATGGAAAGTTAGGTTTTTGAGGAATTTTTAATTTCTTGCTCCCCATGTCAGTGGTAGTTATTTTCTGGTCTCACTCTTTTTGCTCACACATTCCACTGCTTACTTATGAAGGCCTCCAATGGTTGTGCATGAACTGAAAACAGTTTCATTATCACTGCACAAGAGTGCATTGATGTTATTGTACAGCAGAGGCAATCAGTATTTTACAAGTTCTAAAAATGGGGGCCGCCTAAACAAAAACTGGAATTTGGATCAGCATCAAATCAACAGTCCTTTCTACAGGGCTAGAGGTCCACCAAGAACTTTTCTAAAATAGGAATCTCTATTTTCCCTGCATTTCCTTTCTTTTGCTAGCAACACAGGCATGGTATTGTGCAGCAATATGAGTGTTTAAATTATGTTTGAAATATGGATACAGAAGCACAATATCCTACATGTATAAATCAGAGGTGTATTTTTTTTAGGAACTGAACAATCATTTCACCTCTAGTGGTCATATATGGTCGTGGACAGCAAGATGGGGTCACATGGTAAATGAAGGATGAGGCCTGTGTTCTCCTCCTCTCCTTTTCCCTTTCTCTGTCTTTCTTTCTCTCGTATATATACAGAGACACATATCCTAGTAAACAAATATATAGGCAAGCACTCATGTGTTTAGTCGTTTAGTCGTGTCCGACTCTTCGTGACCCCATGGACCAGAGCACGCCAGGCCCTCCTGTCTTCTACTGCCTCCCGGAGTTGTGTCAGGTTCATGTTGGTTGCTTCGCAGACACTGTCCAGCCATCTCATCCTTGGTCGTCCCCTTCTCCTCTTGCCATCACACCTTCCTAACATCAAGGTTTTTTCCAAGGACTCTTTTCTTCTCATGAGATGGCCAAAGTACTGGAGCCTCAGCTTCAGGATCTGTCCTTCAAGTGAGCATTCAGGGTTGATTTCCTGATGCTCATATTCTAATATATTTACCTAGTAGGCACATTTATTTATGCATTTATTTATGCATTTTACATAACTTACATATTTTCTGCATTGAGAAAAGCATGCTTGGCTATTCCCCCGCTTATGCATACTTTCATGCATACCACCAACTTTGTTATTTTGTGATTCTGTTTTTCCCCTTTCACCCTTAGAAATGTTCGTATTGTCTTGCATATACTTTTGTTTCTCCTAAAGGCACCCCCCCCCCTTTTTTAACCAACAGTCTGGAGAAAAGTAGCCTTTCAGTGTGCCTCAAGAAACACCGTGAGGAGAAACCGCCTTTGCCACAGAAATTCACACGTTGAGGTGAAGTCCTTTTCTTCACCTCACAATGAATCTCAAGACAAGCAGAAAAGCTACTTCTGTTCAGACCAAAATTTGTTCTCTCCCTAACCTAAAGTCATTGTTTGACACCCTGCCCCCAGTTTGAATTGCCTTGTAGAATGTTACTGTGCTTTGCTGCACAATAGTTTATAATTCTTCCCAGGCCTATTGTCTACCTCTATGGTTTTAAGCAAAAAGCAGCTAATCATTTCATTTCACCTGTTGCTTGCTTATTTGTGTGTTTGTCTGTATATAATGGATATAATAATTATGTGACATCAAGTCAATTCGGAGTTATGGCTTCCCTTTTCAGGGTTTTCCAGGTAGCGAGTACGCAGAGGTGGTTTGCCATTCCTTTCTTCTGGTGGCATCATGGATTGTGCAGTTCGCCCGAGGCCACACAGGCTAGCTCTGTCAGGACGCACAGTGGGGGATCAAATTCCCAACCTCTGGATCCACAGCCAAACTCCTAACTCACTGAGCTATCCAATCAGCTCCTTGTCTGTAGATACCACGCGTTGAACATGGGACCTTCTGTATGCAAAGCAGATACTGTACCACAGCATTATGGTTGCTCCACATGAGGAACAGGAACATTTTTCCATTCCATTCATTACCATTCACAAAGAGACAGCAAACAAGGGAAAATCCAAGAACCTGACACTTTTTTCATCATTTAACCACTTCTCACAAAGCAGTTGTTATGGCTGTTTTACAACAAGTTGTCTAGATGTCTATTGCTTGGAGCCACAAAGTAATCAAAAACCTAGAAGAATTGGTAATGAGCACAAGAGAATATCCTGTAGAAGACCATGGATGTTGTCAGCATTCCAGTTGCCCTTTGCAATATAAAATCTGGTATCCTTTTTCCTGCTAGCAACACGAGCATAACCTTGTAAAGCAATATTGGGCTATTTTTTTGGCATTTTGAATTGTGGATATAGAAGCATATCATCTGACATTAATAAGCTGGAGGTTTCTTTACTTTTCTAGTTCATATTTATCCTTGAAATACATGCATACATGTTAGAGCCAAGCTTGCAAACAGCACTTAATGAGATTGGGTTCTAGAGCTGAGAGTTCCATGTTCATAAAGATATGGAACAGGACACTGATTTGAGTATCTAACCAATACCTTTTGGAATCTTTCCTGGTGTTCTTTTTGGTGTAGAACTTACATAAAGATCCTTGCAAGCTTGCCATCACACAAAACTAAGATAATGTTATTTGCTGTCTGTTTTTTTGGCCTGGCATTTTTCTGTAGGCGCTCTGCCGGAACTGGCCTGGATTGTGAGGAATTTTAATTGACTTCAGTGCATGAATTAGTCAGCAATATACCTTTCTGCTCTTTCTCAGTCATGCTTAGTCATATTCTCTCAGATCTTGATTTTATTACTGCGAAATGGCAAGAGATTGTGACTGAAGTTTCTTAGTGAACTAGGCCAGATTTATGACACCTAAATTTGCTTTATAAAGGACACAGTCCCAAGAACTCCCTGCATGACTTCAGGTAAATCCAGTGGGTTTTGAATCAGCTTAATGTGTGCAGGAATGCAGCCAAAATTCCAATGCACTTATTTGCCTTTTATTTTTCTAGATCTTATTAAACAATTATGCTATCTGGTTCACAAAATACTGAATATATCCCATCTTCCTCCCTCCCTCCTTCCTTTGGTGCAGTTATTATTAGGTGCAATAATACATTTATTGCATTTAAACTAACAATCCAATCCTTTGTATGTCTACTTGGAGTAAGACCCACTGAGCACAGTAGAACTTATTTCTAGGTGGGGGTATTTGAGGAATTTATCTGTGAGACATCTAATGCAAACATTTATGGTTTTCATCTCCCAGATTACCTTGCACATTGGAACACTGTTAATCTTCAAATTTGGTACTTCTCAGAATTTTGTAAAAAAGACATTGCCTTAATAAGGCACTCAAATGCACAGTTCAAGATAAAATATGCCTATAAATGCGTATGTGTGAAAAAAATGTTTAAAATGAATTAAACAGAGATTGAGAAAGTCACCTCTGGGGTGATAAACTTCAGAATTTGTTGTGACTGTGCTCTTTTGGGGATTCTGGAAACTGAAGTCTGAAAAGCATAATTGCAAAGCTCTGGTATTTAAACATGATATTTCCTACAGATTTTAATTAAAAGTAAAACCCATGCATTAATGTAGTAGTAGGATGGAAGAGACCTATCAGTTAACACATGGGAAAATGACATGGGCCAAAAAGACTGATTCATCTGTCTGGACTCCTAGATAAGTGTCTATATGATTGCAACCTATACCACCCATTCTAAGTCGCTTAATAAATCTACTAAAATTCCTCTGAAGTTCAGTCTTAAATACAAATAGAATATTTTGAACTGGCTGATTGATGTAGATTGTATGAAACAAAATGGCTGGAGTAAACTTTATGGCTAAAAGCCTTTTAATGCCGGCAGAGTCCAAAGTTTCAACAGCACTGTAATGCAAGCTGCCGGGATATTCAGTGGAAGCTCTAGCAGTGAGCAGAACATGGCAGGTTGCTGTAGCTCTTTGCTCCTGCTGCTGACCCGTAGCTGTCTCAACCCATGGGGTAGTATAGAACTACAGGTGACCGAACAGGAAACTTACTGCATGTGCAAAGAGCCATGAGATATTTTCTTGAGCAACTGTCAAATGGCAAAACCATTCATTGGGGGTGATATGAACGTAATGCCCCAATATGATCCTGAATCTTTATATCTCATAGGCTTATATCTATACCTAGACATTTTCTGGAAATTTACTTGGAAGGGGAATGGTTGTTCTGCTCATCTGCTAACAAATGGATATAGATGTCCCTACCCAGTTGTTGTAAAGAAGCTTCCACTTGACTATTCCCAGCTAGATATGGATCATGCAGTGAATGATACAGGCATAATTTTTTTTTCCTGATCTAGCTATGGGGCTGTGCTAAAGAGCCTTAGTCAGAAAATCAGCAATCACGCTATATGCCTGCTTGGGAGAGGTGGTAAGGAGGGATGCTTAGATAGAGTTAGGAGTCTGCCTAGTTCCTTCTTGCACTGATCAGCACTATCAGTGGCTATCTAACTTAGGCTCTGCATATGTAGAGCTTTGATGTTTACTCTAAAAAAAAGAGAGATGAAACTGTATACCACTGCAGGTCTGCCAAAGAGTAAATTAGATGGTTGTTGTGGGTTTTTCGGGCTGTTTGGCCATGTTCTGGAGGTTTTCCTTCCTAATGTTTTGCCAGTCTCTGTGGCTGGCATCTTCAGAGGACAGGAGTTAGAACTCTCTCTGTGTTCTGGTGTAGTGTGTGGGATTGTTGAGCGTCTGTAGCTGGTATCAGGGTTTTTGTTCTTTTCAGGAGATTGGATGAGTCCTGTGATCAGGGTGTTTTTTTTGTTACGGGTGTTTTGTTGTGATAAGGGGGGGGAGATGATCTGTCGCTGTGATTGATGGGTGTTGTTGGCTAGTCTTGTGTGCAGTGATCACTGGTCCTTGTGGCTGGATAGATTTGATTGGACACTTCCAAGATCTCATTCAGCGTTTAATGATATAAATAGCTCAAGTTAAGTTTTTAGCTGCCAAAATGTATCTCTATTAAATGAGAAAAAAGTGCAGATTAGATGGCTCAGTCAGCAGAGGTAATTAAAAATATATGTATTGTAGAGGGGAGGTGTACATGGCATCAACAACTGAGGCATTTCAGAGTGTTTGTGACTGGTGAACTACGGTTCACAAGGCCCTGTCTAGAAAGCAGTAAGATTTGTGAATGCTATGAGATTTTGTGAAATAAATTCCTACAGAAAGATTGTGTACAACTTGAGCATCAAACTGTACTAGACATGGAGCTATCTTTGAAAATAATATATTTCTGTCATATATGCTCTCCTTCTTATATGCTCTCCATACTAGATAGCTTCACATCTGAATATACAGTATTATCCTGTTGTGTATTTTCCTATTGTTACTTTGCAATAGTGGCTGAATACAGGGAAATTCACAGTCATATAACAATACAGTACCACATATCAAACTGTGAAGCTACATTTTGTGGTAAGAAACAGAAAAATGCAATGTGAGGAATGTGCATTGGGTGTGTGTGCTTCAGATCTGCTGTCAAGTGTAAAGTTTTGCCCTGATGATTGTAGAGTTCATATCAAAGGGTCTGAGGTAGTGCACTTGTCCACAAAAGCTCACATTAAAATATAGCGATTAGTCTTTAAGGTACAGTGTTTTTGATCTTCTTTATTTTTATTTTTATTTATTTATGACCAATAAAACTCCATGCCTATATATGTACATGTGGATTCAAATCTCTTAATGCAGAAAATGAAAGATTTAATTGCTTAGAATACTGTGACTCTTGCCATTTGAACTTTATAAGAATTTAATACTGTTAACGAAACATGGTTCTCTCTGCAAGCAAATAGTTTTCTCTAAATTGCCTATGCAACATGAAAACCCTCTAGACGTTCTTTCGGTGAGAGAGTATAAGAAACCTATAGTAGAGCCAACCCTACCACTAGGGAGAGGAAGGTAGTTGGCATCAATGTCAGAGGATGGGGATGACCATACCAGTCTCCTGGCTGTTCCACTTCAACTCACTGGCAGCTGTCTCTTTCTGAATACAAAGCTATCAGGGTCACAGCTGTCTGGAGCCTTCTGAACTAACCTGCTACCTCACTTGTTATAAATACTCATGTAAATTTTTACCACAGTCTCAGTCTTCTTCTGTAAAGGAACATGGCATGGAGCACCTTTCTCTCCTTCACATCAGGCATCAAAGTGCCTTGGGACAGCCCAGAACTAAAAAGCAAAAGCAAAGCATGCTGCCCCATAGTGCTTCAAACACTCTCTGGGTGGTTTATAAGTTAATTATGCAGGCTACACATTGTCCCCCCCCCCCCAGTGAGCTGGATACTCATTTTACCGACCTCAGAAGGATAGAAGGCTGAGTCAACCTTGAGTCGGCTACCTGGGTTTGAACCCTGGGTTGTGAGCACAGTTTTGGCTGCAGTACAGTGGTTTATCTACTGCACCATGAGGCTCTTCAACTAAGTCCTCCTGGCCTTAAAGAAGACAAGGCTGGGGCTGGACCCAGTTACTCCTTTTCGTAATGGAGAAGTCCTTCATCTGCTGGTTTCTTTCTAGTATCAAAAGATGTGATTTCTATTGTAGATAGAAATATATGGATCCAACTCATGGATTCCAGAGCATGCCTGGAGCATGGTGGTAAATTAATTTATCTGTTATATGTCAATCTTTCCTCCTGTTGAAGGGAAATGCCAAATGCTTGAAATTTCTACCTGACATTCTAAGCCAGGGATTTAATTTGGTTCACAATCAGCATCAGGGTAATAAAATCCATTAATAAGATGAACAATGGATTATCTATGCACAACACACTGAATATGAATCAGACCTCAAAACATTTGAGACATAGTTTAGATGGAGGTTTTTAATTGTGTTCAGCTTATCTGGTAACTGCTGGATAGTTCATTGATTTGGATGTCTGCCTGCAGAACCAGAGGTTGGGAGTTCAATTCCCCACTGTGCCTCCTTGACCAGGGCTGGACTAAATGATCTATAGGATCCCTTCCAGCTCTGCAATTCTAAGATGATGATGAAGATGATGGTGACGATTTGGTGTCATCACCAAGTAAAGCATAAGTATATGCAACAATTGAGTACTTTAATGGAATCTTTCACCTCTGCTTTTCAATGGATCATGTTAATGTTTGCTTCACAAGCACAAACACACAAATACACATTGAAAATATACTTAAAACACTTGCATTGTCTGAGAACTTGTTAGCTGGAATCAAAAGAGGAGAGCGGCAGAGCAGCATGTGGCTATGTTACCATATTATTGGGTACAAAGTTGCATTGTAAAATTTAAATGTATTGGGCTTGGCATTTTTAGAAGGTTATAGCAATATTAATAACACCGCATAAGGGCACTGAGGACTTGTGGTTCTAAAGTGTCAACTAATGAATTACAGGGTGTTGAAAATGAAATTGATATAGCTAGTAAACCTCACCAGTCAATAACAAGACGTTGCTGAATGGGAAGGTTCCCCAGCACAGCTGCCTCTTGCCGTTTGCTTCATGTGTGGCAGGATCAATGTAAGTAACACACTGTTTTATCCTGCAAGAAAAGAAGAGTTAATACTAGAGATGGGGGTATTCGTGGTCTGTGAGCCACTCTTTGACCTTGCAGGGAGGCTCTTCTGCCTGCCTCCTGCCAGGAGTGGCTCGCAGACCACAAGCTCCGGAGCAATAGGAAGGGAGCTCACAGCAACAGCAGAAGGTGAGTGGATGGTCTGGCCTCAGAGGGCTGGACTCTCATTACGTCCACCTATGCGGGGCTAGTCACATTCATATATGAATACCCCATCTCTAGCTGATACCTCTAAGCTCTCCTTCTATGATCCTGCCCCCCCGCTAAAAAAAGAAACTGATTTAATTTTCTATTTTTGTGCTCTGTAGTGATTAAATATTTTTGTGCTTCCCCTGCATGCTAAAAAATTGCATCAAAACAATAAAAATGGTAATGATTCTCTGGGAGGGGGGTGCCTTGTTCTTCTGCGTGGCTGCAGTACCAACAGTGTAAAGAGCAGCCATAATTTTTGTCTAGTGCCATTTCTTGTACAGTGTTTATAAATCCTTCTTGTGGGGGGTTGTATTCTGCACCTTTGCTTGTTTTTCTTTCCCTTAAAGTTCTGGAAAGTATTCCTTCATCCTTTATTGTCCATAAAAGGGCAGGTCTAATGCATATCCCTTCCAAGATATGGAAACAAGGAGAAGAATGGGGAGGGCATGAGAGGAAAGGAGAGAGGGCTGAAAGGGGAAAGGAGGGGATGTGGAAGCTCTGCCAGGATTACATTTAATGAAAAAATAACATAAATGTGGAACCTGAGTGAGTTATTCCAGACCTATGGAGAATGGGAACCAACATCAATCCAAGCCACACACCTTGTTTTGACAAGCCCTATATGCAAACAACCATGTGTAACAGAAAGAGGATTAGAGTACCTAGTGATGACATGTTTGGAAAGAGATGTGGCAAGCACTCACAATATTCTTTGTTTCTTCTAATGTTCTGGATCTCACCATGCCATGGCATGTCAATGACATTTCTTTCTGCATCAGGAGGTTCTCCCAGCTTCTTGCAGAATAAAGAGCCTTGTCTTATTTTTGTGGGGGCTTTTAGTGTCTTGTTCTGTACCAGAAACTGCCTAACTCTGTGCAGTCTAATGCACTTCGTAGTAAATCCTGTGTAAAATAGATGCCTTTATGTGCAGGAATGGAAACAACCCTGCATTGTTTAGCTTTTTTTTTGCAGAAAAAAAAAGACCTGGAAATGTCTGAAAAATCCTGTAAGATTCCTTGCAAGATTTCCCAAGGGAGAAAAACTGTAGTGCACAGAAGTTTCTGTGTGAGAAAAAAAGAGTAATTTTTTCTTAGTTCTTCTCAGAGTTTGAGAGGCTATGAGATTCACAGCCCTATTTAGAAATACTCTGTAGGCAGAGTCAAACACAGAAATTAGTAAAAGCAACAAAATATAAGCAGTCATGTGATTTAAAAACAACCAGGCAGAAACCAAAAGTATTTTTAAAACTATACTAAAAAGTCCAGCTTTAAGACCTAAAGAACCAACATGGCCAAATGCATAAGCGTCAACTATACATACAATAAAAATGGCTGTAACAAGTTATCTTCAATAACAATGGCCAAAATCCTGTTGTTTAGCATAGTAAATTATACTTGAGTAGGGCCATTGAGTCAATGGGATTTGGAGAATCAGCTCCTCCATATGTCCCATTAATTCAAATTGACCTATTTTAACTGCAGCATATTAGCTCACTATAAGTCATTTCTGACTTGAAAGCACATCAGTAATAAGTCACTGTTATATTTGAACCTATGGAACCTTTGGAGGCACTTATTGCCAACTGAATGAATGAATGAATGAATGAATGAATGAATGAATGAAGGAAGGAAGGAAGGAAGGAAGGAAGGAAGGAAGGAAGGAAGGAAGGAAGGAAGGAAGGAAGGAAGGAAGGAAGGAAGGAAGGAAGGAAGGAAGGAAGGAGGGTCGGTGGGTGGGAGGGTGGGTAATAAAAAGAGAGACAGAGAGAGTTACACTCCTTCTTTATAATTAGTCTAAATTGTAGAGTTACACAGTGGCCACAATCCTATTGGTATCATTTTTATACGATACGTGTAACTTATGAGGGCTAATTTCAGCTAATTGATAAAGTTCTCTGGCATGTGTTGATTGTATGCCTGGTCGCACTCTCAGTTGCAGAAATGAGATGTAACCCTGTACTTTACCAATTGACCACAATTAGTTGTGGGAAATTACACGTCCCTATTTAGAAATATTCAGTTATTTCTACATGAAGACTTACTCCATTCTAGCCAGTGTTTGGTTAAAAAGCTAATTGCCAAATTAAAGATAAAACAAAACAAAGCTGGGAAAACATTGATGTGATGTGTCATTTCACTCACAGTTTAGAGCTGCAGCCAAAACTGGAGCATTTCTTTAAAATGCCCACTTTCGTGTATCACACAGCCTGAGTCATTTGCTTGAGGGCCAGGTATCGTTTGGATTATTTTACCAATTCATTCCTTGATTCTTACATGTCCCTGTGGTTTCAGTGGCCTTACTCATACTTATTATCCATCTTATCTTGGAATTAGATAGTACATATCAACCCAGTAGACAGAAGAGGTGAAGCATCCATCCACAAAAGCAAAAATTATAGGGCAGCACTTCCAAAAACATATAAATTAGGAAATTCTCTTACTCTGCAAAGTGTAAGAGGGAGCTGTTACATGAATGAGGATATTTATAAGGCTTGTTTTTTTTTCATCAGGATTAGATTTCATTTTCTTATATTCCTTTCAAAGAGCTATAAAAATCACTGGCAGATGCCAACAAAAATTTTGAGTGTCGGTTTAATTGTGGCCTGATTTGCAGCAGGGGTAGAATTAAACTTCATATTGAAATTCCTTGTGATGTGCAAAACATGTCAACATTCTGTAACACCAGCATGGCAGAGACTGTGTACAGTATTCCCCATTTGAATTTTTAAAATGGAATTAAAAGTGTGAAATTATTTTAGAGGCCTTATCTGGGGAGTAAATCAGTAGCAGCTCCTAGGCTGAAATGGCCAGCTTTATCTCAGTGTGAATAATAGTACATCCTTGCCACTCCTTGGTAGCATTTTGTCTCCAGTTACGGTAGCTGGCAGATGCCTGCTTGGGAAGCCATGTCTGCTTATTTCTGATTCAAACTTCAGAGGAGCACTCTACCATTTGAGCTTCCTTTCCTACCATCTGCATGTGGAGCAGGAATGTTGCCTGTTTATGGCAACAGTGGAGTGAAAGGAAGTCAAACCTGAACTGAGTTCCCCTTATAAAGGAGCTCTTGAAGGCATGGAAGACCTCTCCTCAGTGGGAAGTGATAACCTTTACTTCCAAGAGAGAGATCGAGAGAGAGAGATCGCCAGTGCATTTTCCAAAAATCACAAAATATCTTCAGTATGCAAACATAATTTATTTCTTGCAGCTTCACAAGAGTATCTCATGCCGACTCTCCATAACTGGCAATTTAAATTCAATCCTCCAACTCTGTGAATATTGTCGCTGTGGGGAAAAACAAACCATCTCAATTTTATTCCCACCTTTCCATTTTGTGACGGTCTGTTTTTAATACGAGTTGAAACTGAGGTTTGTCTGATCAGGGAAAATATCTCTTTCCGTACACATAGGTCCTATGACGTGTGATGCCACCACATTAGGGGGAAGTACAAAACAAAAATTCGTCTTCTAGTTTGGAGTGCTTGCCTGCAGAATGCAGTCCGGTCACTGCGTTAGGAGAGCACCGTTTCCTTGATGGATTTGTCTGAACAGCAATCTATACGTGTGGCAAAGGAGGTTCAACTTCAGCTACAAAACCCTATTTAGAAAAACTGCCTTGTTTTCCCTTGTTGTATTTGCAAAAGGCATATTCCAGGCAACAGCTCAAAATCCATTCTTTATCATTAAGTAAAAAATGAAGATCAGGCTTTATTTTTTCATTTCACTTTAATTTAGTTTTATTTTTCCTTATTTAATTCCATTGCCACTGTTATTTCATGAGCTTCATAAAGTCAAAACATTTAGGGAAATGGAAATCATCAAAGTACCTGTGTTTCTGTAAGTCATACAACAGATTTTTTTAAAGAAGCCCCAAGAGATAGTACATGGGCTTTCTTTTCTGTTATAAAATAAGGAATGTTTCAGAATATTGCTATGGAAATGGGTCTCATACTGGATTCACTGGGAGATATTTTGGTTCATAAGCATAAATTAAACTACAGAAACAATGTTTCAGAGCGGGGTTTTCAAGGAGACTGGAGATGGTTGTTGTGGGTTTTTTGGGCTCTTTGGCCGTGTTCTGAAGGTTGTTCTTCCTAACGTTTCGCCAGTCTCTGTGGCCGGCATCTTCAGAGGACAGCACTCCTCTGAAGATGGGTTACGAAGGCAGAAGCTGAAAAAAGCTGGGGTTATCAAGAAGAACAAAAGTCATTCATTAGGTATGTGTGTAGCAAAAGACAGAGAGAAGAAATAGTGATTCAGCTGTTTAGTGCGGATGGAAAAATGATAACAGATAACAAAGCAAAAACAAATGTGGTCAATTCCTACTTTAGCTCAGTCTTTTCCCAAATGTGAAGTACAAATGGAGGGGTCAAGACTCCAGCTTTAGCAGAAATAAAAGTGGCCTTGGATCCCCTTGTCTCCAGCAAGGCACCTGGGAAGGATAATATCCCTGTTGAAGTGCTGAAGTGCTGTAAAAAGATCATCACTAGTGAGTTGTATGAAATCTTTAGTCTTTGCCACAGGGAAGGTGGAGTACCACAGGACATGAAGGATGCAAACACTGTCATATTGTACAAGAACAAAGGAGACAGGGGAGACTGCAATGACTACCGTGGCATCTCTCTTCTCAGCGTTGTAGGGAAGCTGCTTGCCCGTGTTCTGCTGAAGAGGCTCCAGGTGCTTGTAGACAGAGTCTATCCAGAAACAGAGTGAGGATTTCGAGCTCATAGATTCACAATTAACATGGTATTTTCCCTCAGACAGTTGCAGGAGAAATGTAGGGAACAACAACAGCCACTCTTTGTGGCCTTCATAGATCTTACAAAGGTCTTTGATTTGGTTAGCAGGGACAGCATTTTTGAAATACTTCCCAAGATTGGATGTCCACCTCGACTCCTTAACATCATCAGGTCTTTCATGAGGAAATGAAGGGCACTTACAGTGGTGCCTTGCTTAACGATTACCTTGTTAAACAATAAAACAGCTTGATGATGAGGTTTTTGCGATCACTTTTGCGATCGCAAAACGATGTTCTAATGGGAAAAATTTGCTTCACGATGATCGGTTCCCTGCTTCCGGAACTGATTTTTCGCTAGACAATGATTTTGAAACAGCTGATCGGCTGCTCTAAAATGGCTCCCTGCTGTGCTTTAGGACAGATTCCTCGCTACACAGGCACCAGAAAATGGCTGCTCTATGGAGGATCTTCGCTTTACGATGAGGTATTTAGCCCATTGGAATGTATTGAAGGGTTTTCAATGCGTTTCAATGGGTTTTTAAAAATTCGCTTGACGACGATTTCGCTTAACAGCAATTTCGCTGGAACGGATTAACATTGTCAAGCAAGGCACCACTGTAGTTTTTGATGGCTCAACATCAGATCCCTTTGACATCTGAAGTGGAGTTAAACAGGGCTGTGTCTTTGTGCTGACTCTGGGATCTTTTTTGCTGTCATGCTGAAGCACTCTTTTGGAGCTGCAACAGAAGGCGTCTATCTCTGGACTAGATCAGATGGAAAGCTCTTTAATCTCTCTAGATTGAGAGCAAAGACCAAAGTCCAGCTGAAATGCATGCAGGATTTTGCCAGTGAGTCAGCTGTTGTTGCCCATTCTGCTGAAGAGCTCCAACAATTTATGAACCGTTTTAGTAAGGCCTGCCAAGATTTTGGATTAACAATCAGCCTGAAGAAAACACAAGTCATGGGCCAGGGTGTGGACTCATCTCCCCCTATTACCATCTCTACTCAAGAACTGGAGGTTGTTCATGATTTCAGGTACCTTGGCTCAACGATCTGACAGTCTCTCTATAGATATTGAGCTGGATAAACGCATTGGGAAAGCAGCTACTATGTTCTCTAGACTCACAAAGAGAGTATGGCTTAACAAGAAGCTGACGGCATATACCAAGATCCAGGTCTATAGAGCCTGTGTCCTGAGCACATTCCTGTACTGCAGTGAGTCCTGGACCCTTTGTGCACAGCAGGAGAGGAAGTTGAACACGTTCCATATGCGTTGTCTCCAACACATTTTTGGCATCACCTTGCAGGACAAAGTCCCAAATACTGTAGTCCTGGAATGAGCTGGAATTGTCAGCATGTATACATTACTGAAATCGTGACATCTATGTTGGCTTGTTCCGTTCCAAGACCTCTATTCAGAGCACATTAACATACTTTCTTGAGACTGAAGGATAAGGTAAAGGTAAAGGTTCCCCTTGACAATTTTTGTCCAGTTGTGTTCGACCCTAGGGGGCGGTGCTCATCCCCGTTTCCAAGCCATAGAGCCAGCGTTTTGTCCAAAGACAATCTTCCGTGGTCACATGGCCAGTGCGACTTAGACACGGAACACTGTTACCTTCCCACCAAGGTGGTCCCTATGTATCTACTTGCATTTGCATGCTTTCGAACCACTAGGTTGGCGGGAGCTGGGACAAAGCAACGGGCGCTCACTCCGTCGCGTGGATTCAATCTTACGACTGCTTGGTCTTCTGACCCTGCAGCACAGGCTTCTACGGTTTAACCCGCAGCGCCACCACGCCCCTGAAGGATGCCTACACACATTTAAGTTTTGCCAATGATTTCTCAACTTTCTGCTGTGACCATACATAAGCGAGTCACTTTGTCTTCAAACCCCATGGTTTGTTTGTCTGGATTTAGAAAAATGAATTCATTCAAAATGAAGTGTTCCTTCTACTTAGAGAACTGCAATACAGAAGTGCTGTAATAAGTGGCTATACAGATGGACTGGTAAATCAAAGGAGAAGAGTTCTAAATATTTTGAGTACTGCTGAACGTATGCACTATGAAATAGAGGTGGGCATGGACCTCAGTTCGGACATTTGTGCTGGTTCGGTGCTGTGCCCATACAGGTGTTGTGTGGGCACCACACACTTCCCCCTCCTGCCTCCTCTGCATGCCCGCCCATTCCCTGGGTGATGTGTGCTTCTCTCCCTGTCTCTTTTATGTGACTGCCTATTCACTGTTTGAAGCCATACTTCCCTTCTTCGCCTCTTCCAGCAGCCACCAACTTAGACAAGGAGGCAGGCCAGGGATTTCTGCAGTGCTGGCTTGGAGTGGGCAGCTGCCAGAGGAGGATGGAACCATGGCTGCAAATTATGAATGGGCAGTCATATGGAGGAGGCAGGGAGGGAAGCACGCATCACCCAGAGAAAGGGCAAACATGCAGAGGAGGCAGGAGGGTGGGCATAGCACCTGCACAACACCTGTGTGGGCACTGAGGTTCATGGCCATCTCTTCTATGGAATACTTGAACACCTTACCCCTCTCTCACTTAGAATACAAAAGGGTAGTCTGCAGAGTTCAGTACCTATGGCACATATTTTCATGGGACGGGTCTCAGTTCAGAGTTCAGTACTAGGGCACATGAACATGGGACTAGTCTCACGTTCAGTCCCTCTCTCCTCCAGTTTCTAAAACTCTTGTTCTGTAACTAATCTTCTGTATCTCTTCAAACCACCCTCTGCAATAAATAAGAGGCAAATTTTTCATTTTCCTGCAGGAAAAAAATGAGTGCTTTTTTTAAACCAGCAAATTTACCTGTTAAGCCTCATTGCTTGAAAGAGGGGAATACATTCACACATAACTAGTTAAAATTAATTAGTTACTTCCGGGCTTTGAAAGAGCATGCCATTTACCAACAGATTATCACATTAAGCTTCTTTTAGGAGGTAAGTAATTGGCCCATGATTAAATAAATATAACTTATTATTTTGAAGCTCTGCCAAGGGGAAAAAAGTATACAACCCCAGTGAGCATGCTCCATCCTCTGGATTACTTTGTAATCCTACAAGAAAGTTGTGGTGAAATTGAAGGATTCATAATCTGTCGCTTAAGGAAAGAGGTATATTGTTACGAATAATTCCTGGAAATGTAATCTGTGAAAAAAATATTTGACCCTTCTTCTCTTTCTTGGTTTTGTTTCCACTGGTTAAATTATGGGATGATAAATAAGTAACCTCCATAGGAAAACCACAGTACCCATATCTTGGCTCTTGATTTTAGCCAAATTAGGTGTCTCAACCTCCCTCCTTTTCTGAAAAACATTAACTATGGGAAGTCAGTAGTCACAAAAGCTAAAGGATTTAGACTTCTCAATGATAATTCAAACGCAGTAAGTGTCTGTGGAAACATCCCTATAACTATTTTTACATTTTACTTGTGATTAGCTGTGAAATTTGCTAGCTGTGCAACTTAAAAATACTTTTGTGAGTCTCAAGGACTAATGACAATTTAGTAACTAAGAATGCACATATACTTGCTACAAACCCGAACAAAAACATAACAACACTGCTAAGGTGTGAAACTGTCTATACCAGGTGAGGATTATGAATTTAATCACAGATATTTTAATGCAAAAAAGAGCAAAAAACAACCCCCCCACACACAATTAAATGTTTCATTCATAGGATTATTATAACATCAAAGCCGTAACTAAGCAGTTACTGTGAACAGCAGGCCTCTTAATTAAGTTTGTTTCACAGTTACCAACTTGTTTTGGGTCTAGAAGAATACAGAGTCTGTCCTAATGTATATCAGACTAAAAAGAGAGAGAGAAAGAGAATGTGGTGGCACGTTAAAGACCAACTATTATATTTTAATAGGGATGTGGTGGCGCTGCAGGTTAAATCACAGAAGCCTCTGTGCTGCCATGTCAGAAGACCAGCAGTCGTAAGATTGAATCCACATGACGGAGGCAGCTCCCATCACTTGTCCCAGCTCCTGCCAACCTAGCAGTTTGAAAGCATGTACAGTGGGGTCTTGACTTAAGAACGGCTTGAGTTAAGAACATTTTGACTTAAGAACCACTCTCATAGGAAAATATTGACTTGACTTACATACTTAGATTTGAGTTAAGAACTGAAAAAAACCCACGTGGGAGGCAGGGAAAATGCAAAATTTGAACTTTCAGTTAACTGTTGGCCAGTGAAAAGGGTGCCTGTCTGCTTCCTCACTCCTCCCAGCGTTTAGAGAGTGGATTGGGAGACAGTCTTCGGACTGCCTGGTACTGGACTGCCTGGACTGTATTTTCCCTGCCTTCCCTGAACCTTTCTTGACCTAAGAAAAAAAGAAACAAAATATCCCCCTCTAGTGGTCGAAGGCAGAATAGCAGCTTCCCATTAGTTTCTATGGATGGAAAAGAGCAGATACGGATCAAATGGTTTTCAATGCATTCCTATGGGAAATGCAGATTTGACCTGAGAACTTTTTGACTTGAGAACCGCCTTCCAATACGGATTAAGTTCTCAAGTCAAGACCCCACTGTAAATGCAAGTAGATAAATAGGTACCACCACGGTGGGAAGGTAAAATTGTTCCGTGTCTAGTCGCGCTGGCCACGTGACCACGGAAACTGTCTTCGGACAAACACTGGTTCTACGGCTTGGAAACGGGGATGAGCACCACTTAGACATGACTGGACTAAATGTCAAGGGGAACCTTTATCTTTACCTTACTATATTTTAATGTGAGCTTTTCTTTATCAGGTCTACTTCCTCACACATTAGAATGAGAAATGAACTTTGTGAAACCTCATGTTAAAATACAGGAATTGGTCTTTAAGGTATTAGGGTTTTCTTTCCCGCTCTTGGGGTTTTTGTTATTGTTGTTTGTTTGGTCTGATATGCTTGTTCCACAGACTAACATTACTACTTTTTAAAGACTGTCCTGAGGTATATCTGCTAATATTAAAAGTATCTCAGACTGTAGCTGCTTTCAACTTTTGAGGTATGGGTGCCTCCATGTCCTATATCCACAAAATGCTAAGTATACTTATGAATCTTTATTTACTTTTTTATGTCATACTTTTTTTCTGGAGTAGGCAAAATGCGGCATCACTCACACTCTTACCACCATACTGGTGGTCACTTTTCATTTTGAAACTATCCCCACCCCAAGCCTAAAACCGGTTCTTGGAGGAAAAAGTAGAGGGGGCATTTATAGTCCAAATTCTTTGGGATGCAAGGGCTATGAAGGCAGCCTTATGACATCTAGGGTGAAGCATGCACAAGCCCCAGATCTCTGCAAGCTACTCAGGCCTGTTCTGGCCTCTGCATCCAGGTATTTCCTGTTGGTTCTGGGGGCTACGAAATAATGCAGTGTTCTAGAAGAGCCATTCTCAATGGGGGTCATATGGATCTCTGGGAAGGGGGCCACAGATTGGAAACAGTTATTCACACACCATCTTATAAAATCCCCTATACAACTTTTACAGTCCTGATTCTGCCAATATTTCTTTCATATTCTGTTTATGCCCATGGCCACCCCCACCCCCAAAGTTGAGAATGGCTGTCCTAGGGGAGGGAAATCTGACTTGGGTGGTATGCCACAGGGATATGACTGGACGCTGTAAGTCTGACTTAACCTGTTTAGCCAGGAGTAAGGTCCACAACCTTAGTGCAACTTAGTTATAAGTAGATGTGAATAGGCTTGTATGTTTAATATCTGTATTTTTGTTAGGTGTTGTGCAAATATAGTGAAAAAACTATTTTTAATAATATTTTAAAAACATAGACACAAAGACAGAGTAAATGTAGCTCGCAGGCATTATATTACTGTATATATAACATAACGTCATTCAAGTTAAACATTTTTCTACCTCTATTACCGACCTTCATATTAATTTTGCTGGGATAATGAAAGGAATTAATGTTCTTAGCATATCTTCTCAGTTTCATTTCCCTTAATACAATTCCCCCTGGAAACAATTCCCTTTATATTTTTTTAAATACAATAATTCACCTCTATACAAAGATAATCTTTTTAATGATGAATTACTACCTGATATTTGTACAGTCAACAGAGAAGACATAATGTGGGCTGGGATGTGTAGGAGGTAATATGATCCTTCATTTTTCATTTAGTTTCAGTTTCCCTGTTTCATTTCCCCACAAGACCAGTTCTTATATCGGCTTCCTGATGATTTCTCATTGAGCATGTTCTAGATGCAAATTCATCAGCGGTTCCCATTCATTAGGGAAAGAACTGTCAGGAGCAGATAGAGAAATTTCAAAGAGGTGGCATCAGTGGCAGTTTGGGAGAGTTAGAGGGCTCTGATCTCATGCTCTATACAGAGTCGATGGGCAGTAGTGCCTTCCTGGGAGAAGGCAAAACTTGCACTTGAAAGATGGGAGAGTAAGATGAATGTTCTATTTTAATCAAATAGGAAAGCAGGAAGAAGATTCCATTCCTATCAGGAACTATGTGCAAAAATACCTTCCCATAGAATTGTCCAGCAATGTGTTGGGACATGGACCACTGTCATCTTTTGGCAGGCAGCATCAGCATGAGGTTACCATGACCAGCTTCTCTTCTTGAAAGATGCAACATCATTGCGAGGTCACTGTGACCACACTCTGTCCTTCAAGCACGCCGTGTCAGCATGAAGTCACAATGGTCAGCTATTTCTCCTTTAAGCAGCCAGCATTAGCATGAGGCCTTAGAGGCCAAGTCTTTCTTCTTTAAGCAGGCATTTTGGAGCAGGAGAGGGTATGGATCAGTTTCTTTTCTAGAAGCTGGTAACAGTGGGAGGAGCATTTAGGTGTAATCTCTTATGGCGAAGTGGGCAAATACACCAAGATGTGGACTTACTGTTTTATATTATTCTTTGATTGGATGGATGGGCCAAATCCCTCTCTGAATTAGGAATGTGTGAAAGGAAGAGAAGCAAAACGCAAAGAAAGAAGCAAAATTATCGGACAGACCCCCAGCTATTATTGGGCTTCTACTTCTGGCAAGTACCCCCCCCCGCCCGGTCCTGGACTGAATAACCAAGAACCGTACAGTGTTTCTGGTGTAATCAAGTGACAACTTCCAACTCTGGAGTCTCAGAATTAAGAATGCTTTCTGTATTTTTCTTTCTCTGTAGTGGAAGTTCAGGCTTGTTTTGAGCTTGATGTAATGATTTGGTTTTTCATTGTGTGCCCTTCTGTATTAGTATTAGGAGAGCGTAAAGTATTAGGAGAGCAGAAGAAACCATCAACAATTTAGAATAGCAGCAGTTGGCAGATGCAGGCATTGTCTGGCAATTGAGGGGCAGCAGGGATCAGCCTGTGGCTGATGCCTGGACTGGAGGAGGCAACTGATAAGAATAAGAAATAGATGGCAGCCGTGAAGTACGACTACATTAGAACAGGAAGAGAATAAAAGAGAGAAGGAAACAAGCAGGGGAAAAACTTGAAAGTCTTTGGACAGTTTTTGAAATCCTTAAAATTGGAAGAGGTTTCTAGGCAATACCTTTATTGAATCACAAAGAAGTTATAGATTTGCAGCTGTTCCCCACTCTAGACAGAAGGCTGTTCTGCCAGTTGTAATCTTTCGAAATATCTAGCCATGGTTCTGTCACTATGAAATGAATGGGAGAATCACCAAAATCTCTGTGTGTGTGTGTGTGTGTGCATGCGTGCGCGCGTGTGCGCGTGCGCACACATGTGTGCGTATGTGTAAATAAGGTGCATCTGTATTCTATGAGTTCATGGCAATGGACATTGCCTTCATCTTCCCCTTATTATCCTCAGAATAATGTTGTGAGGTGGATCAGTTTAAGAGTGTGTGACTAGCCCAAAAGCACTTGGTGACTGATCTGGATCTCCCAGATTACACTGTAACACTCTAATCACTACATCACACTGTTTTTAATGAATGAAGGCAGCTATGCAAATGAATTCTGAGAATCTCATGTGAGGTTTCATTGTGGGTATGATTTTTCATGAGATTAAGCCTGAAGTCAGAAGGTCAGTGGAATTGTTGACAACACACTTATGACTGGACTGCAAATGCCATAAATAGTACAGTGGTGCCTCGCAAGATGATTTTAATTCATTCCATGGAAATCACTGTCTTGCAAAAACATCATCTTGTGAAACCCAGGTCCCCATTGGAATACATTGAAATCTATTTAATGTGGTCCAATTGGGGAAAAAAATCACTGTTTTGCAAAAATTATCCATAGAAGACATCATCTTGCAAAACACAGTTCCCCATACCATCTTGGGGAAAAGCAATCCCCTCACCTGCACTGCCTTTGGAAATTTAAGGGATCTCAGATGGCCTTAACCCTCTTTCTCTCTCTAGCAATAAAGAAAGAGGATAAAAGAAGTCAAAGCAGCCTGCTGGTTTCTGACAATGGTAACTCCATTTGCCTTGATCCTTTACCACAAAAAGAAAAGAATATAAGACATCATCAGGACTTGCTACTTTTGCAATAGGTCCTGATAAGGAGAAAAAGAGATGAAAAGAAATTTATTAAAAGCAGAGTTAATCAGAAGTGCAAGCTCCAATTAACACAAATTATGCATATGAGTTCTCCACATTTGGGGAAATCACAGGGATCAACAGCACACCCAAAGTGCAATGGATGAGCCTCCCCCAGAGAAAACCACTTTTATGACATGGTATTTCCCTTGCAAAGTATAAGTTAGAATGGCCCTTGCCTCTCCTACCCCATTCTGTCCCCTAACCCCCCAAGTCATGGTGACCCCCTAGCTGCACCTCCCACTCAGTACAGGGCTGCACAGCCCCAGTCCTGCCAGAGGCCAAGAGAGCTCCTCAGTGTTTTGGGGTGTCCTGCAGGACCCCCATCAGGGGCTAAGTGTTCCTCCCACAATCCTCTAATGCACAGGTATTAGCATATGCTAATACCTTATGCTGGGACGTGGTGGCGCTGCAGGCTAAACCGCAGAAGCCTATGCTGCAGGGTCAGAAGACCAGCAGTTGTAAGATCGAAACCACGCGGCGGAGTGAGTGCCCATCGCTTGTCCCAGCTCCCACCAACCTAGTGGTTTGAAAGCATGCAAATGCGAGTAGGATAAATAGGGACCACCTCAGTGGGAAGGTAACAGCGTTCCATGTCTAAGTCGCACTGGCCATGTGACCACGAAAGATTGTCTTCAGACAAAATGCTGGCTCTATGGCTTGGAAACGGGGATGAGCACCGCTCCCTAGAGTCGAACACAACTGGACAAAAATTGTCAAGGGGAACCTTTACCTAATAGCTTATGCTAATTGTGGGCGGAACACCTAGCTACTTTATGCTAATACCTGTGCACTAGAGGATTGTGGGAGGAATACTTAGCCCCTGATGGGGATCCTGCAGGGTACCCCAAAACACTGAGGACCTCTCTTGGCCTCTGGCAGGACTGGGGCTGTGCCGCCCTGTACTGAGTGGGAGGTGCAGCCAAGGGGTCACCATGACTTGGGGGGTTAGGGGACAGAATGGGGTAGGAGAGGCAAGGGCCATTTTAACTCATACCTTGTAGGGGAAATATCATGTCATAAAAGTGGTTTTCTCAGGAGGTTGCTCATCCATTGCACTTTGGGTGTGCTGCTGATCCTTGTGATTTCCCTAAATGTGGGGAACTCATCTGCATAATTTATGTTAATGGAGGGATTACCTTTAAGATTTCCCTGGTTTTTTTTTTAACAATCTCTTTACCTTTTGGTTCCTTGCTATTTTCACTATTTGCTATCATTTAAATTTGCAACCATAGCCCCTTTGGCAATGCTTTGCAAGATAGTTTTTTCCCCCAGTTAGAACACATTAATTACATATGATCTACTTTTTTACCCCAAAAAAGTTGGGGAGAAAGTGTTTGTTGGTGTTTTTCCAGGAGGCAGATGGTGGAAAGAGAGCAGCATACACTTTCTCCCCTACTTTTTTTGGGATAAAAAAGTAGGTCTTATGTAATTAATGTGTTCCAATGGGGGGGGGGAACTGTCTTGCAAAACTGGGTTGGGGGAAAAACTGTCTTGTGAGGCAAGGACCGAAACATCATCCAGTGAAAATTGCCCATAGGAACAATCATTTTGGGAAGCATAACATTGCTCAAAAAAAGTCATTGTCTAGCAAATTCATCGAGGCAATTGTCTTGCAAGGCACCACTGTACTTTGGATGAACGTTTCCTCTAAGGTATGCAGGTGTGCGGGCATGCAGAGCTCCATTGACTCTGTGCAGTGGCATCTGGGTTTGATGCCTGTTTATTTCTGAGCTTGGGATGAACACACACCCCCTACACACAGACAGGCGAGACTCCTGCAGCAAGGGTGACAATTAGAGGGAATGTTGTTTGAGATATGTATACGCAAGTCAGTGCGTTGTTGCATTCTGTGTTTGTGGAAAGGTGCACATTCAGAAGCATCTCCCCACCACCACCTTTGTCACACTTCCTTTTACATGCCTGGTCTTTCACTGCTGGTCACATGATCTGTCACACAAAAGAGGGTTCACTGAAGCAGGGAAGCACTTATGGGATTGTGCTTACACACTGTATGGGGTACTGGCTAGAGGGAGGCAGGGCATACTATGAATGGCCTGAGTGAAAAATAGAACAGTTATTCCCATTTCACAGTTAATAGTGCTGAGGCTAGGAGAACAGAGGCTTGTGAATGAAGCAATATTTAAACTAGGGACTTTCTCTGTCTCACATGTCGTTTCTCTTTACGCATCATGAAATACGATTTAACTCAGATATATTTTAATCAGCCATTCTGATTGTAGCCTTCAAACTTGTTATTATAGAATTTATAATTAAATATTAACAATAAAAGCCTAGGGTTTGGAGCAGATATCAAAGGCATGTTATAGCAGATGTGGTTAGCGCTCTCCCCTTTACGGAAACCCTTATGATCTGTCTCTCATGATATTGTACAAAATGTGAATGCAATGACATTTAATTACAGAAATATTAGCGAATGTCTATAATGCAGTGTATCAAAATTTAGGAACAAATTAATCTTTTCCTCTTTGGCCCTATATTACAAAGACTAATTATAAAGAACCTAAGATGTATGTGATGTGGAAAGATTGAATATCTCAAATGGTTCAAGCCTCTGTAAAGACCAAAAATACTTTTCTATTGTGGTAACACCACCCTTCTTTCCCTTCCCCCCAGCTGCTGCTTTTAACTTATTTTTTTAACTCACTGAGCTATTTCTGAGCTATTCATTATATGTTCTGCCACATTGTTAGTGATCTGCCCTCAGTTCAATTATGCTAATTAGGAGGGATGACCCATCTGTACTTGCAAAAAAATAATACCTTGGCCAATGTATATATCTTGATTTAGAAGGATTGATTATGTATCGTTTTAATATTATTTATATACTATAATGGATGCTGATAGTTTTTTCTAAGTATACATTTTCTATGCATTGTACAACCTTTGTTGATTCAAATATTCCACTGCAAAATTCCAAGAATGTGCAGATCTTGCAGGATAGCTCTGATTTGGTTTGTCTGTTGGTTAAAATTCGGAAAGTTGAAATAATTTCCTCCTATCCCTTGGTAGGCACTCTTCAGCCACAGTGCCACCTGAAGCAGGTTGTTTGAACTTGCTACACGAAAAAAGCCAAGTCTGGTCCTGGCAACAGAATTCTAATTAACACGTAGTTGGAAGCTGTGGGAAAGGGTAGTGGGTGATAAGGAGTATACTGATGTAGTCCACACACAGGGAATGGAACAACTTGAAAATATTGCCTTTGATATGAGACAGAAAAAGTTTGCTCTCAGAGAAAATGTGCCCTTTGTTCAGTAATGATTGCCTTGTTGCATGAACGTGGTAGTATTTTTTTTCTTTGTCATTAACCAACCCACCTGTTCTTTGTTGTTGTTGCTACATGCTGTCAAGTTGCTTTTCATATATGGCAACCCTATGAGTGAGCGCTCTCAAAAAACATCCTATTCTCAACAGCCCAGCTCGGCTCTTGTAAGCTCAAGAATCTGGTTCCTTTAGAGAGTTAATCCATCTTGTATTTTGGCCTTCCTCTTTCCCTGCTGTCTTCAACCTTTCCAAGCATGTCCTTTCCAGTGAATCTTGCCTTCTCGAGATGTGCCCAGACTAGGATAGTTCCATTGTTTTTGCCTCCAGAGATAGTTCAGGTTTGATTTAATCTTGTAAAAGGATTAACTTTGTAAAAGGAATAGACTTTTTATAAAATAATAAAATTTGGATGAATCAAAATGTGGATGGATTCATTCATGTCTAGATTTCACATAAATATATTGGTTTGAATCACTATAAGTATGTCACTTGATCAGAGACCAATAGTGTACTGAACAGGGAAAATGCACTCCATGCATTGATGTATGGAAATGCAACACACAACAAGAGCACATTAAACATTAAGCATGTGAATAATCCTCAGTAAATTCCTCAGCATTGTTGACTTAGGTTGTCTGTAGTCCACAAGATAGCTTACTGAAAAATTTCAAAGCCATGAGAGATACATCAGCTCCACAATACAGCGAGACAAAGAGCTTTTCTCTTTTGTTAAATCTCTCCCTGATTTGTGTTAAAAATATCTGTTTCTTATTCTCTCACAGAGCAAGCGTGCACACGCGAGAGAGCACAAAGGACAGAAAGCTGGCTATTAAGAAACATGCCATGAATGTAACCATACCCTTCCATTTCAACCTTCCTCACATGGGAACATTTTTGTGCCCAATAGGCTGTCTTCCCCACCTCAACTTGAGTATGCCTCAGAGGAACACATTTTTTCTTCTGTTGCTGCTGGCACCTTGTCTCCCAACCACTTGTACAGTGAGTGCAGACTGGCTTCATGGGCCAAGTGCCCACTTTGGCTGTGCCTTGCGGCCATTTTGGCTGTCCATGGTGTAGGCCCCAGTGTGAAGAAGGAAACCAGCAGGTGCTCCTTTCTTCTAGAGTTCTGTTTCTCCCCTCCATGTCTGGAAGCTAACAAGAGCTTTTACCCTCACATAGCAGCTATGCCTTTCCATGATGATAGCTATTGTCCTGAGATAAATGCCTGGTCAACTTTTGCCTTTCCAAGCTCAAGGGTATTTGGTAGTTCTTGTGGGGTTTTTGGGCTGTTTGGCTGTGGAGGTTTTTTTCCCCTAATGTTTCACCAGTCTCTGTGGCTGGCATCTTCAGAGGACAGGAGCTAAAACTCTGTCTGTGTTTGGGTGTAGTGTGTTTTTGGTATTTGGTAGCCTTATCTTGGAAAAGCTGATGTCAATAGCCCAAGTTGCTACTCTCAAACAGGTTGTCACCCCATTTGGAGTGAGGGCTACTAGCTAAGTTCCTAGAGGAAAGCTCTTTCTTTCCTCTGGGAACTTAATTGCTGAAGCGGTTCTTTCTGTGGGAACAAGGTGGAAATGGAAGGGGAAATGTGTATTTGTAGGTGTTTAAAAATTTTCAAGTGGACAGGAATTGCTTGCCTGATTTTTAACAGTCTTCTCCTCTGTGCTTTCTCTGTATGTCTGTATGGCTTTGTGTTGGTTGTCAAAGGAAAAGATACTAGTGTAATTTCCACAGCTTATTTTAATGAAATAAATAGTTCTTACAAACATGAGTCTGAATTAGAGCACCTGAAAATTACTCATTATTCCTAGCCACCAATGAAAAGATAAGCAAATGTATATATTAGATTAACCATCCCCAACTGGTGCCCTCCAGACGTGTTGGTTATATTGGCATTTCAGCACTTTCGGAGGACAACAGGTAGAGAAAAAACTATTCTAGATATTACAGGACAAGAGGGGAAAACAAAATACAGTGAAGTCTCAGTTGTCTGCCTATCTTTGCAGCTAACTGTAAGCTACACTGAAACCAATATATAAGATTCAGATGGATAAATCACAGTTGCGTAGGGGGCTTCATTTAAAATCCATAGACATCTGTGATGACTCATAATTAACTTTTGGATAAGACCTCAGAAGATCTGAATGTTTTTACAGAACTTCATGATTTTAGGAAGGGCAGGAAATAAAAACTGAAAGATGGAAAATATTAAAACACCTAATTGAGAAAAGGGGGAAAAGAGCACAGCTGTGAAGTTTTCCCAGGTCTCTCTTCTTTGAAAGCCCTGTTCATTTTCCTGTGAAAGAAAAATGAAATAACAAGTTCTCTATTTAGCCCTCTGCTCTTGAAGAAATCTTTGGGGCCTATAACAATGTGGCTGTAAAACCATAAACACTGTTCTTTCTGTAGAATATGATGGCACTTCCATTTACCTGAAGGAGCTAAAAGAAGTTGTTGCTTCTGTCTAGATGGCACAAAGTTGACTTACATTACTGGTCTTTCATATGCCATTTCTTGTATTATAACAAAGCAGACTCGTTAGCTAACCTGCAGACAACAACAGTAACAGCAATAACAACCACAACCAGGATAGGGCTGAGGTAATGGGAGGGTTTTTGGGTGGTGAATGGCGTACAGCTATGTAAGCTAGCAGTGATGGTAGAATTCTTGAGCTATCCCAAACTGAACTGCAGTATTAGCAGGGTACAGAAGTGTAGTCTGTGGTGGGACTGTGCCCATTAAAAACTGAATAATTATAATTAAAAGCTACCCAATAATGGCTCTCTGACAATGGTGAGGAAGCACAGCCATCAACTAAGTGCTGCCAGTGCTGCCTTGCGGGTAACAGTAGGGTCACCAAAGGCTAAGAGAAGGAAAACGCTGACAGAAATCCGGTGGTAATGTCTAACCCAAAATGATTGGTTACCAACAGTTTCTGTGCCTAGGTTAGGGGCAACCAATTACAATATCTGACTCTAGATAACAAACAGTGGTCTGTTTACAAAGTGTATTTAATTCAGTATGAGTGCTGAGCTGGCTGGGCTGTTGTTTGGCCACATTTGTGGTTTAAGAAACTACTTTATTGGGAGCACGGCCATACTTTTTCATATGATAATAGAAAATGATAAAGAACTAACAGTATTGTAACTTGCAAGTAAGAACCAACCCATGTTAATGAATGTCCCACAGTGCAGGGATGCATGACTTGAGAAACATAGAAGCAGAACAGTTACCTTTTGGAAGATAATGCTGATAACCAATTATCAAACCTAATCAAAACTGTGGCTTAAATCAGGCCATCTTCAGGCTGATGCTAAGGGATTCATATTCACCATTCAAGACCAAGTTATTTACCCTAGATATTACTACAAAATAATTATGAAGCAAAGTTTAAGTGATTTAAGTAGGGTCTGTCATGGCTCTAAAGAAAAAAAAGGATCATTACATAACTGAATGCCCTTAGCTAACATCACTGTGTTATATGTGCAGGCATAAACAAGTTCTAAAGATCATTTTTCAGCAGTTGGCTTAATCCTATGGATTATTTACATATTTTCCTCCATATTGTACATCCTAGTCACCTCAGTTTTATTTTAAAAAAACAGGAATACTGTACAGTACTGGGAGAAATATAGATGAAACAGTTAATGTCATTGACTGAATATTCTGAATAAGCAACAAAGAACAGCCTGCCATATAGAAGCTGGAGTTCCATCAATATGCAATCTCAAAAGTACAAAAAGTACAGAAATAGCAAATACCAAATATTAAGGCAAGAAATTAAAAGGATATGGAAGCAAGACCAGGTTATCCTCGTCCCTATAATAATTACAGCTTCTGGAGTTGTTCCAAAGTCTTTGGCAACTAATCTAAAACAATTGCCAATTCATTTGCTAATTTCCTTCCTGAAAGTCAAAAATCTGTGATTTTGTAAACATATCAGTTTACTCATAATTTTTTGAGGATATGATTTCTAATATTTAGGCTTGACACTTGGGTCCACTCCCTGCACCAGCAATGATGAAAAAACTAATAATAATTATAACATTTTCCCATTCTTGCTTGCTGTAATGAAATAAAGATTTACATGCCTAGGAGGTGCTGTAGAAAACAGATATGGTGTCATCCTGGCTCCCTCCCCATGCCCATCTGCAATTATAACACAAGAATCCTCTGTGAAG
The DNA here is from genome assembly GCF_051106095.1 of Pogona vitticeps. Classification (NCBI taxonomy): domain Eukaryota; kingdom Metazoa; phylum Chordata; class Lepidosauria; order Squamata; family Agamidae; genus Pogona; species Pogona vitticeps. The sequence goes on from NC_135785.1 coordinate 95,527,867, forward strand.
TTGAAGAGCTCACAGTATCTGGCCCTGAAATCTCTGGGAGTGAGGAGGTGACCTGGTTGGTAATCCAAAACAATGATATCATGCTATTAAGAAAATATAAAGCTGTATCTACCAACCTTTTTGCTAGACTGACTTGCATAACGATATGATAGTGTGAACTTAGTATGCACATGTGCACACACACACACACCTCTCTTTGTTTCACTGTTAGCAGAATTATCATACTTCTAGCAGGAAACCGTTGTCATAACTACAGCTGCTCAGTCAGTCTGAATTTTTCCTTTGGAAAGAATGTACTGTAGCTGGTAGCAGTAACACTAGTGTCTGATCTGCTTGACCTGCCTGTAGAAAGCATTCATTTTCAAAGTGGATGTTGCAAATCAGAAGCAACAATCAAAACCCAACATGAGATGACTTCAGTTAGCGACAGCATTGACAATAGGAACATGAAAGTTTATGATAAGAAACTCAGCTCACCTCCATTTGAAATGGAAATATGCTTTAGGCTTCTTAGCATAGTTAATATACAATCGGTTTACATGCAGAGCTTTAGAATGTATTAGGACCAACTGGTGTGATCAGAGATCTCCAGCTGCAAATGTTTTGTTAAGTTAAGCACTGTTGATGTTCTGGGTTGAAGATACAACTCAGTGTCTGCAACACTGTACTGTGTTCATCTCTTTTTTATTTCATTTTGCTTTGTAACCTCCTACATTTAATACTTCTTAAAGGCTAACAAATTTATTATAGTGTTGAGTTTTTATAGATTGTAGTCCACTTCAAATGTAGTCAGTGTGGTGTAGTGGATTGAGTGATAGATTACAACGCAGGAGACTCAGGTTCAAATCTCTATTCAACCAAGAAAACTCATGGTGGGGTGGGACTAGTAATACCACTAATTAAATATCTCACATTCCTTGAAAACTGTCACAGCCGCTATATTTTTGTGTGATTTGGCAGAACAAAACACACACATCACTATTGTGTCATCCTCACCAGAGAAGCAGTACGACAAATAGCAACAGTCATTTCAGACCATGTACTGTATATTCTGGAAAAGAAGTTGACAATGGGAGAGTGGAGAATAAGCAGATATTGGCTGAAATCCTGTTGCTCATGTCAGAAGAAATCGCAGCTGTCAAGCTGTTCCTACTGGGCAAACAAAAAGTCCTTAAAATAAATATCCTGCCAACCTAGCAGTTCGAAAGCATGTAAAAATGGGAGTAGATAAATAGGTACCACTTCGGTGGGAAGGTAACAGCATTCCATGCCTAAATAGCGCTGGCCACATGACCGCGGAAACTGCCTTCGGACAAATGCTGTCTCCATGGCCTGGAAACGGGGACGAGCACTGTCCTCTAGAGTCGGACACAACTGGACAATTGTCAAAGGGAACCTTTACCTTTAACTAAAATAAATAAAAGAAAAAGAAAAACTTAATAGCACATAACACTCAGAGTACATTTAATCATATATAGTGAGTACAACTAAGAACTTCAGATATAACAAATGATTGGGGGTTGGAATCTTTGTTAGTGAGGTCCAAGGAAAAATAAAAGGTGAAATTGCTGATTGGGGCAATTAAATTATTAACACTTGACATTTCTTACTGTATAGGCCAACATTCTGTTGCTTAGTGCAGTAAGTCACACTAGAGTAGGCCTATTTAATCAATAAGGATTTGGTGGGTCAACTCCTCCATCAGTTACTTTAGCATTCTAAGTCACAGTTAGAATAGGATCATTTGAATAAATGCTAGTGGTGGAAAATTTGACTCCCCACTGATTCAAGGGGCCTTTGTTGTTGTTTAGTCATTAAGTCGTGTCCGACCCTTTGTGACCCCATGGACCAGAGCACGCCAGGCCCTCCTGTCTTCCACTGCCTCCCGGAGTTGGGTCAAATTCATGTTGGTAGCTTCAATGACACTGTCCAACTATCTTGTCCTTTGTCGTCCCCCTCTCCTCTTGCCTTCACACTTTCCCAACATCAGGGGCTTTTCCGGGGAGTCTTCTCTTCTCATCAGATGGCCAATGTATTGGAGCCTCAGCTTCAGGATTTGTCCTTCCAGTAAGCACTCAGGGCTGATTTTCTTCAGAATGGATAGGTTTGTTCTCTTTGCAGTCCAGAGGACTCTCAAGAGTCTCATCCAGCACCACAATTCAAAACCATCAATTCTTTGGTGGTCAGCCTTTATGGTCCAGCTCTCACTTCCATACATCGCTACTGGAAAAGCCATAGCTTTGACTATGCAGACCTTTGTCGGCAAGGTTATATCTTTGCTTTTTAAGATGCTGTCTTGGTTTCTCATTGCTTTCCTCAAAAGAAGCAGGCGTCCTTTAATTTCTTCACTGCTGTCACTATCTGCAGTGATCATGGAGCCCAAGAAAGTAAAATCTGTCACCGCCTCCATATCTTCCCCTTCAATTTCCCAGGAGGTGATGGGACCAGTGGCCATGATCTTAGTTTTTTTGATGTTGAATTTCAGGCCATTTTTTGCACTCTCCTCTTTTATCCTCATTACAAGGTTCTTTAATTCCTCCTCACTTTCTGCCATCAGAGTGGTATCATCTGCATGTCAGAGGTTGTTGATATTTCTTCTGACAATCTTAATTCCGGCTTGGGATTCCTCCAGTCCAGGCTTTTGCATGATGTATTTTGCATATAACTTAAATAAGCTTGGGGACAATATACAGCCTTGTCGTACTCCTTTCCCAATTTTGAACCAATTAGTTGTTCCATATCCAGTTCTAACTGTTGCTTCCTGTCCCACATATAGGTTTCTCAGGAGATAGATAAGGTGGTCAGGCACTCCCATTTCTTTAAGAACTTGCCATAAGTTTGCTGTGGTCCACACCATCAAAGGCTTTTGCATAGTCAATGAAGCAGATGCAGATGTTTTTCTGGAACTCTCTTGATTTCTCCATAATCCAGCGCATGTTAACAATTTGGTCTCTAGTTCCTCTTCTCCTTCAAAATCCAGCTTGCACTTCTGGGAGTTCTCAGTCCACATACTGCAGAAGCCTACCTTGGAGGACTTTGAGCATAACCTTGCTAGCATGTGAAATGAGTGCAATTGTACGGTAGTTGGAGCATTCTTTGGCACTGCCTTTCTTTGGGATTGGGATGTAGACTGATCTTTTCCAATCCTCTGGGTACTGCAGAGTTTTCCAAACTTGCTGGCATATTGAGTGTAGCACCTTAACAGCATCATCTTTTAGGATTTTAAATAGTTCAACTGGAATGTCATCACCTCCACTGGACTTGTTATTAGCCATTCTTTCTAAGGCCCACTTCAGTTCACTCTCCAGGATGTCTGGCTCAAGGTCAGCAACCACAGTACTCTAGTGCAATTTACTATCATAAGCAACAGGATTTTTACCACAATAATATAACTCTTGTTGACTACACTTAATTTACTTCTGACGTCATCAGCAGAAATCCACCTTTAATCCTATGTATGTCTGAAACTATCTGAAATATAATCTTCATGCATCTGGTAAAGGCAGCTGTATCCATAAAGGCTACATTACAATTTGCCCTTAAGATGCAAAAAGACTCTGTTGTACACATGAGCTATTCATATCCGTATCTCTACGGATATGAATAGTTCATGTGTACAACAGATGCCATGGAGACCCATTCCCTCTTCCCAGAACTGGCTAATCCACTCACCATTTGATGCAAAGTGCTTGGCTCCATCATTGTGGTCATGCCAATCATCGAAGGAACCCAGCCACCTCACTCATTGGTTGAGTGGGGAGACTACTTGTTCTACCTTCGTGCTATAGTGGTCAGCTGCATGGGGAGATGGGAAAAAGTCAGCTGGGCTCCTACCATTGTCACAATGATGACAGTGGAGCCAAGCGCTGAGTGCCAAATGGTGAGTGGACCATCTGGTTCTGGGGAGAGGGAATGTGCCTCTGTGGCACCTGTGGTGCTATTATTCGTATTAGTCTCCCCAGGGATATGAATATGAATAGCCCATATCTACTCTGTTGCTTTTGCCAGCTACAAACTACAGTAATTATATTTATTTTCTTCAAATGCATTCAGGACCCAAACACATGGAGGGAATGAAGTGCATTGTATTGGGGCCTGAATAACAAGACCGTAGCACCAGCCCAAGCTGGAAACCTATTATACCATGAAGGAAAAATCTGAGGCTAAGCTAATAATCATCATTCAAAATGTTTAGAGCAGTATTACAACAGGACAAAAATGCTGAACAGTGAGTTGCTCACCTTGGCCTGTTTTTAGAAGAAAGAAAATGTGCACCTTGAGAAGTTTGACTAGCATGGGAGATGTTATAATTTAAGACCCCTATTAGGATGTGCATAAATCCTGCCCTCACATTTCCCACCACTTTGGAAGTCACTCGGGGCTTATTTGCACAAAGGTCTGTAGAGAAGCCTGTAAGTACATTGAGTTGGGTGTATGACAGAGGTCCTGTGATCAGGAGCCCTGCCTTATGAGGATCCTTGATGACAGGAGGTCTCTGAATGAGTTCAGCTGAGCATGCTCACAAGTTCTGCTTCAGGCTTTCACAGATTTTCACTTCATTCCTCACACGAACGCCAGTCTGACAACCAGGTGGAGAGAGGACAAGAAAATGTGGGGTTTGCCTGCACCCCACGTTCCCACTATCTTTTCAGACTTCTCCATGGTTTCAAGCAGAATGCAGCCATTATGCTTGAAATAGAGCTAATGAAAACAGAAATGGAATTTCAGATTTGACATACGTATGAACTTCAGTTTCATGGATCATGAGATAGTATTTATGGGATGGGAACCTGATCTTTACAGGTGTGTCTCTGTGTGGTTGTAAGTACATGATACAACTTTTTAGAGGGGAGGCAAAGTTGGTGCAGAGGGACCTCAATCTGCATTTTGACAATCTGGCGCTGTCCCAGCATCTCCAGCACTGGCTTAATACACAGCTGAGCAGTTTATTCTATGGAAAAGCAACTGGATTCTGACCTGACTTCAATGATAGATAACTCTGAAATCTCTGAGAGGAAAGCTCTGAGGAGGGAGAGGACCAAGGTCCCAATGCTCTGGAGGCCAGATGGGCTGGCCAAATTTCACCCACAGACTGGAGGTTCTCCATCCATAATTTATGATGAGCCAATAAGAAAAAGGAAGCCTTCTTTTGAGTGACAAGTTTCCTTTACTGAGCTTGGAGGAAATGAGGAGACAGCGCTTCATTTTCTGACTGAATCTGATTAATTTCTAGATTACCTTTGTAGTAAATGGATGATGACTGGCGATCACCAAAATCAGTTTATATACCATTCATTTTTTTTATTGCCCTGTATTGCTTTTATGTAAGTCAACTTACCAAGCCTTGGAAAAGGTATAATAATAATAAAAAAGAAACAGTGACTTTTGTAATAGCATGCACAAATTACTCTTTCTCTAGCTAAATAGCCTGTCTAATCTGTTACTAAATATCCCTTTTAAAACATCTTGAAAGCTCTAAAGTGCTTTTCACTGGGGTTTCCAAAAGGTTAAAAAGGCTGTTAAGTCTGGACTGATATAATATCTTTTTAAAAAAGATGTCCTGCTTTCATAGATCAAGGGATGCTTTATGTGTGGTGCTGAAGAGCTGTCCTGCTTTAGGTAGAGCTCGTACAAATGGAGGGACGCATACTTATCCCATGTGTGCACAATAGGAAAACTAGTTGCATTTTCCTCCTGGGGTAATTACTGCCTTACAACCACAACAAAAACATGTTTACTGAGCATGTTTACTGAACATACTGCTGAGCATGTGTAATTTAGAGACCATGGTGCAAAGAGGCTGGCAATGCTACAATTTAGTAAAATCTTCATGACCTGACCTTACAGGATCTAGCCAGCAAATTAAAACTAAACAGAATGCTCTCATGGCTGATTGGCTTATTTCATCTTAAATAAAAGTGGCGAGGTTTTTATATAGTAAAAGGGTTTTTGTTTAAATAAAAAAAGCATTCATCCTTTTACTGAAAAGCCTGAAGATATGTTTCTGTTTCCACCTTTTTGTGTGTGAGAAGGCACTTTGAGAAAAGATGGCACAGGCATTATTTGGTTGCGATAAATTCCGCTAGTTTTCTTCTGGTGGAAACACTGAAGCACACAATCAGCTCACTTTAGGATAAAAATTCTTTTTAAAGTCAAGGGGAAGGATATAGAGTTCAGACCAAAATACAAATTAATTTTGCTTTGGAAATAGAAAATCTGGAGGGAGATGCATTAAAAACTTAATAGCTGTACTGCTTTCAGCTGTACAGTCCTGTCTGGGACCGTACATTCAGATGTAGTGATCAGCCAGGAAAATCTGGTAGGTGTTTGGTGCCAAACTAGTGACAACAACAGAGTAACACGTCTTCATACCTTCGGGCAGGGTGGAGAAAATGTCAAAGCAAAAATGAGGATGGAAATGTTTGTGCTATTTATTGCATATAGTTTATTCAGGGCCAAATCAGACAAAGGCAATTAAAAGTGGAGCTGGCCTAACTAATAAAGTAGGCATGGTTAGCCTCTAATTGTGTTGCAGTGTCTTAACTAGCATGGAGTTTGCTTTTGTCTGCTGATTGTTTCTTCCCAGTGATCAATGGTCTTTATTTGTATGCTGATTTTGCAAACAGCTTTGCATATGCATCTCTGGAGAGATTCTCAGGGCAATCACCTCCAACAGTGAAGCTGCCTGGTCATCTGTTTTGACCCTCATTCTTTTTTTCCTGGCTGTTTTTTTCTCCTCTTTTACTTGCAGTTTCATATCACTTGCTTAAGAATAATCCCAACTGAACTCTATAGGGTTTGTTTCTGGTAGATACTCATAGCATTGCACTATTACTCTGCTATTCTGTGTCTTACACCTAGGACTGATGAGGACATGAATTGGGAGCCTAATTGCAGCAGTCAGGCAGATGCCATTAGGCACTTAACAATCATGTAAAATCCATGCTTCATTCACAAGTCTTAATCTGTAGACTTTTGAGAGTTCCCTGGACTGCAAAGAGAACAAACCTATCAATTCTAAAGGAAATCAACCCCGAGTGCTCATTGGAAGGACAGATCCTGAAGCTGAGGCTCCAGTACTTTGGCCATCTCATGAGAAGAGAAAACTCCTTGGAAAAGACTTTGATGTTGGGAAAGTGTGAGGGCAAGAGGAGAAGGGGACGACCGAGGATGAGATGGTTGGACAGTGTCATCGAAGCAACCAACATGAATTTGACACAACTCCGGGAGGCGGTGGAAGATAGGCGGGCCTGGCGTGCTCTGGTCCATGGGGTCACGAAGAGTCGGACATGACTAAACGACTGAACACAATCTGTAGACAAAGGAACATTTTTATGTACTGCATGTTATAATTTTTGTTCTTTTCCTTCTTCCTTCTATTCTATCTCATTTCCATGCCAAGGCCCATATTCTGTTCAGTTTGCCACCTATGTATACATGAAGTTGTTTTGGCGAAGTGGCCAGCACTGCTCAACTATCTGCCGCCATGGCTGGTTGCATGATTGGTCATGCAGGCAGGCAGGTGACTGGACCTCTCTCTACACCTCTGCAGCTGCTTCTGTGTTTCTAGTTATGCGAGGTGTAAATTGCAGAGGAGGCCAGTCCAAATTTCCAGAAGCTTTTAGAAAGTAGGCATCTGTGACTTCTCAAAACCAGGAAGATAATAGTTTAAAATGTATCCTGCAACTATATTTTTTAACTCTTTTCTTCTTTTTAATCTCAATGCACAGTGATTCCAGAATTCATTACTCAAGTCAACACAGCACTGGGAAGTTTAAGCAGGGATACGATTCATCTCTTTGATGACAATCAGTTTGTTGACATCTCTAAGAAGGTCTATGACACAATTCATGACATCAGATGTTCTGTTATGATGATTCGGGTAAGTGTCTATTATTTCATTACAAAAAGAGATTTGTGTAGCGTTCATGTTAGTGAAAGTTAAAACCAGGTACTAGAAAATATTCAACATATTAAGGGAAAAAATCTTCATTATATTAGGGAGAATTTGAATGTTCAGAAACTGAATGTTAGAGCTACAGTATTTATCTGTATTAAATAAGACGAAGGATTCTTAGCACACATTGCCTGAAATCCTGTTGCACTTGGCATAGCATAAAGTTATGCCTGCAGACGTTTGCAGAGAGTTATGCCTGAGCACTCCAGTCTGTGCAATTGATTGCACAACTAGTTGTCATTTTCTTTTTTCTTTTTTTCTTTTGTCATTTTCTGCTTTTGTCATTTTGTCATCCAAATGCTTGCTGGATATGTCTTCTACTTCGGCACTAATTTCACAACTATTTGTACCATTTCGAATTACACACATGTAGCTATACATCTGTGTAATTTGAAATTATACAGCTGTATATGTTCATACTCTGGATTCATCCAGTCTCCGTAACCAAAAAGCTGTTTTCTATGACATAACTCTAACCTCAGCATATTTTCTGAAAGTCATAGAACTGCTAATATCATGATGTTTTTATAATTGTTATTTTAACTCCTCATTATTGGTGTTACTGATGCCATCGTCATTTTGAAATCCTGTTACCTATGTACCGGTAACTATTTTCCCCATCCGGTTTGGCCCCACTCCTCTATCCTGCACTCTTTCGCTATAAATCTGTGTCATAACTGTTTTGTTCCATGTATCCAAGGAAGTGGACTGTACTGTAATCCAGAAAACTTCATATGGAAATAAATCTGTTAGTTTTTAAAGGTGCCACAACATTTAAAAATGTACTTTCTGTTATACCTACTTATCTTTGGATTTTAAGCTAGGGAAATGTTTTCCCTACTTTTGGATCCTTTCTGTCTGCCATTCGATTCAGGTATGGCCATGCTTCCCAAACTTCCCAACCTTGGGTTCCCAGATGTTCTTGGATTACAGCTCCCAGAAATCCTGGCCAGCACAGCTAGTAGTGAAGGCTTCTCAGAATTTTAATCAAAAAAGATCTGGGTATCCAAGGTTGGGAACCACTGATGTATGAGGAACCTGTAGACTTTCATATGATTATTATTTCTCAGCAACAATCGTCCTGGCTGGGACTATTGGGAATGTGAATCTAGAGGGCTACTGAGTTTCCAGCCAAGGTCTAACTAAATGCTACACACAGCATGCATGTAGAAAGTACAATGACCTATTAAACACATGTAAAATAGTTGTTATTGGTGGCTAGCAGTCATAATGTCTATACAGTGGTGCCTCGCAAGATGAAACTAATTCGTTCCACGAGTAGTGTCGTATTGCAAAATTTTTGTCTGACAAAAGCACGGTTTCCCATAGGAATGCTTTGCAATACATTCCTATGGGAAACCTCGCAAGACGAACAAATTATTTTCGTATTGCGAGGCATCGCTCCTGCGGGGGGGAAATCATCTTGCAAAGCACACCCATAGAGAAAGCCATCTTGCGAGTCACCACAACAATCGCAAAACACTTTCGTCTTGTGAGGTTTTTGTCCGGCGAGGCATTCGTCTTGCGAGGCACCACTGTATAGTGATTCCAACAGTATCATAAGCAATACCTCTGAATACCTGTTGTTGGAGATCATGAATAGGACACCGCTATTGTGCTGATGTTTTGCTTGTGTGGTTCCCTTAAGTTTGCCCGTGAATGAATAGGTAGCTTCTGATGTGGTAAAGCAAACAAGTGCTTCTTTTTAAAAGAAAATGCTGAAAATGCCTGAGCCTTCATCATACAATTTCTGCATCACTCTAGTTAAATGGTTCCCAGCCTTGGGTCTTCAGATGTCCCTGGACTAAAACTCCCAGAAACCTTCACCACCAGCTATGCTGGCCATGATTTCTGGGAGTCATAGTCCAAGAATATATGGGGGACCCATGGTTGGGGACCACTGCTTTAGTCCAGATGCTTAGGCTGCTACATTTGCTTAACACTTCTGCAATAGCTTGCTCCAAAATAAAATGATAATATTTACATTACAGGTTTAAGTCTTAAACAAAGGATTAGTAAATGCCTATTTAATTGGTTTGGTTTGCATGTATAAATTCCCCATCCTTTTTTCTACACTGAAGTACATTTGATCTCTCAGAATATATTGCTGGTAGTCTGAATAGAGCCACTGAGTTGCAGACCAAAGGTTGGGGAATTGGAGTTCTAAACCATTCACTGCTCAGTTTAGGTAAGACGGCTGAATGGTATCTAAGCAGCTGACTGTGCTGCACGTTGTTTGATACAAGGTGAGCACTGTTGCCTCAAAAGCTCTGTGAATACATACAAAAGAGACATGGCCACAGTCTGTGTGAGGCAATGCTGTGAGGGGCTCTGCATAGGAATGAAAGGAGAAGAACATAAAGGAAAAAATGAATGATCTTCTACAACAAATAGCTGTTTGAACAATAACAACAACATGGCTTTACAAACAGCCATGTTTCAAGGCACTCAAAGGTTCCTCTCCACAGTTACCAGAAGACCAGGTGGGTGATTTTGTTTTTCTTTTACCTTCTCTTCCCCTGGCTGCAGAGTCTTTTCATTTTCAGGACAAGGGTCAGAAAGTAAAGTGTGTTCACTTCCACTAGTTCCTTGCTGTTATATTGAGGCACGCAGCATTCCTTAGCAAGCAGACACCGAGCCAAAGAAGAACCAGTTTTCCTTTGTTTATGAATGACCCTGAATGCATTCATTTCTTAACTATAGTTAGAGAATGTGGCAGCTTCAAAGCACAGCTTCTGATCCTTGTTAGTTATGGTTACCATTATCTCTCTCTGCAAAAGTAAATTGCTCCGCTGCAATTATTATCACCATTCCTCTCACCTCTGTAGTTTAGCTGACATTGAAAGCCATTCCTCCAAAGTGTTCCTACCTTTGGAACTCAAGGCAAGTTGCTGTCATTTTCCTGCCGGTGAGTGGAGACTTACGTATAATGTGATATGTTAATAGGCCAGACAAGGAATGCAGGTAGGCAACTCAGGCACTCAACAGATATGAGAGTGACCGACTTCCATGTCCCTTGTTAAGAGGAAAAGAGTTTGTCTGGGCTTGTATCTAACAAATGATGGTTAGTTCAGAACAGAAGCGAAAGCTTCCATCTCCTTGGAGCTGCGGTAGTGGAAGAGAGGCGCTCATGAGGCTGAAGTTCATTAATTGAACACTAAAACATAGTTTGTATACTCTAGTGATACAGAATACTGATTAAAGACTATGAAGAAATTAGATTTGCTCTATTGCCTTAGGCTGAGATTCTTGGCCAAATCTCTACTAGGACAGTCTAGAACACTGGTTCTTAACCTTGGGTTACTCAGGAGTTTTGGACTGCAACTCCCAGAAGCCTTCACCACCAACTGTGCTGGCTGGGGTTTCTGGGAGTTGCAGTTCAAAAACATCCGAGTAACAAAGGTTAAGAACCACTGGTCTAGAAGGCTGTTCCCAGGTGGACAGACCTGGTTACCTATTGTTATAGCTGGTCAACGTCAACTGGTGAGACCTAACAGTTGGCGAAGTTACTACTGCTGGAACTCTTGTAAGAACTAGCACATACACCGGAGATCCGGAAGGTCCTGGCCTTTATGACCTACGATTGGTTGTCTGGTTACATCAGTGTTACTATGGGTCATCAGTATAAAGCATGCCAGCCCCATTTGTCTGTGTCCCTCATTTCTGTTGGACGTGCACTCTGTGTGTATGTTCTATACTTACATCTTGGCTGCTTCCCTTGAGAGGTGCATTATGATGTGTAAGTAAAGCATAACCTAGGTAGCTTTCTTATTCTGGCCTGTGTATGTATCTCTAAAAAGGGGTTCTCTGATTCATCAGTACAGCTTGGCTTTTTCTGCCCATTCTGATTTTTTTTTTTAAAAAAAATCCTTCTCTAAAAGGTTGTCTAAGGACATGTTCATTAGCGTGGGAATTCACCAGTACCAAGTTCAGGTCCTTTCTATTACCTGCTACTGAATTTGGCCTTTCCCTGTGCCTCTGGGGGAGCAGAAGGTCCAACGTTTTGGTGCTTGTTTTCTTGATAGCCAGAGAGACATCCCTTAAGGCTTGAGATACCCACCCCCACCCCTAGCTCAACCTGTTAGACAGGAAAAGGGTGGGTGCCAAGTACCTTGGATATTTGGAATCAGGCCTATGGCTTCACTGTGACAAAGAAAATAGTCCCACTCAGAATAACCATCTGGGAAACAGCATACTTTTATCAGAGCAAAATGTTTCAGCTTCTGCTTTCTATAGTTTCTCTAGTAAATTATGCTGCTTCTCAAATAGCAGTTATAGAACCAAGAGAACAGAATATTCTAAAGCAGATGAACGATGTTATGTGTTGTCGTCTAGGTCCAGCCATGAGGTGTCATGGTAGCCAGTCTGTAAATCCATAAGTTTTCCCTCTTTTCTAATTGGGTTTGGATCTGGTGGTGTCTCTATTCTAGCCAAATGCCCATCAGATAGCCCGTGACATTCAAAGTTAAAGTTTTCAGACACTGCTTGTTCCAACTTTCATCAAGATGGCAGACTTAGTGTTTTTGAATATTGTATGCAGGTCTCTTGTTGCTTTGCCTACATATTGCAGACGGCACCCTGGTCTTCTGCACTCAGTGAGATAAATTACACTGCAAGGCCTACAGGTGTTTACTATATTAGGTCCTGCGAGTCACAGTGTTAGTGTTTGGGGTGGTAGGATTTCCAGTCAAGATATATGTGGGCATCAGTGGGCTTTTTATAAAGGTTAGTGACAATGTTGTAAGTGGTAAGGAGGACGTGAAGGAAAGGGATGGATGGGATGACTGTGAGATGAACAAAGTTGATGTGTGATTTAAATTTCTCTAGGCATTTACTGCCTTTTATCAGGTCCAATAAGTTATAATCAGTGTAGCATCACCAGATAAGAGGCTTGTCACTGGCCTCTTTCAGAACATTTTCTTCTAACTTGCCCATGAATAGGATTGCCAGACGTCAGGCAAAAGGAGGACATGTCCTCCTTTTTAGCCTAATGTTCTCTGTCCGGCAGGCAAAGATAAAAACCTTAAAATGTCAGGCTTTTGTATATTTTATGTTATACTTTTGGATGGGAGGGGGAGAGTTGGAAGGACCCCCCTCCCCCTGTCTTTCCCCACCCCCTGTTACCTGCCACCAGTGCTGGAGCGCAATTCTCGCCCCCTCCCACCATGGTGGCAGCTGCTTGTCTGCCCAGCTGACGTGGAGCCCAGAAAGGCAGCGCAAGTGGATCAAGCAGCGCTCGAGCGCATTGATGGGAAGGCGAGCGCCCAGACTGTGTGTGTTCAAAGTCCCTTTTGGGGACTCCAACTCCCACAATCCCCAGCCTTGAACTTATGACCCTCGGGGGAAGGAAGGCTGCCTCATTTGGTTTTGCCCGGCGCCGCTTTCCCCCTGCCTGTGCCAGAGCCTTGTTTGGGCATCCAGATTAGCAAGGTTTCCTCTGAGCCTGTGCAGAGTGCGAGCAGCTGGGGGATCCCGCAGCTGTGCTGGGGTGGGTTCGGGTACAAATTGGCTGTTTAAATAATGTTTTTTGGTATTTTGAAAAAAAGCCTCCATTGAATTTATTTTTATTTTTTAACATGACTGTTCTTGGTCAGTTCACTAAGAGACATTTATTGGCAGCTATTATAATAAAATTGTATTGATTGCAGGTTTAATCCGGAATGATTCAAATAAAACATTCAATATGTCCTCTGTCCTCTTTTTTGTCTTTCTATGTCCTCCTTTTGGTACCCATGTATCTGGCAACCCTACCTATGAACGAAGTCATGGGTGCTATGTGAGTGCGCTTTACAATACCTTGCAGTTGTAAGTAGTATTCGCCATTAAATATAAAATTATTATGAGTACTAATGTTGCCAAACTGGTAATAATCATTGTGGATGGATTTTTAGACTTTCTGGTGTTAAGGAAACCAAGTTTGCATCAACTCATGATGTCGTATGTTGGTATAAAGAGATGTAACATCCAGTGTAACATACATTGTATCAATATCAAATTTATGTTGTTCATTTCAAAACCAAATTCTGAGTCTAAAGTCATTGGTGTCTTTGATATATGGTGGGAAGGGGTTTTTTTTCTGGCCATATTCTGTAATTTTGGGTCAGTATATAGATCCTCTCAGTAGTAGTTTTTTTACCCTGTTTTCCCGTAAATAAGACCTAACCTGAAAATAAGCCCTAGTATGAATTTTCAGGATGCTCATAATATAAGCCCTACCCCCCAAAATAAGCCCCAGTTAAGTGAAACCCTGCCCTCCACCATTGTGCAGCAGCCAGAATAAGATGACATGACTATATTTGAATAAATATAGATGGTTGTGCATGAAAACAATAAAACATCCCCTGAAAATAAGCCCTAATGTGGTTGTTTTTGGAGCAAAAATTAATACAAGACCCTGTCTTATTTTCTGAGAAATCACGGTAGCTGAAACAACAGGACATCCTCGCTTGTTGACTTTTTGAGTGTGGCTACACAAGGGGAAGAATCCACCTGAATCTGCTGTGAAGTTGCCCTTGGGAAATTAGGTTTTCCCAGTTGAGTTCACTTAGCAGAGGGGGGTGGAGTTGCTATTCAGCCCCTCCTGCTTGTTAAGGAAAATTCTGCTGCAGCCCTTTAAATTTGCTGGAGCTACAGTAGATGTACCTTAACAATTGCAAGGAAGTGTTGATTAGCAATTTCCTCCTCTCACTCCCGCCCCCCCCCAAGTGCACTAGCACAACAGCACTGGCACCAAGCCATCTATCTGAAAGACAAACAAAAGATTGGAAGTCTCCTTGATATTCTCTTAAGACATCAGAGGGAAACAAACTTGGGAGCAGGGTGGAGTGCAAGCAGAATGCAGAACAGAGCCCTGGGATTTGACAAGCTCCTTGCCAGCTAGTTAAGCTGTTCCTTGCCATATGACACAGGTGGGGGGGGGGATGAAAATGCAGCCTTAAGCTTTCTGCACATAACCACGGTTAAAGGGCTGATTGGCAATTTCTTCCTCCCCTGCACATATTTTCTACATTGGCTCAGGAAGTTACATTGCATGAACTGATGAGAAAAAAATTACTTATATAAAAAAGGAGAAGCTTGAGAGTCAGAGGAAAAAAATACAGATGTGAGGGGCATTCCAGGCTGAGCCACGTTGAGGTCTGTATCGTGTAGCCAATAGAAAATAATATGAATCCGACTGTCCCAATCCTGGAACATTTACCACATTATATGTCAATGTAATCATCCCTTTTGTTGACTTTTGGCAACATATAAAAAGTCCTGTACTAGCAGTGGGATCTGAAAGGAGATAGGCTGTCTTCCTATAAAGAAGTTCTCTGGTTGTAAGTTTTCTACAGGTTTTAATAATAGTCCTATAATAATGTCTCTGTCCAAGAATGTATAAGTTGTTTTATCCTTCAGTTGTCTTTGGTCTTCTGCTGTATAATCTAGTGTTTAGTGTTACAAGACTACCCCATTGTCAGTATGTTTTATGACAATAACAGATACGAAAAAGGTTTGCAAGGCTGATTTCTATGAGTATTAGAAGGCTGAAACTGTAGCGGATTATTTTTGTGGTAGAGAATCAATTGTGCCCTTAGAGTCATTGGAGAAATACTCTGCTAATTTACTTTCTTTTGAAGTCTTATATGTCACTCTTCATTTGTGCTATATCATGTTCTTTGGTTTGGGGCAGAATTCTAGCCTTTTGAATAGTAGCTCAATTTCATTTTTTGACATTTTGCCCTCAATAAAATCTATTATCATATTAGAGGCATTCTAATTAGCTATGTAAGCTGATTTTTTTTTTCAGTGTAGATTTGGGAGTGAATCTCTTCAATCTTCTATCCCCTTTTTGCCTCCTTTATTTAGAGTGGAGGGAAGTGTTTGTTTAGAAATTGAGCCTTGTAATATAGAGTTAAATGGCAGAAAAGGAAGATGCTGTTTTAGGACATCTCTCTTGTTTTTTTTAATTGCAGCAGAACTATCATTTAACATTGCCTTCTTTTGTGGATTTCCAACAGGAAATCCCATGTTTATTGGGGGTTAGGCACTTCTTTTGAAATATTAATTTTTGCTTTAAGGCATGCTTCAGTATATTTAGCTTAAGAGGGTTCTGCTTAAGAAATTTTGTTTCTTGGTATTCCAGTTCTAAGATGAGGTAGTGTGTTCTGGTAAATGTAGAGGTGTACAGAACTCAAGGCCTTGAGGGATTATATTTAAAATATTTAAAACATCTTATTTAAAATCATTATCATAGCTATACTGTGTGTGTAGCAGTCATCCTTATTATGTTAAGTAGTCATGCATATTCATGTTGTAGGCTAATGTTGCTAAGAGGTGGAGCCGAAAGATATGTAATAAAGAGGCGGAGTCAGAGAGTGAACAGTCAGTCAGTGAGAGTGGAGAAGTAGATATAGAGTGTGGTATTTGGGAGAACTGAGGTGAGATTACAGTGAAGAGTGAATAACTGTGATAACCAATAAAAGGTTGAGATGGATGATTAATAAACCTGTAGAAGTTACCTATGATTAATAATCAAACACCTGTAATCAATAAACAAGTTTTATTTAAAAGACAGTGAAGTTTGGACCTGCATCTTCATCCTTCCATGCGTAAAGTCGATTTAGTGATCAACTGGTGGCAGCGGGTGAAAAGGAGTATCGGTTTGCCTTTGTGTGCTCTGTGTTTGGGGAGTCAGGCATAGGGCACGAGGGGTGAACGCCACAGTGTGTGTGTGTGTGTGTGTGTGTGTGTGTCCCAGAAGTGAGAGTGAGGAACACAACCTAGCAGTGACCTGGGGCAGTATGTGGCACCCTACCCACTCAAAGCCCATATAATTACCCTTCTAAAAGCACACACACACACACACACACACACACACAAAATCCTAATAGAGCAATAACATCTCTGTAAATTTTTTGCAAATGAAGCTCAGAGAAAGAACAAAGAAAAAAAGAATATTGCACAACACAGGAAAGCTTTCTAAACAGTATCACAAATCTTTCTCTCCACCCTACAGTGGTCAGATTGGCTGCAAGGGGATGTACGTACCACATGGTGACCTCAGTCAGAGCCCTCCCAAGCACTGCTGTGGTTGGAGAGTCCAGGAAGGATCTCCAGCTTTCACTCACCTTTGGTATTACTTTCAGTTTCCTTTCCCCTCAATTCAAATTGCTAACCATCTTTTTTTTTAATTTTTTATTTTTTAAAAAGAGGGGTGACAGAAAGGAAAAGGGGAGTTGAGGTTAAAAGGGAAAAAGAGAAGCAATCACATACTAACATCCATTCTATACCTATTGCCATATCAAAATTCCACGTTACTCCATTTACTCTTTTCTGCCTTCTAGGTTTAAGTTCTCATTTCAATATATGCTATTCATACCTTGCCTGTTGATTTAGTCCACTTATAAAATAAGTCCCATCTTTCTGTTGCATTTTGTAAAGGACAGTCCTTCATTAATTCTGATAAAATGTCCATTTCCGCTATTTCCCATATCTTCTCGATAAGATCTTCTTGTTTCGGTATCGTCGGACTTTTCCAATTTTTGGCATAGAGAATTCTTGCTGCAGTAACAATATATATAACTATATGTTCCTTTGACTTATCTATGTTATCAGGTATTATACTCAATAAGAACAATTCTGGGGTTAGTGGCACCTTACAAAGCAATATTTTTTGCAATACAGCATGTACTCTTTTCCAATACTGTTTTGCTACTCTACATGACCACCACATATGATAATAGCTTCCCACCTGTGCTTCACATTTCCAACACATATTCGATACATCTGTTTACATCTTCGACAATTTCTCTGGGGTCATATGCCACCTGTAAAACATCTTGTATATATTCTCTTTAAAATTAATTGATCTTGTAAGCTTTATATTATTTTGCCATATTTTCAACCATTGATCAATATCCATATTATGCCCTATGTTTTGTGCCCACTTAATCATACATTCTTTTACCATTTCATCTTGCATTTTAATTTCTAACAGATAGTTATACATTTTCTTAACTATTTTATCTTTTGAACCTAATAAAAGCTTATCAAACATCGTTTGTTCTGAGTAGAAATCTTCTATTTTGTCTTTTGTATATCTAGATTCCAGCTGTGCTCTGGACCACCAGCCTATATAGATATTCTGTGTCTCTAGCTCTTCTTTAGACCTTAGTTCACCATCCTTTTTAAAAATAAATCTTGGTATCTTAAAAGTTTTGTTTTTGTCATAAGATTAGATTGTGTAAAGGCCTCTATAGGTGACACACATACCGGTATTTTACAGTAAATTTGTTGTATAATCTTTCTCCACATTCCCAGTAGAGCTTTTCTTATCATATGTAAATTAAAGTGCTTTTGCTCTTTATCTTGATCTTTAGCGTGCCAACCTAATTGTAAATCGTGCCCTTCCAAGTTAAGTAATCTAGCATTTTCCAAAGTTATCCATTCTTTTATCCAATCTAAAATATAGGATCTATAATACAGAACCCAATCTGGAAGGCCAAAGCCACCGCTCTGTTTAGCATCTTGCATTGCCTTAATTTTAATTCTTGGTTTTTTACCTTGCCATATAAATCTCATGATTATCTTACTAAATTCTTGGGGAAAGGACTGTTTTAATATGATAGGAATTGACTGAAAAAATAGGATTTTTGGCAAGACCTTCATTTTGATCATCGCAGTCCTTCCCAGCAACGATAATTGTAATTTATCCCGTTTCTCCAAATTATTCTGTATCTCCTTCATCGATTTCATATAATTATCTTTAAATAATGTGCTCGTCCTCTTTGTAATTTGTATCCCTAGATATCGAATTCTCTTTTTCTCTTGGAAGTTCGTCTTCTCTATTAGCTTTTGCCATTCTTGTTCTCTTATATTTTTAGTAAGCATTTTTGTCTTCTTTTGATTTATTCTCATTCCTGCCATGTCACCAAAGTTTTTTAACATTGCCATTAAATCTTTTATTGACTGCACTGGATCGTCTAATATAATGACTGAGTCATCCGCAAAAGCCTGAAGTTTATAGATTTGGCCTTTTACTTTCAATCCTTTCAATTCCTTTTTTTCTCTGATTTGTTCATTTAATATTTCTAGAGTCAAGATAAATAATAGTGGAGAGAGTGGACACCCCTGCCTGGTACCTTTCTGTATTTGTATTTCTTTCGACAGCTCGCCATTGATTCTCACTTTTGCTTTTTGTTGAGTATATATTGCTTTAATTAGCTTTGAAAACCTTTCTCCAAATTGCAGTGTTTCCAACAACTGTATCATAAAATTCCAATCAAGAATATCGAAGGCTTTCTCTGCATCCAAGAATATCATGGCCATCTGTTTCTCCAGGTGTGCTTCATAATATTCCAAGGAGTTTAGGACTATCCTTATACAGTGGTGCCCCGCATAGCGACGATAATCCGTTCCGGAAAAATCGTCGCTATACGTATTCGTCACTATACGGGGCAAAAAAGCCCATAG
This sequence comes from Pogona vitticeps, assembly GCF_051106095.1. Taxonomy (NCBI): domain Eukaryota; kingdom Metazoa; phylum Chordata; class Lepidosauria; order Squamata; family Agamidae; genus Pogona; species Pogona vitticeps. Next base: position 95,547,278 of record NC_135785.1, read on the forward strand.
AAACGCATTAAAACGTGATTAATGCGTTCCTATGAGCTTCAAACTCACCGTTCAGCGAAGATCCTTCATAGCGCGGCCATTTTCGCTGTTTGGTAAGGGAGGAATCCGTCCCAGAAACAGCGGACGGCCATTTTGAAACCGCCAGTCAGCTGTTATAAAAGCATTGCTATGATCGGAACTGATCATAGCAAAGCGAAGTTCCACTGCCAGCCAGCCCCGGACGACGCCCGGCCTCCTTGCCGGGGCTGTCCCGGGGCACAGACGGGTGGGCTGGAGGGTCTTTCTCTGGTGAGCGAGGGCTCGGAGGAAGGCAGCTGCCCGGGTGGGAAGGGGGGTGGGAAGGGGCGCGCCGGCCACCCACCACTCGCCAGCCAGTCAGCTAGCCCGGGAGACACCCGGCTAAGGCCGGCAAGCGAGGGCTTGGAGGGAGGCAGCCGCCCGGGGTGGTGAGGAGGGGAGGGAAGGGGCGCGCCAGCCTAACGCTGCTTGCCAGCTAGCCCGGGAGACACCCGGACAAGGCCAGCGAGCAGTGGGCTGGAAGAGGAGGGGAGGGAAGGGGCGCGCCAGCCTAACACCGCCAGCCAGCCCCGGAAGCCTGGTCTCCATGGCCGGGCGAGAGCGAGGGGAGGGAGCACAGCTGTCTCCAGCCAGCGAGGGCTCGGAGGCAGGCAGCCAGGAAGGGGCGCGCCACCCACCGCTAGCCAGCCAGACAGCCCCGGACACCCGGTCTCCATGGCAGGGCGCAGACGGGCGAGGAGGAGGTCTCTGGCGCGCCCCCCCCCAAGCCTCTGCCGCCCTGATCCCGGTCCGGGCGGGCTCCTCCTCCTTTGCAGCGCTCTGGCTCGGCGCCCGCCCCAGGAGTGCGGCCAGGGATAGGGGCCAGGCCCTTCACCCCTCCTTCCCTCCCTCCTCCAGAGGCAGGCGCCAATCAGGAGCACCCCTGCTCCCCCCCAAAGGCCCGCCCGTCAGCTGCTCCAAAAGGCGAGCCTTTGGGCTGCTGGCGGCGAAGCGCTTCTCTGGGGGCAGCCCAAAGGCTCGCCTTTTGGAACAGCTGACGGGCAGACTTTTGGGCTGCTCCCGGAGAAGCGTTTCCCTGCGAGCAGCCCAAAAGCTCGTCTTTTGGAACAGCTGAGGGGCGGGCTTTTGGGCTGCTCCCAGAGAAGCGTTTCCCTGCGAGCAGCCCAAAAGCTCAGCTTTTGGAACAGCTGAGGGGCAGGCTTTTGGGCTGCTCCCGGAGAAGCGTTTCCCTGCGAGCAGCCCAAAAGCTCGCCTTTTGGAACAGCTGAGGGGCAAGCTTTAGGGCTGCTCCCGGAAAAGCGTTTCCCTGCGAGCAGCCTTAAAGCTCGCCTTTTGGAACAGCTGAGGGGTGGGCTTTTGGGCTGCTCCCGGAGAAGCGTTTCCCTGCGAGCAGCCCAAAAGCTCGCCTTTTGGAACAGCTGAGGGGCGAGCTTTTGGGCTGCTCCCGGAGAAGCGTTTCCCTGCGAGCAGCCCAAAAGCTCGCCTTTTGGAACAGCTGAGGGGCGGACTTTTGGGCTGCTCCCGGAGAAGCGCTTCCATGCAAGCAGCCCATAGGCCCGCCCATCAGCTGTTACAAAAGGCGAGCCTTCGGGCTGGTCCCCGGGAAGCGCTTCCCCGCAGCAGCGCAAAACCCATTTTTTGGAACAGCTGACCAGCGGGGCCTCTGCGATGATCGTGGGGGAGTGCTCCCCCGCGATCATCGCAAAGCGAAAATTCCCCATAGGGGCCATTGCAAAACGATTGCTCTTGCGATGGCAAAAAGTCCATCGCAAAGCGATTTCATCGCTAAACGGAGCGATTGTTATGCGAGGCACCACTGTATTATTTTCCATCTGTCTTTTTGGAAGAAACCCAGACTGATCTTGATGTATTAAGTGGATTAAAATTCTTTTCATTCTAGTTGCCAAGATGGTCGCATATATTTTATAGTCCACGTTCAACAATGAAATCGGCCTATAATTTTGAATTTCTTTACCTTCCATATTTTCCTTATGGATGAGAGAAATTGTCGCTTCAGTCCATGTTGTTGGTATTTTCCAATCTTCTTCGACACATTCCAACAGCTTCTTAAATGGCTGAAGTAGCACCTCTTCCAGTTCTTTATAATATTCCTCTGGTAATCCGTCTGGACCTGGTGCTTTCCCATTTTTTTGTTTTTTGAGGGCTTCTACGATTTCTGCATATGTTATAGGCTCATTTAAGGACTGAATTTGATCTTTGGTCAATTTCATTTTATTGTGTTTTAATATATATTCTCTCTGGGTTTCTTTGTCGACTTCTTTTTTCTTATATAGCATCCGATAGAAATCCTCAGCAATCTTTTTTATTTCTTCCTATTTAAATTTGTCCACTCCTTTTTCATCTTTCAAAGTTCGTATTATTGTCTTCTTCTCTTTTCTTAATTTATATGCTAACCACCTTCTTGGTTTGTTTGTGTTCTCAAAAAAGTTTTGCTTTGCAAATTTAAACTTTTTTGCAGTTTCTTCGGTAAGTAATATATTTATCTGGTGTTCTACCAATTTTATCTTCTCTGTCAGTTCTTTATTTGTTGGATTTTGTTTCAACTGGCTCTCCTCTGTCGCTAGTCTGTTTTCCAGAATCTCATATTTTTTCCGTCTTTCTCTTTTTTGTTTTGCTGCAAATCTTATGGCTATTCCTCTAAAAAAGGCCTTACTTGCCTTGCAGACCATAAGCATTGAGGTATCTGGTCTCATATTCTGTTTTTAAAAAAATCCATTTCTTCTTTTACTTGTTTTTTGAATTCTTCATTTTTTAAGTGTAATATATTCAGCTTCCAGTTAAATTCTCTTGGTCTGCTACCTACTTGTAACAAAACTGGATTATGATCTGCAAATGCATTGGGTAAAATACCTATTTGTTCCAATTCTTTCATTAAGTTTACTGACATCCAGCAAGCATCAATTCTTTTTTTTTTTAATTTTATTTTCAAAACTATTGGGTAATGGGGAAGGAATACAAAAGGCAAAGGACAGGGGGGGGATGGAAAAAGGGTTTTGAGAATAAGAAAACATCAAATGCATAATCATTCAATCTTTCATATCAAGTATATAAACATCTAATCTATTCATGTTCCAATAAAGGTTCATCTTTCTTCTTCTTTTTCTTCTTCTTCTTCTGACTATTTTGTCTATGTAGTAACCTCTTTAGCTTTCAACTTATACGTGTAATACAGCTTAAATCTATGTTATTCCCACAGCATCAGAACACCAAGGCCAATTGTGAAATATATCCCCTCTTTCACCCTCCTTTTTTCTTGAGAATACACTCAACAGACCCAAAATAATATAAATTCTGCCCTCCCCTCCCCTTTCCTCCCTGTGCTTGTTTTGTTTCTGCGACTCTTTTTTCTTCCATATTTTAAAAGGGGGAACAATATCATTCAAAGTTTGCTTTTCAACCTCAATTTTCTTATCTGCTATCGCTACATCGCTTACTGGGTGGCCCTCCATCCCTTGTATATTATCTGATATCTTCATCAATACAGCCGGTTCTGAGATCTCTTTTTGGTGTAATTTAACCTCCGCTACCTTCCCTCCCCTAGAGCCTCCAATCACGTCTTCCATCTGGTCAATATAATAATTTACCTGCATGAATTTTTGCAACAGTGACATCTGAAAAGAGGTTTTCCAGTCTAGCCACCGATCTGTAATTTTCTCAGGGGGAGGTTCCATTTTCTGCTTCCACTATTTTCACTTAACATTCCCTCTCCCCTTTACCCCAATACACATCCAATATTTCTAATATTTCACCTTGCAACTATACAATATTAGCAATAAGATAGCAGGTACATTCAAGTAAGAGATGGAATCTAAAACATGAATCTCTCAAGTGTCTTTGTAGTCCAGTCCTTTTCCACGTCGCTGATAACTTTCAGACCGGTTGCTTCTTCTTTTCCCTTCTTTTCTCTTCTCCAAGTTTGTTTTAACCTTCACCCGGCAAGACTCTATTATTAGAATGTCATTTGTCAAGATCCCAGTTCAGTTCAAACCACATAGCCCCCAGTTCACAGCTCACAGTCCGTTCTTCTCCCTTTTACTTCCAGAGGCTTCCTTCTCCTCCCCCGAAAAGGGAGGTCCAGCACTCAGGGTCCCGGCAAATATATTATCCACGGAAAGCAGAGTCCCACATAGTCTAAAAATATATATCCAAAGAGGAAAAGGGTCCAAAGTGAACAGCTTGCAACAGAATTTATTTTTTCAAAGCCTGTCAGTTGATTCTTCAAGAGTTATTTTTCCTCCTTTAATGGAGACACGAGCTATTTCTGCCTGGCTGTTCCTTTAGAAATGACTCGACCTTCAGCTTGAGTAAAAGCTGGTATGCTAGGAATGCCGCTCCTTATCTCATTTGGTCATAAATTTGCACACAATCACTTGTTCTTTATTTAATGAGGTTTTTCATAGAACAAGGGCTTCCACTTACTTTGATGTATACTTTCGCCGTGCTTCTATTTTCTTATTCTCGGCGAACGGAGCTGTCTTTGGCTAGTTGCCAAAAATGGCGCCCGTCTTCATCTGTGCTGATGTGAATTTCCAGAAGAAAGAAAAATCGAGTTGCTGCCCAATCTTCTAACTTCTGTGGCTCACCAACTGCTGCAGAAGGGTCTCTCCTGACTCTTCCTTGACTCCCCCGTTTCTGGGAGGGTCCCAGACCGAAGTGGTTCTAGCTTCTCCCGGGAGCTATTCCCGAGAGCTGCTAGCTTCACCAAGACGAAGCTCCTCCTCAGCAAGCATCAATTCTTGACCATGATTTGTGCCTATTAGAGTAAAAAGTATAATCTCTTGTCTTTGGATTACATGTTCTCCATGCATCTACAATATTTATTTCTTCTGCCAGTTGTAAGAAATTTCTTGGAATTGTGCTTCTCTTCTTTTTACTTGTTTTTTTTCTGATTTTGTATCTAGTTCCCTATCAAAGATGGCGTTAAAATCTCCAATTACACAGTAATGATCATAATCTTTATTTGCCAGTTCAAATTGCTGACCATCTTTTTAACCCTGTGAATACCAGATGGGATAAGATGGGTCCACTGTGATATTGCTCCACCTAGAGAGTGAACAGTGTCTCCTTGCTCTGCCCTGGAGTTGCTTCAGAATCCCACAGATAGCCCTGATTTGAGCTGCACTTGCACATTTGTCTGAAGACATACTGCATACTGTATTATCTTAAGTATCAGAGTCAATACACCCTTTAATACAAGTTTCTGTGGAACATAATCAGAAGCAGACTCTTTTAATGAAGTCCCTTCTGTGAACCTCACACTACAGAATTAGAATGCTGAACTACATAGAGCTTTGGTCGCGCGTGGCAGAGCTCTCTTCTACTATCCTTTTGCCATTTTGCCTTATAATCTCATATTCTGTCAAGTGTATAAGCACAGGAGAAGTGCACGTCAACCAATATTAACAGTTCTGTAAGTACAGTGCTGCCTCGCATAACGAGCGCACCGTACAACGACAAATTCGCATAGCGATCTCTTTTTTGGGATCGCTAATGCGAAGGCATACCGGCAGCCCCAATGGGCAAAACTCGCATTGCGATGTCGGGAAATCAGCTGATCGGCAGCTCCAAAATGGCCACTGCGCCACCCAAAATGGCCGCATGCAGCGTTTTCGCTCCCTGCCCTCACTTACCGAGGGCGCGAAAATGGCTGCCAGATGGGGGAAACTTCGCTAAACGGTGAGTACAGAAGCCACTGGAACACATTAAACTAAGTTTAATGCGTTCCAATGTCATTTTGCGTCCCGTTTAGCGATGTTTCCCCATAGCGATGGTTAATCCGGAACGGATTAACCTCGCTATGCGGGGCACCACTGTATTCATTATGATGAATACATTGTGCATTGCCACAGGGGGGGAATTATTTTGATGCAGAGCCATGTCTGTGCACCACCACTGTGCATATAATGCTTATGCGTCTATTCTGTTCGTTTGCTGCACCTATGCTTGTGCACTATAATTGCAGAACCCTGGCAAACATAGCAGCCATGCTAATGACTGGCTAAGAGTACTTTGGCACTTTCTCTCCACTTGTAAGTCTGAAGGACTGTGGGGTTGCTTCTTTGTGCCTTCATACAATACTTGGTTGATTTAAAATGATGTTCTTTTCATGTTTCCATTGCTTCTTCAGATACCAACAAAAAAAGTCAAGCCTTTTTTCTTCAGAGTTCTCCAGTCCTGGAAAGTTGCACTGCTACTGGGTTGATCCTTGCCCTTCTATCTCTTCACAAGTCTTTTTGGCGTCCCTTTCTTTGATCAGCTGCCAAAGTCCTAAAAATACATCTTTATTTTTGTGACTTTATATTCAGAACTCAAGATAGCTTTCTCTCCTTTGCTTATAATTACAGCGCAGAGTCCAGAGGTTAAGAGTACGATGGTTGCACCTCTAGATATAGGGAATACAGTACTCTTTTCTTTTCATTCCTTCCTAGTAGCTGCTGCATAGATTTCATGTGCTGCCTGTTGTTCTTACAGATACTCCACAATCATTCTGTTTTGTTCATTGACTCTCTTATCAGTCTTACGAACAGAGCAGAGATTGCAACAGAAGATAATAGAAACTTTGTCTTCAAGCACACTGAAATTTGAGCCACGCACATCTGAATACTCTTGCATGCTTTGGGAGCTCTCATAGAAAAATGTTCTTGGAGTACATGTTCTCTACTGTGAACTCTCCAGGTCAAGGAGCTTTGAAAACAGGGATGGGCAACCTCCAGAGATCAGAAGGCAGAAGGGAACTTGCTGAGCAAAAATGTATTTATTTTTTAAATGGGAATGTGGAGTTACTGGAAAAGCAGGGATGCTGGGACAGTCACATTTGCACCACCAAGCTGTTCTGTTTATCGCACAGGGTACACTTTGTCAAACCCTGTTTTAGAATACAGTATGTATTGAAATAGCAACAGCAGTAGCAACAAATCTGCTGTCAATTTGATTTTGAGTTATGGTGACTCTTTCAAGGGTTACCAGTGATAGAGTACTCACTAATGGTTCAACATTTTTCTGTTTTGAGAGTGCTCAAAAAACCACACAGGTTGGCTGTGTTCCCACAAGACACAGTGGGCAATTGGATTCCTGACTAGTTCCACAGTCATGTGCTCTGACCCACTAAGCCAGCTGGCCAACAATGTGTTAAACTAGCAATAGATAAGCTGGTCTATTCTTATTTCCTATGGGTTCAGTAATAAAGCCATCCCTTTTTGTTTCTGCATTTTCCAAAGTATTGGAAAATTTAGCTAACCATTTCATTGATGAGTTACATACCGTGTTTCCCCGAAAATAAGACAGGGTCTTATACTGTATTAATTTTTGCTCCAAAAACGCATTAGGGCTTATTTTCAGGGCCTGTTTTATTTTACAGTCATGTCATCTTCTGGTTGCTGCACAATGGTGGAAGGTGGGGTTTCACTTCACTGGAGCTTATTTTGGGGGGTAGGTCTAATATTACATGCATCCTGACAAATCATACTAGGCCTTATTTTTAGGTTAGGTCTTATTTTTGGGGAAACAGGGTATTTTAAATCCATGTTTCTGTAGATTGCTCATATCATGACAATTAGTTCAGAATTCTCTAGCTAATATGACCAGCAGCCCTGCTGGCTGAAAAGTTCTAAAAATTATAGTGCACAGAATTGACTTTTTCCGATCTATGTATATATCTAAATAATTTTTTTCCCAAATACACATTTCTAAATGTATTGAGAAAATGGAGTTCGGAAAAAGACAGGGATGGGGAAGTTGTTTTTGAGGAAATAAGACACGAAGACTTCATAGAGAGTGATAAGGCAGAGGACTTGTCAGAAATACAGAGGTCTACCAGTGATAACATAAACAACCATTCTTGTTCCTTGCATATCTGAGGGATAACAAACTCCAGCTGTCAAGCTGCAGATAGCTAAGACAGACTTGTACAAGAACAGTTCTCTTGATTTTCACTGCTTGTTTTAAAATCTGAAAATTTCAGTGTTGTGATTATGGTGCAAAACCATGTGTGTAAAACTGCACATGGATATCAAGATGCCCTGGTCTGTGATTTTTAATTTATTTCAGACTACATATCAAATGCTGTCTTCTGGCTCTCTATTTTTCTCCAGGACAAGTGCATTGTTGCTGTTGTTAAGATGTTTAAACTACCTTGTTGAATGAAAACAGATGCATACTGTCCATTGTCATGAGATAGTAATTAGATGGTATTGGACAGAAAGGAAGGTTATTCTACCTAACCTCAAGTGACAATCTACTTTTAAAAGTTTAACATTTTTGGATGTGGCTGAAGGATTCGTAAAAGCTGAGGTGCTCATGGGGAAATGCCCTGAGCATTTAGCAATAACATTGTGAGAGAATTATCCCCACAGACCTATCATTCCTAAACTTTTTGGCATCATGGTCACGTTTTTTTTTGTTGTTTTTTTTTTGGAGAAACCCTTACTTAAGCTTTCCTTTCTCTTTCTAAAGGGAAAAAAATCAATTTGTAATTTAAAGCTGAACGCAAAACATAGGAAAAATATTTTAAATGAAAATTAAACTCAAATGGTTTTCCTTGTCACAAAAGAAGTTGGTAAAAAAATGTAATTCACCTTCAGGAATAGCAGAAACAAACACGAAGACACGTTCCCAGTGGTACTGTTTAGCTTTCAATAATTCGCAAGAAAGGAGGAATCAGTCACCAATGGGAGGAGAACAGGACCGGCTGCAGAGCCCCCAGTTACGCTTTGTGGACCCTAATGGTTCCATCAAGAGGAAGTATCAGTCCAGTATCAAACCCATTACTTTAGATCAGGCAGAGCTTTCTCTGCACTCAGGCATCCCTTGTTCATGTAATTATAAAAAAGCAATAACATTTCTAGAAATTGCTGTTATGTGCTGTCAAGTCACCTCCAATTTATGGCAGCCCAATGAATAAGCACTCTCGAAAATGCCCTGTCCTCAGCCCACTGCTAGCTCTTATAGACTTAAGCCCGTGGCTTCCTTTAGGTAATCTGTCACTCATATTTGGTCCTCCTCTTTTCCTGCTGCCTTCCACCTTTCCCAGCATTGTTCCCCCCTCCCCTGAGAATCCTGCCTTCTCATGATGTGCTCAAAATACCCAAACTAACTTCCATTAGTACTGTACAGTAGGTGGCAGTTGTAAACCCCTGCTTAATTGTCTAGAAATAGAAAATTCTTTTTGCCCTTCTAGTCAATCAACTTGAAAGTCAGTTTATCTGATGGTGCTATTTTGCATACTTTGAACTACCACCCATCTGTGGTGTCTCCTTTATGCAATGTTTAAGATAACAATTTTGAGTTACATGTGTTTACTTGGCCATAATTTTTAAAAGAAACAAAAAAGAATCTGTTTCCAGCTAGTCTCAATGACAGAAAAGTGAAATACAAGCACATGCATTTGTCTTGAACACCACAAACGGAGCAAACCTATAAAATCAGCTAATACAAGTTTATCTTCCATTTCTACTTCAGATTTAATTTCTTGCCATGCCAGTCATTTAGGATGGCACCAAATGTTCACATGTTTCAATGACAGGGCTGAAAAGGAGGTCATAATGTTCCCCAAATGTCCGCTGTCACTGCTCTCAATTTGCCAGATGCTGTGTTAGTTCCCCGAACAGCTGTTGCTGTAGAATTGTCAAGGAAGTGGATACTCTTCTTTGATGGGACACTGATCTCATTCAGTCAACAAGTGGGAGATTACTGCTATGTAACACAGCCAACTGGAATGAGATTGTAGGGCAAAACATTTTTCCTGTGTGGCAGGATGCTCCCCAACATTGCTGAAGGGTGGTCCTTTTTCAAAAATGTGACTTGCACCTGAACTCTATGTACAAATGATAGACTGAAGGAGAACTAGGTTAGTCCTATTCCTTTTAATACCTGAAGGACTATGAGGACAGAAAAGAGCATAGTGTATGAGGGATTGTAACTTCCATTGGAGTGGTGACCCAGCCAGATCGGTAGATGTTCATACACTTAAGACAGGAAAACAGTACCCTTTCCATTACACAAGCATTGTAGTGGAACCATGACATGCCATTCAATTCTCTTCTTATTGTTGTTGTTTAGTCGTTAAGTCATGTCCGACTCTTCGTGACGCCATGGACCAGAGCACGCCAGACCCTCCTGTCTCCCACTGCCTCCTGGAGTTGGGTCAAATTCATGTTGGTAGCTTCAATGACACTGTCCAACCATCTCATCCTCTGTCGTCCCCTTCTCCTCTTGCCTTCACTCTTTCCCAACATCAGGGTATTTTCCAGGAAGTCTTCTCTTCTCATGAGATGCACAAAGTATTGGAGCCTCAGCTTCAGGATCTGTCCTTCCAGTGAGCACTCGGGGTTGATTTCCTTTAGAATGGATAGGTTTGTTCTCCTTGCAGTCCAGGGGACTCTCAAGAGTCTCCTCAAGCACCACAATTCAAAAGCATCAATTCTTTATGGTCCAGCTCTCACTTCCATACATCGCTATTGGAAAAACCATAGCTCTGACAATATTCTCTCCTTATAGTGGGGGAATTATTGTAAGAAAGAGTAATATATGTTATGATACATATCCAGGTCACATGTGGATCTGGTGGTAAAGCATCTATTGTAATTGCACTGTCTTGGTTCAGGCTGCATGCTGGACTCAATAAATAAGGTTGTAACAGAATATGTCCCACAATTACGAAAAAAGTGTATGCATTCTTTCTTCGAGGGAAATGCTTGCACTTATTCAAATCCTCAGTCTACAAAGATGGGCATGCACAGGATTTCAGGGATGTGTCTTTGAACCAAATCTGCAGAGCTTCGAAGTAAGGAAGTGGACAAGAGAGAGTTAACTAGTAGGTTTCCTTGTGGGCAGTTGACCTCATGTCAGGATCAGGAAAAAGAAGTGTGAATAAAGTCATGAGAAAAGAATGAAACAATGATCAGGAACAAAAATATTTTATATATCTCATTGCTACGTGGTCAAAAGACCAGATAGGCGGGATATGAATGAATGAATGAATGAATGAATGAATGAATGAATGAATGAATAAATAAATAAATAAATAAATAAATAAATAAATAAATAAATAAATAAATAAATAAATACGTGCCCAGGTCCCAGGGAGAAGGGGCTAGTGGAAACAGGAAGAGGAAATGCAGCCCATTTCAGCCCAATAAGCAGAAGTATAGTTCAGTAGTTTTTCCCCTTTCTGTTTTGTTAATCTTGCAAAGTGACTCTGTCTGCATTTGAGATTAAATTGGAGGATTTCTAAAATTAATTTCCAAGCTGACAAATGATCAGTTTTATGGAGTCTTTTCTTCACAATCTCCAACTGAGCAAAAAGAACCTCCAATATTTTTTAAACCTTTTTTGTAGGATGAACAGGAAGCTGAAAGTTCTTGGGTGAATCTCCAGCTATTTCTTGTGTGCAGGGTTTACCGTTAGCACTGCTAGTGCCGTGGCTTCTTCCTTTTCTCCTCAGGGATTTTGGGGTCGGATAGGGATCTTTCCTGCATATGACTTTTTCAGTTTTTAGTTTGGTAGTCATTTTAAATTCCACGTAGTCTTCCAGATCCAAGATGGTGAAAGGGCATTGGTGGAGCTTACCTTTTGTACTACAGTTCAGTATTCTGAGATTCTAGGAGCTGCAATTCAAAAAGTAACTTCTGCAAGGGAGGGCTGTGAGAAGAAAATAGTTATTGGTTGTTGTGGGTTTTTCCGGCTCTTTGGCCGTGTTCTGAAGGTTGTTCTTCCTAACGTTTTGCCAGTCCCTGTGGCCGGCATCTTCAGAGGACAACCATTAGATTCTGGCCGTGAAAATCTTCGTGAATACAAAATAGTTATTGTCACAAAATTAATGGAGTTTATTCAGCATTTTTCTTTCTTTAAGGAATTGCTGATGTAAAGGCATAATTTGATCACTAAAACTGCACCCAGGGGTATTTCTGGGATCATGCAGACACCCCAGGGTTCCTTTTTGTGCACTGAAGACATCCTGTGCATTGCTTAAATCATAGGAGCCAAAATGATCTTTTTAATCTTTTAAGATCTCAGAGTAGCACTGCTATCCCTTTTTGCCCATATTTTAAATCAGTGCTCACCTCTGGATCTATGTTTCAATCGTCTGTATGGAAAATGAAGAATGATGATTGGAAACTTGTAACAAACTGCCAAGCACAGCAGTAGTCTGAACAATGCTTGGAAATCAAAAGTGGAAGGATGATGAATGGGTTGCTAAAGCAGCCATGCTGCTCCACAAACAAGACCAGGGAATGTGCAACTCCACAAATCTTGGCAGCAGCAAATTTCAAGGAGCCTATTCAGACCAGGGGAAGACATGGAAGATCTATCAGGGGTCTCCTACCAACTCTCCTGAGACTGAAGAAGCTATGAGTAGTGAAACGTTTCAACCTAATAAGAAGTCCAGTTGCCATGACTCAACTTCCAGATCACTCTCCCAAACACACTTAGCTCCTGAGGAGTATCCATAATGGTTTGTCCCTTTTGGGAAGAAATATTAAACAAAATTGGTGTCATAACAAGTCAGGAAGTAATATTATACATTGTGTTAGGCTTATTGTTCAATATTCCCAAATGAGAATGTAGCATCGCTGCATAAGTCTTTGATATTAATTCTTTGTTGGGCAGCTAGATCTATGTTTGCTTCTCAGTGGAAGACGCCTGTGAACCGTTCACTCATGTAATGTTATATTAGGATCTGGCAGGCAGCACTGATGGGGAAACCGAGAGCAGATGCAGGCCCTGTAATCAGAGAATCATGGTTCGTAGTTTATTGAAATACATTTCCCTTTGATAAGCCACACGGGCATGAACGGTTCAGCACCACACGCTCCACAAAATCATGTGGACTTATGGGGAAAACTTTATGGAGCTAATATAATACTGAGAATTGTACCATGTAGAGGTATATTTTCCCCTGCTCTGTGTGCTTATTAGATATTGTGTATGCCTTTTAAAAAAGAAAACTTAATTTAAAAAAAAATTAAAAAGTGATTAGGAATGAGGGGAATGAGAGTTCAATGACATCTGGAGCACTACATGTTCCTCAGCTCTTCTGTAAGCATCCCTAAACAGAGGACAAGAAGAGTAGTAGTAGCCAATGCTGTTTCAGCCATGAGTGGGAAGCAGGGTCCTTAAAACAAAAGGGTACTCTGGACGCCCATCTTGTAAAGGGATAATGAGTCCTGCTAAATCCCCAGCTGACCAGATGGATCTCCAGGCCCGTCTAAACTTTCAAAATCATACTCTGTTTCCTCTAGGACATTTAGACGGACAGATGGCATCTGAGCAAGCTGGCAACCCTCCTAGCAATAGATTTTACAGATAGTTTTATGGAGTTCACACTCTTCTCAACCTATTGAGGGAGGGAGGAAAGAATCTTGCAGTAAGCCCTGTTGATTTCTGACAGTCTTAAAGACTTCCCAATACTTAAGTCTAGGGGAGGGGAATCTATTTGTTCCATTTACATTTCAGTGTGAACATGACTGACGTGCATTTCCAGAAACCAATATGCAAACTAAACTACAATTATAGTCCACTCCTTGAATGGCAGAAGGGTAAAGAATAAGGGGTGAGTAAATCAGCTAGTTTCACTTTCTCCCACAGTTTGATTGTGTGAATTTTGTTAATTCGTAGTCAAATATTTGAAATAAAATTCTTACTCATCCAGAAGGATGGAAAAATCTGCCCATTTTGCTTCCTATCTCATTCAGTTTTGGCAAATTTTGTCGAATCCTAATCAGAATGTGCTGGGGATAATTTTAGTTGTCAATTAGTTTGGATTTAGATTTGATTTTTTTGTTTAGTTTTTTTAAGGTTTTTAATTTTTTTTATTTTTGTTAGTTTAACATTATTCTCTACACAGATTATTGATGCCCTTATTAAGCTGGTGCTCCACTGAATTCTCATCATCCCATGCTGGATGCTTATTCTTCAGTGGCTCTGTTCGTTAAGGGACTGACTAGTAGGCAGTAGATGGACGAATCTCAGATAGATGGTGTTACTGGCAGGCAGCAATACTTAGCACACTTTGCATTGTGTCTGAAACACACTAATGAATGGAGAACCTGCTTGAGGAGGGGTGAAACGTGCATAGTCAGGTAATTCAGACATAAAATGCCAAGTCATGAAAATAAGACTGCTAACTGGGGCCCTAAGACCAAGGATTACTTTCCCCTCTAGATGGAAGCGTCTGTGAGATGGCACATTGATCTGCTCCTGCCTTAAGTGGCCAGGATCAGTATAGCGACATGATAGACAGCCTATCTCCTCCAGCAGCAAATGGCACCTTTCCTTCAAGCAGGCAGTCTCTCTTTAAGGTCCCAATGGCCAATCTCCTTCCTTCGAGTAGACAAGAAATTCAAGGGAAAAAATGATGAATCTGTCTCTTTCACAGAAGCAACATCGGCACAGAATCAAAATGGCTAGTCTTTGCCTTAGGTACACCTTTTCAGCACAAGGTCAAAATAGTTAGCATCTCTTCTTTGCCTAGGAAGGATCAGTACGAGGTCACAAAGCCAGTCTTCCCTTCCAGCAGTCAGCAACAGCATTGCTTTCTTTCAAGCAGGCCACATTAGTTCAAGCTCTCAACTGCCAGCCTTTCTCCTTTGTAGCCTCAGCATAAAGTCATAATTGCTCCTCAACTGCCTTTCAAGTCAGGCAGTATCAGCATGACATCACAATGGCTACCTCTCCACTTCAAGCAGGCAACATCCACACAGGTTCAGGGTAGACAGTCTTTTTTTCCCTTAGACAGGTAGCATCAGCAGAATACCATAACATCTGGTCAAACCCTGACCAACCATTATTTGCATAAGAACACATTGGCAAATCTCAGTCTTTGTTCTGAAGCAAGCAGCAGGAAGGGAGCTGGTAGGAGGATGGTTTAGCTATGTCAAGCTTTTGCTTCTATGGAACATTCCAGGATTGGCTGGCATTGTAAGAGCTAGAGATAATGGATGTGGACTCAGCATTCTACCTGTACTAGGGAAACAACCTTTTAATATGCCAGAGCCGGGCACAGTTTGAAAGATAATCTGAGAGGTTGCAGATAGGCAGAAGAATAGCTGGTGATCTGAGAGAGAACAGTGCTGTTTGTTTGTAATGAAGATTGGTCAGTAAGAATGCTAGTCATTGCTCCTCTTCTTCTTATCTTCTTCTTCCTCTTCTGTCCAGATTACATTCCGTAGTCCTCTTGGGTCCAGCCTCCTGGAGGAAACTGTGAACCACTACTAAAAGTGATGCCAGAGTCTGTTTGATTTCTCTTGAGTTCTAGTTAGTGCGATAACTAAAACAGAACTTACTGTTTTACTTTTAGTTATTGTCAGCTAAAAGCCCACTCATATAGTTCATGATATGAAGGCACGCCTCTGCTGGTAGTCAATTAAACCTGCCCAAAAATAAATGACATTTTTGAGCCACTCTGAGCATACAAAATCCATTTTATGCTGATATGTAATTCGCCACTTATTTTTTCCTCAATTGTCCTAATTTCTAAAATGTAATGGCTGCTCTGTATCCTTCGCTTTTGTCAGTGAAGAGAAGTCTGTGGCTTAAGAAGTGCTTCCTATTAGTAGTAGAGCAAGCAGCAGGAAGCACGACTAAGTTAACTTCTTGATTCATCCCCTGAAAAGCAGAATGGCTAGCACATTTCCCATTTGAGAAAGATGTCTTATTCACACTCATTCTAAAAATAAATAAATAAATAAATTACAAAGCTTGTTTTTATTGGATAAATACTCTGAAATAGGTATTTATTTGTCCTTTCCTGGACAAGATGAAGAGAAAAATGTGTGTGAGAGAAAGGAAGTGGCATTGACAAGTCTCAGAATATTAGTCTAGATTGAAGGAAGGTTACTGTAGGTCAGAGCCGGTAAAGGGCAATCTAGGAAACTCGAGGAGGACCTTCTTTTTATCTCTAATCCTCCCAATGAAAAGACATCCATTTTCTTCAGTGTGATCTGAACTGCTCCCAGTCACCTCCAACCCTTCTGGTGGTACACTCTGTTTTGTCATAAATTAAAACTGTCTGTGGACTACTACTGTGCTAAAATAATTGGTGTAGCAAGGAAAATGCTCCAAAATTAATCCAATCAATCAATTGATTATGGTAGCACTGACCCAACTTTCAAGAAAAGAGATCCAGTGTTTCCCTCATTTTTCTAGCAGCAATGGCCAGAAAAAGCACTTTCCAGTAAAAAATGGCATGTTTATATTAAATTACAATTATAATAGAATAAAAGATAGCTCATTTGCACTGCAACTATAGCATTTTCAAAAACTTTTGCAAGTCCAGGGTAGCCTTACTGCATCGGGTATCAAGTATCACATGGATGAAGTGCTGTGTGAGTTGTGCCAATTTCTCAGGCTGTGCTGTGGGTTCTCAGGTGACAATGGTGTAGAGGAGAGGAAAGCTGGTTTCCTACCAGAGGCCAACAGCTTCTAGCATTCATATGCCTTTATTTAAATCAACTAAAAAGGGAACAATGTTAATTACTTTTTTAAAATTTAAAGGGTTACTCTTTTTTTTTTTTTTTTTAATTCTAGCTGTAAAGCCACCAGACTGCTTTGGGAGGGCTGCTGCTTGTAACTGTAACTAATTGCCTTTTCAAGCTCCGTCTTTGCCTCTCATACATGCTCCAGGGAGATCACTACATAATACATGGATCAGAACCCTCTTGTTTTTAACTAGGCAGAGAAATGAAAGGGCAGAATCTGCCAATACCAGTTAATGGATGCTGGTTGCATGTTAGTGATTTCTCTTGCCACATGCCCTGTCACATGCCTAGCATACCTTGCCAATCAACTGAGGTGGCTTCTCATTTTTCCTTCCATGCATGGTAAAAAAACCCAAAACAAACAAAAAATAGGATTCTGGCCATCGTGTTTGATCCCGGGAGCATTTTGTCCCAGGAATGTGGTGGACTGCTCTGAGGAACCAGGCTGCTTTGCTGAATTAGCAACAAGAATTGTTTTATGGCAGGGATAAGGCAACTTTTTTTACCTTTTACCCCCACACACAAAAATTTTATATATGCCAACATTACCCCCTTGATTTGAAAGTAAGGAAATTATACATTATTTGAATTCAAAATATTATTGAATCTACAAAGGCTGTGTACCGAACTAGCAGGATGCACCAAATTTAATAAAGATGTGCACTATTTTTGCTGGAACACATTCCACTCCAGCCATGGTGTGGTATAGGGAGTAGTAAGGTGTCCAACATGCCTAGCAAGTTGCATTAAATTTTTGCTAGCTTGCAGAGGATTTAATCATCATCAATGGCTGCCAGAGTGGTGCTAGCAATTGGAGGGGGGGCTTTTCCTACCACTTTAATCATTCTGTGTGTGGTTTGCAAAAAGGAACAAACTAGGCTAAAGATCGTGTTGCCCACCCTGGTGCCAGAGCCCAACATCAAAGACCAGTGCACTATTTTTCATCACCATCAATGGAAAACTCAGCAGTGGCCAGAGGACTGGAAAAGATCAGTCTACATCCCAATCCCAAAGAAGGGAAGTGCCAAAAAAATGCTCCAACTACTGTACAATTGCACTCATTTCACATGCTAGCAAGGTTATGCTCAAAATCCTACAAGGTAGGCTTTGCTCATTACCCCCAGGATTTTCATTTTTACCCCATTTGGGGTAATTTACCCCTGTTACCAAACCACTGTTTTATGGTGACAGAAAGAAAGGATTCATCAGCTACTTCGTGCTTAAAGGCAAGAACACTGCCCGCCCAGTTGTATATTATATCCTCCCCACCCCTTCCATTCACTGATTTTCCCCACACTTCATTTTCCCTAAGGTCCCCTATTATACAATAAGGAAATCTAGAAAAATATAGAATCTTACCTGCAGAACAATTTCTCACTATGGGTGAAGTTCAGGGAGAAAAAGTAGGATGCTTATAAATTGCTAAAGTTGCAATGACCTTTCAAAGGAAATCACTCCTCCCCTGCTACTGGTGTACCAAAATATCTAATTTTTAAACTTTTTTTAAAATTGCGAGAAAATAGCCATGTAACCCCCATAAGGAAATTTTCAGCAGGTGTTAAAAAGATATAGAAAAACTGCTAAGATGAATAAGAAAGCTGCATAGGTTAGAGAACAATGTCAGAAGTCACAGTGTGATATACATTTTTATCATGGCTCTACTGTGGTATTTGACATTTTAAATCTCAGTTGAAGCAAGAATTAAGCAAACATTGTACAATTGGGAACAAAAAAAAGTTAAGGAAAGGAAAGAAAAAAGAAAGAAAAAAGAAAAGAAATTGCTGCAAAAGGACTGTGGAGAGAGATAGCACTTGTATCAGACATTTTCTGTTAGTTGAAAAACTCCAAACGGAACCAGAGGATTCAGGCACACAATTCACAAGCAGCTTGCCATATAAGATAACTTAAGAGATGAAGGAAGCCACAGGGTTTAGTCTGTGAGCTGAGCAGGCATATCAAGGACAGGACATTTTGGAGATTGCTTATTCATAGGGTTCCAATAAGTTGGCGGTGACTTGACCACATATTGCTACTGTGGTGTATCCAGTGTGGTGTAGTGCAGTGGTTCTTAACGTGGGCGATAATGCCCCCCAGGGGGTGATTTCATTTTTCAGGGGGGTGGTAGAACGAAAAGGGGCGGCGTGGGGGCGCTGGAGCAGAAGGGGCGCGGTAGGGGGGCACTGGAGCAAGCCAAACCTGTTAAGATGGCTGCAGCCTTTTTACAGTGTGCATGAATATATATTTTCCTCCAATCTTAATTTAGTTTCAGAGTTTTCGTCTTGAAATTTTTAGTTCCTGCATTGTGGTTTGTTTTTATGCCCTTTTTATATTTCTTTTTGCGTCTTAAAATTCGCTTGCAACTAAATCATTAAATGTTACTTTTTGGGGGCATTTCATTTTCTTGGAATTGAATTTTGTTTTCAGGGGTCATTGGATTTAAGTGTCATAAATAGATAGATAGATAGATAGATAGATAGATAGATAGATAGATAGATAGATAGATAGATAGATAGATAGATAGATAGATAGATAGATAGATAGATAGATAGATAGATAGATAGATAGATAGATAGATAGATATCATCACCGTGGGGAGGGGGGCGATGATAACTTCCTCAATGGCTCAAGGGGGCGTTTCTTTCAAAAGGGTTAAGAACCACTGATGTAGTGGATAGAGTGATGAATTAAGACTAGAGATGGGGGTATTTGTATACAAATATGAATACTCCTGCACAGCTGGATGTAATGAGGGTCCATGCCTCTGGGGCAGGACTGTCCATTGCCGCCGCCACCTCCACTCTTCCTTCGAGTTGCTCTGGAGCTCACGGTCAACCATGGAAACCCGTGGCATAGGGAGGGTGACACTGGTAGAACTGCTCCTTAAATATTTTACTTTCCTTGAAAACACTATTGGAGTCACTATAAGTTGGACGTCACTTGACGGCACAGAATATACACATGGTTACTGAATCGTCTTAATCAGGGAAGAAATTTCCACAAATAGTAACAATTGTTTCAGACAATGCACAATATATTCTAGAAGGGAAGCTAACTGTGAGACAGTTGAGCAAAAGCAAATATTGGCTGAAATCCTGTTGCGTGGTGTAAGAAAAATCGTAACTAACTGGCAAATAAAAAGTCTAATTCTTGTAGGGTGGCAGGCATGTACACAGAATAAGCCAGCATGGGTGCCTCCCTGCGCCCAAGAATTGTGGTGGGAACTATTTATTTGCTGGATATGAATAGACTGTAAATTACAATTTCTGTTCTACAAAGCAAAAGGATTTTAACCACTGGGATCTCCAAAGAAAATGCACTACAGTTTTCAGGCACACTCTCAACTTCAACAATCCTCTCAATCTGGTGCACACAGATAATTCAGTCAGCTAGCATTTCTGACAGTGTGAAAGATGATGGAGGCTTAGGCTGATTTTCACTTCCTCTAAACTGTGAGTAACTGGAGTTTCTTGACTGATATCTGATCTTGCAGCAGACGTATGTGGACTGCGATTAAAGGCAAGAACACTGTCCCCCCCAGTTGATCCATATTTCTACTCTGTGCTGGCAACATTACATATTATTTCACAAATTATAATATAGGGAGAAATCATCTTCATTATTTTCAGAGAATGTGAGTGAATGAATGAAATGAATCACCTAATGAAACTAGATTTCTGTAAAAGTATCTAAGGTAAAGGTTCCCCTTGACAATTTTTGTCCAGTCGTGTCCGACTCTAGGGGGCGGTGCTCATCCCCGCTTCCAAGCCATAGAGCCAGCATTTGTCCAAAGACAATCTTCCGTGGTCACATGGCCAGTGCGACTTAGACACGGAACGCTGTTACCTTCCCACCGAGGTGGTCCCTATTGATCTACTTGCATTTGCATGCTTTCGAACCGCTAGGTTGGCAGGAGTTGGGACAAGCGACGGGAGCTCACTCTGTCGCGTGGATTCGATCTTACGACTGCTTGGTCTTCTGACCCTGCAGCACAGGCTTCTGCGGTTTAGTCCGCAGCGCCACCACGTCCCTTAAAGTCTCTAGTAACACCTTAAAGAATAACAAATTTTAGATGCTTAAGTTTTATTTTGTGGGTTGTAGCCTGCACAAGTTACAAAACAGCAGCCACAAAAGCGTGAAATATGTACACTGATTTTAGTTGCAGCTTTATTTCTAACACTGAGACTCATCATGTTCAAAACATAATCCAAAAAAAGTTACACATGTTTTAGTTCTCTTAACATCATTCTGTGGGATTGGATCTCAATTTTTCTTTGGTAAATAGGAAAAAGATTATATGCCTCCCAATGCCGCCTGTAGTCCCATGTTCCCATGCTGTTGAAGGCCCTTGGAAGGAAACATGATTAGAGATGGGGATGACTCACCATTTTGGCGAGTTGTTCCATTTCGTGAGTTAATGACTCACAAAGCGTGGAGTTTCCCCCATAAGTGACAAATAACAGTTATTCATCAATTTGTGGGGGATTATTTATTTAAAAAAATACCCCGCTGCTACTGCCCCCACCTCTGCTGCCACTGCCCCCCTGCTGCCACCCTCCCACTGCCCCACCGCCACCCACCGCCAACATCCCCCATCAGGCCTCTGCAGCCACGGTGTGTAAAAAGGGAAACTGGCTGCCTTTTGCAAAGATGGTAGCTGTGGCTTCATTTAACGTAGAGAAGTTACAGCTGCCATCTTTGCAAAGAGCAGTCTGGATTCCCTTAAGGCAGGCTAAGGGAATCCAGGCTGCCCTTTGCAAAGGTGGCAGCTGCATCATCCCTACTGTAAATGAAGCCGCAGCTGCAATCTTTACAAAGGGCAGCCAGTTTCCCTTTCTACAGGCCATGGCTGTGGAGGCCTGATGGAGACCTCAGCAGCAGCGGTGATGATTACGGTAAGGGTGTGTCTGCAGGGGTGGGGGGGCTAAGGTAGGGAGGGAAGGGATGTGGGTAGGTTGTGGGGGTGGATGGCTGTTTGGGTGGGTGGCTGCCTATCAGCCTGCCAATTAACTGATTGGCAGCCAGTAGGCAGAATGGTGTTTTTTTTATTATTATTACAAAGGACAAATAAAAATGGGAAAATATTTTTTGATCCGTATTTGTCGGAACTTAAAATTTGACAATGCGGATCAACGAATATTTAATGAATCGGCTATTTTCATCGAAAAAGCTGATCCGTTTTTATTTTTGTTCCCATCTCTAGACATAATGCAGAAACCTAAAGATGGAACGAGGAAATAGCAGAAATAGCTCCTTCTTGTACACAAGCAGAGGAGCAATTTGGGAGTCATGCCAATGGCTTACATGTCATTTGAGTCTGACTTCCATGGATTTCAACAGGACTAGAATAAGGATAACATGTTTAGTATTTTATTTAGATACTGAATTTCTGGGTACTGGAATAGTATTTAAAATTCCATATATTAAAATGTGTGCTAATGAATGAATAGAAAGTTCTGATCCACATTAGGCTACAAGTGCATAGCTGAAAGATCAGGGTGGGATTTATCCAGATATAGTGAATATAAATTAAAAGGGTGCAATTTTGTACATGGAATATTGAACATGAATGGTGCCAAAGTAGTCTTACAGCTAGAATGGACCCAAAATGTCTTATTTCATCTTATTCCAACAGAAGTTCACTGAGAAAGGGGGAAGGTCTTGGGAACACAGGAAGCCACCTTATACTGAGTAAGACCAATGTACCTTGAAGCACAGTATTGCTGACGTTAGCTACCAGTTAGTTCCCAAGACCTTTCCCCTTTCTCAATGAATTGCTGTTGGGATGAAATAAGATATTTTGCGTCCATTCTAGCTGAAAGACTACTTTGGCACCATTCATGTTCAGTATTCCTGGGAACACAGGAAGTCAGCATTAAGGCAAGTCCTTGGGTTTTGCTAAATAAGGTTGAGCTTGACCATATCCAAAGAGAGGTTGGAAGGACAGCAGTTGGTCAGTTTTCACCTATGGTTTATAATATATTGTAATATTTTACTGGTTTTTATCTTGTAAGCAGTTGTATGTAGCCGGTTGATGGCAGGCTAAAACTAATAAATCAAACAAAGAAGATGACAGTAGAGGCTGGAAAAGTGACCATGCTGGCAGGGGGTTCTGGGAAATAAAGGAAGAGAGGCAGAAGGAGGGCATGGCATGTTTTGCATGTAGAAACTGGCTGAAAAGCCAATTTTGTGTGAGGGTGAGGAAGGTCTTGTTCCCTTGCCAGATACCCGACATAATTTTCTGGCAAAGGTAGATTTTAAGGAGATGGGGTCTACATTTCTTTGTAAACCAAAGCTAACATTTTCTGGAGTGATCTGAAAGGTGCATTTGCCTCTGTAAATTCTGTCGTCTCATAGATTGGCTTTTGGTCTTTTTCCGCCAACAGAGAAATGGTAAAGAGACATACCAATCGCTGCCTCCAACATAATTGCAAGTCTTGACATGGTGCCAGTTTGTGTGGGTTAATATGCCAGAGCTGTAGTCACACATATGATTAAGATTGAGGAGCTGGTGCTATAGGCCAGAGGGAGAGAAATAAATGTGCCATTAAGTTGTCTATAATGTCCAACTTCACAGGACCTCTCCTGTGTTCACTTCTTTTTGAAATATAACATATGAAGGAGGATGGTTTGCAATCCTTTCACCTTCTTCAGTGTGTTCTGAAAATTATTGTTGAATACACTCATTAAAGTGTCTGATTTATTCATTAGGTTCCCTATTAGTAATGTCAAAATTTTAAAAGAGTAGGAACAAAAGGAATTTTAAAAGTGGGTTTTATAAGTTGTAAACCATGGGACACTTTAAAGACCTCTTAAAACAATTAAAGTTACAGCAATTCTTTTTCTTCTTAGGTCTCTTTAATTGAAAGCAACTGGGAGACTTTGATCACAGAATATCTTTTTCTGGCATTCCTTAACTGCCCATTTTCTAGGCCACTTATCTCAAATAATAAAATGGTATTATACTAATCTTAAGATTATATTTTCTATCATTTTAGAAGTTCACAAAAAATTGAACAGCTGGTAATCTCAGAACATCCCTGCAGAGCAAGGAAAGGCCTATTTGAGGCAAGACATCCATTTAATGTAACAAGATTTTCTTCTGAGTTTAAAATGGGGTCTGTCCTACAAATAAGGAAACACCGTTCATCAATATTTCTGTGGGTTATAGTTCAATAAGTTAATATACTTACTCCCAGTCACTATGCCTAGGCGTAGAACAGGATGAAGGTTATTACTCAGTGTTTCTTAACATGCTGAGGGAGAGGATAATTTATTTTTAGAAATAATGTGAGTTTAGGAGAATGCCTGTGTTCAGGAACATTGCCATACCATGGGTTTAAAATCTAATTATGAGAATTATACATGATGGTATAATGGAAGGGGAATGCACGGAGCAGTGGCTCTCAGACCTTTTCAGAGCTGGGACAATTAAGACATCTTCCGGAAGACATCTTCCATACCTGAGTAATGGTCAGATTCTCTTTATTTTGTTGAATGAATAAGGCAATAACACATCCCCCAGGGTATATGATTAATTTAGAGCAGTGGCTCCCAACACTGGCTCCACAGATGTTTTTGAACTAAAACTCCCAAAGCCTTCACCACCAACTGTGCTGGCCAGGATTTCTGGGAGTTGTAGTCCAAGAACACCTGGGGACCCAAGGTTGGGAACCACTGGCTTAGGGGAAATCAGAGAAAAGGGAAATAATGAAGTGGAGGCTAGAAATGGCTTTCCTTTTCTTTTATACCATCCTTTCCATGGCTGAAATCCTATTGCAGTTGACGTAACTTCACAAAAGTAACTTGTTCAAGTTATGGCTGCAGAACTGTGCAGAGCATTAGACCCAGGCAACCCACATTGCACGACCCATTGCACAACTGTTGAGCATCACACCTGCAGAAGTCCTTCATGAATGTCACTTCTGCCTCAGCATGATTTTTCCCTACCACTTGCATGACTTCAGGTTACACAGGCAATAGTGGTGGAACAGGATTTTGGCCAATATTTGACTTATACATTTGAAATGAGTTTGCGTTTTTTTTAATGTTAAGGAGAAAGTTTTTAGCTTGTCAAAGATTTTTATTGTTGCTGTTATTAAAACACAATGGAAAAAAATCCTATTGTGTAACTTTGCACCAGTGCAATACAGATTGACTGCCAGTAACATTTAATGTCAAGTAATTAAAAGCTTCTAATCCCCATCCTTTTAGGTTCTGAGGCTTCCTAGGGCTCTCTTTCCAGAGATAGAGGGAGGGGGAGAAGCATTTAATTGTAAAAAAACAATGGCCTCTGGATCACCACTGCTGTGACTGGGACCACCATCAGTAATTCAGTGGTGATTTTTCACTAGTTTTCAGTAAACACCAATTAGATTTTGCCCATTGTGTCTTACATGTGAACTTTTTAATTTAGTAGTAAACGTATTAGCACCAGAGAGCTCAATGGAATTTACTCCCGGTCACTCTGCATAGAGTTTCTCCCATGTCACATGAAGTGAATTGTGATATCTGATCGCTGCTTTGTTTGTCCACTTGTTTTGGTGGCCTGTGCCTTGAGATGGCATGTAAATAGCGGATGGGACAGAATGTGAGGGAGTATATGAGGATGGGAATCATGTAGCCCTTAAGGTAATTTCTGTAGCCCTATCAGAGCTCCCTGAATTTATACACTTTTTTAAAAAATCAAAAAATCTATTTTACCTCTTCAGGAAAAAAAAAAACCAGAAACAAGGATTACCATGGTTCTTTACGTAAAACCATCATGGTTAGAGTAAAAGCAGCATCCATTTCCAACACACATTACTCCCATCAGGCCTATCTCCCTCTGTGGACATGTTTTTTGACCAGCCCTTCAGAATTTTTCAATCTGCTGATATCCTGAAGTGGCTCACTTATAAAGCCACTTCATGATATGGGAAATCCCAACTGCATGGACCCTTGATGGCTAGAAGGCTTGCTTTTGGTCCATTTCCAGTTATCCCGTATGTTGGAAACAGACCAAACCAGAGCGATCCTACCAGCACTAAAAAGTACAAGCCATTAACAGGGGCTTGGAAAGGTACAAATAGGACTTTTCTGAGAGTGGGTGTGTGTGTGGGTACGTACGTACACACACACACACACACACACACACACACACACACACACACACACACACACACACACACACACACACACACACACACCCCTTTCTCATACAGAATGATCCCTTGGGATGTGTTATCCATGGGCTTTTATACATTGAAAATGTGAAGACATGTAAAGAACATTTTATAGCAATGTGTGTGTGTCTACAGGACACTGCACAAAACCTAAACATCTATGGTACATTATTAGGAGGGAGTTTGCTAGTGACTTAATATCAGAACTATGCATATACAGTCCTTTTTTGAATTACAACCTCTAGAACCCAGAAGATTCTGCTTATTAAAAAAAAAGGTAAAATTTCCACATTCTGCCTGTGTGACAACAGAGATGGGACAGATTTTTTTTTCACCAGCAGCACAGAGCATGCAAAGAGTAAAAGAAAAAGCAGACTATATACCCACACCACCAAAGAATATGAAAGTGAATCCTTCCCTTTCATCTGGAGAATGGTTTGTGCAAAAACAGTCTCATAAAGAGACTGGCCCAAATTCATAAGCTTAACGTAAATATATTTAGATCTAAATTAATCATATATAATTGCTGCAAGGGAACGCAGCAAATTATATTGTGTAGCAGAGCAAATCAATATTCTATGAGGCAATTCGAAAAATCAGGGCAACTCAAACAAAAAAGTATAACTTAAACTGGGCTTCGGATCAGCACAAGATTTGGCACAGTAGGAGTAGATAGTCTGAAGTTGCTGTGCACCAGATTTGGCAACATCTGGTTAAATAGTTGGAGGGTTTTTTTATAGTTGTGATTTACCCCCTTGTTCGGGCATAGGCACAGGCAACCATTTTTGTCAGAAGATAAGAAACTGCTGAAATATTTCAAACACCTAACTTATTTATTCTGAAAGGATAGGATCTAAGGAAGAGAATTTTGTCTCCCTTTGTGAATGGTAGTGAGCACAAGACGGCATTCTGTAGATCATCTTGACTGCTGACATTGGTGTCATCAACACTTAGGCTGCCCTTTGCAATACAAATGTTGACATCCTTTTTCCTACTGACAATGCAGCAGTCTTATACAGCAACATTGGGCCATTTCCTGGCATTTTAAATCACGGATACAGAAGCACAATATGCCACTTTCATGAACCAGAGGTTCTTTGAAGAACTGAATTACTTCTCCCCACAAGAAGCTTTTATAACTTTTCTTAAGAAAACCACATCACTTTGTATTGGTGCTGTCAGGGGGTGGGACAAATTCCCATGTACTCTGTGTTTGTGTGTGTGTGTTTGAGCCCAGTAAATGTGGAATTTTTAAATAATCAAAGTAAGACATATTCTTGGTGGCCTCTGTGAATCACATCCTGGGTGATCCGTGCCTGCACAGAGCCTCATCAGAAGATTCTAGAGCTTCTGCGGTGGCAATGAACATATTAGAATATGCCCCTCCCCACCTGTATAAGTACTTTGGCGCCAAGCGTCCCCTTTCAGTTTCTTTCAACCGCCGTGTTGAGAGCCTCATAATTCTGCTTCTCTGAGTAAAAGAGGAGAGCTTATTCATGATTCCTTCCTGTTATCGATCTTTTTTCTTTTAATCTATTAGATTAAACGCATTATTATCAGAGATTTTTTTCCTTTCCCCTCGCTTGGCCTCCGGCCGCAGCACACCCCCTTCAATCATTGGTTTTTCTTCTCAATTATTTCTCCTATTCATGGCCCCTTTGGGCCCGTTTAAGCACTGCGTTGTCTGTGATAATAAGATCCCACTTTCTGATGGACACACTGTGCCTTTTCTGTTTGGGAGAACATCAAACTTCCTCCTGTACCCATTGCAGAAATTTTAAGCATGGAGTTTTTCGATCTCGCCTCTCGAGGCTAAAACTCTGACTTTGGGAACAATCCAACCCATTTGAACTGGGCCAGTTCAAATGGCCCAACCTCCCTCTAGGGCCACTTCCCAAACCAAAGCAATGGAAAAAGCCGTTACTGAATCATCAAAACAATGTCTATCGGCTACACCAGCTCATTCCGATTCTCCATCTGCATTGTCTAAAACCTCGAAGAGACACAAATCAAAACCCTCAATACCGAAGTCCTTGACTTTGAAAACAACTTCTAAACGTCAAAATCTACTGAAACTGCTCCAGGTCCAGAGCCTGTTCCTCCTAAACAAGCTAAACAGTCTAAGCCTACAGACATCCCACCATAACCACAACAACTCTCAGAATCAATTTCGGTTGGATCACCCTCAGATGATGACAGAATTCCATCCCATCAACCCTGTTCTCAGTCTCTAGAATGGGATGATAGATTTGACCAACTAACATCCTCTCCTCACAGTCCACAACCTTCCATTTCTTCCAGCAATCCTTCGATTATTCCATCACCCGAGGATTCCCATCCCAAACAGCTCAATACCGTTCCATATTTGATGCCCTCAGATTACCCACCGATCCCTAACCAGAACCGTCAACATCAATAAACTCGACAGCTCACTTCATCGTATGTGGTTCAAAACCACGCACAGCATGTGCATCGGGTTGCCATTTGCCCCAACCAGTGCTCTGCTCGGCAAACTGCATTGACTAGTTGACCAGGTGTTTTACCCAGTTGAATAATACCATCTAGTAGTCAGCCTACCTCTCGACAACCATCGGTGTCAAAGTGGCCACATCACCGAGAGGTATCTATACCTCAACCTGCTCCCCACTTGGTATTGAAAAAACCATGAATCGTTGAGCAGTTTTTATCCACACTTGAGGCTTTTGCAGCCCCAGCCTCCCAATAATTTCTACTACAATAGATGACAGAAATCACTCTTCACTCTCGGCATCGCTAGCATCTGTTTATTCTACTGCTATGCCATCGCACCAGCAACCTCTGTTTCAACATCACAGAGACACAGGCTCTGATATTGACGATCCTCGATATCCATCCTGGTCCATGGACACACGCTCAACACAGTTCCCATCCCCCGGTAAATCCAAGTCATCGACCCCGGCAGCGTTATGACACCAAGCTCAACACCAAGGTCTATCCCTACCAATTGAGGTCCGTCGATGCTCAACCGCCATCTTTCAATGTTGACAATCCTTGACATCGGCAGATGTCCATGGACATGCCACCTCCATCTTTTCCGACTCTTAACCAGCAATACTGTGACACTCAGCCTCTCAACACCGAAGTCAATCAACAGTCCTTCGACTCCAGGCGTGGCCTTGATGGCTCTGACCACGGATCTTGGCCGCAGACTTCATTGGTATTGCTTATCTCGATACTGACCTGCTGTCACCGGCAGAGGATTTCCAGACCTATGCCCAACTTATGATTCGCATGGCTAAATCCCTTGATCTGCAAATCCACCAACCATTGACAGAACCAGCCGGTCATCTACATCACTGGTTCTTAACCTTGGGTTACTCAGGAGTTTTGGACTGCAACTCCCAGAAGCCTTCACCACAAATTGTGCTGGCTGGGGTTTCTGGGAGTTGCAGTTCAAAAACATCCGAGTAACAAAGGTTAAGAACCACTGATCTACATGACCCAATCTCTACAAATACAACCACTCTGGTACACCTATCAATGTTGCTATCTCTCCTTAGCACTGCACAGAGATCCTGGACAAAACTAGCTTCCTCCCATACCATGTCTAAGCAGATTGATAACCTCTATAGAACCCATGACCCAGGAGCCATTTTTCTCCAAAAACAACCAGCTCCAAATTCTATATTTGTCGAAGCCTCTCACTTGAGATCTCGACACTAACAATCTCTCATACCACCAACTAAAGACAGCCAACAAATAGACTCCATGGGTAGATGGCTTTACTCTTCCACAGCCTTCACCATGCGAGTTGCTAATTATCAAGGAGCCAATGGAGTTTACTAATGCTTCCTCTGGGACAACATGTCCACCTTTATTGAATCCATGTCAGAGGATAAAAAGATACTAGCTCAGACTTTCCAACAAGAAGGTATATCCGTTGCTAAACAACAGATGCTTTCTGCCCGCCACACTGTAGATGCTACAGCCAAGTCCATGGCCACTTCAGTAGTCCTATGCTGTTTTTCCAGGCTCAGAATGGCTGGCTTAGCTGAAGATGCTCGGGCACGTATCGAAGACCTCCCCTTGGATTGAGCAGGTCTTTTTCATGTTGAAACTGACAATATACTAGAGAACGTACAAAAGAAACATTCAGCAGCCAGACATTGGGGACTTTACCCTTCCTACCAGCAACGTCATCAGCAAAATCAATGGAAACCCTATAACTCATACCAGAGGTTCCAATGAGACCCTCCATGACAAACCTCTTGCAATCCATACTTCAAAAACCAAAGAGCCAAAACCTAGCAACAGCCTGCCACTAGGCGGAATGACCGGAAACCTAAACACCACGTTTGACGTTCCTCTGACCAAGGTCGCAAACCACCCCACCAACCCTGCCCTCTGGAAACATTTACCTGCACGGGAATCCATAACCACAGAGTCTTGGGTACTCTCTATTATAAAAAACAGCTACCACATCCACTTCTTTGAACTTCCTCCGACAACACATGTCGTTACTCCTCTGTCACAACCCCTGCAAGAAGAAATAACAAATTTACTTCTCAAAGATGCCTATAACCTGTCTATCAAAACAACACTGGGTTTTTCTCTCGCTATTTCACCATCCCCAAGAAAGGGGTCTTTGCCCTATTTAAGATTATTAAACAACTACATCGTCACCACAAAATTCTGCATGGTTAGTCTAGAATCAGTTCCTCCCTTACTTCGAAAAAAGGACTGGTAGATCTAAAAGATGCTTATTTTCATATTGCAATACATCCCGCAAACAGAAGATTCCTTCATGTCCAACTTGGATCACAAGCATACCAATTCAAAAGAGTCCCATTTGGTCTTGCAACAGCTCCGAGAGTGTTCATACATTACATAGGCGTGCTCATAGATGCCACACGAGCTTGTACGTTCCTTCCTGCAGAAAAGAGACAAAATCTCTTCACCTTACTTTGCGGCTTCACTCCGCATGCCTTGATAGCTGCCTTAAGGGTGCAATGAGTTCTAGGCACCATGCTCTCTGTGATGTCAGTTGTACAACATGTGCATCTCAAAATGAGATCTCTCCAATCCTGGTTTCTCACCTTATTCGATCCACTACACTCTCCTAAGAGTCACTCCAGTACTGGCCTCTCAACTTCAATTGTGGCATCCCCATACCAACCTTTCTATCAGGCGACCATTCCAACAACCTCACCTGCAAATACAAGTCACTATCGATGCCAGTCGCACTGGCTGGGGAGCTCATTGCAAATTCCTCACAGTCCACGCCAAATGGTCTCACAGAGAAAAACTGCTCCACATAAACGAGTTGGAGCTACTAGCCGTCATAAAAGCCTGCAAGGCTTTCAGAAACCTTCTTGTAGGAAAAATGGTACAGATTGCCACCAACAACACCATGGTGATGTACTACATCCTAAAACAAGGTGGCACCCACTCCCCACGTCTCCTCTATCTAGCTGTTGACCTCTGGGAGTGGTGTCTGCAACATCACATCTGTCTCACAGCCTTACACATTGCTGGTCAAGACAATGACCTAGCAGACTCGCTCAACAGTACAGATGCCCAAGCTCATGAGTGGGAACTAGATCAATCAGTATTCTGCCAACTATGCCAGAAATGGGGCACACCGAATCTCAATCTCTTTGCCTCCCGAGCGAATCAGAAATACCAACGCTATTGCTCCCGAGCAGGAATAGGAAAACATTCCCAGGAAGACATGTTTGTCGGCCATTGGCCCAATATTCTTACCTACCTTTTTCTGCTGTTCCCTCTCCTCCACAAAGTTGTTGTCCATCTACAACAAGACAAAACCAATGCCATCGTTATGGCCCCTTAGTGTGTGAGACAGACTTGGTTCCCAATTCTCCGCAGTCTCTCATCAGACATCCACCATCTCCCCCACCTGCCACACCTTCTCACATAGAACAGCTCCCAAGTCCTACACCCAGACTTACCTGTTGTGCACATGGCAGTGTGGAGCGTACCAAAGCTCCCTCGTTAATGAACATTCTTCATCATGCCAAAAAACCATCCACAAGAAAAGCCTACCTGTACAAATGGAAGAAATTTTAATCCTTTACCAAATCTTCCTAATCATCCTCCATCAATCCATCACTTTCCACTGTTCCCCACTTCCTCCTATATCTCAAATCCAAGGGCCTCTCCATCTCATCCTTGAGAGTCTACCTTTCAGCAATAATATCATACCAACCTCCAAATTCTCCAGCAGCAAACTTCTTCAAACATCCAACAATGAAACGTTTTCTGAAAGGTCTGTCTCATAATTACCCCAATACTTGACCCTCTCCACAATGGTCACTAATTCTTGTTTTGAAACAGCTTACCAAAGCTCCTCTTGAGCCATTAGCTACAACTGACTTAAGACTCCTTACCTTTAAAACAGCTTTTCTCGTAGCCATCACCTCAGCTCAACGAGCTAGTGAATTGGCAGCTTTACGCTATGACTACCCTTATCTACAGTTTTTTCCTGATAAGGGGAAGTTATTGATGGACATTTCCTTCCTCCCCAAAATTGGATTTCAATTTCATCTTTCCCAGCTGATTGTCCTTCCTCATTTTTTCTGTCATCTTCTTCAAACCAAGAAAATATACTCCATATGTTGGATGTCAGAAGAGCTCTTGCTTTTTATCTCCAATGTACACAACCTTTTAGACAGTCATCTCGTCTTTTCATAAGCCATCAACTACCTTAAAAAGGCTGTCGGGTGACTTCCCAATCTATCTCCAGATGGGTTGCTTCTACCATTCATTTGGCTTACCAACTTGCTCGACAACCAGCCCCTAGAGTGGTCCACCCTCACTCCACCAGGGCAGTAGCAGCCTCTACAGCCTTTCTCCATGGCATACCTTTTCCAGACGTCTGCATCTCTGCCACTTGGGCACAGCCATCCACGTTTATCCATCATTATAGACTTGACCTCTGGCAGAAGTCTGATGTGGCATTTGGATGTGCTGTTCTAGCCTCTACCTTGGCGTGACACCCTGCCTCTGGGTAAGACAGCTCATTAGTCACCCAGGATGTGATTCACAGAGGCCATGAAGAAGAGCAACAGGTTACCCACCTGTAATTGTAGTTCTTTGAGTGGACCTCTGTGATTCCCACAAGTCCTCCCCTCTGTCACACCATTGCTTGCTTACTATTAAGCGGCAGTTGACACAACTGAAAGGGGACACTTGGCGCCAAGGTATTTATACAGGTGGGGAGGGGCATATTCTAATGTGTTCATTGCTACTGCAGAAGCTCTAGAGCAGGGGTGTCCAACCTTTTACCTTCCCTGTGCCACATTAGAAGATGAAAATTTGGTTTGGGCCGCCCATACATTTGGTTTGGGCCGCATGGGGGGGCAGCCCTAGCCGTCCTCCGCAGTCCCACTCCAATCGTGCTTACTGGCAGCTGCGATCCCAGACAGCAGAGGCTGCCAGCTTCGACTCCGGCGGCTTTATGGGGCCGGGAGGGAGTCTACCTATTGACGGGGAGGGTGCAATGTGGCCCCTGTCCCCTCCCCTCCCACTCCTTCCTTCCTTCCCTCTCCCCCTCTCTACTGTTGTGACATGCCCTGGCCACATTCCGGCCGCAAGCGCCGGCAGTGTAATTTGAAACTTTGGAATTTCTTTAAAAATAAAAAATTGCACTGGGCCACATTATGAGCCGACCTGGGCCGCATGCGGCCCTTGGGCCGCAGGTTGGACAAGCCTGCTCTAGAGTCTTCCGATGAGGCTCTGTGCAGGCGCGGATCACCCAGGGTGTGAATCACAGAGGTCCACTCAAAGAACTACAGTTACAGGTGGGTAACCTGTTGTTACCATCCTAAGAGCTCACTCCCTAAGAATAGCATGAAGTCTAGAGTTGAAAATTCCCTAACAGCACCCCTGCAGTCTTGTGTGAGAGCATTTAAAACCCTAATTTTCCCCTAAAATCAG
This sequence comes from Pogona vitticeps, assembly GCF_051106095.1. Lineage (NCBI taxonomy): Eukaryota > Metazoa > Chordata > Lepidosauria > Squamata > Agamidae > Pogona > Pogona vitticeps. The sequence goes on from NC_135785.1 coordinate 95,580,888, forward strand.
GATTGTTCTTTTTGAATTTCTTCTCCCATCCAATCACCCCACAGGCTTGCTGTATACCGTCTTTCCACAGAATGTGAATCACCTTTGCCAAGACATTTTGACAATCGGGGGAGGAAAGAGAAGAACCCTTCTTCTCCCTTCTAGCTAGGAATGGTGAAATATTGTTTTTGCTCATAGCAAAAGCTGCTCTTCATATTTCGCCAATAGTGAGCTTTTCATTCCCTATAGTAATACCTCAGGTTTGGGAGGAGTTGCTCAGTAGCGAGCAAGTACTTCCTTTCAGCCTTACATAGGTAATGACTGTGACTGTGTGCTCTAATGAGTTCTATTAGAGTATGATTGGCAGCTCTGTTGGCAGATAGACACAGAGCTAATGTAGAGGCCCAGAGCACAGGGGCTTTGGTTGCAGAGTTACTGCAGTACAGGCATGTTTTACTTTCACAGGTTTCTTTCATTTTCCTCTTTTCTTATATTTTAGAATCTTTGACAAGCTGCTACAAAGACATAGTGGTAGGGATGGAATACAATTTTACCTTAATTGTGTTACCTTATTTAACACATTTATCTAATAGAGGGCTGGGGAAGAATATAATTTCTGATTTTTCCCCATGGGAATTTACCAAATTTACCAAAATCATCCAAACACAGTGGTGCCTCGACGTACGTCCCTATTTACAACCATTTCAAGTTACGACCAGCTCCGAATGCAAAATTTTGCTTCTACTTGCGACCAGAGCTTCACTTACGAACAGAAAAAGGCAAGGGAAAAAGGCGGGAAATTCAAATTTCTAACTGTAGGTGATGACGAGGCTGCTTCTTTGTAGCTCTTTTGCCCCAGCAGTTAGAGAGTGTGCATCGTCATCATCGGATTGAGCCTGCCTCCTTCTGCTTCTGAGTGAGCATGTGTGTGTGTGTTTTTGCAGGGAGGCTTCGGGCTGTCTGGTTAGGTAAGGTGCTGTTTTCTGCTTTTTAAAAACTGTTCTGGGTGTTTTTGCAGTGTGGTTTTGAGCTGGGGGGGTTATGTTTCTGTGATGTGATGGGTCTTGGGGGATTTGTTGTTGTTTTTGTTTCCCCCCATTTCCAATGGGTCTTGGGGGTGTTATTTGTTTTTTTGGGTCCCCCCCATTTCTGATGGGTCTTGGGGATGTTGGTTGCTTTTGGGCTTTTTCCCCCATTTCTGATGTGTCCTGCATGCTTCCCTTGCTTTTTCCTTTGTTTGCATTTCTGACCTGTTCCCTTTGTTCTCTGTGCATTTCCTATCTGCTCTGTTTGTTTTCTGTGCATTTCCAATGGGTCTTGCATGCTTGATTGCTTTTCTTTCTTTTTTTCCCCTTCGTCCGGAAGGGATTAGTCACATTTCCAATGAATCTTGCAATGATTTTTTGGGGTTATTTTTTCCTTTGGCAGGAACGGATTAATTGCACTTCAATGTATTCCTATGGGAAATGGTGCTTCAACTTACAACCATTTCGAGTTACGTCCATCTTCTGGAACGGACTGTGGTCATAAGTCGAGGCACCACTGTAATTTGTTGCATTGAACATTATTACTATGTTGTACTACCATTGGCAAGAGACCAGAAAAATGCAGAAAAATACTCATTTGTTTCCTCTAGTAGCCAATTATGATACTGCATCCTGCTAAATAATACTTTTTTGCCACTTAGAATTGATAAGAAAATAGAATAAAATAAAATATGGAAAGTACCTTTCAATATGCTTCTAACACTATCATAAAATTTGCTTTAAAAATAATTTTTGCAAATAACTAAACGTTACTGATTACATCCAAGTAACCTGTTACCCCTTACTCCTAAAAAGTAATTACAGTGGTGCCCCGCATAGCGAGGTTAATCCGTTCCGGATTAACCTTCGCTATGCGAAAACATCGCTGTACGGGGCAGGAAAAGCCTATTGGAATGCATTAAACTTAGTTTAATGCGTTCCAATAGGCGCCAAAACTTACCCCTCCAGCGATGTTTTCGCTGGTTCGGCGGCTCCAAAATGGCCGTCAGATGACCCGAAATGGCCCCCTGTCAGTGTTTTCGCGCCCTCCCCTTGCTTACCGAAGTCGCGAAAACGCTGCGGGGGGCCATTTCGGGTCGTCCGCAGCCATTTTAATCGCCGCGGATGACCCGAAATGGCCCCCCGCAGCGTTCAGCGGCTCCAAAATGGCTGCCGGACGCCCCAATCGTCGCAAAGCGAGTGCGGCGATTGGGGCAGCTCCATATAGGGATTCTTCGTTATACGGTGCACTCGTTAAGCGAGGCACCACTGTATGTGACTACATGTGATTTTGCTCATCATCTGGCATTGGGTAACTATGTTACTTGTGACTAGTCATGTCCAAGCTCTGGCTTTAATCGGGTATTATTTACCCAATTCTCTCCAAATTGCAATCCAAGGAATTCCTAACCCCAACCTGCTTCTTCATTGCTTCTTCTTTGAAACATGACATCTTTATATGAGATACATTCCTGCTTACATGTGGGCTATCTGCTAAAGCAGGAACTCTGAAAATCTAGGGTGGCTTTCCACATGGACAGTCTACACATCAGCAGGAACCTCTTCTCTAGAGATACATGTATTTCCACATGGAGAAAATGACAGGAGAGTGGGGAGGGGGGGCAAGTGTTTCTCTACTGGCATGTTGTCGAGAACCAAGTAAGTAACACCTGAATAGGCCTTTTGGTTATAGGCGGTGACAATGATTTCCTCAAGCAGAGTGATCTATTCATGTCTGTGAGGTACAGGATTTTCACTGTTTTTGATCTCGTGCTTATTTTTTTTTGGGGGGGGGAGCTGGTGGAAATCACTAGGTGATTTACAATACTATTTTGGAGGATTAAGTATGCCCAGGAGAATGTTGACTTTTTCTGCCTTTGGATTCTGAATCAATGGGTCATGCCACACACAGTGATTTTTGGTCTACCTGCATTTCAGAAGCTGTTTTGCAATGCAAAAGGGAGAGCTTCTGTTTGTAAAATACAAACACCAAGTCATTAGAGTCATGTAAAACTAGTTGCAGATATCCATAGCTTCTTGTTAATGTTTGTTCATTTGCTTTTAATCTGTTCATGACCCTGCAGTGTATTTTAAATAATCGTTTTGGGGGGGGGGGTTGTGGAATCCACGTAGAATGGCCAAACATTTCTTTTAAAACTGATATATTACATATATTTCATGTTTTCATGTTTACAGAAATGCTAATGTAGTGTAGGCTTACTGGTATTCTCAATGATTTATGTATAATTTGCATGTTTTGCTACCCTTTGAGGATGGTTTTGCTTAAATGCCTATTTGCTTAGGTATCAATTTGTGTTATAATTAAATGAAAAGCAAATAAAGGAAAAATAGATGGTTTTGCTGTTCCTGTTAGGTGTTTGCCCCCTCCAAAAACAACAACAACAACAAACAAAAAACCACGGTGTATTTATTTTAAAATGGTATTTCTATTATGGTGGGTGTCAAAGAATTTATATCAGTATGAAACATTGATATTCATAACTTCTAAATGGGAAGGTTATTGAATTGGAAGACAGGAGTGGAAGACAGGAGGGCCTGGTGTGCTCTGGGCCAGGGGGTGACTTAACGGCTAAACAACAACATTGAATTGGAATAGCATTGTTTCACTTAACTGCTCTTGTCAACCCTTTAAATGTAAAATGAATAACTAACTTGTTTAAGCTACATTCTACAACTGGCATACTATGTTCTGAGGTCCAAAGTACAGTGTTTCTAATGAGTTCAATAGAATTACAGTGGTGCCTCGACTTACGAATGTCTTGACTTGCGATCAATTTGAGTTACAACCAGCGCGGGTTGCAGAATTTTGCTTTGACTTGTGACCGGCGCTTTGAGATACAACCAGAAAAAGGCTCCGTCCCTCCTTTCCTGGACTTTTTTTAACCTTAGAGGTCATCTTAGGTTAAAAAAAAAGAGTCTCCCCCTAGTGGATGGATTAACCGCTTTTGCATTTTGAGATACAACCAGCACCTTGAGATACAACCAAAAAACGCCTGGAACGGATTAATCACTTTTCAGTGTATTCCTATGGGAAATGGTGCCTTGAGTTACAACCAACTTGAGTTATGACCGTCATCCCAGAACGAATTAAGTTTGCAACTCAAGGCACCACTGTACCTCAAAATGAACAACAGTCCCTTCTAGGGCTTGTGTATTTGCACTTTAACGACAAACAGGAAAAATTTGTATATACCAAATGCATTTTGTATTTATATTGTCTTCATTTGATGTTTTCTGCATTCACTGTTATTCACCTGACTGCATTGTGGGGAACTTACTTTAATATAAGATGGTGTACAGAAAGCTATGTATTTTAAATGGGAGCAGCTGTATACTAATGTTCTAAGATAGACTCATAGAATCATAGAAAAGTGAAGCTGGAAGGGGCCTACAAGACCAATAAGTCCAACTCCCTGCTCAATGCAAGAATGCAATCAAGCATACCTGCCAGGTGATTATCTAAGTTTTTCTTGAATGCATCCAGAGTTGGCGCACTCACCAACTCCCAAGGTAACTGGTTCCACTGTCATATTGCTCTAACAGTTAGGAAGTTTTTCGTGATATCCACCCAAAATCCGGCTTCCTTTAACTTGAGCCCATTGTTGCGTGTCCTGCACTCTGGGATGATCAAGAACAGATCTTGCCCCTCCTCTGTATGACAGCCTTCCACATATTTGTAAAGTGCTATCATATCACCTCTCAGTCTTCTTTTCTGAAGGCTAAACATGCCCAGTTCTTTCAGCATTTCCTCATAAAGCTTGGTTTCTAGCCCCCTTGTTGCCCTCCTCTGAACTTGTTAGTATCCTTCTTGAAGTGTGGTGTCCAGAACTGGACACATTACTCAAGGTGAGGCCTAAACAGTGCTGAATAGAGGGGGACTAGCACCTCATGGGATTTGGAAACTATGCTTCTATTAATGCAACCTAAAATAGCATTTGCCTTTTTTGTAGCCACATCACACTGTTGGCTCATATTTAGCTTGTGATCTACAACAATGCCAAGATCCTTCTTGCTCATAGTTTTGCTGAGCCAGGTTTCCCCCATCTTGTAACTGTGCAATTGGTTTATTTTTCCAAGATGCAATACTTTGCACTTATCCCTGTTGAATTGCATCTGTTGTTTTTGGCCCAGTGCTCCATCCTATCAAGTTCATTTTGAATTTTGTTTCTGTCTTCTAGGGTATTAGCTATTCTGCTCAATTTGGTATAATCTGCAAATATGACAAGCATTCCCTGCACTCCCTCATCCAAGTCATTAATAAAAATATTGAAGAGCACCAGGCCCAGGACTGAGCCTTGGAGTAACTCACTAGTTACCTCCTCCCAATTAGAGAAGGACCCATTAATCATCACCCTCTGAGTACGATTCTGTAGCCAATTATGTATTCACCTGACACTTGATCTGTCCAGCCCACACCCAGTTAGCTTGCTAATCAAGATATCATGGGGCACTTTGTCAAAAGCTTTGCTGAAGTCAAGATATACTACGTCTATAGCATTCCCTCTGTCTATCCGAGAGGTTACCTTATCAAAAAATGAGATCCAATTAGTTTGGCAGGATTTGTTCTTGTCAAATCTGTGTTGTCTTCTAGTTAATACTGCATTGTTTTGTAGGTGCTTGCACAGCGACCGTTTTACGATATGTTCCTGAATTTTGCCAGGGATTGATTTCATGCTGACTGGCTTGCAGTTCCCAGGTTCCTCTCTTTTGCCCTTTTTGAAGATAGGGACAACATTGGCTCTCCTCCGATCCTCTGGCACCTTACCTGTTTCCCATGATTTCAAGAAAATAATGAATAGTGGTTCTGAGAGTTCTTCAGCCACTTCCTTTAGTACTCTCGGATGCAGTTCATCCAGCCCTGAAGATCTGAACTCGTTCGAGGTGGTAAGGTATTCCTTGACAATTTTTTCCAGCTGCAATCCTGCCCCCCCTTGCACTTCCAATTTGTTTGGAAGTTCATAGTCTGTCTTATGGGAAAAGACTGAACTAAAATAGGAATTGAGCACCTCTACCTTTTCTTTGTCTTCTCTTATCATTTTCCCATTCCCATTGCGGAGCTGTGCCACTATGTCTTTGGTTTGACTTTTGCTACTCAAGTACCTGAAGCATGCTTTTTTATTGCTTTTAGAGTCTCTAGCTAACCTCAGCTCATTCTCAGCTTTTGTCCTCCTAATGCCATCCCTGCATTTCCTTGCTACTTGTCTGTACCCATCCTTGGTGGCCTGGCCTTCTTTCCACTTCATGTGCATGTCTTTTTTGGTTTTTAGGTCCTCCCTGAGGTTTTTGTGAAGCCACACTGGCCTTTCTTGCTGCCTCCTCTCTTTTTTTTCTTATTGGAATTGTTTGTAGTTGTGCCTTTAGAATTTCTTTTTTAGAAACTCCCACCCTTCTTGGACTCCTTTTCTTGTTAGGATCTTCTGCCAGGGGACCTTACTCATCCTTGGCTTTTTTAAAATCCAGCAGAAGTGTGCGGCTACACTCTGCTTTTGTTTCCTTTGAAAACAAGAATTCTAGAAGGACATAGTCATTCTTGCCTAGAGTTCCCCTTATTGCCACTTCCCCTACTAAGTCATCTCTATTGGTCAGAATCGGTCAAGGATAGCAAATCCTCTAGTTTCTTTCTACACTTTTGGTAGGAGAAAATCTCTTCCTCCTGTATTTCTGTATTTTTGATATATACTGCAACTCCACCTTCCTTTTTATTATCTCTGTTCTTTTTGATAAGTTTATATTCCTCAATTGCTGTATTCCAGTCATGGGAGTCATCCCACCAAGTTTCAGTTATTCCTATCAATTCATACTTACCGTCCAGAATTAAAATTTCCAGTTCTTCTTGCTTATTTCCCATACTCCTAGCATTTGTATACACACACCGGAGGTTGTGTGATTTGTGGCCTGTTTATCTTTTTTGTGAATATTATTATGATTATTATTATTATTATTGTGATTATTATTGTCAATATTATTATTGTTTCCCTTTTGATCTATTTAGGTCTATTCCTCTTATTGTGTGTAAGGCTTCATCTACCGTTAACCTTGTGCTTGCATCTCCCTCCCCCTTCCAATTGAGTTTAAATCCCTCCTAATGGAATTCTTCCTGCTATGGGCAAACACATTCTTTCCAGTCTTTGTTAGATGCAAGCCATCTCTTTCTAGCAGTAAGGCACATTTCTTAGGCAAGAATAGCAAAGAATACCAGAGATGTACAAATGAATGCTTTCTTCAGATGTTCTTTTGTCTGTGGTGAAAAGCCCTTGTTCAGAATCTGTCTGACACTAAATTCCCTAATATTAAAATTGGCAGCATCTAGACACACACACATCCATGAAAACTTGTGGCTATGTGCTGGGTGGTCATATCCCCAGCAGTTGTTTGAATGTGCTCTGAAAGGTTATACGAGGGCATGACTGTGGACGGTTGTCCCAGGTTGATGCAAACTTCTCTATACCACACCTTGGCACTTACTGTCATCATTCACACAGAAATGTCTAAGTATCCCAAAAATATATGTTCCAGTTGTCTACATGCCACACAGCCTGGCCGCTCCTCTCACCCTTCTCTGCCATTATCACCACCCTCTTTCACTTCTATTCAAATTCCTTCTTTTGAAAACAAAATTAGCAAGTGAAATAGTATAGTACTGACAGAATACAGTAATCATCTGAACCAGTGCTATATCAGTTTAGTACTGTAGTTACTGTCGTGAAGGACCTATATTGGCAATCACACAGGTCAAAACAATTCCACCTTTCTTCTTAAAAGGACCCAAGGTGGCTAAACAAGGAGAAAAATATACTGAAATATATTAAAATATATGCAAATGTTTTGAAGTTGTAGTCCTTACCATATCAGAAGAAAAGTGAATAACATGGCACAAACAGTGGGACAACCAGCACCTTGAGATACCTGTAATATGTGTTTAATGAAGTACCGTAAGTTGCTGACCTGTTCCCAGGGCTCTATAAACTAAAAACGAATATAACAGTTCTTTGGAGGAAAGGCCACAGCTTCATTGGTTACAGCAGCAGTCCCTGACTAGCACTGGGGGATTGGATATGGTGCATTGAGAGGCCCGATTGCCACCTGATGCCCACCACCGTTCACTTCAGCAGCCGCTGAAGGTTCCACCAGAAGTAACCATCTTCTAAAAACCACTGTAATTTTCAAACACCTGGGGCAGGGGTTGGGCCTGTGGGTCCCCAAGCTGGACTAGACCATTTACCCTGCCTCACTTTCCCCATACAGGGAGGTTTGTTAACCGTTCTGGGCAAGTATACTTCTGTCTTTGCCCTTAAACCATCTGGATCCAACCCCAATGTCTGAAACCACCAACAAAGTTGTGACATCATTGAGTGTACACACATATTGCAGTAAAAACATGCCAACCTATGGAGCAAACAATAACAATAACATCTTTTGAACTGGACAGGCAGACCAGGGAGAAAATCCTTCTTTTCTGGTCCACCTGCACTGTTTAGATCTCCACAAAACCCCACTCTCCACTTGCCAATCAGGGCTGCCAGGGCAGTTTCTAGTAGTCGCCCCATCCACCAGACCACATGTCCCCTGCCATGTGTGTTCTGGTGCCCTGGCTAGGTAAATCTTTCTTGGCAGCAACTGGGGTCCCTAGGTGAGTCTGGGCTCCTGTTGTAATGAGTGAGAATGATGTTATTTGGTGACCTGCAGCATTTTATAGCTATTTTTGTAGGGCATGTAAAGCCCTTGAGTTCATTTTTTCCATGTTTTATGCTATTTTGCCCACCCGCCTGAAATAAATATGTCAGACATATATGATGGGGTTAAACTAAGGGCCACAGCTTATTAAACATTTAACTCAACCACCCTCCTCCCTGCAGAGAGACCTACCATAGAGTTGAACTAGGACAGAGGCAGGTTCCTCTCTGGACCCTTCCTCTGCCTTACCAGGCAAGCTCTCAAACCTCAAGGTGTTGCAGTAACCCACTGCCAGGCCCCAGCTGGCCTTTATAGTCTGGAGAGACTAGGCTTGACCCATTTCCTGCCTGAATCACATAAATGAAAGAAGGTTACAGCCTGTCTAGCCCCAACGTTTGCTCCTTGGACAGGCTCTGGGATCACAAGACTCTTGGAAATGCATCTGTTGAGCCCCCCCCCTTCACTAAAACATGCTTCCTCAGAACTCACTGTCCCTACCTATCACTTCACATTCCTGTCAACCCAGGGTACCAACCATTTAATATGGCCTCACTTTCTGGCCCCTTTATGCCATGAGAAAATCAGTATGAGATCTGGGGGGGGGGGATCCTGGCCACCTTTAGTTCAGTATACCAACCAAGTGATGAAGGCTGTCCAGCCCTGAAGTGACCGTTTAGTTTGCACTGGCTCTCACGGTGGGTGGGTGGCTATATCCAAAGAGGCCAGCAGCCAGGACAAGGAAACTTTATAAACCCTCTTTTCTCCACTCCATCACTAATGGAGTGCCAACAGTGTTGTTCTTTTGGGGGGGGGGCATGGGGGAAAACACCTCAACCTACTCCACCAGGCTGGAGAAGCCAAATTGCTATACTCTCATCAGTTTTAAGATTTGTAATAAGTGTGTGTGTGTGTGTGTGTGTGTGTGTGTGTGTGTGTGTGTTTAATGTGATGAGTAAATACATTTTTTTGCAATAGCATAAGGGGCAATGTTTTACAGTGGCTCCAGTCCTTCCTGGGGGGGGGGAGAACTCAGAAGGTGGTGCTGGGTGACTCCTGCTCAGTGCCCTGGCGTTCCTCGGGATTCTGCTTTCTCACCCTGCTTTTTAACATCTACATGAAACCACTGGGAGAGGTTGTCTGGAGTTTTGGGATTCAGTGCCACCAGTATGCGGATGACACCCAACTCTATCTCTCCTTTTCACCTAATTCCAGGGAAGCTGTCTTGACTGTAAATCAGTGCTTGGCATCGGTAATAGGCTGGATGAGGGCAAACAAACTGAAACTTAATCCAGACAAGACAGAGGTGCTCTTAGTTAGTCGAAAGGCTAAGGGAGGGATGAGGGAACAGGGATACTACCTGTGCTGGATGGGGTTACTCTCCCCCTGAAAACTCAGGTCCGTAGCTTGGGTGTACTCCTAGATTCATCCCTAAGCTTGGATGCCCCGGTCTCGGTGGTGGCCAGGAGTGGATTTGCACAGCTAAAGCTGGTGCGCCAGCTGCATCCGTTCCTCGAGATGTTGGATTTGGCTACAGTGACACATGCCTTAATTACATCCCATTCGGATTACTGTAACACACTCTGTGTGGGGCTGCCTTTGAAAACAGTTCAGAAACTTCAACTAGTGCAAAACTCTGCAGCCAGACTATTGACTGGGGCCAGCTACAGAGAGCATATAACACACCTGTTACAAGAACTGCACTGGGTACTAATGATACAATTGTATAACATGTTTCATTTAATTTATGGTGAATATATTTCTGGTCCATAAGTGAGAAGTGACTCTTGTCTTGTTTGAACTCACTGAGAAGCTTGCATTTAGCCTTTACTTCTGCTGTGGTGTAACAGATAATTCTGTGAGACCAGCTGCTTGATGGGGGCTGGGCAGGAACAACGTCAGACCTGGATAGGATTAACATACACATTCAATGCTTTCCTGTATTTTTTAAAAAGAACTCCGATTAATATACATGTAATTAACTTCACCTATGTTTGTTAGACAAAATATGCTACTTTTCTTAAGACCATTCAAAGGTGCATGATTTTATATATTCGTAAAAATTATAATTAATTATGCACAGCCACTTAATTATATTTTTGTTAAGTTTTCCATCGCTTTAGTACAACACAATATCCCTTTCTTTGGTTCCTTAAATATTATAGTTCTATACAAAGGTGTCTCACAATACATAGAAATAACAGCATTATAAATGTGTGGTGGTTTTATCTATTTGTGGATCCTAGCAACCAGAACAATTTTTTTTAATTTAGTCCTTACCACTGCATAAAATATTTGTTATGTTCTCCTTTGGCTTACTGGACTGCAAAATATCCTTTTCCTTGAGGCTAAACTTCATCATGCCTATACTGATGGGACTGCTCTAAAAAATTATCTTGAGTCGTATTCAAACCAGCCCCCAAGGCCCACTGCTTTCCCCATTTATGTTACTTTGCAATCATTATAAATCTGTAAATTTTTGTTTCTTAGTATGTGATCAAAGTATTCTTGCTTTCTGCATTTTATTTGTTCTACAGTTTCTTGATGTTCATTCATTTACTTTAGTATTTCTTCACTGACCACCCTTTTGATGTAAGCAATTGTTAGCATCCTGTGATAAATTCATACCTGGAATCCTTCTGTTTTTTTTTTTTAAGACTGCTAAAGTCCTTGGCTCCGTGCCACACAGTACAGCCAAGAATCCATAGCTCTTTAATTTATAGTTTCAGAACCATTTTCATAATCATCATCTTAGATCTGCAGAGCTGGAAGGGTCCAGGCTCTGTCAATGAGGAAAAGTTAGATCAAATTCTCAACCTAAACCATTGAGCTATCCAGCAGTTCAATTTTTTGTTGCATTTTACCTTCATCTGTTCCAGACCATTCTCATTCTGACTTTTATTGCAAGTGGGTGTTCTCATTGTTCATTTAGCCAAATTCCAAAATACAGAGTGAGGCAAAAAAATCAAAAACAAAAAACCTCCTGGATTTCACTTAGCTATTGGTCCAGCACTAGTGAAAACAAAAACAACAAATCTGTGATCATGACAGAGAGAGCTTTTCGTATCCACTTCATGCTTGGTTGAAATGTTGCTGTTCTGGACTGAAAAACCATATTACTACGGGTTGAAAATGTAAGGGTCACAGGTTCCCTGGGACTATCTGAAAGATGAGGTCTACAAACATCAACCAAGAACTATGAATGAACTGAACGCTGCTATAAGTCAAGAAATTGCACAAGTACTGCCACAAATGATCCCACCAGGTGATGCAAACTTCAAAAATCAACTACAAATGTGTATCGCAAATGAAGGCCACCATCTGGACAATGCCATTTTCAAAATTACATTATAATAAACTGTATTCCATGCACTTTTAGATTATGTAATCAACTTTTGAATTTCATTTACTGTGCCTTTTTTCTTGACATTTAAAATCCAGGAGGTGTTTTTTTTTTTTTTTGCCTTACCCTGTACTTATTGCCAACCATCTCCATACTTAGATTTGGGATTTTCAACTACATTACTTGGGCTGGTGGCTTTCTACTGATTACCAAAAACTTGGTTGTCTTAATATTAATGTTAGACTGTACCATATTTGTTATTTAATTCACTGCCTTTATTCAATAGTTTTTGCAAACTATCTAAACTGTCAGCTAATAATAGTGTGTATATATTAGATGTTGTAGATAACCCCTCCATTGAAAATGCTACAACATTTGAACCAACAAGTGCTTCTCTAAGGTTGTTCTTGGAGTACAAATTTAAATTAGTTGACAGTACACGTGCTTGTCATGGTCTTTCTTGTATTGCTACATCATCTTATCTTCAACTTTCATTGCAGCTTTTTGTTGCAGAAGTAGTCGACAATTATACAAATATCTCTTGACTCAAGGCCTTTATTGACCAACCACTCCATCAACTTGCCAAGCTAGACTTACTCAAAGATTTTCTAGCAGTCAATAAAGCAAGCGTATGTATCTAAATTCATTCACAGTATATATTCCCAAGTACATGTACGTAGGCAAAATAGTGCTCCCTTGATTCCAAATCCTCCTCTACATCTAAATTAGATGTTTTCCACTACTACTTCACGCTTCCTATAAATTCTGCCAAGTAGTATACAGTGGTGCCCCGCATAGCGACGTTAATCCGTTCCGGATTAATTGTCGCTATCTGGAAACATCGCAATGCGGGGGGAAACCCCATAGAAATGCATTAAACTTCGTTCAATGCGTTCCTATGGGGCGAAAACTTACAGTTATGCGAAGATCCTCCATAGTGCCGCCATTTTTGCCGCCTCGGTAAGTGAGGAAATCACGCAAAAATGGTTGCGGTGGCCATTTTGGGCACTCAGCAGCCATTTTGGAACCGCCGATCAGCTGTTCCGCAAACATCGCAATGCGATGTTTAGGCTATTAAAACATCGCAATGCGATCACATTAGTGATCCCAAAAAATAGATCGCTATGCGGATTCGTCGTTAAACGGTGCGCTCGTTATGCGAGGCACCACTGTATTTAAGAATATCTTGAGCAAATACTGTAGCTCCTTGTACCTATCAAAGTACCTAGTGGTCTTTATAGTCCACAAGCTAAACATGACTCAATAGTGCGGGGGGGGGGAAGGAAATACAATAAATGCAATGCATGGTTGTAGCAACAGAGTTGTAATATCCTGGTTAGGGAAGTAATAATACCATTCTATTCTGATTTGGTCAGATGACTCTTGGAATACCATGTCTGGTTCTCAGCACTACTGTCTAAGTAGGATATCAGCAAGCTGAACAACATATCCAGAGGAGGACAACCGGGATGATAAAAGGGATGCAAATGAAGTCCTATGAGGAATGGCTGAGGAACTTTGGTATGTTTAGCCTAAAGAAGACTGAGATGTCATTCTTCAAATAAATTAGTGCTGTCTTGTGGAAGATGGAGCTAGCTTGTTTTTTTTTTTTTAAGTTCTCTAAGATAGGATTTGAAGTACTGGATTCAAATAACGACAAAAGAGATTCTGCCTAAATATGCAGAAGAACTTCTTGACATTGATTATTGTTCAGCAGTGAAATGGATTGACTTGGAGGGTGTTTGACTCTTCCTAAGTGGAAATTTCTAAACACAGCTGAGATGACCATCAGGGATGTTTTAGTTAGGAATTTCCTGCTTTGGCAGAAAGTGACTTGGTGATCCAGGCGGTACCTCCCAGCTCTACAGTTCTTTGATTCTCTGATTATTCTGTACTTACTGCAAACTTTGGCATTTTCCTTTGTGGGTAATGTAATAAAGACAGCCACATTCCAGGAAACATTCCTGCTCTGTAGACTTGATTGAAAAGATACACGAATACATCTAGTTGTCATCGTCCAGCAGCTTTGATACTTTTGCAAAAACATAATTGAATCCATCAATTTTTGGTTAGCGACACTGCATTTCAGTTTCTGTATTTCCAGACCAGTATTGATATCTAGTACAACAAATCAATTTAGTCTGTTGTCTTCTGACAGCAATCTGTTATTTTATTCAAGCCTTCAACTCTCTAAATTCATTACTATCCGTCAACAGCAGTTATTGCTACAGTATTTTAAAAAAATATTATAGCTAGCAATCTCTCCGATTTTTTATGTACATTAAAACTAGTAGTGAATCTTCTCTAGGTTATCTATTTCTGCAAATTGTTTGGACCACCATTTTTCTTTGGCTTCTTTAATTTTGTCCTGGATTCTTGTGTAATTCTCTGAAAGAAGATAGTAAACCTGCATGGCATCATTTTTCCATGTTTATCTCTCTTTAGTTACTCTTACTTTTCTTTTGTCACCCACTTCTTTTTGCGAATGTGCTTTATTATTTGATATAGCTGTTGGTTGCATCTACTAACACAGATGTGGTTTAGAGTAGGTAGCATACATTGTCTTACTCTTGGCAAAATATGGAGGGGGGAAAAAACCCTCTTTTTTCCTCACAGCAAGATTTCTTTTTGTGAGGGTCCTCACCCTCAGGAGACCTAATGAAAAATCTTATGGGAATTCCTGACTGATTCACTGTCATTTTTTCCTGAAATGAATTTTTAGAGTTCTAGCACAAAATGGTCTTTTCCTCCACAGATTCTATGGAAAGGGTATTGAGCTGTGCAGAATTTTGCAATTTCACACACAAAAGGAACAGGAGAGAAGAAAACAAACAAACAAGTAAGAAAAATGAGGCCAGGAATGTGATTTTCAGAGGACCATGGACAATCTTGCTGGTGCAGAAAGTAGTCTTGAAGTCGAATATTTTTTTAATTTTTTTTTCAGAACAAAAACAAATACATGTATTGATTGTTGTTTAGAGGCTTTCCCCTTTCCTTCCACTAATACAAATTCAACAAATCTACCGCAAATAGCATAAAAATATTTGAACTTATTTCTCCTCTTTTCATCTTAACTTCAATAGTTAATTTATCATTTATGCAATGTCCCATACTTTATTATACCAATCTTCTAATTTAATGTTATTTTTGTCTTTCCAAAATCTAGCTATGAATATTCTAGCACTTGTCATAAAATTGGAAATCAATTCCTTCGAACAATAATTGACAACAAAGCAATTTTAGAGTTGAATTCAATATCTTTTCCAAATATATAACATATTTCCTTAAAAACAATTTCCAAAATTTCTCGATCCATTTACACTCCCTCCACGTATGATAATATGTGCCAATTTCTTCATCACATTTCCAACAAGTTTTAGAATAATTTGAATTTATTATATTCAATTTCACTGGAGTCATATACCACCTTAAACTGATTTTTAAAAAATTTCCTTTCTTCTTACCGACATTAACCTTAAAACTCTCATTTTCTAAATTTCTATCCAATCCTCTACAGTATTTAATTTCTATCTTTGAATCATTTCCCCAAATTAATTTCATACCTTCTATTTCTGTCTCTTTTTCCTCTTGTTCCAAAATTAAGTTATATATTCTGCCTACTACTCCCTTCATCCAAGCATCTTTCTGCATATCTTCATGTGATGATAGAAATTGTTCATATTTAGTGCATTCTCCACATTTGCCATTAATTTTCAGACATTCATTTGTCCAACTGTCTAATTGGATATAGTTATACCATTACAATCTATTAGTTTGAACTATAATCTGATCCTTCAATCTCATTTTAATTATCCAATCCTTCAATCTATCAGCTTCTTTGTCCTTAAACAAATCAACTAAACCCTTCACGTTTCTTGGGTAGTTTTTTATTTCAGTCACTAATTTTAATGCAGAAGTAAAGGGACATAACTTCTTTTTATATCTATTCCATACATTTAACATATTTCTGAAAAAAGATTGTTCAGCTGATTTATTGTATTTCTTTTTGCTACATTAAATATTTTTCAACATTCTCATTTATTTCTGAGGATTCCGTATCTCACCAAATTAACTTTCCTTTGTTATATATAATATTTCCAATAAATCTTAACTAATTCGCTGTATAATTTTTTATATTAGGAATACCTAACCCTCTTATTTCTTTGAGCTTTATATTAATATCTTTTTTATTCTAGATTTTTTATCTTGTTTACAAAGTCCATTAATTAATCCCTGCCAATACTTAAGATCTTCTTCTAATTGTATTGGGAGCATCCTGAATTAAAAAGTAATTTTTGGTAATATTTTCATTTTGATCATGGCGATTCTCCCAAACCACGATAGTTTCAATTTAGAATACTCCTGCAGTTTATCTTTGATATCACTTTAATTCATTAAAATTTTGCTCTTTTAGTTTTTGAGTCACTTTAACTATATTTATACCTAAATATTTAATACAGTGGTGCCCCGCTTGACAACGACCCCGGTAGACTACGAAATCACTTGACGATGAGTTTTTTGCCATCGCTATTGCAATCGCAAAACGATGGTTCCAATGGGTTTTTTTCGCATTACATTGATTAGGAGCCTGCTTCGCGAACCGTTTGTTTGCTAAATGATTATTTTTCCAGTTCCGCAAAATGGCTTCCCTCTGCAAAATGGCTTCCCTCCCTACGCAAAATGGCTGCTTTCCAGACCCCTGCTTCAGAAGACAGCAATTTTAAACAGCTGATCGGCAGTTCTCTATGGGCGATCTTCGCTGGACAATGAGGTATTTCCCCATTGGAACGCATTAACCAGTTTTCAATGCATTCCAGTGAGGTTTCTTTTTTCCGCTTGACAACGATTTCGCTTAACAGTGATTTTCCTGGAACGGATTATCGTTGTCAAGCGGGGCACCACTGTATAATTACACATTTAAAAACTATATTTATTTACAAACATTTCTTGTTCATGTTTATTATGATTAAACATCATTATTTGTGTTTTTTCCAATTAATAGTTAACAGTTTCAAGCCTCTTTTTAAGAAAGTCTCAGAACTAGTAAAGAGCTGGTCCGAACACAATCTTTCATGGTTTGGCCACTTAGTGACATATAAAATTATTGTTCTCCTCCAAATTACCGAGCAAATAGCAAAAATCTGTCGAGCAGTACACCACTTCTGACCTTGCGGTACCATTACTGCTCTCAAAGTTCAGCACTTGCTGGGCCTTATGGCTTCCACATTGTCAGTGGTTCCCTATGCCAGGCTCAAACTCCATTCACTTCAATCCTGGTTTCTGTCACAATTCAATCCCACAACAGACACCCAGCTAAAAAAGCTCCTGGTACTGCCACAGGTGGCAAATCAACTCGTGTGCTGGGCCTGCCCCCACAACTTGTTGGTTGGCAGACCATTCTGGATGCCTCCTTTGTCAATCCAGGTGACGACAGTTGCCAGCCCCTCAGGTTGCGGAGCCCACTGCCAGGAATTTCAGATACACGGACTATGGTCGAAGGTCAAAAGAATGCTCCACATAAACCAACTGGAAATGTTGACCATCATAAAAGCCTTTCAGGCTTTCCTCCTCAGAATCACGGGGAAATCAGTACAGCTCGTGACCGACAATACCACAGTCATGTACTACATAAACAGACAAAGAGGAACCCGATCACGTCCTCTTCTCATTGCCCCATGGTGGCCACGACAACTGTGGTTCACCCACCTGAGAGAGATAACACAAGAACTGTTCCACTTACCTCCAGTACTGTTTCTCCTCTCCCAGAGCGACGGGACAATTCTTCATCCCGATGTCCGATCAGGCTAGGAAGCCATCCATTTCTTGTCTGTATTATAATAAATGGAAATCCTTCCTCAAATTCACTGAATCTAAGGGACTTGCCCCGGTCCCATCATCTCTCTCTATTCTACTTACATTTATCATGTATCTCCTTAACCTTGGACTTCCACCATTAAGGTCTACATTGCAGCAATAGTGGCTCACCAACCTCCTGGATCTAGCTCCACTACACTTTTCCCCCACCCCATGCTCAAGAGATTTCTAAAGGGCTTGAAGAATGTTCGCCCTCCATCACAGAAAATTGTGCCTCAATGGTCGCTGCACCTTGTTCTTGAGGTGCTTACAAAGCTACAATTTGAACCCCTGGCTACCTGTAATAGAAAGTTATTTTCTCTGAAGGTGGCATTCTTCGTGACAGTTACCTCTGCCAGGAGAGCTAGTGAGCTAGCTGCTCTCACATCGGACTCTCCCTATCTTCAGATGCACCCTGAGAAGGTCACCTTGTACCTAGATGTGTCCTTTCTGCCCAAGGTGGTGTCCGAATTCCACGTAAACCAACCCATCATACTTCTAACCCTATTTCCATCTCCATCCACACTGCTTGAGCGTAAGCTCCATACTCTGGATGTGAGAAGAGTCATTGCCTTTTACCTCCACAGAACCAAAACTTTTAGACATTCTCCATGTCTCTTCTTGTGCCACCATGGCATTAACAGGGGTGCACCTGCCTCTCCACAAACAATATCAAGATGGATGGTGCAGTCAATACAATTGGCATACCAACTTGCAGACAAGCCAGTACCGGAGCAGCTTAAGGCACATTCTACCCGACTGGTCTCTACATCGACTGCTCTACATTGTGGCATTCAACTTCACAACATCTGCAAAGTGGCCACTTGGTCCAACCCTCTGACATTTGCCAAGCACCACCGCCTGGATGTCAGAGCCAAAAATGATGCCACATTTGGAAGGGTGATCCTGAAATCTCTGCTACTGTGACGGCCCTCCATCAGGTGAGTCAGCTTGCTAATCACCCATTTGTGTGCATTCACAGAGGCCACTATGAAGAAAGTTAGGTTACCTACCTGTAACCATGGTTCTTCTAGTAGACCTCTGTGAATTCACACATCCCTCCCTTCCTCTCCTCTGTCCATCACGGTACCGTTCTATTTATCCACTCTATATGGTAATGGCAGACCAAGGGAAGCTGAAGGGAAGGTTGAGGAGGCGGAGCTCATACCCTGCAGGGGAGGGGGAAACTAATTGACCTTTCCCCCCCAAGCTCTAGAATCTTCCGAACGTCCTGCGCAGACGCAGGATAAACCCATTTCTGTGAATTCACAGAGGTCCACTAGAAGAACCATGTTTACAGTTAGGTAACCTAACTTTCTCACTGTCATTAGAAACAGAGAGCTTAAATTTGCACTTGTCAAAGAGGTACTCTTTCCACTGGAGAGCTCTAAGGCTATGTTAAAAAAATAGCCAACTTTTAAAATGTGGATATCTTGGTTTCATAACTTAAATCATTTCATGGCCTCTGTTGTTACCTGTCCTTGCTTATCCTTTGTTTTATCCAAATGATAATTTCCCTATCTATAAAGAACAAAGACATACATGCCTACATAAATTTAAATATTTGTTTATGGGAATAGACCCAATATTATATTCAGTTGAGGGTACAACTAGAGGAGATTTGCCCTTCATGGCTGCAGCTAATGTGGGTTACTCATTTCATGGCAATTTATTATGTGAAATTGCAGGCTTCACAAGCAAATCTCCCTTTTGAAGAGCTGGTCATCTACAATGACAAGCCAGAGAGGTTTAGCTTCTAAATTATGCTATCTTCTAACCAAGACAATATATCACTATTCCCACAGTACTAAATTAGCACGGGAAAGTGACCATGCCATTTTGATTCCTGATGATATCTGGCACTCCCAATGGATCAAGTACCCCTTGAAATCAGAGTCTACTAAAATATTGAGCACAATTACAAACTTCTACACAACTGGTACTTTATCCCAATATGGTCACATCAAATCAATCATACTTCTAGTTCTAAATGTTGAAGAGGTGAAGGAAAATTGTTTCATGTTTCTACATGTGCTGGTCTTATATTAAGGAACATATCTTTTGATAATTGATATATATTTTTAAGGAATAGACTAAATAAAAATTTTAAAAAATTCCAGCATTAGGCTTGTTGTCATTGTTTCATAGTTAAAACCCAAGCTTGTTGCATAAATCTCATAATTACAATTTGTCAATTAGCTAGAATGGTTATTGCCTCACAGTGGAAAGCTGTGTCAAACTTATCATTCTCAACCTGATGAGTGTCAGGCAGTACTAATGGATTAACTAACTGAGCAGGTGCATTCACTTAGACAAGGGAACTATACTTCTTATTTTTATGAAATATAAGACCTATTTAGCAGCTACATAAATGCTAATGTTTATGCACCATCCCCTGCAAGTACTCATGCAAAGTTCTGGCAAAATTTGTTTAATTTATCAATTAATGATACGATGGTTGTAGGTTTTTTGAGCTGTTCAGTTATGTTCTGAAGGTTTTTCTTAACGTTTTGCCAGTCTCTGTGCCCGGCATCTTCAAGGACAGAAGTCAGAACTCTGTCTGTGCTCTGGTGCAGTTTGTGGGATAGTTGAGTATTGATAGCTGTGGAATCAGCTTTTTGTCCTTTTCAGGGGATAGGGTGATTATGGTGATCAGCGTGTTTTTTGTTGTGGATGTATAGTTGTGATACATGTAATGATACATTTGATCTAAAGTTGATTACCTCCATTATTGCTTTAGCTTCTGTTGCTGTCAGATTGCTTTTTTTAAAAAAAAAACTTATGTGGACCTTAAGTACTTGTATTGTTAATTGTATAATAAAAATATTTTTTCAAAAATCATAGAATTCTTCCAAGAAAAGTGTTTTGAAAAATCTGTAGCTCTGCTCAGGTAATTGTTTTCGACCATTCTTTGGGCTGGAAGCCTTGCCAGTTAGATTTTTTTTTCATGTCTGTCTCTTAAATATTTCCTGAGAGAACATTTAAAAGAAAAATCTATCACCTTTAAGTACAAGTGATGCTATGTGTCCCATTGTATATACATCCCCCTGCTGCAGATGTTATCTGACTAATTTAAGACTGGAAAACGGCCTCAGAATTGCTGACTTTAGAGTGGCTACTGGATGCCATCTACACTGTAAATGGACAGTTATCCATTTTGGCACCTCTACATTGTCCCTTGCTAAAGCTGTATAGCCTAAGGCATCATGTAAGGCAGTGAATTAAAGGATTTGCCGCAGTAAATTGCTGGATGGCTTGCCACCAAGATTCTTAGCTGTCGGCTTGCTAGATCAGACAAGGAAGCCAAAACAGTGAATAAAGTGAGTGCTGATATCACAGTCTGTGCAATTTACAACTGTGTGTTCTCCAATTTTACTTGCCGAGAATAATATTGCAAATACTCATGATGATTTGTGGGGGGTTGTGTGTGCATGTGTGTGCGTGTGTGCACGTGCATGTGCACATGCACGCACGCATGCACACACACACACGCTTTGCACACCTATATGGCTCTGTCTGAAACGGCCACATAAACCTATTCTCCCTTTAAGGAAAGCAGAACTACTAGGACATTTAATTAGTTCTGTAGTATCTTGGCATCTTAGTTGCAAGTAACTTAATGATGATATGCTAAAATGCACATCAGCAACATGACTATTCTGTGTGTTATGAACGAGAAATATATAAATCTAAAACAATGGCACTGACATCACTCACATTTATGTATGATAAATGGATACAATCAAGAAATGTATGTGTGTGTGTGTTTAGTCGTTTAGTCGTGTCCGACTCTTCGTGACCCCATGGACCAGAGCACGCCAGGCCCTTCTGTCTTCTACTGCCTCCCGGAGTTGTGTCAGGTTCATGTTGGTTGCTTCGCAGACACTGTCCAGCCATCTCATCCTCGGTCGTCCCCTTCTCCTCTTGCCATCACACCTTCCTAACATCAAGGTTTTTTCCAATGACTCTTTTCTTCTCATGAGATGGCCAAAGTACTGGAGCCTCAGCTTCAGGATCTGTCCTTCCAGTGAGCACTCAGGGTTGATTTCCTTTAGAACTGATAGGTTTGTTCTCCTTGCAGTCCAGGGGATTCTCAAGAGCCTCCTCCAGCACCACAATTCAAAGGCATCAATTCTTCGGCGGTCTGCTTTCTTTATGGTCCAGCTCTCACTTCCATACATCACGACAGGAAAAACCATAGCTTTGACTATTCGGACTTTTGTTGGCAAGGTGATGTCTCTGCTTTTCAAGATGCTGTCAAGATTTGTCATCGCTTTCCTCCCAAGAAGAAGGCGCCTTTTAATTTCAGGGCTGCTGTCTCCATCTGTAGTGATCATGGAGCCCAGGAAGATAAAATTTGACACTGCCTCCATATCTTCCCCTTCTATTTCCCAGGAGGTGATGGGACCAGTGGCCATGATCTTAGTTTTTTTAATGTACTCCTTGCCGTACTCCTTTCCCAATTTTGAACCACTCAGTTGTTCCATGACCAGTTCTAACTGTTGCTTCCTGTCCCACATATAGGTTTCTCAGGAGATGGATAAGGTGGTCAGGCACTCCCATTTCTTTAAGAACTTGCCATAGTTTGCTGTGGTCCACACAGTCAAAGGCTTTCGCATAGTCAATGAAGCAGAAGTAGATATTTTTCTGGAACTCTCTGGCTTTCTCCATAATCCAGCGCAAGTTAGCAATTTGGTCTCGAGTTCCTCTGCCTCTTCGGAATCCAGCTTGTACTTCTGGGAGTTCTCGGTCCACATACTGCTGAAGCCTACCTTGCAGGATTTTGAGCATAACCTTGCTAGCGTGTGAAATGAGTGCAATTGTACGGTAGTTGGAGCATTCTTTGGCACTGCCTTTCTTTGGGATTGGGATGTAGACTGATCTTTTCCAATCCTCTGGCCACTGTTGAGTTTTCCAAACTTGCTGGCATATTGAATGTAACACGTTAACAGCATCATCTTTCAAGATTTTAAATAGTTCAACTGGAATGCCATCACCTCCACTGGCCTTGTTGTTAGCCAGGCTTTCTAAGGCCCACTTGACTTCGCTCTCCAGGATGTCTGGCTCAAGGTCAGCAACTACATTGTCTGGGTTGTACGGGATATCCAAATCTTTCTGATATAATTCCTCTGTGTATTCTTGCCACCTCTTCTTGACGTCTTCTGCTTCTGTTAGGTCCCTCCCATTTTTGTCTTTTATCATGTTCATCTTTGCGCAAAATGTTCCTCTAATATCTCCAATTTTCCTGAACAGATCTCTGGTCTTTCCTTTTCTGTTATCTTCCTCTATTTCTTTGCATTGTTCATTTAAGAAGGCCCTCTTGTCTCTCCTTGCTATTCTTTGGAAGTCTGCATTCAATTTTCTGTAACTTTCTCTATCTCCCTTGCATTTTGCTTCCCTTCTCCTCTCTGCTATTTCTAAGGCCTCGTTGGACAGCCACTTTGCTTTCTTGCATTTCCTTTTCTTTGAGATGGTTTTCGTTGCTGCCTCCTGGACAATGTTACGAGCCTCTATCCAAAGTTCTTCAGGCACTCTGTCCACCAAATCTAGTTCCTTAAATCTGTTCTTTACTTCCACTGTGTATTCATAAGGGATTTGGTTTAGATTATACCTGAGTGGCCCGGTGGTTTTTCCTACTCTCTTCAGTCTAAGCTTGAATTTTGCTATGAGAAGCTGATGATCAGAACCGCAGTCAGCTCCAGGTCTTGTTTTTGCTGACTGTATAGAGCTTCTCCATCTTTGGCTGCAGAGAATATAATCAATCTGATTTCGATATTGCCCATCTGGTGATTTCCATGTATAGAGTCACCTCTTGTGTTGTTGGAAAAGAGTGTTTGTGATGACCAGCTTATTCTCTTGACAGAACTCTATTAGCCTTTGTCCTGCTTCGTTCTGAACTCCAAGGCCAAACTTCCCTGTTGTTCCTTTTATCTCTTGGCTCCCTACTTTAGCATTCCAGTCCCCTAGAATGAGAAGAACATCTTTCTTTGGTGTCAGTTCTAGAAGGTGTTGTAAATCTTCATAGAATTGTTCAATTTCAGTCTCCTCAGCAATGTTGGTTGGTGCATATACTTGGATTATTGTGATGTTGAATGGTCTGCCTTGGATTCGTATTGACATCATTCTATCATTTTTGAGATTGTATCCCATTACAGCTTTTCCCACTCTTTTGTTGACTATGAGGGCTACTCCATTCCTTCTACGGGATTCTTGCCCACAGTAGTAGATATGATAATCATCTGAGCTGAATTCGCCCATTCCTGTCCATTTTAGTTCACTGATGCCCAGGATGTCGATGTTTATTCTTGCCATCTCCTGTTTGACCACCTCCAGCTTCCCAAGGTTCATAGATCTTACATTCCAGGTTCCTATGCAGTATTTTTCTTTACAGCATTGGACTTTCCTTTCACTTCCAGGCACGTCCACAGCTGAGCGTCCTTTCGGCTTTGGCCCAACCACTTCATTAGCTCTGGAGCTACTTGTACTTGTCCTCCACTCTTCCTCAGTAGCATGTTGGACGCCTTCCGACCTGAGGGGCCCATCTTCCAGCGTCATATCTTTGAGCCTTTTGTTTCTGATCATGGGGCGTTCTTGGCAAAGATACTGGAGTGGCTTGCCATTTCCTACTCCAGGTGGATTGCGTTTAGTCGGAACTCTCCACTATGTCCTGTCCGTCTTGGGTGTCCCTGCACGGCATAGCCCATAGCTTCTCTGAGTTACTCAAGCCCCTTCGCCACGACAAGGCAGCAATCCATGAAGGAGAAGAAATGTATAACTAAGCACAATTGGATGTATGCTTGATTTGTTGTTGACCATATTCTGAATGGTAACATTTATACTGCTAGAAAATGTTGAAATACGCAGTGAATTAAATCTGGGATTAGTTGTAATAACAAAGCTACATAGTTGCAGTGTGTAATGTTTTATGGAAATGAGAAACATGTGAGCTTACTGACTGCAAGTTGTCAACCTGGCCCAGAGAACAGAACTAAAGAGATTTCTACAGACTTGGTCATAACAGTGATGAGTGACATATAGTGCTAAGCGGGAACAAAAGAGAGATGACTTTTTTGCAAGGAACTCAAGCTCATATGCATATAGCAAAGATTTCACAAAGGTAAGCACATAGTCATGTCACATTTCCCCTTGCTTTCTTAAAGCTTGGGCAACTATGGCCCTACAGATGTGGGATGGTGATTTCCATCCTATCAGCCCTAGCCAACATAGCCAATGTTTAGAGACTGTGAAGTTGAGTCCAAAAACATCTTCTTATTTAGATTCCACTGGTCTGAGTGATTTTTTTTGGTACTACGACTCCCAGAATCCCATTACCAGCATGGCCAGTGTCCAGGCTAGCTGAAGAACTATGGCAGTTGTAGTCCAGAAGGTAATTTTCCCAAGCTCTGATTGCCTGTTAGATCCTGTTGTGTGTTTCTGTTTACAATGTACAGTGTTTGGTACCGAAAGATCCAGAAATCAGGATCAACAACAGTTATCTCATATTACGGCTATGCACAGGTTCCTTGATTTGGTTTGGAGGCCAGTTTGGGGCTTCAGTATATACTCTGATTAAGTCCAGAGAGATTTTTTGCCCATTTGATTTCTTTCATACACACATCCTGAGTCAATTTGTAAATTTGTAAAGTCAGCCTACTGGGAAGTAACTTAGCTGCACCTTTTTTGTTTCCCCACTGATGTCTATTAAATTTTTGAGAACCTATACAATGTGGCTGATAGGGTGTTGGACTAAATCTTGGGAAACTTGGATTAAAATTCATACTTCATGGAAACATGGAAATTTACTGGGGATGTGTGTGGTAATGATGTGTGTGGTAATGACACAGTTTACCTTTTCAAAACAGTAAAGTATGTGTATCTCTCACATATTTTAGAAAGCCCATTAAGTTCACTGTATGTTGGAAGGAAATTGACAGCACATAACACATGAAATCTGGAAAATACAGTCAGTCCTAAAGAGGATTATAAACCTGCCAAATTTCAGTTAGCTAGCTTCAGGGGTCTTGCATACCTTTAAAGGTTTGTGTGTGTGTGTGTGTGTGTGTGTGTGTGTGTGTGTGTGTGTGTGTGTGTAAAAACACAATCTAGTAAGCTAATGCTATTTGTGCCCTATTCAGCTCAGTTAGTGCCTGGATGTGTGTAGGTACATTTGCTTCGTTTCACCCCAGGACCCAATCTTGCCATTTACTTCAATCTGACCTGTATACAAATGGGTCCAAATCAAGCCAAATCCAGTGCACACTGGGCATGGTGAAGGGGCGAGTATTTAACATAGATGTAACATTATCTAAAATGTACTCACTGACTCAGCTCAGTTTGGGAATGTATGTATATCTTCATTTGTGAGCTGAAGATGTATTATTGGTGCTCGAGGAAAACAGCCCTGACAATTGCTTTGTGTTTGGGTGAGAAGTGGTTAACTGATGAAAAAAGGAGTCAGTTTCTGGGATTTTCCTTTCTGTGGTGTCACTTTGTCAGTGGTAGTGAGCAGAAGAGGGTATCCTGTAGACCATCTTGACTGCTGCCATTGATTTTGTCAACCTTCAGGCTGCCTTATGTAAAATTATGCATCCTTTTTCTTGCTGCCAATGTGGGCACAATATTGTGCAGCAATACTGGGCCATTTCCAAGTTTTTGAATTGTGGGTACAGAAACACAATATCGCTCATTCATAAACCAGAGGTTCTTTGAAGAATTAAATTAATTTAGATTAGAGATGGGGATATTTGTATTCATATATGAATATCCCAACATAGCTGGACTTAACAAGTGTCTGGCCCCTGGGACTGGCCCGTCCACTCATGTTTCTGGTGGCGTTGGCAGCCTCGCTAATCCTTCCAATAGCTCCTGGAGCTCCACTCTCTTCCTGCTGGACTAGTCACTCCAGGCAAGGGGAAGGAGGACGAGTCTCTCTGATTGCTGCCGAGTGGCTAGATGAGCGGGAAGAGAGCGGCGCTCCAGTAGTGATTGGAAGGATGAGCGAGGCAGCTGCTGCCAAACACATGGGTGGAGGGTCTGCCCCCAGGGGCTGGACCCTCGTTACGTCTAGCTGTGTGGGGAAATTTGTATATGAATACAAATGGCCCCATCTCTAGTTTAGATGAATACTTTGAGAGAGTGATCAATGGCTTAAATATATTCCTGAGCTAACAGAAGTGAAAGAGAGAACAAAATCAAAATACTTTAAAATATACATGAAATACAGGAAGGCATGAAAATACCTACAGAATATGAGCTTTTACAAAACTCTGATTTAAAAAATGATCAAAGTTCATGTCTTTAGAATAAATTCTGCATAAGAGCTCTGCCCAGGTTGCTCTCATAGGAAACACAAGGACTCTGTCCTGGTTTCTTCCAAGCCTTCCTACACTAAACCTTTTCAAAAGTACTCTGCTCTGTTGAAAGTCAGTGGAATCCAAGTGACTCATCCCCCTTAGACATTCCAAATTCCCACTTGATGCTTCTAATTATATGTGTAGCTGTGTGTCTTCTCAACAATAAAAAAGCTGATTCAAAAAATAAACCTTTTCTTTTACTATGGAAACAAGAGATTTTGTTGCTTTATTCCCTTCATATCCAGCAAAATTTACATAGCCGCACAATTTTATACTTTTCAGAGTAATGGGTTGTCGGAATAAAATGATATTCCATTTCAGAACAAGGAAGCTATAGTTATGCCCTGCAGAAATCCATAACTGTGATCAAATTATAAGTATGACCAATTAACACTACTGGTGCTCAACTTTATCGGTCTTCTTTGGTTATGAATACTGGGCTTGTGATCCTTATTTAGGGCACCAATGGGTTGGGCCCTTTGAACAAGTGAGAACACTATCATTTATGTCCAGGAAACCTAGAAGAGATCTGAAAAATGTGTGGTCCTCCAGATGTTGCAGGACATACTCAGCATAGCCAGTGGTGAGGGGTGATAAGAGTTGTCACCACATGTTCCGTCATGTGCCTCAAAATCTATGAGCATCTTTGTGCAGAAATATCAAAGAGTGGGGACATGATATAGTGGATAACCTGTCTTCCCCTCTCCACCAGACCAACATACATATGTAAATTATACATAATCTTCACACTGCCTGCCAGTAATCATGATTGATAAAAAAAAGGGAGTATGGAATAAAACTAATACAACTAAAGGAAACTTTGTACAATCAGTTAAATATAATATGTGATTATAGAATACAATGTAAAGTGATGTACAGTATTCACAACTCAGTATAACTAGTGTGTGTGTGTGAGTACATATATATATGTAGCATAATAACTAGTCAATGTAACAATAATACATATTACAACTCAAATGTATCTTCTATCAATCACGAGATCCAGATGAGAAACTCCCAAATAGAACAACAATTATGTCCATCGATAGTTCATGACACGTTAAGGACTCAACAAGCTCCGAGCATATAGTCCAATCCACCTTGTTCATGTCGTGGTTGATCAGATTTTCAAGAGTCGATCCCTCAAGTGTACTGGTCTATGGAACATCTCCAAAAAGCTCAAACTCTTTTGTTCTCTTGAACGTGAATGGACAGTACCAACAAAAATATAGCAATACCAATAAGAAGATGTGAAGCCCTATATGCCCTTGAAGGAGATTCCTGGTGTGCTACCTCTTTGGCCAAATCCGACAGCAATTTGCCTCAAACCTGAAGCCAGTCAGATTGGTCTGAATCCGGTGTAAATCCAATGCATATAAATTAAATTACTTTTAATGGATCTGACAATTCAGATGCTAAAAGAAAGTGAGACACCATTTCTCTTCATTGTTGCAAAACAGTATCATACATAGGAAATGCCAGGTTCATGGCACAGGGAGAGAGAGGACGGAAACACCTTCATGTGGTTTACATATAACTGACTATTTATATATTTTATTATGGTTATTTATGAATATTCTTGTGTTGTCTTTCATATCCTTCTGCAGCACCTTGAAGAAGGCCTTAGGATAGCCAATGACCAAAACACGTTAGGGTTTTTAAAGCAAAAAAAAATTGTTTTTAGTGTCTCGAGCAAGCTGATCATTCAAGGAGTAGAGGGGGGTCTTGGTCTCTTGGTCTCTCTTTCTCTCTTTAAAAAAATCACCCTTCTCAGCCACACTAGACGCTGTTCCAAGTCCTCCATACAGAGCACGTGACCATCGTATCTCGAGACTGCAGGATGCCTAACTGTTACTGTAGTGTCTTGAGGTCTGTCTTCTTTGTACATGGGTTCCAGTTGGACACTTTCTCATATCTATGATCTTTCTTTTTGTCTTCCTCAAGCTAAATGTTACTGGGATTCAAAACTGCAAGGAACAATAAAAGTAAACACTATTTTTTTAAAAAATTATACTCTGCGTATTTCTGTGGAAGTTCATGAGTTCTCCAATTAGTTTATTTGTTATTGAGACTGATCTGTATTCAGACACATGAAAACAATTGAAAATACTCTGCTCTTAATCCGCTGTCAATTACAGAGTTATTTCGGAGTCTGTCATAATGAAGCTTATAGTGTGCATCAGTATTATATTACCAATAATGTTAGAGGGTTTTTTTAAATCTCTCTAGAAGAGTGCATTTTCAGTGTCATCCTACTGTAAATGCTATTCTCTAATTTAAGCAATAATAAGCCCTGGAGGAAATTAACAATATGCTGCAATAATGAAAAACAAGCATAATGATTATTGGATGGGTTTTTTGCATCCATTTGACAGGACTTAGTTATCTAATTAGCACTACAGTGCAGTTCCTATAGAGCCCTAATTTGTGTTGAAATTTATGGTCCTTGCAGAAAGAGAACATATTTGTACCTCAGAGGAAAACACCACTGGAATGATATTCCAAAGCTATCAGTGCATCTTTACTTCAGCAGTTATATTTCCTTTAAAAAAAAAAACCCCAACAACACCTAGCTTTCTTAGAAATGTACTTGTTTTATCTTGCCGTTTTGTTCAAGCTACTGTAAAATAAAATTGTTCATTTCCAGGCTTCAAGTATTTTTTTAAAATTCATAGTAGAAACTCTCTTCAGCATTAACTTGCAGGACCTTTTCTTTGAGAACTATTTCCCTAGCATTACATTTGCCACTGACACTTATCTCACATTCACTTGCAAAATGACAGGCTTTCAACTTGCCCATAAAGTTGTAGCGGTGGTTGTTAACCCTTTCTTGATTGGCTGCTGGCCAAACTGCAGTAAAAATTTTATTTTCGATTCCATGGAAGCAAAAGACATCTTAAATATGAGCCCCCATAATAATGTTTAATAGCACTGCACGGATCCCCCCCCCAACAAATACACACACACACACTGCATATTACCAGGATGATTCCAAGCGGGAGGGGGACATTTTTTCAAAGTTTTTATTGGAGATTTTGTGGTAATCATGGCAGCACAGTGCAGCAGGCTAACAAGGTGAAGTTATATTTTTGAATTAGGAGTAATTTATCAGAATGCTTATGACACAGAAAAAGAACAAAATTACATTTATTCTTCGAAGAAACCCCTTCATCAGGACAAAACCTAGATTTGAGTACAGAAGCCCCTAGGACTGCCTTCTGCATGTGCAAGTGTGCTAAAGGCCAACCTGGAGGCTTGTTTGCAACTGAGATTCTACTGCAGATAAAGACCAGAGTACACTAATAATATAGCATCTATAAGACTTTTTTTTATTTTTCATAAACTTTCATGTATCTAAGAACACGTCTTCAGATGAATGGAGTGGCCTTGCCTCCGGGTGGAGTTTAAGGCTGTTGGCAGTTTAAACCATTGATAGCAGTTCTAAACTGTTCTGAGTGCTACTTATCAAGAATTTAAAACTAGATCTTTAGCAGACAATAGGAAGTGATTAATTCCACTGCAGAGGAGGTGATTAGAGTCTGACTGGGTGATAAAGTTTCAAATGCTTAGAATAGTATATAACATGACAGAAAACTATTATCCTTGTTAAGCCCTAGACAGAATGTCTTCAACATTTTGAAGTATTTCTGCTCAGTAAGACTCTCTTTTGGAATTTGTCCCTGAAATTTCTTTGTTCAAGGGTTTCAACTCTAGTTAAGGAGTGTTCAGGAAGAGTTCTGTGTTCATCCACTGGTTTCTGGGTATTTCAATTTCTAAGATCAAAATCCAGCGGGGCATTGCTCACAAAAGATGGCATGAATCACAATAGAACCCCTGCTATTACGGATTATGTTGTTTGATTCTCTGATTATGTTTCCTGTATACATACTGTATGTGGGCAGAGGTAGCATCTCGGGTTTGCTGCAAGGTCTGTTTCCAATATCAGTGTTCCTTGGTGGACTGTTTGTTACTGGTTAGAATTCATTTTCGATTGGGTGGCTGCCTGTATGCCAGCATGAGTTTCCTACTGAGGTGGACCAGAGACTGTAGATCCAGTTGGGGGCTGTATATCACTACCAGTGGTGTCCTATATAGCTGTCTGCCTTGTCACTATTTTGAAAAGCTCACCTTTAGGAATCTGTTTGGCCTGTTTTTGTGTCTATATTGGGTGGATATTTGGGTCTGAGGAAGGACTCCTTCAACTTCTTTAGTAAGGAGTCTGTTTCAGACAGTTCTGCCCAGATGCAATGGTATCGTAATGCTTGGCTGTGAACAATGGATTTCTTTTTTTAAAATGTGTTTAGAGTGAGTGCTGGAGGCACCTAAATCTGATTGTCTGTATGTGAGTTTTCTGCATAAATTAGTCTCAATCTGCCCATTACATAGCCAAACTTGGAAAGATCTATGCTGAGGTTTGTGTTGGGGTGAACTTATTTGAAAATTCATTTAAAGTTTTAAAAAGTTTTTTTTAAAGAGAACTAAGATTTCCTTAAAGATGGAGCAATGGGGTGGAGAGAGAATGATTTAAGGAAGAAGGGATCAAACTAACATCTTCCAGAAAACCATGAGAAGCCAAGATGCCCAGTCCTACCTACCTATCTATCATCCCTCCTCCCCTAATTTCAAGAGCCTAAGTACAGTTGGAAAAAATTGACTTACTGAATCAATTGTTGAATGATGTGAGTCAAGACACATAAATCCCATTGATTCAATCAGTGTCCTTATTTGGAATTGCCAATCAAATTCAGGCCTGGTCTATTTTATTATAAAATAACAGAAGTGAAGCAATTTGAATGCTTGAAAGTGCTTTATGAATACACAGAGTAGGTGCAATGTTGCTGAATACCTCACAGAAGATGAATTTGAGGGGAGCCCACCTCTAACGTGTTCAGCAGAATCCTCTGTAACATTAAGAAAGGGCGTGGAGGGGCTATTGTGGGGAAAACAGGACAAAGAAGTCTGTCTCTGGCAGACCAGTTGAATATTCCTGAAACTATATACACTAGGAATGTACCATTCATTTTTAAAATTAAATATCCCATCATTTTTCATTCTGGAACTCTCACCTAACAGGAAGACACCTAAATATGGCTCACCTGGGAGACAGGCCTAAGCTGAGAGGCCTCATGACTAGCACAGCCCTGGCTCGGTCTCACATCTTTTTTTAAAAAAAGTTACCCCAAGCTGGGAGCTTCCTTCTTAAACAGGAAGCTAAGTGGAGCCTGGCCATATTTCTCCATTCTGTGGCTTGCCTGGGAGAAGGGCCTAAGCTGCCAGGCTCTATGGCATATAATACAAGGAGCTTGCCCATCGTACGAGCTGTCATTTCCATCCAGGTGAACCAGTAGTACATCAAAAGGTAACTCCATCCTGCCATGGGTAACCAATCACGTAAACCAGGTCTTCCCCTCCATTCCAGCATGGCCCAAGTGCCCAGGCCCAAGTTCCTCACTCAACTGGAACTTGAGGCAAACTTAGCGGCCCAAAACACAAAACTCTGGCTGACCAATAGGACCCTCATCCAGGTTAAAAGGCATGCCAGACCTAAAAAGTAAGAAAAAAGCAAATGCCAGCAACCTAGGACTGTGGCAAAGGGACTGCATAAGATTGATATCAATGAGACGACCAACTGCCAAGCCTCTTAATGGCTTCAACTCCATATCCCCAAAACTGCTGCTGTAGAGGCAGCACCTGTGCGGAACGAATGTATTCCAAACTTCTACCCCTGTAATCCAACCTTTCCTAGGGCCCCAGCCGTCAAACTTCCCAAACTGAAATTTTGTTAAAGGCGACCCATCTGAACAATTGCCTGAACAACTTCCCTTGGCTCTCTCCTCGCAATGAGAGATATTCCTTCATTGCACCCACTGGGCATAATTCTACTGGTCCACACTTCCCTAGAGAAACCACTTGCCCCTTACCTCGTTGATCTGTCTTAGACTTCCGCAAATGTAGGACCACCCAATCTTCAAAGACCGTGGCATCAGACAGCTGTAAAGCAGACCTTGAAGCATCCTTCCTTGAAGCAGCCACTAGTTCACTAACTCTAAATGCTCCAAAAAATGCCACAAGTGTAGTTGCCTTAAGCAGGCTAGCCCCATATGCGTTCTTGCAAACCACAGGCCAGCAGGTCACCAGCCTCTGCAGCATAGCTGGAAAAATTGGGCTTCATTGGTCTGCTACTGCACCCTGCTCTTTAGACCACCCTTCCATCATTTTCCGAATATGGAAGTCCAACAAAAAATCAGGATAGCCCTGAACCTTGGCATAAAATGCCAGGGCTGATATTTTATCTGTAATGGACGCAGGCACCAGCCCTTTGTTATGCAAATAAACACCAAATTGTAAAAAAAAATCATCAACAGGTGCAGATCAGTTCTGGCCTAAACCTTCCCTATTTCGGAATGAAAAAAATTTCCCACATGATGTTACATAACTGTGCCTTGTACTGGGAACCATGGCCAGTGCTATGGCCCGGTTGACTTCCATCCTCCAAGGCTCCAGACCTCTGCTGGTAACACGTTTGGGTACACTTGTGCCCATGGGGCCAACGCCCTGAACCGTTTGATTTGTTGATGGTACAGGGCATCAGCTAAGACATTATCAACACCTGGAACGTAACGTGCCTGAAAAACAATATTATATTGGAAGCAGCACAATGTAAAGGCCCTGACTAAACACATGACCCTCTGAGACCTTGACGTAAATGAATTGACTACATATACTACCACCTGGTTAAGACACCAGAACGTGACTGTAGAATTTGACCAAAGCTTGGCCCATAACCACAATGCCCCTACTATTGGAAAAAAATTCCAAAAATGTCACAACCCTAGTAATTCCTAGCTGGGTTCAATCCCCTGGCCAGGCCCCTGCACACCATCTACCCTGAAAGTATATACCATAACCCAGGGATCCTGCCATGTCTGTTTGGACCTGGAAGCCTGCTCCTAGACATACATCGACTGTCCAAAATGATATCCCATTAAAATTATCCAAAAACAACAACCATAGACTCAAATCCTCCCTCATTCCCGCAGAAAGGCATCTCTGATGTTGCGGTCCGGAAAGGCCTTTCACAGCATCGCACAACCTACGGAGGAATGCATAGCCAGGTACAACCACTTTGCACGCAAAGTTGAGGTGGCCCACAACCTCTTGTAACTCCTTTAATGAAACCTTTTTCTTGGGCAATAGCTCCCTTAACATATGCTTGAGCTCCTCCAGTTTATTCTCTGGCAGTCTGCTGGTATGTTGCAAAGTGCCAAGCTCAATACCTAAGTAGGTCAGCACACTAGATGGTCCCTCTTTTCTTTTCCTCAGCTAATGGAACACCTAGCTCCATTGCCATCACCTTAAAGTCCTCCATGAGCTGCTTACAGTGCTCTGTGCCCCTCTTCCCACAGAACAAAAAATCTAAATAATGCATAACCTGCTGCAAGCCCGATTGGCGCCTAAGTGCCCACTCCATGAAGAAGCTGAATCGGTCAAATGCAGTGCAGGACATCGAGCATCCCATTGTCAATGGGAAGGCTGCACACATACGGAACCCCTGGTCATAGATCAGCCATGTTTGACCAAGGAAATCTGTGTAGGCCCTGTATATCAAATGTAGGTACTGAAATAGAGAAAACACTAGGTCCGGGTGAGCCGTGACTACTGTACCTGCGTAAATAATGTATCCTGGCAGCCAGTTGGCCCAGCACCTATTTGGCTTACACTGCCTCAATTTCTCCCACTCCCTTTCCTCCTCTTTTTCTGAACCTTTGTTCTCCACTTTCCTATTCAAGAGCTTGAAGACATCTACAAACTTATCCGTTCAGATCTTTTCTACTGTTGCCGGCAACAGATGGTCCCCCAATGGTAGTGATTGATCACCGCTTGGGAGAGCATCCCGCGCCACAGAATTATATTCCGTATTCGGAATGAGAGGAGGTGTCCCAGCTCCTGGGAGCTGTGGAACCCCAGGTGTCTGACCAGGTAATGGCCATTGTGGATATGGGGCAGTCCAAGGTTCCCCCCCCCAGGATTCTGTTCCCACTACATGGCGTGCTTACCCCCACAGGGATATAGTAAGTCTAACAGCTGGTGTCCTGCCAGGTGGGGTAACTGGGCCCAATGGCCATAAACCTGGTCCCGCTGATGTGTCTTGTGTGGGTGCAGACTCACCTGGAACAGCTAAACCAGAAGCTGTGATTACTTGGCTGCTTGGTCCTGGGTGGTCCAAAGCTCTTACCCTTGCTGCCTGGTCATCGCCCTCTGTCTGTCTGGTCGCCTCCTGCCCACACTCCGCCTCTGTTTGCATCTCCTCTTCCATCATTATTGTCTGGGTACCAATCATTACCTGATGAATCTCTTCAACTTCTGCCTTCTGATGCTGTGAGCCAGTCTCCATCATAGCCCCACAGCTGCTGGAAATGCTGGCATGCTCATTCCCTAAGACAACGATACGAGACAACATAATACAGTCGTGCCCCGCTGGACGATTACCCCACTCTACGATGAATCCGCATTACGTTGACGTTTTTGCAATCGCTTTTGCAATCGCAAAACGATGGTTTAAATGGGGGAATTTCACTTAGCGATGATTGGTTCCCTGCTTCGGGAAATGGCTGCCAGCTAAAGAAAATTGCCCCCCACTGTTTTCTAGGATGGATTCCTTGCTTTACAGGCACCGAAAATGGCTGCCGTATGGAGGATCTTCGCTGGACGAGCAGGTATTCAGCCCATTGGAACGCATTGAACGGTTTTCAATGCGTTTCAATGGGTTTTTTCATTTTGTTTGACGATGTTTTCGCTCTACAGCGATTTCACTGGAATGAATTAACATCATCAAGCGAGGCACCACTGTATTACCCAACTGCTTGAGCTCTTCCAACTTGCAGGCCTTCAAGTCCCTACTAGACCTCTGTGCCGCACCTGCACTTGCCGCTTCCCTGGCTATTTCCATCTCCCTTTCCAACCTGCTCAGCTTTTCCAGTATAGCTCCATAGCCTGGCAAAACTTCTTCATCCGAGGAGGGGGGAGCTGCTTGCACGGGGGGGAATGCCTTGCGCTTGGTCGGTTGTTTTCCTTTTTTATTTCCTTGGCATTTTCTGGGCCCCATACTGGTCCTTGCAAAGCACCTTGCCCAGTACTAGTATTTCAAAATTAATACCCCCTCTCTCTCTCTGTCTCTCTGTCTCTGTCTCTGTCTCTCTCTCTCTCTCTCAAACATATATAGACACTCACCACACCACCAAGTTATCACCCACAAAGAACTCTACTTACAGTGCGAGGGGTCCAGGCTATGTGCCTGTCCCCCCCCAGCTCTCCCTTACTCCCTTCTTCCCCCCTTTACAAAATTTAATTATATATTATTATGGGGTTTGTTTGTTTGTTTGTTTAAAAGAAGTGGGGCTTACAAGCTCCAGATTTGGCCAAGACCCCACCTCTGTGTGGACAAGGAACTGCTTTCTCCCCCAACCCCTAAGTCGCAGAGCTGCTGGCCAACAGGCGTGCACGGAAGGCCCTGGCTCAATAAAAGGTACCTTGCCTAGCCCATCACGTGCCTGTGTCTCCCCAACTACTATGGGGACTGGGGACTACCTTTCCCCAAACCACCAAAGCATCCAAACCCATGGTTGCACAGCTGTGCAACGCTCCACTTTGCATGTGCACGTCAGGCCTGAGGGCAAAAACAAAAGCACCTCGCTCAGCCTGC
Organism: Pogona vitticeps; assembly: GCF_051106095.1. NCBI lineage: Eukaryota > Metazoa > Chordata > Lepidosauria > Squamata > Agamidae > Pogona > Pogona vitticeps. The sequence goes on from NC_135785.1 coordinate 95,617,836, forward strand.
TGGACGCTTGCTACTCGCTCCTAGACAATTTCGCTAGCAAGAGGCAATGCATTGGGCAAGCAGCCTTAATAAAGGCTCCCTCTCGCCCTCCCTCCTCAGCCACCGTACTGGCCTCCTGCACTTGCCTCAGCCGGCCAGCCAGCAACGAGCTCCTGCACCCGCAGCCAAGGCGGAGGAAGGAGCCTTTTGCAGGATGTATTTTTCAGTGCTGGGAGCCAGGCTTTGTTGATTTTTAGACTTTCTTCTTTTTTGTCGAAGCTGTGCTGGTGTTTGTGGATTTCAATGGCTTCCCTGTGTAGTCTAACATAATGATTGCTGGTTTTGTCCAGTACGTCTGTGTTATGAAATAGAATTTAATGTCCAACTTGTTCCAGGGCATGTTCAGCTACTGCCAATTTTTCTGGTTGTTTTAGTGCGCAGTGTCTTTCATGTTCTTTGATTCTGGTGTGGATGTTGCATTTTGTAGTCCCAATATATAACTGACCACAACTGAAAGGTATATGGCATACTCCTGTAGTGGTGAGGGGGTCCGCTTTGTCCTTTGCTGACTGTAACATTTGTTGTATTTTTGTGGTGGGCCTGAATACTGTTTGTAAGTTGTGTTTTTTCAAAAGTATCCCCTTGAGATCTATGACGCCTTTGATGTGGAAATACATTATTTGTGGGTATGGTGTCTCCCCAAGTCACAAATATTCATGTGATATCTGCATGGACCAGTGAGAGTGCTGGATGGGCAGAGTCATGAGATACAAGACTCAGCAGGAGGAGGGGGGTTAGATAGGGAACTAGTCAGAAGAAGATTGAGAGATTGAAAGTTTTGGAGTTTGGGTAGGAGAGTGGTGGTTGAGAGTGGGGAAAGGATAATGTTTGTTTAACAACATTGCTTGTTCTCTCATCACCTGTAACAATAAACAATTTCTATTTGGTTCTTTTAAAATGACATATGGCCTAGACTTCAATTATTAATAATAGGTAACATTAATGTAATCAACTGGTGGCAGCTGAGGGGCACGTAGCATGAGCTCTTAGTTTGGTGAAACAAGCAGGGGCCACTGCTTGTTTCACCAAACTAGCAATGGGGATCATGACAGTGGGTGGGGATTGTGACAGTGGGTTTTTCTTCTTCAGTTCAGTACAGTATTGTTTTCTCGGTTTGATGGCTCTTGTGATTTCATTCTTGGAATAGCCATTTCTCTTAATCCTTTCTAACAGTAGCTATTAAGTGGAAATTTAGATTTAGCAACTTTGATTCTAAAAAAATGTGGTTTGAAAATTCATTCGGTGAAGGATGGATCAGTCTTGCACATCTCTTCTTTCCCAGATATGTTCAATGGAAGGTGTAAACTTTTGAAAAGGTGCTCTTCTTAAAATTATGAGTGTTAAAATATGGGTTCGGTAGCTATTGCAGTTTTTGAGAATTTTTTCTGAATAGTTGCACAAATTGTCTTACTGCTTTCATTTCTGGTTTCCTGCAAAGGCTATTCATTTTCAGCATAGCACTAAAAGGGGAAAAGACAAAATCACTCACTCACAGTGTCTCCCCCCCCCCCCCATATGCATTCACAGCCCTGAACAGATGCATAGTTTGAAGGTAAGATTTTCTTATAGGGAACATCCATGGGCCACTGTCCTGCTCAGCTTCTACTGAAAACAAGGTTTTGCAAGTGTAATAATATAAGGATGTACTACTTGTGAAAGTGTACCTGATGGAGGACCATTCTTCATGGAAAAGAGGTCACCACTTTTGCAACGCTTATGCAAGTGGCACAGCTTGTTACTGTTCTGGTTGGACCTTCTGCTCAGCAGACGTTTAGTATGACATCCATCATAGTTAGATATTTTGTCAATGTGATTCTGTCTTATGCAACAGGGATTCAAAATGAGAAAAATGTAGATTCTATGACATTTTACGATGGGAGGGATGTGGAATTAAAATGGGTAGTAAAAAGTCACAAATTTTTGGTTGGGCAGTCCTAGAGCACGGCCTCATCTAGCATACTGTGTCTAGTTCTGGATGTCAACAAACTGGAGCAAATTCAGAGGAGGGCAACAAGGATGATCAGGGGACTGGAAACCAAGCCCTACAAGGAAAGACTGAAAGAACTGGGCAAGTTTAGCCTGAGTTCTGAGAGGGAGATATGATAGCACTTTTCAAATACTTGAGGAGAGGCAGGATTTGTTCTCAGTCATCCGAGAGTGTAGGACACATAATAATGAGTTCAAGCTACAGGAAGTCATATTTAGGCTGAATATCAGGAAAAGCTTCTTCACTGTTAGAACGGTATGACAATGGAACCAATGACCTTGGGCAGTGATGAGAACGCCAGTGCTAGAGGCATTCAAGAGAAAATTGGTCAACCATCTGTCAGATCTGCTTTGATTTGGATTCCTCTACAGATATCATTCAGTGTGAAGATTCTGTAGTGAAAATTGTTTTCCCCTCTCAATCAGGAAGTGTGGACTGAGACAAGGCCATCAATCTTCAGACTTAATTCTGATTCTTTACATGCCTGTAAATGAAACTAAGCTCATAATCTGACTCAGCAGTTGTGGAAGCACTGTTGGTTTCTCTTGGGTCAACACAAAAATATCAAGACAATGTAATCACCACTTTTTTGGAATGGTGTACAGCTTAAGGAACAAAATCAACTCTAGCAGAATAGCCAACAAGTCCTTGAGTCTGTTGATAAGAAAGCCCACCTCTCTTTCTTCCTTTGTGCCATTGTGTCTTTGCATTGGCTTCCACTGTAAGGAAAATGTAGGACAATGTCTGCCTTGAGACTCAGCCTTGCTGCAAAATTTCCTCATGGACTCTTTTATTCTAGTTTTGATGCTGTAATACATGTGTGGGGTTTGGGTTAGAAATGTGCTGTAAGGGCTTTATGAAGAATTGCTTGTTTGAAAAAGCTTTTGGCCTTTAAACGTTAGGAACTATGAGAATGTTCTGGTCTATATTATTGAATCTGAAAGCATTGCAGCCGAAGGAAAGCAGAAATATGTACAAGAAAGAAGCAAAAATGGAGGGATGCGGATGTGTACTTCTATTCTACTACTCCCAGAAGAGCACTAACCCAAGATCCAAGTAAACAAGGGCTGCTAGCAGATTACTGTTTGTGTGCAGTGATTTGTGTGTTACAGCTCATCCAGCATAGGAATAAAATGAAATTACTCTAGAGAATAAATCAGAGGGCAGGTATAGTTTCTCCCTTCTTCTTTTCTACAGTCATGAGTGTCTGGGAGACAGAAGCTGTTAATCCTAGGCTATGGATGTGAAGAATACTCATGAAATTATTTGTTTTGCTCAAAGCAGCTTTTCTCACCAGGTCTTTACAGCCTGTTGAAGAGTGGCTAGCCTCAGCAAGAGGGCCTCCCTCTAGTATGAGACTGAAATGAGGAGCAGTTTCCCCATAACCCGTCAAAGTTTCTGTCATTTAATCAAAATGTATATGGATATAACTTCAAGGTTTTCCTATTGTGTGACAAAGCACACAAATTGTCTTACTGCTTTAATTTTTGGATTCCTGCAAAGGCTATTCATTTTCAGCATAGCACTAAAAGGGGAAAAGACAAAATCACTCACTCACTCACAGTGTTCCCCCCCCCATATGCATTCACAGCCCTGAACAGATGCATAGTTTGAAGGTAAGATTTTCTTATAGGGAACATCCATGGGCCACTGTCCTGCTCAGCTTCCACTGAAAGCAAGGTCTTGCAAGTGTAATAATATAAGGTTATGCTACTTGTGAAAGTGTAGTTTTCACAGGTACAAAGTGAAAAATGGGGTTCAGCATTTGCTCTATGAATAAAAGCATGTAAATGAGAGACAATTTGAGGCTATTCACAAAGGCAGTTAATTGAGAGATTTATTCAAGTCGCAGAATCTAAACAGGAAATAAGATCCATGAAATGAATGTACAGTATGTTAGAAATCAGAGGAAGATAATGAATTTCAGAGAAAATACGATTTAGTGATTAACTGGAAAGTGTAGCGTTGAACAGATGATTTAGATGAAGGAGGAACAGATACCCTGAACATCCAGGATGACAAACAAGTGAGTCCTAGATTCAATTAAATCTGAACTATTTCTGGAGACAAAAGTGTGTTGAAACAGGCTATCCTACTTGGGGCACATCATGAGAAAGCAGGGTTCTCTGGAAAAGAAAACAATGCTGGGAAAGGTGGGAGGCAGCAGGAAAAGAGGAAGACCAAACGTGAGATGGACTGACTCCCTTAAGGAAGCCATAGGATTGAGTTTACAAGAGCAGAGAAGGACAGCTGGACATTTTGGAGATTGCTCATTCATAGTGTTGCCGTAAGTCAGAGGACACTTGATGGCGCATAACGACAACTTTGTTGAACAAATTGCGTTAAAGTATCAGATGAAATTATGGCATGCGAAATTAATCATGGTAGCCCCATATTTAAAAACACCTCTCTCTCTCTCTCTCTCTCTCTCTCTGTTCCATGTCATACAATCATGCAAAGATAAAATATGCTGTTAATGAGGTTTTAGGAAATCATCATGTATTCAGAGCAATCCGCAGGGCAAAAATCTAGCCCACAAAAAACTAGCTCTGTGTACAATTACAAGGAGTAATTCTTATACAATATGACTATACAACCATATTTTTAAACATTTAACTAAACCATGATTAAACCAGAAAGTGAAATGCAGAGGTTATGAAATCACGTGGTTCCCTTTTTCCTCAGCCAAAGGCAGTTCATAGGTAGGTGTAAATTAAATGAGTTATGACAGAACTGACTATAGCTGCTTGGAGCATAATGTGGAAAAACTATAAAATCCGGCACTGCTGGGCTTAACTATAAATATTATTAGAATATGATTAAAATGCACGGTCTTTGGTGTGAATCAAAGGTCATGTGAGTTTGAGAGAAGAGAAGAGAAGACACATACACTCGCAGATTATGCACAATTCACCAATATTCACACATTTCTTCCTATTCAGAATGCTCAGGCTTTGAAATGTTACAATTTCAGATGTGGAAAAAAACAAAACTGACAGATTCATCCATCCAGGCAAAAGTGGTCAATTTTCACAGTGAAGGAGGTGAACTTTCTTTGCCCATATGTAACCAGGATTCTAAATTTTACAGGAAACCTATTTCAGAAGTGTTTCTGCTCTAGAGATGATCTTTCCAGTTGAAACCCAGTGTGGCATAGTAGTTAGAGACTACTGGGTCTTAGGCAATCTATGTGGAAGTCTTCACTAAATCACAAAAAATTCATGGGCTGATCTTGGCCCAGTCTCTCTCTTTCAGCATGACCTTTCACTCAAGGCTGTTTTGAGGAAAGGGGAGAGGGAAATCCATGTATACTTCCTTGAACTCATTGAAAAAGAGTAGGGATAGAAATTAAATTAATACAATAACAATAATAAATATGAGAGAGTGGCAAGACAAATGGGCTTGTCTTGCCCTCTTCTTGATGTACTTCTATGTTCCATAGGGTGGGCCCCTTCCAGCTCTACAGTTCTAAGATTCTAAAAGAACGCATGAATAGGACTCAGATAATATGACAATGGGGGGGGGGGTTAGTGCAAGGTAGAAAACTACAAGAAATTCTCAGAAAAGGCAAACATTAAATAACTACCGGTATTTATTAGACAAATACCGCAAAATTCTAGAAATCACAACTTGCTTAATAGAAGAAATGAAATTAAGCCGTAGTAATAATACTAAAGAGCACTGGTTTTTAATAGAAAAACAAAGCCTTCTCATACTTAGGCAAAGAGGTTTGCTGTTTGTTTTTCAATTTTGAGAGTGAGAAAGAGAGCTTTGCATCGAGTCTTAAGGGAATCCAGCACTTGGCTTCTTGCTGTTTAAGCACTGGAAAATATCAACATACTGAGAACTTAGTACGTATTGCTTATTTAAGGGCTTATGTGAGATGTCTACAGTATTTGACCACATACTGTTATTGTCAGCACGGAGAAAGTTCATATTGTGGCCTTTTGCTATTTAGCTGTTAAAGACAAAGAATATGTTAGAGAAAAAGTGGCAAGCCACAAACATGTTTGAAAATGCAGGGATTTTAATTCAGACTATAAGAATGAAGCACAGCATGCCCTCTGAATGGGTTATTTTCCAACTTCCATGTACAGATTTCTCCACTTCTTTCTGACCTGCATATGAAGGATATCTTCTCTCTTTTCTTTGCTTTCTTTGACTGAATCAAATTCTCACCCATCCCTACTCTACTATGGGTACAACTGGGATTGTCTACATCAGTGGTTCCCAACCTTGGGTTCCCAGATGTTCTTGGATTAAAATTCCCAGAAGCCTTCACCATTAGCTGTGCTGGTCAGGTTTTCTGGGAGTTGTAAGCCAAGAACACCTGGGGATGCAAGGCTGGGAACCACTGGTCTACATGGTCAAATCTGGGAGGTTGTGCAGAAATTTCACGGTATTGCTTCCTCAAAAAATATTAGTATCAGCAGAGAATATTGTCATCAATTTTAATAGAACCTAATTGTTCTCTATGGTTTCAAAGAACTGACACAATTTGGAAACACTCATCAGTATGAACTGCAAAAAGCTTGCTTCAAGCACCAAGGCCCTAAGTAAAATGTAACCTAAAACAGAGATAAGTTCTTTTAGAAGTTCTTTCAGAGATTTTAAAAATAGCTTTCCCCAAGGCCTCTTGCATTACTCCTATGACTCCTAAGAAAGATCTGTTTGAAAGGCGGAGGGAAATGAAAAATAACAGCAATAAAATGTTGAGGAACTCTCTAAAAACATTTCTGAAATACTGCTTCTGTAAGATCTTTTATACATCAAATATTTTGTGGTATGACAGAGTATAAATGTCATACTGAACTGCATTTGGCATGACCTAAAGAGCTCAAAATTTTCGCACCATGCCATACTATCATGCAACCTATGCCATGTTTTCTAGGAGAGAGAGAGAGAAAATGATGTCTTTTAAAATGTTTCAAGCATTTCTCTTTCTATGTATAAGGGAGGGATGCATATTCTTGCTTGTCTCATGCTCATAGTGAGGAGGAGGAACCACAACATTGTTCTCCTTGCCACAGAGTAAGGTAGTTTGTAGCAGTCTCAACGAGACAAGAAAACGAAAACTAATTTGCGAAGTAAACAAAACTACACAAATAATGCAAACCTCACAGAAAAAAAAACACTGCATAGGAACCTGGAATGTAAGATCTATGAACCTGGGTAAGCTGCATGTGGTCAAACAGGAGATGGCAAGAATAAACATTGACATCCTGGGCGCCAGTGAACTAAACTGACTGATTGCTGGAACCCCCAGTAATGCCCACAATTACCCTGGGACACTCCAACCACTGAGATATTAGGAAAGGCTCAAAACAAGGTCACCATATGGTATGTGCACTCCACCAAACATTTCACACAACTGTACAATCAGGAGAAACACTGTTTAGATATATTTTTGCATCTTAGAACAGTCTTCGTTTTCCTCGTTGTCTCAGTCAACATGCTAAATTTTACTGATATATTACTATATTAGGATTGTGTGTGTATATGATTGTAAAAAAGTGCTTTGGATGAATAGGTCACACAATCAGAGCACTGGGTAGCCCCATGGTACAAAGTTTGTATTTCCCCTTTTGGATTTTTTTTTTTTAAAAAAAAACAGGGATCCAGAAAGGCACACAGAATGTTCCAGATCCAGGGATAGAATGTGGCACTCAGTCCCCTAAAACAGGGGTCCCCAACCCCCAGTCCATGGCCCAGTGCCAGTCCGTGACCATGGCTGGACCGGGCCATGGAGACGGATATCCCCCCCTGCATGCACTCCCCCACCCACCTGCACACACGACCCACTACCCGCACACACAGATGCCCCTCCCCTCAGCAAGCAAACCTGCCCCTTCACACATGCGCACAAGTGCGCTCCACCCCTCTGCAAGTGCCCCTTTGCACATGCACAGGAGTGCATTCCACCCCGTCGTGCATGCGTGCCAGCACACCCTGACCCTCTACGAGCATGCACTGCGTCTCCGCACATGCTTTAGCATGCTACTTCTCTCCACAAACATGCTCCACCCACCCATGAGTGCAGAGGGTGCCCCTGCAAACGGACTCCCCCAACTAGTCTGCGACTCAGAAAAGGTTGTGGACTATTGCCCTAAAAGCTACAGGACAAGTCAGATGTGTTTGCCCTTTGTTCTGGTATATAGAAGAACATCTAAAACAAATTGTGAAACCTTGAGAAATAAAAGTAGTGTTTCTTTTCTTGCTCTAGCCTGCAGATGACAAATCTTACAGGCTATGAACATTCATTCACAACCTAAATCAACAAGACCAAAGACTTTTGCAATTATCTTTTACATGACTACTGTAAAGTGCCACTGATATCATGTGAATCCAACTTGACAGAGGCCAAGAGGATTTTCCCATACTATGTAAGAATAAATTGTTCTCTGTAGGTTTTTTGTAATAATGGGCAAAGAATCTGGAAAACCATGTTTATGATTTTCTGAGATGAGGAATGAAGAAGTGGGCTCCTTTTCAGATTCCAGCCAGCCAGCAATTCACTTTCCTTGTATTTGCTCCTCTACCTCTGTTGCACACAAGTATAACCTGATTAAAAAAAGAGAAAAACATGCCACCATAAAGACTAACTTTTATATTTCAGTGTGAAATATATTTTGTAGATACATCCACTTTTTTAGACATGCAAGGGTGAAGCAAAAGCAGAATCCTGAACTCTTGATTGAGGCTCCTGCTACTTCAAACCTCATAGGAAGCGTGGGACTACCTAATGAAACCAGGATATGTCTGCAATCAACATTCCTACACATAATTAGTTGTGTCAATAGTGCTGTTGTTGCTTTGTTGATCCATATCCTGTAGCTACTTTCTAAATAACCCATGATTTTGCCTCATTCTAATATATCTGAAGCAGTGGATGTACCCACAAAAGCTCATATTGAAATACAGTGGTGCCTCGCTTAACGAGTGCTTCGTTTAACGATGAATTTGCTTAGCGATGACTTTTTTGAGTGTTTTTGCACTCCATTTAACGATGGTTCCTATGGGCAATTTTCGCTTAGCGATGTTGGGACCATGCTTCGCATAACGATTAAATTTTTGGCTCCCCTGTTTCGCTTAATGATGGTTTAAACAGCCTCATGTTTGCTGTTTTTTAAATGTTATAAAGTTAAAGTTTACTGTTTAAAATGTTTGAAATCATAAAGTGCACTTAATAAACCCTTTGTTAACCAAATTTGACTTTGTTCTGACTCTTTTTTAATTTGTTGTTGATTTTTTCCCTCATTGAGATGCATTGAATAGGTTTCAATGCATTTCAATTGGGGAACTGCGTTTCGCTTAGCGCTGTTTCCTATGGCAATTTTCGCTTAAGGACAGCAATTATTTCCTATTGGAATGGATTATCTGGTTTTCAATGCATTTCAATGGAAAACCGCGTTTCGCTTAGCAATGTTTTCACTTAGCAATGAATTTTTTGGAACCAATTAAAATCGTTAAGCGAGGCACCACTGTATATACATCTTTAAGTTGTCTCAATGTTTTTTTCTTGTCTTTTTTGTTCTGATTTTGCCTGGATATGCTTGCACAACTAAGATGGCAACTCCTTTGAAAAGTACAGCTATGAAAGGCATCTGTTCCACTAGAAATCCTTGCTCTCCTTTCACAGGCACATCTTTTAATGTTAGTGACCATGTTCAGTCTTCCCCATAGGATGTTTTTCTCATATATAGTGGTGCCTCGCATTACGACGTTAATTCGTTCCAGCGAAATCGCTGTAAAACGAAAATGTTGTAATGTGAAAATAAAAAGCCCATTGAAACACATTGAAACCCCTTCAGTGCATTCCAATGGGCTGGAAACTCACCGTCCAGCGAAGATCCTCCATAGGGCGGCCGTTTTCGGTGGCTGTCTTGTGAGGAATCCGCCTGTAAGAATTTCAGCATCATCAAATGTTCTCCTCCAGTGTTATTTTTAAAATATCATGCCTTGTCACTGAAATTTCAGCAATAAACTGCCAAATCTATAGGAAAACTCAATAAGGCAGTAAGCAAGCCCTTTATTCCCCCAGGAAACCGTTAAACAGGAAACGTTCAATTACCACTGTCTTCTGAAGTGTTCCCTTAGCACTTATCTTGGTTAAGACTTGATTGTGGATTGCAGAGGATTAAACTTTCTGTTGTGTAAGAGCTTAACTGTTAATTAAAAGTCTTAAATCTTAACTACTACAGCCATTCTCTACAGGGGGGACAGAGCCCTAGCATATTTGACATGGGCCACAGACTGGAAACAATTGTTCACACATCACCTTATAAGGTTTGTTATGCGACTCATACAGTCCTGATTTCTCCCTATATTTCTTTCATATTCTTTTATGGACATAGCCAAAAAAAAATAAAAATAAAAAAAGGGAACTGAACTATTAGAGAATCCCAGATTTGTGATTCTACTGCTGGCTTATTAAAGTAAGTGTGAATAAGTGTGAATAAATACATAAATAAAGACTGTAATCAGTAAATGATTTCTATGGAATGAATACTTATTTTATAAAGTACCCTGAGGGAATAAATTTGATATTCCAAAAATAGGACGAAGAAACTTAATTTTTTTAAAAAAACACACACTTCTGTATCAGATAATAGTTACATTTGCATATAATCCAGGTTAGGAAATCATGTATATTGCAACATTAATTTTATGTAAAAATTGTATCCAATGGCAAAAAGGAATTTTAAAATTAAAATTGAATTTTAAAAGAATGAAAAACTGAAATTAGCTAATGTTGAGTAACAGGCTTGTGTGCGTGCCCACATCCCCATACCCAATTTTGTTCTTCTAACACTGAGATGAACCAGAAGTAATACACTTCTTTATATCAGTTGCAAAGGAGAATGAGGAGACTCTGTGCTTGTTTGTTTGTTCAGATTATCTTGTCATATCATTGAAACAGGAAATCAGAAGGAAAATATAAGAGATAACTAGGGGTGTGGAAATGGCATCACGTTGAGTTTGCTCCAAATTATTTCTCTTATAAATTACAACTGATTCTGATTTGTAGTCCACCTGATTCTATTTGGAGCTGAATATTTCAAAGCGTTTTGAAAAACATGAAAATGAGAGAAATTAAAAGCTATGAACTAGGATAGGGGTGAAGCTCTGTACCATCAACTACTGCTTGACCTCCAAGGTGCAGACAAAGCTCCCACAAGTTTCCTCCCTCCCTCCCTTCCTTCCTCTATCTTCCCTCCTCTATCTACAATTTATTGACTTTGCTCAACCAAAGTGTTTGTTTAAGGAGGAAGGAATAACCCCAGTTAATAGCTTTGCTGCCCCAGTCGACAAAGTATCTGATTGCTGACTATGATTTGCCCCATCTGGAACACATGCATGCATAGAAGAAAGAAAGAAAGAAAGAAAGAAAGAAAGAAAGAAAGAAAGAAAGAAAGAAAGAAAGGGAAAGTGCTGTATAAATAAAAGCCAGCAACATAAATTTAAAAAATGTAGACTACAAAGTGGGTACAAGGAGACAATGTAGGTCCTATTCCTACTGCTATTCCTACTGCTACAGTGATTTGTCCCACTCAAATTCTAGACAATGGCACAACTTCCACACACTGCCACTTCATTAATTGGTTTCAGATCTACAGATACCTAAAAGCAAAGAAGAAGAAAAATCCCCAATGCCTATTCACCCTACTTCCTGAACATTAAAGCACTACAAATACTCATCTCTGTTTATTTTGTCTAATATCTTTCCCTGATTGACTGTGCTCTTCTTTGATGCTTGAGCTGTCAGTCTCTTTCTGCCTTGAGCTTCCTGGTTCTTCTGTTACTGAATTACTTTTATTTTCCCAGTGAGTGCTTTACCAATACACTAAACTAAACTAAAAATTGGGGGTGGGGTGGGGTTATCTGAAAAGCACTGAAAAAATATTTGTTGCTTCAGAAAGGCATGTTTCCAGTGGATGTGGGGATCCTGCTGTACACATGCATGCTTCCAGTAGTATAACTAACCAACTTTTAAACAAGTAGGGGAGGTAAAACCTGACCATCTGCTGAGCTGACAGAAGTCTCTTAGTTGGCACTACACCTTTTGTAAAAAAGGGAGAGGGGCATATTGCTCTCTGGTGACCTCCGTTGGAGACCCTTCCCAGCACTTCAGCAACTGGGATTTATGGTACAGTCTTGGTCTTTACTGGGTGGTATAGCTGAAAACATTATCAGGACATAGACACAGTGGTAAATCAAAAATAATTTCTCTTTCGTTCATTCTGTCTACGAAAACAAAACCAAGGAAATAAAATAAGAGGACTAACCAACATAATAAAAGGCAGAACAAAATTCCACCTCAAGGTTGGAGCAGGGGATGTCGGAGAATATAGTTAGTAATGACAAGGAATATATCCATTTTATAAGGAAAATATATATGCAGTTGGAAAGCCAAGAGTTTTTATTGACTTCTTTGAACTATAAAACCTGGCTGAGTTAGGTTTCTGGCTGCAGAGCCAGAGAGGTCTGGAGTTCAATCCCGCGCCCCCGTCCCCGCCTCCCAGAAAAGCCAACCAATGTGACCTTGTGCAAACCACATAGTCCCAGGCAACCCCCAGAAAAAGGGAATAGTAAATCACTTCTGAATACTCTCTACCTAGAAAGCCCTGAAAAAAATTTATTATAAGTCAGAATTGACTTGATGACAGACAGTTATTACTAGTGAACTGTACAGAAGCAAAAACAAACAAACAAACAAACCACCCAGTAGTACTGTGGTGAATATATTCTAGTTAATTTGGATTTTTTCTTTTACACCATAAACTGAAATCAGATAGTAATATGCAGCATTGAATCAGTGGGAATTTTGAGAGTCAATGCCTCCTTAAGTTCCATTGACTCACAAAATCTGCACTGCTTCAGTGGGTCTACTATATTTGCAGCATAGGGCTTGACCTACATGGCTTGGCTGGAGTGGGTTGGTGTGGGCTAAACAGGGTTGCTAGGATGCTTGGTATGCCATTTGGTGCAATCCTCACATACAAATGGCATACAGTGGTTGAAGAAGAGAGAGCCTGCCCACAACCAGACCTTCAAGAGAAAAGGGAACAAAATTCCCCCCTGTTGCCCTTCCTGTTTCCACCTGTTTCTGGGAGGAAGTTTTCCTTTTGTCTTTTTTTTTAAGTGATGTAGTGCATCTGATTGCCTTAGTAAATTCCCCACTTCCTTGGCTTCTCCATGGAGCCAAGGAAGTGTTTAATTTGCAAATATCCTAAAGTGGCTCTTGAAGATATAGCAAACTGACAACGGAAGGCTTGCTTTTGATTTGTTTCCAGTAATTGCACACACTGTAAACAAATGAAAACATAGCGATCCTACCTGTACCAAAAAAGTAGAAGTCTTGGACAGGGGCCAGAAAGGCGCAGATAGGACTGCTCTGAGGGCGGGCTGGTTCACGCCAGCAAATATATTGCCTGATCATTGGCTTTAGGAGTGAACGAACCACTTCCCATAGCAGACCAAATTGCGGGCTAAATATATGTGTTGTCCCTCTCTTAACACTGGATTTCAACCACGGATTATTTGTTCTTAGAGCTTGTTGTAGCCATCATTTTAGAGGATATTGTACAAAGGATTAGGTGCAATTTGAGATATATCGAACAGTGTCTGTCTTAGAATACTGTGTTTCCCCAAAAATAAGACAGGGTCTTATATTAATTTTTGCTCCAAAAAACACATTAGGGCTTATTTTCAGGGCATGTTTTATTTTTTTCATGTACAACAATCTACATTTATTCAAATACAGTCATGTCATCTTCTTCTGGTTGCTGCACAATGGCAGAGGGTGGGGTTTCATTCAACTGGGGCTTATTTTTGGGGTCGGGTTTATAGTACGAGCATCCTGAAAAATCATACTAAGGCTTATTTTCAGGTTAGGTCTTATTTTTGGGGAAACGGTATATTTTTAAAAAATAAGGTAATAAATAATTACTTTAATTAATGGTAGCAGCTTATATTTGCATGTCAGTCACTCATGTATACTGTATATTTTTAAGCAATCACAAATGTCTAAAATGCAGCCTTGTCTCATATATTTGCACATTAGTGAGGATCATGATGCATTTTAAATAAAGAAAATGTGCAGAAAACCAGGCATACATTTTTAAAAAAATGCAAATAGATACAAATGAATGCAACTGCAAAACAAACATAGAAGCATGCTTTAGTCAATGGAAAAATGTGTAAAAATGCATACCTAGGTAAAAAAACATATAAGGGATGAGAAATGAATGTATAAACAAGTTTGAGACAGGCTTGGTTATTCCAGACATTAGTTCTACTTTTCTTATGGAAGTACAAGCTACGCTATCTTGTCTTTCAGTACCCATAAGTCAATGTAAGAATTGGATAAACACACAATGATTGCAGTCAAACCAAATTCCTAGTTAGCTTGAAATACAGTGCATTCAATCTTTATGGGCAATCATATGTAAAGCTATATGCATCTCAAGAAGTATTTGAACAAATTTAAGCAATCTGTTTCTATTGAAACGGAATCATTTTTGTTATGTATAACTCAGCACATGCAAAATATGAATACAGCAAATGCTCTTTAGCTTTAGAGCTCTATTTGGATAATGTGAGAAGATTTGTCTGGGAAATGCAGGTGTCTTTTAATCCCACAGTCAAAGGGCCTGCCCAGACTGGCTGTTTTGGCGTGGGGTGGATTGGGCAACAAAAAGTATGTTGAGGCTGGGGGGAGGAGTAATGTGCCATGTGGTGTGTTCCTTGCGTCCAAACAGCAAATGATTCTTTATGGTTTGCTCTGCTGTCAATTAAACACTTCTTCAATAGTCTGCAGAAGATCAGGGGAAGTGACATTATTTTTTAAAAATGTCTTTGTTTTTGTCTTTGGCTATGTGCAATTTCTCAGTCAGTAATGCACAAGAAGGCAAAGATTTTTTAAAGAAAAAAATGAAAGTGATTCATTGCATCCCATAATTCTCCATTCTGCACATTCCATATGACAGATAGACACATTGCAGATACAGTGGACCCTTGACTTATGGAATTAATCCATATTGGAACTGTGGCCACAGGTCGAAAATCTGTAGGCTGAGGGTCCATTTCCCATAGGAATGCATTGAAAACCATTTAACCCGTTCCAGCCAAAGAAAAAAATCCTGGGCTTCCAAAGCTGCACCCACTGCCCTCTGCCTTCTCTCCCCACTGTTGTCTGCCTCCCATCCCCATGGGGACAGGAGGCAGAGGGCACTTGGGACAGGAGACAAGAGGCCAGTGGGTGCACCTTTCTAAGCCCCGAAAGCTGACTGTGGGCGCGGAGCGGCTTTTGGTTTGCAGCTTTGGAAGACGGAAAGCCGAAAGCCGCTCTGTGCCTGCTGCCGGCTTTCGGAGCTTAGAAAGCTGCCCCCACTGCCCTCTTGTCTCCTGTCCCCGGTGCCCTCTGCCTCCTGTCCAGAGGAGGGAGAGGGCACCGGGGACAGGAGACAAGAGGGCAGTGGGGGGCTGCTTTGAATTTCCCGCCCTTTCCACCACCTTTCATAGATCAAAGCTCTGGCCGCAAGTCAAACTAAAATTTTGTAGCCTGAGCTTTTCCTACCTCGAAATTTCCGTAAGTAGGGACCTTCATAAGTCGAGGGTCCACTGTACCTAAATGTGGCTCACCTGGGCCTAAACTGAGAGGCACTGAGGCCTTGGTAAAGGTTCCCCTTGACAAATGTCCAGTCATGTCCAACTCTAGGGGGCGGTGGTCATCCTTGTTTCCAAGCCATAGAGCCAGTGTTTGTCCATCAACAATTTCCGTAGTCACGTGGCCAGTGCGACTAGACACGGAACAATGTTACCTTCCCACCAAGGTGGTACCTATTTATCTACTCGCATATTTACATGCTTTTGAATTGCTAGGTTGGCAGGAGCTGGGACAAGTGGCAGGAGCTCACTCCGTTGAGTGGATTTGAATTGTTGATCTTTTGACCTTGCAGCCCAGAGGCTTTGTGGTTTAACCCGCAGTGCCACCACATCCCACTTTTCTTAGCTAAGGCCTAAATCCAGTAGCTTCCTGTTAAGAAAGAAAGTTCTCACCTAGAAGTGGGGCAAAAACAGGATGCTTGGGCAAAGCTAGGCCTAGCCAGACTTCAGAACAGAGTGGAGATTTATTGGATTTGTAGTCCAGAACAATCTGAAAACTCATCCTTTGTACATAGAATAATAAATAATTAATCATGATAACTAATAACTAGAAAGTGGTGAAAAGATATCCTTATGGCAGACCTCATACGACATGTTACATGGATTAATTTTTTTAATCACAAACTATACTGTCATACCATAGTGGTGAAATATTACATAATGTCAAACAGTAAACAATATACCATTGTCACAAATCTAACATACAAGCCTGGTGAGAATGATCACAAGTGTGAAATAATGTACACACTTATGTACAAACACAAAGTCAGTAAGATATAGTCGAATGCTACACAAAAGATGAACATGTATAGTATATATAGTGACAAATGAAATTTCTGGTGTTCTTGAAAGCTTATGTTTTAGTGTGCATCCCTTGTCTTAAGTGGGGTAAAATGGGGGAAATGTGCCCCTCTTCCTGTTGAAGGTCGAAGCCATTGGTTCCTGATGTCAGCCAATCTTGGAAATTCACATCTTAATCTAGACCTACTAAATGATAACTGACAAATATACCCAAAATATTATAATTGTATACATCAATAACTTTCAGAGTGAAACATAATTTGTCTCTAAATGCAATACTATTTTCTTTGCACAGACTCCAGAAGAGCTAGAAGAAGTTTCTGATCTAGAAGATGACCATGATGCACGCAGCCGCACCAGTATTCAAACTGAAGGGAAGACTGATAGGGTATGTATCAAACATTTTTTTTTATCTAAAACTAGTTCATGCAAAGGCCAGAATTACTATTCCTTTAAAGCAGGGCTTGACAAGTTTCCCTCTAAAGTGTGCTCGACTCTGCCTCCCTCCATACAGCTTTCTCCTTCCTCTGAGTAGTGATTGTTTTCAGCCCCTTTGGTTCCAGTAGCGGGGAGGGGGCAGTCATGCGTCCACGCAGGGCGAAGTCACATGTACGAGAGGCAGAGCCCCACCCAGCAAGGCTCAAAATTAGAAGGTATGTTGAGGGTGGACACTTTCAGATACCCTGAAGCCAATTTTCCACTCCCAGACTCACCATTGGCTGTACAATTCTCCTACCCAAATAAAAAAATTCAGTTCTAATCATACACATCTTTCTTTCCCTCCCCCTCTCCAAAATAAGGTGTACAGAAGGCATGTGTAGCATTCACTTTTTGTTAGGTATAAGTCATGTATTATTCATGTTCTATGCAAATGTGGTGGAGAGGCGAAGCCGAGAGAGGTTAAAAGGCGGACCTTGAGAGGAGGAGTTAGTCAGTTAAGAGGCGGTCAGAGTGATAGTCAGATTCAGAAGAGATAGAGATAGAGTTAGAGACTGTTTAATATAAATAGATAGAGAAGGTGGTATTTAATTATGTGGCAAGAAGAAAGTATGTACAGAGAGACCTGTGAATGATTTGTTTATGAACATCTGTGATTAGTATTAATTTTGCTACACTTCAATAAATAAGTTTTGTTTGCATTTACTAGACAAGTGTTTGGACAAACGTCTTTTATAGTGTGGATAGAGGTAATCTACTGGTGGCAGTGAGGGAAACAAAGACTGGAAACTTTGTGAGTTGACAAAAGGTTGGTGCTTCATAGAGGTGAACGCCACAGCATGCATCTTGCCTGCCCCCTTGAAGCCCCCACATGTCCTCTGCTGTCAAGAGTCAAAAAAGCCTCACCTCGCTCTCCAGCTCTCTCCCAAGATTGCACCTCTTGCACTCTCCATCTGTAACTGCAGCCTGCCAGCCAGCCCTCCTGTCTGCCGGCTGGCAGGCTGCAGCTCCGGATGGAGGGTGCAAGAGGCACTGTATTGGGGGAGAGCCAGCGAGCGAGGCATGCTGCTGGCCCTTTTCCCCGAGTGCCTGAGGTGCCACCGAGTGATGCCTGAGAGCGGAGCTCACTCCTAGCCTGTCCTCGAAGAGCGCCTCCAACAGCGCCGCCAACAGCAGCTGCCACTGTCACCTCTTCCAGGGAAGCAGCTCTCTGGCTCTCTTTCTCTCTCGGCACCCCCAGCACCATCCTGGCCAGCGGCTGCCTCAGCACCTAGTGGGGCTTCCTCCTCCTCTTCATCCTGCTCCAGCCGTCTCGGCTCTGGAGGCTGCCTGGGCTCGCCTTGCAAAGTTTGCTCCTCTGTCGTGGTGAGAGTAGCTGCTGCTGCTGAGTGTGCCTTTTTTTTTGAGCTGGCACTCCCTCCCTTCTCTGCTTCTTCGTCCTGCTGCTGGTGGTGGTGATAGTGAAAAAGGAGCTGGAGGGGGTCGTGGCTGGCGAGGAGGGCTCGCATGCCCCTCCTCCTCCTCCTCCTCAGAGCCCCAGCTGGGCTAAGGAAATTCCTGGGCGGCTTCCTCGGGCTCTTGCTCCGCTTGGCGGAAAATCTGATGCAGCCCAGCCTCACCTAGACTCTGCCTCCAGCGGCCCCCAGGTAAATTGAGTTTGAAACCCCTGTGCTAAAACATTTCACTTTTCATCAATAGATTCCAAATACATAAACAATAGATTACAATGTACTTGGCATGTAGTGAATAAGAAAAGAATGTAAACCTAAACAGAGAGAAGTGAATTGCAAGTGTTTGGCAAGTATTTATCCCATTCAAAATTCAAAGATATTTACAATGCATGTGAATGGATTTTCCTAGCCCATGAAAGAATTTGTCTTATTAATATTTGCCACCCATATTAGAGCCTTTTGCTCTGTTGCAGCTACCTCAAGGCAGGGATGAGGTCTATATTCAAGTTGTTTGAAGTCTGTATTTTAAAGTGAACCAACTTAATTTTTATTTCCCAGACTGGATCACATTGACCTCTGGATTATCTATAGAAAAAGATATTGTCTTTTTAATTATGTAAGCTGACAGTTCTTTTTAAGGAGAAAGGTGGGATAAAAACATTTAAAATAAATAATAAATAATGCTTACACTTCCTTGTGGACTACTTCCATTGAGGTAGCACCAGTTTTAATTTCCAACAACATTGAAACCTAGCTAAATTTACACATGCCTCAAGAAACGGTAACATGCTTTTTTAAAAATGTGCCATCAAGTTGATTCCTGACTTGTCAGAATTTTCTAGGAATGGAGTACTCAGGAAGTATACTTACTTTTGATTCAAAAATTATAAATCAGAGACCTTTGGGTAGTGTGGGTGGCATATAAATTAAATAAATAAATAAAATTAAATAAATAAAATCAGAAACCCTAGAAGGACATGAAAATAGCTATTAACTGGTTTTAAAAGGCCTGTGAAATTGTACACACCGTAGTTTTATTCCTAGTTATTCTGGAGCTTTCATCCTTGCTTTTTTTTTATTTGCTGATTTGCTTCTCCACCTAACTGCACCTGGTTTGCCCTCCTCCCCTTGCTTCACTCACCCACCATTTGCCCATGTTGCGCTTTTATTATCACACCTTTATCAAATAGTCTCATGTCTACCTGTCTCCTTACTTCAACTGCTTCGCAGAATTCTCCTTTTAATTATTTAAAATAAACATTTTCTCTTTGAAGTACAGTAGTTGACTAATGTGTCACTTCCCTTTCCAACCACATGATCACTACTGCCAACCACTTTTTCTAAATAATCACAGGGAGCTAATTCTGACTGGGTGGTGGTATGATATGAGGTTTATCCACTTTGCCTTTGCTATCATTTAAGGCTGTGAACATCACACCTTTTCTTGTGCTTCCCTTCTCCTTTGAGAACAGAGGCTTACTGACCTCCCAAGATCTTTGGAAAACCAGATATTTTTGATACTAGCTCTCTGAAAAAAATGGGAAAGGCCCTGTCCAGGAAGATTCTGTTTGCTAGAATTTCTTTTCCTTCTTGAAGGCTGAGAAGGAGGCATTGGGAATATTTTTGAAAGTTGTCAAACTCATCATTGACATCTCACTGCTCCCTTAAATTTTTTGAAAAATAATTCTTTTTGATACTAACTCTTGGAAAAACATGGGGCAAACCCTGTCCCCGAAGACAAGAGATCTCCTGAGAAATCATCACATTCCAGTCATCAATTATAATGTATAATTACAAAGCATTTATTCATGTTGCACAAATGGGAAATGAAAATGTGATGTTGTGATTTTTCGAAACATCAGCGTTTCTCTTCATCTTCTCCACCCATCCAGCGCAAATAGTGTATTGTTTTTAAGAAAGCAAAAAGCAGCAGCAGCTGGTATCCCAATGTTGTTACATGACATCACACAGAATGGAGAAGGGAGGGCTGGAGGGATGTCCAGTGGAGATACAACCGCAAATGTGATCTCAGGAAACAATCCAGAAGCTATGCAGAACAGCATGGGCCAATGTGCTTATGGGATCTACATCAGCAGATTATATGCTGATGCAACAAAATACATACCACTGATTTGCAGTGGTGTGATAAATCATAAAGCATTGGTTCCCAACCTTGGGTTCCCAGATGTTCTAGGACTAAAACTCCCAGAGGCCTTTACCAGTAGCTGTGCTGGCCAGGATTTCTGGGAGTTGTAGTCCCAGAACCCTTGGAGATGCAAAGTTGGGAACCACTGCCATGAAGTAAGGCAATTATCCTACCTGCTGACACTGCTGACACTAGTTTGAGCCTTGTGTCATGGGCAAGCAGGAAAAGGGCTAGTGTCAGGGATGCGGATAAGTGCTAAGTGTTGATAGGCCCTATAGTTTGGCCATTAGGAAAATAATATCAAAGGGGTAGAATCCTGATTGTCTTTTCCATACTTTCAAGACCTGTTGCTTAAGAGGTCAGATACTTTACTAGCTTGCACAAACTTGGTAACTGTCAACCTGCTCACTTAACAGACCATTGAATGAACAGAGGAAACAAACAGGAAGCTGGTCAAGATATTTTATTGGTGAGTAGGATTGTCGGACACCCAGAAAAGTATCTAGTGATTCAGATCCTTTCAGAACAATCTGAAAGCTTGTTTTGTCTGGAGTGAATACAAAATTTGGGTCTAGAAGATATACAGAATCAAAATTTGACAAATCGAATAAAACCCATATTACCTAGCATTCACCTATCCTTCAATACTCTATTAAAATATACAAAAAAAAAAACATGGGCAGAAAAAGAAAACAGGCAATTCTGCTGTTGGAATAATAGAAATGATTACAGTGGTTTCTGTGGAATATTCTGCATAAAAGCTTCACTTTCTATTTTTCCTCTAATTGGCTTATCATGTTTCTGTTCAAAATTGAGCTATAGGGATGCAGATGGAATGAGATACTCAGGATGAAGTGGCATATCGGTCCTCATCTCACCTTGAAGTGCCTTTTGCAATCAGGACAATTCAGCTATGCAGATCTATAAATTATCTGCATTCCCTCTAAACATGAGAGAAAGGAAGTAGGAGGAGATTCTGGTGGAATGAGTTGTGCTGTAATTCAAACCATCCAAGATTTTTTTAAATTTCTTCAAGCAGAAAATTAAGTCAGAAAAAATGTAGTACTAGCAAAGAAAGCTAAATTTCATCACTTGCAAACCTGTGTGTCTCTTGGACTTGTGTGTCATTTTTTTTATTGGAACCAAAACACATACTATTTTGGAGATTCAAACAAACAAACAAACAAACACCCTTCTGTGGCCAGAGCCCTGTTGCTAATTTATGCTTAGAAAAGAGAAGTCACGTAAGTCTTCATGGCAAATTGCCACTCGTTGATGAGGTGCTGGTAGTGTTCCTGGGCACACACTCACTTGCGCGATGGGTTATGCACTCAGGAACAGAAGCAGCACTTCGTTAAAAAGTGGTGATGTGTTGTCAATTTGTTGTATTTATTCAAGTGTAAATCAGTAATGGGATTCAAACTAGTGTGCTGATTTTGTAAGCAATGTAGAGAGGCTTCCACAACTCACTGAAAATGCTTTTGAGACATAATGCTAACAAACTTAATGCCCATGAGCAAAGAATGCATCTTCATTAACACATAAGGGGTAAACAGGCTTGTTTCTTTGTAGGGAGAATATCTAAATGCAACCATTAGAGAACAAAATCAAATAAATTGAAAGAATCTTTTTGTCTGTTTGTTTGTTTCAAATGTTGTAGATGTTTTGTTACCTCAAGTCACATTCAGATATATCTTAGGGAAAATAAAATGTCTGTTAAACAACCCATATTTATCAGAAGGGAAGAAGAGCACTTAATCCTCCTTACTTGTGTCTTGAGGCATTTTTATTCCTGTGTAACATTTTAAACTCAATGCATTAACAATGACTGGGAGAAAAAGCATACCTATGGCAAAAATCAATAGATCTATTGGGACGTTGTTGTTGTTCCAGGACCTTTTTTGGTCTTCAGAAAGAAAACTATGTGGATACTCAGATCTGCCTCCCTACATCAGGTTTACACCCTCATGCAACTAAACATATACCACTAAGGATGTAATTGCTTTTCTGGAAGTATATCTTGTATAGGGAAGCAAAATTGTTATTTATGAGTGGCTGACATTTAAAGATAGTGTTAAGTCTCAGGGAGAGAGACAGTGTTGTGTAGTGGACTGAGTGCCAGACTAGGACTTAAGACACCTGGAGTCACATCTAGAGGATGATGACCATCCTAATAGGGTTTTAAGACATATGAGATATTTAAGAAGTGGCATCCCCCAGTGATTCTGGCCGAGTGGGGGATTCGAACCCAGGTCTCCTATCGAAACGATCCCCCAAATTCTCTGTCATGTTTGTAGATGATGAAATTGTGGAGGAAATTTAGCCAAGTATTTTCTGGATGGTGGATCCTTGTGGATGAGGATAAAAGCAGAGCTAGAAAAGAGCTCATTTCAAAATGAATTACTTCTGGAACAAATTACTTTCTGCAATAATGAGACAAAACAACATTATTTTTTTCCCTGTAACTGGCTGTAAACTACAGCTTTTTAAATTGAACCAGATTGAATGCCTGCCTATATTTAATTACTGATTGATGAACAGTGCTGGCTGGGGCAGCAAATGTCTGCTGGCCTAGGTGCTCCCCCACTTCTTCTTTTTCACTGATGCTGCAGAGAAAAAAAATCTCCTGGAGCAGCCACTCATTCCCTTATTCAATCAGGAGAAGAGCAGTTAGGAACGTGAGAAGGTTCATAAGGACAACAGGAGCCGCAGGCTGCTGGACATGGCCAGGATAAATTGATTAAACAGAGATGTCTTCTGAAAAGTCAAGTCCAGAATTCATGAGTTGCCTTGATGAGTCTGGTTGGTTCTAGAGAAAGCACAGAGATTCCTGAATCAGCTGTAGTATTTCTGTTGAGGGCAGGGTGGGGGGGGGAGATTTAAATCTTCCTTCTATCTAGTTATCTGCAAAGCAAAAACATTAATATTTATTATTTGGGGAGGTGTTCTTTCAAGGGGTACCCCTTTCACTTTTGTGTTTTTTGTGCATTGTTCTGTACATTTAGCCTCTTTTGAGTCGTATTGTTTTGTTTTTCCCCATCTAACATTCATCTAAAAGCCCTAAACAAACACAAGCACCCGTACAGAAATTATTCAAACACAATTGGTATGGTGTAGTGGTTAGATACAACAACTCAGGTATCCTTACAACCACTCTCTTAAGTGTTATCTCCATACATAAATGGAGGTATGAGGATAACGGACTCGCTTTTGCCAGGATTTTATCTAGTGAGTTCATGATACAAAGATTTGAACGGTAGATTTTTGATATCTTTAAAAACCCATTGAACAATGTACTGTAATTCCTTTTCAACACAAAAAGAGCAGCTGCATCTACCCCTAAAGCTCCATCTGTGGCAACTTTATAGAAGACAAGGTAGTCAGCCATAACCTGCATGCAATGGTTGGACTCTGTACACAGAAACCTAGGGATGGTCACTGAGTTACACTCATTGAGATGAACCCACCTCATGCCCAGGTACAATTTCCCCTGTCTGGGAATGAAATCAAGTTGGATAAGCTGAATAGATGGCCAGCAACATTTTGCATCAGACTTTGGTGGCCACTTGGAGCAGCTGCCTTGTTCTGCAGCAGGCTTGTACACGGTCTCTTGTATGCGGCAAAATTGTCTTCAGACGAACAAACCCTTCCCCAGGCCTCCACCCTGCTGCTTGGTAGGAACAGCATGTTAGCAAACCCCATGCAGTCTCTGCACACTATGAATGCAGATTGTGGGGTATCAAGGTACATATACGATTAAAAGAATAGCGTGGAAACAAAAATTGCTTAATTCCCCAGGGTTTAACTCTGTTTGAATTTTGCCAGCTCTTAAAACATACTGTGTGAAATGATTATGCTCTACAAGAATAACTAAACAAAACACTTGGCCGAGAAGCTCCCACAGCTGCCCATTTGGGTTTGAATTAAATCTAAAAATTACTGCTCATGAAAGTTAAGACAAACAAGGCTTTCCTCAAAATGCTTTCCATACAGAAGGCTGCATCTCTGTTCTCTGTGAATAGAGGTTGTGCCCTCGCAGAAATTACTCTATAAACATTCTGTAATGACTTTCTTTGTGGGATTTATTTACTTCATGTGAGATGTTACTGTATTCATATAGGACAGTCAAATCTACCTTGTCCCAATGACACAGACAAAGCAATTGCCTTTTTAATAATAGTTTCTAACTGGGAGGACCATTTTCAAAAAATTTCTTGCATTCATAGAGGCTGTTCTGTTTTCCACACGGTGTTCTGCAAGAGATGAGCGTCTTTAATGTCGCAAACTGAAATGCCCAAGAATTGCAATCGTTCACATTTGCACCATATTAGCCCATTAGAGTAATGGTCCCTCACCCGTGGAAGACATGCAGTTAGATAGCATAGAACAGCATGCAAATACATTCATTTACAAAATCAGCAAAGAAGAGAGAGGTGACATAATACTGTTGTAGAGTCTCTCAGTTTCGTACAACTTGAAAACATCAGTCTTTCTTTGAGAAGTGAAAATGTGGCCATACATGCTGATGTATCATCAGGGACCCAATGAAAATGTTACACAGACTTGATCTGGTCCCCAGGCTGCCAGTTACTTATCCCTGGTGTACTGGCCTACTGACATTGTTATGGCTTCAGACTTACTGTAGTTTTAGGGCCAGAAATGAAAGTTGTACTTGGGGGAAAATACCAGTAACCTTGCTTCTTCTCTCTCTATCTCCAACTTAGTGTGTGGTGCTCACTGCTCCAGAATCACCCAGTGTTCTTTCTTAGGATTTTATTAAACAAAACAAATTTATTCAGAGAGTTAGCAAAATTGGCTTATTTATCTCGGAAGCCGTTCTCTCAGTTTCCAGTTCTATATGAATACCCTTTCTAGCTCTTTGCTGCCTGCCCTTCCCTGTCAGTTCTCTTATAGGAGGGGTGAGAAAGTTTGGTGGTTCAGGTGCCAATATTTTTCTCCGAGGCCCCACAGACCACCCTAAAGGTGGAAAGCATTAAACTGTATGTGGCTGGAGCTCCATCTCTGGTTTTCAGAGAAAAACATGGGGGTGGCATTTTGACCAATATAAAATATGTATTGGCAGCTTCTTTCTTTCTTTCTTTCTTTCTTTCTTTCTTTCTTTCTTTCTTTCTTTCTTTCTTTCTTTCTTTCTTTCTTTCTTTCTTTCTTTCTTTCTTTCTTTCTTTCTTTCTTTCTTTTGGATAGCCTTTACTTTTTTTGACAGTGCTTTGGGAATCTGATGGAGCTGTCAGTCGGTAAAACAGCATAGCAGGCACACATAACCCAACTTTGCCTATTTCTGCCTCTCAGAGGCATCTGGAAACTGTAGTACCAGAGAAATATTTGTTAAGGACAGATATAGCCCACTTCTCTGTCTTGTCAGGAGCAGGAGAAAAAACGCCAGTACCACTGACATTGACATCACCCATCAACCCACTCCATTGCTGATGTCACTCTTGCTACTGCCAAATGACAGAATCAGCCATAGCTCAGGTACCCCAGTGTATGTCTCTGAAGAAGGACCTCTCAGAACCAGACATTTGGGAACTGTATAGCTCAGTTCACAGCTTTCCAGAGCTGTGACATGACTTCTAAGGGTAAGGGGAGCAGCAGATTCACAAATCCTGGTGCTCTACCATCTGAGGCACCACTTCCCTGTAACTAACTGGAGGGCCAGCCTCTAAAGTAGATCATGCTGCACCCATTATTATTGTTGCCAAATTCTGTCATGGTGCTCCATACATGGCTAGAGGGGGGCAGTACCTTGTGATATTAGAATAACAATGACTGGCAAATGTAAAAGTGGATTGCAGGGGATAATGAGCAGTGAGCATGGTGCCTTGCTTTGAGAGTCTGGTGGTTAGACAGTGACACGATGATAGCTAGAAGCAAGTGTAAACAGCAATGGAAGTCTTTCCAGAAATAAAAATATCCAAACATTTATAGTATAGTAAGGAACTGAAATTTTTAAAATGTGACAAATTAGAAGACATACAACTGTAAATATTCACTTGATTAATCCTCACATGGTACGTGAGACAAAGTCCTGTCAATGTGAGTGGTCATAAGACAGTAGGATATGTGTTTGTGTGTGTGTATTTCAGAGAAAACTGATGGATTTCCATGCATATTTTTGTACATTTTTGTAAAGTAAGCAGTATTGAAAAATATTACTGTACCTTGTAATGGTTGAAAAGCTTAACCATTTTTTAATTTCCTTCGTTCATAGAGGCTGTTCTGTTTTCCACACTGCTTACTTTGCACGTTTTTGTAAAGTAAGCAGTATTGAAAAATATTACCTTGTAATGGTTGAAAAGTTCAGTGAGTTTGGTTCCTGGCTGTGGAACTATAGTTGAGAGTTCAGTTCCCCACTGTGCCTCCCAAGAAAACAACCACAGCTGCACAGTCCCACAGTGCCCCCAGAAGAAAGGAATGGTAAACTGTTTCTGGGTACTTTATACCTAGAAAACTCTGGAAAAGGTTGCCAGAAATCAGAATTGACTGGGTGACATGAAGTTAAAGAGTCTGAGTGGATGCCTCCTGGAGGAGGTGGAGCTGAGAACACCTGTTTGTCCAAAGGATGAACCAACACAAACTGCTGAACTGGTGGTTCGTGCCCATGTCTAGACGTAATTATTATTTATCAGTAAAAGTAGTAGTGCTGGATAGGCTGTTTGCCTCTCCTGTTGTTCTTGCTGTACATGTGCCAAGCTTCACAAAGGGAAAAGATGCTAGTTTTGTGCAAAAAACCCCCAGGTTTTACACAAAGTATATTTTTGTGCACATTGCATATGCTACAATCCCAAAATAAACCTTTGCAGTTGGCCTTGTACTGGAGATGAGGTCTCTTAAGAGACTTGGAGTATTCTCAAGATCCTGGGATGGCCAGTCCTGACTAAACAATGGTGGGATCTTTCCCCCTATATAAGAAAAAGGCACATTGTGCTATTTTGTTGCGTTTTAATTCTCAGTTTTCTGAATTCATAAGTTTTTTGTTTGCCACACAGTTTTTTTTGCTTTGGAGACATGGCAAGGAATGGTATTACCTAGTCAGATGCCCTGATACAGTATTTAGTGGAGAAGAGAATTTTTATCCTGTACTTGACCTTGTCGCAACACGCAGCCGAGCAGGCTGTCCAGATGCATGAAGAACAGAACTGAGATATTTAATCTCAATAGAAAAGCAGACGTGTGGGTGAGGATACAAAAAGCAGTGCTAAATGCAGCACTCCTTGACCCTGTTCCATGTTTTCTGTTTTGTCAGTGTAAGAAACAGCCAGGTCTTAAGACTTAAAAACCTGGCGGTGGTGGTGGAATACAATGGAATTTAAAGGCAAGCCCTTTGCTTGTGTAACTTCTAGGGAAGAAATTGTTCTTTAAAAAGGCGCATGGCATGATATCACAGAGCTACTGCTTGCCCTTCAACCTCTCTGTTGTGTATCTTTTCTCTTATGAAAATCCAGTTTTATGTGCATTGTAGTCTCAAAACAGTCCATCTGTCCTTGGATTTCACAGCTGGTTCTTCGACTCCACTTGCCCTTTCACTAGAATCATGGTTTCTTTCATAAAGAGCTAGTCTGCCTCTTTGGAGACACTTGAGGGCGGGTTTGTTTTGCTGACTCCTGTATGAGGCCACGGAACAAAAACATCCAAGTGTGCAGCCACAAAATCTGCTCCTTCTGAACCAAGTGCAGCTCACGATTTAAAATGACATTAATACAGCCATGGAAGGAGACTGCATTTTAAGAAGCCTGAAAATGCACCATACTGGGGATTCTTGTATAAGGGCTTGCAGAAGTCCTGCTTCACTACAGCATCAAAACCTACTATGGATTGCACTCTATGAAACATGGTGTAAGCTGCAGCATGTAAACTTTAAATGGTTCGTAAAACAGACATGAAAAGAGCTCTTGAAAACTCTTGCACAAAAGCTTGCTTAAATGTAAGCCATTTTCTAAATTGAGGTTGTTGATTTCCTCATACAACACATGACTGCTAAGCAATGATGACCTTTCTGTTATGAGAAGGTTTCCAGCATGGGAAGGCTGCACTGTATTCCAAGTGAAATGCTGGTCTTAGCTTCCTAACTGAACTGGGGTGGATTCAACTTTCACTTATATTAATGTAATCAATAGAAAGCCTTTCCCAGATCATAATTAAATTGAATAAACAAAAATAATTATTCGCACATAGAGCAAAACAAATAATAATTATTCAAATTAGGGATATCAATTGTAGCCTGTTTCACCATAGCATTCTAAGTGAGAAAATACCTTGATCTGAGATTGCAAAACATTTTTTTCAATCTCAGAAGAAATTAACACATTTGTGAGGCCAGTTTTTGTTGTGCCTTTACAGGCACACTCCTGTAAAGGCACAACATATGAAAAATGGCAGGTGTCTTTCCTCAGTGTGGCATGGTAGTTAACAAAACTCTCTTGGTGTAAATTGGCATAACCTGGTTTAGGCACTGGCAGCATTTAATTTAATGTCATTAAAAGCTTCCTAGCCCCCCGAGGTTCTGAGAATCCCCGGGGCTCCCTTTTATCCTGGGGAAGCCTTTGGGAGTCTTCAGATGGGAGGGGGAGAGAGTCTTTAATAGTGAAAAATAAGCACCAGTGTTCTTGATCTTGGCAGCTGCAATTCAGCATTGATTTTTCTTTTTACTATTGATGGCTGCCGTCCATCCTGAGGCATACAAAGGGTTCCCCAGAAGTGAAAAGGAAGGGGATGGGAAGGGTTTACTTACAAGCTATGCAATAGAATTCAGCTCACTATGTCAAGGACTCTCCATGTTTGCAAGAGTTCTTGCCTCCACATTATGAGCAGAAAACAGCAAGCATTTTTGTCTAGTATCATTTCCTTTTGTGAAGTTAAGTATATACAGACATCAAGCAAATTAAAAAAAACAGGCTGACAAAGATACAAACAAACCATCCAGTGCTTCTACCTTTGACAAGGCATCTATTAAATTTTGTGAGTTTGTGAAAACAAACAAATCCACTTACGAGCTACTGCCCTGGAAAGCAAGAAAGCAATGTTAGACTGATCAAAGCAGTGCCTTATTTGTAGGACAAACAGAGCAGAGATTTATTAATCCATCTCATAAAGATTATGTACATGTTCTACCTAATTGAAAGCCTTTTTTCTCACTTAGTTTTTGTTTCCATTTACTAGTTTAGCTAATGCACCTTGGACTCTAAAATCCCATCACATAATCAGCTCATGATGATTTCAAAACATCCAATAGCAATTTGAATCCTCAAGGTAAAATTTGCAATTGATGGCATGAATAGCTTTCTCTTTCAAAGCACCCTTTTAAAAGCATAAGCTGTACAAATCATAAAAAGCCTTTTTGATGTAAAGGATACAGTGAGCTCACAAACAGGAGCAATATAAAGCAGCTATTTGTGTTCTATATAACTCTCCCACAGTACACCTTTGTGTTAATGACCTTATTTCAAACAAATTTTCTACTTGAAGGCAAATCAAGCAGAGGTACAGTATATGTTGTTACTAATGCTCTGTGGTAAGACAAGTCCTCTTCTTCCCCCTCTTTTTTTTGTCTTCTGAGAACCATCAGGTGGAATCCTGCTCTTCACAGAATGTTTTGCAAATAATGTGTTTATACTGGGAATCCAAAATAGTTTGCTCCCAAAACAAAAGCACTTGAAAGATATGGGCATATATTTTTCTAAAGCTGGTATCCTAAGCATCAATGCATAAACATGTAACCAGTCAATGAAATATATTACACAATCACAGACCCACTAAATTATTTATTTATTTTATTTTTTATTTTTATTAAAATTTTACCCCACCCCCCCTAGACATAACCATTGCAGCATAGTTTTGTCTTTTAAGTAACTTGAGTAATATTTAAAGTCTTAAGGATATGTATTCTTCCACATATACATGGCATAGCAAATAGGAATTATAATATATCATTTGCTAAGATTTCTTTTTTAAAATATGATTTAGATCAGTGTTTCCCAAACTGGGGGTTGCAAAGTGATTTCTGGGGGGTTACAGCCTTATATATGTTGTAGCCAATTTCTTCCTTGACCATTCAGAGCAGGATATAAAAGTTAGTGTATATGTGAATGTGTGAGAAACAGGCACTTTGAGAGAGAAAGAATCCTACACTTTATGAGAAGAGATGCCTTTATTTCATTAAAAATGCCCTTTTTTGTAAACGTAGTGGTCGGATCTCAGGATACTTGGCTATTATAAAATCACGCCACAACTCAGAAAAAGTTGGGAACCACTCTCTTAGTGACCCTTCTTAGTGTGCTAGGATTGCAAAGTTAGAAAGGAGAATGTTTAAACTGATGTTTCCATTTAAATTGATATTTCATTTTATTTATGTTTGCCCTTAACAACTGCTAGTCTTTTGCAAATAATCACAGAACTGAAGGACAGATTATGTACAGAAATCTCACAAATCCTGGGGAAACCCCTAATATAAGACTGTTTTCTAAAAAATTGCCAGTACCTGTTTCATGTAAACCATACACACAGAATGATCAATTTCATTTGCATTACCTCATTTAATGGTATGTGTGTGAATCCTTTAACTCCTGCTGCAAACATAAAGCCCCATTGTTTGCAGCAGGATTATATCCGGTTTATATAAATGCCAGCTAGAGTTCACCAGAGCATATGTGAAGTGCTTCAGGCACAGAGCCCTACATTGGTCAACAGGATACTGGCATCTGTATCGCAATAATAATAACAATTACTATTTGGGTTAACAAGTTGGCAAATGTGATGACAACCAGTAGACTGAACTCCTTTTGCTTAACGTATGCCTGCGGAAGTGTGGTGATGACACAAGCAGAGGTTTTGTTTTGGTGATTAAAAATGTATTACTTCCATCCTACAATCCATGCAGCTTCAATGCAATAAAAGGGATTACACAAGAGTCAGAAAAGCTGTGGGACAGAGGTAGGATGTGCCTAATTACGTACTGTATTAAAAATCACACCCTGCTTGTGCTATCCTGACCCTTCCTCTTGTGTACGTTACATAGCCAGATTTCAGCTATAATGTATTTCTTTGCAAAATCAGCTCTCTGGCCAAGGAAGGACAAGTCTGTGGAGCATTTTCACCCCCAGTATGAAAATCACAGCGCGAGTCCATTTTTTTAAGCAATGTGTTTTCTGGTTTTTGAACAAAATGTAGCAGCACAAAACTACTACTTTTTCCTAACCATGTGCAAACAAGAAACTCAAAATTATAGTCTGATTAATCAAGAAGACACAAACACCCCATTCAGTGTTACTACATGTACAATGTACATTTGTTAGCTCATACAAGACAATACATACCACATGTTCTGGCAATGCCATTCTTAGAAACGAGCAGATTCACTCTCTCTGAGACCAGTTATCACTGTGGCAAGGTGAGGAGAAACATGTATTGTTATTTACTGTGTGATAACAAAACAAATCCAACAATTCTCTACATCCCTAAAGAGATTAGAGCTCTTTTCACTCTTAGGGGTAAGACAACTCAGAGGAATGCATGGCAAATCCTCCTATAGCTGGCATATTTCAAGGAGACATTGGGAGAGGAAGAACTGCCACTGACCTCCAGCCATTTACCCTTTTTGGTATGCATAGTCCTTTTAAGCAAAGATGCATCCACTTGTACGGCATATTTGAATCTAGCTGAAAACAGTGCATATGTTATAGCAGGATGATGGGTCAAAAAAGAAGAATGATTCACGATACCCTCTTGCTGGAGTTATGGTTATAATTTAGCTTTTATATTCGTTTCAGTGTTGTTTTGTTTTTTTAAAAAAATTAGTTCTAGCTTTACATTGACCTCTAGAAAGCGGCTACTACCTTTCTTAGGTTCCAGAGAAGTAGCCACATTAGTCTGTCTCAGCATGTTAGCAAATGAAAAGAAAAAAGAACAAAAAGAAAAGGGGAAAAGGAGGAGAGGGAAAGGAGAAAGGAGGGCAAAATGTAGTTGCACTTTAAAGGTAAAGTGAAGTAAATGTGTTAATATATTTAACCATTTTGCCCACTCTTTCCTTTTCTTTGCCAACATTTTAAGTTGGCTGTCTTCTGTTTCAACAGTCCCAGCGATGGCTCCTAACTCTTCAGTGGCAATGCCTACTGAGAGGTAGAAGGCAGACATGACACAGAAAGACAACAGCTGCTGCAAGAGTTTGAGTGGAGGAAAGTTGAGATACCTTCCTTGTAGCAGCAGTCAGCAGGGCATAGGCATCAGGACAATGTCTTTGTCTTCTTCAGGTGAACATGAACAGAAAGAGGAGACATTTAGGCGTTCCTCCATCAGACAGAAAGCTTCAGCGAGAAAGCACAGAGTTCAAACTATGCCTGCAGGGCACTTGAGGTCAAAATGGCAGTCTTTGTTCTTTGGCTGGGCATCAGAATGAGGAGATGAGGGGCTGGGAGCAGTGGTTGCTGACTAGCTCTGAATTATTTTCGTGCAGCAGAAATTACATGTAGAATGGATTCGTACAGGAAGACAGATGTCATGCCTTCTACTCACAACTTTCACATGGCCACTGAATTATTGGTAGGGGCCAGGGTTGTTTCAATTTCAATTTCAATTTTATGGGGGATTCAGCTATGTGAAAGAGATAGGAACAGACAGCTGCACTGTGGTATGAAGGTGGGGAACCAGCTTAGGGTGGTGGGCTTGATGCCTGTAGCACTGCCATCTATGTGCTGAATGATGTTACAGGTGTGTCCACATCCTCTTACTTCATTGGTGACCTGAATGGAGCTCTGGCTAAAACAACCAGCTAGAGCAGTGGTCTCCAACCTTGGGTCTCCAGATGTTCTTGGACTACCACTCCCAGAAGCCTTCACCACTACCTCTGCTGGCCAGGATTTCTGGGAGTTGAAGTCCAAGAACATCTGGAGACCCAAGGTTGGGGACTACTGAGCTAGAGTTTGGCTTAGCAGCTTGTTTCAAACACCTGTAACTAGAGGTGGACGTGAATCAGAAAAATGGTGATTCATTTTGATTCATGATTCATCAAGGTTGACAAATTACAAATGTATGATTTTTTTTTTCCTGGTGAACTGATAAATTATCGATTCATTTTGTACCTTAAAACCCTAAAATATTGCCCTTGCAATCATCCAGAGACACCACATTCACAGGGAAGCTCCCTGTGACTATAAGTCCTGCAAGTTTGGTGAAGATTGGATTTCATACATCAATATTAGACACCCACAAGGAGGGCCTCCCAGGAAAGTCCCCCCCCCCCAGGAACCTAAAGATACCAAAAGTGCAGAGACACTTTATTTATTTTATTTATTTATTTTTGGACTTATATACCGCCCCATAGAGCTACAAGCACTCTCCGGGTGGTTTACAATTTAATTATACAGGCTACACATTCCCCCCCCCCCCCCAGCAAGCTGGGTACTCATTTTACTGACCTCGGAAGGATAGAAGGCTGAGTCAACCTTGAGCCGGCTTCCTGGGATTTGAACCCCAGGTCGTGAGCACAGTTTTAGCTGCAGTACAGCGTTTTAACCACTGCGCCACAAGGCTCTTCTTCTTCTACTGACCCTCCTCTACAATCCGTCCAAGTTTGGTGAAGATTGGGTTTCAGACATCCGTGTTATACACCTACAAAGTTTGTCCTCCCAGGAAAGTGCCCTTGAGCAGCTGACTTGGGAAAACTCAGTCTTCGCCAAACTTGGCAATATTGTAGAGGAGAGTCATGGGAAGCTTTTCTGTGATTTTGGTGTCTTTAAGTGCCTGGGAAAAACGTTCCTGGTTCGGGGGGGGGGCTCTATATGAGTATGTAACTCAAACATCTGAAATCCAATCTTCACCAAGCTTGGAGGGATTGTAGAGGAGAGTCAAAGGAAGCTTTCCTGCAATCTGGTGATTCATTTTTAAATTCATGCCTATCTCTACTTTTAACACAAAAACAGCTACTTCAGTATTAAGGTCAGAGGTGGCTGTTAAAGCACAAGCTGATTGAGCTACATATCCCATTTGTTTTCCCAGTGTGGGGAAGGAAAGAAAGAAGCAAAGCCTAGCTCACTCACTCCAGGACTCATCTAGCTTAAAGTACTGTATGAGTATGATTCAGTCCTGCCTCATCTTCCCAAGACAGGAAGGATAAGCAGAGAAAGAAGCTGGGCTCATTTAGCCAACTCCTGGAAAGCCACGTGAGTTCTGGTCTTGAGACTCAAATGGATCTTGAAGCACTGGTTGAGGAAATTTCAGTCACTGGTATGGAACAGACAGGCAATTTCGATGGGTCCTTTTTTTGTCCTCATGGGGGCCTCTGAAGACCTCATAATCCATCAAATATGTGAGGGAGAGGAGGGGAAAGAAAGAAAATTGGAATTTGGGCATTAAACACTTCAGTTGATCCCTGTGGGATATTTAAAAGGTAAATCTCTGCTCTTGGAGATGTCAAGGGGTGACAAGTTACCTTTTCAATTAAAAAGGGAAACTAGTTTCTGATGCAAATGGAAGCATCTGATAAGTCCAGTTGCCACAAAAACAGTTTTTGGGGGAGGTTTGTGAAGCCCTGACATCTCACTTTCCCCACCTTGCTATATGGGAAAAGTAAGGGGAGAATGAAGACAGTTCCCTCAGCCAAAGTGTCCTCCTAGCTTTCACCTGCTTCTGTCCTGCTGGGTTTCTCTCTGGATGGTAGAAAACTATGAAGAAACCTTTGCAGGCCACATTGTGGAGGAGGTCACCTTTGGACCAGATTAGGCCAGTGGGCCAGGGTTCTTCTGATCAAGGAGATCAGGTTTCTTCAGTGAAACTTCTGTTAGTGCTGGAAGTATAAAAATGTGTCTCAGCAGTTCCTCACAGGCAATTGTTAAATTACTTTTTAAAATACTGTTGAGATAGGAAATGTGCTATTTTTAAGAGAAGCGAGAAGGTCTATCACATGTGCTTAAAAGAGTTAATGACCTTCAACTGTCAGGAGTGTAAAAACAGGCAAGATATGGGATGCATCATAGTGTAAAACAACGTCCTTGTTTGAAGGCTAAAGCATTTCAGAAAACTACTTGCTTTCATCACTTTAAAACTCTCTGTCCCACATACACTGCTAACAACTGCTAAGAAACGTGAAGAAATTTGTGAAGAACAGTTCAACTTCCCCCTTGTTTTCAATATGATATTCCTACAGTTATCCCTGGGGGGATATCCTGTTATTTGTTCATCTTTACATCCTTGCTTTTCAATGTAGCATCTCTTTGTCAAAACCTTGCGGAGTTTTACCATGGTTACTGCTCACAGCAGGTGTGAAAGCAATACTGGTGGGTGCTGAAGCATTCTTTTAGTTATCAAGTAGCAAAAAAATACATGCAGAAGACCAAGGACAATGCTTTTGACACACTACTTTACAACCCCGGTGGGGATTGCTTATCAACCGGCTGAATCACAAGGGACATGCTATTAGGAGTAGAGATGGGGACAACTCACCATGTTGGCGAGTCGTCCCACTTCGTGAGTCGTCAAATAAAGAAAGTAGGGAGAGGAAGGGAGTGGGGGTAGGCTGTGGGGGTGTGTGGCTGCCTATCAGCTGCCAATTAACTGATTGGCGGCAGGTAGGCAGAATGTTCCCCCCCCCCAGATACGAAGGACAAATAAAATGGGTCAATATTCATCCCTTCATATTCATGGGGGGGTCTGTGGAACCCATGAATATGAAAGGACAAATATTTAATGAATCGGCTATTTTTGTCGAAAAAGCTGAATCGCTTTTATATTCGTCCCCATCTGCAATTAAGAGCTGTCAAGGTTAGAACTAGCTCACTGTCTGTGCCTGTCCCCATACTGTGAGCTGCTAGAATGACAGGTTGCAACACCTGTTGTGGACTGGGGTGAATGAGTTCCTTTGCCCAGGACCTCAGTGGCTAACACCTTGTATTCATGCGCGCGCGCACACACACACACACACACACGCACACACACGCACGCACACACACACACACACACACACACACACACACACACACACATATGCTGGATTTGTAATACCACTTTAGTTGCCACCAAAATTGAAGGGTAACAGCATTAATATATTATGGTGTAAGAGAAAGCTAGTGGTCTGTACAGTAGGAATCCATCTATGGAGGCTTGCAGGCCTTTTGCATCCCCGTTAGACCATTGGGCGGCAGAGGAAAAGAGCCAGGGAGAAAAATGTCTGTTGTTAACTCTAATCCATTATCAGAGAGAATAGCAAGAACTCTCCCAGTTTGGAAAGAGAATATCTCATTAAGCTGCCACTTTTATGTGGTGTTTGAGACTTAGTGCTGCTGAGAACATTTTATTCCTTTTTCATTATTCGCAAGCAAGGAGGTAGGAAGGAGGAGCAGAACTGGCCTCTCAATTGACACTTGCATGTGCCAGTTGAGAGTGCCTTCTGAACTGCAGAAGGAAAAGATAAGAGGAAGTTGCTTGGTTTTGTCAACAATCAATGTATTAAATTTATTTATTTATTTATTTGTTCGATTTATATCCCGCCCATCTGGTATATTCTACCACTCTGGGCGGCTTACAGAATATCAAAACAATTAAAAAAACATAAAAACATTAACATACAACAATAACAAATAGTGCAGGAATAAATAAATAATAAATAGCAAAGCAAAAAAAAAAAAATCAGTAGTTGACAGGAGGGAAGGCCTGGATGTACATCCATGTTTTCAGCTGGCATTTGAAAGTACCCAGCGTTGGGGCCTCGCGAATCTCCGGAGGAAGGTTGTTCCAAGGCGAGGAGCCACTGCCGAGAAGGCCTGGCTTCGAGTCTTTTCCCTCTGGGCCTCCTTCGGCGTCTGGCTCCTCAGCCTCACCTCCTGACTCTGAGTAGATCTAGGTGGGAGCAGGCGCTCCGCCAAGTATCGAGGTCCTAAACCGTTTAGGGCCTTATAGGTAAGCATTAGAACTTTGAATTCAATGTGGAAACGGATGGGCAGCCAGTGCAGTTTGGCCAGAACAGGAGAAATATGTTGGTGTTTTCTCACTCCAGTAAGGAGTCTGGCTGCTGCATTCTGCACCACTTGAAGTTTCCGCATCAGCCTCAAAGGCAGCCCCACGTAGAGCGTGTTACAGTGGTGTAATCTTGAGATTACGAGAGCGTGTACCAAGGTAGTGAGCGCCCCCATGTTAAATCCCAAAGCACTGGAAGCAATTGTAACTAGAAAACAAATGCATACCCTGTTTCCATAGTATCATTAAATATGGTCACACTTTTAATATGCCATTTATGTCCCAATATGGTACAGTTGTATATGTCATGGCATGTTATTACATCAGAACATGTTATCCTGTTTCCCTCCAAAATAAGACCTAACATGAAAATAAGCCCTAGTATGATTTTTCAAGATGCTCGTAATATGAGCCCTACCCCCAAAATAAGCCCCAGTTAAGTGAAAGCCTGCCCTCCACCATTGTGCAGCAACCAGAAGATGATCTGACTATATTTGAATAAAGGTAGGTTGTCATCCATTAAAAAAAAATAAAACATCCCCTGAAAATAAGTCCTACTGCTTTTTTTGGAGCAAAAATTAATATTGTCTTATTTTTGGGGAAACACAGTAGTTAATATTTTATATCACATTAAAATGATGGGAAATGCTCCCATATGTCTGACAAATTAAACATCTGTTGAAAGTCAACATAGTGTATACTTGTATTACCCAGAAAGAGGCTTTTATAATGAGATAGACTGAAAAGCACAAGAACGATTTAGAAGTAAAGAAAACAGTATATGAAGCAAATCATATAGTAAAATACATGTAAAAGTCTTCTCTGTAGAAACATACAGTGTTATCAGTAATATAAATACATGTTGGAACAAATATTGTAGACAAATATAGGTTGCTCCTTGTAATCTAAAATAGTCTTTCATGCAGTTTGCTTATTAATGAAGATGTCATGTGTTTTCATTACAGATTATAAGAGAAAGTTTTCCTAAAACCTCATTCATCCACTACTTTCCTTATTTTTAAACAGTTCAAATGTTGTTCATGCTACAACTCATTTTACTTTCAGGACTTTATTCCTTTTGGATATTAAAGTATTCTATTTTTTGTAGTACTCTAATCAATATCATCCATTATGTCTGTTGCTGAATGGTGGTTAAAGCGAGTAATGGGCAAACTGATCTCATCCTGATTTGTTGATGGTGGTATGAATGTAATGTAATAAATTCTGGGTTCCATGCCACATCCATGTATACAACAGGACATGCATTTCCTCTTCTCACCTCATTGCCTCCTCTGAACCTACTCTGAAAAGATCTCCAAGCCTTCTAGGGGTGATTTTGCAGGGATGCAGCAAAGTGGGGGAACATATTCTACCAATTGTGCCCATTGTATAATGAAGAATAAACACCACCAGATTTCAGCCTCTGTTCTTTAGGATAGGATTCAATTTTGCTATATCATACCTTCAGTTTTTCAAAGCCTCCATTCTTTCCACCCTGAATATGAAGAAATTTGTGAGTTTTGTAAGTTGTTTAAAAAACGTGACACCCACACAGTCACTCCAACTTGGGTGAGTCAAATTCAATGGAAACAACTATTCCCGGCATAGAAAAGATTAAGTTGTATCTTCTATGTTAGAAGTGAGAAGCCTGTTAGAAAAATCAAGTGAAAAATCCCAATTTCGCACCAGTGTGGTTGAATACACCAGCATTCAGACTTTTTAGCATTCGGTTGTCAATATTTCTCCCATCTTCAGTTTTTAAAGATATCAGTTTCCTTATCGCCTGGATATGGAGACATTTGTAAATTTTGATAAATTATTTTTATTTAAAAAGAACTGAATTAATATTCTCACATTCCCAAATTTCAAATTATCTGCAGTTTCTTTGTATTTACATCAACAGTGTTGTCGTAAAACATGGATTGTACAGCTTCATGGGCATAGTACTGTATTCCATGTGATCTCCACCTTGGAGTTGGGGAGTATTCCATTGAAAGTAATGGGGTTTCTATATGTGCAAGAGTTAGTGAACACCCAGGATAAACACATGGGCAGTGGACTGTGGCACACACGGTGAACACAAAGAAATCTGGTTGAAGTGTGCAGAAAATTTTTCACATTTGTATTTCAAAACGTAAATGGCCAAAGTGCATGCAGTTGAAAAATAAAACAAATGCATTCATCAATAGGAAAATACCTAAATTCGGTAAATCCAGAATCTCATGCATTGGTGGAACACTTTTTTCATTCATATTTTTAAAAAATGTACTGGTGTAGAAATTGAATGGAACACACAGAATGCAGTGCCATGGGCCAGAGACCGACTGATTTCATTCATTCCTGCTAGCAACATAGTATTGTTGCATCAAGGCTATTGAAGGGATACAAAGAGAAAAAGAGGAGGAGCCATTCAAACGTGTGCAGTGGGAGTGAGACTTAAGTGTTGGATTTGAATGTCAACATTTACTTTAACAGAGCTGTGAGTCAGCCTCATTTCCATTTTCAGCTGGCACAACTTTTCACATTCAAGAGGGACAATATTTGAAAGTCCTTGTATCTGTGACTTAGACATCAGAGAAGATTTCCATACAGATCAATCCCTGTAGTCTGATTATTGTGCATGATTTATGAGCAGTGGAGAGCAGTGTTACAAAGAAAGTAAGAATGTATGATCTCAAGGAACTTGCTTCAAAGCACATGGCTTGTTAGGGCCTTAAATGTATGGTACGGTGGTTGTCCTGCCAGGTAAGGTCATGGACCCTACAAATGTCTGCGACATATGGAAGCTGTTTTGCAATGAATTCATTGTGTTTGCCTGAAGTAGGGCAGAATTGTAAAGCTGAAGAGAGGTTTTCCTCTCCTTCACAATTTGCATGATTTTAAATAATTCATCCAACATAACTGTAGAATTTATTCACAGCTCATTGCAAAAGCCTCTGCATTTATGTCTCATATCCGTGTGAGCTGTCCTCTCTTTTTGAGAGGAAAAAAATCTTCAATAGAAAAGGCTTGCTTTCTGTGGTGTTATTCTTGCCTCACATTTTTTGTTCTTTCCATGCATCCATTCATTAAGAAAAACAATTGAGACATTAGCAGTTAATTAAAATGTAGCCCAGATTACATGAGGCCAGTTCACATTAACACTATGCAGCAAACTCATCTCATGGTTTGATTATGACTTGAAAAATGTCCAAATTGCATGGGGAAAATGATTTATCAGTTACCCTCCTTTTTGACCAGAAAGACATTCAGAGGGTTCACCTATGATATAGGTATTTGGGGAATTCAATTTACCATTGTGCCTCCAAGGAGGGGAGCCAGGCTGGTTAGCCTTGGGCAATCTGCACAGTCCCAAGGTGTCCCCCAAAATAAGAGGACATTAAAGCACGCCTGAGTACTTCGTATCTAGAAAATCCTAGAAGGGGTCACCATAACTCAACATTGACATGATGGCACATTGTTGTTATTGTTGCTGCTGCTGCTGTCTCTCTGTTATTGTTGTTGTTGCTGCTGTCTCTCTGCTGATAGTCTGCAGATTTTATTTTTATTATTATTATTAGTTTTATTTATATGCCACATTTCACCCAAGAAGGGACCCAAAGCGGCTCACATTAAAATTCACACAATTTTTGCTGATACTTTTATTCTATTCTGTTATATCAATCTGTCCACTTTTGCTGATCCTTTTATTGCCTTTTGCTAAGTATTTCAGATTTTTGAATTATGATTTTGATGGTGCTTATGTGTTATATTTCATGTAGGTTTGTAGTTGCACTGGGCTGTTTACAAGGAAGGGTGAGCATATGAATTAGATAGATAGATAGATAGATAGATAGATAGATAGATAGATAGATAGATAGATAGATAGATAGATAGATAGATAGATAGATAGATAGATAGATAGATAGATAGATAGATAGATAGATAGATAGATAGATAGATAGATAGATAGATAGATAGATCGATCGATCGATCGATCGATCGATCGATAGATAGATAGTCACAATCCGGCTTGTATTAAAAACTTTCACAAGAGCAACGGAACATACAAAAATCATCTGAGCAAATGGGGATGGCTGCAGGTACAGAACCTTTGTTCTGAGCCCTGGCAAATGAGTTAAATGTTTTTAGATGCACAACCAATGTAAGCACATATTTCCTTGTGTATTCTTTAACTGGTGATGTAGTATGTGATGTTTGCTTTTTCACTACAATATACTATAAGTAGATCTTGAAAAAGTTATTTGTTTGGACTTTCCACTTGTTTAAACTGCTAGGTCTCATTATTATTATTATTATTATTATTATTATTATTATTATTATTATTATTATTATTATTATTATTATTATTATTATTATTATTATTATTATTAGTATTAGTATTAGTAGTAGTAGTAGTAGTAGTAGTAGTAGTAGTAGTAGTAGTAGTAGTAGTAGTAGTAGTAGTAGTAGTAGTAGTAGTAGTAGTAGTAGTAGTGGTAGTGGTAGTGGTAGTGGTAGTGGTAGTGGTAGTGGTAGTGGTGGTGGCAGCAGTGGCGGCAATTCTAATATCTCTTATTATTGGCAGTTCTTTCCTCAAAGGTCTCCAGACCTTCAGGAGAAGTTTTTGGTAGGACTATGCAGTGAAAGGAAGCCCATTGGTCCAACAGTGCAGGGAACCCAATAAAAGGATGACTTTAGGAGGAACATTTTATTCTGCTGTATAAAGGATCTCTTTAGTTATAGGGGAGGCCGTGGGAACACCCCCGAGAGAGGGCTCAGGTTGCTCTTTGTTTCTAGCAAAACCATAAAAGTTATGAGAGACAGCTTTCATCCCTACCTACCTATATTCCAGATGATGACAATATTTAATTTGTTCCATGGTGATTACTCATGTGAGTAGTTTTCTTTTCTGCGTATGTCAGGCATGAACATCTGTCTGTCTGTCTGTCTGTCTGTCTGTCTATCTATATATCTATCTATCGTATTTGCCGGTGTATAAGGCGACTGGGCGTATAAGACGACCCCCAAACATTCCCACTCAGAATGTAGAGTTTGTTATATACTTGCTGTATAAGACTACCCCCTCTTCCGCCTGCGTGATTCTGCTTTGGCTGCATCATGGGGAGAGTTCCTTTTGCCCCTTTTGGTTCCTTTTCGCAGAGAGCCAGGGTTTGCTGGAAGAAGGAACAGCAGAGAGGCGGCAGCCATTTTGGAGAGGCGGCAGCCATTTTGAGAGGCAGCAGTCATGTGGTCAGTCAGCTGTTCGGTGCTAGAGTCAGGCTGTTCCCAGGCCAATGTAATTTGAACAGAATTGGCCTGATGTGTTCCCTAGCGGAACACATGTACAACAATATGCATGTATTCAAATACAGTCATGTCATCTTCTTCTGGTTGCTGCACAATGGTGAAGGGCGGGTTTTCACTTAACTAGCACTTATTTTTGGAGTAGGACTTATATTATGAGCATCCTAAAAATCATATTCGTGCTTATTTTCAGGTTAGGTTTTAATTTGGAGGGAAACAGGGTAACATGTTCTGATGTAATAACATGCCATGACATATATGGCTGTACCATATTGTGACATAAATGGCATGTTAAAAGTGTGACCATATTTAATGATACTAGGGGGTTGCTAGGTGGCCAGTACATAGCTACTGATTGTCATCTGGACTGTGACATAGGGAGAAGGAGTTAATATTCTCACATGCTGTTGTCAGGACTACAACATGGGGATATGGCATTCCACCCTCCTCATGTACTGTTGCTGGCTTGAGAACATTCTGAAGATGTGATGGAGATAATGGATAGTTCTATGTAGAACAGTTAGTGATGGTCTAACTCTGGAAGCCCAGGTGGACTTAGTGGCTGGGGCGCCTTCCTTCAGCTGCAGAAATTATACCAGCTACAGCCCTACCTGGACGAGCAGAGTCTTATGATAGTTACACATGCACTGGTAATATCCTGTATAGAGTACTGCATTGTGCTGTACGTGGGGCTGCCTTTGAAGATGATCCAGCGACTGCCACTGGTTTAGAATCATGCTGCGTGGCTGGTGAGCAGTCGGGCCGCTAGGGAACACATCAGGCCAATTCTGTTCAAATTACATTGGCTACCATTTGCTGCCCGGGTCCAATTCTGCTTGTTTTGACATATAAAACCCTAAACGGCTTGGACCCTGGATACCTGAAGGACTGCCTCCTTCCATATGAATCTACATGGCAGTTAAGATCTAGTCAGGGGGCCCTCCTGAAAGAGCCATCCCTCAAAGAGGTAAAAGGGATGGCTTGAAGACAAAGGGCCTTTTTGGCAGCTGCCCCCAGACTACAAAACGCTGTCCCAAGTTAGATTCATCTGCCACTGACGTTGATGACATTTCAGTTCCAGGTCAAAACCTTCCTGTTCCAGAAGATTTTTAATTGAAATAATATCAACTGTGGGTCCTGATGTCAATTTTTAGAGCACTGTATTTTTAATTGTATTTTAATTGTTTTATCTTTATATATTTTTAATTAAATTGAAATTGTTGTAAGCTGCCCAGAGACCTTTGGGTAGTGTGGGCGGCATATAAGTTAAATAAATAAATAAATAAAAGTTATGGCTCTGGAAACTTCGTGATCCAAGACCAGTCATGCCTTATGGGCCAAAGATATGGAGATCATATTTCAGCTGTTGTTTCAAAATGACATCTTATCACAGACATTGTTTGCTAATGTCCGCTTGCCTTCCTTTAGAAGAGGACACAGTCTGACAAAGGCAGATGTTTGGCAAATC
Organism: Pogona vitticeps; assembly: GCF_051106095.1. Lineage (NCBI taxonomy): Eukaryota > Metazoa > Chordata > Lepidosauria > Squamata > Agamidae > Pogona > Pogona vitticeps. The sequence goes on from NC_135785.1 coordinate 95,662,079, forward strand.
CAATTATCTTTCATTGCAGGCAAAAATGACTCAGTTGCCAGAGGCTGAGAAAGAAAAGATCGCGGAACAAGTAGCTGACTTTAGGAAAGTCAAGAGTAAGCTTGACGCAGAAATTGAGATATGGGATGATACCAGCAACGACATCATCGTACTGGCTAAGCAGATGTGTGTGATTATGATGGAGATGACAGACTTCACAAGGTAATTATACAGGATTCTTTTTTAAAAAAAAATTATTTGTAAGAGCTAGAAGCAATTGCCACGTTCAAAGTGGAAAACACAAAAGAGTGTATAATGACAGGTGACAAGTGAGTGTCAAAATGAATAGAACTGAAAATGGAAGTATTCTGTGTGAAATGATGAAATGTCAAGATGATTGTTTAAACTATTCTACTGTGTTTGCTTTGGGCGCAAGCAGCATGATGTTTGTCCATTTTGTTTTTCTTCTCTTTTGCTTGGAGTTATTTTCTTTGGATCGTCCTTTTAGCCCTGTTAAACAGCCAAGTCACCTAATGGGAGCAAAGACGTGTGGCCAGGAAATCATTTATACTGAAATTTCTTGAGTTCATGTAGCTTTCATTCTTCACCAGCCCACCATAGAGTGTGGGACACCATCGTCTTCGGACCACTCTTACTAAAAGCATGCATCTGTTTTATACCAGCCTAAATGCCATGGTTTTTCTCAATAGATCAGGGCCTGGAAAAGTTACTTTTGTGAAGAACAACTCAGAGACACAACTTCCACTGACTATGCTGGCTGAGGGACCAGGGGGTGGGGATGGTCTAAAGTAGCCATTCTCAACAGGGACCATATGGCTCCCTAGGGGACCCTGGCACATTTGATGGGGGCCACAGACTGGAAACAGTTCTTCACACACCACCTTATAAGATTGGTTATGCAATGTATACAATCCTGATCCAATCTATATAGAACGGTTTTCAATGCATTTCAATGGGTTTTTAAATTTCGTTTGATGACATTTTTGCTCTACAGCGATTTTGCTGGAACAAATTAACGTCGTCAAGCGAGGCACCACTTTACTTCTTACATAATGTGTTTATGGCTGTGGCCAAAAAAAAGTTGAGAATGGCTGGGCTAAAGTGTTCCACATTCTGCAACGAATCTGGATGGGTCCCTTCCAGCTCTGCAGGCCCAATATGACGAGGAGGATCATTAGTTTGGAGATGGTGGTGAAAATTTTATTGGGGATATTTTATATAAGACAAGGATGTTTAACTGAAAAGTACATGTTCCCAGGATTCTTTAGGAAAGGAAGAGAGATGGAGATGTAAATCCTTGTTTGTCTGCCTTCACATGTGAAGACAAGGAACTGCTAAATTACAAGAGGGTGAAGTAATCTGTAGCATTAGTGTGTGCGTGTGTGTGATCAGATTTCACAAATAATGTTTTAACCACTGAACACAACTTTGACTACTTTGTTGCATAAAGGAATAGACACATCAGAGAGACTGTTTCCATCTTTTTAAAAAAACAAACAATCATTCTGTGCTCACTCTAAGCATGTGTCAGGGTTTATGCATGGCTACGTTTGCTTTGCTTCTCAAAGGGAGAGGCCACAAGATTTCTGCAGAGCAAATTACAACAATGTTAACCAAAAAAAATAGCCCCCCTTGTCTTGCTCTCACCTGGAGGTGAGAAAGCTTGTAGGGCTTGAAAACTCCTTTTCATGATGTCAAGATAGCCAAATCAGAGTGAATGGAGAATTAAGCGAGTATTATTTGCATGTGTAGAAATGAACTTCCAAGGAGTTTGAACTGGTTCAGTTTGCAGGCTCTTTGTGCAATTCTGCTCATTGTTTCTGGTCCTACGTATATAGAACACTGGATTTTGATAATATGCATATATATCAAAGTGAGGTCCACTGGTCAGGGTGTAGCTAATTATTGTTCTTGTGAACCAGGCGGTACCCGGCTGACATTCCTCTGCTAAAAGAATTCTTTTTGGTCTAGTGTAGGATTTTGTCAGGTGAACAGAGAGTGAGGTGAGTTTTGGTGATGATCCCCCACTCTTGCTAAGGATTTCCCACACAAGTGAAAATGAAAACTTTCAGAAGTTTTCACCCTGATAGGTAAGATTGTGAGAATTTTTGTGCATTTTCACATTTTGGAAGGATTTATCACCATTTGCGAAGTTTGTATCCGGAATGGAAAGGATATGACGTTTTAGCAAATTCAGAGGAAACCAGATTTTTCTATTCCTATTTCCAGTGCAGACCTTTCTGTTTATAAAAGGGAAGAGGAAAAAATGAAAGGAAAGCCAGTATCTGATGGCAGGGGATCTTTACAATCTTATCTCTGATGCAGTGCAAAAAGGGGAAGCCAGAGGAGGAAATTAGAGAAATCCTAGTGCTGGAATTACTTGGACAAATTCATGAGGTTCTTTAAATCATATCCAGTCAATTTGCCTGATTTTTTTCCAATCTTTCTAATGAAAAGGAAACATAATTGTACCATCCTCGCTGTAGTTGCATTTCCCTTTTATACTGGAAGGATCAGCTAATTTATAACAAAATTTTTTTTTCTACCTCCTTGTCCCTTAGGAAAGTCTTAAGGAAGGACTGTTAAGATTGCTCACTAGCCAAACAATTTCACACTCAATTTTCCCTACTCTCTGAGACAATTACAAAGTCAAATGAAACAATATACTTAAGATGTTATATTATGTTCTCCTTGGCCTGAATCAGCATCCTTGCTTCTTTGCAAAAATGTCTTAGTTCTTTTAATGTGAATACTGTATGTACTACAATGAGCACTCATTTAAACAAAAAGCACCAGCCCTATCTTGCCATCGTTTTTTTAAAATCCTAGTCCCAGAAACTTTCCTCAGAGACCCATTTAATGCAAATAACCTTGCTGTGTCTCCCACATTGCTTGTAATCAACAGTGAATGATGCTCACAGCAGACAAAACAGGGAAATGAAACTGAGCATACATAGCAACCGATGGCTTAGATTGAGAATCAGTGGCCATACTGGCTAGAGGATTCTGGGAGCTGTAGTCAAAAAAATCATGATCTGGGAAGGAGGGGAAGAAGCCATCTTTTCCAATTCTTGCCAGAAACTGACCATAGCTCCTTGGCACACTGTATGAGGCATTGCCTTTCTCTGCCCCTCCAAAGCAGATTTTCAAGGGCAGGAGGGAGCCACATAAGAAGTTGGAAGGACTGCCTCTTTCTTCATCCTGGCAACTGAAAATGATGTACTGGAGCAGAAACCCTCTGTAATGACAAGGATGTATCCTGTTTGTAGATGGCAGATTCTGGATACAACTCATTCAGTGCTTTACATTCACATAACCAGGAAGTTAAATTTGATCCCACATTCTTTTTTTCATAACTTACAGTATTATCTGGTATCCCATTTGTGGGAAATGGATCTATCAGGGCAAATGCTTTACCTGCCTGGTCTACGTCCATAGGTCTATACAAAACCTGCGAATCGAACACTTTCACTCAGTCACTCAACCCTACAAAAGAAGAATCAAAATTTACAATGAGGTTGCCACATTTGCCAGTTGCAGCCAAAATAAGAAGAGACCTATGTTAGCTTAAAGACTAACAACTTATCTGTGGCTATTCCCTAGGCCCGTTCTGATTCCACCCTGGACCAGCTATGGGCCCTACCCTAATACTGGCCTTGGATGAATATTTTCCCCCAGCATACTTGCATTCATCCCTTTATCTGTGTTTGGATGTACTTGTTGCGTATCAATTATTGGGAGGTCTTCCTTAATACCCCTGTCACTTCTCCTTAACAATCACTGATAAGGCCATACCCCATGCTTTAGCTTTCCTACTTCCATTAAATTTCATATTCCCTATCTTCCCTATGTTTGCATATATCATCATCATTATCATCAACTTAAAACTGCAGGACTGGAAGGGACCCTATAGAATAGGTCATTGAGTCCAGCCCATGTCAAGGAGGCACAGGGAGGAATCAAACTCCCAACCCTTGCCTCTGCGGCCAGATGCCTAAACCACTGAGCTATCTGTTCACTGAGGCGAGGACATGCTGAGCACACAAGAATTTTTTTAATTCTTAGAAATTTTTCAAATCTTGCCATACTGAGACTTCCTACTGAGTCGTCTCAACAAGAATTCCTAGCTTCCTGCAAAACTGGGAACCCAGACTCATATATCCTGCTGTTTGTTTCTTCACCTATTATTCTGCAAATGAAAGTGCCAAATTCTGTGCAGTGTAATATTCTTTTCAGCAAATCCTGCACAGGAAAGATGTCTTTCTTTGAAGGAATTGTAAAAATCCCAATTGGTGTTGCTTCTGCCCTTTTCAGGGGAATCCTGTGCAGGGCTGGTAGCTGTGCTATTCTGCCCAGACATTGTAACAATCTTGAACATCTTGGCTTTTCTTCGAGAATAAATCGTCATGAAAGCTCTAAGAAATCCCAAGAGACAGCCCCCAGATTTATTTGGAAAAGGTATCTCAATAAAAAAGGAAATAATAATTTTTTTTCTCTCTCTCTCTTTCATAATGCCAGCAGCAAAACATCTTCCCCTGCCCAATTTGCATTAGTTTGCTAAAATGCTGTGGTAGCTTGTGGTTCACCCAGGAGAGGACCTAATCCAACCATGGCAGGGTGATGTGTGGCCTGCTTGAGATTCTGAGCCACCAGTCCTACAATCAAGATACTTGGGGATAACTAGGAATGGAATTTGATGTGAACTTCCTTTGATCTTATTTCTGTTTTGATCCACAAAACATAGGCTGGGCCTCATAATTCTTCCATTCTATCAACATACCTTTTGCACCAAGCTGTAGCTGCTGGATCTCAGTAGGACCTATTTTGGGTTTTTGTTCTTCACAGCCCACTACTGCCATATGGTGCCCAACATTGCCATAAACCATATGACCATATGGATTCTGCTGTATAAAATAAGCAGAAGCATATTTTTAAAAGGTGTGTGGGCACGGCAAAGACAGATGGATGAATCGTGTTGGGAGCTGGAGTCTTGAAGTGTGGCGCTCTAAAAACAGTGTTTATGAAAAAAAATTCATTCCAGTACAATAAATTGAGGAAATGCTTTCTCTCCCCCCCCCCCCATATCAAAGTCCCAACCAGATCACACTGGGTTTAGAAAATATATGCCTTTTAACACACAGTATGCACATTTCATTTAAAAGTGCACACACATGCCTTATGAACCACAGTACAGAGTGACATGTAGTGATTTTCACCTTGTGAATCTGAAACCCCAAGGCTGTTGGGAGAAATGGAAATGATGGGGTAATTCATACTGAGCAATTGTTCAACTTTCAACCAGTACTTACAGGCTTGTCATCTCCCAATGCGTGGAGGAGGGCGGCAGGAGGGAACAGCCTCTTCATATATGAAAAATGAAACCTCAGAACTGCGTTTTCTGAGGCACACCAGACTGTTAATATATGAACTGAATACTTGACACTTAAAGAAACACACACAGGCACACAGTGAAAACAACCACATTTGCCTCTCACCAGGACCCCATTCTGTGAGATTTCAGGGCCAAAGACTGAGGGTGGGTCCTTGTGACAATCTTGCATGCCACCTAATACTGAGTTTCAATGGGAAGGGAGCGTCACAGCCTAACATAATTATGCCTTGCCACTAACCTATTAGTAAAGTCATTTTCTTGGGGTTGATGCAAATCCCTATGCCCTTTTTCTGTTTGTTTGCTTCCACTTGTTTTGTTTGCTCTTTTCTCTTCTCTGACATCCAGCATGAGCAAACATGTAATCTTTTCTCCCTGACCTCTGACCATGTGGCCACCATGGTGGATTTCAGTCTCCGAAGACTGAAAATTCTTTCTTTATCCTTTTTATTCTTCTGATTGTAACAGAAGTTCCAAAACGGTAAATAAATATGTTTTTCTTCTGCTCCTTAAGCTAGTGATTTTTATATAAAAAAAGCTAGTCACTGTGAGAACAAAAGGGGCTGGGTGGAAGCTGGAACTTTTAGACATTCTCTTTAATATTTCCCATGTTCTGCAACTGGTATCTTTATGCTTTGCTAAATAAAAGGAATTAACAACAACAACAACAAAAATCCACCAACACAACATGTGTACAAATACCTTAGTGCTGACCCAGTGAGCCATGGTGCCAGCTGGGAATGAGTAAAGAAACTCAGGCTTGAAAAGCATGCCAGCAACACAAATCAATCATGGATGATTTGTCCTCAGACTTGTTTTCCTGCCTGGGCACATGGAGAAAGCATAGTGATTCCCTGAGTTGTTTCTGAGACATGGCAATCTGATATCTACATGGACACCACATTTTAATGCCTCAGCTGCTTCTTAAGTGTGTTAGAAAGAAATGTGCAATAAAGCTATGTCCTGTCTTTTCTGTTTCTTACCTAAATCCCGTACTTTACGGGTTATACTATAGTCCACACATTGTATTGGCTGTACCATCTAGTGTCGGTCTTTGGCAGGCCAGCACACCTGGAATTTTTGTTGTAAATCAGCTCTGTCCCTTTCTCACATTGCTTGTGTTGAAGCATGGCACATTGACATCATTGCCACAAATTGTGGCACCCATGGGGGATGCTGTGTGCCTTCACCCTGTCTTCTTCTCTATTGAGTTCATCACCATTCATAGCACTCCCAGATGTTCCCTCTATCCATCATCCAGGATGGCATAACCATTTACCACGTCCCCCAATGCCATGTTTAATGCAATTTGTGCAAGAACTCAAAATGGTCACCATCCTACAACAAAAGCAGCAGCTTACTGAGATATCTATTGTTAAAGGTTCTAAAATGTCCTGAGTGCCCTCTCCCCCCCCCCCGTTGTTGTATGATGTTAGGCCAAGGGAGGGGGTATAAAGCTCACCAAATCTCCAGCTTTCTCTTTCTAGTCATGATCTCATTATAATGTGCATAACTGATATAAATGATTTGTGTATTGGAAAGTAAACACATAAGCAGAATGAGGAATTATTTGGTTTGGCCAAGACAAATAGGATTCTGAATGTAAATATGTTTAGTTTCAGATGTGTAAATATACTGGCTTGACCTCAACAATCAAAATGCATTATGACACTGGGGATGTCAGGTGTTGTCAGCAGTTGTTTGATGTCCTACAAATAAATCAAGCACATCAGGTGATACTGTCAACAAAGGGAGCAGCCAATTAGCAAAACAATTAATGTGTGCAATTTTTCTCTTTTGCTTCAGCCTAGTTCTTCTGTTCTCATTGCTAAGCAATAAACAAATATAAATTTGCTTAGCTATAAACGTATTTACATTTGCACATAAGCAATATATTTTTTCTCTCCAGGGAAGAGATTCATCTTACCTGGAAGAGAATAAAACACACAACTTCAAACCAGGGCAAGAATGGGCAGAAAATTAAATCTACGAACAGTTCCTACTCCTCAGAGATAAAATTGCATCCAATGGGTGAGGTTATCTTTATAATAGACTGTTTCCCTTATGATGATTACTTGGATTCAGGGAGTCCTTCCCTTGCCACAGAGCCACACTACTCTGTTTATCTTGTGATGAGTGAACCCAGGAGAGTCAAAGGTGGTAATGACTAGAGAATCTATCTGCCCTGGTATCTCCCAGCACTCCAGTCTACCCAGGCTTGGCTGTGCTTCGAGGGAGTCCAAAAATCCACAAGGCTAGGTACTCAGAACCACTATGTCCAACTTACAAGCTAGAGCTGCCACCGCACTTACAAAAATACCAAAACTCCTAGTAGCTGGCAAGACCTGGTTTTAGTACTACAGATCCTCTGAACCAAAAACCCAATAGTTGCTTGGAGATATGTTTGTATTTTATTAACTACAAAATATAAATGTAAGTGAAAAAGCAAAAAGGCAAAAGTTCCAAAAAGATTTTTAAAAGCACTTTGGAGCATAATACAGTTTAAAATAAATGAAAGGAAATCAAAAGAACACACCAGAAAATAACAAAGCTAATCTAATCTACTTAATACTCACACATTAGCATAGAGTCAGTATAGTTCTGGGGCATGCACAAAGTGCATCCTTTCAGGCACAGCTTAGCAGGACAGCAACTAAGCACAGTATTTCCTGAGAGGTAAACTAAGCCCACTAAAGTAACTTCTGAACCTCTTTTGTACATTAAACAACCCATTCTATATCCTTCCAAATGGTCTGCAAATCAGGCTTTGAATTTCCTTAAATGTTCACAAAGGCTGTAGCACTTTCTGCTCTCCCCTTCACACAATTGAAGTTTGTTTTTCCAATTAGCACAGTACCAGGGAACAAGCTGACTTGGCCTTGCTCACGAAAGATAAACTGCAGGTGTTACTCTCTTCTAGTTACTGGGCAGTCACATTCCCAGCCAGCTGTTCCCAGGCAGTGACAGAGAAACCTGAATTTTCCAGATGGATTTCATGTTTCACCAGTTTCTCAGTGTCTTCACACCTATGATGAACAGTGATGCTGCTGTTGATAATGATGTTAGAGTACACAGCAACTAGATCACCTGCTCCATTTTTGAGAAGCCGGTTGACTTATTTTTGTAGTGTTAGAACAGAACAGTGTTCGCAATGACAGAAATCCATTTCCTTTTAATTTAGTAATGGCAAATGTTTGATTGTTTAATTGAATCTGATTGAATTGTTCAGCCTAGGTGGATGTTGAGCATCTGTCCATTAAAACATTGTTCTTCCAAGACAAAATGGACAAGGTTATGTGTTCATGAGATAAAGGCTATGTGGTGTGTGTTTCTTAAGAAGTTCTAATAAAAGGACAGAAACCAATGTGTGCTGGTTCTGCTCCTGTACATCTTAGTATTGAACATTCCATCACTTGTATTATTACTGCTGGCAAGAGAGGAGGAAGGGTGATGAGCTAAGCCAAACTGCCTCCTGGGAGAGGTTTCCCACCACCTGCCCTTTTGCCTTCCATTTAGCCCCTTCCTCAACACTCCCAGGCAAACAAGGAAAGGGATTCTTAATTGTCTTTGAAGAAAATCTGCAAAGTTGTTGAGATTAGTGTGTATGTGTGTGTGTGTGTGTGTGAGAGAGGGGGGGATCATCATCAGGCTCTTACTCATAGAGGTCCCATCAAGCTAAAAATGATAAGTCCAGGGGAGTCCTAGGTTCAACAGACTGTGTTACCTATAATCCGTACTTTTCACTATCCATGGCCAGGGGAGTGGGGCTTGGAACCAATCCCCTGCAGCCAGTGGGATCCTACTGTACTACAAATGGCACTGGCAAGAAGGCTTTTCCAGATGACCATTGTAGTTGTGATAGGTAGGGGCAAATCATCTTATAACTCACAAGAGACCCTACACTTAAAAAAAAGCAAAACAACAGAAAAAGAATAGGCTTAGAAAGTCTGACTGGGCTTGCTAGGGGAAACTTTTGCCATCTTTTGAGGGCCCTTCAGCAACCCTGCAGCTCCAACACCTTTTTAAAAAGTTGCACTAGTGGAGGATATGAGGACCATTTTTCAATTTTAAAAAAATGTAATAAAAAATTGGGGCTGAGACTCCCAGGAGCAAGTATGTCCTCCTAAGGTCCAGGGCTGGGTGTAGACCTCTTGAGGCCATCCACCGCAACGTAGAACTTTATTCTCCTGGTTCTCAGGGCTGAACAACATCTCTATTGCAGAAAGACAATGAAAGAACAGATTATGGCTGCAGTATTCTGTAGTTTGGAAAGGTAGCCTCACTTGCAGACCCGTGTCTAGATGTTGTATTCAGTTCCAAGCCCTAAAGATTTTTTTCAAGTGGGTGAATCTGTAATAAGCAATATTCCATTCTCTAGTTCATTTGTATCCATGAGTGGTGAATCTCCCCCCCCCCAATCAAGGAACAAACTCCCTTGGAGATAATCTGTTACGGAATATACATAGAACTTGCGAAAGTTGCTTTTTAAGACTACAGCTTCCAGAATCTTCCAGCTAACATGCCTACTGACCATGTTGCTAGCAAGATTCTGAAAGTTGTAGTCAAAAATTATAACCTTTCCAAATTCTAAAAGATGTAGCCTCTCTCTCTCTGCTCAGTGTTTATGTTGAGCTTTTAATATTGCAGGCTTAGAATTCATTTATTATTTTATTGAAAGTCTTTTTACTGCATTTTTCTCCTTAAAAAGTACCCATGGTGACTTACATAAATTAAAAACACAGTACGGTATTTAAAGCTTACAACAGAGTGTATACAAATACAGTACTTAAGAAGGATCAAACAAATACACGGTGACACCTATCTCCCCCTCTTTCTTGCAGGACAGGCAGAACATTCTTGTTTCAGGTCTAAACTGATTACTTCCAGAGACTTGTGAAGTGAGGATAAGTTGTCTACTCCTGCTCTAACACAAGTTGTGCTGCTGCTAGTGCCTGTTTTCTAAATCGAGAATAGGTTGTAGAAATCCCATCCCTCCTGCTCCCAGACAAAGTTTGTGAAATGGTTTGTGAATATGTAGGATCTTGGGATACACAAGTGTATGATGTTCTGTATTGCCACTTCCATGGGGAACCTTGCGATGCTCTGCAACAAGGTTTCATTACATGTCTTTCATAAATATGTAGTTATACAAACACGTAACAGCATTGAACGGCATTGAAACTTTGAAAAATGGAAGCGTTCACCTTGAAAGAGAGCATTCCTTAAGACCCCGGAGAAGAGTGCTGCTTTCTCAGCCAGAAGCCCTGAAGGTTTGAATGATTTAAACTTACAGCTGGTTATCTGTACAGTCTGCCCTGCTGGAGAGGTAAGGTTTCTAAGAAGTTCTCTTCAAGTGTAAGTCCAGCCTAGGGGCCAAGGGAGACATCTGCTGCTGTAGCTTTTGCATGGGGAATAACACTGGCCAGAAGTGCAGCAAACAGGAGCTTCTGAGCCATCAGCATATGTGTTCAGCATCCCAAATACATCAGGGATATTCTCGCTGATGAGAATCCCTTTCTTTGTAACTGGAAATATACAGCAAACTGCTCCAAGATAACATCATATAAATATTTGCACAGGATGATATATTCTGAACATTGCTATGTTCTGAAGAACACATGACACATTTCCAAACCTAAAATGGAGCATCTCTTTATGGTACTGGATCACAAATATCAGTGAAAGTCTGAACAAAAATATTAGGATCGATGCAGTTTAAACTAGGAATGTGAAAATTCTTGCAAAAAATTGGTGTTCAATGATTTAGGTTATCAGTGAGATATTTTCAAGCCCCATGAGATTCTTCACATTCTGCTGAGTGCAAGACAATGAGTTCTTCCCCTTAAGGTCCCCTTAATTTACACTAAATACAGCTGCAGAAGATTCGTACCTTTTTCTCTTGTTGGGCAGTGTGCTTAAGCAGGGACACACAGTACATGCCCCCCACACATAGATATACAGCAAGTACAGAAAGTTTGTTCAGTTTTTGAGAAAGACACCAACAAGCAACCCAATGCTTTATATTCCAAGATTATGGCAGAAATATTAGTTTAATGTGAATCAGGAAACTTTCATTAAGTGCATAATTTTGGGCTAATCACTGAACAATTTGTACAAAACCATCCGTATCAAGAGCACCTTGTCAAAGAGAAGAATGTAGAAGCTCTTTGTCTTCATTTGCAAAGACAAGTGAGGACTTACATCCCGAATTGAAACACCTTTTCTGGACCCCTTAAAAAGATGGTGCATAGAGAATGGGTTCGGAAAATTTCAAAGAAATTTTGAACCTATTTTAGGATGTGTGACTATCACAATCCAAGTTCTTGAAGTCTTGCCTTTGGCTTCAGTATAATGACACAGGCATTCTTGGAAAAAAGGTAGTCTAATAAAATATGAGATGCATATTTAATTGCCAACAAATAGAAAATAGTCACCTAGCGAAAAATATCAGGATAACGCTAAAACAAAAAAGTGATGAAATATAACAAGAATATTCTGTGTATAGAGAGAATGCATCCTCATATAATACTGAGGAAAATATACCAAAAAGGAACGTCACTTACTTTGCCAACTGCTGCTGCAGAAGCTATGTGCTGGAAGAGGTGGGAGGGACATGACTGGGTTCAGCCGACCACCCTCTTTCCTGTTCAGATCCAATATTTTCTGCAGATCCACCCCATGTGGAATTTAAGGGGTTTTATTAATACAACCAAACTTTATTTGAAGTCTTTGCACCCCAGTCTTCTATCATTAGACCCAAAACACCCTACAGCGTTTTAAAATATTTAGTCAAAATAGTACTTTGAAGCTCGGCTTAACTCAGATTTCAAGAGCTGGTGCTCAGAGGAGGTTAGGATCCCAAATACGCATTTCAATTTGTTAATCTGATTGTGCAAAATGGGATTTGCTTTGGTAAGGCCTCAATAATTCCAGCCCTCTCTCATATAACAGTATATCAAATGTTGCGGGAAATCACTGCTGTAGTTTTGCACCAGAGAGAGGAATAGTTTCTCTCTCTTTTTTTTTTTTTTTTTTTTTGCATTATACTTGTTAGATAGCAAACACAACTAGTTATTATTCCAGAAAAGGGAGTTTTCAAAGCTCTAGTTTTCATTACAAGTGCCCCCAAACAAGAGAGCTTTAATGTGGAAGAACACAGAGGGGAAATTGCCTAAAATGTTTAGCTTTCTGAGAGGGGGGACAGAAAATATCCCCAGCCTCTTAAGGTCCTGGTCCAGTAACAGATGCTAGCAAAGTTATTTTGGTATCAGAGCTGGAAAAATCCTACCTGCCTTTCTCTTCCTGCTAGTAGAAATGCAGCAGGTATAAGCTGGCATTTGACAACATGCTGCCTTTTCATAATACATTTGCCGCCTGAGGTAGCTACCTCACTTTGGCTAATAATAGGGCTGGCCCTGCTCTAGAGGCATCTTTTCTTCTCACTGAAATTTTGAGCTTTTTGGTATTGCTGGGAAAGACACTTAGGAATTTGCAGTAATGAAAACCTGGCTGCCTTTCACAGAAAGGAGTATAGCATGGAGCAGGATTTTTAGTTACGTCTGATGCAGATTAGGCCATTATTTTGATTAGATTTTGTTTCTAGTGGTGGAAAGAAAATTACTGATGCCGAAAGGGAAAGGGGGGGGGAGAAAGTGAAATATACAACACCAGCCCTCGCTGGAAGAAAGTATATTCAAATGTTTACTTGCCTGTTCATGTTCAGATGAGGTTTTCCTGTGTATTCCAGTTGTTCCTAAAGAAAACAATATTACATTGCAGCTCGTTTTTAAAAAGGAGCTGTTTATGACCAGTTGGACTTATTTCTCTGTTGTCTGAATCTGCACCTAAAGTGTGGCATGGCGCAAATGTACTTGGGGAAGAAAAAGCAGACTGAGGTGAATGAAACATATTGCTGGAGGCAATGGAAACTGGATGACATTGGTGTGCATGCTCCCTCTCCAATGTTCATCTTCACATCAAAGCATCTGGAAGATTGAAACTATATTTGGATTTCAAAGGCGCAGCCTCTAATGCCTTTACAGTGGCAGGGCGGGGTGACCCTCTGCTGGATTCCTTCTGTTGCCTCCGCACTGGGTCACAGTTGTCAGACAGAGCTTTGACGAAAGAGGAAGCAAGAAACACCACTGTCCCAACTAGAGATGTCATAACAACCTTTCTTTCAAGGTTCTTCAGAATCCGACAAAGGTGAACTTATTATTTTCTTCATGGAATTCACTGACAAGTCCGAAAATATCCCATAACGTATTAGGAAGTAAAGCTACAGAGAAAGAGGCAAAGGGAATTCAGAGTTGAAACTTAACTGAGTCAACCAAAGTTGCTTCCCCATCTGGAGAGATAAGCAGTGGTAAATTAACAAAGCAGCTGGCCTCTAGGGCTGTGGGAACTGCTGTGTGGGGTGACGGGATACACAATGAGGTTCACGCTGTCACTTCTTTGAATCTATGTTTTGATCATTTATTAAGGATGAAGAGACCATCTGTCCAACAGAATCTATACAGTCCTTTTCCTTCCCCAGATACAGACCCTTCCTTTTATAGTCCCCCCTTTTGATATATACCTTGACACAGCTATATATTTACATCCAAATCCTATACAATCCAATCCAGCAGCCGTGAATAGAAACCAACAGAGGCTTGGTCTAGCTCCTGCTTTTCTGCCTACCTGACAATGAGGCAGGAGGGGGAGCAGAGGATCAGACATCTGGCAAGCAGCAATTAAAAATGAAACATAATTTCCTTGGATTCAACAATTGTGACACAAGCATTCTAATCACACCTCTAGGAACTTCTTGTGATAGAAACAGACCTTTTCTCAAGTACTTATTTTATTTTATTTATTTACAAGATTATTTTTAGCCATGCCATTACCAATGGTCTCTGAGCGCGGCGTACAAAAATATTAAAACTTTAAAAACATTAAAACCATTAAAAATAAGCAATATTATAATAATATCCCATATTAAAAACAATCATTAAAACAATATTAATAAATCCTGTTGCTTATATGGTCAGCTAAAGAATACTATTTCGTTAAAATGCTGGCTAAACAGAAAGGTCTTTGCCTGGCACTGAAAAGCCAAAAGTGCTGGAGCCAGACAGATCTCTATAGGGAGGGTGTTCCAAAGTTGGGGGGCAACAGCTGAGAAGGCCCTATTTCGGCATGCCGTCCCCCTCACCTCTTTCAGAGATGGCACCTTCAGAAAGGCCTCCTGGCCTGAATTCAGAGGACGGGCAGGCTCGTATGGAAGAAGGCAGTCCTTTAGGTAACCAGCTCCTAAGCCGTTCAGGGCTTTATGTATCAAAGTAAGCACCTTGAATTGGGCCTGAGCAGCAACCGGCAGCCAGTGTAAATTTTTCAGAACTGGCGTGATATGGATTCGTGCGGCAGCACCATTAACCAGCTGCACAGCCCGGTTCTGTGCCAGTTGCAGTTGCTGGACCATCTTCAAAGGCTGCTCTACATATAGCGCATTGCAGTAGTCTAGTCTGTTTGTTACCAGTGCATGTGTGACTGTTGCCAGACTCCGCTCATCCAGGTAATGGTGTTGATATATTCTCCACAGATGTAAGAAGGCATCCCTGGACACCGAGTCCACCTGGGCTTCCAAGGTCAGACCTGGGTCAAGGAGCACCCCCAAGCTGCAGACCCTGTCCTTTAGGGGGAATTTAACCCTATCTAAGGCAGAGAAAGGGCCCTTTAACCTATATGGCGGAGCACCAACCAGAAGCACTTCTGACTTGTCTGGATTGAGCCTCAGTTTATTAACTTTCATCCAGTCCATTATCGAGTTCAGGCACGAGTTCAGAACGGCGACTGTCCCTCTCATCCAGGAGAGCCTGGAGCTGCTCAGCCACATGTTCCAACACCTTGCCCAGAAAAGGGAGGTTCGCTACTGGTCAGAGGTTGATCACTAGACCTGGGTCCAGATTAGGCTCTTTTAGGAGTGGGTGAATCACTGCCTCCTTTAACAGGGCGGGGACCACTCCCTCTCTTAACGAGGAGTTGATCACCTCCAGCATCCAGGTGTGAACTCCCCTGGCAGATTCCTTTATTAGCCATGATGGTCAAGGGTCCAGTTGCGTAGTGGTGGCACGAACCGATCCAAGCACCGTGTCCACATCCTTGGGTCGTAACAAATGAAATCCAATAAATTCTGACATAATTCCGGAGCACTGGACACAACCATAGGCTCTGCATCAACGGTGGAATCCAACTCTTTGCGAATTTGAGCAATTTCCCCCTCAAAGTGTGTAACAAATTCATTACAGCGAGCCACTGAGCGGGATCTCCACTGAACCATTAGGCTGAAGAAGGTCCCAGACCATTTGAAATAGCTCTGCTGGCCGACACGCCAAGGAAGCAGTACGACTAGAGAAATGCTGGCATTTTGCCAGCCGTATCACCACAGAGTAGGCCCAATAATGGGCTCTAAGCTGTATTTGGTCATCTTCTCAGTGATATTTCCTCCACTTGCACTCAAGCCATCTCCCCAACCGCTTCACAGCCAGAAGCTCCTCTGTGTACCATGGAGCCATATAGGCTCTGCGGGCAGGGAGAGGGTGCCTAGGTACGATCGTGTCAACTGCCCGGGCCATCTCCTTGTACCACAAAGTGACCTGGGCTTTGACAGGAGCGCTGACCATATCAGCTGGAAACTCCCCTAGAGCATTCAAGAATCCTTCAGGATCCATAAGGCTCCGGGGATGGGTCTTTTTAATTGATCCCCCACCCCTGCAGAGCGTAGTGGTGGCAGAGAGTCTAAACTTTACTAGGAAATGGTCCGACCATGACAAAGATAAACCGACCACATCTGGACCACCATCCCCCTATCCCGTTGAGAATATGTATGGCCTTTAACATGAATCAGGCCGATGACATGTTGAGACAGCCCCATGATTGCCATGGCAGCCATGAAGTCCTGACCCACCCCTGTTAAGGTGGCCTCGGCATGGAGGTTGAGGTCCCCCAGTACCAAAAATCTGAGGGTCCTCATCACCAGGTCCGAGACTACCTCCGTCAGCTCATTGGTAAACAGCAAGTTGGGCAGTACACCAACAGAATCCCCAGTCTGTCTCTTGAGCCCAACACACAATACAGGCCTTCTAGGCCGTTTCTCAAGGGAACAGGGAGTCTGGAAAAGTGGAAGGAATCCTTGTACACTATTGCCACGCCTCCTCCCCGACCCTCTGGGTGACCCTGGTGTTGGACTAAGTATCCAAGGGAAAACAACTGAGATAGAGGAACTCCTCCTTCTTCTCCCACTCAGGCCTCAGTAATGCATGCCAGGTCAGCCCCCTCATCTAAAATTAAATCATGGATGAGGGTGGACTTATTTTTTTGCCAACCTGGCATTTACCAACAGTACCTTGTGGCCCAGGGGCTGGCTGATATGGTCACCTAGTACCATTTGGCTGGGAGTAGAGCTAGAAAGGGGGACAGGTGTAAGGCATCTAACCTCCTTTCTCTATATGGATTCAGCCATATGTGTGCATAACTGTCTCAGCTGTGTGTGCCAATTGTGCACACATGCATTTGTTGTTGTTAATGTGAGTTCAGTAGAGAGTGTGTCCAAACAACAAACACAGGGCTTTTGCTTACCAGCCAGCGATTATAGCCAAACTCAGGTGTCACAGTATGCGGTTTACTGAACACCTGAGGAAGAGACCACCTGACACTGTCCCTTTTATCACTGCTTTCTTCATGCAATGGCTGATATGTCTGAATGGGGAAAGTTCTCGCTGTTCTGTTTATTTATTTTACTTATTTAAATATTTTTACCCCACCTTTCTCCTTAAAGGAACCCAAGGTGGCTGTGTAGAGACTCTTCATGCAAACAAGAATGCTAGAAAATTTGCATCGTTGCTCATGTGGATACTCTCCACACCAGCAGAAGCCTCTCTATAGGCTTGTCACTCGTTGCACAAAGAAAATGATGATGAAATGGACAAGGTTAGGTTTTCCCCTCCTCATATCTTGAGCAGACCAGGTATTCTAACGAACAGAGTTTATATGTCGTGGGATTAACACTTAGCCTGGACAACGTTTGACATTAATTAAAAACTATTGCCCAAGCATTGCGGGATACATCTCAAGTCAGTTCACATTCAATAAGGATGAGTCATTATAGATGGGTATTGTGCATGTCCCCTGTGATGCTCAGTGTTTGCTTGCCATCTTCATACTGAATTTGCTGAATCACCTGAATTTATATGAGCTCCCTACTCCCCACTATATCGTGCAAATGTGAATACTTGGTAAACCTCTGCACTGCTAGTTTGCATTGAGACAGAATTGTGGCATGGGTGGTCATTACCTACATCTATATGGCTAAATGTTATATTGTTAAATATAGTCACAGTGTAATATTAAATCCCAATAGCATATTAGCCGTTGAAATTTAGTAAGCAAAGGCATTTTCCTGGTGGGCCAGAAATATGCATGTGCAAAAGCTAAATCTAAAATGTTTTGATAAGTGATTGTAATGTGTAATGAAAGATGTACATATTTGAAAGATGAATTACCAAGGCATTAGCAACCTAGAAATGTGATTAGACATCCATATTAATAAACACCTGTCACAACTACATAACAGATGTTCTGAGAACACATCAAATGCAAATTCATGAGACATTTCACTATGCTGTTAATTACATTACCTATCCCACAATTTATTTGTTTTAATTTTGTTTCATCCCAGTTACTAACTGGAGTTTCATGAAAGGGGAAAATGTTTTGGTAATTTTTGGAACCTGAATTTTGGGGGAGAAAACTCTGAATTTTTAAAACACTAATTTGGTACTTATCCAAATTACACTTTATGTTCTAAAGACATGTTTTTGCAAACATATTTAGAGCTGCATGCTTTCATTCTGGATCTCTCCAAATTTCCCCGGCTTCTTGGTACATTTCTGAGCGAAACCATGTTCCTTATTTATTATATCTGTACACTGGAGGTCAATGGTAAGCAAACTAGTTGCCTCTGGTGCTCGGTGCTACACTTCCCACAAACCATAACCAGCATTGTATATGATTGGGGATTGCAGAGACTGTACTCCAAGCTCAGAGTGTTTATTTAGTAGGGAAAGAGAGACTTGGTTTATGGATAGGGACTTACATGTGTCATCTCTGAAGCAAGTCACATCAGTTTCAGTTAAGCTTATACTATGAGTAAGTACAGGATGAGCTTCAACTAGACTTTAAATCTAAATCCTATTCTGCTGTTTAGAGTAATGTTTTTCTGAAAGCCCAAATAGGATTCTTATATCATGTGAGGTCCTACCAAAGCTCATTTCAATAAGCAACTCTAGCAGTGATTGTGGCTGAGAATATGTGGGCACCTCCTCCATGCAGATAGCATATTATGTGAAACATTGCCCATATGATTTGTGCCATTGTTGTTGACACTGGCAAAATATCTTGGGTTGTTTTGTGGTGGAAGAAGACTGAATTCCTTGGCACCCAAACCATACAAGTGGTGCTTCTCCAAACCAAGTAATCATGCAAATAGGTGTCTAGATTACTCAGTTTTAAAGGACAACCTGCATAGTAGATCACAAAAAACCTGACATCCATAGATTAGAATAAAGTGCAGTATAATGTGATACAGCAAACTGAAGGAGGCACTAATTTAAAAATATCACTGCTGTGATTCTAATTGCTGAGGGGACCTCTATGTGAAAGGATCTACCCTGACTTTTTTCTTCTTACCTACTCTGAAGCCAGGACAGCATGGAGGTAGTAGAAAAGCATGCCAGAGGATTTGGTCACAGCCCACCAGAGCATATATCAGGGAATCTATTGCATTGTTCTAACAAAGACATGTGAAACTGCATCCTCACTGAAAACTATGTTGCTGAAACTATGTTCTCAATGAAAAAGCATGTATTGACACACTGAGATATCTCATTCAAAACAAAAAAAAGAGTTTTTTTAAAAAATCACTGTGAAATTTTTCTCTTCTAAAGAGGAATGAAAAGACAAGCAATTTTTCAGGACAGCAATATTGTCAGGACCTCCCTCCCCAGCCCATTATTTTTGCACAAAGCATTGTGTTTACATTTTAAAACTTTGTATTTTGTGCAAAATACTATCACAAGGACTCCGTAAAGAAGTGCTAAAATGTGCACACACACATTACACACTGTAATCTTGCCCAGTGCTCTGGCAGTGATTATGACTTTTAAAATTGTTCATTGTCATCTGTGCCCTCTGGCAAAAAGGCACTATTCAAAGAATATTGTCACTATTTATGACATATTTGCAAACTGTCTTGAAGACCAAAACATTGGAATGTAAATATGTTTAATATTTTTCAAGAATCCCTTTCTTCATTGTGATCACTGAGAAGTTCTCCAAATCTGTTGTTCTGGGGTGGGGGAAGTGATCTTAATCTATGTTTGGGGTTAGGTGAAAATGTCAAGAAAATCTTGTCAAGGTATATATACTTTGTATTCTCGAAGGCTTTCATGGCCAGGAACCGATGGTTGTAGGTTTTTCGGGCTATCTGGCCATGTTCTGAAGGTTTTTCTCCCTAAAGTTTTGCCATTCTCAGTGGCTGGCATCTTCAGAGGAGAGGAGTCTGAACCCAGAGCACAGACAGAGTTCTGACTCCTGTCCTCTGAAGATGCCAGCCACAGAGGCTAGTGAAACGTTAGGAAGAAAAACCTCAAGAACATGGCTAGACAGTCCGAAAAACCTACAACAGCAATGTATATACTTTGTGTGAGAATTATTAATGACTCTGAGATGAGAGGGTGCATCAAAAGGAGCAGCCGCAGCTGTGTCTTCTTTCTTTATATGTACTGAAGTGCTTTGCTGTTGTTATTGCTACTGGTGTTGGTGTTTGTGGTGATGTTAACGGTAACTATTCATTCACTCCCATACACTCTTGCAATAAGTATTGTTTGAAATATGTCTTGTGAGGGGAAACAACAGCTGGTTCCAAGAGACAACAGCTGACAGAAGTGCTGCTACTGCTTGTAGAACATCCTTAACAACTAGCTTTACCCTTTTAAGAAAGAAATGCCACTGCCATCACTATCACTGTTGTATAATTACTGAGAATTCTCACACAGCTGACTAAGAAATACTCAAAATGGCTGCCCTTATATGCTGCCAGAGAGGATATCACTGAATCTGGAGTTGCCATTTGATTCCAGTTCTAAAGTATCGCTATATACCATTGCTCCTTCCTTTCAACAAATTCAATGACTGTGGGAAAATCCTATTCAAGGCTGTTAGCTGTTATGTGTTTCAGTGAGGGCAAACACTCCTGGCAGAGAAGCAGCAGCTCCCGTCAGGCGGGGTAACCTCTCGTTCTGCCTTTCTGCTTAGAGTTCAAGAACATCTGGAGGGCCACAGTTCGACACCACTGAGTTAGGGCATAAGTTCAAAGACTTTCTCTGGCCAATCCTAGTGGCGATTAGGTAACTAGTAGCCTATCTTAATTCTCACACCATTCTGTGTAATTGTGCTGAGTTAATAAAAAGAGTCCTCAAGGCATTGCCTTTAGGCTCCGCTGGCTTGGACTTCTGTAGTCGACTTCTTTGTACTTTCTCTAAGGCTAATTGTCTTCCTATTGTTCTGTCATCACCCACATCATTAGCTTTCCTTTGTTCTGCGATCACCTACAAATGACATTGACATGAGAATCGAGAACTGTTGGCCTTGTACATTAGCTAAGTAATGACAGCTGGTTTTCAAGCATACCTATAGACAGGTATACAGTAGCTATTATAGTTATAGACATAGATGTAGATTTGGTGGCATATGGATGTGAATCCTTACTTATTTTGCCTTTGCACTAAGAAAGTCCAAAGGTTTTCTTTTTGCTTGAAGGATGGTGATATTTTTAAGTCAATCTTGGAAAGAGTTTGCAAATTTGCAAAAGCAGCATTTGTTCATTTCTGCTGCCTTGTGGTGCAACTTGCTAAACACTAGAATTAAAAGTGCATAGCTACTAGACAGACAGATGGATGGAAGGACAACTAAACAGAACCTGGCTCAAGGTTTTTTGTATATACTTGGATGATGCAATTAGTCACAAAATGTATATAATAAAAGCAATTGAGAAACAAGTATTTAAGGAAGATATAGATATAATTCCATACTGTTAAGTACGTTCCAGCTTATGGCAACTTTTTCTAGGGTTATCAACATTATTTTTCTTCTCTCCCTCTCTTCCCCCCCCCCTCCATGTTTAGATCCCGATTTGCAAAGTACATCAGCCTATCATATCATGCCAGACTTTGTACCTCTGTGACTCTGGTAGCTGATTCATATAATTTCTCTCCCCCCCCCCCCCCGTGGCTTACTGGACACCACAGTAAAGAGTCCAACATTTCTTGATGAACAGATTGGGCTTGTCACTCCCTGAACTGCCTTATTCATAGAAGTGAGTTGGATACCTGAGAGAACGTTTCCTTTCATGCAAAAGATTAACTCGAATTCTAAATAAATAAATGTAGGAGCAGATATCCAAGCCTCTTCCAAATTTCATAAGAAGCTTCATTTCTAAACTCTTCCTTGGAGAATTACAAAATCGTCTTAAAAGCTAATTGGCTTTTGGCTTAGAATGCAGCAATTGATTGGCAATATTATTTCACCTTCCCTATCATCATGTTGACATGATGAATTTACTTCCTGTGATGTTACTAAGAGAAGAGGCAGCCTTTTTATTTGGCAGGATGAAGTGGTCCTTGCAAGTGACAGATAGGGTTACAGTAGGAGTAGGGAGCAGGCTGGTGTGGACCACTTGGGAAAGGTCAGGCTTGATTACAACACTCCAGATAGTGGGCTAAACAGCCTGTGTAGTCAGCCTCAGAGTATGATGGACAGTGCATTGTGCATGCCGCAGGATGGCTGTTACACATTCCTGTATATAAAAAAGGAAGGGAAGGAGGTAGGGAGAAAGAGAGAAAGACATGAATCGCCAAAAAAGACACTGGTGTGCATAGATGGTTTCTGCTAGTTTATATGTACAGATGCAACCTTAGAAATGTATTTTAAATTTAAACAAAAGCACAATGCACTTCACTCAGGTGGATAAAACTATGACAAGATGACTTGTGTGCCTGCTTAATCTGCTGCCAACATACTATGGATGGTCACCTTCAAGGACCCTGATCTGCAAAAGCTGCAAACTTTGATTAGTTTGATTGTTAATCAACTGAAGCTTTCATTGATCAATTGGTGGACCCTGATTTTAACTGCTCAGGCCAAAGTTTAATTGGTGAGTCTGTTAACCAAGGACACCATTGTTTCTCTCTCTCTTTTTGTTTTGTTTTCCGAGGGTTTTTAATTTTAGTTTGTTTGGCTTTTAATTTTAGATACGCTAGTGTAATGAGGTCATGAGGATAACCATCTGAATATTCAAAGTGGCCTTGTTTCTAATAATAGCTTTTTGCAAATGCTGAAAATCCCTACAGTGGACTTCTGAGGGGAGAAGGAAAGAGATGGTGGTAATGAGTTCAGTCTTAACCTCTGTTGATTCGCTAGACCAGCGATGGCAAACCTATGGCACGTATGCCACAGCTGGCATGCAGAGCCCTCTCTGTGGGCACGCAAGCCATAGGTTGATGGATCGCCACCCCCATCAGCCAATCCTGAGGAGGTGGCTGCAGTTGTAGTGCTAGTGCCCCAACAGGCGACAGGCCAGGATCCAGAGCAGCTGGTGCTGGTGGTGGCAGGCCAGCCGAGCTATAAGTAGTGGCATGGTTGGGTTTGACTGGAGGCGGATCCGGAGTGGGGTCTGGAGGCACCTCCATGCCTGGGATTCCCGCTTCCGCCAGCACTTCCATTTACGCCGCCGCCACTTCCGCCACCCACCTCCCACTGGGTAGTTTTTTTTCTTGCAGTTTGGGTGCTCGGGCTCAAGAAGGTTCACCATCACTGCACTAGACAGTACAAACACTGATGCATGCTTACAGACGATACAGATAAGAACTCTGCAATTTAGTATTGACTGGGTATGGGTTGGGCTGGGCTGAAGTCTGCTGCCTTCTGTGTCATGAACAGGCAAACTGGTGTCTTCCAGATGTTTTGGACCATAACTCCAATAAGGCTTCACTTTGTATAGTCAGGAATTGTGGAAGCTGCATACAACTCTGTGGGGACATTGCATTCCTTACATTGCATTGCATCAGGGGACACTGCACTGCCCGTATATGTGCATTCTTCCTAGCCTGTATGAAGGCATACATTGGCTGAAATCCTGTTCACAGCTAAGCCAAATTGTAACTTTCCATCTATTCTTTCCTTGTAAACAAATATCCCTACTGTGGTTTTCAGAGTCATGCACACTCACCGGCTTGTGGTGTGCATGCAGTACCCACTCAAAGCATTGTGGGGGGAACTGCTTTGTTGAACAGGGAGGAACTGATGAAAAATTGCAGTTTGGCTTATGCTACAAACAGGATTTCAGCCATTATCATCTTACATTTTTATCCCAATGTGTCTAAACAGATGAACAGCTTAATTATGGGCTTAATTGATGTTCCAGTTTATTTACTTAATGGATGAATTTATCAAAAGACAGATGATTAATCTAGTAACCTGTAAAATCTTTGCTAGGAGAGAGAGGACATAGTGGCTTAAAACTCAAACTGGATTGGATTTAATAATAAGTCCCTCCATATCTTAATTTGAGGGGAGGGATGGTGAAATAGCTTAGTTTGTTTCAAGGCAAACCAACTTCAGCGCAGAAAAAGTTCACCTATTACTAATTTTCATTTTTATTTCATTCTTGGTTATATATTTTTTAATTGTGGTTTTAGCTTTGATTTTCCATTGCTCTCTATGGGAATGAACACAACATTCTGAGCATCTGTCCCATCCCTAAACGGTGACTGCTAATCC
The DNA here is from genome assembly GCF_051106095.1 of Pogona vitticeps. Classification (NCBI taxonomy): domain Eukaryota; kingdom Metazoa; phylum Chordata; class Lepidosauria; order Squamata; family Agamidae; genus Pogona; species Pogona vitticeps. The sequence continues at coordinate 95,686,344 of NC_135785.1, forward strand.
TTCAGTGGCTTCCATGTGTTTGAGAAATTCCAGGCAGATACAGAGAGTTACTGGCAACCAAAATAGTAGTCAGTCTTGTTTCTTAAAAAGCATTGGTGGGCAATTGGTAATTGCTTATCAAAATATAATTGCATTTCTGTGGATGAGAATAATAGAGGAAAAAGTAGGTAGCTGTTGTTCTACCTGGAACACACAGGTAGACCACCATGTACCTGTGTGCTCCAGGCACAAAATATTTTCCCAATGACCATGGAATAGTGTGTTGGACGGAGTTGAAATTCAGTTATTCCCTTTTTAGTGCAGAGAGAAGTGTGGAGAGAGCTGCTCAGTCCTACCTCTTTCCTTGGGAAATAAAAAAAGAAAAGAAAGATCAGCCTGGATGCTTCTTGGTGGCTAACAAAGGAAGCAATAGGAAAGAAAGGCTGATTTCAAAGAGTCTGAAGTGTGGAAACAGAATTCTAAGTTTAGTAGCAGATACAAAGCATATTGGGCACAATCACCCAGTGTCAAAGGAGATGCATGCATTTCTATATGTACAATAAGAAGTACATATAGAAACCAGCTTATCTTTCCCCTCCTCCTCCTTTAGGGAACAGGAACTGCGGGAAGGCATGTTTCTCTCTGGTTCAGGTGGGTAACTATCTGTATGAGTTCACAATGGCCAGTCTTTCTTCATTAGGTAGACAGCATCTGCATGAGGTACGTCTCTCTATAGCAGCAACGTGTAAACATATATACGTATGTATATCTCTCACATGGAGTTACACAGAAAAAGGTGTTTGTGTGTCTTCAGCAAGGTGGCAACCTGTAAAATGATGCTTTTATTATTCCTGTCTTTTGGTCCCTGGGCCTTTTGACTTCATGAATTTGTTGGCTTTGGGGGCTTTTTGTTTGAAGCCAGATTTTATACCATGTTTGTGTGATGAAGAGTTCTGCAGAATGTGAAAACTCACTTTATAGCTATTATTTTGCTGATCCAGTAAAAGTATTCCTTAACCCAGAACCTGGCTTTCGCATTTACTGTAGTATTTATATTGATTGCCTGGGACTTTCTCATTGTAAATATTATTGTCCAGAATACGAGTGCTTGTGGTCTTAGATACATTGACCCCACTTCCTTTATGGAAGATTGAGGAACCCACGGCTCCCCAAATGTGGTTGAACTCCATAGGCCATAATGTAGATCACCCAGGGCGATGGGGGCTGTAGTTCAACATTTGCAAGGCCACAGGTTCCTCACTCCCTAGACACATTCACAGGGCTGCCCCTATTTCCATCTGTTAAATGTTGTGAACAGGAAAACACGAATTCCTGAGGCCATCCAGCCAGTCAATAATGCCTGTACTGTCAAACTGTCTCAGTAATAAACACTCACAATTTAATGAGGCCAGGTAGAAAGATTTAAAAGCAAAAGGGCCAAATTATTAACATTTTCTTGCAAGCATTGCAGCCGTCTGATTAACAAGATTATACGCAATGTGATGATAAATATTGGTAGGTCAGCTGTTTGGACAGTGAGCCATAAACACACTGATTGCTCAGTTACCTTTGGGTGTATAATTTTATCCAGATAATTTCACCTCATTCTTTCTGAATACATGCTCAGTTTCAGAATTGCCGCTTCCTTTTTAGAAAAATCCTTACCTGACAGAGATCTCCAGTCTCACAGCACGAGATTGTAAATATTACATTGCCGAGTCAGGAACCTCAATCTTTCGTTTCTATGCATGTTAAGGATTAGGAAAGCAATTTATTAGTTTCTAATAATTTCAGTTATTATCAAAGCTGAAACACTTGGCTCTTTTACTGCTTTCAAAAAGCATGTTTGACACATCAGGGAATGTGATTAATATAAAGTGATTTTGTTTTTGATCTTGCTGCCTTGTATTTGAGATCGCTATCCCCCCACCTTTATGATCTTCAAATAATGTCAATACCGTTCAAACCGTAGTTGCTACTGAGCTGCAGTTCTAATTCTATTTATTTAGACAGATTTCAGTTGAAATCAGTAGGATTTACTCCAAAGGAAAAGTGTGTTTGGAGCCAAGCTGCAAATGAAACGCATCTACATGGGTTGTGTCAATCCTTTGGGCTGGAGAACATCCTAATAGATTGTCCCTATAGTCTCATGAAAACTAATTCAGTTTTCCTTATTGCAAAGCTGCATTTACTGCGCTTTATGTAGCAATTGCAAATGTTGAGTTTTCTCTAGGGTTCCCAACTTGTGGGTCACACCCCCCAAGGGGATTGCAGAGTGTTTTCTGGGGGGGTCCACTGTGTTTTTCAGAGGAGGCGGGCATGCCATCCTTGACTTGCACCTCTGCTCCCTGGTTCCTCTCTGCACGTACCTCCCTCCCTCCCTCCCTTGCTTGTGCCAAGCTCTCTTTGCTCCCTGCTGGTGCCCAGGGTCCCCTGGCTGTCCGCTCTCCTTCTCTGGTGGTAGTGGCAGCGGCGACTGCTTCTTGGCTCTGTTGACTGGCTAGCTGATTCAGGCAGGGCGACCAAGACTGGAAGGAGTGGGAGACTGGACTCAGCCACAGCCCCTGTGAGCCAGGTCAGCTGTGGCAGGGTTTGGGAGCAAGGAGGCTGTTGCAGGCTGGAGGGGAAAGGGGAGAAATGGTGGTGAAGAAGGCCACCACCACCACAATTTTGCCCCCTTCTTGCCTCAGCTGCATGTTGCCAGCACCATCTTAGAGGGGATGTTTGAGGAGGAGGCAGTCACAGAGGCACCACTTGAAGGAGATCGAAAGGGTGACGGTTCCCTTCCTAATGGAATATTCACCCTCCCTCAGTAAAACCCTGTTTGAAACTACCCTCATCCCCTCTATATCCCGGGACCTGTTGGTGTTGGGCTGAGTGGCTTTAACAAACACTTAGCTGTGAAGTTTGAATCTGGCTGCCCGGATGCAAGTACAACCATTGTATTAAATATTAGTTTAGAATTATATTCTGAAAAAATTACTTTTAATCTGTTCTTTGCCCCATTAAATATGCCTTTTAAGGTAAATGTGGCTGGGGGTTGTAAGTCACTTGGCTGTTATAAAAGGAGGTAGTGATTAGAAAAGGTTGGAAAACATTGCCCTAGAACAAGGGAAAAAATGTTTGGGTCCTCTTCATTTTAATGGAGAAAGGCAGAACATTAATGTTTTAACTATACTGGGCACGGTGAGGCAGGAGGTATTACTGTTATATTGGCATTACACTTTTGAAGAGCTCCTTTTTTGGACTACAAACATGGTCATTGAGGCTGATGAGTGTTTTTTTGTCTAGTTCTGCAATAAACTGATGTAGGAAGATTGCCTTATAACACCTTCAATCCTACATTAAAGCTTTACTTAGTCATTTTAATGTTTAACATATGGATGGGTAAGGATTTAATTTCATTTCTCTTTTTTTATCAGATTTCACCTAAATGCTTCAAATTTGAATGAGGGAGAAAGTGAGATATTTCTTCATTCCTATTGTATTCAAATAAAAATAATTATATTCATTTTATGCTCACAGTTTTTTGGGTCATACTGTATGTAATTTCTCAGAGAACTTAAATACATAAAATCTCCAAAGTCTTTCATTAAGGTGTTCATGTTATATAGTTTGAATACCATGTCACAGCTTCTTCAAAAGGAGGAACTCAAAATATACCCACAAATTACCACACTAGCGAGGAAGCTAACAATCTGATGCATTGCTCAACATCAGAGATAGCAGAAGTTTCCTTTTTGAACTTTCATATCCTGGGTGTTGTAGTCCAAAACCTAACTTTCCTCATCTCTAATATTTAGCTAGCTGGCTGGATAGCTCAGTGAGTTAGGCATCTGGTTGCAGAGCCAGAGGTTGGAAGTTCAATCCCCCACTATACAGCCTAGAAGAGCCAGCCTGTGTAGCCTTGGGCAAGCTGCATAGTCCCAGGATAGCCCCAAAAGAAAGGAATGGTGACCCACCTAGAAAACTCTGAAAAGGGTTGCCGTAAGTCAAAATTAACCTGGTGGCAATATTAAGCTTGGTGAGCCCTGGTATCTTGAGAGTTGTAGCCCCCTCCCCTCAATAACTTCTTTGATCTTTGACATTGGGTAGTGTGATTTGTGATATTGTAAGAGGTGTAGCAAGCAAGCAAGCAAGCAAGCAAGCAAGCAAGCAAGCAAGCAAGCAAGCAAGCAAGCAAGCAAGCAAGCAAGAAAGAAAGAAAGAAAGAAAGAAAGAAAGAAAGAAAGAAAGAAAAAGAAAAAGAACTAACTAACTAGCTAACTAACTAACTTCACCCAATGTTCTTCAGTTCCCCAATGTTCTTGAGCTACTGGAAAAGAGCATTTTTCATCAAATAGTTAGATCTCAGGCACAAAGTTAATGTCATAATACCAGAACATGCTCCAGCAAAGAAAATCAAGGTGGAAAAAGGTGGACATTCTGCTGCTCTGGAGCCATCCACAGGTACATTTCTGTTAGGAATATCCATCTTTGTTTGCAGAATGTAACTTTTGTATAGGAGCTACCAAGTCCAGGGGTTCCTGGCGTAGTCAAACAGCACATGAAATCTCTTGTCATAGTGTCTGGTAGCCTTGAGAAGCCTTGAAATTGTCTAGGCTTAATCTCAACTCTTGTATTTTCAAGGTACAAGTGTCTTGTTTAGTCCAAAAGCTTTTGTCTAGATCATTTATCCTGTACAGTTAGTCCAGCAAATAGAATTGTGCTCCAGCAGTTACCCAGGATAAAGGTTTGAAATGCTAGCTAGTGAAACCAGCTCATCAAAGCTTTGTGTGCGTGTGTGACTGAGTACTTCTGAGACTTCCAGGCTCTGCCTCATGACCCACTTAAGGAGGAAAGTATTTGTTTTAATTCAGCTACAAAAGGAATGCTCAGGACACATCTAGTGCTTTCAGTGACAAAATAAAAGTTTTTCCCCCCTCATAAAAGCAAGAAGGGAATACTTGATGGAGCTTTTTAGAGCAAGGATAAGTACTAGCATGTGTGTTTCTTTGTTTATTTTGCAACCCTTGTTGAATCTTAAGGGAGTCATAGTGAGATCTAACACTGATAAGAGTCTTTGAGCTTGAAAACAACATGAAATTTCTCAATGGCAGCATTGCCCTTCAAAAGAAAAAAAGAAAGAAAGAAACACTGATAGTGGATGATACCTATAGGAAAACTGGCCTTAAAAGAGAGAACTAGATTGAACCTAAAAATACAATAGAAGAAAAACAACATGTGGAAGGCAATTCCTTGGGCATCCAGTCACAGAACCAGCAATCTGATTTATTGTGTAATCTAGTGAAGAACAAGCATGCTTTTTCTGGGACAATCCAGAAAAAGCACATCTTCCCTTGCACAATTGCCTTTGGAGGACTGCGTAGAGCAAGAGGATTCTAGCCAAAGAGTTTTAAAATCAATCAGTTCCTGTTTAAAAAGATGTGTTCCCTGCAATTATGTACAACCTTGGGAAGAGATCTTGGCCCAACTGTTAAGAAGCCACTTCTTGCCAATCTCACACTGGCACTAATCACGCAGACCAAGCACAACGGATATCATCCAGAATCCTATTAGTTGCACTCACTGGTGTAGGGCCATTGGCGTAACTCTCTGTACCAAATTGTCACTAATTAGCATAGGAATTTTCTGTCACACATCAGTTGTGTAACTTGGCATGAGATAGCAAATGCCCATGCTGACTTTCTAAGTTGTAGCAATTTGCAGCTGAAATGTATGCCAATGAATTTATGCTTAAATGAATTTTCAACTGGAGTGAAACTGAGCCTTTGAGTTTGATAAGGCTCAATTATGAATAGTTTGGGGTGAACTTTGCTGCCTGTGTTCATAGCATTTTCCCAATTGAGATCAACTTTGATCTAAAGAAATTCTCCAACTTTATTTCATACTGTTTCTAAACCAAACATGTCTTTATTACTATTATAGTTATTGCTGCATGAAAATGCACCAGTGATCAACATTCTACAAGACAATTCTAAAAATGGAGCAACCCAAACAAAGAATTGTAACTTTTAACCTAACCTCCAGATCAGTGCCAGATTTGGCACAGCTGTAGCAGACAGTCTGGAGAAAATTTGACAAAGGGCTTTTGAATGTTTTAATGCAAAATTATTTTCCCTATTTGGAAATAGGAGAACCTAGATGTTCTTAGATTTAAAATAGCTCATATAAATTGAAAATACCAATCTTGCTTATCTTGAAAGAGAATGCTTGACCCCAGCCACTTTTCTTTATTTAGCAATAATTACAGGCCAACTGCAGTTCAGAGCTATTGTGGAAGGTGCAAAAAAAGAGTTTACTTTAAAGAAAATAAAGTGATAGGCCTCCAGAAAGCAATATATATTTAGAGAACTTGTTGAAAACCAGCCCTGACAATTGCTTTGTGTTTGGGCAAGAAGTGGTTTCTTGTATTACCCTCTGCTTGTTGTCTCTTTGTAAATGGTAGTAAGCATGAGAGGATATCCTGTAGCTCATCTTGACCATTGCTATTGGTGGTGTCCACATTCAAGCTGCCCTTTGCTATGTAAAGCTTGACATCCTTTTCCCTGCTGGCAATGCAGGCACAATATTGTACAGCAATCAGGCCATTTCCTGGAATTTTGAATTGTGGATATTAAAGCACAATGACCCACATTCATAAACTGGAGATTTTTTTTTTTTTGAAACATAGAATTTTCATGTAGAAGGCCTTGTTGGTATTGTTGGATTCTTGAGAGGCAACCAGAAGATAGAACTGGACATTCTTTTGCAATAAAGTACAAATACGTCTGTAAGGGAGCGAAAAAGAGAGGCGGACAACACAAACAAGGAAGAGCTAGTCTTTTCATTAGGTGAAGTGAAGTGACTACTTCAGGCAATAACCTGGAAGGTGAGGACAATTTGTCGATGGCTGCAATCCAGTAGTAAGGTGCAACTAGAGTAGACCCATTAAATCAGTGGTTATTTGATGAAACATCTTTGGAAGTTCCATTGATTTAGTAGTCCTACTCTAATTGCACTTTACTACTGGATTTTAGCCTGTGTGCATCAAATAGGTGAGTCACGTCGGTCTGTTTCTAGATAGCAACTTCCTGTGTAATCTTACTGCTTCTGCACAATTACTTCCTATAGGTCTGTGGGCTGAAACTAAACACCATTGCACCATCTGGCATGGCAGATCTGTTGTCTGACTCCTTCATTATATCCCAAAACAGTGAGCAGTTTGCAACTACTTATTAGAGCAAGCTTTCCACATCATCCTATCCTTCCCTTTGCTTAGTTGTGGAATACCTTGCCTGCCAAAGAATATTGCAGAATCCCCATAATAACTGGTAGGAAAATAGATTTTCCTGGGAACACTAGATTGTTGCAAACTATGTGTGCTGTGATGCAAAGTGTTTGAGGGTGGTTTGGATTGGAATGGGCAATGAAGAACTATTAGCTTTACAAAATGCCTTTGTCTCATTTGATGACAGAGCTGTCTGCATTTTTGGACTCTCTTTCTGGCTGGGAGAGACTATGATGATGAGTATCTGCACTTCTAAATTTAATACTGCATCACTGGTTGACTTAAGACATCACTTGGTACAGATTTTGGTTTTTGTGTTGTGCCAGCACAACTGTGCTTCCTTCTCAAGATCTCAACAGATGAGATATACTTACAGTTAAATATAAGACAAAAATTGCATAATCTTGTTTGCTGAAAGATTTAAAATTTTAGAACTGCAGGGCTGGTAGGATTATCGAGTCCTGCCCTTGTCACGGAGGCACAATGGGGAATCAAACTCCCAACCTCTGGCTCCACAGCCAGATACTTAAACCACTAAGCTATCCAACAGTTCTCTTATTTCAATATGTCCTTAACAATGTCAGATTTTCCCCCCTCCTCCTCATGACCTTGATTTAAAATGAATATGGTTAAGACTTTTCTGGCTTCCCTCTAGCTTTTTATGCCAATACATGTTAGCTCAAAGTTGGCCTTATCACAATTTTCTTTATAAAAAAAATAGGGATATGAGAATTGTTTTATTGAACATCCTACGTGGCATCCATCTGTTCTGAATATTTTAGGAGTTTTGAAGCTGTATTTGCAATATGACAATTTCAAAGACATTTTAAAAACAAATAGATGGAAACATGCAAATCTAAGGGTAATACAGTATCTTACTAGAATATTCTGAGGCAATATGGTACTTAGTAGAAAATGTACTTTTTTATTTGTTAAAAAATATGGTACTCAAAGTCATTACTTTGTGGCTAGGAATGTAGGAAAATCTGTCTTGGATGAAAATATGAAACAGAGTCCAACAATGAGAAAGACAACTATAGGAAGATCTTAGTTTCCTTCCTTCATTCCACATTTAAGTGCTGCCGTTCAACTCCCAAGAGAGTAGTGAATGTATTACAAACATTTCTTCAATATGAATGCATTTGTTACATTATCATGCTTATATGTTTATCCTCCTTTTCCAATGATGAGTTCAAGACAATGTCCATCTCTCTCCTCCTCCCCATTTTTTCTTCACAACAGCCCTGTGGGGCTGTTCAGATTGACTGTGACTGGCCCAAGGCTTCCCACTTTGTTTCATCAGCAGGGGAGATCTCTAGATTCCTAGTCCAGCATTCTAGCCACTACCCTGGAACCATCTACCCTAGGAATGTGAGCATTTTTGTGCTTCTTTTGAACCTACCAGAAGCCTGACTGAAGCCTGAAGTTGCCAGGTCAGCAGCTTCCTGTTCCCAAAGATTTCAAAGTGAGAACCTGAGAGCAGGGCGCCAGTCTCTGTGATGTCCCAAAGGTGTAGTCTTGTATCACAATAGCAAATTAAAAGTGTGAGAATGAGAGAGTTCGAAAAGCAATGTGGACTTATGTGGACCTTGTGAATAAATGTGGCATGCACAACAGACATAGAACACATTCACACTTGAACCCCTGAGAACTGATAAGAGTTGGTTGTATTAATTCATATCAGTTGGGAGGAGAGAGATTATGGATACCTAGGCATTATGGATACCTAGGCATTATTATTGCCACAGGCAATAATAAACCTTTGCTTCCTTCAGCACCACTCACCCTGAGAATTGTTCCCTACAACCGATGACCCAGAGAAGTTGAGCAAATCCCTGAGACTTTGCAAAGCAGCCTGAAACCTGACCTTACCACTAAGTCCAAGATACAGAGGTTCTTGCCCAGGGTAAACTGCAAACTTTGAAGGGAGTAAAGGAGGTTAAATTAAAGTTAAGCATTAAAAATGTTACATGAGGTCTTATTTCTTGGCATTAACTTTTGGGGCAAATTACCTTAATTTAAAAAATAAGTGTAAAATCATCTATTGTAGGGGTCCCCAACCCCTGGTCTGCACCCGGTGCCAGTCCATGGTCTGGGCCGGACCGGGATGTGGAGACAAATTTCCCACTCACCCATATGCACTCCTCCCCACACAGCCCCTTCACGCATGTGCGCAAGTGCATGTGCACCTGCATGATCAACCTCACCCCTTCATGCATGTGTGCACACCCATGTGAGTACCCCCATCCTTTGCGCATGCATGCATTGTGCATGCGTGCAAGTGTGCACGAGCCCATGCGAGCCCGCCCCTTCACGCATGTGTGCGAGCACGGGAGGGTGCCACGCCTTCCCCAAATAATTTGTGGTGTTAAAAAGGTTGGGGACCACTGATATTTGCATGCTGACTCTTAATATGAGGCAAATAGTCTCCAAATATTACACTGTGTGTTACACTGGCATAAATACACAGGAGAATTTTGTTCAATGGCATTTAGAAGGGACGTTTAAGGGATTTCATTTTTGCGTGTTATCATGTGAACTGAGGGGTCACCCAGCTGGAGAATTTGTTCCATACATTTTGCCAGTTGGTGCTATTTAATGCTTGTTACGTTCACCCCGTGTCCCTGTTTCTTTTTCTCAACCCAAAGGGCTCACGCTGGTGATGTTCCCTCGTTCTTTCGCTGCCACCAGTGGATTTCTTTATCTACACTGAAAATGACTTTAGTCTGACACTGGCTGCCAACAACAGAACTTGTTCATTAAAGGGTATTAGGATAATTAGGTTAAATCAGGATCACAGATGTTCTTTATTCATTTCATAGAATCAAGATCATTGAAATATCCTATATTCTGCCACACATTCAATCACCTCCTGTTTTATTTATTCACTTTAACCAACTTATCTTTATTAGTTTCAGTTCTCACACTTTCTCTGACTGTCTCTCTCCTCTCTGCAAACCTCTCTCCTCCTCTTCTCTCTCTCTCTCTCTCTAAATGACTTGACTCCCTGCCTCCACCCCTCCTGTCCTCTCATGGGCTTATGCAAATGAGCTCCAGCTATGAGTGACAGGCGTGACGTGGGGCATCCATCACAATGCCTATTAAGCATGGATCTCAGTGGAAGTTCTGTCCACACATATTCTTACAGAATCTCTTCTCTTTAAGAAATCAGCCCCGCTTCAAGAAACATTTCAAAAATATTTCAAAAAGCTTGAAGAAGCACTTGAAAAATAATCTGCTCTGCTAGAATGTTGTGTGTTTTTTAAGCAACTCAGTGCTAAATTGAATTTTTTTGATGGGAACCCTTGGAAACAAACATCCACTGTCAGTCTCCTGAATCTGATGTCTTTAAAAATGTCTGTTTTGAAAATGTTGAGGAAGTACTTTGGAAATGATATTTTCTACTAGACTTTGTTTTATTAGATGCATGCTAAATTGAACATTTCCAACTTGGTAAGTTTTGCTTCTTGAATTCCATCTTCAGTACCAAGTGAAAAGTCAAAGCAACTTAAAGGAGGTAGTTTGAAAAAACAAACAGAAAGTTTTTAATCACTCTTTCCCACTGTTGATTCTGATTTAATTTATCTGGAAAATATGACATGATATAGAGAAACAAGTACTCCATCTGTATGGACTGATTTGATCTGTTCTTCCTGGGCTAGTGTACACACCTCCACAGTTCTACCAGCAATTGAAATATTAAGATTGTATGGTTAAACATTGAGAAGGTTGTGCTTTCTGAAAACTTTATAAGGTATTTGTATTCAGACCACAGATTATTGGTGGCCAGGGATAGAAAAGGATGAGATAAGAGCCCAATTAAACATGCAAAGAAACCCAGCTGTGCTAAGGGGAACCATGAATATATGATATTAAAACTCAAATAAGGTTTGGTGTCACTCCCAGAGGTGTCTGCATTCAAAATTATCTTCTCATGTTTTGTTCTGTACAGTAATTTATTATATCTTCCATTTTATTTATTAAAGGGGTAGAGGTCCACTGAAGAATACCTCGGATGTGATTAATGCAGCAAAAATGATCTCAGAGTCAGGGTCAAGAATGGACATGCTTGCAAGACTCATTTCAAACCAGGTAAGTTAACACATTAGTGGGTTAAATAAAATAATGTTGTTTATCAAAAACTGCTACTATGAAAGTAGTTTTCTACTTTCTATAGTTGTGGCCCTGTCATTGTCCAGAGTTTATTTTCTGTATTAGATGAACATGTAGGAATTGTCACATCTGGCAAACCTGTCGCAGAGCAAACCACGAATACTTAGGCCAGTTCATTATTTTGCAACCTACCGAAACTACTGTGGTAAAATTGCCTTTGAATTCTGCAACTGCCTTTGTAAAATACCTGTCATTTCACAGGCATGCTATCAGTCTCATATTGGAAATTATAGACTGGAAGTGTGTTTTTGATGAACAAATGAAAGGGAGGAGTCCATATGTTAATTTCTGATCATTTAGAGCAGCAATTGTATTACATTTATACGCATTCAAGTTAAACTCAAAACTAGAAAGGGCCAAACTGTACATGAGGATTAGACATACACTGTACTATTTGTCTATAAAGTGGGGAGAGGGGGTCTATTATTTTTAGAAGTACACAAGGAAGTGTAGAATCAAAACATCCCCATTCCCTCACCTTACCACACTATGCAGAGCTGTATCATTTTTTTTTCCTGGATCCATTTTGATTCTGAATGTTAACAAGTTGGAGATGGGTGGCTCAAACTGGGCAACAGGGCCAAGTTGGGGGAGCAAGCATATTTGACCCCTCACATTCCTGTGCTAATTTTGATATAAAAGTAGTTAACTGCTCCTAAGGGTGTAAAAAATACTGACTAAATTCTTCATTCACATTGACTTTGGCTGCCTTGAATCCATGAGACACCTGGAAGAGGTCTTTTCAGCCCCCATAAGATGTTGTGCTACCAAACAAGTGCAAGACAGGTAGTCCTGGTTTTACCTCATCACTGCTTCCACAATCCACACAGACTGTCTTTGCACAAAACTGGTGCTCTTTCCCTTTAAAATGCAAAACAAACAGATATGGCAAACACAAAATAATTGGCCCATTGTTAAAAACAATGACAACAACCCTTCCAGTGCTTCATTTTCTTCAAAGTCAATACAGCAAAGCAGTAGCCATTGTCATTTTCTGTAATTTGCGCCATTTGTGCAATGTGGCTTACTTTGCACCAAAAAAAAGTTTCTTCTCTTATTGAGAGTGCATCAAACTACCTTTTGCAGGGTGAGGTTCCTTGTCCTTCCATGCAGATGGAGATGCTCAACTTAAACACTTGAGTCTACTTCTGTCCTCAGACTTTTAGTACAATGGTTTTCAAGCAGTATTTGCAGCACTCCAGTTAGGGAGTATGCACATGCATACGTTTGATCTTACCTAGTTGCAAAACCATGTACAGAAAAGGTACTGCATATGAGTGATTCCTCTCCTGATCCAGCTGTTAGGAGTATCTGAAAACTGACAGTAGCATCAGTTTAGGAGCAGAGAGTAGGGAACTGGAACAAGTTGACATTACTGCTGATGCTGTGCCCCAGATATGCACATGCAGCCTGAGCAATAGTGTGCACATCATTGGATTGAGGCCTTCATATTGTCCTAATTTTAAATTTTGAAGACATATTCTTCATAGTTTTCCCCCCAGCTGCTGAACCTGGGAATAATTTAATCATTTAGACTCCCTCTTGTTACATCTAGTAATGCCACTTCATTGGAACACATGTGTTCATCATTCACAATATCTAATGGAGCACAGCTCTATTATCTTGATACCGCCAGTCCAGTCAACACCTTGATGATCATGTACAAGAGAGAATTCAGAATCCTAAATCACATGCAAGTAAGGAAAACAAACCACTCTTCTGCCCCCTCCCCGTGCGCTTTCTGCCTTCTAAAGCAAGGAGCAGCTGAAAAAAGCAATCACTGTGTAATGAAGACTCATTGTTGCATCTCTTTGACCTTTTCCAGTTCATAAAGTAGAGCAGTTTCAAATGAATGAGTTTTGGTCAGGCTGCATGCAATCTCGGCTCATCAAAATGGGAGAACTGTGAAACTATTTGATTTAGGCCATGCAGGGTGTTGCTGGGGGGAGTGAGTGGGGGATATGTTGTGACTCAACATTAACTATATCTTATGGGTTATTCACTTTAGCAGGGTTCATTCTGGAAAATATACAGGAAAAACAACATTATGGCTCATTTCTGGTTAAAGAAACAGGCATGCAGCAAGGCAACTAGCCAAATGAATTCATGTTACACTAAAAATTATAGCCCAAATTCCACAGAGTACTTCTGTTGGCTGCTATTGCTTTTTGCCAGAAACTGGAATCTTTCCTGCAGCCTGCATTCACCCCTCAAACCCTTCTCTAAATGGTGGAGAGACTCTCTGGTGCATGATTTTTTGGCATCTCAGATATTTTCATGAGGAGGTGGAGACGATAGTCCAAGTTTCAGTGGCTTGGGAACCCAAAGCATACCGCCAAATCTTGTCTAGAGATGGACACAAAGCAATGAATTGAAAAATTCATCAAAAATGCTAATTCATCTATTCCTGTTCATTGAGCATGGCAACCTCAACGAATGCAGATACAAGGCTGTCTTTCAAGATGGCAACAGTGACAGAAGAGGAGGTAGCAGCTGCAAAAGGTAGAGAGGCAACGGGGCAGTAGCAGTGTCTCTAGGTGCCTGGTTGAGCCCTTTTGTAGGGCTGATGAACCAACAAACTGATTTGTGATTCATTGGGGGGGAAATTCATGGTTCGTGGACTTCAATGAACCACCATTTTGCTGGTTCATGCCCATCTCTAATCTTGAGCCATAAATCTGCTAACACTTTGTTGATTGTTTTATGTCAATAAAACCTCTTTCCTTCACAGCCGAGGTCATGGCCAACGGTATATGAATCCAGGTATTATCAGACATTGCTTTCAAAAGTTTCATTTAAGGGACATTTTAAGACAGTTTTGTACCCATTTTATACACCATTTTGACCCTCATTTTAAGATTTCAGATGTGTTCTAAATGTCAAGGAAAACTTTTTAAAAACCCGTCTCCTTTGCAAATGTTTGCAACATGCAATATAAGAATACTCCACAAGAAATAAATAAAATGTTTCCTTTTATACCTAACACAATATTCTGTGTCCAAGTGCTAAGAATTCAAATGCACCTCCACTGGCTTTACTTTTCTTAGTTGGGGGTGAGTGAGAAATGTGATTTCTTGACAGTAGTTGCCTACTATATTTGCATATTATTAAGCAAAGTAGAGGGAAAGCAAATCAACTTCTAAAGCAAACCAGGGCTAATTCTGCATCAGACTCCCACAGAGAACAATTGTACCTTCAGGTACTTTACCTTCATTATCTTCTCAATTCTCCCAGCAATTTATCTCTGCCCAAATTTAGAAGTGCCAGTGACCTTATTTGTCACATACAAGCACTGTGCAAATTTGGGTTGTCAATTTTGGGCCTCTGACAGAACCTGGGGGAAAAACCCTCCACCTCTCTTCTCTTATAGTGAGTTTTATCTGCATAATATTCACCTCCCTTTCCGAAAATAATGTGGGATTTTTCAGAATTTTTATCATCTCCTCTTCTCTCTCTCGATGAAATGCCATTCTGTGCATGATTATTACAGTTCCTGTTCAGAATGATATCTTTCCTACACGTGATTCACTAGGCAGGGCATTATATTGTGGAGAATCTGGCAGTTTCCTGTACAGAAGGACAAAATATAAACAAATTAAGGGAAGACAGGAGGTTTAGAAATCTTGCTAGTACAGAGGGGGAGTCTTATTGGGGAGTTTCACTGTGACATGACTCAGAAAATCAACAGGAATGAGGAATTTTGCAAGTTCTTGTCATATCCCTAACAAAAAAGTTGTTTCAAATGCCACTCCAGAAGCTTTTGTAAGGAAAATCTGTAGTTGTTGTGTTCCAATGAGGCAAAATCAAGTAGTTATCATGGACTGTTAGCAAGTAATACAAGGCATTTATGTCTTCATTAATATTAATTTTGCTGATTATCAGGAAACTGCCACAAAAGGCTATGAGGGGATGATAAAAAGGTTAAATCATACTATGTGACAATGATGATCAAATTCATGGTATTATGGTAATTATCTGAATATTTGAGCTTGTATGCCTGCCATTTGACAAGAACCCATGGAAAATTAATGCTGTGGGTTACAATTCAGTCTATTTTATTTCAGTTGGCTTAAGTGTGTTATATTTTGTCTCTGATCGGCAGTACACTGCTGTTTCTGTTATTAGTACAATCAGTAATTTTCCCTCTTTGGCAAATTTATTAGCGTAAAACAAGTAAAGCAAAACTTTGTTGATGTATGATAAGAGTTTTCTTTTATTTATGCTTATGTCACCTTTCTGTAGGCGTGAGCAACTTTCAGCATTTTGAATAATCTAATTATACTAATATGGCTGTCTGGCTGTGTTCCTCTGTCCATCCGTCCGTCCGTCCGTCCGTCCGTCCGTCCGTCCCTCCCTCCCTCCCTCCCTCCCTCCCTCCATCCATCCATCCATCCATCCATCCATCTATCCATCCATCGTGCCTATCTAATGATCATACACTACTCTGGGCAACTAACATGTGTGGGTGTGGGCCGTCAGGAAACTATACGTAATTTATTTTTAGTTTTACTAAAGAGTGGCAAATCTCTGGCTCTCCAAAAGTTGAAATTTAACTCCTGTTCTGTCAGTCAGTCTGGGGAAAGGCCAGAAATGTTGGAAGTAGAGAATTGTAATCCGCTATCTTTTTTTTGTAATATTTATTTTTGCCTATCTTCCTCTAGCCCCAGTTTCTAAGAAACAATTGCATACTTCAGGGGTAATGTGAGTGCAAATGAAGTACATTGTAACATCAATGTGAATAATAGTTGTAAAGTTCCTTTTTCTCTAATATATAATATTTATAGCTAATTTTAAGGAAATTTTGCAGGATTTTTTTTTCACTTAGTCCTAAATGGCAAGGGACATATTATTTCATTTTGTCTTTTGCATTTTTAAGTATTTTAGGATGCCATATCAAAATTTGCCCCTAGAGGGAACCCTCTATTTTTCTGAAATGCTGAATCACCATGCAACAGGTGAGAAAGGTGCAGTACAGTTGATCATATGGCTTCCATCATACTAGTAATGCAATGAGTTGTTCTTGTTTTTTTTTTTTAATATAAAAATTCCTACCTGCAGGTTATATTCACGAAGAGTGACTATAACATAATCCTCTACATTCCCCCCCCCCCCACAGGAATTATTCCTGCAGATAGAAGTATTTCCCTCTAAGTAACTACTCTCTAACACACACACACACACAGAGAGAGAGAGAGAGAGAGAGAGAGAGAGAGAATTATATGGATCTGTATTGTGGAAACAGCATATTATCAGTCTGGATAGCTGTTCCAAACATCCTGTGCCAGGAAATAGAAAATTAAAGGTGTCCAGAGAAATCAATGCATATTTCTTACCTACCCAGGCAACACTAAATCCATGGCTATCCAACCAATCACGAAGACCATAAGCAGGAGTCCAGGTGAAACTTTACACTGGTTTATATGTTTCCTCTGGACAGTTCTCTAAGCTTACCTTAGAGTGACCATTCCATGTGCAAGAGCAGAACGGCTGCCTTCAAGCATCATATTGGACTGAAAAGGTTGTCGAGCTGTTGTCTGTCATCTTCTCGTTTTGCTATTGTTCTTATTCTGCTGTCAAGAAATGCACAGTGGTTAGTCATTGCATGATATTGTTTGGATCATAATTCTGTCACTTAGTACATGTACTAATGAAAGTCAACTAGGTTAAAACATTAATTGCATTTGTAAATCCCTGAGATATTACTGGAAGTCACTAAAAACCAGCCTGTAGGTTTTCGCCTGACCTGTTCTCTCACAAAATAATCTGACCTATTGACTGAATGAAAGGAGGACACACAAGAGAACAGGAACTGTCGTCTTTTGTATGTATTGTGTACCAATGGGCACATGTGTAAAGCTGGATGTTATCAGAGTTCTTATTTTTCAGCCACCAAGCTCTTTTCTTCCAATTCTCTCCACCCTCCCCTTCAAAAAATGCATACATATTTGTGCACTCATAGTTTTTAAAATACAAGTATTTTCATATACATGCACCCCTTGATTACGCCCCTTGACTAAAGCAGATGTGGGTGTAGCAAACAGCCCTGCCCTCACCTGTACGTCTCAGCAGAACAGTGGAGTAGGAGCCAATGAGTGGACGGAAGGTGGAGCCAAGGGGGGAGGGGGCTGGATATAAAGGCTGGTGGATGGAATATGAGGGGAGATTCTCTGAGTGAGAGACAGTCTGAAACTTCAAAGTGAACTTAGAGTGAATTAGAGGCCTGTAAGAACACTGAATGGAACAGAGAGTTAATAGAGATTTAAAGTTAAAGTAGGATTGACTTAGATACAAGTGATTAGCAACCTGTGATTTACCTATTGAGTAATAATCCCATATGAACTTCCCTGATCTAATAAATAACTTAAGTTTTAAAAGCACACGTGTCTCCTTGATTGAATGGTATTGAAGCAGCAATATCTGGTCGCAGCGAAGAAAGAAGAAGGGCGAGAACCTCATGAAGACCTGAGGGAATAGCTGCTTCAGAGGGGATCGCCACAGTGGGTGACTATATTAGTCCCAGAGGACAAACTGATGGGTTGTATGGTATCACAGGGAGATGAAGAGCCAATCCCCACCATCTTATCTGATGTTATCCAGTCCCGCTGCTTTCAGTTATTCATTTCACCATCTCTGGGCAGACAGAGGCACGGTGTTTGATGCCTCCCTTTGCGTGAAGAACACCTCTGCTATCTCTGATCTCAGGTTGGAGTTAATGGAGCATTCTTGCCCTCTCCTTTGTCCTCTCAGCAACTTACTAGGTTCATTAAGCTAAGATACCCTGATTAGCCAAAGATTCTCCATGAACTCATGATTTAGCAAAGATCTGAATCCAGGTCTCAACGGTCCTAAAGTCCTAATTGGATACTGTAACCATACGACTACATAAGCCCTACCCCAAATATAATTAATCAATTAATTAAACACTAGTTATCCATCCATATATTTCTTGGTAAATTATCACAGTGTTATCAAGTAGCTAGACTGACAAGGGTACAAAGGACAAACAAACAGTCTGGAGTACTGTTTTCAAGTGTTCCAAGGAACGGAACATAAAGAGATCTAGTATTGTCTCCACTTTAAGAATAAAGTGTTCTCAGACGTTAGTGGACTAAAAGTCCCAGAAACCTTCACCACCAGCTATGCTAGCCAGGATTTCTGGAAGTTGTAGTCCAAGAACATCTGGGGACCCAAGTTTGGGAACCATTGCACTAGAACAAATTTGAACCTTTCATTTTTGCTATCCTTTCCCTTCCTTGTATAACAACTTTAAAAAAAAGAACTCAGGAAACTTCATCCAGGTTGTTACATAACACTGATGTATGCTTTACAAGGGGGGAAATGTCAAAATCCCACCATAGAATGCATGCATACTCTTAAGCTCACCTCAAATTCTTCTTTGCAACACAAACTATTAAGATTATTAGCATAGTAAAGCAAATTTATTAAAAGTATTATTTTTACTTTTTCAGTGTCCGGATCAGTCGTGTAAGCAGGATTTATTGGCTTATCTGGAACAAATCAAACTGTATTCCCATCAGCTCAAAATCTGCAGCCAAGTTAAAGCTGAGATCCAGAATTTAGGTGGAGAGCTCATCATGTCAGCAGTAAGTGCAAACTGTCCTGAGGGCATTTCATTATGCCATTATCTTCCATTTGCAAACCTGCACTATGATCAGACAGGATGTCAGATTCATGAAATGAATGCTTATGTCTTTGGTGGATACAGCAGTTTTAATCTAGTTTGTAAATTAAATTATACTTTGCTGTGTTACTCATTTTCTTGTGACTTTGTTGTTGATTTTTAAAAAGAGCTGACTCATATTATCAAGATTCTGATCTGAATTTAAAACATGTGAAGTCAGCTATGGAACTCTGGAAATATACCGTATTTTTCGCTCCATGAGACGCACCTTTCCATAAGACGCACCAATTTTTTAGGAGAAGAAAACAGGAAAATATAATCTGTTTTCTTAGCTCCATAAGACGCACAGACTTTCCACACCCCTGTTTTGTGGGAAAAAAGTGAGTCTTATGGTGCAAAAAATACAGTATATATAGCACTATCATCAGCTCCACATAATACTGTATACTGATTTTCTTTTTATGTCTTTTTAATGGAAGGGATTTATACATCATTATATTGCAATCCTATGATGTAATTGTATATGTGTGAGCATGTGCACATCTGTCTGTCTGTCTGTCTGTCTGTCTGTCTGTCTGTCTGTCTGTCTGTCTGTCTGTCTGTCTGTCTGTCTGTCTATCTATCTATCTATCTATCTATCTATCTATCTATCTATCTATCTATCTATCTATCTATCTATCTATCTATCTATCTATCTATCTATCTATCTAATCTGCATCAACAGAACCCTGCTTCCATATGCAGCTCTCCCTTGCTGGGGCTGAGTAATATTACATGATTGATACTGATACTGTGAAATAGCGAAATGAACAACATTGTGATAAGGCCCCCAATTGTAAGATATGCTATATTATCAAGTTAGTACTTAACAGAAATACTTCACATATCCCACATCTTTACAGGCCCCATAGGAACTGAGGGAGGTATAGACATTCATTGTCCTTCCTATGTTTTTGTTTTAAAAATAAAACTATTTTACCACCATTACTCATAATAGGAGGGACATTATACTTGTTTCAGGACTGCCCAAGTTTCTCCTGGATTAGAGGCGGAAAGAATACTCACTAAATTCCTCATTCTTATTTATTTTGGTTGTTTTGACTTGACCAAATATCTCTTATTTCAGCCTGCAAAACTCCTCTCATTTAAAGCAAGACAAAGAATGATGTTGTGTTTTTGTTTGTTTGCTTTTGTTTGGTTTTTTGAAATGCCTCAGTAATTTGATCAAACTATCCCTACATAAGGCGGTGTCTTTGCTTTATAGTAGAAAAATGCACAAACATAGAATGACTGGCTGTCAAATAAGATGTAAACAGCCCTCTTGTTGCTTCTGATCCTTAAATGACCATGCTGTAGTCATTCTCACTAACATCGTTTGCATTCAAGTATTGCCTTATTCTTTTTTTTTTCAGTTTTATTTTGTGCAAAAAAAGCCCACACAAAACAACAATCTTGTTTTCTTCTCATCCTGAGAGCATCACACAATACTTTGTCCTTTTCTACGTGGCGGAGAGTCATTTTGGAGTTCCTTGTTTACAAGTCTGAGAATGAAAGAAGCAAGGATTTGCATGCCTAGGTTGGATCAGAGTTTCCCACATTCCATCCCTGCTGTGGTCTTGAATTTTTTCCTTGCCCCCATGTCTGACAAAAGTGTTGTGAGGTTAGAAGGATAAGGGCTGTGGACCTTATGTGATGATAGAGTGGGAGATGCAAGTTAAATCTTCCCCTTCAAAGCTGGAACTCTATCTCTGAAGTTCCACTCAGAGTGGGAGATCCACAGTTTCCTGGGGCCTCAGGGACCACAGGACAGCACTTTATCATTTTTTAGATGTGGAAAAATTGTGTGCCAAACGGGATGATCACTACTAGCTAATCTCAAGAACCAAGATATTGTGCTTGTGGGGGAGCCTATCAATGCACAAGTGCAGGACTGGAATGCAAATGTGGCACTTTTAGGTCTAAATAAATGTATTTAAATATTTGTTATATGCATGATCCCAACTTCTTCTTGATTTTAATGTTGTTTTGTAATTCTGGGTTCACATCTTGCAATTACACTTATTTTTAAATAACCAGCTTTCTCACCATGGAGAATTTTCTCTAATAAATATGTTAGGTACCTGAATAACACCAGTGACTGAGCATATAAGAAGGACAATTTACTCCATCATTCTGGTGGTAATAAATCCTTAGTGAATATGTTTAGTAGAAAATGCATAAGACTGAGGAAGCAGACCTGCAGTGAAGTGACAAAATCAGCATTCCTTCAACAAATTGTTGTGCTACAGCATGGAAAGATGGACCACACTCCTCCTGACACATTCTGAGTATGAGATGCAGTTGAAGGACAAAGTTTGAGGGGTTATTCAGAGAGAATCTTTCAATGGCGATGTATAAATAGCTTTAGCAACCATTAAAAAAAACTTTGAATGACAACAGGAATATAGTAACAGTAATTTGGCTTTTTGAAACCCAGTAATTTGGTTGCCTTTTTCCTTCTGGCAATAGCCCATGCCTTATAATAATAATCTTAGAACTGCAGAGATGGAAGAAACCTTATGGATCATAAAGTCCAGCCCCTATCAAGGAGGCCTAATTGGGAATCAAACTCCCAACCTCTGGTTTCACAGTCAGATATCTAAACCACTGAGCTATCCTTTCTCACAGTTTGACTTATCAAAGCTACAGAAAGAAACTATTTTCCTGAACCGGTGGGCTATCAGTTCCTCTTTAGTCATAATTGTCCCTGTATGGGACATAATTTTAGATCATTGTCTCCTATGCTGGTGCAGGGACTTCCCTCTAAAGCCGTCTGCCCGTGTGCTTTTCATACACTCCCTGGAGAGATCATCTCTGGAGGAGGGTTTAGAACTTCCAGGACCAAATGAGACTAAGGAGTAGTCTACTGGCTTAGGCTACTGCTTATCAGGCCCTTGCTGACAGGATTTGCCAGACCCAAGAAGTACAGAGTTGGTTCAGCTGCATGCCATATGTCAGTTGCCTCCAGGAACATGTGGCACTAATGGGGTAATGCTGGTTCCAGGATGGTGTTAAGAAGTCAAAACATTACTTGCCTCTTATGGCATAAACAAGGCTTTGGGCCATCGGGACTGGAGGGAAAGAACCTCAGAGCAAGCCCCGACAATGACAAACTGAGAGTAAGACATCAGCTAGGAGCAACTTCCTCTTCTTAAGCCCACATTGCAGTCTTCTAATAAAGTTTTCATAATGCTGTAACATAAGCAGAAAACTGATAACTCACCTACCTTTTCATAATCATCCTAAATACCACCCACTGGCAGAATGACAAATGAGCTGCTAAACAGAAAAACACACTGGACAGAAAATCAATGCGGCAGGAAGGAAGCAAGGAAAGTATTTTAGTTCAGTTGACTCCTTCTTTTCCATCTTGAATTTTCCACCTCTGCCTCTTACATTTACAGAAACGCGCATAAGTAAACACAGAGAGAATCTCTTGCTGGGATTCCCTCTGTATTTTTGTGCACTAAGGGTTTTATTTTATGCTAAGTTAATGATCTGCATGAAGAGAGACAAATGTGTTCCCTGGAACAATTACAGAACTATGTATGTTGAAGAATGTAT
Organism: Pogona vitticeps; assembly: GCF_051106095.1. Lineage (NCBI taxonomy): Eukaryota > Metazoa > Chordata > Lepidosauria > Squamata > Agamidae > Pogona > Pogona vitticeps. The sequence goes on from NC_135785.1 coordinate 95,709,011, forward strand.
TAGTTAAGTTCTTCCTTTAGAACAGATAAACAACAAAAATATGACAGAAGACAAGATCTAAAGGCAGGCAAAAACGTTCTGCAGACCAACCCTAATACTATAGCCAGGTTTAAGCTTTTGAGTTCTCCAGAGCCATTCATCAAGCTGGGTGGGAAGGAGTCTGGAAGTCTCAAAGTTTGGCTGGATGTTTCAGCCATGAGATGCACAGACCAGCTAAGCCCTAAAATGGAGGAATGAGGCTTGATGTGTCACTAGTACAAGCACCAGATAACATTGCTGCGATGTCTGTAGGGGTGGAGAAGAAAAGGCAGATCCCCATCTATGAAAATGCAAGGCTGCTCACAGCTCAGAGGTCGTCTCTTGCCTTGGGCAAAATGTACAGATTTCTAAGGCGGCACACAGTAGAAGTTGGGAACATGTTCTGCCACAGGCAAGAGGCATCCAACTTGCCAGTAACCTGGTATGTTCAGAGATGCGGACCCACAATTTTTTCTCCATCTTAATAGATGTTAATCTGATATTTGCCCCCCTATGAGTGATTCATCAAACCTGTATGCTCCGTTTTATGACTTCATTTCCTAGCAGATGGCTATGAACCTATGGCTAAAACATCTGGGCAATTTTTGGTACTTCCATGCTCTCTCACAGACTTTTAGATAGATAGATAGATAGATAGATAGATAGATAGATAGATAGATAGATAGATAGATAGATAGATAGATAGATAGATAGATAGATAGATAGATAGATAGATAGATAGATAGATAGATAGATAGATAGATAGATAGATAGATAGATATAGATACACACACACACACACACACACACAAACACACAGAGAGAGAGAGAGAGAGAGAGAGTAATAAAAGCTCTGGGTTTGGGATTTTGTTTTGTTCTCACAAAACATGGGCATGCTGAGGCCCATTTTTTTTTATTTGCTTTGAACAGCTGTGCAGAATATGGAGTTCAGTATCTTTGAGCATTATGGGTCAGTGGTATGAAGCTTTCTAAGGCACTATAATGCAGAAAACAGACAGCAAAAGGAAGAACCTGATATGGCAGAAGGGGAGAAGAGACAAACACACAGGGCACGGTATAAATGAAAACTACTCATAAAAATTGCAAAGGGTAACCTTCTGGGCTTCAGTGTGGAGGAAAGATTGTTCTGTGAGAATTTGTATGATGCCTTTATATAGGAAACACTGGCAGATTAAAAAAAAAAAAAACCCTCTTCCACCTGAAAGCCAGTTCCTCCTGAGGAGCTTCCACTCCCACATTGTAGTGTGAGAAGTGTTTTAGGAATATTTCAAGCTATTATCATGCGCTCCCCTCAAAACTGGAACATCTCTTCCATGAAGAATCATAAGGGTCAGAATATAATATAATAACGGTGAAAATGGAGCCATGTGGTCAAGCCCTAATTGTTGGCTTACAAATATAGGACCAAGCCTAATTTTACTTAGGGTGGCCCAGTTGCAATCCAGCAAAAATTGGACACTCCATACATGGCTAGAAACAATGTGATGGACCTCACAACACTGACCTTTCTTGATTTTACAGACCATGGAGATGAGGAAACTACTAATGTTGGCAGTCTATATACATTCTCATTAGAGAGTAGAATAGAAATAAATTATACATAAATAAGCACACAAATGATTTGAGGGGGAAAATTAATACAGTAGCAATTTCTACTATATTTTGACAGAATGTCTTCATCTTAGATTATTTTTCAAAGCAGGCTCACTGTTGTTTGTTGCAGTCTGTAGACGTTTCCCTCTTCCATTTAAATTTGATAAACAAGGGTGATTGAAGCATGTAAAAATACATGATCCTTCCATTAAAACTGTGCACTGTTTCCATGGGAGATAAGCTTTCTAATTGCATCGGAAGGAACTCTTGGAAGAGGTGATAATCAAGGAAGTATGGAATACTGCTGTTGCTCCACCCAGGAAGAACCTGTTTTTTGTATTGTTGTTTTTTTAACTCTTCAGAAGTGCTGGTACTCTACAAAAAGTCTTTTGGCAGTGAGCTTGTAAAGTCATGACTTCTTCCTCTTCCATCAATCCTTCCTTATCTACTTTATCTAAGATCTGAGATGGCTGACAATAAAAGAAATCGGGGGAAACTTATGTTAAAGAATCATCAAAATGTACCAGTAATTACAGCTAGGCATAAAACTATCCTGAAGTAAAATGAGAGTTTAAGAATAAAAAATAATAACAATCTTCATTTAAACTGCACCCTGTGTGGTCTTTCTCTTTTTCTCCCCTGCTGCCCTACCTGGTTCTACTTTTTACCATATCTTTTCTGTGTTCCAGTGCCTTAGAAGGCTTCATACTTCATTGTTTGCATCCCCTTGAGAATGTAATTGATCAATTTACCTCAGAATAAATACTGGTTGCTTCTGAAGAAATCCACTGTTCCTTTTAATTATTTGTTTTGATTTAAAAAAATTTTGATATCTGGCCAATTGGAACTGTTTAGCCTTTGCCAAAATCTGTTACATGTCGACCTTCTGCCTAAATTGTATTCCTTACAGCTTGCCTTTTTCTCTTGCCATATCCCTTTCCATGCCAGAATCCTCTACAGATATTCTGTTGCTGCGCTAATACATTGGATTGCAAAAGTAGACAGATGATTAAAAAAACAGTCACATTTTTGTTTGTACATGTTGATTTGTCATGACTTGATCCTGTATATTTCATATTTATATTCACTGGATATAAATGCTAAAACATGAAAGAGATTGCTGAATGTTAATTATTTGGAAGTGGCTTTCTCTCAAACACACACATACACACAGAAGTTCTTCTTTGTGCTGTCAGTCTCAGGACAGGAAAACGAGTTGTTTAAATCTACCAATTTTATGTTAACCTTTGGGGGGGGGGGCTTGCCATTTTCTTCTGCTATTTCTCCCAGTACTGCAATCTATACAAAATATATCGATACGAAACATAATCCCTGGCAACAATACTGCCTTCACATATTATTCATGAAAAACAGCGGGCTAAAGTACAGATTGAGAATTTTAGAAAGAGGAGGAAGGTCAGCTATGAAACATCTTGGAGATGGCATACCTATGGGGAGTTTGAGCCTAGGGTTGCCTCAAGATTATTCCTGAATTAATAGGCCAATTTTAAAAAATGAAAATACTGTAAAGGAAAATGCCTTTTTAAAATATGGGGGGAGGGGGAGTCAAGGAATTAGAGATTCTTGGAAAGTTTTCCACATCTCTCCCATAATAAATCCTAAGGGCCCAGAAGTGTGGCTATTAAAAAGATATAAGAGGGGAGGGTTGGGCTGGGAAAACTAAGGTTTTTTAAAAGAAAATATTAAAATGGAATAAATGAGGGTGGGCAGAAACAGAGAGGGTTCAGAGTCCTCTGGAACACTTCTCATATAGATCAACAATGACTCCTTACAACCGCAGGATACTAGGCTAAAAACCCCACAAATAACAGAGCTTAACTTCAGTTGCTCATCCCAGTTCAAGCAGAAACACTGACTGAAATCCTGTTTGTGCAGATACATTGCATAAGGCTCATGGCATCACCAACAGCTATTTTACCAGAAATAACAAATTTCTGAATGACCGCAAAAGTTCCTAAGGTTCCTGCAGGATGGCTATCCTTGTGAGGAAGCCCTCGGGAGGGGAAGTCCTTTAATATCTGAAAATTGATGCTGCTGTGATACCTTTAGCAGTGGCAGTGATTTTCAGATACTAAAGATTTCACCATCCCCCAGTCCCTAACAGCTTACCCACAACGAAATGTATTCCACAGGAACCTCATGACTTTTGGGGTCGGGGCGCAATTGGAAACTCTTTATTTCGAAAATAATAATGTGGCTGATGACATCACAGCCTTATGTGGCGTAAATTATGGAACAGGATTTCAACCATTGAATCAGTAGGATTTATGTAAGTGTTGACTTACTATTAACCAGTCAATTTAGTGGATCTACTCTAATTGAGATTAGAAATTGGATCGAGGCCTAGAACTTAAATTTTCAGAAAGAAATAAAATTTCTGAAATACAAATTTTGGATTGAAATAATGATAGCTAAGGGCCAGGAAAGATCTTTTGCATGAACCAAGCCCTGTGTACACATATAAAATTAATACTAAAAAATTAAAACAAATTAAGCTAAAGATCCACTGTATACTTTCCAGCTACCTCTCTCAAAATTCAGACTTGCTATCATCTTGAAAGGCACCTGCAAGGTCCAGATTGAAACAGAATGGTCCAATTCAGTTCTGGGCTGAAATGATAACTGAGGCAATTCAGACTGTTTTGGTGATTTGAATGTCTAAAATGAGCAGGGATCCACATGGAGGGAGGGATTCTATGATCAAAAGATTATCATGTGAAGGAGAGAGGAAGGAGGGGAGCTGGGCTTGGCTCATTGGTTGCTCTGAGCTGCAGTTTGGTGTGAGAATTTCACTGTCAATCTCCACTCACAGTGCTTGCAAGTGAGGGAGTTGCCTGAATACAAGATGGTGGTGAGACCAAGGAAGCGGAAAGGGGAAAGTACTCCTGCCCCCTTACACCAGCCCCAAACATAAATTTCCTTCTTTTTAAGCAGAGGATAATATGTAAGAAAAAACTGGCAGGCATTGGCTGGTGATAATGGAAGTGTCCCTGAGACTGTCTTTTTTGCAAGCCACATGGTGCCACTCTAAATATGTTAGTTGTTAGCCTGTGACTAAGCTAGTGTGGTATGCATAAATCAACACATAACACCACTGCTTGGAAGAGAAAAAGACCACAGCTTTATTGGTTACAGCAGCAGCTTCTCTGGCTTAACATTGGGGATGGATCCAGTTCATCAGGAGACTCAAACTCTTCGTGATGCCAATCATCATCTCCTCCAAAGGCCAACTGGAAGGCAGTCCAGCAATGGCAGTTCCATGGAACTTCACACAAGTGTACACCACTTTATGGCTTCCTGCCACCCAAAGGGCATGACCAGGCTTCTGCTCCCTGAGCTAAGCTAGGGTTTGTCCCTGCCCACTGGCTGTCTGAGGGGTTTCCACTATGATGAGGCAGGCAGGTCACCCACTTTCTGCCCTTCTGCCCCCTGGATCCATCCCAATGCTCCCAACTACCTGCTAACAAAGTTGTGACCATAATACAGAGCCAATAAGAGCCCTTCACCAAATTATACTAGACAGTGTCCCTCGTTTTGCAACCTAATACAAAGGATCCCAGGAACCCAACACCACAATGCCCCAAAATAGTCACCGTCACCCCAACCCCATATGGATGGCATAACAGTGTTCCTCATAACATCATCAAAAGAAAAGAGAAGGCGAACACCAAATAGCAAGAGAGGGAAGCAGCGGCACCCACCTACGTTTAAATCAAGCTGCAGTGTTCTGTGAAGACTCCCCCCAAACCATCATCCCAGGCCACAGTCCCCTCTCCCACTGTGCCGTCCAGTGCTCTGGCCATCACATCACACACTGCCAGCTTCCTGGCACCAGCCATGTGAAGGTGCCATGTCAAAAAGCTAACTGCGCCGCCAACATCGGGCCAGGCATTGCACCGTCAACAACATGGGCTCCAGGTGAATCTGGGATCCGGCTTTACAGAGTTATTGTTGCTCACGTGCACTGATACCCCCAAAATCAGTGTACATGGCAGAGGTTTCAAGGACAGTAGCAAGCTCTCAATTTCCTTCCATCACTGGGAGACAAAATCCCTCTGATTATTTCTAGGGTGCATGTAAATAAAAATACAGAGTAGTGTTTCATTCTATTTTCTTCCCTTGCCTTATTGTGAGTTTAAGGGAAGACATACTGCTATTTTCTTGATAGCACTTCAGCTGGCTTGCCACTTAGGCTCAAATGGGATGTTTATGCTGAAGGTGTGCTTATTGCAATGTTTATTGTGAACAGTGCTAGCACATAATATTGGCTGCTACTACAGCCAATGCAGTAGGGAATTGTATACCATAAGATTGCCAAATCCGGTGTTTTCCCTTTAATTAATTACTTTTTCATGTATGATGAAACTATAGAGATAGCAACGATGTTATATAACCAGATAATTACCGGACAAAAGAGTTTCCCTACACTGATCCCTAGTACTGTGTAAGGTCCTTAATATCACTGCATTCACAGATTTCTAATCTGATTAGCCCCGAAATGTCCCTGGAGGAATTTCACCTCTCCTGGACAGACTGAAGAGGAAGATAAAAAGCATCATGTTACAAAAGGGGCTCAATTTCTGCTCAAGATAGCTAAAAAAAAATTGGGAAAAGCTATATGGTCCTCAAAACAATACAAATGCAGGAACAGGTGATGCCTTTATTGTATCATTAAGAAAATAAAACAAACATAAAGTGAGCTTTTGATGATAATTCATCTTCCTCAAGGTATGCACCAAGTATTGTACATACTGTAGCTCCAAAATTATATGTTTATATTAAGGTTGCAAAAGCTTCAAGGCTATTGTTGGGGGCCTGGTACAGCTTCTTAGATGGAGATCGCTGTAGTCTGCAGTCTGTAGTCTATAAGATGTTTGTGGGGGAATAGTGTGGCTTCAGTCCCCTTTTCAGACAGTGATTAGGAATCTATGACCCATCTCTCTAAACAAAAGGTGGCCAGCAACCTGATTCCCCCCTTCTTTTCCCCCTTTCTGCCTTCATTTGAAACTCAAAGAGCAGCCATTCTTGATTTGGCTATAAGAAGCCATGCAGGGCCCCGGAACTTCCAGTAAGCTGATAAAAATTTTAAAAGGGAACAATGATTTCTAGAAACTGGAAAGTCTTTTTTTTTTTAACTAAATATTTTGGAGAAATGGTGGAGTCCATAGTAGGTCCTGGAAGTGGAAACCTGGCCCACCTTTGATATTCTCCACCTTGGCTTTTAATTATTAAAGTGGTAGAATATACCAGATGGGCGGGATATAAATTGAATAAATAAATAAATAAATAAATAAATAAATAAATAAATAAATAAATAAACAAACAAACAAACAAACAAACAAACAAACAAACAAATAATCAAGGCTCATGTAACAGACATTGCTCTAAGTCTAAGCAATGCACTTGAACCATATGACTGAAAGAAGAGTTTGTGATCATCATCATCATCTTAGAACTGCAGAGCTAGAAGAGACTCTATGGATTGCAACTCTAGCCCCTGTCAAGGAGGCACAGTGGGGAATCGAATTCGCAGTCTTTGGCTTGGCAGCCAGATATCAAAACCACTGAGCTGTCCAGTAGTTTATTCTCTCCATGCCTATTTCCTCCTCCACTTCCCCTTACTTTTTGCTTCATCTCCATTTGTTTTTAGACTGTGACCTCTCAAGGGCAGAGTCTTTTTGCACTTTATAAATGGTGATGCAATCACGTGTTCTTTTAAAAACAATACTTTTTAGGAGCTTTTATACTTGGATCTGATGGATTACAACACAAACACACATTCATTATTGAAGGTGGAACAGATGCCTTCTTTTTCCTTCCAGATACATGCTAGGAGGACCTGGTGATTTCTTGACTCTGTGAATTTGAGAGGGGGAGAGCAGTGATTTTTACACTTATACAGTATGTGCTTCTTATCTGATGGAAGCCACATGCATTTTCTGCTCAGGAATAGGATGATGGTGGCAAAGTATTATCCATGAGGGATCCTTGAAAGATTAACTTTGTAGCTCTGTGAAGAAATATTTTGTCAATTCGGTGTTTCTGTGGATGCTCGTTCTGCCACTTACACTAGTGATGATGGTAAGAAACCTTGAAGAGCCTGTACAGAATTGCTGCGAAAGAGAAAAGAAATCCAAGTGAACATTGTCCTTAAGTACGTTAAATTCACAGTAGAATGGCAACTCTCATTGTAGTAGAACAACAGGCTCTTGATGAACTAATAAAGAACTCAGCTCTACATCTCCTTTTTGCCAACCGCAGGAGATGCCGTTCTGTGCCTTCAGCGCTGCCTGGAGGCCGTACTGCAATGGATGCAGGGGAATGGGCTGAGGCTGAACCCGGACAAGACGGAGGTACTGAGGGTGGGTGTCCCCACAGTGGGGGGTTTGGGAAACTCCCTCTCTTTTGGGGGGGTGACCCTCCCTGCCAAGGATGGGGTCCGCAGTTTGGGGATCCATCTGGACCCGGCGCTCACAATGGAATCCCAGGTGGTGTCCGTGGTCCGAACCGCCTTTTTTCATCTCAGGCGGATAGCCCAGCTGCGGCCCTACCTAGATGTGGGGGAGCTCATCACCTTGGTGCATGCGCTTGTAATCTCAAGATTAGACCACTGTAATGCGCTCTACGTGGGGCTTCCTTTGAGGCTGCTGTGGAAACTACAGGTGGTGCAGAATGCGGCGGCCAGATTACTCAGTGGAGTGAGAAAATTCCAACATATCTCGCCCACTCTGGCCGCATTGCATTGGCTGCCCATCCGATTCCGAATCGACTTCAAAGTGTTGACGCTTACGTATAAAGCCCTAAACGGTTTAGGGCCTCGATATCTGGCGGAATGCCTACTCCCACCAAGTTCTACCCGTGTCACTCGAGCGAGCCAGGAGGTGAGGCTGAGGAGCCTAACGCCGAGGGAGGCCCGGAAGGAGAAGACAAGAAATCGGGCCTTCTCGGCGGTGGCTCCTCGCCTCTGGAACAATCTACCTCCTGGGATTCGTGGGGCTCCCTCACTGGGTATCTTTAAGAAGCAATTGAAGACATGGATGTTTCGGCAGGCCTTTCCTCCAGACAATTCCTGATGTTTCTTTTCTTTTCCACTTCCACTTCCACCATTTTTGTAAAGTTTTTATTATTTACGTTGTTGTATGTATGTATACTTTTATTACCTGATGTTAGCCGCCTAGAGTAGTCCTGAGTTGGCTAGATAGGTGGGATAATAAATAAATAAATAAATAAATAAATAAATAAATAAATAAATAAATAAATAAATAAATAAATAAATAAACCATCACTATAGTCCTCAAAAATGAGGGCTGAATTTAACTAAATCACAAATCCACAAGAGTTCACATTCATTTGTACATGAAGCTTGATAGAAAAAGAAGCGATTGTTATTTTTATTTTGTTGTCTGGCTTTGTGTATCTACCCCAATGGCCAACATTCCTTAGGGTGGTTCACAGAATAGAGCTAAAATTAGGACTGTAGTGGATTCAGAGATCCTAGGGGTGAAGATGCAATCACTCTTTGATTATCAGGGACAACAATATTACATCCCCACCAAGGACATCCTGTTCCCAATAAGCATTGCAGCGGTCCTCACAGTATTTGCTGTTGTAAAGACGACATAGGGCTTCCCCAGCATCAATATCTTGTTGCAAGAACTTCTTTTTGGCACACAAAACCCCCACCCCTGTCCTTGTAATGGTGAGAACTGGCAGAACTGGTATTCGTGCCTTGGAGACAAAGGCTTTCTCCCTGATGCTGGGAATATGAATCCAACATTTTAATCTGGTGGTTAGGTTTGAAAACCTCTAAAGTTCAAATCCCATATTTGTCCTTTCTGGGAGTCCCACCTGCATGACCCAGACTTTTCAAACACCTAAGTTGTGCTCACCTGGAGAGAATGCCCCAATGACATGGGCTTGTATATATGCCTTGTTACAACTTCCTGTTTGAAAAGGATGTTTCCTAGCAACCAGGGAGGCGATGTAACAATCTGTACATTTCATGTCTCATTATATGAAAACTGGAATATTCTGACTTTCAGCATTTTATCTTGCTTTCTTGGTTTTTATTCCTTCCTTTTAGAATCCTCAAGGAAAAAAAGTCTTGGCATCCTGCAATAAAGCTACATTCTAATATTTCATTTGTTCAAATCTGTGATTCCATGTTATACATTAGAACTGAAAATGCACAGCACTATACAATGCACATCCTCACAGCCAGTTTTACATTTTGATGCATCCTGCATTTATCATTTTAAGAAGGCTGCTCAGACCATCTCTGTATCTCACTTGTATTCTATGACTGCGATCCCACTATTCATTCACCCCAAATCCAACTTTGTTATATTTCTCAGTATGCTCCCAATGTTCATCTCAGAACTTTAACTGCATTTCTTGAGATGTTTGCTTTTAACTAATTGCCATGAACTTGGTTTTCTTCTATTGTCTTTGCTTTGCTTTGCTTTTTCAATTTTATTGTGCAAGAAAATCATAACAAAAAGCCATTATAATGTAATTCAAAAGAATATACAGACAGAAAGTAAATGGAAAATGTCCAGAGCTTGGAACATTAGGTTCAACATTTAATCTGTTTATATTAAATATGTTAAGTGTTAGAAGGAGAAAATTAATTTATTGCCATTAACAATAAAAAACTGACTGCATATAATTTGTTGATGTAACAACATTAACTCTCTATTTAAATGTTTAGCTTTAAAATACCCAGTGGCTGGAATCCTGTTGCTTAGTGTAACTAGAGTAGACCCACTGAATCAATGGGGATTGGCTGAGTCTACTCCTTTGTAAGTACCATGAATTCAAAAGGCCTGCTCCAGTTTGACTCACTACACTAAAAACAGGATTTCAATCAATGGGAAAGACTGTTTCTCGTAGAACATATGACCTTGTATGCAAAAGCAGTCCCAGAGGGGAAAATATATATATTACCACCAGTCCATGCTGTACATAAAGCCAAGAATCATTATTTCTCTCCTTTCACATTAATTTTCATGGCTCATTGCCATTTGAGAAAACAGAGTAAGTCATCATTACTAAAATCCTCAGCCCCTTCTCCTTGCATAGCTATTTCTGGTCACAGTGAGTATTTCCTAAGACGTGCACCCCTTTCCCAGGATGGGTGCCACAACTGGAAACAAGTGCTTCCAGTTTCCCATGAATCATTTAGCTCCAGACATATTCTCTCTCTCTCTCTCTCTCTCTCTCTCTCTCTCTCTCTGTGTGTGTGTGTGTGTGTGTGTGTGTGTGTAGCACGTGCGGGGGGGCACGTGTGCGCGCTTCTGGAAAATACAGTATGAGAATATCTGGGGACTCAAGATTGGGAACCACTGTTTGAGTGGTTTCAGTTTGTACATATGTGTTTTTAATGGCAATGCACCTTCCCACCTTCGCTAAGCATTTATTCTCATTTGACTGGTATCCTCATCTGAATTAGATCCTGTATTTGGAGTGGTTTCACGTGGAGTAGAATTTGCATACAGCCTCTTTCCCGCAGTTGTGCCACTAGTAGTGCTAGAAGCAGAATATTTGCTGTATCAGAATTTTAAACAGTAGGTTTTGAAATGATAGTTTGACTTCCATGTATGAAAAATCAGGTTCTTGCTTTTTACATACACCTCGCTTGACTATTACCCCGTTAGACAACGAAATTGCTTGACGATTCATTTTTTCAGATCGCTATTGTGATCGCTAAATGATGACTGAATGGGCTTTTTTCACTTAACGTTCATTGGTTCCCTGCTTCGGAAACCGATTTTTCACTTAACGACAATCAAAAACAGCTGATCATCAGGTTTCAAAATGGCCACCTGCTCTGCAAAATGGCTCCCCGCTGTGCTTTAGGATGGATTCCTCGCATTACAGACACCAGAAAATGGCTGCCCTATAGAGGATCTTCGCTGGATGCTGAGTATTTCACCCATTGGAACACATTGAACTGGTTTTCAATGCATTTCACTGGGCTTTTTCATTTCGCTTGATGAGGATTTCGCTTAATAACAATTTGAATGGAACGAATTGTCCTCGTCAAGCGAGGCACCACTGTATACTTGTCATAAATTGTGCTATATATGTGAGAATCAGTATGGTGGTTGGACAGTTGGACTAGGACTTGCAAAACTTGGGTTTAAATCCCCATTCAGCCAAGAGATGTACTGGGTGACCTTAAGAAAGTGATACTTTCAACCTGACCTAACCCAGAAGGGTGTTGTAACAATACCTTAGTGGAGGAGAAAATCTATGAACACCACTAGGGATGAGGTTGTTAGATTTTCTGAGCTGCAAGTGCCAACACTCTCCGTTTGGGAGAAACAGCCAAAATACTACAAAAATAAAAGCTAGCAGCATGTGTAACAAAACTGGAGGACAAAGTGGGGAAGGGGAGATAAATTAGCTCCTTTTCCTAATGCTAATGTGACATGTGCCACTCCAATCCCTCATCATCATCATCTTAGAATTGCATGAGAGACTCAAGACGTTCATAACACATTCACACATACATGCACTCTATCAATTATATTTTGAAATTTAACATGAACTGCAGCTACCTAAAAGAAAACGAGAAGAAATCTTCAGTGCACCACCATACTACAAATAGATGCAAATAGCAATCTCTAACAGGCTAATACCCTTCTCACACCCTGCCCAGAAACAAAATGCCTGCAGATCATGGACGAGGGAATTTATCTGGTCAATCTGAATCCTTCCAGAGCCTCTAAGAAAGCAGTTTCCAGGACAGCTGGGCTTTTCAGTGGTGTTTGAGCTGAGCTGTCAATTTGATTTTGCTTTGGACTTCTTGGATCTGTTTGAGCGCTACTTTAGTTTTCTCAGCAAGACTTACTAACACAAAATATGTGCTGTTGTTGTTTGAAATAATAATAACAGCCTTTTCAACCCCCAAAGCAATATTCAGGGCTTGGGAGAGTCCTGATTTGATTCAAGTACCTCTTCTGGCTTTCTTATTTTGTGTTGAATTGGTTCAGAAATTGACAAATACTCCATGTCACTTTGGATTCCAATAATTTCCAAACTGAAAGCATATCCCTAATTAGAAGTAAGACCTCATCAATGCATGGATCCTGTTGTATGTGGTATAGTGTAGTGGTACTGTCTTATTCCTTGGACACAAACATAACAAAGACTGTATTCTCGAAGGCTTTCACGGCTGGGATCCGATGGTTGTTGTAGGTTTTTTTGGGCTGTCTGGCTGTGTTCTTGAGGTCTTTCTTCCTAATGTTTCGCCAGGCTCTGTGGCCGGCATCTTCAGAGGACAGGAGTCAGAACAGAGCACAGACAGAGTTCTGTCCTCTGAAGATGCCAGCCACAGAGACTGGCGAAACATTAGGAAGAAAGACCTCAAGAACACAGCCAGACAGACCGAAAAACCTACAACAACCATAACAAATACTGTTCCTGTTACAGTGGACCCCGCTTGATGACAATAATCCATTCCAGGAAAATCGCTGTAAAGCGAAATCATCCTCAAGCGGGGGAAAAAATGATTGGAATGTACTGAAAACCAGTGAATGTGTTCCAGTGGGGAAATACCTCATCGTCCAGGGAAGATCACCCATAGAGAACCGCCGATCAGCTGTTTAAAATCGCTGTCTTCAGAAGCAGGGGTCCGGAAAACAGCCATTTTGCAAAGGGAGGGAAGCCATTTTGCGGAGCTGGAAAAAACATCATTTTGCATATGAACGGTTCGCGAAGTAGGCAACTAACTGACGTAAAGCAGATTTCCCATATAGGATACATCATTTTGCAATCGCAATAGCAATCGCAAAAAACTCATCATTAAGCGATTTTGGCATCATGCGGGGTAAGCGTCTAGTGGGGCACCACTGTATATGCCATGTCATACTATATATGATCAGCGCCAGTGCAGCTTCCTGTTCATTAACGTGAATAGATAAATAGTCATATCCTTGCAATGCAGCTCAGGAATCGAGAAGCTTCCTCTTTTTTGCCTATAGTTCCCAGAATCCCTCAGTGATTAGCTAGGTGGTCCTGGGTGTTGTAGTTCAAAAGAGAAAAGCCAGTTTCCTGCTTGAGGAAAACTGTGCATGGAACAGTCCAATCCATGTGGGGTTTCTGTTTGAACACTGCTAATGCAATTCCTGTGTAGTCCCTTTGCGCAAGTGCCAAGCCCCAGTACAGTGGGGCCATTTCTGGCTTGGGTAATTCCAAAGTGCTGCAGGCATGGAGCCCTCACAGTCCACATTTTTAAACAGGATCCTGGGTTATGTTTTCCAAGCCCTGTTGCTGCTACTGAAATCCTTCTCATTCTTTATTTTGTTTTGAGCAGAGTTTGGAACAGATTCTGACAGAAAGCTGCATGTTGCTTCATTTACACCCAAACCGGGGGTGGGGACGGGTGGGGGACAGGTTTATTTTCAGACAATTGAAAATCAGAACATGGCATTCTTTGGAAGTATTGCAATGGAGATACATTTCTAAATTGAAATTGTCAGCCTTATAATTAAATATGATCACAGTGATGCTTTGAAGCTTAGAAGTTATCCATTCAGGTCACTGAAATGAATTACAATAAATTTATCCCTTGCCGATTTCCCAACGCAAAATGACAACAGCAAAAGCAGCTTAAGCTGAAGGTGGAATCTATAGCACACGGAAAGAAACGCTAAAGAATTTTAACATTCACCAGGAGGCCCATACACAAGATGAAATAAGATGCAATTCTACTGCTATGCAGTCCATGATGGAAATCATCTGCCTTAAAGGGAGTTTGTTTCCTTTGGTCTATTACATGGTTTATTATGAACATTCTGAGAATTCCCTCCCCTTTCCCCTGCCTCAGTATTTAAATAAAGGCTTATTAGCAGTAGAAGAATAAAAATTAGAACAGCCCAGCCAGAGTCAGTTTAGAAGCTGAAGGGGAGGAAAGGGAGATTTTCTCTAATTAACCCATTTGCCTCCTTGAGATTTCCTCAGAGACGCCTGAACAAAAGGCTAACAAATTACACCATGTTTACGTTCTAATGACCTATCCCTGAACAAAGTGTATTAAATGAGGGGTGGGTTACCTTCAGAGGTCCAGGGCTATAGATGCCCTGGACATTGCAGAGCTGCTCCTGTTCCTGAAACATCTAACATTATTATTATTTTCTTGCAGAAGTAAGGGGCTGACGGAAAAAGCCCCCTTGTACCCTTTAGTGGCAAATTTTATTTTTTAAAAAAGAAAAGGTTTCCTGACCCAAAGGCTCTGTCCTAACAAGTGCAAGAGTGTTGTCATGTCCACTAGTGGGCACTGTAGGATTTCTTGAGCTGACCCCCACCTCCCATTGGGGGGTGTAGGTGTGCTGAGGGGGAGCAGAGGGAGCAGAGTACTGTTGTCCACTTCTGTACCGAGTGCAAGTTGTTTATGTAAGAACTGTGCGCTATGACAGACAGGTATCTTTCACTGCTTGAGGGAGCAACGTGTCCACTTACACCCCGAGCTGAGCATCCTGTTTCATACAGTGGCCAACCAGATGTCTTTGAAAAGGCAAGATAAACATGCTGCTCTAGCTTCTGAATCTGGTCAGGAAATGGTGTGTACAACACACACATGTCATGTAGAGTTCTTCTCCAGCTGAAGATAAATGTAAAATGGCATGGCTCCATTTTCTCAACCTGAAAGGGGGGGGGGGCTGAAGCTCAAGCCAGTTTGTTCCCATTCAAAGGGTATTAAAAGGAAATGGACAAAAGGTTAATGAGTGCAAGTCTATTTATATGTTCATTTGGTGTCATATGTCCTAAGAGACCCATTTTGCACCACTGTTTTGCATATTCCTGAGGAAAAACTGAGTGTCATAACACTGTTGTTGTTGTTGTTGTTGTTGTTGTTGTTGTTGTTGTTGTTGTTGTTGTTGTTGATGATGATGATGATGATGATGATGATGATGATGATGATGATGATGATGATGATAATAATAATAATAATAATAATAATAATAATAATAATAATAATAATAATAATAATAATAATAATAATAATAATAATAATAATAAGCTAGAAATGCAAACTACAAAGTGTGCTTTCAAAGATATTTGCACATCATTCTGCACACACAGGTTGCACCTTTCCTTTTTTTCTTTTGGAGCATGACATAGTCCTCTTCCACCTCCCTCACAAACAAAATGAATGGGCATAATATATTCTGGATAAAATTACTTCTCTGTCTCCAGTCTCTGCCAAAATCATAGACTTCAAATCATATTGTTCAGAAGGACAAAATATTTGAAATTTCACTTGGAAAAATAAAAATAAAATATTGCAATGAACTCTATTTTTACAATTAAAATATTTGGCTTCATTGTATTATTAATTACTTGATTATGTTCAGTTAGGTTTGCACGCGGACAGCTGTGGCTATAAAACTTTGAGTGTGTGAAAAATGCACATAGTTTAAGTAAATTTTACACCTACAAGCTCTCATTAGTCAACACTGCAAGCCCCTCTGCTTCTGTGGTTTTTCATTCCTTACATCTAATGTACAAAGGGAAACAAAAGATCAACTGCATTTCAAATGTTAGTTTTGATTAAAGCGCGTCTGGTTTCTAAAACTAATGGTCCCATTTCTGATTATAGTTGGACAGCGTGACTTCACTTATCCAGGCTGCCAAAAACCTGATGAATGCTGTGGTGCAGACAGTGAAAATGTCCTATATCGCCTCTACGAAGATTATCAGGATTCAAAGTCCTGCTGGCCCAAGACACCCTGTGGTGATGTGGCGGATGAAGGCCCCAGAAAAGAAGCCTTTGATTAAGAGAGAGAAGCCGGAGGAAATCTATGCAGCTGTCAGGAAAGGTTCGGCTAAGAAGAAAATCCACCCTGTTCAAATCATGAGTGAATTTAGGGGAAGAGAAATAAACTAAAATTATTATTCTGTTCACTGCACTGGTTTCCTGCACTGAGAAATTCTTCATTTCATATACTTACCTCTTTTTTTTTTTGCTTGTTTAATCCCACGAGTACAAGAAAGAGTTGACATTCTTTCTCTCTTCTCATATGTTTAACATTTACTTTACGATAGGCTATTTCACTTGCACATGATGAAACAATCAATATCAAGCTGTTCCACCTACTTTTCAGTAATTTCTATCACATTTTTTAAGGTTATGGGCTAACTTCTATTTCAGAGCAGACCCTTTGAAATCAATGGGACATGTTAATGTTGAGTAACAAGGCCTATTTTAATGCAGCTACTCTGGCTGATACTAAAATGGAATTTAGTCCCGCTTATTTTTAAGTTTAATATGCTTTTGCACTGAGCGCTCACTATTTAATATACTTGATTTGGGATTTCACCATTTTGCACAAAGTAAGAGGGAATAGTTTGCACTACAGAAGATGCCACATTAACTGTTTAATTAGGTGAAACAATTACTTATATCTTGTTGTTCAGAGCATGTTACATGCATTCTATTTGTTAAAAACAACCCTGCACGTTTGGTTGTGTTACCTACATGTTGCATAAGAGAATAAAATGCCACAATGGGACTTCATGATTACAGACTTCAATAAACAACTTGATTGTTCACATTCCTAGGCACTACAACTGAAGTACCTCTCGCATTTATTTCTGATAGTATGTATTTATTTAGTTAATGGAATCATTTTTGTTCATGTTACCAAATTTCTGGCCCAATTAAGTCAAGAGTTATTTTTTTGGGGGGGGGGAGGAGTGTACAACAAGTAGCTCTGCAAGGATAATGTGATCACTGTTCATGTGATCGAAACTTATAACAAATATAGGATACTTGAAACAGAAAATCTCTATTCAATGTTATGCATGAAACCATGGAAAAGCTGGAGGAGGTGGGATGAAGACCTGCAAAGATGCTTCATCCCTACCCCCATCCCTTACCCTTATCCCCAGCATTCACTCAGCCATGTGTGTGATTATGTTCTGCCAAAAAGCCTGCTGAGCTTCTGTGATGAGGACGAGTGATCTCCAGGTAGCGTGAGGACAGTGGGGATGAGGTGTTTATATATCCTGCCACATCCTCTGTTAAGATTTACACACAGCAGTATTCTTTATGTTGTTTGAGATTCTTCAGTAATCTCCAAACTGAGAGCAAAAATAAAGACTCTGGACACAGACGTTCCCTTCACCGAGAGTCTATTTACAAATATACATACGTCGCACCTCAGAACTGGCAAAGTCCACAATTCCAATTGACAAAGTAACGTGCTGCTCCTCCATACACCACCTTGCTTACATAGTGTAGCCTGATGCAATCGTGACAGAGCATGTTGAACTCTGCACATGTGCAGCAGAGTCCCATGACTTTCACTCTTGGCTCACTGCCAATCTGAGTGACTCAGCCTTTTCTGGTTTCGCACAAACCCCCAAGGCAATTCCATATTGCATTTTATACAGAATGCTGGCATCCTCACAATATAGCCTTTCCACACTTTCAGGCATCATCCTGGAATATGCCTGTGGGTTAATCCCATTCTAGGAGGAAATCTATTCTTCCATTGCTCTTTTTCCCCTTAGAAAGCTTTCTGATTCATCCCACTGGCACGCCATTATGTTGCCTTCCTTACTCAGAGTCAGTTTTCAAGTGAGAAATAATGATACCAGAGGAAGACAGAAAATTATCATTATTAAGTACAGTAGACCTCACTGCGGTGAGAATTATGAATATTGTTGAGAGAATAGGTGCTAACAATTGTAAGAAGACAAGTCAACAAAATGTTTCCCTCCTGACCACCCCCAGATGAAGTTTTCAAAGGCTTTACGAGGGCCTGATCACATGGACTATTAGAATTATTTCTCTCCCCTTTTTATATCAATATATTTGTATGTATAGTCATGTAGTACATATACCGCTGTGCCCGTTCACATGGCTGTCAGTTCATTTGGCATATTTCTTGCTATTTGTACCAGTTCTGTAGGCTACACATGCCATGTCATATAAATTGATTCATTTGCCATCCTGTTTCTGGGTTCCCACTAACTTAAAATTTTCTTTTAGAAAAATATAATTCGTAACTGATGTATCCTTATTTTCCGGTCACTTCCAACTGTTAGTCAATATGCAACCTGGTGGTATATGTCACCTGAAGCCCTTCCTTCCTTCCTTCCTTCCTTCCTTCCTTCCTTCCTTCCTTCCTTCCTTCCTTCCTTCCTTCCTTCCTTCCTTCCTTCCTTCCTTCCTTCCTTCCTTCCTTCCTTCCTTCCTCCCTCCCTCCCTCCCTCCCTCCCTCCCTCCCTTTTTAATTTGCACTTCCCAATTACTTTCTCCACTTCCCATTTTTCTTTCCTCATTTTCCTTCTTTCTTCCTTTCACTTCCCTCCACTTGTCCCCTTTTCCTTATTTCCCTGCATATCTCTCCTTCTCAGTTCTTGGCTTTCATTTTTCTTTTCCCTTTTTGAACAGCGTTGGGAGGAGGAAGTGCATTTTAAAGGACTTAAAAAGTGTTGTGAAGAGCAGGGTTAAAGAAAGAGAGAGAGAGAGAGAGAGAGAGAGAGAGAGAGAGAGAGAGAGAGAGAGAGAGCTTTCTTCCCCCAAACAATTCCAAGCAGGAAATGGCCCCTTCTCTGCTTAAGCCCTCTTTCCCCTTTCCTTCCTTATACTTGCAAGAGAGCAGGGAAGGTTGTCTCAATGTATTTGCTATTGTTTTTGTGGTGGTTCCTGTTGCTACAAGTAGTGTATCAATATGCCTTTGAAGAAGAAGAAGAAGAAGAAAGGTGTCCACAGCACCCAGAAACCCAATCTATTTGCAAAGTAAATAATTCAACAGCAACATTCACATGTATTATTCACACGATAAGTAATATCGCAGAACATTCACACACATTGAAATGATACGGACTGAAGAAATACAGGGATAGGTACATTTAAACACAGCAATGCTGACAAGGTGAGGGAAAAAACTGCTTGGATGGCCAAATTTGTCAATGTTATCAAAGCATCATGTGAACACAAATTTATAAAATGATTAAAATAACAACAGAATCAGTATAACTTGAGGGGTTTTTTTGGCATGTGTGATTGATCCCTAAACTGAGGAAGTACTCCAATAATCTGGTGGTTGAAACTATCATGGTAACATGATAGTATATATTTAGGGATCCAAACAACAAAGATAAAATGGATCAAAGTATAATTCTCAATAAAGCCAAAGTACCAGATCCTTGCTAAAATGTTAAAATACAGCAAGAATTATTGTTTAAAAAGAATGTCATGTGTTTCAGCTTCCAAAAATCAAGATAAGCCAATAATATAATTTATATGATGGCTTGATTTTTTAAAATGTGCTTAAATGCTGCTTTCAAGCTCCATCACACTGATCTTCCCTTCATGACATGTGAGATTTACTCTAATGATTGCAAATCCCATGCATGCTTTAAAGAAAGTGCTTGCTACGGCTTTGCTAAATAAATAAATAAATAATTTCTCTCCTCTTTTTGGTAAAAAAGAATTTATCCTTCTTGTGACACTAACATGCATTAGACATTAGCATTTAGGTAGTCATCTTAGCATGCTGCAATAAGTAATATCGCAGAAATAAATCTCCTTTTTGTGTGTGTGTTGGGCCCCATTTTTCAGACTTTGATGATTCAAGGAAGGAAATAACTTAGTCAATTATTGTATTGATGTGATTCTATGTGTGCAGTGAAGATAAACGGACTATGAAATCCTTGACAATCAGATGTCTGGAGCAAAGTCAGCTGTGTAACTCTGAAGTGTTTTTATTCTTTCAGCATTTTCTCCCTTTCTCAGGATATGATAAGATGCTACTTTCCAAATTCAGCGTGAAGGAGGAATGGGAGTACATCTTGAGTTGATGTACATTTATGTCCCTCTCACTCTTCTGTCATGTTCCTGGGCAAAAAAAATTAAAGAAATAAAAATTAGAAGACCCTGGGAAGAGCAGAGGTCTAATCCAGTCCATCATTCTGTTCAGAAAGTGGCCAACTCATAGCCTGTGAGAAGCCCAACAGCAGGAAACAAGTGCAAGACCAGGTCTTCTCCTTGTGCTTCCTAGCAGTTGATATACAAAAATGTGCTGCCCCCAGTAGCAAGTGTATTCCGTAGCCTCCATGACAACCAATGTAAAATTCCCAGGAATTTTGAAGGAGAAAAGGTTTTGTAAGTAGGAATAGAAAAATGAAACAAGGGATTTCAGATATATGCAATATTTGTTTCCTTTTCAAGTCTGCACTTGAATGCATACTTTATAATGTGATGTATTTGTCAACATGGTTCTGAAATTTACATAACTTTATGTATTTATTTATTTTTAAATGAAAGACACCTGATATGCTGCATAATGCTAGGGAGATGACAAGACTCCTAATGCCTTGCAGCTCCCACAGAGCTTAACTGCACTCAGTCAATCCCTGCATCTTCATGGAGAGCCATCATAGCTGATAGAGCCTTTACTCCTCATCTGTAAGCAATTCAAAATGCCTGAAAGGACTTTGTTTCTTTTGGCTATGGCCACCAGAATTCCTGCAGACTTGTGTGGGGTACAGCCCCCCAAAAACACCCCCACAAAGGTCCTATGTCTACTTGCTGATAAATGTGCAAAGGATTGATTACTGCCTCAATGGTATGAATGCCCTAGATTTGAACAAGCGAAGTTGCAAAGACATTCAGTACAGGAGAGAGAAAGCAAAAGAGAGAGGTGCGAATCATAACACCTTATGCCAACAAAGCACTTGTATCTTTTTGTGCTCTATACTGATCTATAAAATAAGGAAACATTAAAATCAGAGGCCACAATTCTCATGGGAAACAAAAAGTGTATTACTTAAGCACAGTCTCCTGCAGTCTCACTATTAAGGATCTGTAGTATATTTGGTATCAGGTTCACATGCATGAAAACTTTCAGAATATTGAGCTGTGGGCTACGTATGCAGAATTTGTCATTTTCTAAAGGTATCAAAAGGATGTCTTACATAAAAATCATCATAAGGCACATTTAAATAAATAGAATCTTGTGTTAAAAATATTTTAAAGGATTTCACATATTCAAAAGGAAAGAAAATGTTTTATTGTATTGTAATTTTCCCCTTTGGTCCCCAACATGGGGTGGGGACAGAATCCTAGAGGCAAAGATAATGGCCACATTTCCTCCCTTTCTCCCACTTTTTTTTTCTCTGAGACTGGCAATTATTGAATATTGCTGTCTGTGCAATATTTCATCATGCCAAAGGTGAAACTAAGGTATCTGTTCCAGATGTTTACTTAAAAATCCCTTACAGTAATTTATTTTATCCAGGTCAAAAGACCCAAATTATGTCCATTATAATTTAGTATCCTCAGATGTATATTCAGTCTAGTTTTTCTGACAGAAGAAATCAATATTTTAAGAGACAAGCTCCAAGGCATAACTTTGCCTTCCTGACTGTTCACACAGTTGCGTGTCTGCAGAATTGCATTTGTCCATCAAAATATTAACAATATTTTTATAATGTCCAGTGTAATTAAACAAACCATCAGTTAAATTAAGTCCAAGTTGACATTGTAGTTTCCACATGACCCATTTCTTTAAAAAAAAAACTTTAACTCATAAAACATATCCATATGGAACAAAAGCTGTGCATGTAGCCTCTTGCTATTCTCCAAAGAATGGGCAGAGAAACTAAAGTTACCAAATTCTGCAGGAAAGCAGACATTCTCAAATTATTTCTCTGGAGCTAGTCTCACCCTTAGGAGTTACCAACAGTGGAATAGTTTCGTTCTTTTCTCATGGTTCCAGAGAGTCATAGGAGGACAATGGAGACTGAAATAACAACAGGATGGACAAAAACTAGGCTTTTGTTTTCTGGGAATCTAGTGAGTCTCAAGAAATTATCTTCTGAGAAATTCGGGCTGAGCTTTATCCCGAATGAACTTTTCATTCCAGGTTTAGATCTTCTGTGCCCATATGCTACAAATAACCTAGAAAGGTGAGCTGGAGAAATGTAATGACCTGCCTGCTCCTTCGACTGAGCATAGGATGCTCTTATTCTGAGACATCAAAGAGCAAATTTCTTTGCAGATTCATCATTATGCCATCTAGAATGAGGTTAAGGTTAAGATATTACAGATAGCAGAACATAATAGCTGCTTTCTACAATTCAAGGGGGTACATGAACAGGAATGAGGGGGGAGAACCTCATACACACACACACACTTCCCTCTTGAGTTTTTACATCTATGACAGTGGTTGCTAGGAAACAGCTAACCATATCCTGGAAATTGTATTAGAAATGCTGGCCCTCATTGCTCTTGTGACTAGTTAGTAGGTATGGAATAGGGTGGGATGAAGGGACCTTATATGTGCTGCAGCCAGCCATTAGTTTTGACGAGACATTGTGGGTCAACAACATTGGAACAACCACCAAAATGAATGAATGAATGAATGAATGAATGAATGAATGAATGAACGAATGAATGAATGAATAAAAACTCCCTCACCTTGTCCCATATTCCATGAATTTATTAGCATATGTGGAAAGCTATTGTTTCTATTTAAAACATTGTGAAGACACTTGATTCTAAGTGAAATTATGACAGAATAACATAGAGGTACATAATTTTGACCCAGAATTGCACATGGTTTGTGTAATTCTCCACAAAGGTTGGCACTTCTGGAAATTCATGTCTTGTGATTTCTACTGTTAGCCTTGTGACCAGACTACAATCAGTGTCAGCTCCATGTCTGAAGGTAGGGTTTGACAAAACAGCCATCTGCTGGTTTTCAGCTAGGTTGGTGAGCCCTCTTGGGACCACTTTTGGGACAACACGCCAACTGGTACAGAGTGAACAAACTATCATTTGAATCTCCCACAGTATCCACCAGGTAGTGATGCCCACCAACTGCCATTGTGCAGGTCAATTTGAATGAGGCTCTGGCCTACCTTTGATTAGAAAGATTGTTTTTTTGTTTTTAACGGGGACCCGGCGCAGGTGTCAACAGGAGTACCTAAGTAGAGAGACAAATATAGAAGTGTGCAGTACTGGAAAAAGGAAAGTTTGATTTTTCTGTATGAGGTACTTCCTGACCCCATCCCAACTAGGACTAGAGCTAAGCACAATATTTGTATGCAGCATGTGTATGTCAAAGAGCCATGCGGAAGGCAAAGAGACTGGAAAAAAGTAGTGGGATCATGCCCTTGGTCAGTTCATGCCATTTGTAGGAAGCTACAGTGTGCTGAATGGACATGCATGGATTTTGCAAGTACAGTATTATAGAAGCCCCCCTTCCCGGGGTAGCATAAAAGCATTGCCTCTGTTAAATGACATAGTTCTACTATGTGACATTACAAGAATCCACTCTCTGTTTTCAGGTTTGGGGGCGGAAAACCCACAGAACAGAAACCTGCTGACATGGCAACCCTAGGAATCAGTGATGAGATTCCCTAAGATGGCAAGACTTTTGCCCTCACCCAATAATGTCTCAGGTTGATGCCAGGTCTGGCTGGTCCTATGCAAAAGGATAAGTTATACAACCTAGCATCTTCCTATGGAGGGTGGACATGTGGCTGCTGTAACTGGTGCAATGTTTTTTTAAAAATGGGGGAGATTGCAGTAACCCAACAAATAGTAGCAAATTGCAAATTCCTCCCCACACAAGGGCTTCAAGGTATACAACTAGACCTGCCATATTGTCCAGCTAGAACACAATCCTACCAGTAAAAAAATAGTACTTGTAATCCCTCCAAGTTGGCATTGCACAACTGTGGGGGAATTTGTGGCCTTCCAGATGTTAAATGAAGAACTATTCTTATCAGCTCTCACTGATGGCTAGGCCGTCTGGGTTGGTAGAAACCATCATAATCTGCAAAGACCACAGGTTCTCCAGGCCTGCTGTAAACTATAAAAGCCAAAAAGTCTAGGAACTGGATGCCCTTGACTTTCAAGCCCGGCAGGTCTCAGACTGTCCATCTCTTGACAGACCTGTCTAGTCCTTTTGTTTAATACCTTTAATGTTTTGGACTCATGCCTTTGTTTTTGCTCATTTTGATCTTTATGATTCATGGTGTGACACACAGCTTGATAAAATGTTACTAATCAGCTGAAATAAACATTGCTTGGCACACAGAATGAAAGTCTTCTCTTTTATCACCCCCCCCCGCTGAATTTTGGACTACTGAAAGTGAAAAACCTCAACAAACGATGTAATTGAACAGGGCTTCATGAAGCTTCATAGCTGAAGGTAAGCAGTTTGAGCCCTTGCCGATACTGTGAGTGCAAGATCACCTCTGAACCCAGTATTTGAAAAGTGTTTGAAGAATGGCGGGATACAGAAAGCAGGAAAATCTATTTTCTAAGAATATGTCCATTATACCTTGAGCTGCATTTCAAGTTAGCTGCATACCTAGAAGAAACATGAAAATATATAGAACGATAACAACTGTGTGAGTGAGGCACCAGTACGTGTCTCCTGTAGGTTTTACATTAAAAAAAAAAGTTCTAATATCAAACATCCCTGAAAATTCTATACACCATAAAATCAAAGTCCTATGTCCTATCAGCTTTAGTTTTGTTATATGGAGTAAGTTGAAATGGAGGAGATTGATGTAAAGGAATTCCACTAACATTGTCAATGCTAAGTAAACATGGCCTGATTCTTCACTCCTGGCTGATGAGGAGCAAATGGGGTGGCATCTCTCTGGGAGAGGACAGTTAACAAGGCGCGTTTGAGGCAAGAAGGATGTGTGCCGATTCTTGGAATTTTGTGAGGAAATAATCTCCTTTAAAGTGAGGTAAGGAACCATTCCTCCAAGCTTAATGTAAAGAACTGAAACAAAACAACCCTGTATTAGTTGGAGAGTTGATCATCACTCTCATTAAAGCGAAAACGCCATACTAACCCTGAGTCCTGGAATATGAGATCAGAAACCATGACCTATGTCTACCAAATTTTAAGGAATTAGAAATGAGAAGGATTTTCTTTTTTAAATGATTATGTTCCAAATACAACCATATATTAAATTAACTCTGAATTCTCAAAGGTGAGTCTGTAGCTAGAGGCAGGCCCAGGGAATTGTCACAGGTTGGTTCTCAATCAAGGTTGCCGCTAAAAAATCTTGTAAATAAATAAATAAGGCCGTCACAAGGCATCAGGCATGGCTTAGATTGGGACCTCGCAGCTGCCTCAAGTAGATTTACCCTGAAACACATGTCAGGTGGAGGAGTGAGAAGTTGCCTTAGTCTGTTGCAGCAAAAGTAACAAAGTGTCTTGTGGCCCCTTAAAGACTAACAAGTGCTGTTTGGCACAAGCTTTTACAGGGTACATCACACTTCGTCAGATTTATTAATTGTGTTGAATCCCATGAATCTATAAATATTTACAAGAAATAAAACCAAAACGGGCTGTTTTTCAAAAAATTGTGATTGCTGTTGTCCAGTGGTCCCCAACGTTGGGCCTCCAGATGTTATTGGACTACAACTCCCAGAAGCCTTCACCACCACCTCTGCTGGCCAGGATTTCTGGGAGTTGAAGTCCAAGAACATCTGGAGGCCCAAGAGTGAGGACCACTGCTGTTGTCGGTTCCTTCAGGAGCAAAGATGGAAATATGAGGTACAAACTTTTCAATGATGTACTGGAATAAATAAAACAATTAGGAAGTGATTAAAAGGGAGAGCCTCATCTAAGGAAAGAAAATGGGAGGCTATACTGTAACTTTCTGACAACCATTGGTTCCTTGACCTTTCCTCTGTTGTCATGGTTTCCCTTTGCATTTGGTGCTTTTGATTAAGAAAGGGCACATCCTGCCACATTCACTTCCTCTAAGCAGAATGTTTTTTGCAAATTGTTTCAATTATTCCAAATCTGCCCAGACTCGGTGAGTCATTTCTGTTGTCTTCTTTAAATCAAACCTCTAATTATTTTACCTATGCAATCAATGTGATGTGAATGTCTATTATCATTCCCCTCTTACAGTAAATCCCGGAGCCTCCAAATGTAATTAGCATTTCTCAAATGCAGGAGCTGGGCAAACAGACTCAAATCACTTTTATTTACATCACAAATTTTAATCATGATTTAACAGCAAGGCAGCCTTGATTCAAATGCTCAGTTTTAATCTTACTATCCATTTATATCTGGCATAGTCCTGCTGTGGTGTTAGTTCTTGTTACTAAACTGGCCAGGTTTGTACAACATTTATTATTGTATTTAAAATACTTTTACCCCACCTTTCCCCTAAAGAAGGATCCAAGGCAGCTTACATTACTAAAAAGCTAAAATATGAAAGCTGAAAACTGTAAGTTAGTTTGAATGCAATCTATCGTGGAACAGTATTTTCCAGTGGAATCCTTTTATATAGCAACACATTCTTCCCTAGTCAGTGTGATTTTTGTGGATGTTTTCTGTTAGCCAAGGCATTAAGGTTCAAGTCAAGGTTTGTGACGTCGTTGTTGTTTAGTCGTTTAGTCGTGTCCGACTCTTCGTGACCCCATGGACCAGAGCACGCCAGGCCCTCCTATCTTCCACTGCCTCCCGGAGTTGTGTCAAATTCATTTTGGTTGCTTCGATAACACTGTCCAACCACTTCATCCTCTGTCTTCTCCTCTTGCCTTCACACTTTCCCAACATCAAGGTCTTTTCCAAGGAGTCTTCTCATGGGATGGCCAAAGTACTGGAGCCTCAGCTTCAGGATCTGTCCTTCCAGTAAGCACTCAGGTTTGATTTCCTTTAGAATTGATAGGTTTGTTCTCCTTGCAGTCCAGGGGACTCTCCCCTTCATGGATTGTTGCCTTGCCGTGGCGAAGGGGCTTGAATAATTCAGAGAAGCTATGGGCTATGCCGTGCAGGGCCACACAAGACGGACAGGACATATTGGAGAGTTCCGACTAAACGCAATCCACCTGGAGCAGGAACTGGCAAGCCACTCCAGTATCTTTGCCAAGAACGCCCCATGATCAGAAACAAAAGGTTTGTGACAGACACCCTTAAAATGCCATGGAAATGTTCATCTGTAAGTACTGACCTACACTTGGATTCCACAATTTCCGTCTTGAAAAAGTGTACTCAGTTCTGTGATATACTGTACATACATACATACATACATACATACATACATACATACATACATACATACATACATACATACATACATACATACATACACACACACACACACACACACGCACGCACACACACACACACAAACACACATACATACATATTCCGAGAGGCTCGTGCAGGGTGATGAGTGAAAAGGAGGAGGCGCCTAGGCATGCCTGCATTTTAAGTTGCATGTGTCAATATGACCTCCTCCCACCTGTATCAGCCTCCTGGCATGCCTTAGCATCCTCCTGGCCGCCACATGGAACAATGCTTTCAGGGGGTTCCAAAAAAAATTCACAAGGTTAAGCAGTTTAGACTTTCACACCAACCCTGCAAGATAGAAGTGCCTCCGCAGTCACAAAAATCAACAACTCCCAGTAGATGGCCAAGGCAAGACCTGGTTTCAGGTACCACAGACCCTCTTATCCAGACAACTGAAGTGAGAAATATTTATGTTTTAGTAAAGACAGTAGGAAAAGTCAAAAGACAAAGGTTTCAAAGGTTTCAAGAAAGCGTCAAAAGTATTTTGGAGCAAACAGTCGTTTAAAATCTCAGGCAGGAGCAATACAGAGCAAACACACCAGAAAATAAAAAAGCTTAATAAAGTACCTAGTACTTGCACACTAGTGTAGCATCAGTATAGTCTCAGACCATGCACAGAGTACATCACATCCAACATGACATAGCAGGACATCAACTAAGAGATAACTAAGCCATGTAAAATAACTTCTGAGCTGCTTGTAAGGCCTTATTCACCCCCTCCCAGACTTTTCTGCCAATCAGCCTTCACGTTCCTATGAACCTTCATTTCTCATAACAGTTTTAGCACATGTTCCTACAAAGTGTCTTGCACTCAGTCTTTCATTTACTCACTCACTCACTCATTTCTTTCTTCCTCTGTTTAAATTCATATTTATGCTGCCCTTCTTCCATTGAAGAAATTCAGGGTATCTCACAAATGATAGATGTATCCACTGATCCACAGTCTGAAAATATTAAAAATATTAAAAGAAAAATCTATATATAGCTATACAGATATAGATATCTATGATGAAGTTATCAGAACTGTCCATTAGAAGGAGCCAGAGACCATGCTATGTATAACATTTGCTAGAGAAATATTTTCCACATGCCATTACCAGAACAGGACACTAGACAGAGACAGAGGCCATATAGTGTTTGCTATTAAAATAGTGTTCCGTGTTATTCAGCATCCGTGGGGTGGTGGTGGTGGTTTACAACCGATTCCCCACAAATACAGGGGTCCTACTGTATTAAAAAATAAACTTGTAATAATTTCAAAGCCACATGTTAAAAAAACAATTAAACACACACACACACACACACACACACACACACACACACACACACACACACACACACACACACACACGAACTAGTGATAAGGAAGCAATAAAAAAGTGTCCTGAAGTTAAAAACTCCTTCTTTGTCCAATTCAGTTATTAAAATCACACCTGAAAAGGAAAGCTTTGAGTCTTTGCTTGCTGGTGGTGGAATGCTACGGGGTCCATCTAGACTTCTACAGGAGGATATTCCACAACCTGGGGGCAGCTCCGGAAAAGGCCCTTTCTGACATCTTCACAAACATGCCTGTGAGAGCTAAAGAACAGCATCCCCCAAAGATATGAAAAGCTGTGAAGACTCTTATGGGGAGAGATGGTCTTTCCCACAGCTTCGCATTGGTCCTTCAGGTTCCAGTGAACTGTGTTTTATGATTGGCCATTAGAAGGCAAATGCAATGAGAGGCAAACACAGCCTGATAGCTTAGATTCAAATTTCAGAGGAAATGATGTTGTGAAGGGGGGGGGCAACCAAAACACCAGGCTATCTGCTTATGAATGTGAGCTGAGCATTTCCTGTAATTAGAATCTCAGAGACAAAGAGAAAGGAAAGGAAAGGAAAAAGAAAGGAAATAAACTCTGAGCTAAGTCCATCCCTTCCCCACTCCCCATTAGGAATATTAACATACCGTGGTGCCTCGCTAGACGATGATAATCCGTTCCACTGAAATTGCTGTTTAGCGAAATCATTGTCTAGCGAAAAGCAGTTCCCCATTGGGGGAATGCTTTTCCATGTTCAGCATGGAGGCATGAGTGTTCAGCATGCCTCCATGCTGAACACTCAGATGTCAAGGTTTCCCATCTGTGGAGGTCCATTCCTAAGGCCTTCAGATCCCGCTTGCAGATATCCTTCTATCACAACTGTGGTCTCCCTCTGGGAAACTGAGTATGCATGGAATAGGCTTACGAACAAGAGTGTTCCAAAGTAAATACATTGTTGCAGTTTCATGGGATTATGGCAATGTAAGATCACAGAACCTGACTCAAAAGAGGTTTTCTTCAAAAAGTAAAAACGAAAACAACAAACAGACTTGCTTTAAAGAAATAATGGAATGACAGTCCTCCACAAAGAGGGGGGCATTTTGCCGTGTATCTCCAGGATCTACGAACAAGTCTACCATTCACACCTGTTGCAAAAAAGGTTGGGTGAGAAATGGTTAACTGATTTTTTAAAGAGTCAGCTTCTGGAATTTTCCCTTGCTCAGTGCCACTTTGTCAATGCTAGTGAGCACAAGAGACTATCCTGTGAATCATCAGGATTGCTACCATTGATGTCAACATTCAGACTGCATTTTCCTGTGTACAGCTTGGCATCCTTTTTTCCAGATGAAAACACGGCCACAATGTTGGGCAGCAATTTTGGGCCATTTCCTGGCATTCTGAATCACGGATACAGAAGTACAATGCTCCCACATTCATAAACCCGAGGGTGTTTTTCTAAAAAGAATTGAATTTAGGCCTGGTGAAGCCTTGTCTCAGAATAGGAAGAGTAAGATGTCTATGGGCTTAATAAGGTGTAGTGGTGAAATGATGCCAAGTCAACCATCATCTGTTAGAGAGCATGATTTAAATCCATATGTGGGGTAGACATGGATCTTTCATTCCTTTTGGACTGTAACTTCCAGAATCCACCAGGAATTCCTTCAGGCAGAATTTTGGAAGATTCAGCAAAAAACAAAAGCCCACAGAGGAGCTAACCCTACTTACATATTGTGTCTTTGGCAATCATTTTGCTCATTTCAGCAAGAAAGAAATTGTCCCAGAGGTCAATCCTTCTGGATTTCTACCTGTGGGAATTCCTGGTGAATTGGAGCTGCAGTCCAAAAGCAATGAAGTCCCATGACGGGGATCGGGGATGTAATATACTCTACTAGTTTATGAATATGTAGAGAGGCAAAGCACACTAAGAGATTGATCATGGAATGGGTGGCTGGTTGGAAGAAGACACAGCCTGCCTCCCCAATGTTTCGACTCTCTCTAGCACATGTGACAAGGCAGCAAACACCTTCATATTGTACGGTCTGCATCATTTGTGTTAAAATGTGATTGGTGCGATTATCTTTGCTTCTATTCTCTGATCTTCCCAAGAGCATTAAAATAACACTGTTGAGGATGAGAAGAATAATTTCATGGCTCCTCATCCAAGAGTAGAGAGGATCTGCGTTCTTTGCATGTGGATACTCATACATGTGTGCGCACACACTTCTCTTAGGAATGTTGATAACAATGGTGGGAAACCTGAGGTCATTTGATGGATATCCTCCCGCAGTGGCTTATTGCAAATCCTACCCTGCAAGGAGGCTGAATAACATTTTGGAAACCCAGTCCTAAATCCAATATAACATTAGCAAAAGAATGCAGTGTGCTATCTGGGTTTTGTTGGGTTTTCCAGTGGAGAAGCAGTAGCTCATTTGTTCTTGCCATATTACTTAGGCATATTACTTCTTGCACAAACAGTTCTGCAACCTGTTATTCAACCAGTTCTGCAACTGGATCTGCAACAGGAAACTGTGTTGCATTTCCACTTTGTATGTATGTATGTATGTATTTATTTTATTTAGATTTATACCCCACCCACTTAGTGAGCATGCCGCTATTCTGGGTGGCTTACAAAATATTATAAAACACAAAGCTAAAAGTATTAAAACTTTATAAAACATGTTAAAAGAAAACAAACAGAGCCCTACCACCACCACCCATAAAAATCACCCATCTGGGACATAGGATGGCAGACAATGGGCCACCATACTTTTACCAAAGGGTGGTGCTCAGAAAGGCCTGGGTAAAAAAACATGTTTTCATTTCCTTGCGGAAGCTCAGGCGGGCGGGTGCCAGTTGTTACCTCCACAGGAAGAGAGTTCCAGAGCAAAGTGGCCACTACTGAAAAGGCTTGGTTTCTGGTATGTGGTGTGCAACTCAGTATCCAGCATCGCTTGCACTGTGGAATTACACCATGCCATACTAGCCCAGAATTGTGGGATGATTCATGCTTGCAAGACTAATTGGCAACCGTAGCTGTGATCTGGGTGCATTGAGAGTTCTCAAGTTCTTTTTTCTTCTTTGCTTTTCTTCACACATTTGGAAACTCTTTCTCCACCTTCTGTTTACAAGAAATCTTCTTTATTTCCTTAATCCAATGTCACAGTTCTATAATCGATCTTAACAGGACGCTTATTTGACAGCAGTGACTTCTACAACACGGCTATAATAGCTCAAATTGCCCTAGCCTTTGTTCCCTTATAGATACCTCTTGTCTTCATTATCAGTGGAAGCTCTCTGGACTCACTAATTTATACTGGTCAATTACAGGCTGACCAAAGATGGTTACAGAAAGGAATCATAATAAGGATGGCTGCTTTCTGAAAATGCTGTTCTTCCTCATGTAGCAGTGGCTGTTTGGCATTTAATTTCTTCCTTTAATTCCTTTGGCCTCCAAGGATGATCAGAACATCACAGCCTAGTGGCTCGACTTAAGGTGTCTCATACAAGAGTGGTCCCCAACCTTGGGCCTCCAGATGTTCCTAGACTTCAACTCCCAGAAACCCTGGCCTGTAGAGTTGTTGGTGGTAAAGGCTTCTGGGAGTTGTAGTCCAAGAACATCTGGGGACCACTGCAATACAACTCACATCACTGTTAAAGTAAAAATGTTCTATCAATGGTGCTATGGAATATACAGTAGCTATAGCTATAGCTCCCCTTCATGGATTGCTGCCTTGTCTTGGCAAAGGGGCTTGA
The DNA here is from genome assembly GCF_051106095.1 of Pogona vitticeps. Taxonomy (NCBI): domain Eukaryota; kingdom Metazoa; phylum Chordata; class Lepidosauria; order Squamata; family Agamidae; genus Pogona; species Pogona vitticeps. Next base: position 95,741,799 of record NC_135785.1, read on the forward strand.
GTAACTCAGAGAAGCTATGGGCTATGCTGTGCAGGGACACCCAAGACGGACAGGTCATAGTGGAGAGTTCCGACTAAATGCAATCCACCTGGAGTAGGAATTGGCAATGCCAGTACAGTATCTTTGCCAAGAACATCCCCTGATCGGAAACAAAAGGCTAAAAGATATCACGCTGAAAGATGGACCCCTCAGGTTGAAAGGCGTCCAACATGCTACTGAGGAAGAGCAGAGGACAAATAGCTCCAAAGCTAACGAAGTGGCTGGGCCAAAGCCGAAAGGATGCTGAGCTGTGGACATGCCTGGAAGTGAAAGGAAAGTTCGATGCTGCAAAGAAAAATACTGCATAGGAACCTGGAATGTAAGATCTATGAACCTTGGGAAGCTGGAGGTGGTCAAACAGGAGATGGCAAGAATAAATATCGACATCCTGGACGTCAGTGAACTAAAATGGACAGGAATGGGCAAATTCAACTCAGATGATTATCATATCTACTATTGTGGGCAAGAATCCCGTAGAAGGAATGGAATAGCCCTCTTAGTCAACAAAAGAGTGGGAAAAGCTGTAATGGGATATAATCTCAAAAATGATAGAATGATGTCAATACGAATCCAAGGCAGACCTTTCAACATCACAGTAATCCAAGTTTATGCACCAACCAGCAATGCTGAGGAGACTGAAATTGAAGAATTTTATGAAGATTTACAACACCTTCTAGAACTGACACCAAAGAAAGATGTTCTTCTCATTCTAGGGGATTGGAATGCTAAAGTAGGGAGTCAAGAGATAAAAGGAACAACAGGAAAGTTTGACCATGGAGTTCAAAACGAAGCAGGGTAAAGGCTAACAGAGATTTCTCAAGAGAACAAGCTGGTCATCACAAACACTCTTTTCCAACAACACAAGAGGTGACTCTACACATGGAAATCACCAGATGGGCAATATCGTAATCAGATTAATTATATTCTCTTCAGCCAAAGATGGAGAAGTTCTATACAGTCAGCAAAAACAAGATCTGGAGCTGATTGTGGCTCTGATCATCAGCTTCTCATAGCAAAATTCAAGCTTAAACTGAAGAGAGTAGGAAAAACCACTGGGCTACTTAGGTATAATCTAAACCAAATCCCTTATGAATACACAGTGGAAGTGAAGAACAGATTTAAGGAACTCGATTTGGTGGACAGAATGCCTGAAGAACTTTGGATAGAGGCTCGTAACATTGTACAGGAGGGAGCAACAAAAACCATCCCAAAGAAAAGGAAATGCAAGAAAGCAAAGTGGCTGTCCAATGAGGCCTTACGAATAGTAGAGAAGAGAAAGGAAACAAAATGCAAGAGAGATAGGGAAAGTTACAGAAAACTGAATGCAGACTTCCAAAGAACAGCAAGGAGAGACAAGAGGGCCTTCTTAAATGAACACTGCAAAGAAATAGAGGAAACTAATAGAAAGGGAAAAACCAGAGATCTGTTCAAGAAAATTGGAGCTATTAATGGAAACTTTTGTGCAAAGATGGACATGATAAAGGACAAAAATGAGAGGGACCTAACAGAAGCAGAAGACATCAAGAAGAGGTGGCAAGAATACACAGAGGAATTATACCAGACAGATTTGGATATCCCGGACAACCCAGACAATGTAGTTGCTGACCTTGAGCCAGACATCCTGGAGAGTGAAGTCAAGTGGGCCTTAGAAAGCCTGGCTAACAACAAGGCCAATGGAGGTGATGACATTCCTGTTGAACTATTTAAAATCTTAAAGGATGATGCTGTTAAGGTGCTACACTCAATATGCCAGCAAGTTTGGAAAACTCAGCAGTGGCCAGAGGACTGGAAAGATCAGTCTACATCCCAATCTCAAAGAAAGGAAGTGCCAAAGAATGCTCCCAACTACCATACAATTGCACTCATTTCACATGCTAGCAAGCTTATGCTCAAAATCCTCCAAGGTAGGCTTCAGCAGTATGTGGACCGAGAACTCCCAGAAGTACAAGCTGGATTCCGAAGAGCCAGAGGAACTAGAGACCAAATTGCTAACATACACTGGATTATGGAGAAAGCCAGAGAGTTCCAGAAAAACATCTACTTCTGCTTCATTGACTATGCAAAAGCCTTTGACTGTGTGAACCCCAGAAAACTATGGCAAGTTCTTAAAGAAATGGGACTGCCTGACCACCTTATCTATCTCCTGAGAAACCTATATGTGGGACAGGAAGCAACAGTTAGAACTGGATATGGAACAACTGATTGGTTCAAAATTGGGAAAGGAGTACGACAAGGCTGTATATTGTCCCCCGGCTTATTTAATTTATATGCAGAATACAACATGCGAAAGGCTGGACTGGAGGAATCCCAAGCCGGAATTAAGATTGCCGGAAGAAATATCAACAACCTCCGATATGCAGATGATACCACTCTGATGGCAGAAAGTGAGGAGGAATTAAGGAACCTTGTAATGAGGGTGAAAGAGTAGAGTGCAAAAAATGGCCTGAAACTCAACATCAAAAAAACTAAGATCATGGCCACTGGTCCCATCACCTCCTGGGAAATAGAAGGGGAAGATATGGAGGCAGTAACAGATTTTATTTTCTTGGGCTCCATGATAACTGCAGATGGAGACAGCAGCCACGAAATTAAAAGACGCCTGCTTCTTGGGAGTAAAGCGATGACAAACCTTGACAGCATCTTAAAAAGCAGAGACATCATCTCGCCAACAAAAGTCTGAATAGTCAAAGCTATGTTTTTTCCTGTCATGATATATGGAAGTGAGAGCTGGACCATAAAGTAAGCAGACCGCCGAAGAATTGATGCCTTTGAATTGTGTTGCTGGAGGAGGCTCTTGAGAGTCCCCTGGACTGCAAGGAGAACAAACCTATCAGTTCTAAAGGAAATCAACCCTGAGTGTTCACTGGAGGGACATATCCTGAAGCTGAGGCTCCAGTACTTTGGCCATCTCATGAGAAGAGAAGACTCTTTGGAAAAGACCTTGATGTTAGGAAAGTGTGACGGCAAGAGGAGAAGGGGATGACAGAGGATGAGATGGCTGGACAGTGTCTGCGAAGTAACCAACATGAATTTGACCCAACTCCGGGAGGCAGTGGAAGATAGGAGGGCCTGGCGTGCTCTGGTCCATGGGGTTACGAAGAGTGGGACATGACTTAACGACTAAACTAAACTAAACTAAGAGCACACTGCTACATGTATGCCAAATTTGGTGTGGATCCAGAGCCCAGGGTAAAAGTTACAATTTTCTGTTTGGGTTCTCCCATTTTTAGAATTATCTTATACAATGTTGATCTGCTCTGCCAGCACAATAACATCACTGCACTCTCATGCAGTGATAATAATGTATTGAAAGAAGTCTCTGAAATAACCAATCACCTCACTAGAGGTCATGATTTCATTGGTTATATGAGGTCAATTTTTTTAAAAAAACCCTGGGAAGTGTGACTGAAGACACACTGGGGGCCATGATGGTCCAATGCAACCCACAGGGCTCACTTAGCCCACCTCTGTTGTACATCAACATCATCTTACCCTGGCGTGAACTCTGCCCAAGTATTCAAACTGCTGATCTTCAAAATGAAGGAGATAAAACGCGATGTTTTGTTATTCAGCCTCTTTGCAGGATATGATATACAGGAGGCTATAAAAGTGATATATTGGCAATCAAAACCCAAAGAAAAGATGCCTTGATGGCCATATTTCTTTCTTCTACTTTTTTCCAGAATCTTTACACTTCGATTCACACATCTACCAACCTCCCTTCAGTTGATGTAGATCTATGCAGCTAGCAATCCAGATTTACAGTCGTTTTTTTAAAGCTCCTAATAGAACATGTGAAACGTTGTCTGCTTTCCCTACTGATAAATGTTTCTCCATATATGTAGAATAATCTCTCCCCCACAGCTCCATTGAATTCAATAGAAAGTCTTATTTAAGATGTACTTAACTCCTTTTTTCAAGTAAAATGAACAGCGCTTTAAAGTTCCCAGACTTGCTTGGATTGCATCAGACAATGTGTCTTCGTATTCATTCTTCCGAGTGGGAACTACATGATGACCATACCCGGAGATAAAGAGGTAGGATGCAAAGTGTTGAGTATATTAGGACTTGGGAGGTACCCCAAGTTTGGAAGGAGGAAAAAAAAACAAAGGAGGCAGGGCCAGGACATTTGTGCACTATCAGAGCAGATATGGAGCAATTCAAGAAGCTGACATTGGCACCTGGATTGGTTAAAGCATTCCTAGAAAGTTTGCTTCCCACAAATGTCTCCACCATTTATCAAAACCTTTACCTGAAGCTCCTTGTGCTGAAGAGGCAAGTCACTATTCAGTTCCGAAAAGCAGCTTGCCCCAGCTCCCATATACATTTCAAGAAATCTGGCTTTCTAGGCTTTGTAACCCCCCCCCTCCCCATTTGCTGCAATGGATTATAATGAAAATCAGCCACTACTTCACAATCTACAGGCACCTATTCAACATACTTAAGAACACTCTTCATGCATAGTATGAATTACTATATCTATATCTGTATCTATATCCATATGTATAACACCAAAGGAGTGTGAAGAGAGTTACTATCTAGTGCTAGGCAGGGAGTAAGTTTACAGTTGTCAGAGCAACATCTGGATTCCTGGTAAATGGCTGTTGGCATATCCAAAAGCTGCCCCATAAACTCTCCTTCTAAATTTTTCAACAACAGCTAAATCTCACTTGTTAATTTGTCCTTCACTGTCAAGACAGCAACTGGTATACCAACATTGCAAACGAGGCCCATAAAAAAAAGGTACATGCTATGCCTGGAGGCAATCACATTCAGAAGGCTACGTTGCAATAAAGTGTTATTAAAGAAACAAAGTTCCAGCTGTCCTAGTGCACAATTAAGATCCCACATGGATCCACAGATCAAGTTGACATGTGTGCAGCTCCCAGCACACACACATGTACGAACACACACGTGCGCGCACGAACACACACACACCAGCCACCCCAAACCTGTTTCAGGTTCTTGTCACCACATCATCTGCCACATCTAACGATGCAGTTATAGATGGGATATTCGTATTTGTCTTGCGGGAGAGACGAATACCAATATCACCAACACAGTTGGCTGGACTGATTCGACTCTCCCCCCAGAACCACTTACAGCACTGTGTGCAGGACCGTCATTACTCGCACTGCACCAATTGCAGAAGTAGCCCAGCTAGGGCTTCCCCACCTCCCTGCATTGCTGACCAATTCGGCAGGGAGGTAGGATGATGAGTCTCCCTGCTCAGCTGCTGAGTGGTCAGCAGTGCAGGGAGGTGGAGAAGCCCTGGTGCAGCACGAACGATGATGGCCGCATGCACCATGCTGCAAATGGTAACTGGATGGCATGGTTCTGGGGGAAGGATCCCACGAACCTGGCCACCTGTGGTGGCAATAGTTGTACTCGTCTTCCCCAGGAGACAAATACGGATATCCTGTCTCTAGTTGCAGTGATTCTGCTGGGAACAGGGTGCATGTTGCACATTAGGAGAACAATTCTTCTGGGACACATGGCATGTTCTCTCCATGCCTCATGTTTCCAAGCAGAACCAATGAGATTTGACTCACAGTTATGGCAGATACAGGGGCACCAGGAGATTTTCAACAGCGGTAGGAAAGTGCAGATACCTTCAGGTTCTGGCTCCCAACCCATGAGAGCTGCCCACACCTGTCATCAAGGAAAGTGATATCATCAGCTTCCGTAAAAGTGAGAACTCATGTACACAATTGTTTTATAGAAATTAGCACTACACCTTGTTTTGTGTGTGTGTTTTGTACATATTTATTACTATAGATTGACCCTGCCCAAAGGGTCCTCCAAGAAGCTTAAATGCAATCCTCTCCTTTATATTCAATTCTACATCCTCCTCACTTTCACTACCCAGACCAATTTGACCAGTGTGATAGCTGGAGAGGACAAGGGCTCTTTCACATTAAGAATGTATTCAATTTAGACCATCCACATAGTAATCAACAAGAACAACAGTACAGTACTGCAAAGTCGTCCCCCAAGTTGGCTCAGATATTCCAAGTAACAGCAATTGTTAACCAATTAGCAACAAATCAAGGCATATCTCAGAATTTGAGGAACTTTGTATAGCAAAAGGTATGACTGCTAGGATCCAAGTCTCAAACCCCTATGTATGGTTGATAGAAATAATATTGGGGGGGGGGAGAGAACCCAACGTGGGTACTGAGACATCATCAGGCTAATGGGACAAAATCTGGGGGGGCACCCTTTTAAAGCAAATTGAACAACTTTGCAGGAAAACATAAATAAGTTAGCTCACAGGTGGCGCCTAACTCCAATTTGTTTGCAATAGCAATACCCATCAAATCCCTCAAATGGCTGAAGCAGACTGAATCTTCCCTTGTATATGGTTTGAACAACCAGAAATCTGCAGACCAATGTCCTATGAATTTATATAATTCATAGGACATTGGCCTGCAGATTTCTGGTTGTTCAAACCATATACAAGAGCAGAATCTAACATTACAGGGCAGAATCTATGAAAAATGGGGATAACTTTTTATCATTATTTGCTGAGATTATCTCCTATGCATCCACAAGGATCTGATTGTGTCACTGCTGCCCATGACCAGACTGGAATTTGCCCAGTGCTCTGAAAAATCTTTTCAGAGCTGGAAGCCAAGTTTTGTTACGTTTCAAACTTTCCTCTTTTTTGTTGAAGTTCTGCTGGTGCTTGTGGATTACCAACATGAATCTGATCCAACTCTGGGAGGCAGTGGCAGACAGGAGGGCCTGGCATGCTCTGGTCCATGGGGTCAGGAAGAGTCGGACATGACTAAATGACTAAACAACAACAACAGTTGCCTTTTATTGTGTATGCAAATAACAGCCCATAGTTTCTATGACCAACAGCCTATGTTTTGAAATTTTGAAGAAATCTTCTCCATCCCCTTTTACATCTGTTGCCCTTAGTCTAGGAATGTGTAACTACACTGGGCTCTGTAACACATGGTATTTTCTGTCTAGCTAGAAATGGATGAATCTGCTTCTGATTTGTTTTATTTTTTTTTAAAAAAGAGCTTGGGGTTAGAAACAAATTTTTGTCAGATTATTTGACAGTCTCAGGAAAAGTACCTCCTGAGAGTCACAGTAAAAATGAAACACACATTTGGGGGGGGGGAAGGCAAGGCAGATACAGTGGTGCCTTCGCTATAGCGAAACATCGCTGAACGGGACGGGGAAAGCCATTGGAACGCATTAAACATCGTTTAATGCGTTCCAAAAGGCTCGTTTACTCACCGTTCAGCAAAGTTTCCTATGGCCGGCAGCCATTTTTGCGCCCTCGTTAAGCGAGGGGAGGGTGCGAAAACGCTGCGCGCGACCATTTTGGGGCTTCCGGCAGCCATTTTGTCCGCTGAACAGCTGATCGGCGGAGCTTCGTTTTGCGAAGATCGGTAAGCGAAACGCTTACCGATCTTCGCAAAGCGAATTTCGCCCTATCTAAAGCTCGTTGAGCGATCGCATTAGCGATCCCAAAAAAGGGATCGCTATGCGATTTCGTGGTTGTACGGTGCGCTCGTTAAGTGAGGCACCACTGTAGGTTGTTATGGAGAAATAAAGTATGCCCAACCAGAGTGCATATTTAGAATGTGAAGAGATTTTAAAAAAGGAAGACAACTGATACAAGATACACAGTGTGGTCTACTTAATGGGGGAAAATGAGTGCATTAGGTAAAATATATTAAAAGGCATGCATATTTCTATATCAAGAGGAAAAAAAACTGAAAGCCTTAAAAAGACGTGTTATGAAAGAAGCAAAACAACCTATTTTTGTTACTGCTGAATTTTGCTGGTCCATGGCAGTAGCAGAGGTCTATGGGCCAAAATTGGTCTCCAAACCCTTTGAAGTTCTCCACCATGTTAGAAAAGGAATTTGCCTCAGCTTTCTTGCACATATTGGGTGCTTCGTTGCTCCTCAGGAACTTCATTGCTTTGAAAGCACCTTTGCTCCCAAAGATTGGGAGACTGTGTCCTAGAAGCAAGATCAGTGTCTTCCGGATTCCTTGGGCCTTCAAAAATAAACTTTGGTGGAGCATTTGCCCAGCTGTGGCTAAAGAGTAGAACTTGGACAAGAAGCAAATGCTTACGTGCAATTTGCTGATCTCTTTGATAAAATGGATTTCTCTTGTCGAAGTGGAATATGCATACATTTGGATTTCACAGTTCTCTTCATGAAACAGGCAGGCTTGAAAAGAAATGAAAGTGCCAATGTTTTTGGATGAGATGATCTGGCATCTTTGGTATCTCAGACGTTGCCATATCAACCTATTTATTTCCTTTATTCTGTACTCTACAGAACTGCATTACTTGCGAGCTATTGACCATTTCAAGGCACCCCCCTCTGTGCACCTCAAAGGAAATCAAAGGAAATATCACACTTCATATCATATGCTTTCACAGTGTGGTTTTCACTTATGAGCCAATGGAAACCTGGTGCTTTCAAGTCACTGAGATATCAACAGGAGAGTTGGTAGTTAAACCGGTCTTTTGGAATTAGTGGGATAAAATTGCTTACATTTTGTTGACTCACACTGTCAATAAACCATCTATTGTCATTCAAGATTGGTTTGTCTGAACATTTTAGGAGAGCAAGGGAAGGGAGAAGGCCAGCCTCACACTCCAGCCCCCAGTGAATGCACTCTCTTCATATGACAAGCAACTGTCTGAAGAGGTCAATATCTCCTGCATGGAAATACAAACCCTAATTTTTCAAAGTTCTTGACTTCATGGACAGCCTCTATGTGTACAAGAGATGTTCACTTTCTCCTCCAGGAACAGCAGCAACAGATGGGGAGGCAACAGATGGGGTGCAATTCCAACTTGCTTCCTCTTCTCATGCTTGAGAGTAACCCTGCTAGGAATGTCTACATAGGGTTTTTGTAGTTATTTTACACCTTGCCTGCAATATAGTGGTGCCTCACTTGACGAGGGTAATTTGTTCCATTGAAATCGCTGTACAGTGAAATCCTTGTCAAGCGAAACGAAAAAGCCCATTGAAATGCTTTGAAACTGGTTCAATGCGTTCCAGTGGGATAAATACCTCAGTGTCCAGCGAAGATCCTCCATAGGGGCGGCCATTTTTTGTGCCTGTAAAGCGAGGAATCCGTCCTGAAAACACAACGGGGAGCCATTTTGCACAGCAGGCCGCCATTTTAGAGCTGCCGATCAGCTGTTTCTAAATCATCGTTTAGCGAAAAATTGGTTCCCGAAGCAGGGAACCAATGATCGTTAAGCAAAATTTCCCTATCTAAACATCGTTTTGCGATCGCAAAAGTGAGTGCAAAACTTCATCGTCAAGCAGTTTTGTCGTTTAATGAGGTAATCGTTAAGCAAGGCACCACTGTATTCAATCATGCACTTGTAACAGGGAACACTCTTTTATCTATAAAAACCCTATCTCAGAGACTGGAACTGTTATTTTTGTGGATGAAAAGCTGTCTCTATGTGTGCATGCTGCAGTAAAACAAGAACGGAGATAATAGTTTCCCCAGTAACTCTGCTCTAGCTATACTTGGAATCCATTAGCTGACCACATGCAATTCAGTTTTAAAACATGTCCAAGGTGTAAGAATAGTGCTCCAGTACTTCATGTAATTAGGCACTACAAATCCAACAGAAATGTAGTTGGTGTTTAGAGACAGTCAGCGTAAAATGGCCATTTTTCATCCCATCTTTTCTTTTGGGATTTAAAAAGAAAAGACAAACTGGGACTGACGAAAATAGGCATGTCATTTGCAACCCATTTGCAAAAGTGTTTATCAAACGAATTACAGAGAAACTGGAATCTAAAAAGCCTGTAATTAAAAGAATGCAGGTAGACACCACAGGATGAATGAATATTCATGCACCATCTTGAGCATTAATGTTTGAAGTCTGACTTCCATTTTGCATTTTAAAATGTCAGTCTTAAAGTACAGAATGTGGTGATTTAACTGTCTAGGTTAATGGAGGGCTGGAGCCAGCGACACCAGCCCCCCCCCCCCAAAAAAAGCACATAACCAACAAAGTATATAGTAGAACAGATTTTATCTGAACACATTTAGTAAGACACCAGATAAGAGCTGGTTGGCCACATGTTATAAAATATCTTTCCCAACCTGGGAGAGGTTTAACTGGGAACAAATGAGTACAACAGGGCATTCCTATATAAAAAAAGTAATACCACTATTGAAGAAAAAAATGCAAACAACTGTTTACTATATTCCCAAAGCATATGAAATATTTCCAATAAACGATCTACATATTCTCTATGGATTCCCAGGGGGTGCAGTGATGGACAAGGATCCAGCAGGCATGGGTTTGAATCTCTGCTCAGCCATAGGAACTCATTGGGTGGGGAGGTGGGTGCTTCATTTTCTAAACCCTGGATCAAGAAAAAAAACATTCAGTGCCCCAGAAACACACTGCAGTTTGGATCACCAACCTCCCATTGACTTGCACTGGAAAACCAAAACAACTATAACATTTTTTGCTTTTGCAAAAATGCACCCTAAAGAGGGTAGTCCACATTTTCAAGACTAAGGAAAGGTAGAGAACCACTTTCTTCAAAAGTAGCCAATTCCCCAGCATTCTGTCATTTCCACAAAGCATCTGCTACAACACTTCTCCTCCACTGGTACCTTCCAGTGTCTCCACTGGTCCAGCATCAGAAGCTACATTCTGCCACCACTACCTCCTTTTTGTGGCTTTGCCATTTCCATGTGATGCTGGGCTACTTAGATCAGCATAGATGAAGTAGCCGAGTTCACCAGGCCAGTTGTCACTACCTGACTGAACATGGTCTTGGCAAAATGTGAATTTTGGCTACGAAACCTCTAGCCATGCAACAGATAGTGCACAGCCCTATGGAGCAGAATCAACCCCAAATCTCCCCAGAGGAGACCAACCCTTATTGGTTGTCTCATCAACTGGCACTTACAGTCTCAATAACTTAATTTGACACGCTGGTAAGAGAAACAATAAAAGGTTCCATTTACTCATAGTTCTGAACAGATTATAAAAAAAGAAAATTGTAGAAAAATAATAATTTGTTACATGAACAGGGCTTAATTGATTCATAGCTGCCTATTGATTACATCACTGACTCTGTAGGAAAAGGACGCTTGAGCAGAGAGGCATGGCTTTCTTCAACATCTAAAGCAGAGAAGGAGCAATTGGTTGGTGCTGGATTGATTGACAGTCATCCCAGTCCAGAAAGGTCCCGCACAGCCAAAACCTCTTAAAGGCAGCATACAAAGGTTGCTAAATTCCAACACATGTTTGGGATGATAATGCACATTGCCTGCTCAGGCCTACAATGAAATATCTAAAATGTCAGTCTTAATAATATGGATACAAATTCTCACTCTTCTCCTTTCATGAACGATAGTATTTGGGGGGGATCTAGAATCTCATCTGATTTTATCTGGCTGTATAGTATCTGTGCCTTGCCGAGACTGCCTCACCTTGATACAGAGGCCTCTATCAAGGGGATGGCGTCTCCTCCGTCATTTGTTTCTAAAGACTTTGAGAAGAATTTTGCCTGAGGAGCAGGACTTTCAAGGTTTGAAAAGAGCATAGCACCCTTACTGGGCACTTCAGCATCTGTTCTCTGTTGCCGTATCATTCTGCATTGTCATGTTCAAGAATGTTCCTCGGCTTCACTTACTGGGAAAGAAGAGGCAATCCAAGTTTTTCCACCACTCTCCTTGGTAACACTTGCCTGTCCAAAAATGAGAAGGGTCTAGCTCCTCTCCTCCCTCCTATCCCTCCCATGAAAGGGGATAAAGACAGGTGACAGTGGTGCCCCAATCCGTCTGGAGAGGAGGATACCATGGTGGTGGCAATTGCAGGGGAGTGATGATGGTGATGATTATAATGAATGAGTGGAGGAGGTGGCTTCAATAACTCCACTCCTGCCATTGTCAAAGGCCAATTCTACTTCTCATTTTGCCGGTTTCAAAAGTTACTTGGCTTGGCAGACCCTGAGCAAACTGGACTGTGGACTTGATAAAAGAATGCATGGCTGGTTCTATGACTAGTCGCTACTGCATTACTGTATTTTAGCAGGGGGCTTGAGAGAATGCACAAAAAACTAAGAATGCCATATTTCAGAAAGATCTTTGGGCAAAGGAGTTTAAATGTGTCTCTCAGGATATCTCTTCCATAATTGTTATATTATATTGAGGAAAACTGAAGTATTTAAGGGCCCACTGTATGAATTATTAAATCCAGTTGGCCTTTCATTTTCCAATTATCGGCTGCAGAGAGAGAAGGGATTCTTATAATGGAATTGGCCATAATGAAATTCATAATATAAGCAATTGAAATGGATAAAAAATTGATTTTTCTTCTAAAATGTATTCTCCTTTGACATCTCTCTTGTTGTTTTTGCTATCTTCAGTGGAATCACTAAATACCCTATTCAAGATATGACTGGCATCTCGGCAAAGTGTTCCCGCCCCCCAAAAGACTTCAGGGCAGACACACAGAGAGCGAGAGCATGCTTTTCAACAAAGACTCTAGAGATACAAAGGTGTGTGTGTGTGTGTGTGTGTGTGTGTGTGTGTGTGTGTGAGTGAGTGAGAGAGAGAGAGAGAGAGAGAGAGAGAGAGAGAGAGAGAGAGAGAGAGAAACAGCCCTTCAAATAGAGATCAATTTCAAATAGAAGGTTTTCCTTTCCAAGATAGAAGCCATGGCCATCTTAATATGGAAGAAACCCAAATGTTTAAGAAGATTGCCGTTTGATGCATACTCTGCATATAAGTCCAAGTAAGGAAAATAAAGTTGCTTTACTTAGCAGTGTAAATCAAACAAAATTCTGCCACATTCATAATTTGTGGGTTACAAAGTCCAAGGAAGCTGTTTTTCAAGCTGCATGTGTCTTTCTCCATATCTACCTATAAGAAGTGTGTAGGGGGGATATTTTAGATCAAAACCTCATCACTCTTGATATAATTTGATTGAGTTGTCCTGTTCTTCTGCATTTACAGAAGAATAGACACTTCTCTTTGTTTTTTGGGGGGAGAGGGCTAGTCCTGTGTTTCTTTTAACATGTAGTTCTGCTCCAGGAAAGTGCACAGTAACCATTCGGATCTGTGATGTGTAGCTACAACGAATAAGAATTTTTATACTATCAAACCTAGTGTGATTTTATTTTATAATAGATAAACAGATAAAATGGACTTTTCAAATAACACATCATCACAATCCCTAAATGTGTGTTTTTACGCATATTATGGCTAATTCATGCAAACTAGAAATTAATTATGTATTAATAATACATCAGTGAAACAGCCTATAATGACATTGAGAAAGTCATTAGACGAGCAGAAAGAAGAGAGGTAAAGTGAGAGAACAAATCAGCCACATATCAATGTGTTCAGAATAGTAAGGAAATCACAACAATTACAAGAGCTATAACTTTTACACTTTTAAAAGGTACAGCTTTAAAGCTGACAATTTTAACAGCATAAACAGGGATTTGATTGAGGTTTATAAAATCAATGATAGTATAGAGAAATCAGGTAGCAGAAAACAGTTCTCCCTTCCATAACGGTAGGATCTAGGGTCAACTCAATGGAATGGATTGGGAACAAAGTGAGGAAAAGAAAGAGAGAAAAAGAAAACCTTTTGGTCACGTAATATCTCCCTCTTACAAAAGCTGAGGCTGAGCTCAAATGAGTTACTTTTCTGGACAATATCTCCCCAGATTCTCCAAGCGTCATATTGCCTAGGGCAGGGGTCCCCAACCTTTTTCACCCTGCGGACTGGCTGGGGAAGGCGGGCCACCCCCCCCCCCATGCTCATGCACATACGCAAATGAGCGCTCTCTCTTGAACAAGCGCACACAGGCGGCAGTGTGGCGCTTGTGTGGGCACACATATGCTCGTGCACATGCACAAACACCGGCAAATCTGCAGCAGTGAGTGCATGCAGGGGGTGGTGGGAGGTCTGTCTCCACGGCCCGGTCTGTCTCAGGCCACAGACTGACAACGGGCCACAGACCAGGGGTTGGGGACCTCTGGCCTAGGGAATACTAGAAGCTGTAGTCCACAAGTGATGTTTCCAGGCTCAAATGGAAAGACACTTGTTCACATTAACAATATCTTCATCTCTTCCTGCATGCTAGGAAGAGATGAATGTATACATATGAGATTCTGCGGGACCAGAAGTCCCATAATTCTTCATCTGTGAGTTCTACCTGGCAAACAGACATCTTACAAATTACTTTCACCTTCTACCTGGCAAATACCTTGCAGACATATAAATGTGGCTCACCTAAGAGAAAGGCTTCAACTGGAAGTCTTTGAGACTTAGCTAGGCCAATCTCTACCCAAGTTCCTCTTCCTGCCCCAGTGCTGGGTGGCGCTAGGCCTAGCTAACCCACAAAGCCATCCATTTTAGGCCTTTCTCCCAGGTGGACCACATATAGGGGTCTATGCAAGGTAGGTGAGGATACGCTGTGTTGTATCCCTCTAAACTGGCCATCATCACAAATTCTACAGTACTGAGCTCCAGTTGATTACTGCAGGTGAAAGAGGAATGACTCTCTTGCTGTTCCACTCAGGTGACAAAATGTATTAGGTCAAGCCTGCTCCAGAATTTTAAACCATGTGAATTTTTCAACCACATCATTCCGAGAGAACTTGCAAGATGTAATACTGAGTCTCTTGAAACATTTAGTCTTTTTAAAGTAAATGCAGGAAAGATCAAAAATCACAAGAGAGTAGAAATGCTAAGGAACATAATCCTATGCACCCTTTTCTTGTGTGGGACTGAACTTTGAAGTAAACATTCATGGGATTGCTCTGTAAGTGAAGCACCATCAGAAAAATGTGAGGGGATTCAAAGTGTCCATTGACATCAGAAATTCCTTCTGTGCATTATTTTTCAAAGACTCTTTTAATGTCTGTTTTGAGAAAAGTAGGGGGTATAAAATCCTCTAAATGAGTAACTAGCTTTGGAATTTATTGCCACAAGCAGTGATCTGTGATGGCTTAATGGAAACTCCATTTAGCAGCTCAGCCCCAATCATGGGGAGGGAGACACACACGTTGAAATTTACAAGGCGGACTGCATTGGCTCACAGAATGCAAGACAAAAGAGCTCCTTGGTTGACTCCAGCAGAACTGCTGTTCTTATGTTACAATCATGAAACATGGTAGGACTGCTTTCCTCCGTATGCCTCCAGACATTTTGGGATTACAGCTCCCATCAATGACGACCACAGCTTGAGAAGCTTAGTTTCCACATTACAATTTCCAGCCAGTATGGACGCCGGTCACCATGGCAACCACTGGCCAGAGAAGTTCTGGGGACTGTAGTTCAAGTAACTCTTCTAACCTCTGTTCTATGTTAGCTGCGTTGGCTTATGCTGAGGAAGACCATATCCCAAAACACACAGAAAGTCCCAACGTTAGGAAAGATGATCTTCGGTCATCTTTTAGTGACATCCCACCCTGATCCTTGTCTGGGTCTGTGACAATATTTGTGTGTTTCTGGATCTCCACATAAACATGTTCCCACAAATGGGGAAAACACAAATGGCTATGATATTGGCTGGGGGTGGCAGATAAACAGCACTATGGTTTCTGGGATGGGGGAGGCAGAAGAATTTTACTTCTGCTCACAGGTGGCCTTCTAGCAAGTGTACAAAGTCCAGCAGGCAATGGGATTTTCACCAGCCCAACGAATCAAGAGGGTAGAGGGGAGAGGGGAGGAAAGCTGGACCTTAGTACCCTACTTCTGATTCTACAACAGGAATGCAGGCACTCATCCACTGTCACAAACACATGCAGTTCTAGTAGTAAACTACTTAAACTCAGTAGCCGGGGATGGGGGGAGAGAGAGAGAATAAAATTTAGAATACAAAGCCTAGGCAGCAACAATGGTGAAAATCTTTTATTCTGTCTACACAAGCAGAGAATGCCTGGTAGAAGCACCAGCAAGGAGATGTCTGTGTAACACGGGATGACCTCAACTTGAGCCCCACCCATGCTGCCTCAACAGTGCAAGTGTCCCAGGCAGATCAACTCAGTCTCTTTGATTTCCGTTTTCCAATTGTTCATCACTGAATATTTTTTATGCCCAAACATGGTGGATGGAAGATGAAGAATTTGTGGAGGTATCACATGTGGTCAACCAGTGGCTCATTACTCCACCCTGACAGTTTAGCTCAGAAATGTACATCTACCTCTGATTTGGTCTAGTTCTGCATATTTTCTAAAGATAAGGCACATTCCTACTGCAAATAGAAAACTGTGAGTTGTTGTTTTTCTATTGGAATATTCAAACATACAACCCTTTCCACTTGTTCCATAAAGCGATGTGGAAAATGTTACTGCCATCTGCAATGAGTGCTAGAGCTACATAGAAAGAAGGCGTGGGCAGCCAAATGAAGTATCTGGCTGCAGAGCCAGATATTGGGAGTTCGATTCCCCTTTGTGCCTCCTTGACAGGGGCTGGACTCAGTGACCTATAAGATCCCTTCCAGCTCTGCAGCTCTTAGATAAAATCTAAGATTATTTAAAAGTTGGTCTGAGTTAAAGTTGATTAAATACAGCAATTATGTGTAACAGAAATGGTATCTAGCAATATGAATTCCAACAGATTCAGTTTGAAATACCTTTCCAGTCAACGTTCTATCCAGAACAACATACTCATATTAATACTACTAATGAGTGTCCTTGGAAATGGTCTCGTAGACAAAGCTCTGTGGCTATGTTAAGCAGATCTGGCTCTGGATGCTGGCTAGATGACAGAAATCACATATCATATCATCCGCTCTGAGGTCGTAGAGGCAGAAGTGGGAATAAATGTACGCAACAGATCTTCAGCTTTGCATATTATGCAGTACCAAGTATCAACAACATCAGGTGGTCCAACCCATTAACCCTGTAATTAGGCATACTGGTATAGCTGCTTCAGACAACAACATTTTGGAAAATGTGGAAATAGCACCTGCTTGTTAGTTACTGATTTCATTATTTTTCTATTATTATTCCACTGACAGAGGGGCTTGGAGGATTTTCTGTGCCAAGTGCAAAAATAATTTTGTTGGATGGGATTACCATGTACTGTTGAGTGGGTGTGTTGCCACTTGCTGTTCTGTCTCAGGAAGCAAAATATCTTTAGCCAACCCCAGACACGTTCCAGTATCTTGTAGAATGGCAACTAAAGCAAAATCATGGAACAGAGAAGTCCAGGGAGAGAAACTTGATAGTTCAAGTAGAATTGATTGGTTAAAAGGTAACATGCTTAAAGGTTTAGTAGCTCGAAGATAACAGAATTCATATGAGAACAACAATACGGAGCCCCATGTCTTAAATCCTTCCAGCATGTGAATGTCCACTAGAGATTATCAAAGAGTGAATCATGTCCTAGAAGAAGAAATAAAATAAAATAAAGCTATCTCAGTCCATCCCAATGCTTGGTTCTCTACATTTACAATGGAAAGATCTTTTTTACAAAGTCATTTCAAAATGTATGAAGCGGTGGGATTTCAGTACTGCCTTTTGGAGACATTTCAATATTCTGAACACATCCTGCTTCAATTCCCCATTGCTCAGGCTGCCACTGTGAACAAGGGGACAGGAAAACAAGAAATCATCCTCCTTTATCTAGGGAAGTTGTCAAGAAGAAGAGGTACTGTCTGAAATAGACCTGGTAGAGCTAGGAATGTGAGATACTCTCTCTGCCCACTTCCCTGGTAAAGCTGGTTAGCCAGGTTTTACCTAGATTCACAGTCCTTTATTTATTTAGAGCATTTATGTACAATATAAAACAACTTAGTACAGTAGTACCTCGCTTTACGAAATTAATGAGTTCTTTGGAATGTTACGTAATGCAGAAATTTCATAAACTGAAACATGGATTGTCATAGGAATGGGGGGGCACTACAAACCTCCAGGCACAATGCATCCTGGGGAAACTTTCTTTGTAAACTGAAAAAAATGGGAAAAATGTAAACCGAGACATTGTTTTCAAAGGATTTCGGTTTGTAAACCGAAAATTATGTTAACTGAGGCATTCATAAACTGAGGTGCGACTGTACTTTAAACCCATTTTAAACCTGAAAGCTACATATATTCAAAATGACAACTGTAGAGGACCCTTCACAATCTATTAAAGCCATGATCTCTAATCCCCAAATTCCTTGATGCATTATTGCAGCACAAGAGTGGAGCAATGATCTTGTGCTGGCACAGCAAATTAACACTCTGTAAGGCAATTCTAAAAATGGTGGCAGCACAAGAAAAAAAATATAACTTTAAATCTTAGTTTCAGAACTGGACCAAATTTGGCAGAATTTTAGCACAGTCCACTTTTGCTCTATGTCATATTTGGAGAAGTTTGGGCTTCAATATATGATTTTTAAAAAAAGTAAAACTGTTTTATTCCCCCGTTCAAAAATAGGCAACCCTAAACATACCCAGATTTAGAATGGATCACATAAATTAAAAAGAGCAGTCTTGCTTATCTTGAACGAAAATAGTTTGCCCCATTTGTTATAGACTGGAAAGAATACAGGCTTCAGAAGCCAAAATATTGATCCACAAAAGTGAAAAACAGAGACGTTATATGACTGAGCACGCATAGTACAGGGTAGCAAGCATGAACATTGTATACATTTGTAGGCAGGGAAGGGAGGTATTTAGAAAGAAAAAACACAGAAACTAAAAAAAACACAGATGTTATTTAAAAAGCATCCCCTTCATCCCCCATTACTGGTTTGCTTTAAATAAAGTAATGGGCTGACAGTCTTACAGAAAAGAGGATATTTTGCCATTTGTCTTTGGTAAACATTCTCTCAGGATTTCTGAAATCAAACAGTTTCCTCACATACCTTCACTAAGGGGAAATCAGTTCCACATCTGGAGCAATCTGAACTTTTGACCCTATCAATCAGGGCTTTATTGACTAACTCTCAGCTAACTTATTAACTTTTTCCTGTCCAAACAAGCTTATCAGAATCATGCTTCCAAGTGGATTCTGTGTCTGGTTGTAAAAATCAAGATATAAAAAGCTTATTAAACGAAATTAAAAATTCAGATAAAATATTTTTAAAATTGATTTAAAAATAATATAGAGCAAATATCCAGACTCTTATTTTAACTGTGACATTACTGGCTTTTGCCTTGTGGATAGGGATTATCATACTTAATATTAGCATATTTTTGGTGGCTATATCCTGTCACAGTCTTGATTCTACCCATCTTGTTACTATACTATTGCTTGGTAATTAAAAAACAAAACAATACTCCAAAGATGTTATGTGCCATGATGTATGGCAACTGTATGAGTTAATGACCTCACAAATGTCTTAGTAGTTCTGTTCAGATCATGCAAACCAGCAACATCTCATGTCAGGTTGTCTCCTCTTCCTGCTGCTCCTCTTTCTTATTGTCTTTTCCACCAAGTTCTTCCCAATTCTCGCAAACTAACAGCCATGGATTCCTTTGTTCAGTCAACCCATCTCATCTTAGCTCCTCTTCTTTTCCTAATCCCCCCACTTTTCCCAGCAATATTTTCTTTTCTGCTCAGTTCTGTAGTCTCATTATATTGTATGTGCACGGTAGGATACCCTCAATTTCCTAAATTTTGCTCTAGTAAGATATTAGATTTGAATTGATTGAACGTGGTTATTTGCCTTTCTATGGTATTTGTAAGGCTCACCTCCAAATATTCCAAAAATGAATTCATGCCCCCCCCCCTTTTCTTCACTGTCTATCTTTTACATAGTATGGATGGTTTTGACCTTGGTTTCAAGTGGCAATCTTTGTTCACTCCCAACCTTCCCTTTTTTTTAATTTCAAAAGACGAGGGGACATATTTTGGAAAATGCATAGACAACATGTTTGTAGAGCAAGAGTTTGGAAACTGGAAGATATCTTTCTAGTCTCCATTCTGTGGAGCGGGCCTGGCAACATTAATTTACCTGAGAGGTGAAAGGGTGTGAAAGTTTCTCTCTTGTACGTGTGGCACTTAAACCTTTGCTTCACCATTTCATTAAGTCCAAAACAGTCTTTCAAAACATTTTGGTACAGAGGGAATACAGCAACATCCCAGCTATTCTTGGTTCTCCCTTCTCCCAGCAACCATATTACAGATTATGTGATCATCTTCCGGAAGCCTCTAGCACTTGGTAATTCTGTTGGAATTTGTGAGTAGTTTACGATAGACGTGGCGGCGCTGTGGGCTAAACCGCAGAAGCTTCTGTGCTGCAGGGTCAGAAGACCAGCAGTTGTAAGATCGAATCCACGCGACCGAGTGAGCTCCCGTTGCTTTGTCCCAGCTCCTTGCCAACCTAGCAGTTTGAAAACATGCAAATGCGAGTGGATAAATAGGTACCACCTTGGTGGGAAGGTAAAATGGCGTTCCCTAGTCACTCTGACCACATGAAAAGGGAAAACTGTCTGCAGACATGCACTGGCTCTACAGCTTGAAAATGGGATGAGCACCGCCCCCTAGAGTCGGACGTGACTGGACTAAAAATGTCAAGGGGAACCTTTACCTTATCTTAGGAATATTTAAACTTCCATTTTAAAAAGCCAGGAAATTCAGTTCTTCCTGCATTGCTAGCAGGAAAACGGAAGCCAAAGTTTATATAGCTCACTACCATTCACAAAGTGACACTATGCAAGGGAAAATAACTGAAAGTGACTTGTTTTTTCATTAGTTAACCCAGTGGTCCCCAACCTTGGGCCGCCAGATGTTCTTGAACTTCAACTCCCAGAAATCCTGGCCAGCAGAGGTAGTGGTAGAGGTTTCTGGGAGTTGTAGTCCAAGAACATCTGGAGGCCCAAGGTTGGGGACCATTGGGTTAACCACTTCTAACCACTGTGTCCTCACTCCCACACAAAGCAATTGCCAGGGCTGTTTGTCAACACATTCTCTAGATACCTATTGCTTGATGATCCAAAGTAATCAAGATGTAAAGGAGTAATGGTGGTGAGCATAAGACCAAGATGTAGACCACCTTGACTGACTGCTGATATGGGTGCCATCAACTTTTAGGCTGGCTTTTGCTATATAAAATTTGGCACCCTTTTTCCTGCTGGCAACACAGGCAGTTCTCCTGTCATATTGCAAAACTAGGCAAATATGCATTAAATACGAACTGAATACCTTTCCCCTCCATCCCTACCTGGGCACATACATCAGCGTCTTTGTTTCCACAGTTCTTGGCTCGGTAGGCTTGTGGCATTTTCAGAAACAGAGGTTTGCCTATGAAAAAGGTCTTCATTAAATTTGTCTGTAGGTGGCATTTGGGTCAACAAATTATGAGTGCATAGGTTCAGAGATCATTTTTCCAGAAATGGTTTCATGTCTCAGATTAACTTTCTAAATGTTAAAACTTTCGTTCACACCAAATTTCTCACCCCTTAACAGCAAGTCACTACCATTTTAACAGCATCCTGATTATTCAAGGCCGTACAGTCAGGCTTTGTTACAATGACTTTCTTTTAACATTCTTTAGGCATTGCTCTTGAGCTTACCTTAAGCCTGTGAAGCAGCCAAGGGTACTAAGCACACCATTTTTGTACCCTATATCAGCTTTGCTACCTCCTAAGCTGAGCGAATTTCCCGATTTGGAAAAAAATCTATGGAAAGAATAACAGCTTCCCTTAGGTTTCAAATGAATCACAGGGACCCAGGAAGGCTGCAGACTTCCAGCAAGATGATTGCACCATAAAGAATTGGACACTCCCATGTACCCCTAGACCACCTCATAACTAAATAAAACTTGAGAACTTTGAATGCTACCCAGGGGAATTTATCTAATTTTTTTTATTCTCCTGTAAAAAAAGGAGCGGGGTGTCTGGCTTAGATAGCTCAGTAAGTTAGGTATCTGGCTATAGCGCCAGGGTTGGGAGTTCAGTTCCCCCCAGTGCCCCCCAGGAAAACAGCCAACCTATGTAGCCTTGGGAAAGCTGCAAAGTCTCAAGATGCCCCCAAAAGCAGGGAATGGTAAACCACTTCTGCGTATTCTCTATCTGGAAAATTCTGAGAAGGGTAGCCAAAAGTCAGAACTGACTTGATGGCACACAATTATTGTTATGATGCGTGGGGGGGGGTTGTTTCTATCAGATTGAAAGAGAAATGTCTTTTTTAAAAAACTTGCACAGCACAATCCTCATGGCCTTCATAAAATTTCAGCAGGATCAATTGAAAAACATCCAGTTGTATCAACATGAACTTTTGATATCTCAAAGGCAACTCCAAATTAATTATGAGCTCCTGTTTATTAAAAAAAAAATTCCAAGGTGGCTGAAAGGCAGGTGTCCTTCTTGGCTGGAATATCCCAATATTTTTTAAAATGATTTATAAGTTGTTCAGCATTTCAGGGCACAAGCTCTGTGAGTGGAATTGCCAGTCTGATTTTATGAAAGTGTTCCTCACCATTGGCAGCTACAGGTAAAGGTAAAGGTTCCCCTTGACAATTTTTGTCCAGTCGTGTTCGACTCTAGGGGGCGGTGCTCATCCCCGTTTCCAAGCCATAGAGCCAGCGTTTTGTCCGAAGACAATCTTCCGTGGTCATGTGGCCAGTGCGACTTAGACACGGAACGCTGTTACCTTCCCTATTGATCTACTTGCATTTGCATGCTTTCGAACCGCTAGGTTGGCAGGAGCTGGGACAAGCGATGGGCGCTCACTCCGTTGTGTGGATTCAATCTTACGACTCCTTGGTCTTCTGACCCTGCAGCACAGGCTTCTGCGGTTTAGCCCGCAGCGCCACCACGTCCCTACGGCAGCTACAGATAATGGTACAAAAACCAACAACCCAATTCCAATTATTTCACCTAAGTCAGTTAATGCACATAATCAGAAGTGAGTTAAATGGCATATAGATAGGATGGAAGAAAGGTGAAAGGAAGTTTTCCAAGGGAAAAAGCCTCACACCTACTGTGCTGCTGACTGCAAGAGAAGAAAGGAAAACTGAGGATGAAAGCTAAGGAGGGGGAAATGACTGAGAGTACCAAACATTAGGTTATTTAATGGGCACACATACATGTGAGATAAACCTTCTTAGAAACTTCTTTTCAAAGGGGATGGACTGAGAAGCAGAGCAAGGCTCCATCTATCTTCCTAACTCAAGGACTCTTCAATAGGACCAGGCTAAAATGATCTAGCTGAAGCATCTCTGACACACGTTGAAGGTCCTGCTAAAGGAAAATAAGACAAGACAGAAATACATTAACATGTAAAGATACAATATGTGATTACCTAGCTTAGATACTGTATTTTTCCTAATTTCCACACCATTTTCTGGAAAGCATTCATAAGGCTTGCGTATTGCGATGTGCCACACCTCCCACAAAATAAAAAATCATCCAGATAATGGATGATCTGTGCTCGGCTGATCTTCTGATTGAGTACCAATCCAAAAATGTGCTTAATTGTTCAAAAGCAGAACAAGATATTGGTAATGGTAATGACTGACCCATATAATAATTCCCTTCAAAAGCAAAACCCAGAAGGTCAAAATCCTCAGGGTGTACGGGAAGCAAATGCTGATTTTATGTCAGACTTCCCCAACTCTGCCCTCTCCCCTCCTTCTGAACCCTGCACACTGCCACATCAAACGATGCATAATGTACAGTGCACAGGTCCTGACGAATCCTGTCGTTAACTGATTCCCCCGCTGGATGAGACAAATGGTGAATCAATTGATATTCACCCATCATCTTTTTGGGAACAACCCCGAGAGGTGACACCTGAAGTTGTGGAATTGGCGGGAATTGGAAAGTGCCTAATACCCATTCCTCTGCTATTTCCATAGCAATTTTTGCCTGTACTATGTCCTCTTGTCCTCTTACGGACTTCAATTTTTTTGTCCAAGTGGCTCTTCGGTCACCCACAGCAGGAATACAAAAAACGCTTCTAAATCCCTCACTCAGAAATATAGCTTCTGCTCTATTAGAGTAATCCCATAGCCACTGTTCCAGAATCACTATTTTACAGTAATTGGACTGGGGCCCTTTTTGAATGTCTGAGGCCCCGGGAGGTGGCTTGCAACTACTTCCTGGCTCACGCCCTCCTGCTCCCCCTTGCTTTCTTCTGGGACAAGTTGCAGATGGATGGGGACCATCACAGCTAGAACAATAATGCTTAAATCTACACTGCTTTATGCTACAGGACTGCCGAGCGTCATAATCCCAGCAGACCAAGCGGGGCTGAACCACCTGGCCTGCTAATGAGTGGGATGCATAAGACTGTGCCCTTTGGACTAAATGCCCACTGTCAAATCTGTCACCATTCCTTCCATATTGGGTGTGCAGGAGTCATAGTCTGCAGCCATAATGCATTGTGGGGGATGTCCCAATGCATACTGTTGTGCAGCGCCATATGCATACAGAACCCCTCATCACGAAGCAACTGTTTATGCCTTGGGAAGTCAACATACACCCTATAAATGATGTCCATATACTGGATCAACGAAAAGGCTCTTTCTGGTTGGGCGCGAACTATTCTCCCAGTGTATATGAAAAAGCCTGGCAACCAATTCGCCCTACAACGTTCTGGTTTACGGCAGTTCAGCTTTTGCCTCTCTCTTCCCTCCTCTTTGTCTTTCTTCTTGTCCTCTATCTTTCTATTCAATAGCTCAAACACATCTATGTGTTCTATTCTCCTCTCCAAATGTTCTCTACTGTAGCAGGCAGAAGATGATCTCGTAATGGTAGAGACTGATCACGTTCTGGTAAAGCTCGCCATGCCACTGAGTTGTAACCCGTATTGGGAACAGCTGCTTGCACTACTGCTTGGGCTGTTCCTCCTGCCCTGGCCTGAGTAGCTACAGCTGCACTTGGTGCAGCATTCACACTGCTCTCTAACTCTACCTGCACCCCTAACTGTGATGCCAGCAAAGGTGAGGCCTGTTATCATGCTGCCCTTTCATCCATCCTCATAAAGATTAGGACCACACCTCCCCTCTTTCCGTCTGCTTGCCTCTACTTGTTCATTCAAACTCTCTCTTCCACTCTGAATTTTGACCTGAGCAGACATGTAAATGCCTGACATCTGGACCATGTGGTCAACATGATGGATTCAGCTTCCCACATGGTTAAGACTGGAATTTCCTTCTTTTCCTTCTTCTTTTTTTTTTTTACTGTTCTGATTGCAACTGAAATTCTACAATTATTATTATTTTCTTTTCTACTTAAGCTACTTGTAGAGTGATTTTTATATGCAAATAGCTAGTTTCATTGTGAAAGAAAAAGGGCTGGGTGGAAGCTGGCATTTTTAACTATTCTCAGTGTTTCCCCGTGCCACAGCATTTTGTATTTTTGTACCCTAAGCTCTTCTAACTTAAAAGGAATTAACAAAAATGTATTCAATAGTCTCCACTTGCCTAGACACCTTGGAACATGCATGCAAAGTGGATTGATTGACAATTGTGATTCTCCCTGTTTGGCAGGCTGAGTGTTTTACTGAATGGAACTCTTGGCTTAAATCTTGTAACTCTAGATGACAGTACAAGACTGGGAAATGGACTGTCCTTGATAATGCAACTTCCTGCACTTTCTGCCTGCCAACATCACACAGGTTATCCCATGCCAGTACATGAGCAAGGAACACAATGTAGTAGCAAAAAGGGTGAATACTATTTTAGGTGACATAAACAGAACAATTGTGTTTTAAGTCATGAAATATAACTATTCCACCTTATTCTGCATTTGTCAGATGCTACCTGCATTCAGTTCTCGGTGCCGTATCCTTTTAAAGGACAAAATGATATAGGCTTAAACTGAGCAAGAAGATGGGAAATGTGTTTTATGGGGAAAGTGAAGGAAGTGGATATGTTTAACTAGATAAGAGAAAACCAAGAGGAGATGAGACTCTTGGTTCACATAGCTGAAGGGTTATCACATACAAGAGAGCAAAGATTTGTTCTCAACTTGTGCTCAGGGGTAAGACTAGGTCTAATGGCTTTAAGAAAGAGTAAGCTTATTTCTGTGGGACTCTCTGAATGGAGTTATTTACATGTTAAATTCTACTTTTCCACCAGAGAGAGCTCAAGGTGACATACATTGTTCTCACCATCCTCTTTATCTTTGTGATAATCCTATGAGATAGGTCAAAGACCTTGTCTGGCCTCAAGATCACCACTACAGCAGTAGAACCAGTTACCTAGGAATGTGTTCATCTAACCAGAGATCTCTGAACAGCCCTCTCAACAGCCATTGCAGAAGGATATATGTAGACTAGATAACTAAAAGACCTCCTTCAACTTTGTCCTTCTATAAGACCAGTGTGGCGTTCAGCTCTGCTCTCACCTGTCCGTCACAGCTGGGCAGGGGAACCTCAGCCAATGAGAGGACGGAGGCTGGTGCAGAAGTGGGAGGAGCTGGGTTATATAAGGTGTGTGTGAGGAGTTTTGAGTGCAGTTTGGAAGATGAGTGATTAGAGAGATTGATAGTGAGTGAGAAAGAGCCTGTCAGTAAGGGAAAAGTCTGTGTGAGCTAGTGTCTTATAAACAGTGATTGACAACTTGATTTTATACATGTGATTTACTATTTTTACTTTGTGTAATCAATAAACACTTTATTTTGTTTTGAAAAGAAACGCCTGTCCTTTTGATTTTAAGGATAGGTTGGTGGCAGCAAGTTTTGGTGAGAGGTAGTGAGCACTCTTATAGGCCTGGATTGGAAAAGGCTTGAGAGTGGCCTGCTACAACCAGTATTTCCCAACTTTGGATAATCCAGGTGTTCTTGGACTGTAATTCCCAGAAACCTTCAGCATCAGCTGTACGGGCTGGGGCTTCTGGGTGTTGCAGTCCAAGAACACCAAGGTTACTCAAAGTTGGGACACACTGCTACACACAAACAAAATATACTTCACGCTATGAAACTGAAATGTTGTGAGTATTCATAATACATGACGAGCTACATCTGGAGGTCAAAATATTTGTTACACTCTAGTATCCTGGAACTAGAAAATAGGGTAATTATTCAAAGCTGAGCTGCTTTAAAATGTAAATACTTCTGCCTGAATTAGTGTGGTTCCATAGTGAAACAACAAATTATATTCCCATGCCTTCGGCTTGCCCTATCTGAAATTGGCTTCAAGGGGCCTCTGTTATTTTTAGAAATCCATCTGTTAGTTTACTTACTATAGACTGGGTGCACTGCTTTTTCTTTCCCTTGTTTCTAGTTAGAGCTCCCAATATTTGTTTCTAAAATGACCAAAATGTTTGAAAATGCAGATCTGTGTCTTAAAGCATCAATTCCATTTGGTGTATCTCCTTTGGTTATTCCCTTCCCTGTTGCTTTGGAAGCAACACGGAAGGGAATAACACATCACAACCAGCACAGTAACTAATAAGAAGTAATGTATTTACCTCTAATTAGTTATTTTTCATATTGCCTTGGCCTTAGGAGTTTCATGGAATAAAATATTCAGAAGTGGTTTACCAATGCCTTTTACATGGTGTTGTCGTTCAACTGAAGTTGTATTTAACTAATTCTCAGACCTGCAAAAAACCAGATGATTTTTAATATGTCCTGATATGTAAATCTATAGAATTCAAAGAGGGTGTACTTTCTTTTACACATGACTATACATATATGGACAGAAGCATTTACATATGCCAAAACAATTCAAAATAAATCTATTTCACAAGTGATTTAAAATAAGGGGCCCTCTTGTGCCCAAGTGAAATACCTCCCTTTCTAACCAAAAACACATTTCCCAAGCAACCCCCCCCCCCCACTTTCTGTGTGTTGTGTAGTCAGAATCTTAAGAATCTATTACAAACATGCTAAACTTAATTTGAAAACAGGGCTGCTCATCAGAGGAGGTGGAGCTTTGAAGTGCTGAACAGTGGTTTGTGTGATAAACGAATCAGCACAAGTTTAGCAAACACATTGACAGGAATTACTCTTATAATGCTAAATACTTAAGAAGTAAATCTTTGTGCGAATTTTTAAATGCTTCAGAGTCATACAGCAATACGAGGACCACGCCTATGCTTTCACACTTGTGTAAGTGCTAAATATCAAAAGAAATAGATTTGCTCATCCTGCTTTAGTTTCTTTCATCTGATAACATGAGGACAAGGAAGGAGTTTTTTTTTTCCATCCTTGTTTTGATATTATCATTGCTAAGCTTCTGTTCTTCTTAGCCAAATGACTTCTACCACATCTTATTTAAAAATAGTTTGTAATATTAATATTCAAAACCAAGAAGGATAAAACAGAGCATGGCCCTGGATGGCACAAAGCCAGTTAATAGTTTTACTTTTGATCATTCATAAACTGGGTTGCCAGGGTGAAACTTGGCAGGCACATTCCCTCTTTTGTTTTAGTCTTTTATTGAATGAGGAGACAAAGCAGCCATGAATCCAGTCTCTTTCTTCTCCTGCGGGAGCACTTATAAGTGGTGTCAATTTCACAAAATGACACTAATTTTGGAGCAGGAAAACCTGTGGAAGAGAAGATTTCCAGAAAACCTCTTCTCAGAAAATCAGAGAAGGGAGAGGAGTTCTTCTGGGAACAAGGAGAATTCTTGATTCATAACTGGGAGCAAGAAATCTCGTACTGCATTGCGATTCCTTGCTGAAGTATCTTGGTACACCAAGACACTTTAAACCAGCCATTCTCAATGGGGACATATGGTCCCTTGGGGGCACCTGGCACATTTGAAGGGGCCCACAGATTGGAAACAATTCTTCACACATCATCTTACAATCCTGGTTTGGCCTTTCTTTCTTTCATATTGTGTTTATGGCTGTGGCCGAAACAAAAGGTTGAAAATGGCTGAACTGCCAAGAACAAGGAAATCAGTGAGTATTCCTTCCGTCTCTGCAAGGCCCTGTTAAGTTTTGATTGTAGCCCCAATTGTAGACTTTGCCCAAGAAGAGCAAGACCCCTGATGAAACTGTCCTCAGGGGAATGAAGTCCTCAATAGGAAAAGAATAGTTTTCACCCCTGATTTAAAATCTGTTAGATCAGGGAGGCTCCTATTCAAATTCCCTCTCAATTCATAGAGCTCATTGACTCTGAGCCTGCCACTTTCTCTTTAAGTGGGAAAAGCTTTTATGTGCAGTCCTGAGCTCCTTAGAGGAAAATATGACATGTAAGGAATAACAAGACCAATTGCGACCCCAGTCCTTCTCAAAGTGGTGTAGGTAAAAGATCAGCTCCCACCCCCTCATACTGATTAGAGTCATAGCACCACCATGGATTATACAGTAAAGAATATTCTCAAAACATGTATCAAATAGGAATACTTGCATTCCATTCAGAAGTGGCTCATAGTCTAGAATGGGGGGGATGCCTCAGCTAAAATGTTTGGGGAGATGTGCCCCCACTTGGTTACAAGGCATCTTTGATTGCCTTGATGCTGTAACTTTTCTTTGTGCATAGAAGGTGTTAGTACTGCTGAAGTATGCATACTATATTGTATTTTTGCCATTTTCTAGAGAGGAAACAAATGTTCCCCCACAAACACAGACTATAAATAATTTCTAGTGAACAAAAACTGCTACAATGTTTGTGAAAAAATATCTCACAGTGTGCCACAAATTCGCATACTAAATGAGTCAAATATTTATGAATTGAGGAGTTCTCAAGCAGATTAAGAAAAAAACAGACAGGCAGCTTTGGCAGTGGTGTCAAAAGTACTTACCATAAACACTTAAGGCTTTTCAACTGTGCATTTTAAAAACTGGAACAATGGTAGGTTATGTCAGTTCCACGTACAAGGAAGATGAGTAAAGCAGTGCTAGGCTGTCAAGGGATTAGCAGCTGAATAGGGTGCATAACTAACTGTGGTTTGTTTTTCTTGCATGGCCACCATGGATACAGACCATCACAAAGGCAACCTTTTATGATCCAGAGGTGAAGAGGTGACTGCTCCTCCACAGATAAGACACTTAAAGGACATTCCCCATTGTCACCAATGGATGGGTGCAACATAATCAGAAATACAAAGAATATGTGCTAGATTCTTCATTCTGGTTAATGTAGACAGTACCAACTTGATGAGACATCTTGGGGAGGGATTTCAAAGCACCACAAGATTTCACACCTTCAGGCAAGAGTGACACAAAGGGCTTCCCTCCCCCCTCCCCCCCAGGTTTCAATAACTTGCAGAATACACATCTGTGAAAAACTAGTGATCTTTGAGAAGCAACTCAAATGCACATAGTGCAAGCACAAGACTGACTTATTGTTCAGAAAGACACAATTAACCCATCTAGTTCTTCAGAGTGTTGAAACTCATAGAAACAAAGCAGCAGTCATTCTAATTTTATGTACTTTGTTAATTTCAACAGAATCCCTGGACAACACATCCAAACATTAAGAGTGTCTACAAATTACTTTGCCCTCTTTGATGGCAGATACAGGACTGTAGCAGTCCTGCCATATTTGCAAGAATGAGATAGCCAGGACTTCCATCTCTAACAGAGTCTGTTTAAATTATTTATCCTTAAACCAGCTGCAATGTGGACAATTTATATGACTCGTCTTTGGTTTGTTTTCCAAATAGAACAGTTACTCACAAATATCATGCAGAAAGGCTGGCATCATTTGCTACTTTTGGAATCCAGAGAACTATACTATTGTCTCTCTACACCATGGACCTTTGAGATGGAGGTTCACAACATTATCAAGCATTATAAACCAATCAGGTTCACATCTGGCATTCAAGAGCAGAGAATGGCAACCCTCAGTGGTACTGCTAGTAACAAAAAACATGGAAAGACAGTTGTTTCATTTCTCCACCCCATCACCCCACCCCACAACTGCTGTCCAAGTAAAAGCTAGTTTGACACAACATGTATTGGGACATTATCTTTTTATGTATTCATTGAATCAGGAATTGGGAACATGGGTCCTTTCACATGTTCTTTGAAAGCAATCCCCATCAGCCATTGACAAGACAGTCAATGGTGAGGGCTGCCGGGAGATGCGCTCTCACAAAATCAGGAGGGCCATGCTCCACTCACCCTCATGCTAGATATTATTGTACTGCAATTCCCACCCTTCCTTACTAATGGCAAAATTGACTAAAGATGATGGCAGATGCATTTGAACAATATCTATAGCACCACATGTTACACACTACTGGTGTAAACCAAGTTTTTAGAATACCAGTTTTGACTGTATTCCTATATACACATGAAAGTTACTTATCCTGGTACCTTGACTTACAAACTTAATCCGTATTGGAATGGAGGTCGTATGTCGAAAAGTTCATAAGTTGAGGCAAACTTTTCCATAGGAATGCATTGAAAACCATTTTATCCGTATCTGCTGTTTTTTGTTCGTATGTCAAGGCGTTGTTCGTAGGCAGAGGGAAAGCTTTTATGGGAACTAATGCAATGCCGGTTAATCCATACTCGACCGCTAGGGGGTTATTTTTTCCTCTTCTCTTTACGTAAGGTGAACTTAGGTCAAAAAAAGGGCAGGAAAGGTTTTTTTCTTCTTTTTTTGATTCGTAAGTCGAGGCTCCGTTCGCAGGTCGAGCAACTTTTTGCGAATGGAGCCGTTTGTAACTTGAATTGTTCACAACTAGGGATTTTTGTAAGTGAAGGTACTACTGTATAATGAAGTTATTTCAAAGTTAGACGTTCTCTTCTAGAATTACTTCATAGTCATAAATAACGCTACAGTCACTTTTGACTAGCTTGTGTCATTCATCTCTTCCCCCCCCCCCCCGAGCTCTCAGAATTCCCGAAGAATCCCACAGGCAGAATTCTGGAAGCCCCCAAAAGCACATACACAATTTACATTTCATTCACCTGGAACAAGGCCTATCTTTCAGGCTGCTGAGCTATCTCGGGTCTACCATTGTTGATGTACAAACAGGGAAATGCCCCAGTGCTTCCTGGGAAGCCTAGATCTTTGTGTGAGGTGCAGTTCTTAGGAGCAGCCCTTTGCTAAAGCCTAATGGGCAGTGAGACTACAGCTCCCATGAAGACCTAAGCTTCCCATAGAGCACAAAACAACAACAACAAAAACAAATGGCACCTCCCTGCTTCTGATGACACACGTGTGGGGTTGTACCTTAATCTATCTATTTGTGACTAGAATGAAAGAGAACTTTACAAAGAAATTTACAAATGGAGCTTTAGCAGCTCAGGCTTCACTCTTGCCTTACTGGTCCCCTACGGGCCATTCTAAACAAATACATTGCAATAAAAGCAAAGAAATACAAATAACAGAGAGTACAATGTTCCAAAAACAAATCTCGGAAGTGCTCAAACTGGCCCCAGCTTTAAATATTTGCTTCAATGACATGATTCTATAAAGTCCCCAAATGCCTGAAAGGAATGAAACTAGGTCAGGCTCTTCTTTTCCTGTTTAAAAGTAGATCAAACCCTGGCCTCAAAGGATGAACACAAAAAACCACAGAGTCCAGAGGAATTCTCCGATAAACCTTCAGAGCTTTTAGAAAGTGTCAATAGAAACGGACAGAAATTGGGCCACAATGAACTGCCACAATAGCAGCGCTAAATGTATGATGAAGCTTGCAAACTCAACACTGAGTGTTCAAAGAGGTTGCATTGGCAGAAAATGTCCTGTCTTTAAAGAGATTCCCGGTAGTGGAAGCCCTTTGAAGACTTCAGACTTAGACTTAAATAAATAAATAAATAAATAAAATCAAAGAGGTTGCCGCAGTCAAGTGAGTCTGTTACAATACAAAGCTTGAAGTCCGCAAGGTGACTTTTGTATCCTTATTTTGAACTGAAGCTTCTCTGAGACCTTCCACATTTCCTCGTGCACTGAGGTAACTCAAGTTGGAACAAGAGGCCGTGTAGGATTACTGCCCTCTTTTAAGGAGCATAGTTCTCCATTGAAAAGCTGTCTTCCTTTTCAGTGACATGTATGTGGCTACCTTACACCCCCTAGTGTGTAAGGAAACCCCCTGACCAAGGAAAGAAATTAGAAGCCTTGGTTGGTAAATGTATCTAATCAATCCTCTCTCTTTTTAAAGTAAAATGGTTCTGAACAAGGGTCACAAGTAGAGATGGACACAAAATGAAAAAAAAAAAAAAACAACACCCCACAAACTAGGCCAGTTTGTGATTCCTTCCATGGGCAGTTTGGGGAATTGCACTTTCACAAAACAAAACACCAAACTTTATCTTCATGGGCATTTTGTTTCACTTGTTCCCCACTGAAAGCCCTCTTTCATGGGCCCCAGCTCACACCAGGCCTCCTCCTCACTGCTGCTGTCCGGGCAAGTAGGACAGTAGGCTGTCTGGGGTCTTTTCCTGTCCCAGTGCCTCCTGTATTGTGAGAAGTATAGTTTCGCTGCCTGTTGAGCTACATATATATATAGGGAACCCTCAAAGAACTATATTTCCCACAATACTCTAAGCCTCCCAGGAAGCATTGAGGCAGGCTGCAGACCTCAGAGAACATACTGTCCTAATCAGGTAGGCAGTGTGGCAGCAGCAGAGGGGAAAAGGGGGAATGAAGCAAAGAAATTAGATGCTGGGGGCCATGAAGGGGGGTGAGGGTGGGAAACCCCTGAAGGGGGTGCTTTCTGTGTAGCTGAGCTACATTTAGAGATCAGCCAGAACCAAATGAAGCAAAAATTGGTTCGTTAAGAAAAAAATCAGCATGATTCGTGGACCACGAATCATCACAAAGAGCCATTTTGCTAGTTTGTGCCCATCTCTAGTCACAAGGCACCTCAGGGAATTATTAGCCATTAAGCCTTACTTATTTATTAGATTTGTATCTCATCTTTATCTCAGTGCTGTCCTTCAGGGTGGTTATCTAGTCACAATCTTGTGTAATATGGCAAGCAGTAGTGTATTTCCACTTAAACTGGGTTTATTTGTTGTTTGGTTCATGCCCATTACTAGTAAACCCACATGTGCTTCTTTTTAATAATAGCCTATGATAGACATCAGTTCCATGCTATACTAGGAAAGTGTGAATACACAGCATTGTGTAATGTGCATTCCCCAAACCAATTTTCAGGTTTGTTGCAATTGTGTTCTTCATCTTACGGAACCTGCTCCTGACTATCTATGTTTTGATTTCCATTGCATGGCTATTGTGGTGTTTGCCCAGGTCATGAATATCCATATGCTATCTGCATAGACCAATGGGAGGTGGAGGGGCAGAGTCACGAGGTATAAGAGACTTGGTAGTAGTAGGAGGAGTTTAGATGACATAGATAAGGTTTAGACAGGGTTTTGAGATGGAGAATTAGAGTGTTAGGGAGTTGAGAAAGTTTTGGAGTTTGAGCGGGAGAATGGTGGTTGAGGGTGGAAAAAGAAGAATGTTTGTTCAAGAATTAACAACAGTGCTTGTTCTGTCAACACCTGTATCAATGAACAAACATTTCTTTTAAAATGACATATGGCCTGGACATTTATCATTTATCATTAATAATAAGTATGATTGATGAAACCAATTGGTGGCAGCTGAGGTCAGGTAGTGTGAGCTCCTAGTTTGGTGAAACAATCAGGGCCATGTGGGATCGTGACAAATTGGTGGCACAGCACTGGGATACAAAACATCCAGTGAAAAGTTGAATGCACTTGAGTTTAAAGGTATTCCTAGCTAGAAGGGGTTAGGATCTGTGGTAAGAAGTGGTTACCCGTGAGAGTCTTGGTGAAGACTTAGTTTTGGTGCTTCTGGATGCAGACCTGGGGAATCCTAAGAGAAGGAAAATAACGACATAAGAGAAACCATTTATAAAATACCTACCTGAGAAACCAGAGATTAAAGGGATAGAACCAGATGATGAGAATCTCAGTACATGTGAAATAAGCCAAGTGTTTGAGGTTGCACTTAAAAGAAACTTTCCTGCGAATCTTGAGGTGACTGGGATAGTGATTCCCCACATATGGAGAGGATTGCGACAAAAGTAACTGTGGACGAGTTTATTGGTGAGGGTGAAGGCAAAAGCAATAAAATTTCAAGGAAGAATGCAGTCATAGCTGTTCAGGAGGTGTGGAAGAAACTGCCTAACCTTCCTAAAGTTGAGAAAATGAAGCCACTAATCAAACAGAAAACAGGCTTCACCTGGAAAAGGACAGCTGAGGACATCCAGTGGATGTCGGAGTGCCAGGTGACTGTCAATCGTCTGAAGAGAGCACAGATTTCAAGACCTGTCCTTGTTGTGCCAGACTTCAACCGGGAGTTCATCATATACATGGATGCATTGAATGTGGGACTGGGAGCCGTGCTATGCCAAGCGGGTGACAGTGGGGGTCTACACCTAGTGACTCTTATCAGCAGGAGACTCCAACCTGGTGAGAAACATTTGTCTGCCATTCAGAGGGCGTGCCTATCTATCATATGGACGTTGCAAAAGCTGGAGCTTTACATTTGGGGAAGGATATTGGTCCTCTGTAGTGACCATTTCCCTTTGGTGTGGCTACAAACCATAAATTCCAATAAGAGCAAACTTGCAAGATGGATGCTGATTCTGCAAGACTTTGACTTTGAGATCTGCCATGTAAAAGGGACCCAAAATGTGGCTGATGATGCCTTGTGTCAAAGGCCAAATGACTAGTTGGTGGATAAAAAGTTTGTAATATTGTATTAATTGTTCTGTTTATAAAATAGTTATGGAATATCATTAAAATGCAGAGTTTGCTTGGATGTTGATGAACTGAGAAGTGTATAGTGATGATAAAATAATGGTGAGTATCCTTGTTAATGTAAAGGTAATGTAATGTAATTTGTATTGATGTAAACAATGTAAGAGGTTGATATTTAGATTCTGTCATAAACCTTTGTTTGTTTATGAGGGCAAACCGTTAAGTTTCCCCTCCTAAGATAAGCTTATTAAGGGGGCAGAAATGTGGCATTTGCCCAGGTCATATGCTATTTGCGTAGATCAATGGGAGTTGGAGGGGCGGAGTCACAAGGGAGAATGGTGGTTGAGGGTGGAAAAAGAAGAATGTTTGTTTAAGAGTTAACAACATTGCTTGGCCTGTCAACACCTGTATCAATAAACAATTTCTATTTGGTTCTTTTAAAAATGACATATGGCCTGGACACTTATCATTAATCATAGGTACTGTTGATGAAATCAACTGGTGGCAGCTGAGGGGCACGTAGCGTGAGCTCCTGGTTTGGTGAAACAGTCAGCAGCCACATGGGATTGTGACAGCTATACTCCTCTTACTCATTCAACCAGAACCTGAAGTCTGCTGTACCTGGGACTACAACTGGACTTAGCCCCTGCAAACTGTATTTCTAGGATACAACAAAATGGTGCTTATTCTGAAGGAAAGTGGCCAGCATCAAAGAGTTTTGCAGTGGCAAGCTCCATGTTATCCGTGTAGCCATGGCATTGCTATAATTTCAGTGAGTTTAAACAGTGAAACTGCAGATGTTCACAATATTTCTTTAAAAATAAGGTCTGGCAAATTGACTTTTCTTCGCGTGTTGCATCAGGGCTGGGACAACTGTTAGTTATGTGATTCACAGCTGAGGGCTCATCCACATTGTAGTGTTGTCCCTCATCATCCTGACTTGCTCTAGAACTGTTGTGGTATTTTTTGTTGCAGATATGAATAGATCATTCCAGTCTTGGCAGCCATATAAGAGAAGATTTTTTTTAATTGGATGTACTGGGAGGCACTGGGTTCACATGCCTCCCTGCCATTTCAGTCCCACTCATAATTTTGCCTCTTCTCAAGCTCTAAAGCAAGAGTGAATTTCAAATGGCACCAACGGGGGGACAAATACAAACTTGGGAAAACGTTTGAGTAACTTTAAGCCATACATTATGAACCTAACATAGCATGTAATTTAACTCTTAAGAGTCAATAGGGTTGCAGCTATACATTCGTCAAGTATTGCTGCAATAGATTATCCTGTTCTCTACAGCTCTCACTTTTTCTTAAACTTGGAAAGAGACCTCACTGGCACTGGATCAGCCACCTGCGTGAGTAAACAAGTATCAGATCAAGCTTTTGTGCCTTATGACATATTTAATCTGTGTGGATTTTGACAAGCTAGCATTTGTTCACCTAACACTAGGGCAAGAATTCATCATTACAATATTTATAGTATTTCCTCAGTGCAGCAACTTTAGATAGTCCTCAAAAGGACATGAGCCATCACTGTGCAAGAAATGCTATCGTAAAACTGGGTGGTGATTAGATTACAAATATATGGCCCGGCACTGCCATAGAAGACAGCTTGTCCCTCAGCTGTGTCAATTTAAATCACTTAGCCGACTCATCCTGGTTTGATTGTGATTCTGAAAAATCCCACTGGTTTTTTGGATCCTGAATCCCCCGACAGCAATATATATCTGTTTGACAGCAACAGGCACATTTAAGGCTTTGAGCCAAAATGTGAGTTATGTCAAGACAATTACAAAAGGGGGAGAATCCTCTAATGCATTGTTTGTTTCTCTTATTTATTAAATGTCATTTTTGAAGGGCTGTTGGTGTAAAGCACGCCAAGGTGTTTGCTTCAGCAAAAATGCACGAAACAAGCGCATGAGATTAAGTAAGTGTCAACTATAAACTCTGCTTCTGCTGAGATCTTGAACTCCCGACCTCTTTGGGCAGACTCTGCCCTGTTCTATGGCTTCTATCTTCAAAAGTGTGGATATATTTAAAAAGGTATTGACCTCTGAAGTAGAATTACTGAAGTTCATGTTCAAGATGCATTGACATGATAGCTACAGGATTCAACCTTTCCAGTTTGTAGGAAGCAATCCAATACCCTTTAAAGATATAAGGAATCTGGGTCTTGTGCTACTGGTCTCGTGGTCTTTGCCACCACATTTTTAATGGTGCTGTGAGGAAAGTAACATTTCAGTGAAGATCTCCTGAGAGGGTGTGGTTAGTCCAGTTGTTCGAATCACATGGTGACTGAGGGCTGTGGGTGAGTGCCTGGCTTTTCACAGGGCAATCATTTCTGTGCAGATCTACGGCCTTTCCAAGTTCCTGTAGTTTAGTTAAATCCCAGAAGAAGGTGGGCACTTGGCAGAATTTTCTCTAGATGTTCTCCACTGCTTTTTAAGGTGGACATCAAAGGTTCAGACCATTTTGGGCAGAGCTGCAACTAACTGTTTTGACAGGCAAGACCTCTCTGCCCTATTGGCTAAGTTTGGGTCACTTGAGATTCCCATCTGCTGGATAAGATGGAGGAATGGAGAGGAACATCTGTGCAAGTTGTGGCCTTGTTGGCTGTGGGATGAGACTGCTTGTTTTGTGCTTCCCTCCTGGGAGGAGCAGCTGGCTGTGCTGCATGTACAGTGGTGCCTCGCTTGACGAGGATAATCCGTTTCAGCAAAATCGCTGTAGAACGAAATTGTCAAGCGAAAGTAAACATTCCATTGAAATGCATTGAAAACCGGTTCAATGTGTTCCAATGGGCAAAATACCTCAGCGTCCAGCG
This sequence comes from Pogona vitticeps, assembly GCF_051106095.1. Lineage (NCBI taxonomy): Eukaryota > Metazoa > Chordata > Lepidosauria > Squamata > Agamidae > Pogona > Pogona vitticeps. The sequence goes on from NC_135785.1 coordinate 95,780,174, forward strand.
AAGATCCTCCATGGGGCAGCCATTTCCCAGTGCCTGTAAAGCGAGGAATCCATCCTAAAACACAGCAGGGAGCCATTTTACACAGCGGGTGGCCATTTTGAAAGCCCGACTACCAGTTGTTTTAATCGTCATTAAGTGAGAAATCGGTTCCCAAAGCAGGGAACCGATCATCGTGAAGTGATGTTTCCCTATTAAAAGATTGTTTTGTGATCGCAAAAACTTCATCGTTAAGTGATTTCCTCATCTAACGATGTAATCGTCAAGCGGGGCACCACTGTACTCAGGCTCGGGGGTTCAATACCAAATATCAACAGATGGAGCTACACCTTTCCAGCAACAAATGTTTGTAATTTCTAAAATTTGGCAAACTGGGTTAGATGCTTAGTCACTCCAATCTAGTGCCAGCTCCGATTAGGGATGCTGTAACTACCACTATACATGGACTATTCCATATTCGTATACCTGGGGTTACATATACAAAGCACAGCACCTCAGGTGCCATGGAGGTCTGTTCTCTTCACCCAGAACCAGTCAATCCACTCACAGGTCACCGCTCAGCATGCATGTCCATTGTCAACATCACGCTTCCCCTCCTGCCTGCACAGCTGACCACTCTGGCGAGGGGGTGGGATGAAGAGTCTCCCCACCCAGCTGTTGAGTGGTCAGATGTGCAGGGAGGCAGGGAAGTGCCAGCTGAGCTACTTCTGTGATTGGCGCGATGTTGACAATGAAGGATGCATGTGCACAGCGCCCAGTGAGTGGACTGGCCAGTTCTGGGGAGAGGGAGCAGACCTCTGTGGCATATGTGAAGCCATGCTTCATATTCCTATCCTCAGGCATACAAATACAAAGTGCCTATGTCTAACCATCATTAGAACTAAACATAAACTTTACTACTGTCATTGCTAATGATAAACTTTACTATAGAGAATTGCTGGAGAACTATTGGAGTATTTATCTATTCAATGTAATGATGCCCTCAGTTCTTCTGCCCGTAAACATGATCAAGAGACGCTTTGCTCACACCTCAAGTTGTTTATTTTTAAGCGAATCCTGAATCCTAGCTAGAGGGGATCCATTGAATCAGAAGAATCTGTGTACATACTAACTTCTCAATTTCTCTCTGATTCCCTGGGTCTATTACTGTTGAGATTAACAACTAGATTTAGGTTCAAATATGTAACATGCATTATCAGATTTCAGTTTAATATTCTCTGTAAGCTTATTTGAGAGGCTTAAATACAGTGGTGCCTTGCATTACAATGTTAATTCGTTCCAGCGAAATCACTGTAGAATGAAAACATCGTAAAGCGAAATTAAAAAGCCCATAGAAATGCATTAAAACCTGTTTAATGCATTCCGATGGGCTTAAAACTCACCGTCCAGTGAAGATCCTCCATAATGCGGCCATTTTCGCTGCCTTTCTTGCGAGGAAATCTGTCCCTAAACACAGTGGGGAGCCATTTTATTTACCCAACGGCCATTTTGAAACCGCTGATTAGCTGTTGGAAAATCGTCGTTTTGCGAAGAATCGGTTCCCGAAGCAGGGAACCAATCATCGCAAAGCAAAATTCCCCCATAGGAAACATCATAAAGCGGTCGCAAAAGCAATCGCAAAAAGTTCATCGTAATGCAGTTTCGCCATTAAACGAAGCGATCGTAATGCAAGGTACTACTGTATATTGAAACATGAGATAAAAGGTAGGTTGAACAAAATGCATGAATTAATCCTTTGGTCTAAAGCTACATAACATTGGCTGGCTCACCTGCATTTGTTGTACTGGTGGCCAGCTGGAGTCTGAAACAGCTATCTGCATAACTCAAGCATAGGGAAAATATTATCGTTATTAAGTCAGATTTGCAAGCCAACTCCATGTCTAATTAGTTGTGCTCCATCTTTCCTTGTCTGATCATTTTTGAATGCAAGTTTAAGTGGATTTGAACTTGCCATTTGCATATAAGTTCAAAGAACGAAACAGTAAATGAACTGAAAGAGACAATCACTGCTGGCAAAAACAGGAGGTCTCTTTTATCTGGAGATATGTAATCAGCAACAGGTCTTTTAATGCTGCAGTCCTGCCCTTTGACAATACTTCTAGGTTAGAGAAGGTGCTGTGTACTGAACATGAAGTGTTCACAAGCTAGCCCTGCCACCGTACCCTTCTGAAGTGGGTGTGCTGGCTATCTTTGAGGAAATCTTTCAGCAGCCTGCACAACAAAATGTCACTGTTAAATTCACAGAATACTAAGCAATGGTTGAAATGCTTGAGTGCAATAACCTTTGCACAGCCCAACTTCCTGACAAGGAGTCAGCTGGGTGGGAACAGGATATTAGAAGGAAGGTCTCTGGACTGGAAAGAATTGATTAGCTGTAACCTGCCAATAAAATACATTACAGTGCCACCTAATGTTGGAGCAGACCCACAGCACCCTTAAATCTAGTTCTGCATTAACATCTGTCCAACAGTTCAATTGCCCTAAAATTGCCATCAGTTGGTGGTAATCTCCACAATATCTGATTCCATTCTAAAACACTCTGGAACTCTGCATAACAATTCTGAGAAAACAAGCTCTGAATGCCAATTGCGTTAAAGGAGTCATAAACAATACCCTGGCCGATTTGATTAAGAAACAAAAGGTGAATGTAATTGTTGCTAGCAAGCGTAAGTGGTTCCTGGTAAAAATTATTTCAGCAGGATGTATGAAATTCTGCATACATAACTTTGCATAATGAGAATTCTTAGTTAGCCTCTAATCAAATTGTTCGCCGTTGCTGATACTATAATTAACAGAGCACTCTGGCAATGTAATATTCTTTGATTTAACATTCATTTGGACTGCCGTTGCCAAAATGCAGTTTCAGTTCAGTATTAAAATAGAGGGCATTGAAACAAGGTTGTAATGCTTTTTTTTAAAAAAAGGGGGCTTGTTTTTATTTTTTTGGATCCAGTGTTGTCTTTGACTGTTCACCATGTCTGTGTTAGGAAGGCATGAGAAATTTGTTGGATCTGGTTTTTCTTAAATGAAAGATTATCTATTTGCATCTCCTGGAACCAAATTCTGAGCTAAAAAAAACTCGTGGTTCAAAATCCATATGCAGTACTTCCAAGCTTCAATACAAATTAAAAAGGGGGGGGAGTGTTGTTGCTCAAAAGAAATAATGGGAAAACACTGAAAAGGTTCTAATAGAAATCTGTATGTTAAGAAATTGTATGCAACTATACCCCTGCATGAGAATATGCTTACAAGAATGTAAGTATCTGGAGGGTGGGTACAAATGCATTCATGTTGATTATGGCTGCCAATTTCTAATATGAATTTCCATGCAGTAGAAAAATGCCTTAGAATCCAATGCAGAGCCAAGTCAGAATGAATTTGGCACTGAAAAAAAAAATGAGAATAGCAAAAAAAGGAAGCCTGATGGAGTCCCACATCTCTGCTAAACTGCGCTCCCAGGCAGGTGCAAAAGACATAAAAGTAACTGCCATCCCCCTCCCATCCCTTTCTTAAAATAATGATTCCCTGCATTTCACTCCACTTATCTCGGTACCTTCTTTATTCTGACAGTTACATTAAACTCCCAAATAATTTATTTATAGATGTAGATGAAAAGAAAATGTGACAGCTGCATCATTGTTTGGAGAAATTTACCATGGATGCTTAAAGATACTTTATATTTGGCCTGGAAGGATTAAACTCCAATATTAAATAATTAAATAAATTAATTATTTATTAAATAATCTGTAACATGTCCCAGTGTATGGATATGTCCCATGCCCCTTCTCCAAGTTTGCCGAAAATCTGAAGGACATCCAGTCATATATGCTCCCCTGCAGTTTGATGCGTTGCTTCAACTACAAAACTTAAAATCTAGATGGAAATAGAGGTTGTAAAAGCTAGTTACTTTGAATTAGAGTTCCCAGAATGCCCCACTCACTGTAGTCCTAGTCACAGTGGCTGTGGATTTTTTTTGTCAACCTGTGGCCACGTCTGAATGTGGGAGCTGTCCTAGGTGGGCCTCCAATCACAATGTTAGCATATGCTTCCTGTAGTGCTATATTAACAGTAACAATATAAGAGATGCCATCTTGACTTGAGTAAATTATTTGCTAAAATGTACAGTATTTCACTTCAGGGAACCCTGAGCAAGGGAAGATAATAACACAACACATTTGACTGTATGCTGAAGTTTATATCACATATCTTATTTTGCTTTTGGTTTTTCATGTCTAATACAAACACATCACTAAAGGTTTAACCTTCCAGCATACAAATTAGTATTTCTTTCCTTTTGTCGTCTTTTTTCTCCCACTGGATAATAGCTGCATAGTTAAAGAAAGCATTTTGTATGCATTTCTTTAAATTCAATTGTAGCTTTGAATTCTATAGTACAATGTTGTTCTACAGCCTATGTGGGACAAGGAGGAAGAATACTGTAGTCATGAGCCAGCATGGAGATCATTTTGTCTTGGGAACTGCTTCTAGTTGAAATATTAGAGGTACACACCTGACATTATGTGACCAGTTCAATCAACATTCCAGAAGCAATTTCTGATACAAGGAGCAGTCTAAACAAAACATTATGACTTTTGAATTGGTTCTTGAATTGTAACCGAATTTGGCAGTGATTACAGACAGTTTGGGCTTGCTCTGTGCCAAATCTGGAGAAAGCTGAGCAAGTATTTTTCAAGATCTGAGGGAAGTTAACCATAGAATGTCAAAACTCTGCAGGATGTGCTTCTCCTCCATCTCTTACCAGATTCCAGAATGGTAGCTGGATATCAACCCCACCTCTCAACTGGTGCTGTCAAGCCCCTCCCCAGCTGTCAAATTGGGTGTCCATCTGGCTTGTTGGAGAACACCTCAAGAATTTTTTCAAGCTGTGCCCAGCCCTTTAAAGGCAAAATCCCACCCAAAACCAGAGAGTTCCTTCACTGTCCTCATTCAATCAATGGTGCACTGACAGAAGTACAGCCCAAGGAATACTTAATACTCATTATCTCTGTGGCTCCTTTCTCTCTCCCCCAGCTTCTTTGTCTTTCTCTCTTTGCCTCCGCTCTCACTTACCAATATTCCTCTCTTTCTCCCCACTCCATGGCCTCCTCTCTCTCTCTGTATATATATTTGTTCACATTTAAAAATTCTGCTTTTTACCTTTAAAGCACTAATTGCAATTATTGGGACTGTGATACCTAAGGATAGAGGAAAACCAGTGTAACATATTGTAGTGTAGTAGACAAACTATCAGGCCAAGACTCAGGAGAAATGGATTCAAATCCCCTCTGAGCCATTGAAACTCGTGGAGGGGGATGTCAACTGTATACTATTCCTTGTACATCTCAGCTATGTCAAAAGCATTATTAGCAGCATAAGTCCAAAGCAACTTAGTTGCACATAGCAACAACATCTAAGGACTAAACTTTTCCAAATGAGTCACACATTCTAAATCCTTTGGGAAGTCTTGCTTCATGCTCCATATCTGGCAGCAAAACTGGAATGAGTGTATGTGTACACAGAAATTTGCCTTATCTACACTATTGCCTAGACCCAGGTGATAGAACTCCCTTGCCGTTCTCCCTGCCTTTGCTGCCTGGTGTTTTAATGGCTGAAATCCAATAGTAAGTGGCAACTACCATAGGCCCATTGAATCAGTGAGGATTTGGGGAATCAAGAACACCTTTGTAACTTCACTGGATCCATTGCCCCTGCTCTAATTGTGATTTACTCCTGGAATTCAGCCAACGTATGTTTGCATAGCAAATTTTGATAACCAGGTTTTTAACATTGTGTTCCACAGCTGTTCTGCTGTTATTTGCTTGATGGAGTTTCATTATTTTATGGCTGACTGTTATTTGATGGTTAGTTGCCTTGGAGGATCCATTTCAAAATATAAAAAATGGGTTACAATAATTCAAAACAAACAAAAACTAAAGAGTAATTAAAGTTTGAGCACACCGGTGCTTTTATGTTCATTTTGTTAATTGTATGGGAGGCATAGATGGCCTATTTTTGAGTTCCACATGGTAACTAATTATTTCCAGTAGAGTAGTCCTGTAGAATACTATGTTCATTCACTCATTCTGCAACACTATACATACTTGTCTACAGAGCTTGCTTGAAGAAATTACTTTTTTGGGTTCACAGCTTCTAAAACTATCTCATCAGGATGACCAGTAACCATGGGGCTTAACTTCTGAGAAAACATGTACTTAAATGTAACATGTTAAATGCTAACATGTACTAACTGTAGTTAAATTTTGAGCAGACACATATAGGGCTGCTCTGTTAGGGAGAGTTTCTCTCTTTCTGTGCTGTGTGCATTGAGTAATAGAAATGGGCCAGATATTTGATCCATCACTCAAAAGAAAGTAGGCCTGAATTTACCGCATTTTTCGCTCCATAAGACGCACCTTTCCATAAGACGCACCAAATTTTTAGGAGAAGAAAACAGGAAAAAAATAATCTGCTTTCTTCTCCTAAAATTTGGTGAGCCTTATGGAAAGGTCCATCTTATGGAACACACCCTAGGGTTCTAGGGTCCTAGGGTGTGTTCCAGGACCCTTTGGAGACTCACCCTGCCTCCCCCGGGGCCCAGAGGGGACAAAATCGCCACCTTTTGGGGCTCTTCTGAAGCTTCCCAAGCCTCAGAAGAGCCCCCAAAGGTGGCGATTTTGCCCCCTCTGGCTCCCGGGGGAGACAGGGTGAGTCTCCAAAGGGTCCTAGGGTGCATTCTAGGACCCTTTGGAGACTCACCCTGTCTCCCCCCAGGGGGGCAGAGGGGGCAAAATCGCCACTTTTGGGGGCTCTTTTGAGGCTTGGGAAGCTTCAGAAGAGCCCCAAAAGGTGGCGATTTTGCCCCCACGGCCCCGTGGGGGTGGGGGGAGCGTCGTAAGGGTCCTGGAAGGCTCACTTAGACCCTTACGAGGCTCCCCCCACAGGTGCAGGGGGGTTACAATCACCGGCTTCTGGCAGTGTTTTGAGGCTTGGGAAGCCTCAAAACACTCCCAGAAACGGCCAATTTAACCCCCCCTGCACCCGTGGGGGGGTGGGGCAGTGTGGCAAGGGTCCTGGAAGGCTCCCTCGGACCCTTGTCACGCTGCCCCCACCCCCCCACAGGTGCAGGGGGGGTAAAATCGCCACCTTCCAGGACCTTTTGAGAGGCTTTCAAGCCTCTGAAAAGGTCCTGGAAGGTCGCTATTTCGCCAGAAGCTGGCGATTTTAACCCCCCCTGCACCCGTGGTGGGGGTTGGGCAGCGTGGCAAGGGTCCTGGAAGGCTCCCTCGGACCCTTGCCACGCTGGCCCCACCCCCCCCACGGGTACAGGGGGGGTAAAATCACCAGCTTCCAGGACCTTTTGAGAGGCTTGAAAGGTCCTGGAAGGTCGCTATTTCACCAGAAGCTGGCAATTTCCCCCCCTGCGCACGTGGGGGGGTGGGGACAGCGTGGCAAGGGTCCGAGGGAGCCTTCCAGGAGCCTTGCCACGCTGCCCCCACCCCCCCACGGGTGCAGGGGGGGAATCGGCAGCTTCCAGGACCTTTTGAGAGGCTTTCAAGCCTCTCAAAAGGTCTTGGAAGGTCGCTATTTCGCCCCCACTGGCCCCGTCGGGGGTGGGGGAGTGTCACAAGGGTCCTGGAAGGCTCCCATGGACCCTTGCGACGCTGCCCCCCACGGGGCCAGTGGGGGCGAAGTCACCACCTTCGCTCCATAAGACGCACAGACTTTCTACCCCTCTTTTTTTTGGGGGGGAAAGTGTGTCTTATGGTGCAAAAAATACGGTAATCCTGAGAACATGGTCCTCTGATGGTCTTAGTAGACGTCCTGTGTAAAGGCTGTGAAACTGAACAGGATGAGATGGGATTTGAGGTCCCACATAAGATTGGAGGGTTTTATCAATGACCTATAGTAAAACTTGTCATTCGGCAAAGAAGCCCACTTCTGTTTTTTTGTGAGTCAATGAAAAGAATGAAAGACTAGAAAAGAATGGACTGGGATCTTTCCAAAACTTGCATTGAATTGCCTTGGCAACTACAAGAATTTGCTTCAAAATGGAGGGTGTTTGGTAATTTTTTCCAGGGGCTCAGGAAAAATAGAATTACTTGTGTAGGAGAAACCAACTTACATAAGACTGCAATGGGCAAAATCTGAGCATGGAGAAGTGGGGAAGAGGTTCTCTTCTGAGAACCTGTGTTGCAAAATGAACAGTTCGCATACCTTTGTAGGCCAATTCCAATTACCTACAAGGAGGGAGAAAAAGAGAACACCCAGTACAAAAGGACTTGTTTAATTATTTATTCTGCAGAATTAAGGAGCACTCATAGGTTAATGTCCGTATAATGTGTCTTGGAGTTTACAGGTATGCACTAGCATTTATATACCTTACTAGTCACATATCATTGGCCTTCTCTGCATTAGCTGACTTCTGTCCTCTTTCTTATATTTAGGCTTCTCTCTTTGCTGTCTCATCTACAACCTTTGTCATGTCGCCCCAAACTTGTTCTCCTTAATTCTTTTAACAACATATCTAACACATTCCTTTCCTACTGTGATTAAAGGTCAGGCCTTGATACTAAGAAGATTCTTAATATCTAACATGATGAACTAATACAAAATGGTGCTACTTACACTAAGCATGACTAGCCATAAGGAAAATGAATTCCTTAACACTGTGGTAATAGGTATTTGTGTACTAACTTTAGCTATGAGTCTTTCTCTTTATTGGAGTGAAGAAAGATGTACCCACTAAATGTTGTTATTGAATATGTAACAAACACTCACAATTATTTCTTACTGAAAAATAATGCTTCTTGAGATACGCAAAAAAAGATCAACTGCTTTGATTTTGTTTACACCTATGCAAGGTGACACTGCCGGAGAATCTTCCACAGCTGACAGCAATGCTATGCAGACTGCAAGGAAGAAAGTACAGTGGTGCCTCGCTTAACGATTTAAATTGGTGCCAAAAAATTCATCGCTATGGGAAAACATCGCTAAGCGAAATGCGTTTTCCCATAGAGATGCATTGAAAACCAGATAATCCGTTCCAATGGGAACGGATTGCCGTCCTTAAGTGAAAATTGCCATAGGAAACATCACTAAGCGAAACGCGGTTCCCCCATTGGAATGCATTGAAACCTTTTCAATGAATTTCAATGGGGGAGAAAAAAAATCACCAAAAATTCAAAAGGAGTCAGAATGAAGCCAGATTTGTTTATCAAAGGGCTTATTAAGTGCACTAACGATTTCAAGCACTCTAAACCCTTTTAAAACAATTTAACACCTTTTAAAAATAGCGAAAACGGAGCTATCAAAAACATCGCTAAGTGAAACAAGGGGACCTAAACTGTCATCGTTAAGCGAAGCAAGGTCCCGAACATCGCTATGCGAAACTCCCCCATTGGAAACATCGCTAAACGGAGCACAAGATCGCTCCTAAAACCTCATCGCTAAGCAAATACATCATTAAATGAGGCAATCGCTAAGCGAGGCACCACTGTAATGGCACTTCTGAGTGTTTTCTATCGTAAAAGCCCTGTGATGAGGAAATCTAAAATGAAATTTCATGGGGTTGCCACAAACTGGAAGTGACTTCGTAGCACAAAGCAGCAGCAGCAGCAACCATGCCATTTAGGTTGTAATCCGCGTACCTATACCATGTTTATTTCCAATATAATTGCTGTACTGAATTTATTAACATTGGTTTTTGCAAGACCTATAACGCCATTATATCCTTGTGGGCTGAGAAGTTAGTTCTACTGTACAAAATGGGACTTATGGCCAGGTATGTCTGTATAGAATCACAGCCTTAAAACACTGAAAAGTTCAGTTTTAAACATTTTTTTTCTAGGCAAATAAGCAAAAATTCTGCAAGAGAGGTGTTTTAGTTAATTAATCTGCTTTGCTGCATAGTAGTTTTCCTGAAGCACTACTCACATCTTGATACGCACATTCTCTTCTCATTTATGTTACTGTGCAGCCACCGCAGCTCCAAACAATTCAAGAGAATTATTTGGGTTTTATACCCATGTAAAATGTTGCCTTGCCAGCATAAAATACAGTGCTCCTTAGTGTTCTTCCATCTCTAGCACTCTTTGCTGGCATTATGGATTGCAGTTCGTTCACTGGAGTCCACAGTATACACAAAATTTAGCAGCATAACATGCAGGGTCTTCCATCTTTAACAGCTCAATTCAGCTCAACGGGAGTGATGCCAGCCCAGCATTTCAGAATCTGCCTGCTTGTTAGTTCTCCAGCAGGCCTTGGCCACAAAGCGATGGGATTTTAATGAGCTTCTCTGAAAGACTGAGGCTTTTGAGGAGGTATATATTCTATGACCCAAGAGAGCAGCTTTGTTTCCCTCCTGTGTCCTACCGTGGTCAAATTCATCACTTCTGTTCAGTGTATCTTACAAAGGCCATGATTCAGATGGAAGGCTCATGTTCCCTTGTTGTTTCAGAGTACAGCTGCCTTAAAGTTCAGTGAAAGAAGTTCAAATGATCATTGTGGCAATGGACTCTGGGTGTTTAACAGACGAAAAAACTCGGAACTATGGGGGGAGGGAGGCAACAATAACTACAGAAAGGTACAATATAGCTAGATCCTTTCCGTGTATATGTGGGAAGGGCCCTAGCTGAGTGATAGAACATCTGACCTGTGTACAGAAAACCCCAGCTTCAGTCCCTGGTACCTTCAGGTAGGGAAACATACCTGCCTCAGACCATAACCACCAGTAGCTGACAGTAAGAGTAGCTATGTGAGCCAGTGGTCTGGATTGGGATAAGCCCCCTCTTGTTGTTCAACAGCTCTCAGTGGCCTGTACTTATGTCAGCTCATCAGTAGTGTTAATAACACAACTGCCATTTTCTGTATCCCATATCATTCTAATCCTGCCACACAATCATGTATCTTGCACACATATACTTCAGGCCTGGATATTACACCCTCTGTGTCTGAGGAAATGAATTGTAATCCATCAAACCTCCTGCTAAAATGAATCTGTTAATCATAAAGATGCCACAGGATATTGTTTCCCACTTTTTTTGTAATGTATACTAAAACTAAACAGAGATTTTCATAAATATTTGTGCAGCACCCCAAATGCCACCACTTCTCAGTCTCTCTTTTCAAAAAAATAGCCCCTGGCCACTCCCTGAAGTGGTGTGTGTGTCGGGGGCACTGAATTTGCGCTGACACAGCACTGGTGCAGAAACAGCTGTTTTGGTAGAGGCTGATGAGAGACGGAGAGGTTTCCACTTCCTTTCTTGCAATGATCCCTACATATCAGCAAACAGAGAGGCGAGATTTAAATAGTTTCATCTTTGAGCCAACAGATGTGTGTGTCTGTTTGTGCATGCGTGCGCACCCAGGCACGTATGTACATGTCTCCCCCCCTACCTCACAGCTGATGCTATACACAGCCTTCAGGGCCAAAAATATTGCATACCCTTGACTTACTCATTGATGTTGCCCTCACTTGCCCTCAGTGACATCACTGTGTGACCTGATTTAGCTGCAGATTGTCAAGGCATCATTCCATACACTTTGTGATTCTTCATTTAATGAGTGTGCAATCCTGGAGGAAGAGCGTAACAGCAGTAATCATGGGGGAAATGCCATTAAAGAAATGCCAGTCCATGTAAACAAGAAAGTGACATTACTGTTGAGCAATGTTACTGTCCCTTGTGGGGGCGGTTGGAGTTATCTGCCACAGTTGCTACCCAGAACTTGAGACTGGAGAATTTTCAGCACAATTTTAATACTAAGGATGGGTGGACTGCCTTATGATAATCTGAGGAAACCCAGATTGAAATGTCCCAATTTAACATAAAAGCATGTTGTTGACACTGAAAATAATCTTTCTGATATCAAGTGTCATTACACTTTCTAAAAATAAGCCAGAGTTCATATTTAACAGGGGTGGGGGGGTTGGCAGCTTTTGGACCAAAGAGGGCCTCATCTCTCTATTTTTGGGAGAGGGGGTTGCCTTGCTCCCAAGCTATCTATGAGCACAAGGGTTTGTTTTTTTTAAATTATGTAATGGGATGCAATTATGTTATCTCCAAGAAGGGTGAGAAGGAAGCACTCATCTTTTCCCTGTCTGGTATCCTTTCACAGTCTGAATCATGCCATCTTAAATTTTGTGTACCTCAAAAAATAAAACCTAAGAATTTCGGTCAGAAGTGCCCCTCAGTTCTCTTTCACATTCTATTTATGGGTTTGGGCCAGGGTTTGGCAAACTGGCTAATTTAAAACAAAAAGTGGGGTGGGTGGAAATGCTATTACAGGAAGCCCAATAGAATCCAGAGAGTCAACACTCTCGATCATCCAGTTCTTTTCTTCACATTTCTGAGGCTAACAGCAGGATGGATAGAAGGCAGGAGTTGCGGGCATTCTTCCAGGTGGTCCTGAATGGATCCATAGGAAATGTAATTTTCCAAAAGCATCTTAGTGGAGTGGTTTTGTGTCTGGGACAATCAGGGGGAAGAACAGCCCATAATGGGCATGGCTTTATTTTTTTGTTTTTGCATTTTGACAATTCCAGAGAACAAATAGGATTGGGAGGCAGGATCTCCCTTTATGGAAGCCATGCTGATTCCTCCACAGCATGTCTTCTCCTTTTGTACATTGAGCAATTGTGGTGTTCCTTTTTAGATGCTTTGTACAAAATGAGAAGATGATGTGAATGAATGTCTCTGTTTGTCATCCCCCTAGTGTTTCCATTTCAGGTGAGGGCTTCCTTTGCATGTGCCAACCCTGCTTCAGTTCAGATGTGAGTCTGAGAGGTTTAAAGCTGGATAAGGCCTGGGAATGCAGATTCCTGGAGTTGAGGCTCTTCTTCAGATCCATGGATCCTCAGTACAAAGCTCAGATTATGTGTAGAAGGCTCCTTCAAATGGCTGTACCGAATGCACAAAGGTCAGGACTGGAGTGGTATGCATGCCTACGCATTCTATCTCTTGGTAACAAAAGCAAAACCCTAAACAGCGCTTTTGTAAGAAGAAAGGGTCTCAAGGAAATGATATATCTTGGCTTGAGGGTTTATCATTTTTTTAGCCTATTTCCACTAGACGTGATGAGGGTGGAGCTTGGTAGATTCTCTGTGTCACATGCACAAATAGGGAGTATGAATTCAGAATATGGATATGACTACAACTGACAAGTAATGTGGGAAATGTTCTGGAATTGGGACCATCTGGTTTACATTATTTTCTATTTGCTACATGAATACAAGTCAATGCAAATAAGCCCAGAAACCCCCCATCCCATCTGTAGTTCCCCCCCCCTCCAGCACTGGGGCTTCTTTATTTGAATTAAATGTATTTACATCAGTTCAGATATCTGATTTCTGATGTGGAGAGATTGGTAGCTGTTCTATCTGAAGCCATTTCAGCTAGCCACAGAAACAGTGAGAGAGACACAGCAGCAGGGAATCTGTCTGCCATTTCAATCCTTTTCTCCACACACCTGTATCTGCTTCCTACCTTCCCATTCTCTTTCTTTTTCCTTTTAAAGGCGTTCTAATCTAGTGCTAAAGCAGCTAGATGACAAAAGAGGGGGAGAGAGTGAAGAAGTGGCACAGAGAGAGATAAAGAAAGAGAGATGCCATTTTAAGGTGGCTCTGCTTTAACCATGCCTCCTGGCCAGAGCAGAGCTACGTTAAAATTTCCTCCTCTCTTTTTGCCATCTCCTCTCTTCCCTCCGTTGTTTTTGATTGCCTAGCTGTCCTAGCACTCAAGCATCAATCCTGTAAAAGGAAAAAAGAAAGATGAAAGGAAACAGGAAGGGAAGAAGAAAACAAGCAGACCCAGACACTAGGTGTGGGGAGGAGAGGATTAAAACATTTAACAAGCTGTAAACAAGGCTACTTTTCTCCCTTCTCTCTACTGACACATGGCTGAAGCAAATTAATTTGGGCAAACACAATTTTATAGTAGATCTATTTGCATTTTTCCTTCTATGTAGTTGCACCCAAATTCAAAGCAAAGAAGCCATCACCTGAACGTTACTTTCCCAGAAGAGAGCAAGTTTTGGGCTATTATTGTCTCTGAAGATTGCCGTTAGGGCTGTTACTACTTCTAAAGGCTATGGCTGTCACAAGATACCATATGCACCAAGCCAATTAAGTGCTGTTGTTTTAGTGCCATGACTCATTGGAACTGAGATTTGCAGGGTTTTTCTTTCTCCCATGAATTGTTTGCCGTTCTGAATGCCTTTAATAGTCTGCCAAAGTTAGTGAAGTCATATATCAGCTTGTCTTCACTACTGGGGATTTCAGCCCCTTGAGAATGAAATATCTTGATTATTCAGATATAATGAACTTAGTTGTGACAACATCTGAGTCTATGTTATCCTGCATAGCTGAGCAATGAACAGAAAACCCTCCAAAAAGCAGCCTGGCAGCTTTTTCTAGTTTCCTCATTATATCATAGCAGAAAATCTGCCTGTACTTCCTTGATTTGATTGTCTAGTTTTATTTCACAGTATTTTTGAAATCTCTGATGTAAAGAAGTATTTATATGCATATAAAGGAAGGAAGAGCTCCATTACTTCTTTTTTCATTCATTAGGCTGAAAATTATTGGTCCATCCTTACTGGGAGGAACAAACTCATTCAGTTTTTATTGTCATTTCATAAACTATAAATGAGATGAAGCATCACAAAGAAACATTTAAGCTACATTTCCCTTTGCATTCAGTCCATCTAATACTTCAAGGTTAAAGCGCAGTACTGAGATTATATTGTGATGTCAGAGTTAAGGCTTTGCTATAGCTTCAACCAAACCCTGAACAAAGGGCACAATCAGATGGGGATTTGTCCCGCTGTTTGGTGTGCTGCAGGAGCAGGTTGGTTCACTCTTCTTTCCAGTGATCAGATGACTTGATTGCTTAAATGAACCAATGTGATCCCAGAATGCCTGTACCTGTACCTTTTTGAGCCCCCCCTTTTTTTTTACTCTTTTGGTGAGAAAGGATTCATTCTAGTTTGGTCTCCCAAGGCATGTGATCACTGGGAATGGATCAAAATTAAGCCTTGCAGCTTCTTGATCAGCACTGTGTGCAAGGCAAAGAATATATATATCAATGATAGTGTAGTGGGGCAAAAAAATAATACCTTAACTTCCCCTACTCCTCTGCAGAGGAGCAGAAGAAGTGTTCAATTTCCCAATATAATGAAGTGGCTCATTTATTAAGCCACTTCACATTATTGGAAATCGAAGATCAGTATGTAATTTGGATATGTTATTTTTGTACTTTCCCCCCCAAAAAAGTTCGAATGCTTGTTTTTTTTAAAAAAATATATATTTCTTTTACCTCAATGTTACCTCTTTCTTCTACACCAGGGATGGGGAATGTGTGGCCTTCCACATGTTGGACTGCAGCTCCCAATTCTAACTCATGGAGGCTTATAGCATTACACTCCAACAATACCTGGTCACAATTTGCCCACCCTGTTCTACATGGTTTTGGCCATATATGTCAGATGTGTGAGCCAGAAGATGTTGTTCTCTTTCCTGCTAAACACAGCTTCCCTGGATTTCATGGACCAAGCATATTTGCAAGAGTTCTCCCCTCTTCTAGGTGTGTATGCAGAACTGACATGACATTTGCCTTATTAAAATACTCCCCCATCATTATTCTTTTTGGTTTGAGAAGAAACTTAAATATTTGCCTCACAATTTTGCTTTAGAAGGGATAGTTCACCTTCGTATCATCATGGGTCATTCTTTCTGTCCCATAGTAGTCTAATGGCTTGGAATCGTGGCCAACGTCATGCTTAAGATGACACCAGTTAGCCCTAAAGATATCAGAGCATATTTGACAGCTAATTGATGATCTTTTGTTTCTGAGAAACTCAGGTGCCAAAGTAAATGTGACACCACACATGTAGCTCCATAACCTAAGGTTGCTGTTATTTTCACACATTGTGGTGTATCGGGGTGGAGGCTGATCAGAACCCTATTGCAAATGATAAGGTGATTTAACTCTCTGCCCCCTGCTGCAGGTCGAGTGCAACTCATCCCCTCCGTGCTTACAATGTGCCACCCCTTGTAGATCAGATGAATTGCAGGGAAAATGTATGATTTCTGTGTTTCAGTCTTTATTTCATTTCCCCCTCGCACCATATGTCTGATGAAGTGGACTTGTCCAAAAAAGTTCCCATTGAAATACAGAAGTCTTTAAGGTGCCACATATTTTTTTGTCTCTGTTTCGTTTAACTTCATTTCTTTGGATTTTGCCTGATACACTTCCACAGACTAACATGGCTACCTCTTCTAAAACTACAGAGGAAAAGAATTCCAGTTCTAGATCAGGGACCTTGTTTTGAGTATTAATGAAAACAAAACCAACAGTTGCAGGCAGAGTTTTGTGACAAACACCACATGCCATCTCCTTAGTCGCTACATCTTCTAGTGGCAAATTTAACCTACACGCACTCTGGCACAACCATTGGGTGCAGCCGTCAGCTGATTGTTCATTCCTGATATTCCCTACATTTTAGTAGCTGTTAATATTCCTTCTTTTTTCTTTTTTTCTGATCATTAGCTCTAATTAGCTTGTCTTGGTCTTCCTCTTCCTCTATATCGCTGTCTCTCTCCCTCACACATAAATACAAAAATGCAAGAAGCTACAGCTTCACCCCTGTGGTCCACAGTATACTTCAGCAAGAAAACTGAAATTTGTTGAATTACATCCCTTGAGCAATGTTCTTGAATCTGTCTCCAATCAATAAACCTTATGAGTTCCCTGGGCAGCCCTCATTAGAAAACAAACTAGGTGGAAGGCTGAAAGGAAGTCTGCATGCCTCTTCATTCTATAATTTGTTCCACTTATTATGTAAACATTTAATAGCCAAAGCATACATTATGCCGATAAAATATTGCACAGACACCTTATGAAAAACAAACAAGACTAAAACATCATTAAAATTTCTGAAATACAAAATTTGAGACTTTTGCTTAGTAACTTAGTTAAAGCAGCTAATAGAAATGAAATAAGCAGGGATAAAAGCTAACGAGCGGTACAACACATGTGGCTTCAGTGCATGCCAGACCGAAACACTTAGAAAATCTAATTTAGAAAGCTGTATTGGGGGTCTACTATACCTAGACTGATGACTCTGGACTTTTGGACTTGATCTCTAGTCATCATCACATCAAATGATGTCGAAATGGTATCCTTTGATGGTGAACAATAACAAAATAAGTAATTGACCATTCGTTGTATTTAACTCTAGACCAGCAAAAGCCAAATAAAATAAAATAAAATATTTTCAACTATTTCGGAGGCATAAAATATTCTAAAACGTGTTCACTTGCTTTCAGTGACGTCACTTGCCTAATATCATGATGTCATTGTTTTACCATACGATTCCGGATTAGCTGGCATCACTCTGTTGCTGTTACGTGTTGTCAAGCCATTTCTGACTTATGGTGACCCTATGAATCAGTGATTTCCAAAATAGCATATTCTCCACAGCCCTGCTCATCTCTTGCAAATTCAAACCTGTAGGTTCCATTAAGGAGTCAATCCATCTTGTATTTAGTCTTCTGTGTTTCCTGTTGCCTCTAGCCTTTCCCAACATTATTGTCTTTTCAAGCGAATCCTGTCTTCTCATGATGTGCCCAAACTACCTCAGCTTCAGTTTCAACATTTTTGTTTCCAGGGAGAGTTCAGGATTGATATGATCTTGTATCCACTTGTTTATCTTTCTGGCAGTCCAGGGTATCTGCAAAGCTCTCCTCCAACCCCATATTTCAAACAAATATTTCATATTTCATTTTTTTTTCCTGTCAGCTTTCTTTACTGTCCAGCTTTCATACCTATATATGGTGACTCTAAGAAAGGATTAAAAAAACTAACAAGGAAATCAAATTATGCTAAGCCACTGGAGATAGGGGAAACAAGGGTAGCAAGCAGCTTCAAGGGGCGGTGGAGCATTCAAATATATCCTAGATGAAATATTTCTGTCTCCCCTCCTTTTCTTCCTCCTCTTTATTTTTCATATCAAAAGCAATTCAACTGTCCTTCTGGAGTGGAAGGATCGGCCAGCAGGGTTCTGTTGTTGCCCAGGAGATGCTCCAATGTGTTCACAGTCCTCACATTCTTCAGAAAGACTCCTTTTTTGCCCCTGTCTCCCCATGGAAGTGCTATTTTAGATCTGGAAAGCAAAATAATCAGTATAGTCCTACTCTGAGTGTGCTTCAACATTAGGGCTCAGCTCGAGAAGAGATCAGGTAGAGGCAAAAGCAAGACTGTGATCATGTGCAGAGGAAAGGGGAAAGAAGAAGCAGATTATAAAATATCAACAGGAGCAGATTCTCCCCTTTCAACAGAAATTCCACTCACTTTGCCTTCTTTTAAGGTGGGTACTGGAAAAATTATCAGGTGTCCTAAATTTGGTGTCCTAAATTTTGCATGCCTTGTCTCCTAAATTTGTCTTTGCAATTAAAGATGAGCACAAACATCAGCTTGGCGGTTTGTGCCAGTTCTTATGCATGGCACCACGCATGCTGTGTATTCCTTTCCCATGCCTCCCTGCCAAAAGCCCCCCCCCCGGCCAGTGTATGTTCCTCTCCTCCTCCTCTGGCTTCTCGACCAATCTCTGGCAGACTTCCCTGCCCTACCTCCTTGGCTGATCACCCACTCAGACAAGGAAGCAGGACAGGCAAGCCTGTACTCTTGCTGGGGACTGGTCAAACAGCCAAAGAGGAGGAGGAGAGTGTGTGTGCTGGCTGCTGAGCAGGTCATTGGCCAGGGAGGTGAGGGAAGGCACCACAGGTGCCATATGTACAAACCAGCACAAACTTCTGAAGCAAGGTTTGTGCCCATCTCTATTTGCAATTAATGAGTTACTGCAGAATTCTTTTTTTTTAAAGTATTTATTTAAGGACAGGTTAAGGTATACAAAAAGTAAGAGGGAATAGGGAAGAGGGAAAAAGGGTTAGGGGGATAGGAGAACACAGAGTAAACAATTATCCGATCAATTCATATTACAATAACAAATCAACTTTTTGCTTTTTCACAGTTTGATTACCCTCCTGCTTTCATCTTATCATTTAATTTTAGTTAAATTCTATGTTACTCCAACACTATCTGGTAACTGCAGCCATTTATACAATACATCCCATCGTTCAGTTTCCTTTTGCATTGAACAGTCTTTCAGCCCATCTGACAGAATATCCATTTTTATCACTTCCCATATTTTCACAATAAGATTCTCTTGTTTCAGTATCTCTGCTTTCTTGGGATTTTTAACATAATGCTTTTTAATTTTGGAAGCTGCATAGGTCACTGGATAACTCTCTATCCCATCTATGTTACCTGGTGTCATGCCCGATAAGGATGGTTCTAAAGTTTGTACAACTTCAGTTAAGTGCTGTTTGGTATCTAATGTCCCCTCTTTCATCAGATCTTCTATTTTGCTAAGACCTTCATTCACTTGCTGAAACCCTGTTATAATTGTCTTTTGCAAAGTAATCTGCCATTCCTTTTCTATTTCTTGTACCACTATTCCAAAACTTTGGGATTGAACAGACCAAGGCTCCATTTGATGTCTTAAATTTTTGGAGGCCATCTCAGGCTTTCCAATGAGTGGGGTTTGTATAGATGATACTATGCCCTTAACCACAATGATCACTCCTTAGATTCAACAGTTTCCACAATTTTATCAACAATCCAAACCCCTAATCATAAACCTCCCCTTAGATCTCCCTCCAATTTTTATCCAAATATTATAATATAAAAATCAACTTTTAACCCAGCAAATTCAAAATCAAATAGAACCGTGGTACAATTATTCCTTCTTCTCCAGAGTTTAGCAAGCTACTATTATCAGACTCACACACAGTCCGACAAACAAAACAACAATCACAGAGTCTCAAACTGTCCAGTAGTTGTCCTTGAAGCCTGTCTTATGATCTTTCCATTAACCCAGTGGTTCTTAACCTTTTTGAAAGAAACGCCCCCTTGAGCCATTGAGGAAGTTATCATCGCCCCCCTCCCCACGGTGATATATCTTTTTTTTAATTTATTTATTTATTTATTTATTTATTTATTTATTTATTTATTTATTTATTTATTTATTTATTTATTTATTTAAGACACTTAAATCCTATGACCCCTGAAAACAAAATTCAATTCCAAGAAAATGAAATGCCCCCCAAAAGTAACATTTAATGATTTAGTTGCAAGTGCAAAAAAGAAATATAAAAAGGGCATAAAAACAAACCACAATGCAGGAACTAAAAATTTCAGGACAAAAACTCTGAAACTAAATTAAGATTGGAGGAAAATATATATTCATGCACACTGTAAAAAGGCTGCAGCCATCTTCACAGGTTTGGCTTGCTCAAGTGCCCCCCTACCGCCCCCTTCTGCTCCAGCACCCCCACACCGCCCCTTTTCATTCTACTGCCCCCCTGAAATATGAAATCGCCCCCTGGGGGCATTATCGCCCACGTTAAGAACCACTGCATTAACCCATTGATACTCCTCAGTCCAGTCGACCACGTCAGCTCCTTCTTTCTTCTCCAGAAAACCACCAGATTCTGTTATTAAAAGTTCACAGAGTCCAGGAAAGGGAAAAGAGAAATACGTCCAAGCCAAACTGCATTCACAAAACACAAGTCTCTTAAATCCTGTCTGATGGTATTACCGTCTGGGATTCTTTTCCAGAAACATAAGATTTATTTTTCCGTCTCACTCTCTCGGCTTTGAAACCAGCCTGCTGTATTAAGAGTTCACTTGGGGAGGAGAGTTAGTTTCGCTTTTGAAGCAGACTGATAAGATAGGTTTGCCCCTGCTTTTCTTCTTTCAGCCAAATATTTTCATTCTTATTTTCAGCTTAATGGGGCTGTTTCATAAATCAAAGGCTTCAGCTTACTTAGTTGTTATATATTTTAAGCTTATATTGGTTGTTCTCTTCTCCCCCAGTAAGGGTTACTTACGGCTCAGTGCCAATACTATGGCTCCCTGCCTCCGATCTGTGCTCGGTGATTTCTTCAGAGGGAAGAAGTCCGGGTTTGCCTCCCATTCTTCTCCTGCTGCTCACCATCTGCTTCAGAGAGAATTCTCCTAGACTCTCCTTCGATCCCCATTTCAAAAAGGGGATCCCAGACCGGATGGTTCCAGTTTTTCCAGAGAGAGCTCTTCTCTGGAGCTACTGGCAGGACTGCAACAAAGCCCTGCCTCAGTTACTGCAGAATTCTTGAGTGTGCACAAAGCCAGCCAATACATGCAGCTGTGACTCTTTAATTGTTTACTCACAGCCAGTGAATGCTACACCATTCGCCATTGGAACAAAGCAATACTTTCAGCTATTGTTTATATTCTTGATGTACAAAGAGTGCAAATCTTTGATTGCTTTATTGGAGCAATAACAAAATAAATTGTATAAGAAGTAGCAAAAGAGCAACTTTTTGATATGACTCTTCTAGGCTATGATCTGTGATACTGCATCACTGTCTCAGAGGCCACAGGTTTGTTTGTTTGTTTGTTTGTTTTTTGGATTTCCTTTTCAAAAAAGAAAGAGAAGGGTATACTCACAGGACAGAAGCAGATGAGCCAGTAGCTTTGAAATTAGGAAATGTTCAAATATTACGTGTCACAAATGACTTCCATGTTTGCAAAATCAACATGCAGTACAATTTCATGCTTATCTTGTCACAAACCATCCAACAAGAACAAACTAATTTGGAACATGAAGTGCTAGGGAACATCACTGTAGGAAAAACAAAACACTCTTGAATTCTTGTGGGAGCTCTGTACCTAATTGTGAAGCTGCCATGTTGTCTGTTTCTGCCCTTAGAAATAGAGATCCAAGCAAGCTTCCTGTATGATATTGTAGGAAAGTCTTAGCTTCTACTTTTCCAACAGTGGAGAACAATGAAAGGGAGAACTCTGGTGGTGTTCCCAAAAAAAAAAAAAAAAAAGGCAATCTGCAGGACTGAAAAACTTTGTATGCCCTCAGCATGACCCCCAACTGGTGAGGAACTCTGACAGGTCTAGAGTTGAGATAGTTCCCATTCCTTATACTAGAACTGATGGGGGGGGGATCTAAAAGGTCAAATGAAATAGTCAAATGAAAAAGAGTGTGGTATGGAAGCTGCCCCCTGCATTTTATTCCACTTATATGAGCTAATAGGGTTTTGGAAAAAGATGCTTTCTATACATTGGTTCCTTCTTCTTGTTCCCACCACAGGACTCCTGTATCCTTCTCCGTTGTAATACCTATGGGAAAAACATAAGCATTTATTGTGAGATAAGTGGAATTCAATTATGTTTCAGCACTTTTTCTGTCATAGCTCTCTAAAGAGTCTCTGACATTTATTACTCTTATTACTTCCATGCCTTTATTTTTATCTCAATAGACCTTTTTCAGGAACTCTTACCCCTTCACAGATTGCTGCCTTGTTGTGGTGAAGGGGCTTGAGTAATTCAGAGAAGTTATGGGCTATGCCGTGCAGGGCCACCCAAAATGGACATGTCATAGTGGAGAGTTCTGACTAAATGCAATCCACCTGGAGCAGGAACAGGCAAACCAGTCCAGTATCCTTGCCAAGAAAACTCCATAGACAGAAACAAAAGGCTAAAGGATATGACGCTGGAAGATGAGCCCCTCAGGTTGGAAGGCATCCAACATGCTACTGAGGAAGAGTGGAGGACAAGTACAAGTAGCTCCAGAGCTAATGAAGTGGTTGGGCCAAAGCCAAAGGGACGCTCAGCTGCAGATGCAGCTGGAAGTGAAAGGAAACTCCAATGCTGCAAAGAAAAATACTGCATAGGAACCTGGAATGCAGGTAAGTTGGATGTGGTCAAACAGGAGATGGTAAGAATAAACATTGACATCCTGGGCGTCAGTGAACTAAAATGGACGGGAATGGGTGAATTCAATTCAGACGATTATCATATCTACTACTGTGGGCAAGAATCCCGTAGAAGAAATGGAGTAGCCCTCATAATCAACAAAAGAGTGGGAAAAGCTGTACTGGGATACAATCTCAAAAATGTTAGAATGATTTCAATACGAATCCAAGGCAAACCTTTCAACATCACAGTAATCCAAGTTTATGCATCAACCACAAATGCGGAAGAGGCTGAAAATGACCAATTCTATAAAGGCTTCAACACCTTTTAGAACTGACACCAAAGAAAGATGTTTTTCTCATTCTAGGGGACTGGAATGCTAGAGAGTCAAGAGATAAAAGGAACAACAGGTAAGTTTGGCCTTGGAGTTCAAAGTGAAGCAGGGCAAAGGCTAATCAAGTTTTGTCAAGGGAACAAGCTGGTCATCACAAACACTCTTTTCCAACAACACAAGAGGTGACTCTACACATGGACATCACCAGATGGGCAATAACGAAATCAGATTGATTATGTTCTCTGCAGCCAAAGATGGCAAAGCTCTATACAGTCAGCAAAAACAAGACCTGAAGCTGATTGTGGCTCTGATCATTGGCTTTTAAAGCAAAATTCAACCTTAAACTGAAGAAAGTAGGAAAAACCACTGGGCTAGTCAGGTATAATCTAAACCAAATCCCTTATGAATACACAGTGGAAGTGAAGAACAGATTTAAGGAACTCGATTTGGTGGACAGAGTGCCCAAAGAACTATGGATGGTGTCTTGTTACATTGTACAGAAGGCAGCAACAAAAACCATCCCAAAGAAAAGGAAATGCAAGAAAGCAAAGTGGCTGTCCAACGAGGCCTTACAAATAGCAGAGAAGAGAAAGGAAACAAAATGCAAGAGAGATAGGGAAAGTTACAGAAAATTGAACACAGACTTCCAAAGAATAACAAGGAGAGACAAGAGGGCCTTCTTAAATGAACAGTGCAAAGAAATAGAGGAAAATAGTAGAAAGGGAAAAACCAGAGATCTGTTCAAGAAAATTGGAGCTATTAAAGGAACCGTTTGTGCAAAGATCTACATGATAAAGGACAAAAATGGGAGGGACCTAACAGAAGCAGAAGACATCAAGAAAGGGTGGCAAGAATACACAGAGGAATTATATCAGAAAGATTTGGATATACCGGACAACCCAGACAATGTAGTTGCTGACCTAGAGCCAGACATCCTGGAGAGTGAAGTCAAGTGGGCCTTAGAAAGTGTGGCTAACAACAAGGCCAGTGGAGGTGATGACATTCCTGTTGAACTATTTAAAATCTTAAAGGATGATGCTGTTAAGGTGCTACACTCAATATGCCAGCAAGTTTGGAAAACTCAGCAGTGGCCAGAGGATTGGAAAAGATCAGTCTACATCCTAATCTCAAAGAAGGGCAGTGCCAAAGAATGCTCCAACTACCGCACAATTGCACTCATTTCACATGCTAGCAACGTTATGCTCATAATCCTCCAAGGTAGGCTTCAGCAGTATGTGGACCGAGAACTCCCAGAAGTACAAGCTGTATTTCGAAGGGGCAGAGGAAATTGCTAACATGATCTGAATTATGGAGAAAGCCAGAGAGTTCCAGAAAAATATCTACTTCTGCTTTATTGACTACGCAAAAGCCTTTGACTGTGTAGACCACAACAAACTATGGCCAGTTCTTAAAGAAATGGGAGTGCCTGACCACCTTATCTATCTCCTGAGAAATCTATATGCGGGACAGGAAGCAACAGTTAGAACTAGATATGGAACAACTTGGTTCAAAATTGGGAAAGGACTACAACAAGGCTGTATATTATTGGTTCAAAATTGGGAAAGGACTACAAAAAGGCTGTATATTGTCCCCCTGCTTATTTAACTTATATGCAGAACACATCATGTGAAAGGCATGATTGGATGAATCCAAAGCCGGAATTAAGATTGCCAGAAGAAATATCAACAACCTCCGATATGCAGATGATACCACTCTGATGGCAGAAAGTGAGGAGGAATTAAAGAACCTCTTAATAAGGGTGAAAGAGGAGAGCGCCAAAATGGTCTGGAGCTCAACATCAAAAAAACTAAATTGTGGCCACTGGCCCCATCACCTCCTGGCAAATAGAAGGGGAAGATATGGAGGCAGTGACAGATTTTACTTTCTTGTGTCCATGATCACTGCAGATGGTGACAGCACCCACGAAATTAAAAGATGCCTGCTTCTAGGAAGGAAAGCGATGACAAACCTAGACAGCATCTTAAAAAGCAGAGACATCACAAAGGTCTGCATAGTCAAAGCTATGGTTTTTCCAGTACCGATGTATGGAAGTGAGAGCTGGACCATAAAGAAGGTTGACTGCCAAACAATTGATGCTTTTGAACTGTGGTGCTGGAGGAGACTCTTGAGAATCCCCTGGACTGCAAGGAGAACAAAACTCACCATTCTGAAGGAAATCAACCCTGAGTGCTCACTGGAAGGGCAGATCCTGAAGCTGAGGTTCCAATACTTTGATCATCTCATGAGAAGACTCCCTGGAAAAGACCCCAATGTTGGGAAAGTATGAGGGCAAGAGGAGAAGGGGACAACAAAGAATGAGATTTTTGGACAGCATCATCGAAATGGCCAACATAAATTTGACCAAACTCCAAGAGGCAGTGGAAGACAGGAGGGCCTGGCGTCCTCTGATCCATGGGGTCATGAAGAGCCGAATACAACTTAATGACTAAACAACAACAATGTGGTAATACTGAGAGGAGTTTAAAGAAGTTTGGGAAAACAGTTTAGATTTGTTTTCAGAGATGAAGATTGGAAAAGTCTGTGGAGGGGAAAAAGTTTTACATTGGGTTCTTGACTTAAGAACGGCTTGAGTTAAGAACATTTTGACTTAAGAACCGCTCTCATAGGAAAATATTGACTTGACTTAAGTACTTAGATTTGAGTTAAGAACTGAAAAAAAACCACGTGGGAGGCAGGGAAAGTGCAAAATGTGAACTTTCAGTTAACTGTTGGCCAGTGAAAAGGGTGCCTGTCTGCTTCCTCACTCCTCCCAGCGTTTAGAGAGTGGATTGGGAGTCTTCAGACTGCCTGGTACTGCCTGGACTGTATTTTCCCTGCCTTCCCTGAACCTTTCTTGACCTAAGAAAAAAAGAAAAAATATCCCCCTCTAGTGGTTGAAGGCGGAATAGCAGCTTCCCATTAGTTTCTATGGACGGAAAAGAGCAGATACGGATCAAATGGTTTTCAATGCATTCCTATGGGAAATGCAGATTTGACTTGAGAACTTTTTGACTTGAGAACCGCCTTCCAATACGGATTAAGTTCTCAAGTCAAGACCCCACTGTAAATCACTTTCAATGACTGTGAGAGAGCATTGCCACCTAGGCACACCGATGGCATTATTGTCCATTTAAATTGCATTATATAAACAAAAATCTGGATCTAAATTGTTAGAGAGGCTGCCTAACAGTACCTATTTACATTCTTGGTGACCCTGTCCTAGAGTATTTAATTTCTAGGTAAAGGTATATAGTGTGATATAATTGGAAATATAACATCCCATCATTGAGATGAAAGAATTTATTTTTTGATTCTAGTGCACTGTAGCAAGGAAATAATTACCTTCCTATGTGTAGCAAATCATCACTCAGTCTTAGAAAGCAGTTGCAGATCTTTCAATACACCCTTGGGAATACAGAATGTGGAAATTAGAATTGATAGAAAAGCTGACAGAATACTCACAATTAATGTAACAGAACCGCAACAGATGTATTTTGTAATACCTGGCTCACTTTTATTCAGTGTTGTAATAATTATGCAGAGTTTTTCAGCGATCCTCCAAGTTCCCATGTTGATTTATGGACAGATGTGCTGACTTAAATTGATTAATACCATCTGATGCTCTTAATGAGTTTTATGGTTCATATAGTTAGTACAATGTACATATTTATTTTAAATGAAAATTTTAAAAAATTAAAAATGCACACAAATATGCTTCGGTCAGTGGGGGAAAAGTGCTAAGAATAAGCATTTGGGCCAATGCATACCCAGATACAAAAACATTCCCATGCATTAAAAAAATCTTACAACCTGATAAGGAACTGGGGTGGAACAGGAGTGCTGACAGGCTTCTAAAGAGCACAGTGAAAATGAAACAGACACACATGGTACATACATGGTTCACTTGCTTCATACCATGGCCATCATTGAAATGCCACCTTAACACTGCATAGTCAAGAGCAATTAGAATTGTTGAAGAAAGGTAAACAATGATCCACTACTGATTGACTAAGAAAATACTAGATTCACACTGGCATTGTGGCAATTTTAAGGAACAACCCAGAAACATCTTAAGATGTGAAGATTAATAGGAAAATAATGTGAGGCCTCCACTCCAGAGCCAAAATCAATATTCAAAGCAACCCAATATTCACAGAACACCAGTAAATATTACAAGGAAAAAAAATCTGAGATGAAAACTGGTTTCTAACTCCAGAAATGCATCTCCTAGTAATTATCTGAGGGTTAAAATATCAACTTGATTTAAGAATCGGTATAAAAATAATTACCTTCCATGAATAAATCAAGAAGCAAATTTTAACATACTTGTTAAAAGTTTGAAGTTTCCTAACTGGATAGAATAGTAGTTGTTAAAATAGACATAGTACTGGTTTGTCTGTTTTTTAAATATTTATTTAAATATTGCCTGTCATCCTTAATTATGCAATTCTATGCAAATCAGAAAATGTCATAAACAAAGCCAAGAATGTTCAACAAAGTCATGCAATCATACAAAAAAGAACCAAGGAAGAACTGAATGTCTTCTCATTTATAATACTATTACAGAGGTGCCTTGCTTAACGATTACCTCGTTAAATGACGAAACTGCTTGACGATTAGGTTTTTGCGATCGCAAAACAATGTTCTAATAGGAAAAATTCCCTTCACGATGATCGGTTCCCTGCTTCAGGAACCGATTTTTCACTAGATGATGATTTTAAAACAGCTGATTGGCAGCTCTAAAATGGCCGCCCACTGTGCAAAATGGCTCCCCGCTGTGCTTTAGGATGGATTCCTCTCTATACAGGCACCGGAAAATCGCTGCCCTATGGAGGATCTTCACTTTACGATGAGGCATTTATGTCACAAAAGGGTGACTACTGGTTCTTTTGTATCCCAGGAACAATAACATTAAACAGCAAAGAACCTCACAAGACACATTAATAAATGCAAAAATATCTATACTTTATTACCTATTGATTACAATTCTAAATAAAGGGGTTTTGTGCATTCAGCACATTCACACCACATACATACTCACCAAAGAGAGAAGAATTCTTTATTTGCATTGTCCAAGTTCCAAAGAAAGTAGTTGGTTCCAAAAGCCTTTTGGCCTCAGCAGACGGATAGACTAACAGTCAGACTAACAGTCAGACTAATATTTGCCCAGACCCCTCTTCTTATATTCTATTTAGGCAGTTTTTTAGTAGAGCACACACAGAAGAGATTCCTTTGTCTCAAGTTGCTCACAGGGCATGTGTGGCAGAGATTTCTTTAGATATATGGTCCTTATAACTTATTGTGAAGTTGGAATGCTTAACATGTCTTCCATCACTTAGTGGACAGGTGTGGAATCTGCTTTGCTCTGGAGGATCTCCGTACCAGGGTCTTCTTAATCCCCTTGACTCTACTCCCAGTGGCAGATGGTTTTTGTCAATTTAGTTCAGAATGTTAACAGTTCAAAGGTTGAATCTCTCACAATGAGGGCTAATAGCCAGAAATACAAAGTCCCATAGTTCCTCTGGTTCTGTTGGTCTCCATCTTTGTGTCTTAACTCTCTCTGGTTCTTCACCTGATCCAGGCCAAACATGCACACACCTGACATTTAGCCCACTGGAATGCATTGAACCGGTTTTCAATGCATTTCAATGAGCTTTTTCGTTTCGCTTGACGAGGATTTCGCTTAACAGTGATTTGAACGGAACGAATTACTGTATCCTTGTCAAGCGACGCATCACTGTATATATCTGTGCCGCTATGTAAGTCTGCCTTGATAGTTCTGTTTTAAACTGAACACACAGAGAACAAGATGTGGTAACTAACCTTTATCGATTATTCTGTAGATTTCTCTATTGAGGGTTAAAACAAAAACACCCCATGAGCTATGAACTGGGAAGAGCTGAATAAGATACATGTGACTTGTGGAGTGAGGATGGACATCACCCTCAAATTTTACATCCCTCTCCTTTTTAGTCACAAGCACCTGTGTTGGAAAATCAGATATTTTTAACAGAACTTCAGAGGTAAAACTCCAATCAAAATCATCTTAACACATTTTCAATGCATTTGGAAAATGATACTGGCACAAAAGGGCTTCTGAGGTATTTCTGTTATGAAGGAAATCATTGGTAAAATAAAAGGAAAACATGGACGTGATGCAGGGAAGAATGGAGAGATTGTAACAAAAGGGATTCAGTGGAAGTGTAGTGTGTCAGCTTCAAACTGACAACTGGCAAAGATCCACTAATTCATGAGGGAGGGGACAGAGATGAGTTTTTCTTTTTTCTTTCCTCTCCAACTGCATGCAACTATGAGGCAAAGGATTTGGACACCTCCCGCCCTCACAAAACACATCAGATCAGTGTGAGAGATGATGTAGGAAAACTATAGGAGGAAGGGGGAATTGGCTGAAATTGTTTCCTTGCTTTCCTTCTTCAGAAACCTCTTCAGATCTTTTGCTAATATGTGTGGGGCTGGTAGAGCCCAATGGGCACAGACAGCCCCACCAGAAAGAAATTAACATGTCAAGAGCGGTGAATTTGTAGAAAAGTCGGCGTCAGGGACCACCAACCCCCACCCCTAAACAGAAATGGAGTTCAAGCAACCTTCCATTTCAATTTTCCATCCCCCCCCATCATTTTCAGAGGCAGTGTGACTCAGGGTGTTCCTATGGGATGAAAACTGCTCCCCCCACAGCCTCTGAAGTTACCTATCCTAGCATCAATGGGTGGAGCAATTCTATTCATGGAATACATTGTCTAACTTGTTGGATAGATCAGTGAGTTAGAGCAGTGGTTCTTAACCTTTGTTACTCAGATGTTTTTGGACTGCAACTCCCAGAAGCCTTCACCATCAGCTCTGCTGGCTGAGGTTTCTGGGAGTTGCAGTTCAAAAGCACCTGAGTAACAAAGGTTAAGAACCACTGAGCTAGAGCACCTGGCTGTGAAGCTAGGAGTCTTGAGTTAAAGATTTCATTGGGCCTTCTTGGAGAAGAGCTAGCTTGTATAGCCTAGGGCAGGCTACGTAGTCCCAAGGGAATTCCCAAGAATTCAGGAATGGCAAATTGCTTCTGAACACTCTAGACCCAGGAAACCCTGGAAAGGGTCACCATAAGTCAGAACTGCCTTTTTGACACATAGTTAAATTAATAGGCTGTTTAACTCCAAACCATTATAAACAATGGCATTGGGAAGAATGCTGTTTCCCCAGTGCTGTATATCCCTAGGAGCTGCTTGTATGCAATTTTTAAAGGGTGGATATAGACTCCTAAACAGATATTTAAATGGCTATGCTTACTAAAAATTTGGAATGGAAGACTGTAAATAAGTACATTTACAGGAAAGGTAAAACATTTTTGTAGTTTATGGAAACAGAAATAGTTGGGCTCTAGTCAAGTACAGCAAATTTATGCCCTGTTTCATGATACTGAGCAGAAATTGCTGAATCCTCCTTTTCTCTGATTGGTATTTGATTTGAGATATTTTAAGTGTATCTCCACAATAGGATTTGTTCATTATCTGTAGCTTTGGTAACAAGAAATGTGGATGGAGTTCTATATTCCATATGTACATGCGGAGAACAAAGACAGAGAAAAAAGAGAGAAATCAATGAATGCTGAAGGATGCAATTTTATGCCCAGAATGATTGTAACACTTGTACAATCAGCAAATTTGACTCCATGAAGTGGAGTATATTTATTTGCATGTTTCTCCAAGGAAAGCAAAACAAAGCCTTCCCCTACTTGGTAAAAGCTTTTGTCCTGATGTATTTGTTTTCTACATGGAAGATGGTATGTGAGTGGCCTTAATGGGCAACCTTCATACATGTGGTGCCTCTACCACAGAGTGCTATGGCACTGCCAAGGAAAAGCCTTATCGCCTGGTACAACTGATTGTAGCAACTGGCTTCAGCGGAATATGTCTGCCATGAAAAATGTGCCACATTTTAGGATCTGCACAATGTATTAATGGTTTTTTCATAATACTCAAATCCCCACATTTCTCCCACTGTTTCTCCTCTATTTTTTTCCTAAAGCAGAGACAGAAAATTGTCATAATATCCTTTTGGACTATTTAGGGTTGACAAATGAAATTCTGATCCATTGTTGCCAATGATCATGAAACCTTTCCCCAGCTTTTTTCCCCAATAGTGCACATTACACTTTTAAATACATTCTAGTACAATTAACCTACTGGCTACGCTGCCTGTCCTCAGAAAGATGTTTCTCAATTATGTTGTCTTGGGCACCACGAGAGTTCCCTAAGGTTACAGGGAAGAATAACTGTTATCACAGAAATTACAGCAAATAGAGAGATTACATTACGGCAGCTGTAGGCAAATATGGAGTCTAAAACCACCCATGTACTAGATTAAAAATAAACCCAAAGCCCCAATTCATGTTGCAGTCATATTTCAGAAAGACGTCTGTGAGCTGTCTCGCCAAATGTAAGGTAATTTCACACTCTGAGTGTATTCAAGTGCTTTTTAAACATGCACATTTTTAGTGTTTAAAAATGTATGCAATACAAGACTGTTTTTGTGATCATGCTGCTGTTTGAATAAATATCAGACTTCACAATGAATTCAGTTTGTACAGCATTTTTATGATATTTCTAGAGTTGTACAGAAGCCCTCTCAGGAATTTTGCTAGTCAGATGAGAACTTAATTTTGACTCTTTTGTGATTTTGTATCTTTCCTTTGTTCCGTGGACAAGGTAGGACTCCTTTGGGGCAAGAGCCCAGGACCTTGTTCAGCAGAATAAGCAGGGGAGACCTCCAAAGGCTTGAGCACCCCACCACCACCACCAAACAATCATGTCCAGAACTTGACAACATTGAGTTGCACAATGACTTCTTAGGAGGTTGCCTAAAGGGAATGGGGCAACATTGGCGTTTTCACTGAATAGAGAATTGCACCACTGGACTGGGACTTCCAAATGGACTCCAGATGGTGATGGGGAACTGAAAGAGGGTCAACCCAGAGAAAGAGTCCAACTGAGCTGTTCTCCATGGACCCCATGGGACCTAGCCTGTGAGAGGAGATATTGGGGACCTCCCCACCCCAGAGCTAGTAAGACCGGATTACCAGGCTGGGCCTCTATCCTTGGCAGACTGACCCACCAAAAGAGACAGCTTCAGTAGGAGCAGCTGTGCTTGAACTGAGAAAGGGAATGGGATTTCCTGAACCAGCAAGTGACATAAAGGCAAAGGAGGAGGAGGCGGCTGATGTGAGAGTGTGAGAGAGGAAGGTGCAGAAGAGGACTGAAGTGGCAACTTGGTTGGGGACGTGGCTTCCTAGATCAGCCCATGATTGAGAAACCAGACCAAACAAGGGCCAAAAGTCAAACCCAGCTTTGCCCCCCCCCCCGTCATCACCTAGGCTGGCTCAGCTCCAACGCTGGCTGTGGCAGTGCCAGTTCAAATGACTGAGACAGTTGGAGTGGAATCTTCAGGCACAGAAGAATCCACACCCAAGTGCTGTAGGATCAGGGCACTGGGCAAGAAGAGAGGCAGACTAACCCTAGCACCAAAGTCTTTGTGAACCCTTGTGTGAGGAGACTGATTAAGTGAGCAGAGGCAAGGGGGAGAAGAGAACCACGCTGCCTAGACTGGAAGGATGGTCAGCATCCTGCATCAGACCTAAGTTGGAGGGTCTGTGTATATAGTTCCACAATAAAAGTCTTTTGGGAAAAGAAAAATAGCAGCTAGCACCCCACCCCACTGACCAGCAATACCGAGAGCAGTAGGCAAGGAAAGAACCATAAGGGCTCCATCAGTGGGAGTCCCCATGGTATAGACACTGAATCTTCTTGTGATGTTCAGGCTAAGACAATAAAATTGGTGACTTCACACCTTATATGGAAGCATGTCCCTAGCCAATATGTTTTTATTATATTAATTACATGAACTGTTTCATGTTATGTTACTGTCATGTCCATTTTAAATCCCTAGAACAGTCCTTTAAAGGGAATGTGGCACCGCCGGCATGGGGGGGGGCCATATATAGGGTTCCCCCCACATACCTTTAATCTTCCATTGTTAGAGGAATGGTATTCTGCAGCTGTTCTCACTAAGCTGGAAGCAATTTCTGAAGGGTCCTTCAGCATCCCAATTGAAGCAGGATGTGGTGATTCTGCCCGTGCTAGCCAGATGTGCAATTATTCTTGCAAATATAATTGGTGACCAGTTTGTATGATGACTGGCTATGAATGATTGAATAATATATGTGTATAGGTTGAGGTCTAATGTGATTGGCAGATGGAGAATAGAAAATGGAGTGCTGGGCTGGATGTTGATTGGTTGGTGTGATTGGAATATATTGGGAGGTGGCAGCTGACAGGAAGTTTTGAGAGTCAATTTGTAAAGGTCTGTTGAAGAATTTGGCAGAGAGCATAATCAGAGTTAGAGTTAGAGAGAGAGAGAGAGAGAGAGTTACCATTACCTTCCCACCAAGGTGGTACCTATTTATCTACTTGCATTTGCATGCTTTCGAACTGCTAGGTTGTTAGGAGCTGGGACAAATGACAGGAGCTTACTCCGTCACATGGATTTGATCTTATGACTGCTGGTCTTCTGACCTTGCAGCACAGAGGCTTCTGCAGTTTAACCCGCAGCACCACCATGTCCTTACTGCTATCTGTAGCTCCTCAAATCAGTTGTCTGAGACAGCTGCCTTATTCTGTTCAATAAGAGTGGCCAAGCAACTGGTGGATACCAAAGTTCATGACAAAAATGGATAGGAGTGTGCAATTTAATCCTCAGTAATGGTAAAACAAATTCTTAAATAAGTTATTGGGTAATTGCACGATAAAGTGACTTTATAATTGGGCAATCAATTGTCTGTGTGAATAAATTGAACTTTAAAAGACACAATACTGCATTTTGAAATCTGGGTTGACATCTGCCCAGCTATATTCTTCCATCACTTAATGGTGCTTGTTTTCCTGGTTTAATTATGTTCTTGTCTGTGCAGTATATGGCAGTCTGGAAAAACTTTAATGTGAATTTACACGGGGCAGAATGTTATGGCTAGGACTTAACTAGACCATTTGGGTTAGCATTTTGTCTGAGCCCCTGAATACCTGCTGGATCCCAGGGTGGCTGTTCCAAAGGAATGCTCTATGTGTTTGCCATAGACAAGCAAATTCCATGCTCCTTAAGCATGTGAAACCAGGGACAAGAAATGTTTGTTTTTCAGACTACAGGTCTCAGAAACCCTGGCTGAGGGCTTTCTGGGAGTTGTAGTCAAAGAGGAAAAACAAGATTTCCCCATCTTTGTGTGGAAATATCCATGTGGACCTCAGAATCTTAGCTCTGAAGTTGCAGGTAGACAGTCTGATACTTTTAGAAAGGTGGAATAATGACACAATATGGAACACATTGCAGAATAATATCTGTTCTCTCTTTCTCTCTCTCTCTCTCTCTCTCTCTCTCTCTCTCTCTCTCTCTCTCTCTCACACACACACACACACACACACACACACACACACACACACACACACACACACATGTGCTTAAAATAAAATTGGCTTAACATAAAATTGGAAGTACTTTTGTAAAACTAGGAGGAGAAAGAGAAATGACTATTAATAAGGTGGGCTGACCTGGGAATTTGGCAGTTGACAGTTTTGGTACTCTGTAATTTCTGGTACTGTTATTGTACCTTATTTATCACTAGTGTAATTTACTCTTTTACCAAGAGCAATGAGTCAAACTAGACAGTAAAATAATATGTATGTCTTCTGATTAACTGGCTTCCCCTCCCACAATGAGATTTCCTCAAAGATATATATGCAGTTTTGAAATAGGAGAGCCCAATGAGATTTACTTATCCTATCCAAATAGATGGGACTGACACAACCATCCAGAAAATATCCCAAGGAATAACATTCCAGAACCCATTCCAGACAGAAGATCAATATTGCACAAAACAGTCCAGAAAGGTGACCTCTGAGTAGGGCAGTTGAATGACATTCACCTAACCCATCTGACTAGAGGTGACTAATGCAACAAGTCACAAAATGTGGCCAGGAAAAACATTCCAGTAGCCATTCCAGGCAGAAAATTTATACTGCACAAAATAGCCAGCAATAACAACTTCCAAGTAAGATAAAGACAGTTCATCTGGTACCTCCAGAAAGATGGAATAGGGACACAATAATAAAGGTGCTTTATTAACCTTTAATAGGTTTAGTAGATCCCAACAGGAGAGTCTCACTGATCATTCTCCTAGACAGGACTGGGTTTACTTCCCAGAGTCAGTGGTGGATGTATTTTTTAGTACTCTGCAACCCATAGGGTGCCACACTGTTTTTCAGTTGCTGGAAACGTACCATTGTCGTTTCAGCTGTGTTTTATGTAAGAATCATATACTTAGCAGCCAAGTGGGAACATAATTCTCTCAGAAATGGAGGTCTGTGGTTCCTGAACACTATGTTTACAGGACCTTGTGCCACCACACAAATGCCAGAGGCTGTAGGCAGCCCCGGCGCATCTCCTGTATACCTGTGCCGCAAATGCTGTACTGAAGACCACCACAAGGGGTTGCACTAAGCAAGTCCCATGACTGGAGAGATTAAAAGAACCTGATTGGTCTAATCCCCACTAAGATCACGACCCAAAATAGGAGTGTGCTGCAGCACATCTGGACAGAGTCCCAGAGCTGGAAGTGCACTGCTTATTAGGGAGAATGTTCAGTGGCCATGAGATAGTGTATATATGAGAAAAAGCTCCTGCTGGCAGACCATGAAGGGAAAGAGAAAGAGCATTATCAATAAAGCTGTTCAGTTACGGCATGAGTATTGCTTGAACAACTGTTGATCTTACAGGATGTCCTGTGGAAACCCCTGCTTCTAACCTAAACTTCCATAGCCACCACCCATTGGAAAGTTTCTGGTGAAACAGGAATTCATACCAGATGTCAGCAGCTGGAACGAGTGGGATGTAATGCCCTCATAAATGCAGTCCAATTCATTCTTCAAAAAGTCTAATGAGGTCACATGTTCCACAAAACTATTATTTCTGAATGTATTAGGTAACATAGGCAGCAGTTAAGATATAACTCTATAAAAATCACTATTAAAATAATAAGGTAATTTAAAACATTAAAATAGCTTGAGGGGAAAAAACAAATCATTTTAAAGATATTAATTTTCAGGCTTTATTAAGCATATTGTTAATACTTACTATAAACAAATCTGAACATACATTGTCTGTTAATCAAATTAATTAGTAATATACCTTTCATAATGTGACGTTAATAAATGATAAGGCACTATCTTCCTAATAAAAGACAGTCTTTAGTGAGAATTAATCACCCCAGGCAAAGTCAAACATTACTAGGGTATGATTTTCTTATTCACCAGATTAAATCCAGATTGTCTGAACAGTACACGGTCAAATCAGCCTCACTTGAAACTTTGGCAAGGAATTCTGCTTTTTAATAGAGTAAACATGTGGACTCCATTGTGCTGCAGCCAACTTCTGGAATTAAGTTATGCTAATTCATCCACTCATCTCAACAGCAGAAATGAACATTCAAGGAAGAAAACTTTCTGATAAGAGGAAGCTCTCAGTGATTTTTATACCACTGAGCCAAATGTTCTCTTATTTTGCTTCAAAAGTAGTTATTTCAAGGGGACGGCACAAACCACTCCTAATTCTAATTCTCCCTGGTTGTCTGACTGCCAGTGAGTTCCCCTTCCTGTTAAATTGGCATAATGGGTTGAAATGGACATGAACATTGTTTTTGGGCAGATCTTCAGAAGTAGACCAAATCAAGGATATTTATTCAATTTTGGAGCAACTACAGGGTAGAGCAAAGACCTGCTGTTTGCCCCCCAAACAGAGCAATCCTGCAACAATCCTTCTTATTCCATTCAGCTTTTGTTGGGTTAAAAACTGGTCTGTGATTTGAATTGAGGAAAGCAGAAATTTAAACAAATACACTGTGCTTCTAGGTGCCAAAAGAGAAGAGGAGTGAAAACTGAATGCCCCAATGAAGCCCAAAAGCTTTCTTGGACACTCCGACTACAGAGGTGCTAGGGAGAACCCAGAGGAGAGTGCTATCTATTCTCTTGCAGCCACAGCACCAGCCATTTTGCAGGGCTGTGAGAGGAAGCGAAAAAGTTGTGTTGCTGCTTTGAGTACCTTTGTGCATATTGGAACTGTCTCCTTTGTCTTCCTTTTCTTCACTCCTTCGATCAGTGTACTCAACTGAACTCTTACATTAGGATTAAGTGATTGTGTGTTTGTGGAAGGATGTTTGGGCTTTGACTGGATAGGTCACTGTCAACAATTAGGGCAAAATGCTCTGTCTTTTCTCCCAACTATCACAATTTTTCTTCTTTTCTTTTTAAAATTTTGGTGCAGTGGTGCAAACATCACTCCTCTACCAGCCTCCTTAATCGTGTGGGCTTTCTTCCCTCCTGCTGTTTCTTTCTCTCTTGAACCCCAAGATTTTTTTACAGCGGTGCAGTACCACACAGTTCTTGCAGGCCTTAGTGCCATACAGAAGGGAGGGAAGTTTCTTGTTCCTTGATCAAGGAAAAATCAGGTTTCCTACCCCCCCTTCCCCTGCAAATGTTAAGGTCTGCAACATCTCGGAAACAGATGTTACCACATGGCCTATCAGATCCTTGCTTCTTGCATTTCAGTCCCATATATGATGACATTTTGAGGGACAGAAAATTGAAAATGGACACCATTCATTTTCCAAGTTCACGTGTTTTGCTCCAGCATGATATTGGTATCTGCTACTTTTCTTACTGCTTATGTGTCAATCACACACCATCCTTCTTGTTGCTAAACTGAATGTAAACCTACTGCCCATGGCCACATAGATTTCTTTTCTCTAACCAGTAAGAAATGTGTCAACATTCTCTTCTAGAGGACTTATAATACTGTGGTGCCCCGCATAGCAACGATAATCCGTGCCGAAAAAATCATCACTATCCGGATTCGTCGCTATGCAGGGGGAAAAAAAACCCCATAGGGACGCATTAAAACATGTTTAATGCATTCCTATGGGGGAAAAACTCACTGCTATGCGGAAATCCTCCATCCGGCTGCCATTTTCGCTGCCCGGTAAGCGAGGAAAGGGCGTGAAAACACTGCGGGTGGCCATTTTTTCTGGTTGCCATTTTGAAACCGCCGATCAGCTGTTTTTAAAACATTGTTATGCGATAATCGGTAAGCGAAACGCTTACCTATCATCGCAAAGCGATGTTTACCCATTGAAAACATCGCAATGTGATTGCTATGCGGATTCGTCATTAAACGGGGCGCTTGTTAAGTGAGGCATCACTGTATTTGTGATGTTCCTTAGCATTGTGAATGTTTAAGGGGCTTACAGGTAGACTAAGAAGTGTAATTAGTTCATTTATAGAAATTTATAGAGCAGTGGAGAAAATGCTGAAATGCTTCTTCAGATTGTCACTTGCTCCTCATTTCAGACAGTTTTGCTTGACCCTCATGAGAGAAAACACTTTTCCCAGTGGAGCATGGTACATCTCCAATATGTGACCATTTTAAGGTCTTAAAAGTTCTAGATATAAAAAATAGGTATGTGATCTATTCATAGCAACAAAGTCCAAAGTTAGGCAATATCTTGATTATAAATTTTAGTGACCCCGTAAAGATATTGCCCAATCCTGGACTTGAAAGTTCAAGAATACCACTTAGAACAGCCTATGTCTGCCTCAGAAACTAATTTCTCTTGCTTTGTGAAAACATCTAGCATTATGAGATTAATCAATTAAACTATAATTGTGCACTGCAAAAACAAACCACTGCAAACTTAGTGTTTATTAAGTAATGTAATCCATAAACACTACCTATCACTGTCACTGAATGGTTCTTTTTTGTTAATCGAAAGGAAATTGTTCAGCATATTTTATTTATAGCCTCACAGCAGAATATGAAATATTTATTAGTTCCTCCATAACAAGAAGACAATTTAATGAACAGCTACAATAAATATGACTGGACAGAGTTGTGTTTATTTTTTAAAATATGACTTATAGCTAAAGAACTGATGATGATCACGATGACGATGATAGTGATAGTAATAGTAGTAGTAATAATAATATTGAAATTGCAAAGATTTCTTTAACAAAATGATTAGGGAAGAAAAGGAAAAAGAATCTTTAGCTAATTAGTCTAAAGCTCGGTAGTTCCAAAGTTCATCTGCTATACTTAAAAAAAAAGGAGAAAAGCTTTCTGTATGCTCACTGTAGCAATAAATTACATGATGCTTTATAAATTACAGTTAAAGATGACAGTTTGCTTTTCATTTGCAATACAAAGGGGGAAACGATAAGGATTGCAATCAACATCAAACCCTAGCAGAATAAGGGGTTTATAAAAAGAAAAGCCAGAACAAGAACACAAGGCCAATCTATTCTTGGTGACTGTATTAGCAAAGCACATGATTCGAAATTTAATATCAAATGAGTGTTTGCCTTATATTTCCAAATTTCTTATAACCACTGAAAATAAAGCCCTATTCAAGTGCACAGAGAATGGTCAATCCAAGAGAGCGCGTGTTTGGAGGGGGGAATGATGGTGAGTCTCTTTCTCCTCTGTCTTTGTTCTCTACAGGAAGGGTGAGATGGTCTGAAGAGGAGACAGTCGGGGCTGCTCCTGTTCTCCACTAAGAAAACCAACCCTCCTATGAAAGAAGCCCATAGGTGGAAGAAACTCTTCTTCTCAGACTACTGGTTCCCACACAGAAAGAAAGCCAAAGGAGCAGGGGAGGTAACCGTCTTTCCCTCTTTGCACATTCATTTTGAATGCCTCAATATGACGCTTCTTGTTTGGGGTATGTACCTCTACAACATTACAGATTTTTAAAGTTTTGAATAGAACAAAGACACCGTAAACAGGTCCCTTCTCTTAAGAAGTTCCTGGTGGGTGCTTTTCTAGGCTTTACTGATACCGTACCTATTTTCTGTAGACATAATCAACTCAAAATTAAACCACTGTGCAACGGCAATGAAGGGTGTAATCCAGTCTTCAATTTTATAACTTTTTCTTTCTTCTCTCTTTTTTAAAGTTTTAAAAAATGTGGTTTATTGGTCTTTTGGTTGAGGCTGTTGTCAAAGATCCTAAATGGATTACTTTCATTTCTTCCTTTCATGTGTTGTAACTTCTAATGTCCAGTGCCTACTGTAGGAAAAAAAAACCTTCCTTTTTTATATAGCGGTATCACTTTTTACTGCGTGCTCATGGGGCTTTTTTTTAAAAAAAACTTTTTAATTCACAGGATCAAATGTTCAAGAAGTCTCATAACTGGAACATAACTTCACTCCAGCAGTTTTAGAAAAAGAAACTCTTGAGTTGGCTATAGTATTTTTTTTGATTATCTGAAGCCAAGTAGAGATGATTACACCGCTATCCATCACCCCAAAGAAAGAGAGATGAAACCATCAAAGGCTTGCTACTGTTTACTTTGTACTTGGAAGAAGGACCAGTGCTGGTACGCATCCTTGAACCTGGCTCTGTTAGTCGGTCTTGTCCAACTAACTATAAAGGCTTCGAACATCTTGGCACAATGTCTGCTGCCAACCCACAAAAGAGACATGTTTCATTGCTTTTACTTTTTATACTTGGATTGGTTCCAGTGTCTCTGTTTCATCTCTCTTTCTTTGGGGTGATGGATAGCAGTGTAATCCTCTCTGTTTGGCTTGCAATACTATTGTTCTTTGAAGAGAGCCAATGTGGAATAGCGGATAGAGCGTTGGACTAGAAATCAGCTTACCTGGCTTTACATCCTTACTCAGCCATGGAAACTCATCGGGTAGGGCTGGCACTGGTAAACCACGCCTTAAACATCTCACATGCCTTGAAAATCTTATGAGGTTTGCTATAAATCAAATGTGACTTGATAGCCCTACACCAAAATGCACAGACATACGTACATGCACACACACACCCGGTAAGGGGGGGTATGCAATGCCTTTTCTCTCAGGAGCACAAAAAATGCACTTGCATAACTGACTTCATTTTGAAATATGCTTAATGCTTTTTTAAAACCGGGCAAACCAAGCCATATCGTTTACCAACACAAAATGACTCTGCTCTATTCTTCAGTCTTGCTGCTTTACAATATGGATTTCTCCCAACCCATGCAGCAATTCATACTGTTCACAAAATATGGTAGTCTGGCATTCATATCCCTTCTCTGCCTGTGTGTGATGATGCCACCTAAATGACAAGTCCATCCCCGCATTAAGTTTGGGATTGCTGTTTAAATTTTCAGGAACAGGTGGCGCCTTTATGCGACCATTAAGAAAATAAAACAAAACAAAACAAGAAACAAAAAACAGAGAACTTTCCATGATAAACCATCTTCTTCAAGGCTGGATCTCAAGTTCTTATGGGTAGTTCCAACATTATATGCTGTTATTGATGTCCTAAATTCACATGGCTGATGTTGAGGCCAGGTTAGCTTCTTAGTTGGAAATGGCTGCAGTCTGCAAGTTGGTATCAAGGTCCTCCACAGCTGTCAGTCTGGAATTTTCAACATTTGGGAATTTGCAGCTTGATACCAACTTGCAGACTACAGCCATTTCCAAGCTAAGAAGCTAATCTGGTCTCAGATTTTGGAACCACTCACGAGAACTTGATGCACAGCCTTGAAGAAGGTGATTTATCACCAAAAGTTTGTTGTTGTTTTTAATATTTATAATGGTCAAATAAAAGTATCACCTGTTCCTGCATTTGTATTGTTTCAATGATCAGAAGGCCTTTTTCTGATTTTTTCCTTAACTGTTCAAATTTGTGAACATAGAGTTCTTCTCTTGGAATAACCCTATCACCAGTCCGGGCACAGAGCCTGTGTTCCCTTTTACTCTGCTTCTATTACTTTGCTAAAGCTAATGACGTACTTCATGCCACCCTTTAAAAAGTGATGTTTCTGGTGAAACACAGCTTTGTTTCCTTTGCTGAATACTACATAAACCATGTGCCATAGAACCATTCATCAATATATATATATGGGAGTAGCCTACTATCTATAAAGTAATTAGCTGAGTTTATAAGCTAAAAAGGAGTTTTATTTAAAATTCATAAAGAAACAAAAAAAAGTTTAGTATACAGGTAAAGATAAAACATGAAAACAATGGTTCGAGTTGTCAGGTTGTTCATCTTACATCCACAACTCTTTATTTGTCTACTTAATTTTAACACTTTCTGTTCTTTATATGTATATATACTTGTTTTAGCACAAGTAGCAACAAGACCATATTTTTATTCATAACCTGTTTTCAAAATAAACCACACTCACTTATTATTCTCTCTTCCCCACTCTGACTCAGTCCTAACTCACAACTCTCCTTCATGCACACTCTTATATACAAAACAAAATTTCTCTAGCCAGCAACAACACACACCCATCAGCTAACAGTTCTGTTCACAAACATTCTCTTACACTTCCCGGCTGTCATAACTATCACTTCTACTTCATTCATAATGTAAAACAAATGTATGCATAAAGTTTTGTTTCAAGACTACTTGTTATATAAGTATAAATCTAGGACTCCAATTTTGTAATAGCAGGATGATAAGCTCCTCAGCTGACTTCGAAAGCAAGAGAAGAGCCTATTACCAAGTCACTCATAATGATCAAATTTGGAACCCGATTCATCTTTTTTAGAAACACAGCCACATCAAAGTAATATTTAAGTAACATTTGTTACCTTTACCAAGAAAAAGAAAGAAATACAACAAGAAAAATCAATAGAACTGATGGATATGACTCATCAATATGAGTCAAATTCATAAGCAAATAACTTAAGACATCATCAGTCAAGAATGAAATCAATAGATTAAAATTCAACAATGTCTGCCTGAGATACTAGCTATCTATCTGCAGGAACCTTCTGTAATTACAGTGAGGATGTATCAGCATCCTTTATATATGAAATGCAATCAAGACCATGAAACATTGGAGAAATCTTGCAGGATTTCATCCAGATCCTTCCACTTGATTCTTCTAATTGTAGAAGCTGATTTGGGGCTTAAAACACATGGTTGCTTTCTACCAGGATTCCTTGCCTTCTGTCCAAGACAGCTCTTGGACTTGGGAGGCCATGCAGCTTTTATTCACCTACTGAGTTGAGGTAATAGGAAGCTTTGGTGGGGAGGAAGAAATCAGAGTGATTTCTAGCTTCAAAGCAGTCTGTAGAACCTGCTAACTAGTATTTTTATTTAAGGCAGTTCAAGCAGTCCAGCCCTCTAGAATATGAATGGAAGAAGTTGTGTTTTTTTGTTTTCCAACATAGCACATTTTCTTATATGCTATCAACATATTTCAGTACTTTCAGAAAGGAGGGGTAAGGGAGAGAGGGATTTTGAAACTCTCATGGCAGTTTTCTGGATCAAAGCAATGTCCTCATCCCATAGGTATCAATTCAGCTCTTTGAAAACATTCAGGTTAATAAGATTTACTCGTGTTAATATAGGTTGCAATGCCATTGCCTGTGTTGCAGCTCAGATCTGTTTGACACCTCCCCTTCTGTGATCTCAAGAGATACAGACAGGTTACAACTAGTTGGGATAAAGACTCAGAAACATTTGAGAGAATCCTGGCTTCAACAGAAGCTTCAGTGTCCTCTATTTTTTTTAAAGGATCCAAAACATAACAGAAATTGAAAACAAAGAGCACTGAAGATTGCTGCATGATGAAGAACTTGTACACATTGGCTGAACAATGATTGCTTAACGTAGTAAATCACAACTTGAGGAGACCCATTGAATCGGTGGGTACGTAATTTAATGCATCAATTCCTCTTTAAGTTCCCTTGATTTAATGGCCCTACTCTAGTTATGACTTACCACATTAAGCACCAGGATTTCAGCCATAAACTCCCTTTCAGGTGAGTGTACTACATATAACTGGGCTGGGTTCTACGTGGGGCTACCTTTGAGATTGCTGCGGAAACTACAGGTGGTGCAGAATGCGGCGGCCAGACTACTCAGTGGGCTGAGAAGATACCAACATATCTCCCCCACTCTGGCCTCATTGCATTGGCTGCCCATCCGATTCCGCATTGATTTCAAAGTGTTAACGCTTACTTACAAAGCCCTAAACGGTTTAGGACCTCGATACTTGGCGGAACGCCTTCTCCCACCTAGATCTACCCGTGTCACTCGCGCGAGCCAGGAGATAAGGCTGAGGAGCCTAACGCCGAGAGAGGCCCGAAAGGAAAAGACCAGAAACCGGGCCTTCTCGGCGGTGGCTCCTCGCCTTTGGAACAACTTGCCCCCTGAGATTCGCGTGGCTCCCTCGCTGGGCATTTTTAAGAAACAACTAAAAACATTGATGTATAGGCGGGCCTTCCCAACAG
Organism: Pogona vitticeps; assembly: GCF_051106095.1. Classification (NCBI taxonomy): domain Eukaryota; kingdom Metazoa; phylum Chordata; class Lepidosauria; order Squamata; family Agamidae; genus Pogona; species Pogona vitticeps. Next base: position 95,824,657 of record NC_135785.1, read on the forward strand.
AAAACCCTTGACGATCTTTTTTTTCTTATTCTGTTCTTTATTTTTTTTATTTACGTTTCTGCTGTAAAGTCTTAAAATTACATTGTTGTTTTTACTGTAAGCCGCCTAGAGTGGTCTAAGATGATCAGATAGGCGGGATAGAAATAAAATAAATAAATAAATAAAAAATAAATATACAGTGGTGCCTCGCTAGACAATGATAATCCGTTCCACTGAAATCGCTATTTAGCGAAATCATTGTCTAGCGAAAAGCATTTCCTCATTGGAATGCATTGAAACCTGTTTAATGCGTTCCCATGGGGAAGAATCGTCATTGTCTAGCGAAGATCGGCCATAGGAAAGCCGCTTTGCGAACCACTGATCAGCTGTTTAAATCGCTCTCTTGCGAAGCTTAGGTCCCGAAAACACCAGTTTTGCAAGCGCGGAGGGAGCTGTCAAAATTGTCATCTAGCGAAAATCGGTTTGCGAAGCAGGGACCAAACATTGTCCAGTGAAATTCCCCCATAGGAATCACTGTTTTGCAAATCACTTTAGTGATTGCAAAAAGTCAATGTCTAGTGAAAAAACTGTCGTGCGGGGTAACTGTCTAGCGAGGCACCACTGTACTTCAAGATTGACTTCAAGAAGTTAATGGAAAGGAAAATTTCCATCCCTTCCTTCCCCTAGCAAAAATGCGACTATAATGGCACCACCACAGAGTATCACAGTCCCAAAGGTCTGAACCCTGCTCCTGAATCTACCACACGGTGCATCACAGCATTATAAATGTCTTTCCTGTTGTGTCTGAAATATGCCTCCCTTGCTCATTCTACCTGTTTCTAAATGAATGATGATGTTAAAGATGTGAGTGACACAAGCAAGAGCACATCTTCTTAATTACATAGATGGAGCACCTCTTCAGTAACACAAATCAGGTATGCCACTTTAACCTTCGAAGTCATGTGGTTGTGATTTGAGTTGCAACGCTTGTGCTTCCAGACCTCCTTGGTTGGTGGGATTGCCCTCTCTTTCGAATAAGAGTCCTAATTACCTGGATTATGGATTTACATGACTCCTTAATCACTTGAGCCCTTAAAGGTCCCTGCCAATCACCACATGGATATACTTGGACGCCTGGAGTTTAATTCTTTTTCAGATTTCTACTTCTCCCTGTACTTCAATAACCTTCCCATTATTTCCATCAATTCCAGCAAATACAGAATGATACTACCCCAGAGGAATCAGAATGTCTGATGTGATTATTATCAAATTGCAGGGAACTCTGTATCAAACATTAAATACGAGTTAGATCTTTTCAGATTGACACAGCGACTGAATAACTTCTTTATAATTCCTGGAGTTCATGAGCTGCATTTCTGCTGTTGATCTTCTATTACTGCTTTCCTTCCTCAAGGTTCTTTCTGATGATGCCCCTTGATAGATTTTTAAGTTGAGGAGGAAAGATTTATTTATTACCTGAGATAACCAAAGGTGGAAAATGCTCTTTCTCCCCCCCCCCCGCACCTCAATACCAAAAAGCAGCAGTACTTGAATGTTCTGTACTTTTCCTCGTGTTGCTTTTGATTCTGCAAGGCACCTTCCAGCAAGGAGATATTGAAAGAGAATACGGAATGTAACACAAGTCCTGTCGAATGAATTGCTCTGGCTCAGCCAATTGAGTTGACATATGGGCTAATGAGAAGAATAAATGGCAGCCGCCACCATTCCGTAAGGAACAGATAAGAATGTCAGGGAACAAGGTGGTTTGGAATGAGCAGCAGGCAGGCAATTTCTTTAGGGGGGGGGGAGACCAAGTAACCTGTATGTGGATCTATCTTAATTATCTGTTAAGGGGGAGGGGGAATTGTCAGCATCAGACAAAATAAGTCCTTAACAATTTACCTCAGTGTATCAGGATTTCACACTAAGTCTTTGGTATAGCTTCCATCTTACAGTCCATCTTTCTCAGAAACTCATATCGTTTAAAATAATTGTATCTCTCTGCTGCAAAGATTAAGCTTAGTTACAATGGTAAGCATCTTTTCAGTTCATTATGCTGATTTAAGTAAACCGAACACTGTAGCAGGGAATGATTACTCATTAACAATTTGCCACATACAACTGTTGTGACACACTAGGCACATGAGTTGGTGTGTGACAAGGGATACAGTGTCAACTCTAGCAGTTGTAGCAATTCCAGGCTATGATGCATGGCATTCCAATCAGCTGGCATAACTCACCAATAGGATTCTGGCCAGCGGTCAGAACTGTACCTACAAATATATGTGTAGTCCACATTTTTGAACGAAATAGGATAGATGGGAAGGTGGTTATTAAAGAGGTATATAAGCTTAATGTTTACATAAATAAATTACCATGGTTTGTAAAAGGTTGTGGTATTTTAAAAGAAAGTTATTATTTTTAGATCACAACACCCAGAACACCACATGCAGCATGGCCATCTTGCTGGTTCGGAGATTCTGAAAGTTGCATGCCAAAAAATTAACTGTTCCATATTCTACACTCAGTAACTAGAAGCCAGGATGTGTGTTGTAATTAGGCAAGCAGGAGGTTAAAATGTTACTACTGTGAATTTTGTCTGTATTTGAATGAAACTTTTTTTTGATCCTGTGAATGCACATAATACACCTTTTTAATGCATTTTTATTATGTAAATAGCAGTTATGGGTAAATGTGAGCAACCTCCAAATCACAGTGAGGGAGAATTTAACCATATCTTCCCCTGCCTCAAAAAACCCAACCCAACCCAAAAAACACATACCTGCTCCTATTATGATAAGTCTCCTATTATGATAACTCTCAGCTGCAGGGCGGATGAGAGTTCTGACCCCAAGAGAGCCCCAGAAAACAACCACTAGAAATCGGGCCTTCTTGGCGGTAGCTCCACAATTATGGAACTCTCTTCCACCTGAAGTCCACCTGGCCCCTTCACTGGGCACATTCAAAAAGCTATTTAGACAGGCCTTCCCTGAACAAACAACACCCTGATACAATAGCGCCTGATAATATAACATCCATTATATAGCCATGCTCCGTGTTTTTATATTTTTGTATGCTTTTAATTGTCTTTATTGTATTGTAATTTTATCCTCACTGCACTTTATGACTTTTGATTTTTGCCCCTATACATTGATGTTGTTATTTGGCGTTTTGCTACTTTGTTGTTTTATGTTACTTGTCGTAAACCGCCCAAAGCGGCCTTGGCTGCCAGATGGTGGTAAATAAATAAATAAATAAATAAATAAATAAATAAATAAATAAATAAATAAATAAATAAATGAAGGAAGGAAGGAAGGAAGGAAGGAAGGAACGAACGAACGAACGAACGAACGAACGAACGAACGAACGAACGAACAAACAAACAAACAAACAAACAAACAAACAAACAAACAAACAAACAAACAAACAAACAAACAAACAAACAAACAAATGATGTTTTGCTTCCAAGGGGGGGCTCGAATGGCAGCAGACCTTCTTACATGCAAACAGTGGTTTCAAAGATCAATATTTGGTCTGGATAACAGCAGGGAAATGAAGAAATCCAGGGTTGTGAGTTTTACAGCCACCCATCTTTACAGAGAAACCGAGGGACAGGGGATCTTGTTATTGATGTTGGGTATTCTTTATGCCCCTTATTATACACTTGGTTTCCATTGCACATGGATCTCCTGAAGCTGCTACGATGCCCCTAGAACTAATTACATAACCCAAAGCAGGCATCTGAAGTGCACTCATACAGCTAACACCGTGTCTCATGTAGCCTGGAAAGAACACAAGAAAACAGATAGGTTTTGTTGTTTACAGATACAAGGTCCTAGTCCAAGCATGGAACAGAAATGGCCCAAAACAATGTGATGCATTTTCCCATCTAAACAATATGTTCTGTTGTGGATGGAGGCAATAATGGTTGACTCGATACTGGGTCTTCATAATAAGATGAATGAACAACACACATTTTCATATTTTTTGGGGCAGATGCAGTTCCCCATCTAACATGATGATCTAGTTATGCCAAGCTACTCCCATGTACACATTGTCCTTCCTCAATGGGATAACTGTCTTGAAATGAAGCTGTTAGGAACAGGAACCCCAGTTGTAGTTGCTGCTGATGGTTAGTGTGAATGACAGCTTGTGATAAATATCTGGTTACCATTAAGGACAGTGCATGCAATCGTTTCCTGATACCTTCCCCTCAACATCATTCAGGAAGGTGAAAGCAGGCTGCAGTGTCACCATCTTGCATGTTGCTCCATCTCAACTGGGAATAAATGTTAGGGGCAAAAAGAAGGGATGGCTTATTTTCTGAGTGGGAAAGTGGCTCCCTTCCCACCTGGGCCACAGACCAGTTTATGATCAGGTGAGCAATTGTGCACCTATGTGTCTGGGGAGGCAAATGCTCTCCACAGAACAGGTTCCAGGTTCAATGTCAGACATCCTTGGGTAGGACTGAAAAAGATTCCTTCCTGAAATCTTGGAGAATCATAATCAACAAGTGTAGAATGCATTTTTCTGGCCTAGGAGAAGGAGAGAATTCCAATTTGGGGAAAGTCTCCAGAGCCACATTCCAGCAGTGGGCATGGCTAAAGGAAAAGTGTGTTTGTGGGAAACAATCAAAGGTAATTCTTAGCATTTTGGACATTCTCTTAACACTCACACAAAGCAGGTCTATGCACGTCTACTCAGGTGTAAGCCTCAGCACAACAATTTTCAGACAGGCAGCGTGCCACTTAGGTCCCTGACAAACAAAGCAAAAGGAAACAAAACAAAACAGAACAGAAGTTTCATACTTTATCATCTCTTGTCTTTGATAGTGACAGACGATAACAGCAAAATTAGCTTCTTGACTGTAAGAGAAGGTCCCACTGGCTGCTCTCCTTCAGACTAGGAGCAAAGGTTCTCTGTCCCTCGTGTAGAGAATGCTGACAAATACAGACCAATAATCTGCCCGAGTAAAAGGTACCTTCTGATTCACCTGAGGTCACTCTGATTTTAGGAAAGAAGCCATCTGGTGGATTCTGACTCTTTTGAAAAAGATGGTTTTTACAAGGAATAAAGACTGTCAACAAATCAAAAGACAGCTTCTAACAGTTCATTGTTCCTGGTTCCACATTGTGAGTAGATCAGCAAAGGTCAAGACACGACTGGGGGTTGAAGATACTTTGTGGTTTTTAATGGAAAATATGAAACAAAACCTGCAACATAGTCACTCATGAGTGAGCCACCTGGCCAGGCTGCAACTTTTAGGATTCTAGTCCATCACAATAGTCATATAATATAACACTTACACTGGGGACAAATAACTAAGATTAAAAGAGGTGGAAAATTAACAATGAAGTTGAACTTTGGAGAGCAGGCGATTGAGGACGTATCATGTTGCCAATTTTGTTTAATTTTTTTGTTTTGTTTAATTTGTTTAATTTTGTTCAGAAAATGTTATGCAAAATGCTCTTCTGGGTACATCTGGGATGGCACATCCATCCAAGAAAACCAAGACTGGAACACCTTTCCCCAAATCTTGTTACATTGGAAACTGATGCAGACAGTTTGGAGGAAGCTTCTCCAAATGATCTGGAAGTCTCTCTCCCCCTCTCAGCAAAGCATTTTATTCGTTTGTTAGCTATTGCAGAACACCAGTTCTAAACCCCAGGGAGGATGACTTCACATGGCGACATGAAGACATTAAAAACCTGTGTGTGCCAATATCCCATTAAGAAAAGGCAACTGAGAGGTAACAGGCATGGGGAAGAGTGATGGTAGATGAAGCAAGAGGCAGAACAAAATTATCATGATTGGGGTTGTTAAACCTTGGACCTTCCACAATCCTGACCTGAATTGTGGGCCCCTTGTTTACAAGGGCAGGATTTCTCTCATTGACATCAGGATGGAAATTTCCTTCCAGCTCAAAAGAAAACTATAAGGGGGATAAAGCTTGAAAGGCCGCAGTCCACTCTGGTCTTTCCACGACATCCAGACAAGAACAACAGGAGCGACATCAAAATTATTTCACAGAGGCAAAGGGTGTGAGTAACTCTATATCTTGGTCAGTTCTAAGAGAGAATTAGAGAACACACCAGGCGTGTGAAAACAGCCCTCTGTTAAACATGGGTCCACATTCAGATTGCTAAATGAGAACTAAAATACAGGATCAAAAATGGGTCTGGACTAGTCCTCATATCACCTAGTTTATATTTATTTTGCTGGTGTCATTACTAGCAATGAGACTATAGGGTTAACTCAAATGGGAAATAAATAAATGAAAGAGGTGCTTTATTTTGGTTTCAGAGTTCAAAAATAAGACAAATGCAAAATCACACACTGTGGCCCATTGAGGGTGGGCTTATAGTAAGTAGAAAGGCATGAACTCTGTTTTGAAACACAGTGTGCAAATTATAAGATAATATTAAAGGTATTGTTCTAATGCAACTTTTTTGGGTAATATAATGACCAGGGATGTGCAGGGGAAAACCCTTTGGGCTGAATTCATTTCAGGTTCTTTCAGGGAAGACTCATTTGTTTTCCTGTGGGTAACCTGCCCTTTTGATAAACCCAAAAGTACCCAACCTTTTTTTAAAATTCTTTTTTTTCATTTCTCCCCATTTGGATTTCTGGTGCTAGGCCGAGTTAAGCCCTACAGAGCCCTCAAAACTATTTCAAAAAAGCAGGGTCAAAGCAATAGATAATCAACTACTTCAAAAACAGGTAATATTTCAGTACCTGAAAAGAGCATTCAAATAAATAAATAAATAAATAAATAAATAAATAAATAAATAAATAAATAAATAAATAAATAAATAACAGGAAATTCAACAGAAGGTATATCACAGAGAGTCTCCAAATTTACTATAAACTCTTTTTCTTTCCCTTCAGAAAGGTAATACTCTTCACATATGCCTGGCTGTATGAATACAAATAAAAGAGGAGGTAAACATAAATCACAATCACTTTGAATAAATGAAGTTTAAAATGGTGGGGAGAATGAAAGTACAAGCCAATAACCTTGGTTCATGTCTGAATTTTGAAACTTTAAATTACTGTGATACAGAAAAAGTAAGATAGCGTCATTGCCAGAAGTGTCCCTGATATCTAAGAGACATTTGCTATGCACAGCGGCCGTGCAGGGTAGAAAGACTTGATCAAATAAAAGTGACAGAATGATGGCAAGTGGTTTGAATCTACATTTCAAAACAAAGTGCAGCCATCTTTTAATCTTAATTTTGGTTTATTGAAAGATGGGAAGGCAAGATGGCTACTGCTCATGCAATTCTACGACATTACATTTCTGTATCTCATATAAGCATATTTTCTATATCAATACTCTGCCACCCTACATCATTTGCTTAATTTCCTTACAGACTGTGCTCTTAAAATCTCTCTCTCTCTCTCTCTCTCTCTCTCTCTCTCTCTCTCTCTGTATTGCAAAGATTACTACATCCTGTTCCACTTCTTCAAAAATTATTCAATTACAAAGTATAGCAAACACTTTATTTTGTGTACAGACTGAAGAATATCCATTCCTCATTAAGAATGTCTGCCTGTTGCAATAAATACAGCGACAAGATACTAAAACCTACTGCTTCAACTTACCTGTTCTTGATGGATGTACACATTTACTGATGGCAGCAATCAAAGGACACAAATGGGAAGTGTTTAATGTTGCTGCTAACCTTTAAAGCTGAGTACATTCGGCTCCCTCTTCTCTTTTCCAGGGAGGAAAGAAAAAGAGTAGACCAAACTGGATCCTCAACTGAGGGCCAAGGACCCAATGACGTCAAAGACAGAGACAGTCTGTCGCTGTCATCCAGCACATGGCAGGTTGTGGAAGATGGGTATCTGGCCTTCTACCCACATTTTTTTCATCATCTCAGGAGGTATGAGTAATCCAATCTGCTCAGAAGTCTCCTGTATACACTCCAATGCACATACGTTCCATATGTGTGATCTGTACTAGTGCTGAGCTGGATATTTTGCATTTTCCATTTTGACGGGGGGGGGGGAGTCTTTAAAAGTCAAGCCACTTTCCCACTGTTGGTCTCTGTGAATTTATTTTGCTCCCTGGGAATGTCTGGGGAGATGCCATCTTACTTTATTGTCTAGTCATCATGTACAGTTTTTATGCCTTATTCATTGTGGAAAGGAACACATTGCAAGTAAATAGCTGTTTTGAAACAGGTTACTTTCAGTCCCTGAAATGTGGGACAGCTCTACTGTATATTCTCCTTATTGCTTTAAGAAAATTGCAAAATTGGTTTATATCCTTTGTAGGCTCTTATGCAAATGACCTCCTGTCCAGCTTATTCCCCAGCCAGCCTCTCTGAAAACCCAATGGGCGAGCTCACCTTAAATTAGTGCCTGCCAGCACCTATCAGGGTGATCTTATGTCCTCTTTTGGGGGGGGGATGGTCCTCCATTTGAAGAGTTGTCCTCTTTTTTGGTGAGAAGTGGCCACCCAGCCCACCCGACCTGTATTGCATTTCGTTGGCTAAGCAGGGAAAGAAGAGGTATCTTATCAGACCTATCTCATTATAAGCAAAATGGTTTTTTTTTTTGGGGGGGGGGTTATATGTGAGGTCAGTTCCAGGAGTGGACATTCTGAAAATACTGTCCAAACCATTCCTCTGAAACAACTGATTGTTGCTTAGCTAGATGTTTTAACAAATCTACCATGAGCTCTGTTTATTTTGTTTCTATATATTCATTTTCAGTAAGCTGCAGAACATGCAAGGTTCGGGGCATTGAAAGTCATTCAAGATGGAGCCTTATTTATTTATTAGATTTATGTTCCATCTTAATTTCAATGCTGTGCTCCAAGGTGGATACCTACTCACAATCTTGTGCAATATGGTAAGTGAACTTCCATGAAAGTGGGGTATTGCCTCGTAAATTACATATAGCAATATTGTCTAATTGTGATCCTACTTGCATATATTGGTTTAAATTCACATATGCAAATTTGGAAAAGTTCTCCATTTTTGTGAAGAATGTCCTCCTTTTTGACGTCCTTTCTCCTCCATTTGCCACTGTTTGTGGATGGCTGTCCTTCTTTTGGGCGATGGAGCTGTTGTCACCTGATCCAGGAGATATGTTAACTTTAAGAGGGTCTGTAACATTACCTGAAAATTTGCAGTAATTTAACAATTGCTCTGAGGCACTAAACTGTTCCTAAATTAGCATGTACATGAAGGTTACACTGGGTGTACTGAAAGGCAGAGCTGAAGGGATCAGTTAGCATGTGCTCTACTAATTCAGAACATCTGCACAAAGCTGTTGAGAAATGCAAGTGGAGGGGAGACAGCAAGCATGAAAGAATTATATAGAACATTGCAAGCGATTTATGAAAACACCCCTTCCACAAATGATTGACTCCAAAGGGGTGCTTGGATGTCCCAGCCTCTGCGAGCAGCTAAAATCAATAACAAATAAGCCTGCTTTCTCCTCACAGAGATATTTCTTTGTGCATGATTTCTTTTCTTCAATGAATTTTGCAAGATTTCTGTGGGTGTTCCATGGTCATCTCGATCCCCCAACCACTGGAAAAAGCATGAATCAGCATAGAATTACTACAATTCCTGTGCCGAATGGTACCTTTCCTGTGTCAGATTCCCGAGAAAGGACATCGGGCTGCACATTTTCGCTGTTTCGTGCCCAAAGGAACAGGCAAAAATGTTAAAAGCAAAGAAGAAACGCATGGGGAAAACAAGATCTCATTTTTGGGAGGTGTCAAGAAGTATCAGTGGTGGAGTGGGAAGTCTCAACCAGGAGCAATGGAGAACACAGCACTGTCCCTGTTTTGAATCCATGGCCCTCTTCTCCATTGCTCAGCTGATTGGCTGGAGGAATTCTGATGGGCCACATGTATGTAGGGAGCGGATTGCATATGAATCATGGATTCCCAACCTCTGTCATAGAGGCATGAAGTCCTGAGCCTTTCAATCTCCATGAGATATTCTTCATATAATGAATTTTGCCAGAAAACAACCGCCTAACGACCACAGAAGTGGAGAAAGAAAGAAATGTGGGTTTTTTTTCTCAAACTGTTTTAAAGCAAAGAATAACAATTAGATTTGGTTGTTTCTCTGAAATATCCATTGGATTATACTTTATAAAAAACTGTACCTAACTCATTGCCCATCACAGAACTAATGTTATTCGTCAAGAAAAAAACTGGCATACATATGTAGATACACATATGTACGTTTATGCGCACACAAAGCCATATGTGTGGGAGATGTAGTTCTTTAAGAATCAGTCATTCAGGCATATTCTTTATACCACTCCTTTGTTTCAAAATAGCACCATAAATCCATTATTAACATAATTATTGATGATCTACATTCCATTAGTTCATAAAGCCTGACAAACTATCAAGTGTTCAACCACCATCAGCGTTTTCTTGACTGCTTTACGATACAGTTAGATTGAGTAGGCTGAGCCTTAATTCTGGCTTTGTAATAATGCTACTGGATAGACGTGATCTGGCTTTCAAATCATTGCAGCAATGCAGATGGAAAAATTAAAACATATTTTACTTGGAAAGAACATAAACAAATCATTTTCACTTCACTCTTTCAGTGTTCCATTTATTTATTTATGTACAGTATTTATGTGTTTATTTGTTTATTTTTTAGAAATGCAGGCTAGTTGTTGTCCCCCCCCCCCCCCCCCCCGTCTGCCTGTTACATTGATTATATGCTTGCTGGAAATCAAGGGCAAGTGTTGTTTATGTTAGGTGTAACAACCTGGGTTTTGAACTTTCATAATTGGCAGTCCCATTTGTCAGTGACAGCCTTATTGTTATAATTTCTTATAGGCAGGGGGGCGGGAGGAAAGGTACATTGACTTCTGTGCCTCTCAAAATTACTGTCATTAGTTGTTCTCTGAGAAAATGTCACATGCAAATAAATCACCCAAATGTCTACTGTTGTTGTAATTCGTATAGCACCACTGATGCACCTGATGCTCTGCTAAGTGATTTAATTGTAAAACAACAGGTCCCTGCCCAAAGGGGCTTACAGTCAAAGAGCAAGCAAGAATATTCATTAGATAGGTCGCTGTATCTAACAGGGTTGTTTTTCCTCTTCTTTAAAAGATAACCGTTGAGTGGGAGAAATCCATTTCAAGACTGCCATGTGTGGGGATGAATCCTCCCCCCCCCCACACACACACACCAAAGTCCCAATAAATATCACCTCCTGGAAGCTGCTAGCAGTGAAGCTGCCGTTGGTGGGGTGGATGGGCAGAGGGCTTCTCCTCCCAAGGTAGCTCCTGTTCCTTGCTGATACCATATGAGTCATGGTGACAAGTATTTTAGCAGAAGTGCACTGACAGTGCTTAAACGTACACTTCTATAAACAGAGGAATGGATTACAAGACATAAAAACATAATTATCATTTTGCAACTAGTATGCTGAGAAGGACAGGAATTCTTGCCAAACTGTGACAGGCAGAAACTCGAATAACCTTAACCAAGTGGGCAGATGGTAGGGAAAAATACAAACCTGGGATGGGGATGCTCCTACATAAAGTAATAAATAGCTTTAAAGACTTACAGTATGTTAACACCTTTTTCAGGTAACCAAAATAACCCTACATTCTGGGACCCAGGCTATTTCTGCCTCTCCGACTTCCTCTTCATTCTCTGTATTCTGAGCGCCTTCTCTTCTCAAGGAGCGACCGGTGACAACAAGAGTACCAGGTAACAAGAGTCCCCTCTTGCCAAGAGATAGCAAAGACTGTCCCTTCCAATCCTATAGCCGTTTGCCCAACTGAGTGGCCAAGCCAATCCTGAAGCGGCCAGTTCCACATCTTGCTCACTGTCATCCTGTTGCATGTGAATCATCAATACATTCTTTGTAGAGTACTGAATTTTGACTAAACTAACCTCTAGCTGTGCAGCGAAGTTCTGAATGTAGAATCCTGAAGATCACCTGCAATATGTGCTCATGTCTATTTGCCACCAGCCAGCCATCATTGTAAGAATGCTGGAGTGCAAATCTCATTTACCTTGTGGACAGTCTGGGAAGTGATAATTGAGAAAGTCCTGTTGAGTCTTGGGCTGAAATCAGATTCCTCACACATCCTCTGCCCTTGTTTTCCCCTCTTCCAGGAGGGTGAAAGAACACGAAGGCATCAAAGAGCTGGAACAATGACCTTGTATGCTAGTGAAAAGGAATTGAGCCATTATCTTGCTGCTGACTGGGCCTTTTAAAAATTTGTAAAAAGCAGCCACACTGGAAGAAAAGAAAAATAATTTAAATAAATCTTATTTTTGTTCTGTGAGAAACATCTTTTCTTTCTACAACCAGTGGACTTTTTGAAATAAAATGAGGACATTTGTTCATTGTGAGAATAATTTGAAAAGCTGGTGGGAAGACAATGCTGAACTAATATAGCATGCTGATTAGAAGGGAGGTTGCTCCTCAAGGATTTCTTCCTGAAATAACATCTACTGTCCATTTTCATTGCGAGGGAAAATACATTTCCACTGCATGTCAAAAGCTCCTGGCTTAACAGTGTCCCTGGCCTGCCACCTTTTCAAGCAAAATTCTGCTCTGGCAGTTGGTTGTCTTAGCAACATCTCCAGTACACGACGGCTTCCAGAATTCTGACACTTAAAAGGACGTAAGAAACAACTCCATAAAAATAGTATGTTGTTCTGTCGAAGACTAGCTCTACGCCATGCAGGCTGGCACAACAGATTAAGGTACTAGAAGACTATAGGGGATCTGGGTGACACATTTTTAACACTCTCCCAAAGAAAAAATTACAACCTTCTCTAGGTAAACCATGGATGGGACACATGTGTTTTTCCAGATGTGACTGGACTCAAAGTCAAATTATGGTGCAACATTTGCTAGGACTGGTGGGAATCAGCTTCCAGCACTGTCAAGAGAGTTATTCATTACCCGGTCCTGTGGTAAATGAATAATTGAAGAAGAGTGCTATGTTAAACCCCCCTCAATACACACAACTAGTACAATATGAGCACGTATCAGGAGCTTTCCCCCCGTTTGAGGTGAATGCCATCACATGTGTGCTGGATCCTTGCCCATCCTGGTTCAAAAAAGCAGCCAGAAGAGAAATAGCCAATTGGGTGTGGGGAGTGGTAAATGCCTCCTTGCTACAGGGTACAATCCCTGCTTGCTTAAAGGAGGGAGTAATAAGACCGCTATTGAAGAAGCCCTCTTTGGATCCCAGTGTACTGGATAACTGCCAGCCAGTCTCAAACATGACAAACCTAGACAGCATCTTAAAAAGCAGAGACCTTTTAAGGTCCACGAGGTCAAAGGTTTTTCCAGTAGTGCTGTATGGAAGTGAGAGCTGGACCATAAAGAAGGCTGACCACCGAAGAATTGATGCTTTTGAATTGTGGTGCTGGAGGAGGCTCTTGAGAGTTCCCTGGACTGCAAGGAGATCAAGCCTATCCATTCTTAAGGAAATCAATTCTGAGTGCTCACTGGAAGGACAGATCCTGAAGCTGAGTCTCCAATACTTTGGCCATCTCATGAGAAGAGAAGACTTTCTGGAAAAGACCCTGATGTTGGGAAAGTGTGAAGGCAAGAGGAGAAGGGGATGACAGAGGACGAGATGGCTGGACACTGTCACCGAAGCTACCAACATGAATCTGACCCAACTCCGGGAGGCAGTGGAAGAGAGGAGGGCCTAGTGTGCTCTGGTCCATGGGGGTCACAAAGAGTCAGACACGACTTAACGACTAAACAACAACAGCAAGTCTCAAACATCCAATTCCTGGGCAAGGTACTGGAGTGTGTGGTGGTTTCTCAGCTCCAGGGATTCCTGGAGGAAGTGGATTATCTAGACCCATTTTAATCTGGTTTCAGGCCCGGCTATGGGATAGAGACAGCTTTGGTCACCTTGGTGGATGACCTATGCCAGGAACTGGACAAGGTGGAGTGTGTCCCTGTTGGTTTTGCTGGACCTTTCAGTGGCTTTGGATACCATCGACCATGGTATCCTTCTGGGCCGTCTGTCTGGGGCGGGGCTCAGAGGCACTGTTTTACAGTGGCTCTAGTCCTTCCTGGAGGGGAGAATTCAGAAAGCGGTGCTGGGTGACTCCTTTTTAACATCTACATGAAACTGCTGGGAGTGGTTGACCAAAGTTTTGGGGTTCGGTGTTATCAGTATGCAGACGACACCTAACTCTCTCTCTCCTTTGCACCTAATTCCAAGAAAGCTGTCTTGACTCTAAAAGTAGTGCTTGGCATCAATATTGGGCCGGATGAGGGCAAACAAACTGAAACTTAATTCAGACAAGACAGAGGTGTTCCCGGAAGGCAGATGAGGGAATAGGGATACTACTTGTGCTGGATGGGGTTACAATCTCCCTGAAAACTCAGGTCCACAGCTTGGGTGTTTGTCCAATATTTCGTTGCGGATGTCCTCTCACCATTTGAAATTGAATATCGACAAGACTGAAGTTCTGGTCTTTTACCCAGATTGTCTCGCTCACCCTTTGACTGTTTCCTCTATTTCTTTCCAGGGCTGCTCGGTGACTCCTGTCTCAGAGACTAGGGATCTTGGTGTTTTAGAAGATGATCAGCTGTCCCTTCGTTCATTTGTGAATGCGACAGCCAAGACATGTAATTTCTATTTGGCAAATATTTGCCGTATTCGTTGCTTCCTGACTCCTGAGACTACAAAACCTCTTGTACATTACCTGGTGGTATCACATCTGGATTATTGTAATAGCCTGTTAGCTGGTCTCTCTTCTTCTGCACTTCGGACTCTCATCTTGGTGCAGAACGAGTAGTTCTAAAGGAGACATAAAAACCTACTTGTTCAACCTGGAACCATAGGGGTTGACCATGGAAATAGACAATTATCAGGATAGAATTACTGTATTTAATTTATTATATTGTTATTATAGTTATTTTGATTTTTGCTTATTGTCTTATGGAATGATAATTGTTTACTGTATGTTTCTATCATTGTAATTACGTTATGGTTGTATTTTAACTGTTTTTGACTATTGGAATGTGCTCTGGTATAGAGTGCAATATTATTATTATTATTATTATTATTATTATTATTATTATTATTATTATTATTATTATTATTATTATTATTATTATTATTATTATTATTATTATTATTATTATATGAACTTTCACCTACTGTCACTGTCATATGTGGTACTACACAGAACTCTTCTTCCTGATGTTACATCACTGGGAGAAAGATGACCCAGAAATGAAACAAACAAACAGAATTCAGAGATGCTCAAAGCTATATTTATTTCCTCTCTAAAGGACGGAGGAACTGATTGGAAAAGTTATGGCTTCATGCTGTCATTGATTGACTTACTGGTTGACTAATTGATTGTCCTCAGCCAAGAAAATTACTTCACTTTATTAAGAGCCCTGATGCATTTGGATTCCCTTTAAAAAATTATGGCAGACAAGATTTCCATGTGATTAAACCAGCCAGGGTGCAGAACCAATTTGCTTTTGATCACTGAAATGGAACCGTGGCAGATTCAGAGGTGAATAAACTGTGGAGAACTTAACTTATCTTTTTCTGAAAGAGTGTCTTTGCTTTGCAGTCACCAGTGGCACCTCACCTCCAGCGACTTCACCCACTGGGCACATCTCTCAAGGCCTGCACCACAGTGACTTCTGATTTCTTATTCTGTGATGTTCAGATCAGAAGAAAGGGAACATGAAACTCTTCACATACCTTACCACTCCAAGTACAACAGGAGTGGGAACAGCTGGGCTCAGGGGAACAAAGGAAAAATTCCACCGAGGAACAGAAAGAAAAGTATAATTTCCTCAGTGTGGTGCATCAGTCCTATACTGTTTCACAAATACCATAATTTCTTAAAAGGAAACTACAGTATATCATGTAAGAAAATAGCACATACACCCCTTCTATGCAAGAAATGAACAATCTGTTTTGTCAGGAACATGTTCGCAACTCTGAATTCGGACAGCATACAATAAATGTAAAAGAATAGACACAAGTATGTTCACAAGAAGTGACTAGAGATATGTGGAAGCTACCCATTTCTTTCTCTGGTAGCAAAAATAAAAACAAGGGTCACTACTACAGGCACACAGACTTTCCAATAGATTAGAAACTGAAACAGAAGTAAGATACAAGAAATAACTACATGAAAGAGAAAGAGGGAAGAACTAGCAAGATTTAGCCAGAATATGAGACAGTCTTTTACTATTTATCTAAAGGTGTGCCTAGAATCTTACAACTTTGGATTTTAAACTTGTAACAGGAAAATATATACAGTATGTACTGGTTGTTTCCAATGAATAAACACATCTGAGACTTGGATCCACTACTATGTCACTGATGGTCGTCCCGTTCCAAGCTTATGATAAAGGCAGAACTATCCACAGCAGAGGATAATTTCCACATCCAAACTGACTAAAGGGCACACCTGCTAAAATGGTCCCCCTAGCTGCAACTTCCCAACCTTGGGAAGTTCAGAATGTTGGAATTCATTAACCCGAGAAGTTAACTGAAATTAATGTATGCATGCAGACTGTGGTGCATACTGTGATTCCAGAATTTCTGAAGTAATCTAACTTTTAAAAACCTATGTGTGAAAATGCATCTTGCTCATTTCTGTTTGCGTTTTGAAGATTTAAGCTTTTTCAACAATCATGTCTATGAGTGTGCCATTACTCATCTTGATCACTTGAGGGCAAGATTAGTGGAACAACATTTTTACAGCAAGAGACAGACATGGCCCTCAGCTCAAAACTTGAGGGGAAAAAAACTTTTCAAATTTCCCGAACCTAGGGAGAATTTTGGGTTTGTGGTTGATAATAGTCGGAATTCTACTATTTGTGTTCACCGGCATAAATCACCATGACAAATTGGCACCAATTAAAATGTTGAGGCTTGTATTTCTTGTGATGTGCCAAGTCACACAACTAGTGTGTGGTGGTAGTAGATACATACACTAACTTCTTAACTAGCATCAATTTGCTGCTGAGTTTTGCATTATTAGACTTGTGGGTGTGAGGGATAGGATTATTGTCCAATGTTTCCACACTCTTCCTAAGCTGAATTCTCAGATAGTGGCATGGTCAGCTGAGCTGTTGATATCTGGACCTGATTGTCACCCTACTAGTTACAAGTCACTCAAGGAAGGCTAGTAAGAACAAATATCCTGTGGAGAGAAAAACATGATGAACCATCAAACCAATTTGTGGTTCATTAGGCCACCGCGGGTAAATATGACCCACAAACCAAGATGATTTTGGCAGTTAATCCTCATCTCCAGTTGTAATTTTTTATTTGGGCTTTTCCCAATTTTTAGAATTGCCTTGTAGAAATTTGCTTTATTTTGCTGCACAATGACATCATTGCCAATGACAAACTAATTAAAATGTCATCCTGACTCTCAATATGAAGGATTTGAGCTATTTTTAAATATAATCATTTCACTTTGATATTTGCAGTCACTTCAGTAATTGTTGTTGCTATTATTGTTGCTCTTTTGTTCCTCAAGGTAGGATGTGATATGATACGACACAACATGACATAATAAAATATGATATGCTATGATATGATGTGCTATGATATAAAGTGATATGAGATGAGGTGATTGTCGAAGTGTGTCATTGCCCGAAAAGGGGAGGGGGAAATACTGGAAAACCAGCCTCATGAACAAAAGAGGAACAGGATTTGTGAGGTATCCTAGCAATTTAAATGTGAAGTGGAACAAACATCTGTGTTCCAAAGACCTGCTGGTTTTCTGTTTTGTTTCTCTGTTCACATTAGCACATTATTTCTGATTTGACCATATAAATTCCCCAGCAGTGCATTCAGAAGTATGTGTAAATATGTGTTGGAGGCAGGTGTGTCAGGTAGATCAAGTTAGGCTTTTACACCAAGCCTGACATTAAGGGAGCAGAGCACCATCCTTCTGCTCTTTCTTTTCAGTTTTCATCATTGACCTTGAACCTCATAAAAGCAGCTTGAAAAGTAGATAAGACTAGGGAGAAAAGTGTCCTAGTATTACTGTGCCCTTGTTAGACTATACTCAAATGCTTTAAAAACCATCTTTTGTTGTGACACAACACCCTTTGAATTAAAATCATTCATTATACACGTGATTCAGACAAAATCAATATTTTCTTTGTGAACGAAAGTGCCAGGAATACAGGGTTCAGCCTCTCTGCATTGCCTGCATATATAATAGTGTGATGTGCTTGGAAATGGTGGTCTTAAAACGTTGTTACATAGAAGTGTTCTGTGTGTATGTGTATGTATGTGAGATATATATTTTTATATAGATACAGTTTCTAAAGGGATAACTTAGTCCTGGCTGCTCTGAAAATATTTCCAAATCAGTTTTGCTGTCTCCCTTCCTCTCCCACCAGTAAAAGCAAGTAGGAGCCACTTTCGTCTCACATCAGACCAGCAGTATCTCCAGTTTTCTAACAGACAATCTAGAAAACAGTTGTCAGAAGGGGTGACTCATGATCTAACCAGACTTGACTCCTCAACCCAATATTATAGGATAGGGTGCCCCTCCTCCTTGTCTGGTCATAAAGCAGCTATGATGTTTAAGATCTTCAGCTTGCTCACAGATCATAGTTTATTCTCTGCCCCCAGACTGATCACAGCAAATAATTCATTATATCATCTTTATGAACCAAGGTTGTTCGACACAACTTGTACGTTCATCAAATTGTTTTCCACTTCTAGCCACAACTTGGACAAGTTACCTTTGACAGCTTTTGTTACCAGAATTCCTCTAACCAACAGCTGGTGGCCATGTTGTTTCATGGATTCTGGCAGATATTGTCCAGAAAAATAACTTTTTCTGCCACTAGGCACATTTTGTGATCTACTAAGGGCTCGCTTAGCCACTCTGTTTCACTATCTACATGAGACTGGAAAACAGACATTGTCAAGGCAGACTCCAAACAGAATTATGTAGCTATTTTCAGTTTGGTAGATCATAAATTATGCAGGCTTGACTAACCCATGGTGACTGTCATCTACCACACTGGTTCTTAACCTTGGGTTACTCAGAAGTTTTGGACTGCATCTCCCAGAAGCCTTCACCACCAGCTATCCTGACTGGGGTTTCTGGGAGTTGCAGTTCAAAAGCATCCGAGTAACAAAGGTTAAGAACCACTGATCTACCAAATCCATTTGGTGGCTATGTGAATGGACTCTCAGTTTAATTTTTTAAAGTGACAACTATAATTACTTAAAATGGTCAAATAAGCATAGAGTTTTAAATGTGACAATTCATTATCTGAAATTAATTATCAAAGTTGTATGTGATAAGAGTGTATCTGTATGACTATTTATATTTTCCATATCTTTTTACAGGAGGAAATCAGCATGGATTAACAGAAAAGTACATATGGCAAATGTGGAGATAGCTAGAATGAAAGGATGAGAGTAATTAAAATGTAATAGCATAAAAGGATGAAATATAATTGACATAAAAGGAAAGAGGAAGGGAAAAAACAGTAAACTGGATCAAAACTAAAAATGGCAATAAACAGTTTGTTTTTTAAAATGTACCCAGGGGAAAACCTGGCAGCTTGCACTACTTTTTACTCAGTGTAAGAATAGTACTATTGAGTAATTCAATTCTTCAAAAACAAAACAATCTATCCTTGTTCAAAGCAGTGCCTGGATATCGGTTCAGATATCTAAATTGTGTGTAGACTCATATTCCCATCATCCATAGCCTAGCCATTGCTTGCTGAAACTTAATGGCATTTCAAATCCAACAATATCTGGAAGGCTATAGTTCTGATTTAAGCTGTAAGGTCTCCTATGCACCATATCACAGAACACACGCTAGTTCTCACATATAGTATGTGTCTGTCCCAAACTGACATGCAGTAGAAATTGTGTTGCCTCAAAAGGAAGGTGAAATTTATCCAGATCGATCTTTGTACCAATAGATGTGCCACTGTCCAGAGGAAATGAAAAGAAATGGATTCACTTTATTATCTCCCTGTAATGATTTTTATCCTTTCTTCCAAAGGCTACCTTGTGGGTCTTCAAAACTACACTATTTGTTTTGATTAAAAAGAAACCACACTCTGAATGAATATTACATGCTCTCCATCATTAAGGATTGAAAGGATGACTCTTATTTTCACAAGGCTGTATTTATTCCTCAGACCTCCAGATTAGTGGTGAAAATGTAAAGAAAGAAAAAAAATTATCCTCCTTTAGTGATTATGCAGCTAGGAAGCCCAAATAATTTGTGTTTTGTGAGCTGTCAAAAAGAGGCAAAGTTCATATCTGGGGCAAACAAAGTTTTAGAAGTCATGTGCAGTCAAACCACCAGGAGTGCAAAAACCAGGATTTAATCCTTTTTGCAAGAAAATTTGTTGCGATACACTGTAAAGGCATCCCAACATGTTTAATGGGCACAACACAATGAGTCACCATGCCAATGTTGTACTACACAAGGAGTTCATTTGTAGGCAGAACACAGAAAGGGTGATAGCACAGTTGACAACAGTACCTTTCATATTCTCTTTTGGCAGAGTTGGGGAATTCTCACCTATGGGCCTTGCAGAGTTTTGAATTTTGGTTAAATTCTTCTAGCTGCACAACATAAGTGCAGGGATTCACCTCGCAGAATAGCTTCAAGTTTCCCAGATTAGTCTATTGCTTTTGTCATTAACTGGCACTTATAGTCTCAGTAATTCACTCTGAAACATTAGCAGTAGAAAGAATAAAATGGTTCCTTACTTACAATTGAACAGATCAAAGAGCCAACTGACAAACATGATTGCGTTCAACAACAGACTTCAACAGACTCCAGAGAGAGAAAGGAGACACTGGGCAGAGAGGTGGGGCTGTCTTTGAATTCAGAGGCAGGGAAGGAACAATTGGTTAGTGCTAGATGTTTATTCTTTCACCAGTCAGATAGAATCAGCGGTCAAGTGAATATAAGAACTGTCCCCCTTCACTTATCAGGTATACAAGGTTCTTTCGATTCATATAGCACACAAAGTATTTATTTCATCATTCCTTATTGTTATTTAAAAATACTGCATCAATCACTCCCAGAACATACTTGCCAAATCTGCTGAGTGCACACTTGTCCACTGTACATTAATATACACTAATGTTCCTGTCTCAGCCAGGAGCATTAGTGTATATTACACTAATGTGTAATATACACTAATATATATGTGTAATAAACACTAATATATATGTGTAATATACACTAATTTGGCCAGTCAGGTTTCTGATCTGCTGATTCGCAGCAATAGAATTGATGAGGAAGCATTAGGTTGAACACAGATGTAGTTTTGATATGATGCAGACTCAATATTGTTCTTTCTGAAGAGACACATGAGCTCTTTCATGAGTTAGAGTTGCCACTGATGTCAGTTCTGTTTAAACTTGAAGAGAATGTAGAAACCCCCAAAATAGTTTTGAAAAAAAGTATGGTGAGTATTATATTGAGCTTCTGCTGAGTGAAAACTCCCACCAGAATAGTGGTGTGAGATCATTCTACTTGTGCACAGGTTGCCATAGTGTATATGGAGGGTAGGTTTTCCTCACAAAGATCAACATCTGTGTGATGGCAATGCTTGCACAAGCAGTGTGATCCCATTACTACGCTGGCAGGATATCCGCTTAGCAGAAACTTGATATGATATTGGCACAACATGTTTTCTCAAGAATGTTCCTCCAATCAGACTTGAGGGGAAGACGTTGCCTTCATAGTACAACTGTTGAGTTGTCAGTTATCAATTATGGAAACAAGAATAATTGAGCCAATGTTACATGATTATGCCAGTAACCAATTCATGTTATTTTGCCTCTTCTGACATCTAAACAAAAGACAGTAATCAAGGAAAACCACCTTCAACAAGAAGCAAACTCTAATGGCAAAACGTTGTATACAACAGTAATTTGTGTTTTTAAAAAAATATATAATTTGCTTGCATGTACTAACCCTAATGAATCTTAGAAGCATCTTAAAGGAGCCTATTGAAATTACCCAATAATTGGACACATTCTGTTTGTCCAACTTTCCCAGTCCTTTACAATAAATCCTGCAGCAAATCCACTACATAAACTCTAGTCCACTCAGTTGTTGGTATGTTCCTATGGTTCATTACCTTCTCAACCTTCTTAAACAGAAATCCAGCACAGTATTTGAAAGCTCAGAAGTTCAATAGTTGGGTATGTGTAAAGTGGCATAAACAATTGCCACTCTAAGCACATATTCTTTTATATAAAAATATACCTGGCACCTGGACCATGCTCTGTTCACTGCAGCTTTTGTTTCCTTCTGATCATTTAAATTCTCATTCTTTCCCTCCCTCTGATGTAATTGATGCATACATACTCAATAACATGTTGGAAGAATGCTGTCTTGAAGTGGTCATCATACGATCTCATCAGAGCCTGTTTCCTGCCCTGCTGAAATCATTTGTGCACATACTTGTGCACACTGAGAAATCACAACAGAAAAGGTATCTTGAAGTAACCACAACAGCGGTAACCTCCCCTGCCTGCTCGCACTTTTTAACTCAATGTACATGAGTACTGTAGATGAAGGATGTGGTGAATACTCTAAAGGTTTCTTGAAAGCAGCAATGTTGTTATATATCTAATGACATATCTTATGGAAAATCTCAGGTATTTCATAGTCTTTTTTTTTCCTGTAAGAAATACCAATTTGCATAAAATTAGCCCAATTTCTGTGCAAATTGACCTCTTCCTTGTGCCATTTTTCCTGGTAATTGTATTGCACTGTGCAGAATGTAGTGGCTTCTTGTGCAAAAATGGCATGCAAATCAAGTGGGGGGGGATTTATTGCAGAAGTTTGAATTTCTGGTTACATTCCTTTTTCTATGCAGAAGTGCAGAGACAAAGGAGAATAGTTACATGTTCTCCAGAATCCGCTCCCTTCTCATTAGAAAGGAGTCCCAAGTACTCACTCGGAGACATTTGTAAGACAAAGAATAAAACTATTTCATTACTTACAGTTATGACCAGATCAATAGCAAAACAAACAACCAGACAAACTGTCTTCAACAGACTAAAAGCGAGGGAAAGGAAAAATACTCAGCAGAGAGGCAGGGCACTCTTTGAATTCAGAGGTGGAAAGGAACAATTGGTTTGTGCTGGATAGATTGATAGTCAACCCAGCCCTGAAAGGTCCCTCTCAGCCACACCTAGTAGAGACAACATGCAAAGCTGTAAAAACTCCCCCCAAAAAATGTGGGTTCTTTGGTCCCAGTTTTGCAGGAAGCTAGGAAATCTTGCTGGTAAAGTGAGAAATCTCAGGAAAGGAAGACTAACAACATTGAAAAGAGTCACCGTAAGTTGGAACCGACTTGATGGTAACATGATTATTATTAAAAGGTTAAGCTTTCTAACTGGAGTCTCGCCACCCTTTGCCTCTTTAACCATCTTTCCATCTCATACACACTGAAACCCAGTTTTCCTTCCACTTGCTAGAACACTGGAAAAAAGGCTATTTTTTAAATGCAGACACAATGTCATGCTGCTCCTCTCCTGCAAACCCATGTACCTCTGTATAGTTCAGAAGCAGCTGGTTTATTTGTATTAAGGTTGTGTTGGTGTCTACCATCTGAAGATCCGCCAAAGGGAGTTAGAAATACCTGGGAACAGGTTGATTGGGCACTTCATATTTGCAGACTGACTATAAGTCGAAATATATTTGATGCGGTGTTTTGTGACAGGGAAACCCAGGTTGCTGCTGTCTGAGAAAGCCACTACCAGCTTGCCAGTTTGTCTGGCAGACACTTATTGCACAGAATTGTATTTGAAAACAAAAAACAAAACAAAAACTAAACGTATTTTTGAGAAAATGGTACAGGTGCCTAGTGTTTTTTTTTTGTAAAGTTTGTGTCAGAATAGGCGTTCACCCCACTCAAAAACGTTACTTGCATCAGACATTCATGAACAGTGTTTGCGTTCATAAATGGTTGTAGAGATGAACAGACTAGGATTCAGGAGGCTCCAGTTTTCTTTTTACATACTGTATTTGAAATTTGAATTCTAGCATTACATATAAACCCTGCTATTTGTTTTTGTATAGAATTGCCAAGTTTTTTTCAGCAATAATTGCTTCTTTTATGATGCATTAAATTTGGTACACGGGCTTTGTTATTATTTTGGCTGCAGTCTTTACTTTGCCTAAGTTGACACATTTATTTCTTCTGGCATGTACTTTCTTTTTAGCAAACCTTGCTAATCTTCAAACAGCATAGTCAGCATTTTCTGGCCTGGAGAGTTTGTAATAATTATGTGAAATTTTACTAAAACCTGGAAGAAAAATTAAGTGTGGTACATGTTGATTACTTGGAACTCATCCTTCAAGGGTGTCCGTGGGAATTTTTTTGAAATTGAATGGTTGCCCACTGGTAGCATTGCTTAGTTTTCTCTCACACTGCACACACTGCTAAAATCCAATGGGTCTGTCTGTCTGTCTGTCTGTCTGTCTGTCTGTCTGTCTGTCTGTCTGTCTTCCTTCCTTCCTTCCTTCCTTCCTTCCTTCCTTCCTTCCTTCCTTCCTTCCTTCCTTCCTTCCTTCCTTCATTTATTTATTTATTTATTTATTGAATTTGTACCCCATCCATTTAGTCAACTGACTACTCTGGGCAGCTAACAACACATAAAATAAACCAGTTTAAAATATAGAGCAAATAGTACATCAATAGACAAGGACTCAAGATGAAAGAACCAAATAAGATAAATATAAAAAATATCAAAATAAATCAAAATAAATATCTATTAAAATAAATATCTATTAAAATAATACATGCATTTAGAATTTCCGGAGGCATACTCCACCCCTCTGTAGCATTCTTGATTCTCAAACATAACTAGAACAATTAGTTTTTTAAATAAAACACAAACCATGATAGTAAAACACTTTATTCCCGGTTCACCTCACTTTTCCCTCAGCTCCTATACAGGAGTATGTGAAAACAGCACAAGGCACAAAACAAACTAGCACATGAAACATGTGCTATTTCACCTCCAGCACTGCATAAAATTATACTCTAACAACTAAAACAGCAACTTTAAAAGTTATAGTTACTCCAGAAAGTGGCATTATTGCTCATTACATTACAGTTGTGATGCTCCTTAGTTTTATGTCATGTGCTTTCCAGTTGCTTCTGATTAATGAGAACTAGAGATGGGGGTATTCGTATTCATATACGACTATGAATACCCCCACACAGGTGGACATAACGAGGGTCCAGCCCCCTGGGGCCAGACTGTCCACTCATCCTTCCGCTGCTGCCACAGGCTCCACACTCCCTTCCAATTGCTCTGGAGCGCCCGGTCTGCGAGCCACTCTTCAACCTGGCAGGGAGGCTCCTCATCCCACCTCCTGCCAGGAGTGGCTAGCCAACCGCGAACTCCAGAGCAATAGGAAGGGAGCGCAGAGCCCGCAGCAGGAGTGGAAAGGTGAGTGGACAGTCTGGCCCCAGGGGCTGGACCCTCGTTATATCCACTTGTATTCAAATGCAAATACCCCCATGTCCAATCAGAACCCTAACAGAATCTTTGAGGGTTTTAAGACATTCAAGGAGTGATTAACTATTGCCACCCTCCTGCACGTTTTCATGGCTGAGCAGGGATACGAAGCCATGGCCCCTGACATCTATCCAGCAGGGATGGGCACTCCTGCCTTACCATCAAGTCAGATTTAAGCAACACTGGCGACTTGACTCTGACTCGACTTGCTCCCCCCCCGACTCAGACGCAACTCGCAACTCGGGGCCATTGTTCAAGTCCGAGGTCCTTCCCCCTCCTACATCCTTCACAGACCCCAGAAGGACTCACCTCCACCTTCAAATACACAATGGGAAGTCAGCTTCTTCTGCAGCTAGAGGCAGCCTTTGGAGGAGCTGAAACCCCCCACTTCCATCTGGAAGAATTAAAAGGACGGACAGGAAGGGGATTTTTTTTTTGAGGGACAATTGCTGCCTTCCCCAATTCCCATTGGATCCCTTCCCCTCTGGGAGTTGCAGCTGGGTACCTTTAACTCTTCATTACCAGAAATTTACCCTTCAGTTGTGGAAGGAAGTATCCCTTGCACCAGCTTGAGTTTTGGCTTCTCAGGTACTGGGATCTTTCCACCCCCTCTTGGCTTTGAGGCAAAGGCTCTGTGGCTTCCCAATCCAGAAATCCCTATTTAATAAAGACCTGAGACTCAGATTCCAGGCTTGAGAGTTGGGACTTCCACCGAAAGACTCACCAACATCCCTACTATGTGCTGCATGACACAAGCTCTTAGTTTAGTTTCACTTTGGTTTACTGGAAAAAAAACAGCTTGGAAATCTAGTTTCCAAAGTAATTTATTATTCAGTATTTTAATACTAACACTCATGGTTTCTTTCTCTCTCTCTTTCTAACCAAAGACATAATTCTGTTGGGAAATGTAGAGCGTATAGCCACTTGGACACCAAACTTTGTCTGATCTTCAGCCTCAAGAGATCGTTCAGCTTAAACCAGTGGGGTTTTTGTGTGCAGAAGGAAGTAATAGTATTCTGTTGTGCAATTGCCAGGAAAAGCAAAAGCATGTGCACAAGGATCCATTTTACAGGCAGTAAAGTCGCCCATTGGATTTTGGCCTAAAAACTTATAAAATAAGGTTAAAATTTGAATACTCCTAGAAAGCATTTTCACCCTTATGCCATCACAAATCATGAACATAAGGACTTCCATCCTTTCTTGCAACAGCAGAGCTAACAATCATGGAGGAGATGTGGTTCTGGCAAAGGAAGTACATACTTGAAGTGTCAGCCAGAGTTTGACTGACACTCGCCTTGCCCATGTCGTGTGGTATTGAATGGCAGAGGAAAGAGTTTTCTATCATAATTTCTCCACCCAGTGAATGTATAGACTGGGCTAACAATAATGTTGTGGAAGCCATTTGCTAAACCACTGACATTGTCCTTGTCATGCAAACAATGCCTAAGAAATCACTGCTATCAAATCTATGATTAAATTACAGTGGTGCCCTGCATAGTGACATTAATCCGTTCCAGGATTAACGTCGCTAATCGGATTCGTCGCTATGCGGGGGGGGGGAACCCATAGGTATGCATTAAACTCTGTTTAATGCGTTCCTATGGGGCAAAAACTCACCACTATGCGAAGATTCCCCCATCCGGCCGCCATTTTCGCTGCCCAGTAAGCGAGGGCAGGGCGCGAAATTGGAGCGGGTGGCCATTTTTTCTTCCGGCGGCCATTTTGGAACCTCCAATCAGCTGTTTTTAGAACATCACAATGCAAAGATCGGTAAGTGAAACACTTACTGATCATCGCAATGTGATGTTTTGCCATTCAAAACGTCGCAATGCAATCGCATTAGCGATTGTAAAAAACGCATCGCTATGCGGATTCTCTGTTAAATGGTGCACTCGTTAAGCAAGGCACCACTGTATGTGGAATTGAGGGGAAAATCATTAAATGATTACTAGGGTTTTTTGTTTTTGTTTTTTTGTTTTTGTTTTAGATTCTACATCCAAGACTTCACAGATACACAGTCTCTCTCTCTTTCTATCTCCGGTCCTCAACCTTCATGTGATGACCCCTTAAACAGCATTTTCAGATATGTTGTAGTGGTGCTTAATGCACTGTAGAGGAACATAAATATGGCCTTGCAGGATCACATGAAAGCCCATCTAAATTATTCAGCAATATGCCACTGTTTGTAACACAATGCCCTCCAAATGTATTGGCAAAAAAAACCCCATCAATCCCAGTCAAGGAGCTGGAGTCCAAAACATCCAGTGCATTCCCAGTTTCCCCTTTCCTGCCATAAGCCTTTTAATGCACTACCTCTGCATTTGGATGTTGCATTTTCCTGTCATGGTTAATTGCTGTTGATGGAGCTATCTTTCTCTTGAGGAAGTTTAGGAATTTTAATGGAGAAGACAGGAGACTCGTCATGCTCTGTCCCAAATGACAACCAGTTGTTTTGTTGGCTTCCATGGTGCCAACGTGTCTTTGCACTGCAGTAGCTAATTGGTCCCATTAGGACTAGCTTACTTGGCACGTGCAATGAACTCTATTCATATAAACCATCAACAGGGAGATGTCAGGAGATATTTCTTTCCATCACAATATTTCACTGGCTGTTCTTCTGCATAGGATATTTATTCCAACTATTTTAAATATATATCTCAATACCTGTTACTCAAACTTCTGTTTCATTTCCTATGTGTTGTACTATCCCTTCTAGTATAGTATAGCAGAGGTTGTACGTGTTCTTTTACATCCACTTTCCCCAATATTCATTTTGTACCTCAGTGCTCCAGAGCATGCCCAGAGGAAAAATATATGAGCAGACAGTTTGTGTTCAAAGGCCTCAAACCAAGAACTCCAACATTGTTCAATTGCAGAATATTCTATTTTTCATGGTGTTTATGGATCTGACCTATCTACAAAAGTGGCCATCTGGTGGAGTTTCGTACTTTGTCCTTTAACCCCTACCTTGCCATTCATCCAGCAAAACCACACACTGGCTCCCGTATTATGCACTGTAATGTTCTTTATCTGGAGATGGTGCAGACCTCTTATGTGAGGATGGTAAAGTTATTTATTTTTCAAAGAATTTGCTCTCCACTTTTCTACCTCATTTCCATGGGAATACGGGATATGGATTACATGGATCTTACTGCCATATAACTACATAAACATCAAGAGCTGACTATACGTGAGAACCACATGTCTTGCTTCTCACACTACTACAAGTGTTGGTCTTTTCTTTTTTGTGATGGTTCCAAAATGTTTCCTTGCATCCTCAGCAGATACTTGTTCCAGCGAAACTTGCATTATTTCACTTTATTGGTGGGGAAAGTCCCTATCCATTAATAATAAATTCATATAATTATACAGTCAACTCCAAGTGCCATCTTGTCGAAGCTGCAGCTAGAACATCCTGGAGAGATGCCCATCTGCTCTTTAAACCTCCAATGGAAGGGAGCCCATTTACTTTTGAGGTTATCTGTTCCACTGTCAAACAGTTCTTATCATTGAAAATATTATGTCCATGTGGTATCTCCATGTATGGGCCAATATATGCATAATGCTGGTTAGCCTTTCAGATATTGTTGGACTGTGACTGCCATCAGCCCTGACCAGTGTAGCTAATGAGGAGGTGTGGTGTTTGCCCTTGTCGCCCCTGCTTGTCTTTCCCTCACAAAGGCTCACGTCACGTTTTCTTCTCGCTGCCACCAGTGGATTACCTCAATCTACAATATAAATGATGTTTATCCAAACACTTTACTTGTGAACAGAAACAGAACTTATTTATTGAAGTGAAGCAGATTGATTAATAACAGAAGTTTCTCAGATACACATTATACATAAGAAAATAATCAACAGTTATCTCAGTACATACTTCTTTACTCTTGCTATATCATTACCACCCTCACAACCTATTTTACTAACCAGCTCTATCTCTCTCAGTATCTGTTCCCTCTTTATCTGCCTCTCATTCCAGTCTTTATCTCCCCATCTGCCTTCAGACAACTCACATATATATTCATTGACTCCGCCCCTCCAGCGGTCTCATAGGCTTATGCAAATCAGCTCATGAATATGAATGCCATGAGTGATGTGGGCGATCGCCACAGGAGGCATACCAACCCAATAACATCAGGTAATGAGGTATCTCCAACCCAACAACATCTGGAAAGCCATAAGTTGCCCACCCTGGAACAAGGCCCAAGTATACGAACATAAAAATCTCATCAAAAGCTTGCAAATCATGTTTAGTGACAAATATGTCCCATTTCCCTGCCCTCCCCAGAGAATTTATATAAGCAACATTTGCCACCGTCATCTTGTAAGTGCTGTCTTTTCATCATTAAAGAGCCAGCAAAAGCTATGCATTTCTTTATATCCTGATGGAAGATGTAGTTGTTATTTTTGGATTTTAAATTGAGTGTTCCTGGAGATACTGACTTAATTTTCTTTAATGGCATGTGGTTTGAAAATATTCCGCTTAATAAAAAGTAGACAGGGAGGGAAAAAAAAACAACACACATTATTAAACCATGGTTACATAATGCTGCAATTTATCCTGCTTAATGAGACATTTTCTGTAATACACTTAACTCCAAAGAGATGTTTTTCCACGATCCATTTAGAGTCTCAAAATTAATTACTTTAATTTTAATGCTTTTGGTTTGTTGTTTCATGGAGACTTCTGTAACTTCACCCTCCACTCTTACTATGTTTTCCCAGTAAGTATCAGGAATACATACTATGATGCTTGCTATGTTGGAAAAATAGCAATCTTGCATGTACTGACATTGGTATCAATGGAAGGGGATTTTGCTGCTACAATTTTCCCACCTCTGGCACTCAGCCAACCCATTGCTCCCATTTGTTTGCTCCAACTGTTTTGTTGATGTCTTTCTTCTTCCCTGACTATCCTCTAAGAAGCAGGCATGGAAGATCTCTCCATGCCAGAAGGCATTTTATTCTTCTTTATTTTCTAACTATAACTACTGGTAGTAACTGTGCATAAAGATACATTTTTCTCATTAAAAGTGCATCGAGAGCAACTTCTACTACAAAAAAACTAGATTATTTGTGTAACTGGCTTAATCTCTCCAAGTTTCTGTGTTTTTCTGCTTTCTATTTTACTAAATAAAGGAATAACCAAATTCCAACCCCCCCCTTTTTAATACCAAAAATCCCTAATATAATACATCCATATCCATACCATGCTGGCATCTATAACAATGCAAACACATGAACTTGAGAAAATGTCAGCTGAATTATGTCTGTGTACAGTTCCCATGCCAGTTTTTACTGACTACTGTTTCACTTGGACTAATACTGCAATGGTACAAAGTTGTAAATACTAGAATGGGATTTTTCCAATTTTTGTTTGCCATGATGTTCCTTTTCCTTGGGGTTTAACAAACTCCCATGCTAACTCTAGTAGGTATGGCTGGGAGGGACCTTTGTGGGCTGGGGTGACTTCCAATCCATCTAGCACTAATCATTCCCTCCCTGTCTATGAATTCAAAGAGAGCCCATCCTCTCTTCTTTTGAGTGCTTTCTCTCTCTTTCGTATGTTGGAAGCAGTCACTGAGTCTGTTGAGGCCTGTTGCTGAAGCAGTCCTGTTTTGTCAGTTTGCTGTCTGATCTGTTCACAACTGTAAGTAAAGACAATACTTTTCATTATTTTTATTACTAATGTATCAGAGTGGATTTTTGAAACTGTAAATGCCAGTTAATGAGAAAAGGGGTGAACTAATCTGGGGAACCAGCTATTCTGCTCTGTGAATCCTGTGCTTCTGCGGTGCAGCTAGAAGTATGTAGCCCAAAATTCAAAAATCTGCAACATGTTTATGATTAACTGGGAGTATATTATGTCAACAACTTAGCTTACACAGAGGATGCTATCTAGCTTGATGTCTTCCACATGAACATACAGTGGCTATCTGTGGTTTCAGACATGCTGCTGGAGATGTGAGGGGTTGAACCCAGTGGCCTTCTGCATGCAACACATGAGCCATAGAATAAGAGGACACAGGTCCATGTATCAAAATACTGGTGAGCAACAGTGATCTCTAAGACATTATTGGACTTTGATTCCCATCATCTCTCAAGTTTGGCTGTGCTGGCAAGGACTGATGGGAGCTGTGATCCATCAATAATTTGGAAGGTCTCAGTTGCCCACTCTGATTTTAAAAAATTACACTAAAATCCAATGTGTTGGATCTCAGTAAATATGCTGAAAAATAGAGTGGTTTTCAGTAATGCCCAAATTCTGCCTCGATTCCTGAAGTCTGTATAAGTCCTTGAAGTTTCAAGGAGGTAAGGGGGTATAGCCTGGTTGGTGGGGCAGGAAGGCGTATAAGCGTCAGGGTTTTTACATTGCTAAGGAGCGATGGAGTCAGACATGCCTGTTATTTATGTGCTATTATTCAACAAAGTGTATATTTTCTAGTGCCAAACTGCCACTTTATGAGCTAAAATATGTAAGTAAAAGATTGCGAGGAACTTCTAGCCCAATCGAAGGAATTTAGAATAAAGTATCGGCCATCTTTGAAAAGCTAGAAGCCTTTCTCCTTTCTAAAATTTATTTCAGTTCTGCTTCTGGTGGCAGATCTAAAAAGTAGCTCCAGATAAGTCTCCACACCACTTCCATAAGGGGGACAGAAATCTGTGTGGCTCTCATTCTTCCTTCTAACGTAAAGCACTATTGATGATAGCTGTGAATAGGTCTTTTCTTTGTTTAGGCGCAGTGCATGAAAGGGAAAGAGGCAGATGTTTTAAAACCATGCATCATGAGACTGAAGTGCAAGAGGAAAGGGTTAATCCGCCAATGGTTCTGATTGTGACTGAGGGACCCACTGTCTATGGTTTGTAGTTTTAAAGATTTGCACAGCTCTGAGTTATGTATTTAACACTGCAGGACATTGATCCATGTAAGGTGTACTCAGGCACAGCTCAGCAAGTAGAGGCTGAGTGCGTAGGTGATGAATACAAGCCTTCCATTTGTCTACGGAACATAGCTGGGAGTTTGTATGAAAAAAAAATGGAAAAAGTTACTTCTTTGAATGAGAGTGCCTAGAATCCCACAACCAGCTGTGACTTATGTCTCTGAAGAGTAACTTTTCCCATCTCTGGGCCTGGCCTTATAGTTCTGATGCAGCTGTAGAATGAGACAAAATATGACAGCCATATCGGGGAATTTGGAATAACTTCCTCAAAGAATGTGAAGATTGTGAACCTCTCTGGACATCCCAGGGGTGACAACAGCACCTTGTCAGCTGATCCTTCCACTTCAGAAGCACGAATCGATTGATTCTAATACAAATAAAGAAGAAGAAGATAGCCAAACAGTTTCTCTAGAGCAGAGTTTCCAGCATTTGACCCCCAGATGTTCTTTAGCTACTACTCCATGAGGCTCTGACCCTTGGCTGTGCTAGCCTGAGTTTTGGAGAGTTGTAGTAGAAGAACATCTGGAATGTCAAGTTTGGAAACCAAAGCTCATGGCCATGTGGCTATTCAGTTATTATTGGATTCAACTCCTATCACCCTTCACTACTGGCTTTGGTAGGGAGGCTGATGAGAGGTTCAGTCCAGCAACAGGTAGACCACTTCACTTTCCCCTCCAGTCTTTCCCCAAGCAGCCTTTTTTATTTGAATTAGAAATTTTAAAAAACACGGGGGGGGGGGGAATCCTCTTCCTTCCTTATGAAAATCATACCAGTTTAAAGCTGTGTCAATTTAAGAGAAATAATTAGAAGAAGTACCTTGCAAAGCCTGAAGCAAACAAATACTTTTATTAGTAAAAGGACTTAAAGGAATAAAAATTAGCTATTTTAGATAACATTCTGTGCATGTTCCCATAAGATGCATGCATTTACATATTTTGGGCAGATGAGAGCTTAAACTCCCAGTTCACTTTACTCGTCAAACATGGTGGGAGTGACTCAGAATCCTATTGGCCAAATAAGAAATTAAAATCAGTTATCGTTATTATTTGCTTTGATACAGAAGCAACAGGTCTAACAACGTGTATATGCTCACCCTTACAGAGAATTCCATTGGAATTGTCATTTGCCTTGTGGTTGCAGAAGCAGGAGGAAGAGCAGCCTGTCCCAGTCACCACGAAAATTTATGAATCGATCAAGGATAAGGAGAGGCTGTATAATATAATGTACAGTTCCGCCCACCCCCACAGCAGGCACAGGGACATTTGGGGGCACTGGAGAGTAACTCCATATTCTGTTGACCTATCCTGCAAGTCTGATTTGTATGACTGTCAATTCATTCAAGAACCCAGTACAGAGGTACTTCACATACCACCTCAAAAATAATCACACCAACATCAGTGGGGCTGATTCACAAGGAAGCCCAGTCAACTAACTTCATGGAGTTTAATCTGTTCATCTGCTCTGTGTAAATTTGGCAGTGGATAATGAATGCTGAAGGGCAAAACATTTATATCTCTGCAGTTTCATAATGCCCACACATTTCCCCCAGCACATGCATCCGAGAAGAGAAATTACCTCCTGTGTGGAGTGATGACACCCACCATCTTATTTGTGGAGGCATTTAAATGTTTCACATTTAAAATCCTTCATTTTCTAAAAAAAAAAAATCTGCTTCCAGATTGATTAATTGGCAACTATTAATTAATTTTAGATGAAATGTGGGTGTCTAAAGAGCAGTACATGGGTTGGTGATTACACAGATAGAAATGTTCAATTCATTCAGTTTGTAGCAAATAATTTCTTAGAAATAGGTCCACCAGCCCACCCCAACCTAGAAGTGGCACTGGCGGAAAAATCACCACAGTGAATGCCTGCATGAGATCCTCTGGAAGTGGAATGAATTGCTGAGCCTTGGGGACCTGCATCAGCCTCACACTACTGGCCCCCCTTTATAGGATGTTGGCTGGCTGGGTTAACTGCTGCAAACTAGACCCCAGCTCTGGACTAGGGACCCTCGGAGCCCAATGAACAGGCTGGGCTGAAGAGGGATGGGGAGCTAGTGGTGGTAACTGTGCCCCCTATGGACTGACATGATGGAAAGAGTTGGATGCCTCACTAATCCTAGTACCTCATTCCCTGACTCTACAAAGTCCAGTTCTAGCAGCCATGAGAGCCTGGAGTTCATGGAGCTTATGGCTGAGGCGACCCTCCTAACCATCTTCATCCAGGGTGGGGGCAACAATTGTCACACTTACTGTTTTTTTTTAAAAAACAACCAATGTTTTGGTATGGTTTTGATAGGAGTGGTCCTAGGTTATCTGATATATTCAGGACATGGACTTTCACAATTCACTTAAAACAGCAAGCAAGATTTATTCTTGTGATTTTTTATCCTTTTAGTGCCTTTTGGTTTTCAGGCTGAATACCTGTAAAAATAAAAACCAAACCACCACCCCCATGAGTATTCTGGAGTACAGGACAGCATCTACTCTCGTCCCTTGTAGGATCAGCTTTTCTGGATATAGTATATGGGGTATAGTCTACTCTAACCAATGATGACATTAAGACGGAAGCATTCTGTCACTGTTTTCTTTTTCCTCCTTTAGGTTTTATATTGCTTTGCATGATGAACTAATTAACACACTGATTTTTTTTGATATCCAGGAATATCACCGGAATATTATGCCATCTTTTCTCTATTTGCGGGCAAGGGGTCTTACACGAAGCAGCCTCTTACAAAAAAATCAACTCAGTTTTTGGTGTAAACAATGGGGATAGGAGAAAAAATGTAACCTAATTACAATAATTTTGGTTTTTTAAACTATTGTGATTTAGTGTACATGTTATGTGTCTGGTTATCGTATTTAACATTTCTTTGTGTCATGTTTCACTTTTATGAGTTTTATTGTGGGATCTGTTGTTTGGATCAATAAATTTCAGTTTAGTTCACCTTGTAAATACCTGGGTAATTGCTCAATTCACTGTCGTATATTTTGTATAATTAAAATAAATGTGGTTTTCCAATACTGCAGTTTATTATAAGTTTATGAATCTTGTTCTTGTATTTTAATGCTTTTTGGGGTGCCATATTATATTTGTATGAGTTCACTTGTGAGCTCTGGTGGTTGGATCAATATATTCCAATTCAACTAATCTCGTAAATGTTAGGGCAAATAAACAATTCACTGTTACACATTTTATATGTTTATCCCATTCCTTTTCACAGCATCGGTAGTGTTCTCTTTATTTTAAAAGCATTTCCCAAACAGTGATCTGAGAAATCTGAAGAACAAAACTAAGGGATAATGCATGGAGCATCAAGAATGCACACAAATACATCCTGACGGACCAGGAATAAGAAACTAGTATGAAGGCTGTCCAGACTTGCTGTTTTGTTGCAGACTGGATCAGACTACAAAAGGTTGATTGAAGTTGGGGCGAGGAGTGATGTGCCATCCTTCCATCTGGATGGTAAAGAACCCTTTGTAGACTGAATTCAGTACAACACTTCCCCTGATCATCTGTGGAAGATCAGGTGAAGTGCCTTTTTTAGTGTTTTCTAGATCATCACTGATGTGCTTAATCACTTCATTTAAATTTTTTTAAAAATTTTTCTTTCCCTGTCTGTGTATTGCCAAGAAAGAAACACTCAACAGCCACAGATTCAATCGACAATACACAGACAGGCAAATATTTTTTTAAAAA
Organism: Pogona vitticeps; assembly: GCF_051106095.1. Classification (NCBI taxonomy): domain Eukaryota; kingdom Metazoa; phylum Chordata; class Lepidosauria; order Squamata; family Agamidae; genus Pogona; species Pogona vitticeps. The sequence goes on from NC_135785.1 coordinate 95,860,806, forward strand.
AAAATTAAATGAAGTGATTCATCACTTCAGTGATGAACTAGCAGAAGTAAAAAAGTAACTTTCCTTCCCTTGGACCTTCTCAGATGATCAGGAGAAGGATTTAATTTCCAATATCCTGAAGCAACTAGTAAGCCACTTCAGAATATCAGAAATTGATGGAAGGAGTTGCAAGGCTCTAGAGTTTAGTCCATTCCAAATGACTACATTAGTTGAGAAAGAACTAAATTGGAGCCCTCTAGCCCAGACCAAGATAGTAGAAAGCAGTTCCAAAAGGTATAGAGTGGAACAATTTGGTCCACTCCAACAATATCCATGTGTGGATGGTGAAAAAATAATAATGGACCAACCCTGCCCATCAGCACACCAAACAGTGGGGCAAATGCCTGCGTGGATTTCCTCTGAATCAGTATAAAATGAGACCAAAGACTTGAAGCAATTTAATAGGATCCCAGAAATAGCTAATAATTAATTATTGAGAATTATTTCATTAATAAATAAAAGCTTTGTAGGGGGGGGACTGGGATTGGTTAGGTGGTGACATTATTCCGTTGTCAAAATCTAAAATACCTTGGGGAAAAATACTTTAGGAGACTCCATTTCCCAGAATCATCTTTCCAGTATTGCTGTAGTCCAAAAAAGCAATTTCCCCAAGTTTTTAGGCTCATAAATCATGTTGGTATACAGATATTGCAAAACACAGGCTTATTTTATTTTTCTGCATTAGGAGGGAGTCAGTTGATATGCTTAACATCTTTGAATCATGCTTTGGCAGGATATACAACAATCTGTCCTGCACATTTGACAGTGTACACCACATGACAGCATTGCATATGCAAAGAATCTGTTCCTTGAAATAAAACACTGTGGTGCCAAGGAGTGGATCTCTCGGTAAAGCCAATGGATGGTATCCAGCTGTGCTGGAAAAAAATGCACCATAAATCACTGCATATCTTTTTAAAAATGTGCACAGTCACACTTTGGTCAATTGGAGGAGGAATGTTTTTATTAACACGGCAATTGAAACATTCTCTTGGAATATGTGCACCAAGATAGGTACCTATCTTCTGCCGGCTTACAATAAATTCTGCCAGAACCACCAAAAGATAGACTCTGAGGTGGGAAAAGGAGAATGTCCTTGGAAACGAGGTTGACAAATCTTCCCATGCCTGGAATGGAGAGATTAAATAGATTCAGCTGTGATCCCCATGTTCCTCAAACTTTTCTGCTTATTCTTTAAACAGTGTTCCTTCGTATCCCAGTAGATCAACCAAGCAAGCCAAAGTTCTTAATATGAAGAATAAGGCGACTGAGTAATCCTAGGACATGAGAAATGTGGATCAAGAATCTTTGCATGCCACCAGTTCAATTCATGCTGCCCACAATTTTGAGCCTTATTTCAGAAATATCTTTACTTAATGTCCTCATTATTGTGTTACAGAAACATATGCTACCAATTTCATTTAATGCAACACTGGGAATGTTACTATTCCCTGACTTAGTTTAATGCTCTTAAAAAGCGTGTGTGTGTTATCCACATGAAAGTTAATGACATATTCTGTATCTCTCTGGATGGTAGTTAATTGTTAGTGATGGAATAAATTCATGGCTGATTATCTTGTATCTAGACAACTTAAAAATAAATGCAAAAACTTATTTCATTTCTCATTCACCGGTGCAAAACAAGCCAGGTTCCAAAATATGTCAGTTCTCGGGAGGTACAGCCCATTAGTTTGATAGACTATATGAAGACAAATATGCATTTGAAGTGGTATCTCGACAAGACCATTTTGTTTAAATGGAATGAACTCCAGGATCTTCGCCTCCTACTTTCAGTGCATGAAATTTACTTCGGATAATTGCATTAATTTGCAGTATATCTGAGAATGTTTGGCTGATTTGTGTGTGTTTTTAAAAGACAGTTATACATAAATCTTTTATAAAGATTACTACAGTTGATACAATATTAAAATATACTCAATAGGAGTATATGTGGGTAAATTTTATGCTGGTGTAACCTGGATTGGATGCTGGATATGTTGAATTTAAACCAATGGAAAGCTTCTCTAGTCCCAGTGGCAGCGATCTGATAGCCATTCTTTTACTACTAAAGGCTGCCCTGTCCAACATCAAGGGAGCCTTGAAACGTGAAAGATGGAAGATCAAAAGCTTTCTATTAGTTTAAATTAAATTAAAGTTACACCAACAAAGTTTTGCCCAATATAATTGAAGTGACAAATCCTCTGATGAATAGTGGCACCCAATTCATTTGACAAGTCTGTTAGGAAAGTTAAAAAATCTGAATCTTGATTCTTGATTTTTAAGTTATTCTTGAGGAATGCTGGCTTTTAAAAGATTAGCTTTGAAAATTTGTGTTTTTTTTTTTTTTTAAAAAAGAGAATGTTTCTATCTATTTTATTGTACAATGGATTGAGAGCCCTGGCTGTCAGAAAAGTGTGAAGTAAGTAAGTAAGTAAGTAAGTAAGTAAGTAAGTAAGTAAGTAAGTAAGTAAGTAAGTACAGTGGTGCCTCGCTTAACGATTGCCTCGTTTAGCGATGAATTCACATAACGATGTGTTTTTTAAGAAAATAATATGCATCGCATAACGATGTTTCCTATGGGCGATTTTCGCTTAGCGAAGTTTGGGACCATGCTTCGCATAACGAATGCGATTTTAGGTCCCCTGCTTCACTTAACGATGTTTTTTTTCCAATTAAAAAAGTGTCTTAGAAGGGTCAAAAACGGTTCTAAATGCTTGGATTCGTTAGAGGACCCCTTAAGTCATGTGCAAACCTGATTTGGCTTTGATCTGACTTTTTGTTAATTTTTTGTGAATTTTTTTTTGGCCCATAGGAACCAATGGACCTGTCAAAATCTGACAGCTCCATGCTTTCCTATGGGGGAGAAAACAATTTACAAAAAATTAATGAAAGTTCAGATCAAAGCCAAATCAGGTTTGCACACAACTTAGGGGGTCCTCTAACGAACCCAAGAATTTAGAACAGTTGCTGAGTCTTCATTAATTTTTTGTGAATTTTTTCTCCCCCCATAGGAAATAATGGAGCTGTCAGATTTTGACAGCTGTCAAAAGTTGGGGGGAAAAAATTCACCATAAATTAATGAAAAGTCAGATCAAAGCCAAATTAACTTTTGCATCCGTTTAAGAGGGTGCAGAAGCTAATCCAAGCATTTAAAACCATTTTTGACCCTTGTATGACACATTTAAAATTGCAAAAATTGACTTCGCAAAGCCATTAAAATGTATTGAGTCAGCTTCAATACATTCCAATTGAGGATACATTGTTTCGCTTAGCGATGTTTCCTATGGATTTTTTCGCTTAACGACGGCAATCCGTTCCAATTGGAATGGATTAACCGGTTTCCAATGCATTCCTATGGAAAATGGTGTTTCGCATAGCGATGGTTTCACATAGCGATGTGTTTTTTGGAACCAATTAACATCGCTATGCGAGGCACCACTGTAAGTAAGTAAGTAAGTAAGTAAGTAAGTAAGTAAGTAAGTAAGTAAGTAAGTAAGTAAGTAAGTAAGTAAGTAAGTAAGTAAGTAAGCAAGTAAAGCTTCAAGTTCAAGTTTATTGTATTGGCTTAAGGCCGTCACAATTGTTTAAAAAATACAAATATGATCAAGTAAAAATCATGATTGAATCACAGACATATAAAATAATATGAGAGCCTTCATATCTGGGAGTCTCCTGTACAATTGATTGTAATGGCTCTCAGGAAATTAGCACGGATGTTTCTGGCCGCTTTTGCAAACAGCGCTGTTCTCATATGAGTCACAGTCCAAAAGTAACCTGACCACCTTTATCTGAGGCCTTTCCTCCTGCGGGGCAGCCAAAATGTTACACAGGAACTTTTCTCTAGGGTTTTAATAGAGCTTACAGTTGAGTAAATAGTGGACAACATCCTCTATCTCACCTGCTTCACAAATACATAGCCTTAGATGCTTAGAGACATTCATGTACCTGCCATCTAAGACAGTGGTTTGGAAACAGAGTTCTGTGAATGCGGTTCTCAAGGAGGCAAAAGTAAGTGTATGTAAGTATTGCACCATTGAGTGGTTTGTTTTCAGCAGATGGTACCAGTGAGAGAAATTTGAAGAGTCTATTAAAGCTAAGTCCTGGTCATTATCCAATTTGTAGATCCAGTCCCTCAATGTTCTTTTAACCCCAGAAAAAACAAAAATGTATGTGGAGAGGGATTTAGATTTTAGTATGGTTTCAACTGAAGTTGGCCAGCTGCCACTCTTCCATTGCTCTACCATACAGCATTTAGATAGACGGTGATTGGACATATCTATCACCTTCTTATAGTAGGAGAATATAGCTAGAGTTGCCCTGGCTTTAATGGACACCATGCCTGTCTCTGTTCCAAGATCGATTGATCGATCGATCGATCGATCAATCAATCAATCAATCAATCAACCAATCAATCAATCAATCAATCATGATCTTTCATCACATAAATAAATAAATAAATAAACAAACAGACAGCCATACAGACAGACAAATAAACAAATAAATAAGCAAATAAATATTAGCACACTTTTTAACTTCAGAAACTCCAGACCTTAAAGCATTTAAGGTCTGGAGATTAATTAAACTCTCAGATGAATGACCACTGAAATTCCTAATCACATATCGCTTTACCCTACTCATTGATAAAACAGCAGAAGTACAGTCTAACTTACCTCACATGTTCATTGGGAGAATGCAGTGGAGAAAACCATATAATGTATACCACTTTGACATTTTTAGAGGAAAGACATAAAAGTAATAAATAACAATAAATAGGAATAATTAGCGCTTGTAGCAATGAGATTACAGCTCCCAGGATCTCCCAGGCAACATGAACTCTGGGACATTCTGAAATTACAGTCTAATAAAGAAACTTCACATTCTGGAATTAGTCATTTTTTGTAAAAAAAAAAAAAAGAAGAAGAAGAAAAAGAAAGAAAGAAAGAAAAGAAAAAAGAAAAGTAAAAAAAGTAAAATGAATTCTTGTACTGCAACACAATTTTGAAAGCATATGTACTAGAACAATGATAAATTAGTGTGTGGAAATGCTCTCAGGTGGAATTAGCCTACTGGTATGAGAACAGCCTTCTCACTAGTGATATTTAAAATGAAAGTTTCAGAGCTGTAAAAAGAATTTTAATTGCTCACAGTAATCTGTAATCCTTTGGTCCACACCCACATATGCGTTTAATAGCTGGGTTGTGCTATTATTTAGTTTTGACTCAAGCTTCCTAATATGGTGTCCAAGTAGCTGTCTTTCCACAACACACATTCAACAGTAGTCCACCTTATCCTAAAATCCAACTAGGGTGAGGATGCTCTCCACCCTTAGTTCTTACAGTCATCTCAGGAAGGTAGCAGAATTTTGTCTCCGCAGGGAATCGCAAGGGCATGCATGTTGTTGCACAGGAGTCAGCATACCTCCAGGTATATCACTAAAGAGGGTTCTGGAAAGTGCACCGGGAAAGATGTATCAACCAAGGTAAAAGTATATTTAGCAAGCGACTGTTCAGCTCTGAGCCAGTAAAGGTTCTTCTTGCCTTTAAATAGAGTGTGAACGTAATGTTTGTCAAACTGTCCTTTGGAATTCTTCTGGTGTTTATTGATTCTTGTTTTCAATTGTTTCATTGTTTAATTCTCTTCCAGGGATGACCAGGCATGGGGAATCACCTTTCCCTTTTTTTTTTCCTAGGGAATAAAGCTTGTGTTCAACAGGGACTCAGACTTGAGAGTTAGTATCAACTTGGGACTCAGACTCAAAGACTTGCCAACTTCCCTGGCGATAATTGTAATACTGTATCTTCATGCTCCATTTTGTATTCTGACATTGAGTAGCATTTTTTTAGTGTAAAGTCTAGATGAAAATGGAATAAATAAATGTGTCATTCTGTCATCAGGCAAAGACTTTCCTATGCAGGCAAGCTTTTAATCAGTAAGTAGATATATAAAGGATGTTATATTTATTAAATTCAGAGATTTTTAAACTGTTTTAAAACATTTAAAAATGTTTTTAATCCTGGTTTTAGTCAATCAAACATTGACTGTTTGATTTTTTATAGTATTTTAAACCTGTGGGGATTTTATAGTGTTAATTGTTGTGAGCTATCTTGGGTCCTTTATGGGGAGCAAGGTGTCATATAACTAATAAATGAATGAATACCTTAAGCATGTAGTGTTCACATAAGGTCACAATGGGCAGGGTGCTTTTAAAACAGGCAGCATCAGTGTATGATAAATGGCCCATCTCTCCCCTTATGGAGGAGAGCAACAGTTTGAGGTCACAATGCCCAGTCTCTCAGGCAGACAGCATCAGCTCATGGTCACAATAGGCAGTCCCATGAAAATAGCATCAACATGTAGGCACATTGGCCTGCTGGCCTCTCACTGAAGCAGACAGCAGCAACAGAGTATCGGCACAATATCTTTCACTGAGGTAGGCAACCCCCTGATTAGGACCACAGCCTTTTCCCTGCAAGGTCAGTCTACGTGGGGACATGTGGGCAGATTCATGTTCTCTCACTGGAAGGGGCAGCAGCATTTTGATGGAGAAGCCATTGGCCAGAAGAGAACACTTAGGCAGTTGGAGTTTTTGGGGCTGAAAAATATATGCATCCTTCTCTACCAGTGGTTACTCTCTTCAAGTTATTACAACTACATTCTAGCTTAAGTATGGTTCTTAAGCACAGTTCATTTAAATTGTTAAGCTTGTATGCTGATTCTGGACATATTTTTGTCATTAGTCTCACTTGTACTAGATTGAAACACGACTAACGTTTTCTGGATTCTGCCTGCCAGCCTCCAAATGTATCCCACCCCCATTTCTAAATTCAATTAGTACAAATTGTTTACAATAATTTTAAATGATTACTATTGCAGAACAGCTAGTCTCCTAATTTTATGCATTATGATTTTCTCAAGGACTATTATTACAGGTATAGTTTGATGCTTTGGTTATTATTCTTTGATTTACATTATATCTATTTCATTTCATGCATTTTATTTCCCTAAATTTATGAATGTAAACTGACTTGAATTTCTGTCATTACTAATCTCTCCATTCCCTAGTTGGACCTTCACATTCTTCTTTTATCTATACTTTCCAATCCATATTTCAAGTCCAGCTATAAAATCATTCCCAGTTTTTGAGTCATTTTTGAGATGACCTTTCATTTAGTGCTTCTGTTAGTACATACATCCATCTCTGCCACTTCCTCTATCTTTTCTGTCAACTCCTCTAGGGATGCTATTTCTTCTTTCTTCCAATATTTCCCATATAGTATCCTAACTGCAATAATTACATGTACAGTATTATATATCTCATTTCTTTATCTACAGTCTCAGGCATAATATTCAATAAAAACAATTCTGGTTTAAATGGTATTGCACAAGATGCAATTTTTTGTAACATTTCATGTATGATCTCCAACAACGTTTTGCTTCCCTACATGTCCACCAGATATGATAAGCATCCTCCTGCATTTCCAATACTTGTTTGAGACATTTTCATACATTTTTGACAGTGCAGCTGGAGTCATATGCTATTTATAAAACATATATTTTTTCTTTGAAGTTTACTGATTTTGTAAGTTTAAATTTGTGTCAAATTTGTGCCCAATGTTCTAAATTAATATTATGACCAATATTTTGTGCCCATTTTATCATACAGTCTTTCACCACTTCATCTTCTATTTTCATATTTAAGAGATATTCATACATTCTTTAAATTATTTTATCAATTGTCCCAAGCAGTAGTTTATCAAATGTTGCTTGTTCTTCATAAAAGACCATTGTTTTATCTTTTATATACCTCAAGTCTAATTGTAGTCTTGTCCACCAATCTAGAAAGACTTTCTGCTCCTCTAGCTCCTCTCTAGTCTTTAATACCCCATCTTTCTTAAGAAAGTCTCTATACCTCAAAAGTTTTGTTGAGTTCGTTAAGGTTGGCTGTAGCAATGCTTCTAATGGTGATACCCACCCTGGAATTTTACTATACATTTGCTTTTGTATCTTATTCCAAATCCATAACAAAGTCTTTCTTATCATATGATTATTGAAGACTTTGTGGTCTTTAGTTTTTTGATACCATACAAAAGCATGTCACTCCAGATTAAGATCATGTCCTTCCTGTTTAAGCAATCACTCACTATCCAAATTGATCCATTCCTTAATCTAGGCCAGTACACAGGCCCTATAGTAAACATTCCAGTCCAGGAGACCAAAAGCCGCCCTTTGTTTAGAATCTCGTAGTGCCTTCACTTTAATCTTCATTTTTTCCTTGCCAAACAAATTTCATCATTTTTTATTAAAGTCTTGAAGAATTATTTGCTTTAGCATAACTGGTATTGTCTGAAAAAGAAAGATCAGTTTAGGTAGCATATTCATTTTGCTTACTGCTATTCTTCCCATCAATGAAAGTTGTAGCTTATCCCACTTTTCCAAATCTCTCTGTATTTCCTTAAAACGTTTCATGTAGTTGTCTTTTATTAATGTGATTGTCTTATTGTCATTTGGATTCCCAAGTATTTAACTCTTTTTTTCCTCATGGAAGTCCATTGTGTTTGTCAATTAGTTAATCTCCTCTGTTTGAATATTTTTTGCCTAGAATTTTTTTCTGCCAATTCACTGTCATTCTCACCATTTCCCCAGAATTTATTAGTGTTTCTATCAATTCAGCAATAGATTTACTGGGCTCTTCCAAAATAAAAACTAAATAAACAGCAAATGCCTGTAATTTATATTCTTCTTCCCTTATTTTAACCCTCTTATATTTTCATTGGTCCTTATTTGCCCATTGAGCACTTCCAATGAGATTATAAATAATAATGGAGATAGTGGGCAGCCCTATCTTGTCCCTTTCTGTATCTGAAAATATTTTGTAAAATCACCATTAATTTTTATTTTAGCTTTTTGTTTAGTGTAAATAGTCTTTATTGAGGTGATAAATCTTTCCCCCATGTCCACCAATTCTAGTTGCTGTATCATGAAATTCCAATTCAGATTGTCAGACACCTTTTCTGCAGCTAAAGATATATCATAGCATGGGCATTTCCTATCATATGCCAATCTTGTGACTTGGCGCATGACAGTAAATTCCTGTGCTGACTTCTTAACTTGTGGTTATTTCACACTGAAATTTACATCGATGGAGTGAAACCAGCAATAAGTCTTCAACTGAATTTCTATCCACCTTACTTTTTTATTGTATCCATTTTTTCTGGGGCATAATTATTAATAAAACATTAATTTGTGATTTTAAATAGATCTGAATGTTAAGAAAATAAGTAAAGAATCTTCTGTTTAAGAACATAGGTGGAAAGGCCAGATGTTGGTGAGGATCAGAATTATGGAAATGAACTTGCAAATCTACTATGTTTGTCCCAATGTACGATTTGGTAAATTTCTGAAAAAATAAAGTAACACATTCTTCAGAAGGTGAACTGGGAGATAATGGCAGTAGCAGCAAGAACTCTCAACAGTATGGAATTCAGAAAAAGAAACAATTGAACAGCTGAATCTTTCTTTACTGATCATAATCCAAGATGGATTTCATCCCTCTTCTTCCCCTTCCCTTCAGACTGATCCTCTTACATTATCATTTTTTCATCTGTGAATATCCAGTCATGACAGTTGGAAGACACAAGACAGCACTAATTTTGTATTTTTTTAAGCTAAATTGTCGGTGTAGCGGAAAAAGGTGACATCAATCAGAGGATAGGGCAGGAGGGGCGGAGCTAAAAGGACAGTTAAGACAGCTGGAAGAGACAGTCAAGGACAGTTGGAAGGAGATAGGGATAGAGAGAATTAGGGACAAGAAGATGTGGAGAGAGCTAGGGTTTAGGAATAGATGAAAAGGGGTTAAGAAAGGAATACTGAAAGAGTGAAACATATTGAACAAGCAGGAATGAACACATAAGCATAACATGAGAAATACCAGTGATTGAATACATGATCTAATATATACACACCTGAAACAGTTATATATTTGATTCTCCTTATGATTTTGTTCATTAATAAAAGAATATTTGATCAAACCCCTGATTCCTAAGTTATATGAGCAGGTCCTGTGTGTGGGAATTGTAGTGGTATTAGGAGAAATACCTGGTGGCAGCAAAAAGAAGAAAAAAAGGCATGTTTACCTTTGTGGAGCCCAAAGAAATAAAGGGGCAACCAGGGGGATCGCCACAGTCAGTAACATTTTTTCGTGGAAATAATTGTTTAATATATAAAAAATTCAGCTGAAAAATAATGTAGACATGATGTCCTATTTAAAATCTGCAGGATAGGTATGAGCTTTTAAACAGGGAAAATGTCTTCACAGAATCATAGAAAAATCTGCTCCAGAATTTTCCCTGGAATTGGTATCAACCTGACTGGTCTGTAGGTCCCAGGTACTGTACTTCCTTTCTGCCCATTTTGAAGATGGGGACAAAGTTAGGCCTCTTCCGATCATCTGACACTTCACCCATCCCCCATGATTTCAAAAAAAATAATAGACAGTGGTTCTGAAAATTCTTCAGCAAGTTTATTTATTTATTATTTATTTATTTATTTGATTTGTATCCTGCCCATCTGGTCTGGTCGACCACTCTGGGAGGCTACCAATAAATATTTAAAATAAACACAAAATTTACATACAATCAAAAACACATCCAATAATAAACAAATAAGGAAAGGAAAAGGCAAGAAAGAAAGAAGAAAAGAAAAAATATTAAGTATTGACTGGAGGGAAGGCCTGAACATATAACCATGTTTTTAATTGACTCTTAAAAGTGCCCAGCATAGGGGCCGCACGAATTGCTGGAGGAAGGTTATTCCAGAGGCGAGGAGCCACTGCCGAGAAGGCCCAATTTCGTGTCCTTTCCATCCGGGCCTCCCTCGGTGTTAGGCTCCTCAGCCTCACCTCCTGGCTCGCGTGGGTGATCCGGGTAGATCTAGGTGGGAGTAGGCGTTCCGCCAAGTATCGAGGTCCTAAACTGTTTAGGGCCTTATAAGTAAGCATTAACACTTTGAAGTCAGCATGGAAACGGATGGGCAGCCAATGCAGCCTGGCCAGAATAGGAGAGATATGATGATATTTCCTCACTCCAGTAAGGAGTCTGGCCACTGCGTTCAGCACCACCTGAAGTTTCTGCGTCAGCTTCAAAGGCAGCCCCACGTAGAGCGCGTTGCAGTGGTCTAATCTAGAGATTATGAGCGCATGTACTAAAGTAGTGAGCGCCCCCGAGCCTACGTAAGGTTGCAGCCTGGCAATCCGCCAGAGATGGAAAAAGGCGGTACGGACTACAGACGCCACCTGTGTTTCCATGGTGAGCGTCGGGTCCAGGTGTACCCCCAGGCTGCAAACCCCACTCTTCATGGCCAGGGTCACCCCCCTGAACAAGAGAGAGCCACCCAAGCCACAAGCCACAGGGGCGCCCACCCTCAGAACTTCCATCTTGTCCGGGTTCAGCCTTAACCCGTTCTCCCGCATCCATTGCAGAATGGTCTCCAGGCAGCGCTGGAGGGACAGGACGGCATCACCTGCAGTTGGTGAAAAGGAGATGTAGAGCTGGGTGTCCTTGGCATATTGATGACACGATGCTCCACACCCCCTGATGACCTCACCCAACGGCCTCATATATATGTTAAACAGCATTGGGGAGATAGTCGACCCCTGTGGAACCCCACAGTTGAGACTCCACAGGGCCGAGACACTCTCCCCAAGCTGCACTCTCTGGGGGTGGTCCTCCAAGAAGGAACAGAACCAGGCCAGAGCCAGGCCACTAATACCCAACTCGAAGAGCCTCCCCAGAAGGATACTGTGGTCGATGGTATCGAAGGCCGCCGAGATGTCGAGGAGGACCAACACAGACATTTTACCTCTGTCGGCCTCCCTCAACAGGTCATCGTACAGGGCGACCAATGCTGTCTCTGTACCGTGGCGCGGCCTGAAGCCCGACTGAAATGGATCCAGGGCATCCGTTTCATCCAGATGTGCTTGCAGCTGATCAGCCACCACCCTCTCAACCACTTTGCTCATGAAAGAAACATTGGCGACGGGCCTATAATTGCCATTTTCGTCTGCCGCCAAACTAGGTTTCTTTCTTATGGGCCTAATGAGTGTCTCCTTGAGGGCAGAGGGAAACCTGCCCTCAAGGAGAGACCCATTTATTATAGCGGTAGCCCATTCAGTTGTTATCGGCCTGGCTACTTTGATTAGCCAGGCCGGGCAAGGGTCCAAGGAGGTGGTGGTGGCTCGACAGCGATCAAGCACCCTGGCGACAGAGTCAGGTGTGACAGGCTGAAAGGAGTCAAATGATACCGGGCAAGATGGAGTGCTGGACATCTCTGCTCGACTCACTGTATTCAAAAAAGGAGAGAGATCCCAGCGGATGGCCTCCACTTTAGATTTTAAAAAGGCTGCAAACTGGTCAGGTGAAAAACTAGGGGGAGGCCTATCGCCCTGACCAGTTCCGGATAGGTCACGCACTATACGGAATAGCTCCGCCTGCTGGTTGGACGCTTCGCTTATCCGGTTAGCGAAGTAAGTTCGACAAGCAGCCTTTACCTTAGACAGGTAAAGGTTAGTTGCGACCCTGACAGCTATCCTATTATAATCCGTCGGGCACTTCCTCCACCTGCGCTCTAGCCTTCTCCTATGACGCTCCAGAGCCTGGAGCTCCTGGTTAAACCAGGGCGCCGGGCGGATTCTGCGATGGAGAGGGCGTTTAGGCGTGATCATGTCTGCAGCCCTGGCAACAGCCGTGGACCAGCTGTCAACCAGAGTGTCGACAAGAGCACTAGCCAGGTCAGCCGTAACACCGCTCTTCAATACTCTTGGATGCAGTTCATCCAGCCCTGGAGATCTGAACTTGTTCAAAGTAATGATATTCCTTTACTACTTGTTTATCAATCTTGAGCTGGAAACCAGTCCCTGCTATTTGTACTTCATATTTGCCTGGAGAGTAATCAACTGTCTTTTGGGAAAAGACTGCGCTAAAGTTGGAACTGAGCACATCTACCTTTTCTTCTGTTATCATTTTTCCATCTCCACTGAGTTGAACAAAAATCCAGGTGTCAAAACAGGCAGATCTGAGGAGAATTTGGGATGGGTTGAAAATTCCTCACCCATTTCTACTCTTCTCCTTCAATGGACTATATCTACCAAGGAAATTGGGATCATAAGTTCCACCATTCTTGGTCATGGATGTTGTGTACATAATGTGTGCCAAGGAGCCTGCCCCATATTATGAAACTGAAAGTACTACGCATGTGTGAATTCCTTCTACATTAACGATACGCAATGCTATTTAATTTACACTGCATAATGTTGTTTTATAAATTATACCTCTATTTTAGACAACCCTACTACTCTGTACCAGATAAATATCATACACAGAGGGCAATTGTCTAGCCCCAACCCTGTCCATCTATGGTTTCATCACCCTGTTACCAACGGAATGTGGAGAGTCTGAAGAGTGAGGGCTCCACTGTCTGTGAGGGCTTTGTGTATGTCAGCATTCTGATTTTCCAAGATCACAGCTTCTATGGAGAGACCTCATGGAGAGCAGAACTCTCCCTTTTCAGGCTCATTCTTCATGTCTAGGAGGGCACAGAAGATGATAGTGCAGAAGAGGGGGTTAGGGCATGTGAGTATTCTAGCCAGTTTTGAATGGCTGAACAGGGCTTGTCTTTCAGAGCAACTGAAGAAAGTTCTGTTGAGAGAAAGCAACTTAAGCAACAACTTTTATACAGAGACCTGCTTTAAGCTACAAATCAGCCACCTTTGAACATTTTATTGGCTAAAAGCTGATGAACCCTTCTGAGGCAAAGAAGAACTTGGTGTGTGCACGCATGTGTGCTTGATTTGGATATCATTAGCCAAGCATTGCAAATGGGCCAAATTCTTAATTATGAACTTCTGTGCCATCACTACGTAGGACAATTAGTCTGGTTTTTATTCATTTCTACCATATATCTCATTACTAAGTGCTATTAACTCTGAGAACATTTTATCTTTTGTGCTCCCACAGTGCCTATCTTTTGGCATTTATATGGATTATGCTGATCTATTAATGCACAAAAAGTCCAAAAGATTTGAGGAGGAGGGTAGCTGAAGGGACAATTATATATATGAGCCTCTGGTATAAGTCTGCATTACGGCAAAGATTTTTTTTTATATATGACACTTGACTTTCCTCTAAATAGCAGTGCAGAAGAGCTTCAAAAGCATGCAGTAAACACAGGGGAAAGTCTTCGTTAAATGATGTATGAAGATGTTCGTTTATTACAGTTGAAGAGGCAGTTCTGGTCAAGATGACAATTAGAATTGGGGGCTCTTGATCTATGGAAGGGAAGAGTCAGACATGTTCCTAATCTAGAGAAGGAGTGTGATGAGAGAGGGGGCGTGATTGAGTTTAAATTAGATAATATTGCTGAACTAAGAATATATTGCAATGAGCTCCCTGCATTGTTAGTTTAGAAGGAAGTGGTATCTCATAAGCAATGTATGGGAGCAAATGGAAGGGTGTCAGAATCTGATAGCCTCAATCCAACATATAACTTGAGATGCTGAAACCCCCCCCCATGGCACCCCAGTACAGGTTTGGAGGAAGATTCCAAATTCTCTGGAACAGTTTTCTTGGGGGGGGGGGTACCAAAGGGCTGTGCAGAGGAAGGAAGATCATCCCCCAGCAGCTTTTGATGATGGAAGGATTAAGTATCAGCAGATATCTGTCTGTATTCTGGCTGTTGCCTTAAGGTGGAACACATATCATTGGTGGCTCCAGGGGCCAGATTTCAGCCCTGAAATTCTTTTGTGACTGTGTGGATTGTCAGAAATGCAGGGGGGGGATGGGTAGAGGGAGATGTAAATATTAAATTATTTTGGAACTGACTGGTGTGGGGGAGGGCTGTGACCTTTTTAAAACATAAACCAGCTGGTCCATGTTCAACTGCTCTTCACATAGAAACATTATAGGCAAGAGGTTTCTGTTGTACTAACAAAGTCAAGGCAAGAGGATGTTGGCTTGTTCCATTTTCAATGTGATTTTGAGCCACACTTGATACACTCGAGAGACATAAATTCTTGCTCCTTCCATCAAACTCAGGTCACTGCCCACCATTTCAACAGTGTCATTAACTGTGTTATTTATTGGTCATATCTAGATTTTACCTTTCTCGAGGCTCAAGTGAGGGATATCCTCAAAATCTAGGAGTGAGACACCCCCAGTCCTGGTTCACGAGCCACCCCTGGCTTTCTTCTTGCCCATTTTAGCCTCATGAGTCATGACAATTCTGTGAAATAAGTCAGTCTGATAAAGTACAACCCAAATTTCTGCTAAGTATCAGTGAACATTGTGATCCTTTCCCTTTGTATCTTAGAAAGGCCTGGGAACGATCCTGCTTATGTTACATTCGAGCACCATTTCTTCCACCTCTTGGTGCAGGGAAGCAAAAACGTTTTTGTATACTGTCAAATAAAACAGAATGAAAAATCCAGAAGAGCTAATTTTCTATTTGTTTTTGCATGTTCTTTTTCAGAATGCACAGTTATGTAAATGAAATATTACTGAAAAGCAATGTGGGTAATTATAAATCTCATCAGTTTTTATCTAAAAATGAAACAATGCACATATGTATTTGAGGAACACGTGGACTGTGCATTGTTTGGCATTTTGACCATGGGAATTGCTGATAATAGTCAAACCATATTCAGTTTTACAAATCAGCTGATACTCATGATACAAACACCAAGGGTTTTTGAAACATGGCCCATCTGTTTTACAGCATGCCCACAGGTTGGGTTAGAGTTAGGGTTTTGCTTGCCTCATCATGCAATGACAAACCAAGATCTTTGTTTGCTTGGCTCATAAAAATCACAGACCTGTTCTCCTAATGCAATTATGTTTGTAGCTAGCACTTTTGACAAAAATCTAAATAACTCCAAAAGCTTTTCCCTTCAGGATTTCATTTAGACGAAATTACTCCCGTCTACTAATATTCCCTTTTATATATATAACATAGTATAGCAATTTAAAAGATTATGGTCTTGAACCAGAATGATTATATATTGCATACATTTCATTTTGCTCTTACAGCATTTCTGCAGTAAAAAAAGAATGTGAAAAATAAAAGCTGAGAGTGGTGAGAAATAGCAAAGAGTAAACAACAGGACTTCAAACTGCAAGATAAACAGTATTTTTATTACTTATTCAAACAAATGAGTGTATTTTAAAATGCAATGAAGTTAGAACATGGACTAGGTGAAATTTATGCTGTAATTAACAACTAATTGCCAGTATTATTTTAAAGTTTTGCTGCTGTTTTTTCCTTATTTGTTCATGTGTGGGCTTACGAGGACAACATAAGGAATTTAAAAGAAAAGAGTTTTTTAAAAGCTTTTATTTTATCAGATAGTACAGTATGTTGAATGTTGACACTCACATTTGCTAAAAATCTGCCCTTTGGAGAAGATACAAAAGGGGCCCAAGTGGTCAAGCAGTGACTTAATCAAGGATTTTATTTTATTGATGTTTGGGCAATCTAGTTACAAAAAAGTGAAGGCAATATGGTGACAGTATTTTCCGCACCCCAAGAAAATAGAAAGGTGTCTTGGTGGAAGATGGACCAAACCAGGGCTGGGAAATCCAGTCCTCCAGAGCATGGGAACTCCAGTTCCCATCAGCCTAATCAGTGTTGAGTCATGGTGGACCCCCACCCTTAGACTAAACAAATCTAAAAAACAATTTGATAATGCATTCCCCTAACAGTCACATTATAATGTGGTGGCTGAAATCCAGCAGTAAGTCACAACTAGACTGGGCCTCTTGAATCAGTAGAGATTTTGTGATTCTGCTCCTCCGTAGGTTCCGTTAATTCAATGGAACTAGTGGCCTCTTACAACTCTTTCTTGTTAGGAAAGATGGAGATATCTTTCTAGGCTGCCTACAGAACAGGAGGAGGGAGGATAGCCTCCCTCACCAAAGTCTGTACCTGAAAAAATATATGAATTTTTAAATACCTATGTGTGAAATACTTTCTCTTACCCTTGTACTAGTTCATTCATTCATGCACAAGACAGCTGATTGTTAGTTCATTTCAACCTGGTTTTCTGTGGAAGATTTGGGATTCTGCGAAGTTACACCCCCTGTCCCCACATAAAAAGATATGAGGACTACTGCTAATGGATCCTGCAATGTCCCTGAGTTTGCTATGCTATATTCTGTCTCCCGAAAGATCTCCAGTGTATCACTCACCATACGTACATAGACAAACAATGCTATTTACCCATGTTGATATGTTAAGAACTGGAGGCCTCAGAATATATACAGCTGGGCCTAACTAGTGTGTCAAATACGCTCAGAGGTCTTTCCCCAAAAGTAGCATGAAGAATTCATCTTCAAACCCTGGAGCTTTCTGGGCATAAAAGAGAGTACACAATGTTCTGCTAAATCCTAATTATGTAGTTCTGCTACCAGACTTTTAAAGTGGAATTTAGTTTGGGACCTTACAGTAGAGAAAGGGTCACAGAAAGGGGGGAATGGAGGCAAATTGCCCATTAGCTAGTGGCAACAGGAAAACCTTTCCTGTCATTTTTGGACTTAATAAAAATTACCCTGGTTCGTTGAAAGCATAAGCCATGGGGTGGGATGTCAGGTCTTATAGCTAAAGTGTTTCATTTTGTCCACAAAAGTCTTCTTCCATCGTAAAGCTTCTCCTCCCCCCACCCAAGCATTCCCGGCAGGAGCAAAGCACAGGCAATTTCTCTTTTTGTCCTCTCTCTGCAATGCTTTTACTTCCATTGACTCTGCACACCCCATGTATTCTCAGAATCTATTGACTAACCTACAGGTTTTTCCTAACATGGCTGCCTTGCAGATCTGTATTGCTGTTTTTAAAATAAATTTTTCCCTCAGGTTCTTTTCATTATAACAGATCTTTGTAATTCAGTCAAATCACACTGCATTCTGTTAATTATCTGCCACCTCCTGCTAATTTCACTTCCTATGGCATTTTATTTTCAGTTTTCTACATGGTAGCAAGAATTAGCTATCCTAGACTATGCCTTCTTTCCCTTTGCTTTATTTCCCCCTCTTAGCTTTATTAGCCATAATTACATTACCAGCAAAACCATTCTGATTATTTCCTCATAAGAAATGGTGACATGGATTGCGTAGTAATGATATTCTCTCTGCACTAGGGGTACAAAATGGATTATTTTGGAACATGTAGGCACAACCAGGATGATTTTGTGCATTCCTCCCCACAGAACAGATGTGAAGAGACAGTGGTCTTCCAGATGCCTACAACTCCCATTAGCCACAATCAGCATGGCCAATGGTAAGGAGGTGCTTGAGTACCAATCCAAAGGATCTGGAGAACCGAAGGCTCCTCACCTCCTGCCTCAGAGGAAAACGTTGAGCCACAGTGCAATTCTATATATGTCTACTTAGAAATCAATCCAATCAAACTGAAAAGAATCCAGGTGGTTCAGAGTATACATGGGTGGTCTGAAGGTTTGGAAGCCAAACTGAAGCCCCCTTGCTCCCCACTGTGAGTTGCACCAGCACTACAAATATCTGAAAATTGCTATTTAAAATGCCATAGCTGCCTTTGGCAGTTTTTAAAAAGGGGTGGGATCTCCTAGGGAAGGCCCCCCCAAAAGGCACATAATCAAAACAAAACAACACAACACAAAACAACACCTTTGCCTTGAGAATGAAACTCCCTCCAAATTTTGATATTTGCTGCTGCAAAGTCTAAAGACAGCTTTACTTTGCCTTTGGATGGTTGAGAGCTAAGATGGACACCCAGTTGTGGGCTTCTCAAGAACTCTAAATAAAATTTGGGAGTGACTGCTCTGTGTCTGTTTGTATTTCTATTACGCGTTCAAGTTTGTGGGAGCGCCCTACCATTTTTAATTTTCAATTCTGGTTGATGGACTTATTATAACTATATATATATTTGAGTATTTTCTGAACTTAGTATTGATTAGATCCTGGTCCTAACCTGGCAATGGAACTAGCAGCTGCAGAAAATGCTTTGAACACCAGGGGGTGGAGAAGAAAAGAAGAAAGGAGGTAGATGACTTTATATTAAAACAAATAGAGGAATTAACACAAGGAGGCACCCAAATAGAAAAGGACCCCTGCCAAAAATAATTAAGGCAAGTGATAAGTCTGATATCAGCACATTGTTCCACTGGGTAAAAGATATCCTAGATGAAATGAAGTAAATTAAATCATTCCTCTTTGAATCTTATGAGCTGCTAACTACATTAACCAACTTAATTGCGATAAGCAATTTACCCAGAAACAATAATACGCAAACTGACCAAGGTACCACACCCCCATTTTCACTGGATGATTTGTCCAAATGGGAAAAAAACTCTAAAAAGAAGGCTAAAAACAGGGCACAGGTAGGGAGTCCGCATGGGTGTACAAAAAAGACTAAAAATATTAAGCACACAAGCAAGACAAGAAAGTCATCTGACAAGATGGATTTCCATAATCTATTTAAATTTATTTAGAGGAACCCAAAGAAAGAAGGAAAATCTTCGAGATCTAAAAGGAACTCTGAAAAGGTAGGCACTGGCCAGGCCCTAACAACCTTAAACCAAATAGCTATTACTCCACCCATACAAGACATTGAGGATAAAATAGATATAGTGGGAAATGATTCATGGACTGATGTGATAAACAGTAACCCTAAGAAGAATAATCAACTAACAGCCCAGTTGATGCAGCCTGAGAATAGAACTAAAGTGGACCCTTGACTTACAGACGGCTTGACTTACAGACTTTTTGAGTTACAGACTTCTCTTGCCGCAAAATTTAGGTTTGACTTGCAGCCGGAGAATCGACTTACAGACCAGAAAAAAAACAAAATGGAACAAAAACGGCCTGTTACGGGATTAATCGGTTTTCAATGCACTGTAGGTCAATGGAGACCCGACCTACAGACGTTTTGACTTGAGAACCGCCTTCCAATACGGATTAAGTTCTCAAGTCAAGACCCCACTGTAGATGGAAGTTAAGATTAATGGCTAACACTTTAGCATTCTGTGGATATCCAAAACGAAAAGGGATACTTACCCAGAATGAACGCAAATGGAACTTGATCAGCACTCTAGAATCTATAATCCCTGAATTAACCTCCACGTCCCAAATTCTAAATGTGGACTACTTATTCTACAATTATACCCAAGCACATGCAATAGTTGCATTCAAAAATAGCATAATAACCAATAGGATTTATAGCAGAAGAAAGGAATTAGCTGTGAGGGTTATAACTGCTGTACGATATTTTAAAAACAAAGAACATGCCCTATCTCTCTTGTGTGGGTACGCTAGAGTGATGGAAAGAGAGACCCTAGCATATGCCCAGGAGAAACATACAGAGGAGGACCTTATTCAAATTTTAGTTCACCCAACTGATTGGCAAAATGATTACAAAAATTTTATTAAAAACTATAAGGATGATAGACATGCAACAGAAGAGATCAACCCAGGCCTTGCTTGGCCAGAAGAGGAGGTAGAGACTCATCTTATCTCATCAGTTAGTAAATTGCCAACTGATGTGTGGAGGTCCTTAGTGAATCACCTGGACTCCCTGGTTGCAACTTTGAGGGATCTCGAACAGCCCTCAAATTCCAATGATGACCTAGCAACCCATCAACTGCCCACACTAGGATGCCCAGTGGAGACACAGGTTAAGGACAGCATTAAAATCCCCCTGGAGCCCATGGTAATAATAAATAAAAGGGTTCCCAGTTCTAACGTGACAGTGTCTGCAGACCATCCCGATCTCTGTTTGATAACCGAGGCACTCCTAGGTAATGCCCAGAGTAACCCTCCTGATATTATTGAAATAAATTCAGTGGCAAGTTCAATGCCTGACTTAGAATCATCCATGGATTATCCTGCTTCAAATTGACAATTTGCAATTCAAAGCAAGCACAATCTAAAATGCATTTCATGGAATGTGTCTGGCTGGTTGAACAAAACTCAAAATCCATTATTTTTGTCATTTATGAAAAGTTTTGATATTATCTTTATTCAGGAGACATGGTTATTATCTGAGTTGTTTTTAAATGGATTTACTTCATACACTCTCACCACAACTCCTGCAGTAGCTAGAGGTCGCCCAAACAGAGGGTTTGCTTGTCTGATATCCACCTCAGTGGCCTGTGCTGTTTTACTACTACCATCTTTAAGATCTATTGCAATGGCCGTTCTCCTGATCTTCAAGGATTGGGAAATTTTGGTTGTGAATGTTTGTATTCCACCTTATTAATCTCCTTTCTATTATGAGCATTGCTGGTCTGATTTAGAAATGTACACATATGATCTTGAGACATAATTTCATGGAGCGCAAACAATACTGCTTGGAGATTTAATGCACATCTGGGCTATGGCCATTTTAGATCTGCTTATGCTGAACATATTGGTGACTTATATAATCAGGCAAGAAATACAAAAGTTCCTTTATGAATAAGACTGGAAAAAGTTTTTGGCAGCTGATTAATAAGCTAAATATTAAATGGTAATTTCCAAGGTGGTGAATTGGGGGAATTCACATATTTCAGTAAACATGGAGCTAGTTTGATTGATTATTTAGCTATTACCCCCTCTTACTAGATAAAATTTTATACTTTACAGTGGGTACACAGCCAGAAAAGTGACCATCAGCCTCTTATATTCTACATGCACACCCCTAAAGCTTCATTAAATAATGGGGAGGATAGTTCTTTCCCAATAGATCAAGTGTTGGTGACAGCAGATACTACACTGAAGAGGTCTCCCATACTCCAGCAAGAAATACAACAAATTTTGTATAGTGCTTCTATGCTTGAACTCAAAGGGGAAATTGAGGCAGCTCCAAATATCAACACTGCCCTTACAGATATGGTAAACTAACAGATACTTTGAGACCTTTCTTGACCAAGAGGGTAAGAATATCACCCGGAAGCAAACCAACTAATATCAGTTGGTTTGATAGTGAATATGAAACTATGAAGTACCAATTAAGAAGAGTTCTTAAATTGCATAAACAAAATCACTCTAAAAGTTTACCCATATCTTTTTTGATCTCCGCAATAATTATGAACAGCTTCTCAAAAAGAAAAAACAAGCCTCAATAAAAGAATCTTATCATGAACGTGCCCTGGCTTTGTCCTAGAAAGATACGGCAAAATTTTGGTGACTGCTCACATCAGCAGAGGGGAGGTTTCACCATGATCTGGATTCTTATGTACGCACTGGATGTTGGGAAGAGTATCACTTCAGATTATTCAATGATCCACCCTCTACTAGTGAAATATCTCTACCTCTAATATCATCTCTCAGTGATCTAACAATGTGGCCTCCAGTCACAATTAAGAAAATAAAATCATTGATTTCAACAATCAAGAGCAATAAATCTCCTGGGGAAAATTTCATTCCCCTGGATATACTTAAATCTTTTCAGGACTGGTGGGCCCCAACCCTAGCTACCTTATTTACTATGGTGGGTGGCACCCCATATCTTCACTTGTCATGCACATCTATAAGAAAGGTGAGTGAAAGGACCCAGCCAATTACAGACTTATAAGTTTGCAAACTTTACACAAGACATCTCCTTTTAAAATTGGAAGATTGGGTGATAGAATATAATCTTTTAGCTCTGCTTAACCATCTAATTAACAAATATGCTATTGCATCTTTGGGACAATTATATGTGGCATTTATTGACCTCAAAGCTGCTTTTGATTCCATCCTAAGAGGTCATTTGTGTGGAAAACGTATAAATCTTAAAATAGATCCTAGATTGCTACAAAGAATCAAAGAACTCCATACTGATACTTCCCTAAAAGTCAGAGTCAGCATTTCTGGTCAACTATCTAACACAGTTAAAACATCTAAAGGTGTCCATCAGGGCTGTATCCTAGCTCTATTGCTTTTCAATTTGTACATCAATGATATGGTAGCCAGGTCAACAGGACTGCAATTTTTCCCTGTAGAAGTTCCCTGTATAGACAATACCTTGCTAATATCCCACACACAAATAGAAGATTGTTAAAACAATTTAGTAATTATTGCAAGGAGAACTCTCTTAATGTTAATTATGAGAAAACCAAAATTATGGTTTTCAATAGAAGACCTCAAGCACATAAATGGACAATGGATGGGAGAATATTGGAACAGGTAACCCACTTTAAATATTTAGGCATGATGTTTTATCAGTCAGGTTCCTGGGCATTTCAGATTGATTTTACAAAGCAGATATTCGAAAAAGCCATGTTTGATATACTTAGATTCTGTAGAACTAGAGGAGGACATTTGATCCCTCCCACTCGTGAAATTTATAAAACCAAGCTACTCCCCCAGATTCTGTATGGTGCTGAAATATGGGAATTGGAAACTTATACCCATTAGAATTAACCCAAAACAGATTTGCCCAACTATTTTTGGCAGTAGCTCCCTCAACTCCCTCAGCGCTAGTTAGACTAGAATTGGCAATAATGTCAATAATGACACTAGTCAACAAATCAATAATTAACTATTGGCTGTAAATTTTGTTTACCACTCAGTCAGAATATTTAACATCATCATATACGGAAATGAATTCTGGAACGTGGAAATCCTCCGTACTACAACTAGTAGCCAAACTTGGATTTTCAGAAATGTAAGGCACCTTGGTCTGTCTGCAGCAAAAAGCTCATTAAAGCAGAGATTATTTGATTTGTTACCACACAGATATAGGTTTGCTAGGCACTCTAAAAACAGCCCCATTTTATAAGAGTATTTCATCTCCACCTTTAAATCTTCCTTCTTATTTTGCCGATTTAGTGAGCTTCGACTATAGAAAAGCCTTCACTCAGGCACGTCTTGATATGTTGCCACTTGCTGGCTTAAAAGGGTTTTACACACAAATTCCATACTATGACAGAATTTGTTCTTGCGACCAAAAAGATCAGTTGAGGACTTAGTACATGTTGTGTTTTACTGTTCCCTCTTCGTGACCCACCGTGAAAGGCTCCTGAAGCCTATTTTGGAAAAATATCCTGGAAGACCGGTCCAGGAAAAGCTCAGGATCCTACTCTCAGACAGAGATAAATTTATTACATTTTGAATGGCAAGGCTTATATCTATACTTATGAAAAGGAAACTTGTAGACCCCACGACTACTAATCAAGCGGTTATTTAGGTTCATGTACCCTTGTGGTTCCCCCTTCCGTGATAGATGCTTGTTATTGACATCAGATACTGTCTATCAACTGCCTTCAATTTGTTTTCCTTAGGGTTCTTTTTTTAAAAAGATGTTAGAGGTTTTTAGCTGTGATAGAAATCTAACTTGATTTGGGTTTTCCCCCCTCATACTATAATGTATTGAATTGTACTGTATTGTATTGTTTTTATTTGATATACTTTGCAACGGCCTGCGTGCCACACAATAAACTTGTGTGTGTGTGTGTGTGTGTGTGTGTGTGTGTGTGTGCATTTAGCTTTGTACAGAAAAATAATTTCCAAGAAACATCATCAGGCTCTTCTGAACCGAGCCCTTATTCTTCCTAACAACATGGTTCATCTTTTCTATTGTTTTTTTTTTTTTTCAGGGCAGAGTTTAGTGCCAGGAGGCTTCCCATTAACGCTGAGGTCCACGGGGAGAGCTTCCTGATCAGAAGCTTTCACTTTGTACTCAAAAGAACTACAAGAAAAACAATAGCTTAAGCAAAGTAGTTGGTTTCCTCAGGTCAACCAGAAAGAATTTCATCTGATTCTGTGGGAATGGGTAGCTTTACTTGGAACAATCTTCCTTAAAGCTACTCTTCTGTCCTTACAGGAATTCCTCCAGCCCAGCTCCCACCCCATGTTTCTGGATCAGAAAGGTCCAGTTTGAGCACAGAGCAGAGTTGCACTAATTTGTAATCTCCTGTGCATCGTGTGATGTCTGGAAAATAGCTTGTACTGAATTGTGCCACAAGTGGTTCAAAATGCCAGCTATTTCTTCATCTGGTTGCACCCTTAATTATTAAATATTTGGAAGGTAAAGGTAAAGGTTCCCCTTGACATTTTAGTCAGTCATGTTCCACTCTAGGGGGCGGTGCTCATCCCCGCTTCCAAGCCATAGAGCCAGCGTTTGTCCGAAGACAGTTTCCATGGTTACATGGCCAGCGCGGCTATACACCGAACACTGTTTACCTTCCCACCGAGATGGTACCTATTTATTTACTCACATTTACATGCTTTCGAACTGCTAGGTTGGAGAGGAGCTGGGACAAAGCAACAGGACCTCACTCTGTTGCGTGGATTCGATCTTACGACCTCTGGTCTTCTGACCCTACAGCACACAAAGGCTTCTGCGGTTTAGCCGGCAGTGCCACCACATCCCTATAAATATTTGGAAATGGTCTCTTACAGAGAAGTGGTTTTACGAAAAAGCAAAGAAATGGATTTTTAAAGAGAGGTTTGGACATGAATCCTGGTTAATTTCATGCTTGTTCGGCCCAAGCAATGGAAAACAAGGAGATAACTCCAGCTGAAGAAACCCATAGTTCACCTCATTGTTCTGGCAATAACTATCACTAATGAGATCATTGCTGAGCTTTTAAAGATTGTTCCATTGCCGAGATATATTACTGCTTTCTGTCCAAAAATGAGCTTTTCAATAGCATTGATTTGCCAAATCTGAATGGTGAAGTGCCAAGTCTGACAAATATGAACTCTTCCCCCTGGTTGGTCTGCCACTCTTCCCAAATCTCTCTGGTATGAGACTCAGCCACAAGTGCTTTTGAGGAAAGAGCACAGTGCCAGATTGGGTAAAGCAAACACTGCTGCTCCTCGGACCAAATGATACAGAGCCACATGCAGGTGATCTGTCTCATCAGAGCAGTGTTGGGTTGCCAAATCTAAATGAGGAACTGTTAAATTTTGTATTAAGGTTCATTGAATTTGGTTCTGACACGCTTACATTCTATTCAAATCTCTTCTGCCCACATAAATCTGTATTAGCATTAAACATGAAAAATAAAACAGAAACTTGCTGAGGTCTGGGGATATAAGAGGACTTAGTGTGGCCTGCATTTTTGAACAAGCCAATCTCATTCGCACTTCCTGAACTCTGACAGGGGTTAGAACACCGTTATCTTTTGAATTACACACTTCACTGGATTTTGTGATGCAGTTCTTGGATCAAAAGCATGTACACGGCCACATATTGCATACAGAAATGCATATTAAAATGCAAGTTTAGGAGGAAAATGGGTATAAAAATGTGTAACTCGGAGGAAAATGTGTCCCACTGAAATGCACAATTCAGTGTCTTATTTCTCCCAAAGCACAGATTGCTGTGAAACCAGGATGGAATTGGCTTTCCACTGAATATGTGCAAAGCTGATATGGACAAACAATAGATGGAAGTGTGCTATCCTACCAAGATAATATCCCTGTGGTTTCTGTCTTAAACAAGTAGAATTTGTTCACAACTAGGTCTTGAAAAGTGTCACCCAAAAAGTGGAATTTGTTCATAACTGGGTTTTCAGTCAGTACACTTGGAATTGCAAGGACAGAAAGGAGGAGCCAAAGTCAACAGTAGGCGGAGCTAACTAATTTGTTCCTTCTGTCTTCCTTGGCAAGAAACTGTAGTAGAAACTGTAGAAACTGTAGATTGCTTAACTGTTTTGTAGATTGCTTAACTGTAGATTGCTTAACTGTTAAGACCTATCAGGACTAAATACTCCCTAAATTGCTTCAATAGCTGTCCCTGCCACCACCCACCCATCCCCCCCACCCCCACCCTGGCAAAGCGCCACTTTCAGAGGCTTCGGCACTGCCTATTTAGCTGCTAGGCAAGCTTCTTTTTTTTTAAAAAAAATATAATTTTATTTTATTTTTTACGTAAAGGGTGACATAGGAACATGGGGGTTAGGGTTTGTGAGGGAAGGGTATTTGTGAGGGAGAGGGGAAATCATAGCATACTAATATCCAATCTATACCTATTGCCATATCAAATCCAAAATCATTCTATTTACTCTTTTCTGCCTTATGTATAAGGTTCACATTTCACTATATATATTCAGCTACTACCTGTTAATTCAGTCCATTTATAAAATAAGTCCCATCTTTCTGTTGCCCTTTGCAAGGATTGGTCCTTCATAACTTCCGATAAGATGTCCATTTCGGCTATTTCCCGTATCTTTTCCATCCGATCTTCTTGTTCCGGCACCGCCGTACTTTTCCAATTTCTAGCATACATAATTCTGGCTGCTGTAATAATATATATAACTATATGTTCCTTTGACCTATCTATGTTATCGGGTATCATGCTTAATAGAAACAATTCTGGGGTTAGTGGTACTTTACAAAGCAGAATTTGTTGTAACATAACATGCACTCTCTTCCAGTATTTTTTCGCTACCCCACACGACCACCACATATGATAATAACTTCCCATTTGTGTTTCACATTTCCAACACTTATTTGATACATCAGTATACATCTTTGACAGTTTTTCAGGGGTCATATGCCACCTATAGAACATCTTATATATATTCTCCTTAAAATTAACCTGTCTTGTGAGCTTTATGTTATTTTGCCATATTTTCAGCCATTGATCAATATCAATGTTGTGCCCTATATTTTGTGCCCACTTAATCATAGGTTCTTTAACCATTTCCTCTTGCATTTGAATTTCCAACATATAATTATACATTTTCTAAACAATTTGTTCTTTTGAACCCAATAACAGTTTATCAAAGATCGTTTGTTCGAAGTAGAAACCCTCTATTTTATCTTTTGTATATCTGGATTCTAGCTGAATTCTAGGCCACCAGTCTAAATAAACATTCTGCGACTCTAATTCCTCTTTAGATCTTAATTCACCGTCCTTTTTTAATAGCTCTTGATATCTTAGAAGGTTTGCTTTTGTCATAAGATTGGATTGTGTGAAGGCTTCTCTGGGTGACACCCACGCAGGTATTTTATAATAAACTTGTTGTGCAATTTTTCTCCACGTTACCAACAAAGCTTTCCTTATCATATGCGAATTAAAATTTTTTTGTTCTTTGTCCTTTTTATACCATAAATAAGCATGCCAGCCTAGTTGCAAATCATGTCCTTCCAAGCTAAGTAATCTATCATTTTCTAAAGTTATCCATTCTTTTACCCAATCTAGAATACAAGCTCTGTAATACAATTCCCAGTCAGGAAGACCAAAGCCACCCCTCTGCTTAGCATTTTGCATAGCCTTAATTTTAATTCTTGATTTTTTACCTTGCCATATAAATCTCATAATTATCTTATTGAATTCTTTTAAAAATGACTGCTTTAACATGATAGGAATTGACTGAAATAAAAATAAGATTTTTGGCAAGATAACTGCTAGTCAGCTGTAAGGCGGGGAGGGGGAGGGGCTGGAGCGGGGAAGATAGCTCCAGTTCTTTTCTGGGATGATCACTTCCCCCCCCCCCATCGCAAGCTCTGTAAAAATAGAGCATTTGCGATGATGGGGGGGAAGCCATCATCGCAATGCGATTTTTCCCTATAGGAAAAATCGCAATGCGATGGCAAAAGCCATCCCAAAATCTTCATCGCTATGTGGATTCTTCGTTAAACGGGGTGCCCATTAAGCGAGGCACCACTGTATAAGAATTTTGAATGGAATGCAGAAGTGTTGCTTTATAAAAATAAAAAGTCCTTTTAAAATGTGCCTCAGCAAGGTGCCTAAAAAGTGAAAAACTACAGTTGAGAACAGTTTGCCAAAACAACTGATTTGTTTTGGTACAAATAGAACTGGTAAGATAAGATGGCAGTAGATCATTCTTTGAGTTATGTACCAGTGTTTGTGATGAAAAAGTAAACAATAATGCTTACGCTATGTGAACATCCCTCAGTCTCGAGAGACTATGGTAACGTGCTCTGTATGGAGGTCTTGGAACAGCATCTAGTGTTGCTGAGAAGGCCAATTCGAGAGTGACAATCTCTTCCACATTGAAGACAAATACAATCTGTCCCCTGCCCTGCTCCCTGGTTTTGCTTTGCCTCGGCCTGCTGAACAATGGTCTCTTCAAAATGGGAGAGGCTATGACGCACCACCTGTCTCCAGGCTGGACGCTCAGAAGTAAAAGTTTCCCATCTGTTGAGGTCCATTCCTAAGGCCTTCAGATCCCGCTTGCAGATATCTTTGTATCACAGCTGTGCTCTCCCTCACCCTGCACTAATTCTCCATACAGGAGATATTTTGGAATCCGACAATCAGCCATTCTTATGACATGCCCTAGCCAACGTAGATGTCGCTGTTTCAGTAATGTATACATGCTAAAAATTCCAGCTCATTCTAGAGAAAGGTAAAGGTTCCGCTTGACAATTTTTGTCCAGTTGTGTTTGACTCTAGGAGGCGGTGCTCATCCCCGTTTCCATTCACAGAGCCAGCGTTTTGTCCGAAGACTGGCACATGGCCAGTGCGACTTAGACACAGAACGCTGTTACCTTCCCACCGAGGTGGTCCCTATTTATCTACAGTGGTGCCCCGCATAGCGACAATAATCCGTACAGGCAAAATCGTCACTATACAGATTCATCGCTATGCGAAATAAAAAGGCCCATAGGAATGCATTAAAACCCGTTTAATGTGTTCCTATGGGCAAAAAAACTCAGCTTAATGCGAAAATCCTCCATACAGCCGCCATTTTCGCTGCCTGGTAAGCGAGGAATCCGGGCAAAAACACAGCAGGCGGTCATTTTATTTACCCGGTGGCCATTTTGGAACCGCTGATCAGCTGTTAGAAAATCATCGCTATGCGAAAATCGGTAAGCGAAACAGCTTACCAATCATCGCAAAGCGATATTTTCCCATTAAAAACATTGCAATGCGATCGCTTTTGCGATCGCAAAAAATGTCGCTATGCGGATTTGTTGTTAAACGGGGCGCCCGTTAAGCGAGGCACCACTGTACTTGCATTTGCATGCTTTCGAACCACTAGGTTGGGAGGAGCTGGGACAAGCAACGAGCGCTCACTCCGTCACATGGATTCGATCTTACGACTGCTGGTCTTCTGACCCTGCAGCACAGAAGCTTCTGCGGTTTAGCCCGCAGCGCCACCACATCCCTCCTAGCTCATTCTAGGACTACTCTATTTGGAACTTTGTCCTGCCAGTTGATACCAAAAATGCGTTGGAGTCAATGCATATGGAAAGTGTTCAGCTTCCTCTCCTGCCATGCACAAAGAGTCCAGGACTCACTGCAGTACTGGAGTGTGCTCAGGACACAGGCTCTATAGACCTGGATCTCGGTATATGCCATCAGCTTCTTATTAAGTCATACTCTTTTAAAAAATTTTTATTAAACAAACATCCAACCTGAACAACATAAACCTACCACCACAATAAAATACAATTACATAATGCCACCATCACCCTCAAGGCTAGCATTAATAATATTTTAAATTTCATTCAGTCCATTTTCTCTCCAAAACTTCATTGTTTCTTCCCTTCATATATACCCCTTCCCTCTCCGAAATACATATGCCAAGAATACACTCCATATTTTCTTAAAATTGTTATTTTTTGAAAAGCCATTTCTTATTTTCATATCACATGTCAGTTTATCATTAATTGCCATATCCCATAGTTCTCTATACCATTCCTCTAAATTGAGTTGATTATCATTTTTCCAGTTTCTTGCAATGATTAACCTTCCTGCCATAATCATTATTACTATTAAATCCTTTTTTCCCCAACAATTGAGCCATACTCTCTTTGTGAGTCTAGAGAACATGGTAGCTGGTTTGCCAATGCATTTATCCAGCT
Source organism: Pogona vitticeps (assembly GCF_051106095.1). Classification (NCBI taxonomy): domain Eukaryota; kingdom Metazoa; phylum Chordata; class Lepidosauria; order Squamata; family Agamidae; genus Pogona; species Pogona vitticeps. The sequence goes on from NC_135785.1 coordinate 95,891,609, forward strand.
CGACATCTAGAGAGGGGGTCAGAGGTTGTTGAGCCAAGGTACACGGAATCATGAACATCCTCCAATTCTTCTGTAGAGATGGTATTAGAGAGAGGTGAGTCCACGCCCTGGGCGTGGACTCACCTTCTGTTTTTTTTCGGCTGATAGTCCAAAATCTTGGCAGGCCTTACTAAAATGATTCATAAGTTCTTGGAGCTCTTCAGCAGAATGGGCAACAACAGCTTCATCATTGCCAAAAAGGAAGTCCTGCATGCATTTCAGCTGGACTTTGGTCTTCGCTCTCAATCTAGAGAGATTAAAGAGCTTTCGGTCTGATCTAGTCCGGAGATAGACACCTTCTGCTGCAGTTCCAAAAGTGTCCTTTGGCATGAAAGCAAAAAAGATGCCAAACAGAGTCAGCGTGAGGACACAGCCCTGTTTCACTCCACTTCGGATGTCAAAGGGATCTAATGTTGAGCCATCAAAAACTACAGTGCCCTTCATTTCCTCATGAAGGGACCTGATGATGTTAAGGAGTTGAGGTGGACATCCAATCTTGGGAAGTATTTTAAAAAGGCCATCATTGTCAATGGTGGATCTATTATCTTGAAATCCACATTCTGATTCTGGATTGACTCTGTCTGCAAGCATCTGGAGCCTCTTCAGCACAACACGGGCAAGCAGCTTCCTTACAACGCTGAGAAGAGATATGTCACGGTAGTTATTGCAGTCTCCACTGTCTCCTTTGTTCTTGTACAATGTGACGATGTTTGCATCCTTCATGTCTTGTGATATTCCACCTTTCCTCCAGCAAAGACAGATTTCATACAGCTCAGTGGTGATGGTCTCTTTACAGCATTTCAGCACTTCAACAGGGATGTTATCCTTCCTAGGCACCTTGCCGGAGGCAAGGGAATCCAAGGCCGCTTTTATTTTTGCTAAAGTTGGTTCACTGTCCAACTCTTCCAATACAGGCAGGCACTCAATGTTATTTAATGCCTCTTCAGTTATTACATTCTCTCAAGAATATAGCTCAGAGTAGTGCTGCACCCAGCGTTCCATCTGCTGTGCTCGGTCCTTGATTTTCACGCCTGTAGCAACTTCAAAGGAGCACATTTCTTCTGTATTGGACCTAAAGACTGCTTGATACCATCATGCATCCCCTTGATGTTACCTGTGTCTGCTGCTATCTGTATCTGAGAGCAGAGCTGAAGCCAATAATTGTTAGAACCTCTCCTCGTAGTCTGTTGGCCTTTGCTAAAAGCAACTTGAAGAACTTGCAAGTTGTACTCACTAGGACAGGCTTTGTATGCTGCTACAGCTGTCCTCTTTTCCTCGATGGCTGGCATCAGCTCCTTCAAATGGACTTCAAACCAGTCTGCCATCTTTTTAGTCTTCTTGCCAAATGTGGACAAGGGGGTGTTATAAACAGCATTTTTGAAATGTTCCCATTGTTCAGGTGCATTTGCAGAAGCCGGGCCTGGAAGAGTTTCCTCAAGCTCTTGAGCAAATTCCTCCACTTTTCTCTGATTGTGAGTTTTGCTGATGTCAATACATGGTCTTCCTTTTTGTATAATGCAGTCTCTTTATTTGCAGTTTCACTCTGCTACACACCAAGGTTTGATCAGTATTCCAATCAGTACGCTGATAACTGCCTGTGATTGTAATACTAGGAAGGCTAGAGCGTGTAGTGAGGATCAAATCAAGCCGATGCCAATGCTTCGATCTTGGACTCTGTGTCAAAACTTTATATTAAAGAACCTGTTGCTGACACAAAGACCATAATAACAGCAAAATTTCAGCTAGTGTTGGCCATTTTTGTTCATCTTCCCAATGCCAAAACAGCCTAGACAAGTGGGCCAAGAACTGTGATCAGTACCAACTCTAGTGTTAAAGTCTCCGAGAATGAACAGCAGCTCGCTCTCTCTTTTTGATAGTAGCTGCCAGATCATCATAGAATTTGTCTTTGAATTCTGCTGTAGATGACAGTGTTGGTGTGTATGCACTAATAAAGGTGACCAGTCCTGCTGGTGAACAAAGACGCTATGTGAACAAAGGCACTATGTGAACAAGGTCAATAACAAAGGAAAAAAGTGCTGTTTATTTTGCCGCTTGAGTTACATTTGCTTAAAAAGTAAATTAACAAAGAAATACCACAAAATAGATGTGGAAGCCTGTGTTAAATAAATGAGAATAGTTTATATTGTACAGAAGAATGCTTTTACAGAAGAGTGTCAAAGGAGAGAAAAAGATGAATGTTATCTTAAGTAGTTTGCAAGTAGAAAAGAAAAACAAAAGTGTCATTTGTTTTATAAGGCTTTAGCCTCATAATAGATTAATAATTCCTTAATTCAGTGTGGTACCAATAAAGAGTATGAACTCATATAATATTCTCTAGCATTTATGAATGAAACATTTTAGATGTAAAAGCATGTAACAGTTATTCAGGGTATACTATCCGAATATGGTATTAGGGAAGTTACTCCAAGGGGAGGCATTTTCCCAACTAGGAGCTATTTTGGCAATCAGCTGATTTGATCTATAGCTGTCTGGACAAGCTGGCATTGCTTACCCACAGGAAAGCCAAAATTTGGTATCATAAATGTTTTCTTTAAGATACATTGAGTATATAAAAACAGATTTCCATCATGTTTATGAGATCATCTCCCAGAGCACATATCCCAAGAACCACAGCCACCTGCTTTTTGCAAACAAGTGGGGAGACACAGATGAACTGAAAGTGACCAGGAGATAGCTATGGAAATAACACAGATAAAAGCTGAGAAGCCTGGGGTGAGCTTTTCTCTTTTTATAGAAAATGTTTTTCTGTGTGTCAGCTACATCCTTAGAGGTAAATAATGCTTTTGATTTTGTATTTTTTTTAATTTTAAAAGTTTATATTCTTTTTCATGCCTGTCTAAGACTTTTTGCTTTTTATGATTTTGTTCTTAAGAACTTTGAAATGTTATAGAGACATTTATAGACTATGAGTTCCTGTGTGTCATTGCTTTTATATTTTGATTCATATATGGCTTAAATGTTTCCTAAGTTTCAATACCTGCATCTTTTTTTACAAGTTCAAGGATGTATTTTAAGTAAGCCTACAGTATTTTAAGGTTACTGTTTTACATATCTGTAAGACTCTTGGATTTAAGCGTATGTGCCTACAGTATTTTTTTCACAATTGTAAGACCATTTTGGATAATTTTTGTCCTTGCTACTTTTAAACATGGAACCTAGATATAATGAGAATAAATAGAACTTGTGTAGAATTAACAAGTTCTGGAGTGGCCTGGAATGATTGCAACAATGAAGAGACTTATAATGAGATGCTTAGATGAGTTTACAAACAGCTTCTGACTGATTATTTGGTTTCATTCTGGTACGGTGGTGCCTCGCTCGACGAGGATAATCCGTTCCAGCAAAATCGCTGTAGAACGAAATTGTCGTCAAGCGAAAGTAAAAAACCCATTGAAATGCATTGAAAACCGGTTCAATGCATTCCAATGGGCAAAATACCTCAGCGTCCAGCAAGGATCCTCCATAGGGCAGCCATTTTCTGGTGCCTGTATAGTAAGGAATCTGTCCTAAAACACAGCGGGGAACCATTTTGCACAGCGGGTGGCCATTTTGAAAACCCAACGATCAGCTGTTTTGATTGTCATAAAACGAAAAATTGGTTCCCGAAGCAGGGCACCGATCATCGTTAAACAAAAAAACCCCCATACAAACATTGTTTTAGGATCGCTATAGTGATCGCAAAATACTCATCGTTAAGCGATTTCCTCGTCTAACAAGGTAATCGTCAAGTGGGGCACCACTGTATTAACCCTTTACTGAGATAATATCAGCTATGATGAATCAAAGATTCTGTACTCTTTGCCTGGGAGGTCTATAGATCTTATAGGACTCCTGGGGGGAGTTAGAAATCCAAATCAGGATCTGACATCTCACTTGATTCCATTCCAGGAAGGAACATGTGGCCTGTGAGACCCTTCATAGCTGCAAACTTGATGAACAATGCATCACTTGATCTAATGGAGCTGTCTATTGTTGATGGGTAGGTCACACTTCAAAAATTCAGAAAGCACTTCCATTTTTTGTTCTACCTTGCAATATTGGTCACATATGTCATATAGTTCTGAAACTTTCTTTTTCAAATTCATTAAGAATGCTCAGAAAAATGTTGCCCAAAGTGGTATTGTATAATGCTAGAAGAAGGAAAATGACATAACTTGCAGTGGCAAATTGCCACCAGTTAGCAAGCAGCCACCTGGATTCTTGTTAGTCCATTAAGGCACTCAACTGGGTAGAATGCAAAATCCAAGGAAGGACTCATTAAGTTGCTAATGTGAGTTACACTATTTTCCTTTTGCTAGTCTAACAGGATTTGGGCCTCTTTCACCTTTACATGGCTGATAGACTTTTTTACTTGCTGTATTTATTTGTTGTAACATTTCAACTACAGAACAGGCAGTGATATGTGTGTGTCAAGCCACTGACAGTTGAGTATGCCAACCCGCTGACAGCTGAGTATCACTCACATTGTGTCTCGGTTCATTTCTGATACAATGAGTTCTGCCAAAAGGATGATGAGAGATTCAGAGAGCAAATGTTCATTCTGATGTGACTGAGTGAGGATGGGGAAACATTTCAGGAAATTCATCTTCTTTCTTCTTGAGATAACTGCCTGGCCTTGGCATAATCTGAGGGAGAAATTATGGCACATTAATTTGGAGAGGAGGAGATGTCTCTTTGAATTCGCTAAACATACATTTTAAGTACACTGATAAAATGCCAGTTTGTGGAGAGTAATTAAAATTCCAGCATGAGTCCATGCACCTTATGAAAAAAGCTAAGCAAGGACATACAATTTAATATGTGCAATGCGACCAGGACCATGTGCCATCATAGAGCATTCTAGAAGGCAGTTACATTACTCAGCTTCAGCGAACTTGTCCAGAGTTGTGTGGCACTTAAAGACTAACATGTTTCATTCAGCATCAGTTTACCTGATAGTGATGTGAAGAATACTTGAAAAACTATTGTTCTTTGTGGTATTATAAGTCCCACCACGCAGATACTTCTCACCAATACTTCTCTCTGTGCCAGTGAAATTTCTCAGCTTCCTATGAACATGAGAGACTAGCTTGTCTCATTCATTCATTCATTCATTCATTCATTCATTCATTCATTCATTCATTCATTCATTCATTCATTCATTCATTCATTCATTCATTCATTCATATTCATTTTCTCCCTGCTTTTCTGTGCATGAAAGTGCCGAATTCTGTACAGTTCAATGCTCTTTCTGGGAATTTTTTTCACAGGAAAAAACCCAGATGAAAACAAACTTCAAACAGCAAACTTTTCTGGGAGGTGAAAAGAGGGAACATTTTTTTTTCTTTGTGGAATTTACATTCTGATGATGGTTCAACTAACCCCTGGCCTGGATGCTAGAAGCTGAAAATATATGCAGAATTTACAGGATGCAAGTACTGCAAGTCAATAGCAACCTGCTATAATTAGTTGAAAAGGCACAGAATTCTTTGTGAAGGCTTTCAAGATGAAATATCTCTTCATTAGGCAGGGTATTACAAAAAAAGCAGGGACAGAGGAGGCCAAATGTTGAAGGAATATTGTGTACTGTTCTCAGATGTAATGGAGAAGAAGTTAGACACTAAAGTTGGATTCCTTAGGTATAAGACTTTATCTTTGTGATTTGTATTAATTAATTATGTTAAAATATGAACTAGTGGATGTATAAAGAAAGACAATTGACTGAAAAAATATGTAAGTACAGTGGTGCCTCATTTGATGATGATAATTCGTTCCGGCAAAATCGCTGTAGAACGAAATTGCCGTCAAGCGAAAGTAAAAAGCCCATTCAAATGCACTGAAAACTGCTCAATGAGTTCCAATGGGCGAAATACCTCAGCGTCCAGTGAAGATCCTCCATAGGGTGGCAATTTTCCAGTGCCTGTAAAGTGAAAAATCCACCCTAAACACAGGGGGAGTCGTTTTGAACAGCGGGCGGCCATTTTGAAAACCCAACGATCAGCTGTTTTGATCGTTTTAAAGCAAAAAATCGGTTCCTGAAGCAGGGAAATGATAGTCTTCAAGCAGATTTTCCCTATTTAAACATCGTTTTGCGATTGCTATTGTGATCTCAAAAACCTCATTGTTAAGCGATTTCATCATGGAGAGGGATAATTGTTAAGCGGGGCACCACTGTAATGTGATAGTAGTGTACTACAATTCTAACTTGCATTGTCATACTATGGATGTTAATGAAATCTAAAATTAATTTTTAAAAAAAGAAAAAGGAAAAAAAGACTTTATTCTTGAGTACATTGCTTTAACATTCACCTCCTCCCTGCTTTTTCATTACAATATGCTTGATGAAGATATTGTTCATCTTCATGAAGCTTGCATGGAGAACGCTGCATCTTTTTAGGCCTGGAAAAATGATCATGACACTATTGGTTTTGAAACTGATATTAACACAGCTTCAAACATACCATAGCTTCCCATACAATTTCCTATACAGTAATTGAATACTGGTGGAATTTTACCATAAAGTCACCCTGCTAAGGAAAGGCAACAAAGCAACACTCAGAGATCACAGAGAAAATTGTTAAGTTTGCATGTGAGTACAAATATACCCTATTTTGCATGTTAGCGCTATTACTCAAACCTAAACTCGTTATCCTTTTGGAATTCACAATTCACTGAATGTTGCAGTAGAACTTTCTAATCAACAAATGGACGTCCCAATATGTTTTTTAGGAACAATTGCACACAAAAGTGGATATATTAGTACAAATGACATTTTAAAATACTTTATATTCTTCCTTTGTTCATCCCAGAAGCACTACAGCACAATTAATAAATGTATCAGATAATTTTCATCCAGTAACAAGACAACCTGGGGCAGCAACCATCAAGTTTTCCACGGTACATATTTGAGGGACATAGAGCTGACATTGTGCTATGCTAGGAAATCTGATCGCAAAAAAATGTGTATACCAGACTAAATTATATACAAAAGGCATGCATTGGAATAAATGGATAAATTTTAAAACCCTCAACATTCAGGGCAATTGGACTTAAGCTTGGAAAAATGAGGCACTGAAAGAAAGGAAAATGGACTGAATCATCTCACGCTATTAACAATCCCAATTTCTGGAAATAATAAGTAGTACAGTCTTAATTTTGTTTTTTTTAAAAAATGAGAACACACCAGATTATATGTTCCTTTATGGAACAAATGAGTTTTAAGTTGAGATAAGATTGTTAGAACCTGCGGCTCCAACTGAATACCTGGGAGCTCCAGGTTAAAAAAAATAAAATTCAGTGTTTTTATTTTTAATTTAGAATTTAAACTTCTTGACTCTTAGCATTTTATCTACGAAGATAAGTTACTTCTCTCAGTAATTACTAAGCAATTGCTTCTCTTCATAATTTATATACTGCCCTTTCTATAGGTCTCAAGGCAGCTAACAAAATGGCCATCTTCATCACCGCAAGAAAAGAAAGTACACAGTATAACGGATTCTGTAAAATAATAGATGAAACAGCAGGGAAAACAGCAGTAAAGACCCAGTAGCTAAAAACTCATAAAAACAGCAGTCAATCCAACCTGTTGCCACAAAAAGCTTACTTATCAAACTTTTCTCTCCTCTTAAAGAAATTACACTAGACACAGCATGTATTTAACATCTTTGTGTGGATAAATATGTATGAACAATTAAAAGGACCTTTGTCAAACAGAACCAAGACTTCTCAAATGGTTTTGTACTCAGTAGATTTACACTAGTTGACAAACCATCTCCAGGCAGCTTAAAGTAGCATACTGTTGGATTTCAAGGATGGGAAAAACCTCACTTGGCATCTTTACACTGACAATACACTGACAATATACTATAGTTTAGATTAGACTTCCCAGAGAAGGAGCTCCAAAACCCAGTTACAGCTGCAGTGCTTAATACAACATATCATTTGTATCTCACAAGCACCCCAAGTTCAAAATTATTTTCTCCTGTATCTGTAAGAATCGGCTACATTACAGAAAAACTGAGTATAAAATTCCCTTGGGCTCCGTTTCATGTTTCTTTGTGACCTGTCCAGAAATGACAGAAGATGTTGTATCATGGGGAAAACTTGGCTGCCTAAATCAGTGGTTCTTAACCTTTGTTACTCGGATGCTTTTGAATCGCAACTCCCAGAAACCCCAGTCAGGACAGCTGGTGGTGAAGGCTTCTGAGAGTTGCAGTCCAAAACTCCTGAGTAACCCAAGGTTAAGAACCAGTGGCCTAAATGATACCACATGATGTTTCCTGAACTCACCTTGGTGCCTGTATCGATGAATAAACATAAGTGTAGTTGTCATGGAGTCATGAACGTTACCTGTTGCAGGCCACTTAATTTTGACTATAACTTTAAAATGCTATGTTACTTTAGGAATGTGTTTTTGTTTGCCTGTGTCCTTCAGAAGCATAGTTATCAAATATTTCAGCACTGAAATTTAGCTTTGTTTTGTATATTAATGTTGGGATCATCTAGTTTTTAGTAGCAATCAAGTCTTTATTAGAGTGGGGAAGTCTGTCTTATTGCCATCACTGATTGACCTATCAGTACAAATTATTTGGCCTCCTAGCTCATTACTCAGTACAGGTAAGCAATATGGCTGTCCATAGTTCAGAGGGGCATACAGTACAGATGTGTGGTATTTGCACAGGGCAACACTCTCATACCTTCAGAATAGTTCATCGATCCGCTGTGAGAATTGGTGCCTGCAGTGAATCCAAAACTCAGCCCACAGAATTATCTCAGATTGTCTGCAAAGCAGTAGACTAAAAGGAATGGAATGATGTCCCCGTCACCTGTAAAGACCTTGCAGACTAGATCCGTTAGCACCTTGCAGACTTGATCCGTTCTGCTTATTACTGCCCAGCAGAAGCATCTGTACTATGTGTTGCTCTACTGCCAGCCAGAGGAAATCACAACTTGACAGGGACAAGACTTCTGGATAGCTCAGAATTGGATAGCTCAATGATTTAGATACTGTATCCGGCTGTGGAGCCAGAAATTGGGAGTTCAATTTTCCACACTGCCTCCTTGACAGGGGGGTTGGACCTGATGATCCAGAGGGTCACGTCCAGCTCTGCCATTCTAAAATTATTAAGATTATTATTATTAAGACAGAGGCCAGTACCTCGTGGTGCTATTCCACCCAGGCAAATGATGTTTGGTAGCTGCTTTGCCAATGCGTTTATCCAGCTCGACATCCAGAAAGAGGGTGTCAGAAATGGTTGAGCCAAGGTACACAAAGTCATGAACAACCTCCAATTCTTGTGTGGAGATGGTGGTAGAGGGAGGTGAGTCCATGCCCTGGCCCATGACTTGTGTTTTCTTCAGGCTGATCGTTAGACCAAAGTCTTGGCAGGCCTTGCTGAAACGATTCATGAGTTGTTGGAGGTCTTCAGCAGAGTGGGCAAGAATGGCTGCATCATCTGCAAAGAGGAAGTCCCGCATGCATTTCAGTTGGACTTTGGTCTTTGCTCTCAATCTAGAGAGGTTAAAGAGCTTTCCGTCTGATCTAGTCTTGAGATAGACACCTTCGGCTGCAGTTCCAAAGGCATGCTTCAGCATGACAGCAAAAAAGATCCCAAAAAGGGTTGGTGCGAGGACACAGCCCTGTTTCACTCCGCTTCGGATGTCAAAGGGATCTGCGTTGAGCCGCCAAAACTACAGTGCCTTTCATTCCCTCATGGAAGGATCTGATGATGTTAAGGAGACGAGGTGGACATCCAATCTTGGGAAGGATTTTACAAAGGCCATCCCTGCTAACCAAGTCAAATGCTTTTGTAAGGTCTAATTGGCAAAAAGGGTAGTATCTAAGGTTTTAGATAAATGACACTGTATTAAATTACATTATTGGAAATACTGGTGGACATAGACACCTAATTAGAAAAGCCATTATCTTTATAAAGGGGTGAGGTTGTGGTTTCCTCTTTATGGTTCACATTTACCGACCTTTGTGTGTTTCTGTGCAAGTTTAAGAGAGATCCATGTATTTAAGTGCCATTTGTTTCAAGTACAAAGAAGCAGAAGGCCACATAAATTGTGCTTGGGTTACAGAAATGAACTACTGCTTTGTCAGCTGTAGATAGTATTTCTTCCATACACGAACTAGAACATTTTGTGTTATAGAACTGTAATTTTTGCAATATACACTCATATAATTTGTATATATATTTCAAGTATATTTTGTTGGGATGTGGTGGCGCTGCAGGTTGAACTGCAAAGCCTGTGAGCTGCAAGGTCGAAAGATCAGCAGTTTGAATCCACACGGCGGAGTGAGTTCCTGTCACTTGTCCCAGCTCCTGCCAACCTAGCAGTTCGAAAACATGTAAAAATGCTAGTAGATAAAGAGGTACCGCCATGGTGGGAAGGTAACGGGCCTTCCATGTCTAGTCACACTGGTCCCGTGACCACAGAAATTGTCTATGGACAAACGCTGGCTCTATGGCTTGGAAACAAGGATGAGCACCGCGCCCTAGAGTCGGACGCAAGTGGACATTTGTCAAGGGGAACCTTTACCTTTACCAAGTATATTTTACATTTTTTGGCTCATATTTACTTAACTGCTTGCTAAATAAATATTTTAAAGAAGAAAAGGATTCTTTTTTTACCTTTCAAGTCAAAATACTAAAGGAATATCCAGGAATGAAGAATTAGTTAAATATAAACAAGGTACAATTGACCACAATCAATTTCCTGGTCAGGTGCATATAAGTTACAAATCTATAAGTCACTCATAGGGAATCTGTAGATCAGGGGCCTTGTGAGGACATTCAGATATTCTTACTTGGAATCTGATACAGCCTACAAAAATTAGTTTAGTCAGAGTTCTGGTGAATGTTGTGTATTAGAACACATTTATCCAATTCTAGCAATTGTTGGCTGACGTTAGGCTTCTTAAATAAGCTTTCACCTCTAAATTCCTCTAGCCTTTCATAGCCTACCTATTAAGCCCTCTGTACCTCCAATCAGCAGTTATCTAACACAGACCATATAATCATTTTATACAATATAAGTTCTGAAAGTAGCTTAACTGAATTTGATTGCTGCATATGAGTAAATCCCACCTACTGGACATCTACCAAGCCCTGAATGTATGACACAATGCTAAATGATAACAAACAAGGAATAAAAGCTGCTTGTCCGTACCCCAGCTCAGATTTAAAAAGAGTGAACATGTGATTTTGCTACTGTTCATGTCAGTACACATGTGCACCTTTTCAGTGACTGTAACAAAGTTGGTGGAAGGTTTTTTTTGCAACCTTGCATGTTGCCTATTGTTTGTTTTGGCTGGGAGGGATGTTTATGGGCTGAGGTGACTGTCAATCTATCCAGTTCTAACCAATCATTCTTTCCCTGCCTCTGGATTCAAAGAGAGCCCCACCTCTCTCCTCTGTATCTTTTTCCCTTGCTAGAGTCTGTTGAAATCTGCTGTTGAAAACAGCCATTTGTTTATTTTATCTGTTGATCTGCAAGTAAAGAAACCTTTTATTCTTTCCTACTAATGTCTCAGAGCGAATTATTGAGATTGTAAGTACCACTTGATGAGAAAAAGTAGTGGACTAATCTGCGGAACTTGAAGCCACTCTGATCTTTAAATCCCTGCAGGTAGAGAAAATTAATCAAAAATTTCAAAACTCCGCAACAGTTGCATCTGAAATTCAAGTGCAGATCAGTATTACTGACTCAAGAGATTATCGTGATTTCCTTCATTTGAAGATATATGAAGCTGCTTTTTACTGTCAAACTGCTCTTTCACAGAATGTTGTTTTCTTGATCAAGTTTTTAAAAGCAGTTTTTTTCAACTGCAGAAACGAAGAAGAAAAAGAAGAAGAAGAAACAATCGCTAAACATAGAGAGTAACTACATGGTCAAGTGCCATGGGATTTGCTCTGCTTATAAAATAGGTGAATTGGAAGGTTTCCCCCTCCCCTGTCTCCATGATGTATAAAGCTGACTCAAATTGGCCCAGCTTTTTTCCTTCCAAACTGGCTTTTTTTCTCTGCCAGTAGAGGACTGCAACTTTTTCATGCAAGGAGGTTTGGATTGGGTTTTCCCCTTGCAGATATTGTTGTAAAGATGAAGGCATGTCTGTAGCACCAGCATTCACCTCTGCTCTCCCAAGCCACATGGAATTCCCAGAGAGGATACTTGGCTGAGAGCCAGGGACTTTCTACCTGCCTTGTCTGCAAACAATATCTGATACATTTGTGCCGGCATGTGCCCCCCCTCAGATCCTCTTGAACCATGTCAGGGGACACTTACAACTCTTCTCTCTCCTCCACCCAGCTGTATCCAGCCAACACATCCACCAAACCCTTCTGTGGTTCTTTCCTGGTTGAATATACTGCATAAGAATCCTACCCCCATCTGGGAGACAGTTCAGCTGGGATTTCAGCTTGTTACATTCCAAGATGTCCCATATTTTTCCATTTATAACACGCCCCTGTTTATAAGACCCCCGCCCACTTTTCTAACCCCCAAATTAAGAAAAGTTAGCTTTGCGTATTCAGCCTCTGGGCTCAGAATGATCAGACATTAGGAGTCTCTGATGAATTTGAGCACTGCTTACAGGGTCCACCTCCAATGAGGTATGCTCCAATTGGTTTGTTTGGGATCAGCTGGTTCAATTCCATAAGGCTCGTGATTCGAGGAAGCTAAGTCTCCTGACTGTAGGAAGCTAAGCCTTGTGACTGAAGGAAGCCTGTTTACAGAGGCAAGGTATGGGTTGTTTTGTTTTCTCCTCAGCTATCTCAGCTTACTTCCATGTAAAAAACACCTCTCAATTGTTAGTGTAACGATTTTAGGAAAAAGTAGCATCTTATACACAGAAAAATATGATAATCCCCTGAGTAAAATGCTTAATTAATGTTAGATTTAGTGAATCCTTTTAAGTTCAGACTACAGTGGTGCCTCGCAAGACAAATGTAATTCGTTCTGTGAGTAGCGTTGCCTTGCGAAAAAAATTGTCTTGCAAAAAGCGTTTTCCCATAGGAATGCATTGCAATGCATTCCTATGGGAACCTCACAAGACGAATGAATTTTTTTCATCTTGCAAGGCATTGGTCTAAAAAAAAAACTGTCTTGCGAAGCATGGCCATAGAAGAAGCCGTCTTGCAAGGCACCATAACGATTTAAAAAAACATTCGTCTTGCTGTTTTTTCGTCCCGCGAGGCATTCGTCTTGCGAAGCACCACTGTATTGTGTATGAGTTCGTGTTAAAATTTTATGTGTATGTTTCATTGAGTTTTCTTAGAACTGGATGTTAAGGTAGGGTGTAACAAACACTCCCTCACCCCATTTTCTCTCCTCTCCCTGGTCATCCTCTGATTTCTAAATTTTTATTTCATTGCCTTTGAGTTTAGTACTGGATCATCTCTGCACATATACATTTTTAAAGGGATAGAGAAAAGAAGCAAGAAAGACAAAATGAAAGGGGATGTCACGGGATGCGTGTGCTTGAAAACCAAGCTGCTTTACAACAAACCATAAATGGAACATCATAGGTGGGACTAGGGGAATGAAGGGGGAAAAAAGGGGGCAGTGGTTTGGAATGCCAGTCCCAGTGTGTCCAGTGCTAACACTGAACTTCCAAAATGTTCCGCAGCCCCTATGTGAACACTGATTATGATTTAAAATATAATACAGGCTGTGAAGTAAATTGAAGGAAAGCCAGGTCCTGCTAATTTGGCATTCCAATGTATTCACATCCATAAAGTGCACTTAGCTTTTTGGTTATATCCTGCATCAGAAGCGGTTTAGGAGCCAGTAGTTCTTATCTACTGCACAGTGACAGTTCATTTATAAATCTACTTTAGTTCTGTTACAAACCCGTCTATCTATTCCTTCTGCCTCCTCCAGCTTGTGCTATCAAAATGGGCACCTCTCAAATGCCAGATTCTTGTGAGGCCTGCCATGATGGGCCTGCCATGATGGTTGTCTGTTTTAAAAACTTTTGCAAGGATTTTTTTTACCCTTATGAACATAAAAAAATTCCATTCTAATGATCCTTCCCCAGTGCATAACATGTGACACAAATCCCCCTATATCTTCCAGCTGCACATCTGTTAATTTTCCAGCTGCACATTTTCCCCACCTGCACATTTTGTGCTCATAATGTTGAAAACTGAGAGGTAGGCAGCATGCTTTATAACTGGCAGGATGCATTAAGGGAGGTACACAAAAGTGCGAGCAGTGTAATGATCAGAGAGTGGGTGAACTTTTCTTTCAGGAGAAAAACTTAAATATGATTTTCTACTATGGAAGAAAATGACAGTTGCGGGCAGCCCTGGCAAAGTCTTCTAAAATCACAGTAGTTGATAGAGCAGATTATTTTTATTGAAACACCTTTTGAAAAAGAGTGAATGAACTTTAAAAAATGAAGTTCCATCCACTATCCAGCTGGCAGCCATATGAAACAGGTCATAATTCAATCATTTCCCTCCCTTAGCGGAGATCATTCTTGCCAGAATTTCTACTCCATGCTGAGAAATTCTCCTTCCAGAGGTTTTGTCCCCAAGAAGACAGCATGCAGTTCTTCTGAAAAATACATTTTTGTAGGAATCCGATTATCAAGAAACTGGCTGGCAAAATACTAAGCAGCCTTCCTGCACTTCCACTGTGTGTAGATACTTTCAGATGAAGCTGCTACATGAACAGTTAGTGGTGTGTGTATGTTTGTGTGGGGGAGGGCTGTTGTATATTTATAAACATGCAAGTCAAGCATGTGGGAAGAGGCAAGTGTTTAAAAAGAAGCATCTATTTCCCAAAAGCAAACAGTTTGCATTAGTAAAACACAAGTAAAGTGTGCTGCTTATAGACTGCCCCATAGCACTTACAGCACTCTCTGGGCAGTTTACAATTATGCAGGCTACACATTGCCTCAATCTGGCAGCGATCTGGGTACTCAGTTTACTGGCATTGGAAAGATCAAGGGCTGATTTCACCCTGAGCTGGCTATTTGAGCCGGTCAGGATTGAACTCCAACCATGAGCAGAATCTTGCCTGCAGTACTACAGTTTATTTTTGTGTAACTAGTACCATTTTCATTTTACAAAGCCAATTTAAGCCATTTTAGAGGCATTTTGCTGGGAATTAAATCAATCCCTTGTACTGAAGCAGGTATTATTTTGTTTTTCACAATTTTGTATTTTCAAAGTGCAATACCAGAACAGAACACTATGGGAAAACAGAGGGCATTTCCTTGTATTTTTCTGATGTGCTGATAATGACTATGAAAAAATAAATAGCATATTGTGAATAATTTTGTGAATGGATAGCATTGCCTGGTTCCCTCAACTCAACAAGTTCCTTTAAATACTTTCACACATGCATACACACATTCTAAAACACTGTCTCTGAAAGTCAACTGCCTCTGAAATAGAGCATAGATTCTGATTTGGCCTGCCTTAGAAAATCCCTTCTTTGATTTAGGCATCTCTCATATCTCTTTAAATCAGTCTGCCTTTGTTCAAGATCTGGCTGAAATCTGAAGCACATCTCCACAACTACATAAGAAAATCTGTATAAGCCTTTGCACAGGTGTCAGTCTTTGCTTGAAAATTGATTTATATGCAGACAAATGAAACATTGTTTAGCAACCGAAAGGAAAGTACTTCTGCATCCAAAACATCTCCACAGTGCCTATTAGACCACAATTTTTCAAATCAAAAAAAGCACCCTTCATGCTTTCTAATTGATATCTTGTTCCTTCCTCTAAGCAGTCAAATGTCATTAATACATTTAATTTTTAAAAAATATAAAAAACATCCCCAAGCCTTTATGTGCCATTCTCCAGGAGCCTGGATTGAAGAGATATATAGATCTTCCTTTCAGTGCCTCAGGCTCTGTTCCTTCTGCAGTTTGTTAATTGCACACATCAATTAAACCAGAAATCTAAGACTACATTTCTGCTCAGTAATATGTAACAACCATATCACTGAAGATGGAGTAGATCCAGATCATCTCAACATAATCTGAGTCAAAAGCAAATGAAGAAAAGCAGACAAAGAGCTAAAAGGTATATATTCAACAGCAGGGAAGGGCAGAACAGAAGATTACCTAAAATATTTATCTGAAAGCAACTGAAGAGTTTGAAGTAAACTTCCTTTTGGACATTTTTTGAGTGAAATGGAGGGGGTGTGGATGAAACCTGAGGGTTAGAGAACCTGAGGTTCGTTCTCTTGGTGAAGGAATAGGTGGCATCAAAATAAATCCACAGTGAGTGAGGTAGGCAATTTATTTACTAGTACACTAAATTGGTATGCCCACTTACAAGGAAGTATTCCTTATGATACCACCACAGAACCTTTTATAGTCTCCCTCAAATGGAACCCACCAATCAGCAATGGACACATGAAAATCAGTAGTTCACAGTTATTTATTTTATTTATTTATTTTATTTACCTTATAAGGAAAGGCTATGAATACAGCTCTAATCTTATGGACAAGAAACTGTTAATTCTACCAGTATTTATGTATGGCTAAGTAAAAATGACTAAGCAGATTCAGTAAAAGAGGTCAACACACAACAAAGTACAGTATATCACAGAAGTGAGTACACCCCCTCACATTTCATAAATATTTTACTATATCTTTTCATGTGACAACACTGAAGAAATGACACTTGGCTATTATGTAAAGCAGTGAGTGTACAGCTTGTATAACAGTGTAAGTGCTGTTTCCTCAAAATAACACAACACGCAGCCATTAATGTCTAAACCGCTGGCAACAAAAGTGAGTACACCCTTAAGTGACAATGTCCAAATTGGGCACAAAGTGTTAATATTTTGTGTGGCTACCATTAATTTCCTGCACTGCCTTAACTCTCTTGGGCATAGAGTTCACCAGAGCTTCAGAGGTTGCCACTGGAGTCCTCTTCTACTCCTCCAGGATGGTATCACAGAGCTGGTGGATATTAGACATCTTGCACACCTCCACCTTCCATTTCAGGATGCCCCACAGATGCTTAATAGGGTTTAGGTCTGGAGACGTGCTTGGCCAGTCCATCACCTTTACCCTCAGCTTCTTTAGTAAGGCAGTGGTAGTTTTGGAGGTGTGTTATTATGTTGGGATACTGCCCTGTGGCCCAGTCTCTGAAGGAAGGGGAATCATGCCTCAGTATGTCACAGTTGTTGTTGTTTAGTCATTTATTCGTGTCCGACTCTTCATGACCCCATGGACCAGAGTACCCCAGGCCCTCCTGTCTTCCACTGCCTCCTGGAGTTTGGTCAAATTCATCTTGGTAGCTTCGATGACACTGTCCAACCATTTCGTCCTCTGTCATCCCCTTCTCCTCTTGCTCTCACACTTTCCTAACATCAGGGGCTTTTCCAGGGAGTCTTCTCTTCTCATGAGATGGCCAAAGTATTGGAACCTCAGCTTCAGGATCTGTCCTTCCAGTGACCACTCAGGGTTGATTTCCTTTAGAATGGACAGGTTTGTTCTCCTTGCAGTCCAGGGGACTCTCAAGAGTCTCCTCCAGCACCACAATTCAAAAGCATCAATTCTTAGGCGGTCAGCTTTCTTTATGGTCCAGCTCTCACTTCTGTACATCACTACAGGAAAAACCATAGCTTTGACTATTCGCTATGCGATTTTGTCGTTATACGGTGCGCTCGTTAAGCGAGGCACCATTGTATTTAATTAAATAAGCAGGGGGACAATATACATCCTGGTACTCCTTTCCCAATTTTGAACCAATCAGTTGTTCCATATACAGATCTAATTGTTTCTTCCTGTCCCACATATAGGTTTCTCAGGAGATAGATAAGGTGGTCAGGCACTCCAATTTCTTTAAGAACTTGCCATAGTTTGTTATGGTCCACACAGTCAAAGGCTTTTGCATAGGCAATGAAGCAGAAGTAGATATTTTTCTGGAACTCTCTGGCTTTCTCCATAGTCCAGCGCATGTTAGCAATTTCCTCTGCCCCTTCGAAATCCAGCTTGTATTTCTGGGAGTTCTCGGTCTACATTCTGCTGAAGCCTACCTTGTAGAATTTTGAGCATAACCTTGCTAGCATGTGAAATGAGTGCAATTGTACGGTAGTTGGAGCATTCTTTGGCACTGCCTTTCTTTGCGATTGGGATGCAGACTGATCATTTCCAGTCCTCTGGCTACTGCTGAGTTTTCCAAACTTGCTAGCATATTGAATGTAGCACCTTAACAGCGTTATATTTTAAGATTTTAAATAGTTCCACTGGAATGCCATTACCTACACTGGCCTTGTTGTTAGACAAGATTTCTAAGGCCCACTTGACTTCACTCTCCATGATGTCTGGCTCAAGGTCAGCAACCACACTATCTGCATTGTCCGGGATATCCAAATCTTTCTGGTATAATTCCTTTGCGTATTCTTGCCAACTCTTCTTGATGTCTTCTGCTTCTGTGAGGTCCCTACTATTTTTGTCCTTTATCATGTCCATCTTTGCACAAAATGTTCCTTTAATACCTCCGATTTTCCTGAACAGATCTCTAATTTTTCCTTTTCTATTATTGTCCTCTATTTCTTTGCATTGTTCATTTAAGAAGGCCCTCTTGTATCTCCTTGCTATTCTTTGGAAGTCTGCATTCAATTTTCTGTAACTTTCCCTATCTCCCTTACATTTTGTTTCCCTTCTCTTCTCTGCTATTTGTAAGGCCATTACACTCCCACCACCATGCTTGACTGTAGGCATGACACACTTGTCTTTGTACTACTCACCTGGTGGCCACCACACATGCTCGACACCATCTGAAACAAATAAGTTTATTTTGGTCTCACCGGACCACAGGACATGGTTGCAGAAATCCATGTCCTTAGTCTGCTTGTCTGCAGCAATCCATATATGGGCTTTCTTGTGCATCTTTCTGGGACAATAGCCCTGGAGATCAATTTGACGTGGTATGTGGTGTATGGTCTTAGCACTGACAGGCTGACCCCACCCCACCCCTTCAACCTCTGCAACAATGCTGACAGCACTCATGTCTATTTCCCAAAGCCAATCTCTAGATATGTCGCTAGGCACAGGCACTCAACCTCTTTGGTCAAAAATGGTGAGGCCTGTTCTGAGTGCAACCTGTCCTGTTAAACCACTATATGATCTTGGTCACTGTGCTGCAGCTCAGTTTCAGGGTTTTGGCAATTTTCTTATATAGAGCAACAATTTGTTTTTTCAGATCCTCAGACAGTTCATTACCATGAGGTGCCATGTGCAACTTCCAGTGACCAGTCTGAGATAGTGAGACCGATAACACCTGCTCCCCCTTCACACCTGAGACTTGTGACACTAATGAGTCTCATGACATAAGGGAGGGAAAACGGCTACTCGGGCCCAGTTTGGACATTGTCACTTAGGGGTGTGCTCTCTTTTGTTGCCAGTGGTTTAGACATTAATGGCTGTGTGTTGCATTATTTTGAGGGGACAGCACATTTACACTGTTATACAAGCTTTATACTCACTGCTTTACATTGTAGTCAAGTGTCATTTCTTCAGTGTTGTCAACATGAAAAGATATAGTAAAATATTTATGAAATGTGAGGGGGTGTACTCACTTCTGTGATATACTGTAATAAAGAACAAAGTACCAATTTAAAATGCCATCAGCATTCAGCTTTCCAGTCTAATTCTATACATACAGTTTTCTTTTACGTCAAAGTATTCTTAGATTTTCCCATGTGCATTTAATATTAATCTTGATTTCTAACTGTGTCAGTGGGAAGGACTTTCCTACATGTATCTAGTATTTGGTTCCTATCAAACTCTAAAGACACACATTAAAATGCATGCAACACAAATACATAAACTTCCTCCGGTTGCATCTTAAACATTTTAAAAATCTAAAATGAATTATTATCTAAGGTTAATCCATGATTAATGTTTCAGCATACTTTTGTATATTGTATTCTTCCTTAAACACTTCAGAAGAAAACAAGAAAACTGTTGGAAGCAAAGAATAGGAGGACTTTAAGCTGAAATTAGGCCTTACATTTGGTTTTAAAGTGACTGGGTATGTTTTATGAACAATATTATGTCTCTTTTATTTTTCCTGGACTGTTCTTCCACTGTTATGGACAACTTTTGTCTCTCCACATTTGCATATAGCGTATTTTTCATGCCATAAGATGCACCTGACTATAAGACGCACATAATTTTTAGAAGAGGAAAACAGGAAAAAATATTCCTCTGTATTAGGGGTGGGTAATTAAATAAATAAACAGTGCAAGTCCCACGCTGGGACTGAAAAAAAAAACCACCAAAAAAACAAAGCAACATAGAAACATCCCCCCAGCCCAAGCCTACACTCCAAAACCCACCCAGAACATTTTTCAAAAAAGTAAAAAGCAGCACCTTACCAGTCCAAAGCCTCCTGGGGGTCCCCCCGTCACCATCGCTGCCTTCCGAAGCCTCCGGTGGCCTCAGAAGGCACCACGGGGGTCCCCCACTGCCACCATAATCTTAATTGCTGCTGTTGAGTTCTTCTGGCCTCGAAGCCATAGAGTGTAAAAAGGGAAACTGGCTGCCATTTGCAAAGATAGTGGCTGCAGCTTGATTTAGGGTAGGGAAGCTGCAGCTGCCATCTTTGCAAAGGGCAGCCTGGATTACCTTAGCCTGCCTTAAGGGAATCCAGGCTGCCCTTTGCAAAGATGGCAGCTGCAGCTTCCCAACCCTAAATGAAGCCACAGCCACCATCTTTGCAAAGGGCAGGCACTCTCCATTTCTATATGCATGGCTCCAAGGCCAAAAGACCTCAAGCAGCGGTGATTAAGGTAGGAGGGTATCAGTGAGGGTGGGGCCGAAGGTGTGGGCTTACTCATGAGTAAGGGCTGCCAAAGGTGTGGGTTTACTCATGAGTAAGGGTCTACTCATGACTAAGCACCACAGGAGGCATGAGTCTACTCATGAGTAAGTGCCACCAAACACCCTGGGTGGGGCACGCAGGTTGGAGGAGCACCGTGGACCCGGCATGTGGCAGGAGGAGGAAGGAGAAGCAGCCGGGTGTCTGGTGCTTTGTAAGCTGGGGAAGCCTCCGAGGGTGTTGGTGAGGGTGGGGTGGGGCCTTCTGAGTCTCCAGAGGCCTGGGAAGGCAGCGATGGGGCAGAGGGGCAGTATTCGCTCCATAAGACACACACACTTTTCCCTCCACTTTTTTTTGGGGGGGGGAACTGCACCCTATGCAGTGAAAAATACAGTAATTTTACATTCTTATACCCTTTTGTTTTAATTTAAACCAGGTAAAAAATTCAGGCTGAAGTTTGGGCTCCTTTGAGGCATAGGCCAGAGTTTGTGTCCTTTTTCTGTTAGCGAAATAGAGTTAACTTTTGTCAGGTTATAAGCCACAAGAAACCACCTAAGAATACAAGCTGTTTCTTAAGATTATACCCAACATCTTCTTCGCCCATTAAATGTTATATATTTTGGGACATGTTTATAACTTGGATGTCGTCTATTGCGGGCAGTTGTGAATCTATAAAGAGAAAAAAGGGCTTGTGAACATACGTGGAGACAGCTTTTTCTATTTATTATTATTATTATTATTATTATTATTATTATTATTATTATTATTATTATTATTATTATTATTATTATTATTATTATTATTATTATTATTATTATTATTATTATTATTATTATTATTATTATTACCTAACTCTCCGTTCATTGTGCATCTGTCTTTCTGATCCCATTTGGTCATGGACTATAGTGGTTGACTAGAACCACGACATCCTCTGATACAGTAGTACCTTGGTTTGCAAAACAGATCCGTTCTACATGACGTTATATAGTATGGAAATTTTGCAAACTGAAACACCAATTGCACTACGAAAGGGATGGTGCTATAGGCGCAAAGCACCCTGGGAAAACCCTTTCATAGTGTGAAAAAAAGAGAAAACAATGTAAACCGGGGCTTTATTTCTTATGGATTTTGGTGCGAAAAATGAAAATTATGTAAACTGAGGCGTTCGTAAATTGAGGTACTACTGTATATATATTTTTAAATTTCCTACGTGTCGTAGAAAACTGAATTTCAAATCACACAGGTTTGAGGAGATTCATGAACAGTTCTCAGTTTTCTATCTGAGAGCAGCTACAGGAGGGAGGGCTTGCTTTTCAATTGGAGAAACTAAATTGTCATCTTTTCCCTTTCTTATATTTTCTGTTCCAAATAATTTCCTGAAGCTGCTGTTGGCCCTTTGTAGAAAACATAGCTCATCCACGCCAGCACTGCTTCTCCAAACATCTCCACCTTTTGCATGCTTTGTACATGCAAAAGGCTGGGCCAGGTGTTTGGGCCACCATAACTGTTGACCTTTTAAGGTCAAGTAATTTTAATGAAAGTAAAAACCCACTAAAAGATTAGAACAGAAGAGAAAAGCCCAGTATTTAAATATTACATCTAGTATTTGCAACTGAAAAGTAGCTGTGGTGGTGCTGTTCCCCCTTCCCATTTTTTGCAAAACATCCTCGCCTTCTGCCCTTTTTAAAAAAAACCCATGATATGTATACCACAGCAAACAACTGAAAAGTACCATGGTGGCTTCACTACTGAGGTGGGTTTAAAAATGGAGGCTGTAAATGCTAATGTTTCTTCCTCATTTTCAAAGTACGTTTTTACTGCAAGGCATTCTAAGGATTGGCAGGTTTTAGGGTGCTAAATCGAGTCTCAGGGAATTGCTGTGTTTTCCTGGGTTTCCAGGTGGGAAGACAAATCTCAGGGCAAGCAGCACCAGAAGTGAAATTTTGCCTTTTCTCTGTGAAGTGGCTTTAAAGCCAGGGTTCTCTTCTACACTCATTTCCAGACAGTCCTGGCTCAATACCAAGGAATTTCTCTGTGTGTAACCCCTGCACAAAGCCATAGGGGAGAAGAGGGACCTGGCCTTATTTACCTAACTTGCATCAATCTCTACAATTCACTTTCTCTGAAATCATATGCATTCATTTCCTTTTCTTAAGTTCCCCCCCTCCAAAAAAAATTAAGGGAATGACAGCCCTACTCATTTCCTCAACAACAGGAGTGTGACATAGATTGGATTTTAAAAGAAAGAAAATTTCAGAGAGGGGTGGAAAACCCATAGCAACCTCACACATATTAGTACAGGTGGCCTCAGCAATCTCTGTCTATATAAATCCTTAATATTCTCCCTATGACACCTAATGAGACCTTCATCCAGCCCTAGTGTGTGTGTGTGTGTGTGTGTGTGTGAGAGAGAGAGAGAGAGAGAGAGAGAGAGAGAGAGAGAGAGAGAGAGGGTTTAGGGGCAGGCAGGATACTGGTAGGAAATGATATGAAAAGCCCACAGTAGAATGTAAGATGCCTCAGTATGCTGCTTGAAGCTTTTGAAGGCTAGAAAGGACTCAAAAGAAATACGTAGTTATAAACAAAAATCCTCAGGCTGAAGAACAGTTTTGCCTTATGTATATTTTTCAGTTTTTAAAGCATAGCTTTCTTTTTATAAACAGATGGGCACTTATTCTTCCTTTCCTTTTCTGTCTCTATCTTATAATAATGCAGACAGTGTCAAATTCAGGTAGTTCAATCCATGGATTTTGAGAGAGTGAGACCAGATTTTTCTCAAATAAATCAAGTTTATCTCTGTACAGAGTGTCTTTAACTTGAAGGTGATAAAATTGTCTAAAAGCCTTCCTCAAAATAAAGTTATAGGAGCAAGAACTTTGTTTCACAGCTGATTTGCATTTATGTTCACATTTATGAAGGATGCAATCTGGTTTTCAATTTGATACATAAAGAATAATTCTCACATTATTTTATATGAACAGAGCACCATGAGGTGTTTCTACCATGCCAGGCTGAGTGGTGATGAACATTTCCTTTAAATACACCCTTGCCTATTGAAACACGGCAATTAACATGTCAGGGTTATCAGGACCCACCTCCACTGTTCATTTATAATTTTAGTTCTTAGTGTGCATGTGAGGGTGGATTTGGACACAATATTTAAACATATCAAACTGAGGTAGTAGAATTAAATTGTATCAAGAAGGCTTATTTAAAGGACCAATTATGTTAGGGAGGATTTTCCCTAGTTTAAAATGTAAGAAATAGTCCCACTTTCTGGTAAGAGAAGAACATAAGGAGAGTTTGACAGAGCCAGCTAATCCCCCATTTAGTCTCACATTTTCTTTCACACCTTGGACAACCAGACAGCAACAAGGAGCCCAAGGCACTCCACAGACAGTTTGGAACTGATATTCGGAATCATATTGTCTGTGATCGTTTGGGTAATATATAGCTTTCACAAAAGCAAAGCAAAGCATGCTGCTCATATACCTCCCCATAGTGTTTCAAGCACTCTCTGGGCGATTACAAGTTAATTATGCAGGCTACACCTTGCCCCCTCAGAGCAAGCTGGGTATTCATTTTACCGACCTCGGAAGGATAGAAGGCTGAGTCAACCTTGAGCTGGCTACCTGGGATTGAACCCCAGGGCGTGAGCACAGTTTTGGCTGCAGTACAGCGGTTTAATTACTGCACCACAAGGCTCTCACAAGCTGTAGTCTCAAATATTTTAAAATTCCCTTTCTAGATAGTTGTAGCAGTTGATCAGTAGTATTGCATGTACTATTCCGCAATATGGTGTTGTCTCATAAGGAGTCTGACAATTGATTTAACGAGTCCACTGCTATTTATTCTACCCAACAATGACTCTCTCTAACTTCACAGAGGGTTTTGTTGTTGTTAGGATAATAGCAATCTTGCCTGCAGTAATGCTGGGTGTCAGTGGGAGGGGGCTTTACAGCGTAACGTGATTGTTTTTTGCCACTAAACTGATTGGTAAAGTTCTTTCCCCACTTTTGGCATTTGAGGCAAGCCACCACCTTTCTTCCTCTTTCTTTTTTGCTTTCACTCTTGATAACTCTCTCGTCTTCCTCTGACCATCTTCAAAGCAGTAACCACGCAGGGACTCCTGTATGCTCCATTCCCCCATTCCTTTCCCCTTTTCCTTCTGACTATAACTACAGATGTTTCAAAAGAAATGCAAAACAAATGCAACAAAAGATGTTGTGGCACTCTAAAGACTAGCTGCTATATTTTAAGGTAAGCTTTTGTGGAACATGGTCCCACTTCTTCAGATATATGAGTTAGAATACAGAGACTTCTTGTAAGGGTCTAAGAGGCAGTGGTGTTTGGTTGCATTTCACACCTTGTAATGATTTATGGCCCTCTGTATGAAGTCTGGTTCTGTAAACATCCCCACAAGAAACACAAAACAAAAGCAAAAAAAAAAAAAAAAGACTGTGGCACTTTAAAGAATAACTGTAAGCAACAACATGATTAAAGAAAACAACTTGTGATAATATAGGGAATGGCAGACTTTACTTTTGAGCCTTGTTCTGGAAAGATGGTTCTGGTAGTTGTGAAGGAAAATAACAGTAGATAACAGAATAATTATTACATTTGGTAATGACTTAAGAAACCTTGGCTGATATTTAATCCATTGATATAAATGTCCAGCATGTGTATATAATTTATCTCAGGTGTTTCCCTCTAGATTCTTGTTTAGAAGTTTTTCTTCAGACAGTTACTGTATCTTTTTCTACTTTAAATTCTTCTTGAGTGATTTCTGCCATTCAAAATACTGGTGTTGTGGAATGATCAGAGAAGATGTTTGATGTTTGATGAGAGTGGGCTGATTTCTCCCCTTTTTGAGGGGGGGGGAGTTTCTTCCTTATATTCTGCTAATTAAAGGAATAGCCAAAATCCTGGAAATCTCTTCTGTTTTACCAACATTTCCCAATAATTTTGCTGCTGTGATGCTGAAGAATAGAGATGGCCATCAACCACCAGTTTGGCAGTTCAGGCCAGTTCATTCTTTGGATAAACAAGTGTCCAGTGGTTCCTAGCCCTGCCTCCTCCAGTGGGCACCCATTCAGAGACAGCACTGCAGCCTCCATGCATCACCTCCTCCAGACACTGAGTGGGTGCCCACTGGAGGACGCAGGGCTGGGAAGTGCTGAATATCTGTTTGTCTGAAGGATGAACCAGCATGAGCTGCCAACAGTTCATGTCCCTTCTCTACTGGACAATCTTTTAACTGGAGTTGCTAGGGGTTGAACTAGCAGTTTTATGCACGTCAGGTTTGTGTGTTATTACTGAACTATTGATACCCCTCAAACGTCATGGTAGACAGTAATGAAAGCTCTCTCTACAATTCTTAATCTATAAGGGCCTTTTCACTTGCTTATCATCAAGACACTGTTACCACTTAGCAACAGCAGTTCAGAAACTGAGAAGATATACACTAAAGGAAGAAATTATTATGTTGATCAGACCATATGCATTTTTCTGGTCACCAGAAGAGCCTTTGCCATTCTTATCTTGTCTGATTTGACATGTTTCAGATAATGGGCTTGTATCACTTCCCTTGGGAAAAGCTCTTTGGAACAATATATATCACTGTCAAGAAAATTTTCTTGACATTCGGCCAAAAATTGCTCTTTTCCATATTGTTTCATTAATCTTCATTACACATTGAACATATCTCACTAAATGAGACCTCACCTTCCGTGCACATCTTAATTGACTATATTTCATGAACTTTTAATTGACTAAACTGCATATTTTCAGAAAGCTGCTTTCAAACTTTGCTGATGCAGTTATTCTATGTGCCCTTTTCAAAGGCAAATTCAAAAGTCAAAATTAGATCACGTGCTGTAGCAACATTTAAGATACTACATCCAGTATTACTTCTGATTCCTCTGTGTCAGCTTGAAATTGATACTCTCATTCTTACCTCTCTTGTATCAAAGCTTCCCAAATAGTATGAATGGTGACTCAGATTCTTATCTCTAAATATCAAACCAGACATGGGCCCCTACTACATAGACCAGCTGCTTGTCCTGCTCTGGGAATAGGCTGGCACATTATTTTCCCCAGAAAAACACAATGTAAATGGCAACATGAACCTGCCTGTCTCCAGAGTGTTTTCTACTTATACTTTTTGAGTACTGTTCAGGGGCTACCCTTTTTAGGTACAGGTAGCATCATTCCATTTTGGTTCATTTCCAGCACATGCAATCACTGGGACTGAACTGAAAGCAAACCACTTGCCAACAATTTCTCATTCGCTTTCAATTTCCCTATACCATTAAATGGCTTAAGCAGACAATTTAGCCTCATGATATTGGGATATCATTATCATTATCATTATTGTTATCGTTATTTATCGTTGTTGTTGTTGTTGTTGTTGTTGTTGTTGTTGCTGTTGCTGTTGCTGTTGCTGTTGTTGTTGTTGTTAAAGCATGTGCTGTGTCTTTAAAAAAAAAGAAAAAAAGAAAGCTTCCTCCTGGAAGGAGGAGGAGCAGACAAGGTAGTTTGTTTTGTTTTGTATTCTTTCTTTTCTCTTTCTCTTTAAAGGGAGGCCAGCCAGATAGGGTTGCTTGAGGTGTATATGCCATGTGGATACAAGGATTGCACAAAACTGAATGCTGCACATCTCTACAGACTTTAAACAACCCTATTTAGCCCAGCTCACTCCAAATGAGCCATCTAGCCAATCCCCTTGTTGCGTTCTTTCAGAACAAACAGTGAGGCTAGTTGCCAAGAGATTGGAGATTGGAACCTACAGTACTGTCTGTAGGATTTTCAGAACCTCAGAGATACTATTCAAACTTCCTGTCCATATTTGTATGTTTCCATTCCACACATTGCAGAATTTATCTTTTTTACTTTAGTGGAGTTGCCTATAATTATAATAGTGCAGGACTCATGTTTTTATCCAAGAAAATTTTTGTTTTTCACCCAGCCATACCAAGTAGCAACAGCAGGAATTTTGTTGGCAGTATGGCCACTGTTTTGTTTCTTCCACAATACCCTCTACCCCAGCAGCTGTTAACCAAGGGTGTGAGAAAGCTTTTATAGTGGTGCAAGTGGTAACTTTTTAATATAAAATTTAAAGTGTCTGTATTGTGAGTGGGTTCTCTATCATCTTGAGGAGTGATTCTTCCCGGGGAGACAAAAGAGGAGTCAGAATTGAAAATTAAAGTATTTTTATTAACAACTGGGTTCACTATTGGGTTCATTTCTTCTTCTTGGTTACAATCAACAGAACTTTGAACTGATAACTGGGGAGGAGAACTTCCCCAAAACCATAACATAGATTTGTCTTCGTTTAAATCTTTCAATAGTAAATTCTTGCTTTTTCTTCCTCCTCCGTCGGTTGTCTCATGAAGTTGTTTCGTACTGCACACAGGGTCCCGCAACAAGGGTGGCGGGCCCAATCTCCCTCTCTCTGGACTCTTTCCTCTACTTCTGGTGGGATATGATGTACCAGACGTGCTGGACCTTGTTTCATCGGGTACACCAGCACCTTCCATTCCTCCGGACTCAAACCAGGGATGATGGGTCTTATCTTGCTGCTAGCTCGGTTTTCTTCCTCTTCACTTGTTAGATTCACGGAGTGTCTTTTAACTGGAACTGAAAAGACTTGGGCATCTCTCTCTGTTTTTCCCGGACTCGCTCTCTCTAAAGACCGACACTTTCTCCGTCTCTTTAGAAACGTTTCCTTCTTCGGTCGTTAAGAATACATCTATCTTCTCCCTTTCACCATGAACCGGTCTCCTGTCTTTCCCCTCTGGTCTCTCTAACGGACTCAACTGCCTCTCTTTCGCGCGCGCTCCTTCATCTCGAGCTCTTTCTACTTTCGTCTCGCGACTTTCCTCTACCCCTTCTGCTTGTCTTTTTGCCTCAGGTTCCTCGGATTTCTCTGATTCTACCTCAATTACCTGAGGGGACGGCTCACTCTTAGTGGTCTCTCTATTCTCCTCCTCACACGCCCCCTCCCTTGAGTGTGCCGTCCTCTCGGCCTCTACATTCTCTTCCGCTTCCTGCCGAGAAAAATAATCTGCGTTAATATGATTCTTCCCTTTCCTATACTGAACTTGGAAAGAAAACGGCTGTAGTGACAAGTACCATCGCGTTAATCTAGCATTAGAATCCTTCATCTTATTTAACCATTGCAATGGAGCATGGTCTGTCATCAGTATGAAAGGAGCTCCCAGTAAATAATACCGAAACGATTGAATAGCCCATTTTACAGCTAGCGCCTCTTTTTCAATTGTGGCATAATTTCTTTCTCTATCATTTAACTTCCTACTAATATACATAACCGGGTATTCCTTTTCTCCTTCATTCTGAGACAAAACAGCTCCTATGCCTCTATTAGAAGCGTCTGTTTGTACTATAAACGGTTTCTGAAAATCTGGGGCATATCTATGAGGCAATCCACTCAATATCTCTTTTATCCTTTCAAAAGCCTTTTGTTCCATACTACCCCAAACTATATTTTTATTTTTCCTTTTCTTAGTCAAATCAGTCAAAGGGGCAGTTATCTCTGAGTAATTTGGTATAAATTGTCTGTAATATCCAGCTAACCCGAGGAATTGTTGTACTTCCTTTTTATTCTTAGGAATCGTCCACTTTGTTATTTTGTCAACTTTCTCTGGAACAGGTCTAATTTTCCCATCTTCAATCAAAAATCCTAAATATTTTATACCTGTTCGTGCTATCTTACATTTTGATGGACTAACTCTTAAATTTGCCTTCCTTAATTCTTTTAACACCTTTTCTAAATGTATTAAATGTTCCTTAAAATTCCTACTATATATTAAAATGTCATCTATGTAAGCAGCGGCAAATTCTTTTACTGGTTCTAATACTCTATCCATAACTCTTTGGAAAGTTGCCGCTGCTCCATGTAAACCGAATGGCATTTTTAAAAATTGATAAAGGCCTTTTGGTGTAACAAAAGCTGTTTTTTCTTTATCTTCTGTCCTTAATGGAATCTGCCAGTAACCCTTTACCAGATCTAGAGAACTTAATATAGTAGCGCCCCCTATCTTCTCTAATAGGTCATCTATTTTTGGCATGGGGTAAGCATCGAATTTAGAAATTTCATTCAATTTCCTAAAGTCAATACATAATCTTACACTACCATCAGCTTTAGGTACCATGACTGGATAACTTCGCCAAGGACTATACGAGGGTTCGATTACTCCTAAATGTAGCATTTCATCCACTTCTTTATTAATTTTCCCTTTGAGATGATATGGCCAATTCCTTCCTCCAGTTCTTACTACCTTTCCCGGCTCAGTATTAATGCAATGTTCTCCTACGCTAGTAGACCCTGGTTTATTACAAAATACATCTTTAAAATTTTGCTCTAATCTCCTAATCTCTCCCTTCTGTAACTCATTTAAGTTATCTTCCAATATTAACTCTTCTTCAGGAGATTTACAAGTTTCAATATCTGGTCCAAATTTGTCTTCCTCAACGTCTCCTAAAAGACTTTCCCTTTCTTTCCATTCTTTTAAAAGATTTACATGGTATATTCCATATTTTTTCTGTTTATCTGGGGTAGCTATTTCATAATTAGTTTCATTTACCTTTTTTATAACCTCATATGGTCCTTGCCATTTTGCAAACAATTTAGATTGTTCAGTTGGTAATAACAATAGCACCTTATCTCCTATCTGGAAATTCCTTTCTTTCACTTCTTTGTCATATCTATACTTCTGCTCTTTTTGCACTCTTTTTAATTGTTCCTTCGCTTCCTTAGCAACGTGATTTAAATGTTCCCTCATCTCAATAATTTGTTTAATTTGTAATTGAGAATTATCTCTCCCAAACTCCCAACTTTCTTTTACTAAATCTAGAATTCCACGAGGGTTTCTACCATATAATAACTCAAATGGAGAAAACCCTGTAGAAGCTTGGGGCACTTCCCTAATAGCAAACATCAAAGGGGCAACTAATAAATGCCAATTCCTAGGTTTATCCATAACTAGTTTCCTTAACATCCCCTTCAAAGTTTTATTAAACCTCTCCACGAGTCCATTAGTTTGCGGATGATGTACAGTGGTTCTTAAAGGTTTTACTCCTAATAATCTCCACATTTCTCTAAAAGTCAAGCTCATAAAATTAGTGCCTTGGTCCGTAATCACTTCTTTTGGAAATCCTAGTCGAGAAAAAATTTGCATCAATTCCTTAGCTAAAATTTTAGCAGATGTAGATCTCAAGGGAATTGCCTCAGGATATCTGGTGGCATAATCTACCAATACTAATATATAATTATAACCCCCATTTGACTTAGTTAACGGTCCCACAATATCCAATCCGATGCGTTCGAAGGGTGTATCAACTAAAGGCATAGGAATTAAACCAGCTCCAGGCTTAGGCTTTGGTTGAGTCATTTGGCATTGTTTACATGTCTTGCAAAATTTCTCAATTTCTGCCCATATATTAGGCCACCAAAACCTCTGCAAAATTCTAGCCCCCATTTTTTGAACAGATAAATGTCCTGCCATAGGCACATCATGAGATAGCTTTAAAACATTCTTTCTCCATTTCTTAGGAACCACCAGTTGTTTTGCCCCATCAATTGAAATTCTATACAATAAACCATCACACAATTCAAATCCCCCTTCACCCTTAGATATCGTTCCTTCTGGTTTAGCTTTCTCTATACATTTATATAAAGTTTCATCATCCTGTTGCCATAACCTTGTAGTCTCCCTTGAAGCATTCTCCAACATTTCGTTCATATTTAAATCATCACATTCTCCTTGCAGTACCTCTTTAGCAGTTAACAATTCTTTCATTTCCACCCAATCTCTACCTAACAAAATTTCTCTAGTTAACCCCGGTACAATACCAACTTCTATAGTCTTTTTTACATTATTGACTTCAACAGTCGCCATAGTAGTATCGTAAGTTTTAACATCACCATGTATACATCTAATTACCACCTCCCCTTTCCCATTGAATTCTTGTATGTTCCGAACCAAAGTCCTCCTACTCCCAGAGTCAATTAGAGCCAATTTAGTTTCCCCATTTACACGAGCCACTACTTCCCATCCAGCTTTTTGCTCCCTCTTTTCCTCAGTCACCTGGCTCCAATCCTGTATCCATGAACAGTCCACTCCTGGGCAATTTTTTTTCTGATGGCCCTCGGCCCCGCAACGGAAGCAAACTCCTTTGAACTCTCTAGGCTCTTTCCAGCTAGGATAAGCCTCCATTATTCTATGTTTAGAGCCTCCGGGTTTGCTTGCTTCTGGCTTTCCGTCTTTGGCTGAGCGCAGAGAAGATCCCACGTTGCTTTCCGACGCCATCTTTTCTCTCCCCTTCGTCTTCTCATTGTAAGCCCAATTATTCTCGTGCGAGCTCTCCTCGGCATTGCAAAAGTCTTCCACCAATCGGACAGCTGCTTCCAGGTCACGTGGGTGATTTCTTTGTACCCAAGCCCTCATATTTGCATGCAATGTTGTGATTAACTGTTCCATGACCATTTCCTCCAATATCTGTTCTTTGCTCTTTTCTTCGGGTCTGATCCAGCGTATTAAGTTAGCTTTCATTTTCTGTACTAGCGTGCGGGGATGAAGACCTGTTTTCCATTTTAAACCGCGGAATTTCTTTCTATAAGCTTCTTCTGTTAAGTTAAGAGTTTGCAATATATTGGATTTTACCTTGTCGTATCGCAGAGCTTCTGAGGGAGGTAAGGTATCTATTATCTCTTGCAGACTACCAGTTAAACAGGGGGTTAAAATCAGGGACCATTGCTCTTCTGGCCATCCCGCTGCCAACGCTACCCTCTCGAAGGTATTTAGATAAGCTTCAGGGTCGTCTTCGCTGGTCATTTTTTGTAGCCTTATTGGAGCGGGTCCAGCCACCCATGAATTTTTACTTGCGGGGTCTTCTTTGTTGTCCTTTTTCTCATTACTTTTAGCCAACTGAGACAATATTAAGTTCTGTTGTTCTACCAATAAGTTTATCATTCTTTCTTGTTTTGCAATGGTTTGTTTGACTCCCCAATCTTCGTCGTTTTTATCGTTATCAACTGCCCCGGGTTGGGCGCCAATGTGAGTGGGTTCTCTATCATCTTGAGGAGTGATTCTTCCCGGGGAGACAAAAGAGGAGTCAGAATTGAAAATTAAAGTATTTTTATTAACAACTGGGTTCACTATTGGGTTCATTTCTTCTTCTTGGTTACAAACAACAGAACTTTGAACTGATAACTGGGGAGGAGAACTTCCCCAAAACCATAACATAGATTTGTCTTCGTTTAAATCTTTCAATAGTAAATTCTTGCTTTTTCTTCCTCCTCCGTCGGTTGTCTCATGAAGTTGTTTCGTACTGCACACAGGGTCCCGCAACAAGGGTGGCGGGCCCAATCTCCCTCTCTCTGGACTCTTTCCTCTACTTCTGGTGGGATATGATGTACCAGACGTGCTGGACCTTGTTTCATCGGGTACACCAGCACCTTCCATTCCTCCGGACTCAAACCAGGGATGATGGGTCTTATCTTGCTGCTAGCTCGGTTTTCTTCCTCTTCACTTGTTAGATTCACGGAGTGTCTTTTAACTGGAACTGAAAAGACTTGGGCATCTCTCTCTGTTTTTCCCGGACTCGCTCTCTCTAAAGACCGACACTTTCTCCGTCTCTTTAGAAACGTTTCCTTCTTCGGTCGTTAAGAATACATCTATCTTCTCCCTTTCACCATGAACCGGTCTCCTGTCTTTCCCCTCTGGTCTCTCTAACGGACTCAACTGCCTCTCTTTCGCGCGCGCTCCTTCATCTCGAGCTCTTTCTACTTTCGTCTCGCGACTTTCCTCTACCCCTTCTGCTTGTCTTTTTGCCTCAGGTTCCTCGGATTTCTCTGATTCTACCTCAATTACCTGAGGGGACGGCTCACTCTTAGTGGTCTCTCTATTCTCCTCCTCACATGTATAAATTTGACTTGACTGTACTATGTCCTTACGGTCAATGTGAGTATGTGAGTACTGGCAAATAAGATGACCAGATGCTACAGTTATATGATCCCCATTACTACACACTCTGCTTTTGTTACTGTGCATGCACTCGCCAGTACCACGAGAAATTGCTTGAAACGTGCCCTTTGTAATGCACAAATGTTAATGAAGCAGGCCAATGCCCAAACACTAATTTTCTTTGTTTTCAGTAAGAATGCATTTTATCTTGCAAGATATTTTCAAACACCAATTTCAAACCATTGAAGTTGTTAGAATTATTTCAGCGATCAGCATGGTGGTGAAGCTTCAGGATGTACATGTAACATCTTGAAGCCTAAGAAGGCACAATTTTATACCAGTGGTTCTATCAAATTTGACTTTGTGGTAGTTCAGAAGCCTTTGTTAGAAGCTCCTTATCAGGTGGCATATCTATATGCTAAGAAAAAATAGCCTCATACAGTAACTGGGGAATTCGTAAAACCATGTGCATTGGAAATTGCGAAAATTGTATTAAGTTCTGAAGCACATAAGAAAATTCAGCAGATTCAACTATGAAATGATGTGATTCAATTGTGCATCCAAGAGATCAGTCAGGATATTTTACTGCAGGTAGTACAAGATATTAAAGCCAGTCCTCTGAAAGCAACTATTCAATCGGAGAAGTCAACTGATATTAATAATTGCAGTCAGCTATTAATGTCTGTGTGATACATAAAGGAAAGTGAAATTTTGGAATAATTTTTATTTTGTGAGCAACTGGAGTTGATTCAAAAGGAACTGATATTTTCAATCTCATTAAAGACTTTTTTTAAAAAAAAATCAAATACCAACGGTTGTAATGTGCTCAATTTGCACTGATGGTGCCCCTGTACTGTTGCGTAAAAATTTTTGAAATGTTTCCACATATAAAGAAAGGAGTATCATAAGTTACATAATGCATTGTATGCTGCACCACCATGCACTTGCATTGAAAACTTTGCCAGAGAAGTTAAAATAGCACTTAGCTACTGCAGTAAGTGCAGTAGATTATATCCGAGGATGGATGCTTAATCATTGTATCTTTTGTGCTTTTTTAAAGAAAAAATCAGTGCTGACCATGCTGTGCTTCTTTATCACACTGACATAAGGTCACTTTCCAAGGGAGGTATGCTAAGCAGGGTTCTTGAAATGCACAAAGAAATTATTCAGTTTCTTACTAACCAAAATTGTAATTTAGTTAAAGATTTTTAAAGAAGAGATGCAATACTTCAACTGGCCTGCTTAGCAGAGATATTCACTCACCTGAATGAATTAAATATATCAATGCAAGGATGTGGTAAGAGCATATTAACAGCTACTGAAAAAATATCTGCTTTTATTGAAAAACTAAAAATTTTGATACATCGAGTTGAAAATTGTAATTTTGCTAACTTTCCTTTGCTTGACGAAATCATTCTGGAAAATGAGAGAGTCACAATTTTATCTGACAACAACTGAGTGTATCTTTTCATGGATATTTTTCCATGTGAGATATCAGCAAAGAAGAGAGATGGATACTGGATCCATTTCTTTTTTACCTTAATTCTATAGACGATGACAATTTAATGAAAGAGGGTCTTCTTGAAATATGGGCCAATGCACATATTCAAATAGAATTTAAAAAACTGGACTTAGAATAATTCTAGTGTGCTCAGTTAGAACCATTTCCACAACTGGTAAAGGCAGCATGCTAGATACTTCTACCATTTGCTACCACCTATCTGTGTGAAATGGGATTTTAATCACTTTTGTGTATAAAAACAAAAACCAGAAATTGCTTAAATGCAAGTGATGACATATGCATAGCTCTTTCGAAAAAAGAAACCCCGCTTTCAGACTTTTATTATGAATAGACAAGGACAGATTAGCCACTAAAAATTGAGACATTATTTTAATTTCATATCAATGCATCTATGTGTATCCAGTTTACAGTCTTTGTTTTATAATAAATGTAAGTTTCTAATAAATAAATTGGAACACATTTTTCCAGGGGGTGCAAGAATGTATTTTGAGATTCAGTGGGGTACCAACTGTGATGAGATGGGTTTTTGAGTTAAAATCGTAAGAAGGCATATAGGTTTTGTAATTATGAAGTGAGCCAGAGAGGTTCCATTTTGTTTCTTTGTATATAGTATCTGTGCTATGCTGACAAGTTGTTTTCTAGGCGAGCAGAGAGAATGTTATTCTGAAGGCCTGAGAAAGGACTCTGTGTGATTAGATAGATGGGAATTGTTGTGACTCTTTGATAAACCACAGAAAACCCAAATAACATCTGGTGCGTATGGGAAGGAAGTCATGTGATGTAACAGGACTGTTTGCCTAGTAACGAACTCTGATTGGATGACATCGTGGGAAGGTGCGATGAGCCTTTGCCAGTTACTCTTGAAAAAGGAACTTTTTGCCTATGGACTTTGTCTTTCCAAGACCGACCTTTCAGTCATTCGTGACCTACTCTTCAGCCATTTGGGACTCACCCTAATGTCTTTCGAGACAGACTGGTGGCCTACCTACATAGACTGGTTCCTATGCTTTGCTGGATTACTTTTGGACTTATGGGAGTTTTCCTAAGGACTGTGCCTGGACTATTTTCTATGGACTGTTCTATGGAATATTCTTTATGGACTTCTTTTCTTGGAATACTCCATATGGACTATGCTCTTGTAGTTTTGTAAGGACTATGGTATATTTACTGGATTTTACTTTTCTAAGGACTATGGGACATATAATGGATTTTTACTTTTGTTAAGGGATTTTTTATTCTACAGTATCACTGAGGACTATAGCCTTGTTATAACCTACTTGGGTTTATTTTGTTTTTACTAATGATTTCCTGGACTGGAACTGTTTTTATTCTTTTTAATGGCTTTTTGGGTTTTTGAATACTTTTCTATTTTTCATGTTTTCTTTGCCTCACTACATCTTTGTAACTAAACAGCACAATGCTAGTTTATTTGTTTTGGTTTAGTTTGGCTTTGATACTTAGTAACATGCTTTTTCTTTAATAAAATAAAGATTATAAAACTCATTTGGTTTCCTGAACAGTACACTTGTCATAGGGTCATCTGAGAGTGCTGCCTCGGCCTAGCTTACTTAGAGTCCTGTCAGTGGTGCAAGTTAAGTCTAAGGACTACAAAGCCCACTTGACCTTTCCACAATAATATTTGAGAGTACCAGGGTGTTCTTATGTGGGCAGACCTGTGAGAAGGAGTGTTGTAGCATGGCTAGCTGAATTGGACTCTTTCAGCCCATTTTAGCATGTGCAAACTCCTGATTGCTCTCTGTCCAAGCTTACACGTGTGTTTTCGAACCCGTGTTTGCGACACGGGTTAAAAAAGTTAAGAACCTCTGCTCTACCCAGTGTTGTTCTAAGGCATTGTGGTAGTGGCGGCAACAGGGAGGCAACTGCCAAAAATGGTGGAGAAAATTTGAAAATAGTTCTGCAAAGGAGTTTTCTATCACTAGAGCAATAACAGAAAAACAGAATCTTTATCCAAAGAATACGTTCTGAGGAATCTTAGTTCGCATCTTGGATTCAGAATTCAGCACTTTCCCTAGATCTTTCAAATGCTACGCTTCTGATGGGCCATTGTAGATATATTTTGTCTCTGTTGCAGATCCTAACAGTACTGTTCCTTCCCTGTAAGTCCTGTAGCAAATATGAAACCGAGCTGTTTTCTGCCCAGTCGGTGTGTGCTATTCATGGAGTTTTTTGAAGTACAAATTTCTGAATTCTGCATTCCAGGAGTACTGCCTGACAGATAGGTTTCTGTCTGCCAGGTAGAACTCCCAGAATGGAGAACTTGGGGATCGGGGTGTGTGTGCTTGTGTGCTTTTTTAAAAAAAACACTTCCTTAAAATCTGGCTGTAGGAAAAAGGTGAAGTTTTTACTGTGTCATAATGTGTTCTTTCCCCCCGAAGTTTTATTCTTCACATTTATTTGTTCCTGTATCATTACAACTTTCCTTCAGAATTTTTTTATTTGGTTATATTTTTAAGTTTGATGTACCAAACTCATTTGGGTCCCCCCTATTTTTGTTCCTTTTCCATGCATCTCTTCATCACTCAATAGGTTCTCTGGTGCTTCCTGCACATCTAGACCTGAAAAAAGCTCTGTGGAACAAGTGGCTTTATGACAACTTCCTCTAGAGATTAATTGAAGTGTGCAAACCTGGGAAGAGAGCTGCTGGTAGCCACTGTGATGACTGAATAATGGAAGATGCCATTTCACAAGTTTCTATATCACTTCAGTTCTACGTCATTTGCCAAAGCCAGGGAAGAGAGTGCTGTTCATAACAGGGGAGGGTGGGCAACCTGTGAAAAGGGTCACATGAAGCACCATGATATTTAATAAAAATGCACTCCACTTCAAGATGGCATAAGACTCAATGTTATATTATGAATGGACATTTTACAACATATATTCAAGTTCTGTGTCCCCCACAAAAAAA
Source organism: Pogona vitticeps (assembly GCF_051106095.1). Lineage (NCBI taxonomy): Eukaryota > Metazoa > Chordata > Lepidosauria > Squamata > Agamidae > Pogona > Pogona vitticeps. The sequence continues at coordinate 95,929,885 of NC_135785.1, forward strand.
ATTCTGGGATCTGTAGTTTGAGGAAGGGACCAGAAATTCTGTTACAGACGCACTACCCTTGCGGCGCAGTGGTTAAACTGCTGTACTGCAGCCAAACTCTGCTCATGACTGGGGGTTCAACCCCAGGTAGCTGGTTGACTTAGACTTCCATCCTTCCGATGTTGGTAAACTGAGTGCCCAGCTTGCTGGGGGGGAGGCACAATATGTAACCTGCATAATTAAATTATAAACACCCACAGAGTGCTTTAAGCACTGTGGGGTGGTATATATGCAGCATGCTTTGCTTTATCCTTTTACACTCTACCACAGTTCCTTGCATTCCCTGAGGAGAGAAGACACTAGACATTGAAACAATAATTTAAAATATAAACAATATGAATAAATTATGCAAATAAATTTTAACATTTCTCTAAATTCTTCATTATCATCTGTATAGGATGTGTAAATTCAGGAAGACACAAAAACAGGAATTGTCAAGCCCCCAAAGATTCCTTACTTCCAGCTGAGAGGAGGACAAGAAGCATTATTTTTTTCTTGCCAACGTTTCTGTAACTTTACATAAACTCTGCAAGTCTTTATGCAAATTTAATGTATTTTCCCTCTGACACATAAAGCACATGTGCATAGCAAGATCAGCAGAACTGAATGTTAAAAATCATGCACATATACCCTTCAGTGATTTTAAAAGTCCATGCAACAAAACATCAGCCCTCACTCTTTCACACAATTAGTGTGTTTTGAAGCAGTTGTGCTTTCTTTGTGCAAAACATCATTCTCATTTTTAACCCTCTTCTTAAGAGCCCCACAAAATACCTCACCCACTTACATCACCAGGACAATACTTTTGTGGTTCCTTGACCTTACATGGGAGGATGAAACAAGCTGGGATTTGCAACCCTACTGACTGCCAGTCATTGTAGGGCGGCAGCACCTTCATAGGTTTAAAGGCAGAGTGGTCTCAATCTAGCAGAAGCATGGTTTTGGGGACGGACACTTCAAAAAGCTATCCTCTCTTCCTCCATCTTGCAGCATTATGTGACTCCGTTTTGACTAACATTGCAGCTATAGGCCAGGTCTGTATCAGCTTTGACAGGTAGCAGGTCACATGCCAGAACGCATGCCGATTGCTTTGAAGTTCTTCTCCCTAAAAAGCAGGTTTTAGTGAGAGATGTTTTAGCATAGCCTGCTCTTTAATTTATACCCCTCCCTCCGCATGTAGAATCTTTCCATTCCTCCATAATATGACCTCCACCTACAGTCTAAAAGTGGTAGAGATCACACAGAGGATTACTAGATTTACTATCATCAGTGATATTGTTTGACATTAAAGTTATGTTTCTGTCTTTTCTACCTATCCTTGATACATATGTTTTTATTAAAATGCATTTCATCTTAAGAGAAGTTTTGAAAGATCCCCTTGTTAATATTGCTAGAATAATTACTGGCACCATCCTGCAGATGTCCGTTATCTGTTACATCGATAAGACAGCAGGGAGCCTTCTCAATAGGATTAAATAAAGCACTACTATTCAGCTGTTCTATTCAGAGCCCCTAAGCAGAAGAAGGTCTGCTAATGTTTTGTGACTGCATGTGTAAAACTCTTGAGCAGTGGAAATGTTAGAGGGCTTGTATGACAGTACCATTTAACAGAACTGAAGAAGACTGCAACAAGAAGTAGGGGCCAGGGCTGATACATGCATTCGGAAGAACTGCATTAGTTTACACTACAAGTGGGAGCTTCCCCCAGCCTCCCAAGTCAGGTACATTGAATGAGAACCTATCAATGGGATGATTAGATAGCTATTCAGAAATGCTATGTAAGCATTATGTAACCACATGAGGAGAAGCTTATACTGTACTACCACACACAGCCCACATAACTTTGGGCCGTGTGTGGTAGCATATGTAAAAAGTGGTGGGACTGAAGAGGGCAGCTTTATTTGAGGTTCGGTTATGTGAAAAAATGATGGGACTGAGGTGGAGAGCTTCCTTTGCAAGTTTGGGCTTAGGTGGAAAGCTGTGGCATTCTCTCCAGACCCTTTAACTTCTGTTGCTCTTCACATGAGCAAAGCAATGAGAAAAGGAAGTTGGCCTAGTGTGCCCCTTTCTCACATGTTTCTCACAGAATCATAGAATAATTGAGTTGGAGGGGGTTATAAGGCCATCAAGTCCAACTCCCTGCTCAGTGCAGGAATCCAGATCAGAGTAGATCTGGCAGATGGTTGTCCCATTTTCTCCTGAAAGCCTCCAGCGTTGGAGCACTCACCACCTCCCTAGGTAGTTGGTTCCATATTACTCTAACAATTAAGGTCTTTTTTCCCTAATACAGTGGTGCCTCACTAGACAGTTACCCCGCATGACAGTTTTTTCACTAGACATTGGCTTTTTGTGATCGCTATAGCAATTCACAAAATAGTGATTCCTATGGGGGAATTTCACTGGACAGTGTTTGGTCCCTGCTTTGCAAACCGATTTTCGCTGGACAACGATTTTGACAGCTCCCTCCATGCTTGTAAACAGGTGTTTTCGGGACCTAAGCTTTGCAAGACAGCGATTTAAACAGCTGATCTGCGGTTCGCAAAGTGGCTTTCCTATGGCCGATCTTCACTAGACAATGACAATTCTTCCCCATTGGAACGCATTAAACAGGTTTCAATGCATTCCAATGGGAAAATGCTTTTGGCTAGACAATGATTTCGCTAAACAGCGATTTCAGTGGAATGGATTATCATCATCTAACGAGGCACCACTGTATATATTTATGACTTATACAGATCATCTGGATCGAATTTAAGATCTTTCCCTGATGGTAAAATGATCTCTTCCCCACAACCCTAAGTAATGATCCACATTCTTTTTTTTTGGTGCAAAAGTCCTACTACCTCTCTTTGGACAGTGAGCAGTTTCTGCTCACTGAGAAGCACTGACTGCTCCTCTTATCCACTTGGCCAATACCTGCGTGGCAGGTTCCATAAGCCAAGAATGTCGACATATACATGGTAGCCGAGAAGCAACATATACATGGTAGGCACCACCTCTCCAAGAAATCTGTCCATATCTTTTGGCTCTAGAAACAGTATCTATGTCACTAGGAAAAATTAGATCTGTAGGAATGATGGAATCTGTATCAGATCAGATATGAATTCTTAATCTACAAAAAAAGTGTCCAGTAAACTAGCTAGAGCTGGCTTTTAAGGAAAGGTAATTAGTACCTTTATTATCACCAAATGTAACAGAAAAGATAGATCATCTCCAGAAACTTCTCTTAGACGATATTGGACAGATGTAGAGTCAGTAGTGGAGGAAGCACTGCCATGGAATCATCCTACACTTCTGATTACACCATCTGGGATCCTTTCCAGCCTGTCCCCTCAAAACAGAAGTCCTGCAGGAGGACCAAAAAAGTCTGGTTTGGGCTGGAGCACATTTCCCTGTATGTCATGTGATTGCCAGGAAACAGGTTGCACTGAATCGCTCCACAAATGGAGCAAATTGCAATCTATTTTCCCATGTGATCGCACACTAACATACCCTTTCTGAAGAAGCACGTTGTTGTTTAGTTGTTAAGTTGTGTTGGACTCTTCATGACCCCATGCACCAGAGCATGCCAGGCCCTCCTGTCTTCCACTGCCTCCCAGAGTTGGGTCAAATTCATCTTGGTAGCTTTGATGACACTGTCCAACCATTTCATCCTCTGTCGTCCCCTTCTCCTCTTGCCCTCACACTTTCCTAACATCAGGGTCTTTTCCAGGGAGTCTTCTCTTCTCATGAGATGGCCAAAGTATTGGAACCTCAGCTTCAGGATCTGTCCTTCCAGTGAGCACTCAGGCTTGATTTCCTTCAAAATGGATAGGTTTGTTCTCCTTGCAGTCCAGGGGACTCTCAAGAGTCTCCTCCAGCACTGCAATTCAAAAGCATCAGTTCTTCGGTGGTCAGCCTTCTTTATGGTCCAGATCTCACTTCCATGCATCACTACAGGAAGAAGGCACACTCATGCTTTATTTAGCAGGTCAATAACATTAATTCCACATGTTAAACATTTTCAGTTTTCACCATCAATAACATTAATTTTCCAATTACTAATATTTAACTTCCAGTTTTTAAACTCCGCATTGCAAGCTGTGATGTAAACCTTTTTCTTTCTTTATTTATTTTTTGGTAACACTTAATGCTCTATAAAAATGTTACACCCAGTATGGTGTAATGGATAGAATAACCGGCCAGGACTCAGGAGGCCTGGGTTCAAATTGCTGCTCATGGAAAGTATTGGGGATGTAGAACTACAATATTCCTTAAATATTTCACTTACCTTGAAACCTCCTTAGGGTTGCTATAAGTTGATTCCAATTTAAAGGCACATAGCAACAAAAGTGTTAGCCTCAAAAAATTAAACACAAAATCAGGAAAACAAATCTCCCTTTCATGCTAAAGCTTAGAATGAAGGCTATGGAGAAGGCTTCCTTAATATAATGAATTCTACACCTTCTTTCAGAAGCATCACGATTGGGTGTTATTTAAGATAATGCAGTATGTTAGGACATGATGGATCCATATAAATGTGATTTGGAGAATCAGGATTCAGTCCCTTTTCAGTCCTCTGTACTGCCCCTGCTTGAACTATTCAGAAGTTCAAAATGCATCAATGAATAGGTCAGTAAAAGTCTCCCAAGGTATTCAAAAATCAATTTACACCCGTTTTGATCTATCTATAGTATCTGGCCATTTCATTTGAAACTACTGTAGAAGGAGACAATCTAGATTTTCGACACGGAGTTCCTGCATCTTTGGAATACATGATATGCTATATTGATTGACAAAATTGCCTGTTCTAGCATAGATAACAGTCAGGGGAAGCATTCTGATCAACCAGAAAAGGACAATGTCTTTTAAATCAGCAGCCGAATCTCACTTTGGCTCATTTCCTCCCCAGTGATAGCTGCATATTTGAATGATGTGCACCTCCTCTCCAAGAGTAGTAAAAAGACACAAAAGCCTCTGCAAATAGTTTAGTGTTTTTCTTCATTAGTTGAATTAGCATAAAAACTATTCTGTTAGCCTGCCCCCCTCCCTCAGTGTAACTGTTTAACTTTAGAGCTAGAAAGACATGCTGGCATGAAAGCCTGTTTTGGTACTCAGGGGGAGGGCAGAACATACACACTTCAGATTCGGGCCAGTCTCATCAATGTAGCTATTTACAGTAATTACAAGGCCTGGATGTTTTCATAAGTGCATATTCAGAGCCATCCAACATTTTGCCCATCTTTAGATATCATAACAATTCAGTCGAGCAGCCTTCAGACATTCGCATTCAGTGCTCAGACACATGTACAACAATACAGGAAGAGCATCCGTAGATACAGGAGTCTGTTGTCTGTATGCCACCTGTCTTCTCCTGTAGTGGGAGGCAATGAAAAGATAATGGTTACTGTGGTCCCAACTGTACATATTTACTCAACACAGAATGAGACACCTACAGAGTGTCTAATTCATATATCAGCAGCATGTCTGGCACCCATACTGCTGGCTACACATAGATCCATGTCACCATATAACAGGCCTCCCCTCAGTGCTTTCTCGTTACCATTGATCACAATATTACACAGGAACAGCAAAGTGCCCCATGATCAATGCACTAGTTTCTTGCAACAAAATATTTAGTTGGTAATTTCAGGTCCACAGAAACATTTCAAATATCTTGACTGGGGATGTTTGTGGATTTCATCTACATTCCCATTTTCTTTTCCAGATGTTTTACCTCATAATCCTGTGTCTCCCTTATCTCCCACATTCTTCCATAGCATTCCCATTTTGAGCATGTTCACTTAGGACCTTCCGCCTACTGTACTGCTAACTGATGAGCACTTATTTAAGCTGGATATGAACTAAGGGCCTATTAGAATGTCAGTCCCTCTGGAGAGGCAGGTGATATTAGCAGAGTGCTTAAAAATCTCCAGCTGCACAATGGATAAAAGTTCAGGAACCTAAAGAACAGAATTAGGTCCAAGTCTCGCTATAGTAGACCACTCTTTATTATTTAGTTCTCCCCCACTGGTACTTACTGTCTCAATAACTCACTCAGAGACATCTGTATGAGAAAAGAATAAAAGGTTCCATTTTCCTCACAGTTCTTCATAGATAAAAACAAACAGCATTCTGTAGGGAAAAAAACCTTAACTAGTTACATGCACAGAACTTGACTGAGTAACTAGCTGTTAGTCTGCAAGATCTGAATATACCTTATTGCTAGGAAGGGTGGGCAGCAGGAAGAGGGAACAATCTAACCTGAGAGACTCCTGGTTTGCAAGATCTGAGAAGAGCTCTTAATGATAGGACATTTTGGAAGTCAGTAACTCATACAGAGGCTGTCCACCCTGGCACATAGTCATGCCAATCCCCTAAATAAGGTCTGAGAGAAAAGGATGGGAAAGGGGCTATGTTTACCCTATGGGCTCTGCCCAGACAAGGTAGCACACCCCCCAGTAATGGCCCAGATGAGAAGAAAGAGGAGAAAGGGAGGGTCTACATCCCTTCTGTCTCCCTAACCTTCACCCCAATGTTCTCCCTTCACTCTGCAGCTATCTCCTTATTCACTAGTAAACTGGGAAAAACTTGCTTTATCATCTCCAGCTGCAAAGAAAAACAATCCCAATAATTTCACAGCTTAAATGAGTAAATTGCTGAACATTATTCTCTGTTTTTTAAAATATCTTTTAAAATATTTTCACAGGAAGGAGTTAAACGTTTGGCCAGGAAGGAGGTAAATGCTTTCTTTCAGAATCATTGAATGGGTTTCTAAGTGGGAGGGCCAAAAGTTCAGTCCATTTAGAATGCTGACAATCTATAAGGAAGTCCAAATTGTCAGAGTTTTTCTCACTGTAAAACCCTTTATTAAGAAGTGTATCAGAGCTATGGATGGCTGAATTCCTTCTAAATTAGAAAAAAGGGGGGCTGGAACTGACCATTTCCCTTCTAGATATGCAAATTTGGTCTTATCAATGTGTTTCACTTGTTTTAAATCATCCAAAGCTCCAAGTCACTTGGTTCTGCATGGGGGTAAAATAGTATTATTTTTTTAAAAAAATCATAACTCAAAAACCCTTTGTTTAAGCACCCTCAAGGCATAGGGCAAGAGCAGACTTTCTGCTACCCCTATGCCAGATTTGGTGCTGATCCAAGATCTAATATCATAGTTCTCTCTTTTTTTTTAATTTGTTTGGGGCATCTCCATTTTTAAAATTGGTTTATGGAATGCTGAATTCTGCTGCCATCACAATATATTGGCACCCTCTTCTTAACTCTTGAAGCTGATGCACATCAGCATTTATGCAATCAGCTCAACCAACTACTGCTTCTTGTCTCCTCCAAATCACGAGAAAATCAATTAGCTTATTATACTATAAATTTGTCATAGTCGCTGGATGAGGATATAAATAGATGATCATTGGGATACACTCAACTTTCAGAAATACAAATTTACAGCTAGGGACTTATCTCACTTTAAAACTATGCTTACATCACATCCTGTAGGATCTATTAATGTCTAGTAGAGAGATGCTTCTTCGCTCTTAAAATAATGATGTTATTTCTAGTTCTATTTCTATTTCAATGCCATACAGAAATTATGAAATGTTTGGGACCAAGAAGGGATGGGGATATGCATTAGAGCAATGCACAGAAGAGAAACTGCACTGCAGTTTACTGCACTATTATGGGCTATGTCCTTGTGGTTAATGAGGTGAGATTATAAGAGGAGTACATAGCAATACATTTTATGCAGTACTAAGTTATATAAGTTTTGTAAAAAAAGAATGCCTAATCGAGTTGTCAAAGCTGAATGCCCATTAGCTTTTTAGCAGTACCCTGACAAGTTATCATGTTTTTGTAGTTTGAAATAGTTTACATTTCTTAGAAAGAATTCTTCACTAGATTTCGTGTTATGCTTTGGAGCATCTGTGATGCAAATTCAGCATTAAAGCAAATTGACTGAACATGGATGTATGTATGTATGAAGAAAGGGGGAGGAAGGGAACCGTGTTTAGAATAGTTTTGAGTATTCAAAACTCCGACTAAGACTTTCTCTTCTATAGTACTGGACTCAGAACAAGATATTGCAAGATGCCCAGAGTAGACTTTGGTCTAGATGGGCGGGGTATAAATAAATGAATGAATGAATGAATGAATGAAAGAATGAAAGAATGAATGAATGAATGAATGAATGAATGAATGAATGAATGAATGAATGAATAAATAAATAAATAAATAAATAAATAAATAAATAAATAAATAAATAAATAAATAAATAAATAAATAAATAAATAAGGCTTTTGACACTGGCCCTCCATTCCCTTCCTTTTCCCAAACAGTGCAGTGCATCTGTATAAAAGCACTACTGATGTTCTCTCATTGGTTCCCTCGCCATCCTTTCAGACTCTTTGGTGTACCAGTTTTGCAAAAGTGCAGCACATGTGCAAATGGCAGTAAGCCAGCGAGCGCGCATTGGTGCCAGCTAGGCACAGGTGGAGACGAACGCTCAAGCTTTAAAAATATCTCCCTCAAAATTTCAGATTTTCTCCTCCTCCAGCCCTGGTTGCCCCAAGCTTAGTCTTCCTTCCTGGAGACTCAGAGAAGCATACCAATTCTTCAGGACACCAACTCGTGCCTGCCTGGACACCCTAGCTGAACGACAGTAACAAATAAATCATTAACAATGTGCATAACTTAGTGATCCTCAGTTTCCATTTCCCTGTTAATACCATTTATTTGTTTGAGGAAAAAAGAAGAAAAAATAAATAAATATGTCCAAACTGTTTCAAACCTGAGAGGTCTGGAAGCAGCTATTCTTTCTACCTTGGGTGGGAGCCACTGCATCAAGTATAAGCATTCAGGTGTGATAAGTGCTGACTCAAGACTTGCAAACAACTTGCAAGGAAAAATATGAACATAATCTAGCACAGCTATTAAATTCCGGTGAAAGTGATGATATCAAAGCATTCCATATAAAAGGAGAACTATAATGCCTCATTGCTCACAAGGAAAGAGGGAAGGCAGGCTGTTTACCAAAGAATAGTTCTCCTCAGTATCTATCAGACGGACGGACGGACGGACGGACGGACGGACGGACGGACGGACGGACGGACGGACGGACGGACGGACGGACGGACGGACGGACGGACGGACGGACGGACGGACGGACGGACAGACAGACAGACAGACAGACAGATAGATAGATAGATAGATAGATAGATAGATAGATAGATAGATAGATAGATAGATAGATAGATAGATAGATAGATAGATAGATAGATAGATAGATAGATAGATAGATAGATAGATAGATAGATGATACAAAAATGAAAGGAAAGGGGGAAATTTGTTCGATCCAGAAGTTGAGTCATGGCAACCGAACAACTTTCTTGTTAGGTTGAAACGTGTCGCTACTCATCCAAGCAGCTTCTTCAGTCTTGAAACTTCATCTTGTTTTGATGAGTAGTGAAACGTTTCATACTAACAAGAAAGAAATCCAGTTGCCATGACTCAGCTTCCAGATAACTACGCCTAGATGACTGAGAATACTCATAGATAATTTGTTCGATATTTCCACAGGGAATAACACATCTAAAGAATTCTAGAGGATGATGGTGAAAATCCATGGGAATATGTGGCAATATGTCGAGAACTGGGTGATAATACATGTGATAATGTATTTTTGAACATTTTGCACTTTGTTCATAGATACAAGGTTTTTTTGGTACATGAGACTTACATAATATCTTCCCATGTAACTGCTTGCTTGAAACTGGAATCAAATTCACCTTTCCATCATAAAAATCACTTCAACTGATTCATGCGTTGGTTATCTCCAAATATCACCAGCACCTTCTGCCAGTTGACATTTGATATTTAAAACAGAATGTGGGATGGCGTTCTGTCTACATGTAATTATCAGGAGCAAATTATTTCGCCTACACAGTATTCAGCAGATATTTAGTCTTTCCTACTGACAACAAACTCAGATAATCAAGTGCCAATCAGAAGGAAAAGAGAATGGGTTTGTTTCCTTCTTAAGACCATGTTAATGCTACCCCATAAACCACAAAAATGGATCCTCTCCTCCCG